>NC_080056.1:26566940-27850690 GCF_026212465.1 Amaranthus tricolor | reverse complement strand
TACTGAATTTTTGTTTTGTGTGCAATATAATGCAGAAGTTACTCAAAAGGGTGCTAGGGAGATTAGAAACATTATAACTACTAACATTTTGAAGTATTCCATGTAGTTTAATGGTTTTATAGAAGGTTATCTTGGTTATGTGTCTAACACTATCATCCTTGGCATCACACTCCTTCTTTCCTAATAGATGCGTAGGTGTTTCCTTCCCTGTGTAAGGACTAGTGATGGTGTTGTGAGGGTGTGTACTCTTGCTGTCAAAGGGTTGTGTAATCTCACCTTCTATGAAGTAAAATCCATGCATCTCAACATTATCAACATATGTAGATGAAGCTTGCAAGGGCGGGTTGTTTATTTCAACATTATCAACATGTATAGTCTTAACAATGGGTGCATACTGCTGTGTTTCCCTAATTGTAGGGGAGTGCTGTGCAGCAGGTCCTTTACTGTCAGCAGGGGTATGTGTATTCAATTTGTAGCTACTGGTTTCTCGTGCTTTGTTGAAGGTGTGTGCAAGTGGTGCAGCCCTTCTTCTTGCTGACTTTTCTAATATCAATGCACTACTACAAGCCTCTTCATAGTGCAAGTTCTCCATCACCTCAATCGTCTCCCTTAGGTCTTCCTTCAGCCCTCCTAGGAGCCTTCCACCCTTCCTCGCTTCTGGTTCGTTTTTTTTTTTACTCAGGACAGTCAAGCTTTCCCCTTCTTGCATACACTTAGCTACTGTCCTAGGGTCTTGCTTCAAAGTACTCCACTTGGTGTAGGGTTGTTGTTTGTAATTAGTGGGAATGTACTTTCTCCTAAGGCGTTTCCTAAGTTTCTCCCATGAATGAATCTTAGGTCTATTCTCACGTTTTCTTTGCCTTTGAATTCCTTCAAGCCAAGTTGCAGCTAGCTTTGTTAATTTTACTTTTGCAACCTTGTACTGATGGGCTGGGTGGGTGTCTCTCAATTCAAAATAACGTTCTACCATTTTCTCCCATGCAATGTACACCTCCGGATCATGAGATGTGCCATCAAATTCATGTATATCAATTCTCATGGTTTTATCCTCTTTTGCATGTTCATGGTTAGGGTTAGGTTGTGGAGTTGATGGGTACTGTGGTGTGGTGTTCTTCAACTCATTAACAGTTAAACTCAAATGAGTGACCATATTTACTAATGCATCAAATTTTTCTTCTAAATTCATGATGATCTATATGAATGCAAACACACAAGGCTATGCAATATGCAAATATGCAATGATGAACTGAATGCAGCAAGCTGGTTCTGTGCACAACAAGCAACTGTTGTGATCTGGCTTCTGAATTTTTTTACACGAATTTTCTTTAAATGAAATAGCAGTAAGTATCTTGTAATTATGATGAATTGTTGACTTAAACCCAAATATGCAAAGGAAGAAATAGTGCAGCAATTGATGTATGTAAATGGAATGAAAAAAAAACGAATGCAGTAAGCTTGTTCTGTTTTGTAACAGAACTCAGATTGAACAATTGTGTCTGTGCACAATTTTGCTTTGAAATGAACAATAATAGTCACCTTGTACTTTAAATGAATTTTGCTAATTTTCAATTTGGTTATTTTACTATGTATTACAACAAAATATGCAAGAATTAGAAATGAAGGCACAATGGTTCTGTTTTACAACAGAAAATCAGATTTTAACAATTGTGTTCTGTGCAGCCTTCCTTGCAATGAATTAACAGCAATTACTTAGTTCTTTAGATGATTTGTTAAATGCAAATTCCTTAGTTATTATTGATTGCAACCAAATATGCAGGAGCTGGTATGAAAATTCAGTTATGAACATCAATATCACACAAATCAGAACAGCAATGTGATTTTTTGTGATGGTATGTAATGTGCAGTCACAGTTACAATCAAATTGTAAACAAGATGCAATGATAATGTAAATGCAAATTTATTTTAACTAATTCAGCATGAAATTTAGACAAATAATGCAAAAATGAAATCGCAAAATGCAATGTTATGCAAATCAGAATTGAAGAGGTGTTCTTCTGTGATTGTTTGCAGAACCCAATCCACAAATTCGATCAATTTGTAAACAAAAATGCAATGGTGATGCAAATGCAACTCTATGTTAACTAATTCAAATGAAACTTAAACGAATGTGCAAAGGAAAATCGCCAATTTCAGAAACTCCTTCAAGAACTAAGTTCTTTAGGGTTTCTGAACCAATTTCGTGAAATTCAGATGATGTATGCACAATTGATCAAACAAATGTGAGGAAAATGCAACGAATTATATGCAGGAACACTAATTCACAAAGCAATTAAACAAAAAGAAAGAAAACAACCGAAATTGAAGAGAATCGCCACTGAAATCGAACATGAACAAAAAAAATCGCCCTGGTTCTTGATTCCTCTGATGATACCAACTAGAATGTTAAGAACTCGTCTTCACCAATGACTAATGATGAAATTCAAGCCCTACACGTCCTTGCTCTGATACCAATTGATGTATGTGTGCGTGGTGAATGCAATGGAATGGATTGGACACGAAGATATATGGAGGATATTCCAAGACTGAACACAGTGCTTTGTCAAGGGTTGGACTGCCAAGCCCCTTTTCAACGCAACAATGACAAATTCCTTTGATTAATCAAGGGAATGATCAATGTTCTTGGATAGGTTGAAGTGCAATCTTGAAGACTGATCAAGAGGATGCACGTTCAATGGAGGGCAAGCTGGCCCAAGTAACCCAATTGCAAGCAATTGAAGAAAAATTCAAACACTTGAAGTTTTCTGAAATTTGGAATTTTATTCAACAATCAACGTCCATTACAATGCATGAATCACCTATTTATAAGCTATGAATGAGGAGTAGGCTAATTACATGAAGGCCTAACGGTTATTAACGGCTATATTTACACGTGGCTAATACACACGCCTAAGAACACTTAAAACAGAACAATGAAGACTATGCAGCAGCTGTTGACTACGCGACCTTGTACTCTGATTTTAATGTCTTTCCGGTGACTTTCAAGAGGGCTCTTGGACCATGGTGGCTAGACCCTTGTGCAAAGATTCCAAACCTACCCTCCACGTCAGCATACGGGTTCAGGTCGTGTCCGGATGGGCTTGCCAAGCTGGCCTGGTCAGTGGTCAGAAGCTGTTGCATATTCGAGCTTACTGACCATGTTGACTGTGTGACCTTTGCCTCACTTTTCCACATGCTTCCAATGATCACGCGTAGGACCCTTGGACCATGATGGCTAGGTCCTAGTGTGGAGATTCCAATTATGCCCTCCACGTCATCCCATGGGCTTAGGGTTCGTCTGTACAGGCCCGCCAAGGTGGCCTGGTCAGTGGGGTTGGTCATGAGCTGCTGATGGTCAGAATGCTTCTTATCTTGGGTTGCTGTTGGTTTCTTTGGGTTGTTTCTTGAGTCTTGGCCTTCCTTAATTAGTTCACCCTTTGTTGGCATGTCTTGGTTTGAACTTGAATCATCAAGACTCCATGTTGAAGGTCTTAGTACAGAACCATGTGCATTATCATCAAAATCAGAACCAACAACATTGCTTCGGTTGTTGTGTTTCTTGTTGTTGTTGATTGATTCCTTGCTAGCTTTTGGCTTATTGTTGTTTTCCTCACGTGAGCCTAGCTGATATGGCTCACATTATTCATTGATCCTTGTTCATTCTTCATCGTTCATTCTTCATTGATCATTGATCCTTTTTCATTGTTCATCGTTCGTTTTTCATTGATGATTGATCCTTGTTTATTCTTCATTGATCATTGATCCTTGTTCATTCTTCATCGTTGATTAATCATTGATCATTGATGCTTGTTCATTCTTCATCGTTCATTCATCATTGATCATTGATCCTTGTTCATTCTTCATCGTTTATTCTTCATTGATCATTGATCCTTGTTCATTCTTCATAGTTCATTGTTCATTGATCATTGATCCTTGTTCATTCTTCATCGTTCATTCATCATTGATCATTGATGCTTGTTCATTCTTCATAGTTCATTGTTCATTGATCATTGATCCTTGTTCATTCTTCATCGTTCATTCATCATTGATCATTGATCCTTATTCATTCTTCATCGTTCATTCTTCATTGATCATTGATCTTTGTTCATTCTTCATCGTTCGTTCTTCATTGATCATTGATCCTTGTTCATTCTTCATCGTTCATTCTTCATTGATCATTGATCCTTGTTCATTCTTCATCCTTCAATGTTCATTATTCATTGATCCTTTATCATTCTTCATCGTTCATTCTTCATTGATCATTGATCCTTTTTCATTGTTCATCGTTCGTTCTTCATTGATGATTGATCCTTGTTCGTTCTTCATCGTTCATTCTTCACTGATCATTGATCCTTGTTCATTCTTCATCGTTCATTCTTCACTGATCACCTTGTTCATTCTTCATCGTTTATTCTTCATTGATCATTGATCCTTTTTCATTGTTCATCGTTCGTTCTTCATTGATGATTGATCCTTCTTCATTCTTCATCGTTCATTCTTCACTGATCATTGATCCTTGTTCATTCTTCATCGTTCATTCTTCACTGATCATTTATCCTTGTTTATTCTTCATCGTTCATTCATCATTGATCATTGATCGTTATTTATTCTTCATCGTTCATTCTTCATTGATCAATTCTTCTTGTACATTCATCATCGTTCATTTTTCATTGATCATTGATCCTTATTCATTCTTCATCATTCATTCTTCATTGATCATTGATCCTTGTTCATTCTTCATCGTTCATTGTTCATTGATCATTGATCCTTGTTCATTCTTCATCGTTCATTCATCATGGATCATTGATCCTCGTTCATTCTTCATCGTTCATTCATCATTGATCATTGATCCTTGTTCATTCTTCATCGTTCATTCTTCACTGATCATTGATCCTTGTTCATTCTTCATCGTTCAATTTTCATTATTCATTGATCCTTGTTCATTCTTCATCGTTCATTCTTCATTGATCATTCATCCTTGTTCATTCTTCATCATTCATTCTTCATTGATCATTCATCCTTGTTCATTCTTCATCGCTCATTCTTCACTGATCATTCATCCTTGTTCATTCTTCATCGTTCATTGTTCATTGATCAAAGATCCTTGTTCATTCTTCATCGTTCATTCATCATTGATCATTGATCCTTATTCATTCTTCATCGTTCATTCATCATTGATCATTGATCCTTATTCATTCTTCATCGTTCGTTCTTCATTGATCATTGATCCTTGTTCATTCTTCATCGTTCATTCTTCACTGATCATTGATCCATGTTCATTCTTCATCGTTCATTCTTCACTGATCATTGATCCTTGTTCATTCTTCATCGTTCATTCATCATTGATCATTGATCCTTATTCATTCTTCATCGTTCATTCTTCATTGATCATTGATCCTTGTTCATTCTTCATTCTTCATTGATCATTGATCCTTATTCATTCTGCATCGTTCATTCTTCATTGATCATTGATCCTTATTCATTCTTCATCGTTCGTTCTTCATTGATCATTGATCCTTGTTCATTCTTCATCGTTTATTCTTCACTGATCATTGATCCTTGCTCATTCTTCATCGTTCATTCTTCACTGATCATTGATCCTTGTTCATTCTTCATCGTTCATTCATCATTGATCATTGATCCTTATTCATTCTTCATCGTTCATTCTTCATTGATCATTGATCCTTGTTCATTCTTCATCGTTCATTCATCATTGATCATTGATCCTTATTCATTCTTCAACGTTCATTCTTCATAGATCATGGATTCTTGTTCATTCTTTATCGTTCATTCTTCATTGATCATTGATCCTTATTCATTCTTCATCGTTTATTCTTCATTGATCATTGATCCTTGTTCATTATTCATCGTTCAATCTTCATTGATCATTGATCCTTGTTCATTCTTCATCATTCATTCTTCATTGATCATTCATCCTTGTTCATTCTTCATCGCTCATTCTTCACTGATCATTCATCCTTGTTCATTCTTCATCGTTCATTGTTCATTGATCAAAGATCCTTGTTCATTCTTCATCGTTCATTCATCATTGATCATTGATCCTTATTCATTCTTCATCGTTCATTCATCATTGATCATTGATCCTTATTCATTCTTCATCGTTCGTTCTTCATTGATCCATGATCCTTGTTCATTCTTCATCGTTCATTCTTCACTGATCATTGATCCTTGTTCATTCTTCATCGTTCATTCTTCACTGATCATTGATCCTTGTTCATTCTTCATCGTTCATTCATCATTGATCATTGATCCTTATTTATTCTTCATCGTTCATTCTTCATTGATCATTAATCCTTGTTCATTCTTCATCATTCAATCATCATTGATCATTGATCCTTATTCATTCTTCAACGTTCATTCTTCATAGAAAATTGATTCTTGTTCATTCTTTATCGTTCATTCTTCATTGATCATTGATCCTTATTCATTCTTCATCGTTCATTCTTCATTGATCATTGATCCTTATTCATTCTTCATCGTTCGTTCTTCATTGATCATTGATCCTTGTTCATTCTTCATCGTTCATTCTTCACTGATCATTGATCCTTGTTCATTCTTCATCGTTCATTCTTCACTGATCATTGATCCTTGTTCGTTCTTCATCGTTCATTCATCATTGATCATTGATCCTTATTCATTCTTCATCGTTCATTCTTCATTGATCATTGATCCTTGTTCATTCTTCATCGTTCATTCATCATTGATCATTGATCCTTATTCATTCTTCAACGTTCATTCTTCATAGATCATTGATTCTTGTTCATTCTTTATCGTTCATTCTTCATTGATCATTGATCCTTATTCATTCTTCATCGTCTATTCTTCATTGATCGTTGATCCTTGTTCATTCTTCATCGTTCATTCTTCATTGATCATTGATTCTTGTTCATTCTTCATAGTTCATTGTTCATTGATCATTGATCCTTGTTCATTCTTCATCGTTCATTCATCATTGATCATTGATCCTTGTTCATTCTTCATCGTTCGGTCTTCATTGATCATTGATCCTTGTTCATTCTTCATCGTTCATTCATCATTGATCATTGATCCTTATTCATTCTTCATCGTTCGTTCTTCATTGATCATTGATCCTTGTTCATTCTTCATCGTTCATTCTTCACTGATCATTGATCCATGTTCATTCTTCATCGTTCATTCTTCACTGATCATTGATCCTTGTTCATTCTTCATCGTTCATTCATCATTGATCATTGATCCTTATTCATTCTTCATCGTTCATTCTTCATTGATCATTGATCCTTGTTCATTCTTCATTCTTCATTGATCATTGATCCTTATTCATTCTGCATCGTTCATTCTTCATTGATCATTGATCCTTATTCATTCTTCATCGTTCGTTCTTCATTGATCATTGATCCTTGTTCATTCTTCATCGTTTATTCTTCACTGATCATTGATCCTTGCTCATTCTTCATCGTTCATTCTTCACTGATCATTGATCCTTGTTCATTCTTCATCGTTCATTCATCATTGATCATTGATCCTTATTCATTCTTCATCGTTGATTCTTCATTGATCATTGATCCTTGTTCATTCTTCATCGTTCATTCATCATTGATCATTGATCCTTATTCATTCTTCAACGTTCATTCTTCATAGATCATGGATTCTTGTTCATTCTTTATCGTTCATTCTTCATTGATCATTGATCCTTATTCATTCTTCATCGTTTATTCTTCATTGATCATTGATCCTTGTTCATTCTTCATCGTTCAATCTTCATTGATCATTGATCCTTGTTCATTCTTCATCATTCATTCTTCATTGATCATTCATCCTTGTTCATTCTTCATCCCTCATTCTTCACTGATCATTCATCCTTGTTCATTCTTCATCGTTCATTGTTCATTGATCAAAGATCCTTGTTCATTCTTCATCGTTCATTCATCATTGATCATTGATCCTTATTCATTCTTCATCGTTCATTCATCATTGATCATTGATCCTTATTCATTCTTCATCGTTCGTTCTTCATTGATCCATGATCCTTGTTCATTCTTCATCGTTCATTCTTCACTGATCATTGATCCTTGTTCATTCTTCATCGTTCATTCTTCACTGATCATTGATCCTTGTTCATTCTTCATCGTTCATTCATCATTGATCATTGATCCTTATTTATTCTTCATCGTTCATTCTTCATTGATCATTAATCCTTGTTCATTCTTCATCATTCAATCATCATTGATCATTGATCCTTATTCATTCTTCAACGTTCATTCTTCATAGAAAATTGATTCTTGTTCATTCTTTATCGTTCATTCTTCATTGATCATTGATCCTTATTCATTCTTCATCGTTCATTCTTCATTGATCATTGATCCTTATTCATTCTTCATCGTTCGTTCTTCATTGATCATTGATCCTTGTTCATTCTTCATCGTTCATTCTTCACTGATCATTGATCCTTGTTCATTCTTCATCGTTCATTCTTCACTGATCATTGATCCTTGTTCGTTCTTCATCGTTCATTCATCATTGATCATTGATCCTTATTCATTCTTCATCGTTCATTCTTCATTGATCATTGATCCTTGTTCATTCTTCATCGTTCATTCATCATTGATCATTGATCCTTATTCATTCTTCAACGTTCATTCTTCATAGATCATTGATTCTTGTTCATTCTTTATCGTTCATTCTTCATTGATCATTGATCCTTATTCATTCTTCATCGTCTATTCTTCATTGATCGTTGATCCTTGTTCATTCTTCATCGTTCATTCTTCATTGATCATTGATTCTTGTTCATTCTTCATAGTTCATTGTTCATTGATCATTGATCCTTGTTCATTCTTCATCGTTCATTCATCATTGATCATTGATCCTTGTTCATTCTTCATCGTTCGGTCTTCATTGATCATTGATCCTTGTTCATTCTTCATCGTTCATTCATCATTGATCATTGATCCTTATTCATTCTTCATCGTTCGTTCTTCATTGATCATTGATCCTTGTTCATTCTTCATCGTTCATTCTTCACTGATCATTGATCCATGTTCATTCTTCATCGTTCATTCTTCACTGATCATTGATCCTTGTTCATTCTTCATCGTTCATTCATCATTGATCATTGATCCTTATTCATTCTTCATCGTTCATTCTTCATTGATCATTGATCCTTGTTCATTCTTCATTCTTCATTGATCATTGATCCTTATTCATTCTGCATCGTTCATTCTTCATTGATCATTGATCCTTATTCATTCTTCATCGTTCGTTCTTCATTGATCATTGATCCTTGTTCATTCTTCATCGTTTATTCTTCACTGATCATTGATCCTTGCTCATTCTTCATCGTTCATTCTTCACTGATCATTGATCCTTGTTCATTCTTCATCGTTCATTCATCATTGATCATTGATCCTTATTCATTCTTCATCGTTGATTCTTCATTGATCATTGATCCTTGTTCATTCTTCATCGTTCATTCATCATTGATCATTGATCCTTATTCATTCTTCAACGTTCATTCTTCATAGATCATGGATTCTTGTTCATTCTTTATCGTTCATTCTTCATTGATCATTGATCCTTATTCATTCTTCATCGTTTATTCTTCATTGATCATTGATCCTTGTTCATTCTTCATCGTTCAATCTTCATTGATCATTGATCCTTGTTCATTCTTCATCATTCATTCTTCATTGATCATTCATCCTTGTTCATTCTTCATCGCTCATTCTTCACTGATCATTCATCCTTGTTCATTCTTCATCGTTCATTGTTCATTGATCAAAGATCCTTGTTCATTCTTCATCGTTCATTCATCATTGATCATTGATCCTTATTCATTCTTCATCGTTCATTCATCATTGATCATTGATCCTTATTCATTCTTCATCGTTCGTTCTTCATTGATCCATGATCCTTGTTCATTCTTCATCGTTCATTCTTCACTGATCATTGATCCTTGTTCATTCTTCATCGTTCATTCTTCACTGATCATTGATCCTTGTTCATTCTTCATCGTTCATTCATCATTGATCATTGATCCTTATTTATTCTTCATCGTTCATTCTTCATTGATCATTAATCCTTGTTCATTCTTCATCATTCAATCATCATTGATCATTGATCCTTATTCATTCTTCAACGTTCATTCTTCATAGAAAATTGATTCTTGTTCATTCTTTATCGTTCATTCTTCATTGATCATTGATCCTTATTCATTCTTCATCGTTCATTCTTCATTGATCATTGATCCTTATTCATTCTTCATCGTTCGTTCTTCATTGATCATTGATCCTTGTTCATTCTTCATCGTTCATTCTTCACTGATCATTGATCCTTGTTCATTCTTCATCGTTCATTCTTCACTGATCATTGATCCTTGTTCGTTCTTCATCGTTCATTCATCATTGATCATTGATCCTTATTCATTCTTCATCGTTCATTCTTCATTGATCATTGATCCTTGTTCATTCTTCATCGTTCATTCATCATTGATCATTGATCCTTATTCATTCTTCAACGTTCATTCTTCATAGATCATTGATTCTTGTTCATTCTTTATCGTTCATTCTTCATTGATCATTGATCCTTATTCATTCTTCATCGTCTATTCTTCATTGATCGTTGATCCTTGTTCATTCTTCATCGTTCATTCTTCATTGATCATTGATTCTTGTTCATTCTTCATAGTTCATTGTTCATTGATCATTGATCCTTGTTCATTCTTCATCGTTCATTCATCATTGATCATTGATCCTTGTTCATTCTTCATCGTTCGGTCTTCATTGATCATTGATCCTTGTTCATTCTTCATCGTTCATTCATCATTGATCATTGATCCTTATTCATTCTTCATCGTTCGTTCTTCATTGATCATTGATCCTTGTTCATTCTTCATCGTTCATTCTTCACTGATCATTGATCCATGTTCATTCTTCATCGTTCATTCTTCACTGATCATTGATCCTTGTTCATTCTTCATCGTTCATTCATCATTGATCATTGATCCTTATTCATTCTTCATCGTTCATTCTTCATTGATCATTGATCCTTGTTCATTCTTCATTCTTCATTGATCATTGATCCTTATTCATTCTGCATCGTTCATTCTTCATTGATCATTGATCCTTATTCATTCTTCATCGTTCGTTCTTCATTGATCATTGATCCTTGTTCATTCTTCATCGTTTATTCTTCACTGATCATTGATCCTTGCTCATTCTTCATCGTTCATTCTTCACTGATCATTGATCCTTGTTCATTCTTCATCGTTCATTCATCATTGATCATTGATCCTTATTCATTCTTCATCGTTGATTCTTCATTGATCATTGATCCTTGTTCATTCTTCATCGTTCATTCATCATTGATCATTGATCCTTATTCATTCTTCAACGTTCATTCTTCATAGATCATGGATTCTTGTTCATTCTTTATCGTTCATTCTTCATTGATCATTGATCCTTATTCATTCTTCATCGTTTATTCTTCATTGATCATTGATCCTTGTTCATTCTTCATCGTTCAATCTTCATTGATCATTGATCCTTGTTCATTCTTCATCATTCATTCTTCATTGATCATTCATCCTTGTTCATTCTTCATCCCTCATTCTTCACTGATCATTCATCCTTGTTCATTCTTCATCGTTCATTGTTCATTGATCAAAGATCCTTGTTCATTCTTCATCGTTCATTCATCATTGATCATTGATCCTTATTCATTCTTCATCGTTCATTCATCATTGATCATTGATCCTTATTCATTCTTCATCGTTCGTTCTTCATTGATCCATGATCCTTGTTCATTCTTCATCGTTCATTCTTCACTGATCATTGATCCTTGTTCATTCTTCATCGTTCATTCTTCACTGATCATTGATCCTTGTTCATTCTTCATCGTTCATTCATCATTGATCATTGATCCTTATTTATTCTTCATCGTTCATTCTTCATTGATCATTAATCCTTGTTCATTCTTCATCATTCAATCATCATTGATCATTGATCCTTATTCATTCTTCAACGTTCATTCTTCATAGAAAATTGATTCTTGTTCATTCTTTATCGTTCATTCTTCATTGATCATTGATCCTTATTCATTCTTCATCGTTCATTCTTCATTGATCATTGATCCTTATTCATTCTTCATCGTTCGTTCTTCATTGATCATTGATCCTTGTTCATTCTTCATCGTTCATTCTTCACTGATCATTGATCCTTGTTCATTCTTCATCGTTCATTCTTCACTGATCATTGATCCTTGTTCGTTCTTCATCGTTCATTCATCATTGATCATTGATCCTTATTCATTCTTCATCGTTCATTCTTCATTGATCATTGATCCTTGTTCATTCTTCATCGTTCATTCATCATTGATCATTGATCCTTATTCATTCTTCAACGTTCATTCTTCATAGATCATTGATTCTTGTTCATTCTTTATCGTTCATTCTTCATTGATCATTGATCCTTATTCATTCTTCATCGTCTATTCTTCATTGATCGTTGATCCTTGTTCATTCTTCATCGTTCATTCTTCATTGATCATTGATTCTTGTTCATTCTTCATAGTTCATTGTTCATTGATCATTGATCCTTGTTCATTCTTCATCGTTCATTCATCATTGATCATTGATCCTTGTTCATTCTTCATCGTTCGGTCTTCATTGATCATTGATCCTTGTTCATTCTTCATCGTTCATTCATCATTGATCATTGATCCTTATTCATTCTTCATCGTTCGTTCTTCATTGATCATTGATCCTTGTTCATTCTTCATCGTTCATTCTTCACTGATCATTGATCCATGTTCATTCTTCATCGTTCATTCTTCACTGATCATTGATCCTTGTTCATTCTTCATCGTTCATTCATCATTGATCATTGATCCTTATTCATTCTTCATCGTTCATTCTTCATTGATCATTGATCCTTGTTCATTCTTCATTCTTCATTGATCATTGATCCTTATTCATTCTGCATCGTTCATTCTTCATTGATCATTGATCCTTATTCATTCTTCATCGTTCGTTCTTCATTGATCATTGATCCTTGTTCATTCTTCATCGTTTATTCTTCACTGATCATTGATCCTTGCTCATTCTTCATCGTTCATTCTTCACTGATCATTGATCCTTGTTCATTCTTCATCGTTCATTCATCATTGATCATTGATCCTTATTCATTCTTCATCGTTGATTCTTCATTGATCATTGATCCTTGTTCATTCTTCATCGTTCATTCATCATTGATCATTGATCCTTATTCATTCTTCAACGTTCATTCTTCATAGATCATGGATTCTTGTTCATTCTTTATCGTTCATTCTTCATTGATCATTGATCCTTATTCATTCTTCATCGTTTATTCTTCATTGATCATTGATCCTTGTTCATTCTTCATCGTTCAATCTTCATTGATCATTGATCCTTGTTCATTCTTCATCATTCATTCTTCATTGATCATTCATCCTTGTTCATTCTTCATCGCTCATTCTTCACTGATCATTCATCCTTGTTCATTCTTCATCGTTCATTGTTCATTGATCAAAGATCCTTGTTCATTCTTCATCGTTCATTCATCATTGATCATTGATCCTTATTCATTCTTCATCGTTCATTCATCATTGATCATTGATCCTTATTCATTCTTCATCGTTCGTTCTTCATTGATCCATGATCCTTGTTCATTCTTCATCGTTCATTCTTCACTGATCATTGATCCTTGTTCATTCTTCATCGTTCATTCTTCACTGATCATTGATCCTTGTTCATTCTTCATCGTTCATTCATCATTGATCATTGATCCTTATTTATTCTTCATCGTTCATTCTTCATTGATCATTAATCCTTGTTCATTCTTCATCATTCAATCATCATTGATCATTGATCCTTATTCATTCTTCAACGTTCATTCTTCATAGAAAATTGATTCTTGTTCATTCTTTATCGTTCATTCTTCATTGATCATTGATCCTTATTCATTCTTCATCGTTCATTCTTCATTGATCATTGATCCTTATTCATTCTTCATCGTTCGTTCTTCATTGATCATTGATCCTTGTTCATTCTTCATCGTTCATTCTTCACTGATCATTGATCCTTGTTCATTCTTCATCGTTCATTCTTCACTGATCATTGATCCTTGTTCGTTCTTCATCGTTCATTCATCATTGATCATTGATCCTTATTCATTCTTCATCGTTCATTCTTCATTGATCATTGATCCTTGTTCATTCTTCATCGTTCATTCATCATTGATCATTGATCCTTATTCATTCTTCAACGTTCATTCTTCATAGATCATTGATTCTTGTTCATTCTTTATCGTTCATTCTTCATTGATCATTGATCCTTATTCATTCTTCATCGTCTATTCTTCATTGATCGTTGATCCTTGTTCATTCTTCATCGTTCATTCTTCATTGATCATTGATTCTTGTTCATTCTTCATAGTTCATTGTTCATTGATCATTGATCCTTGTTCATTCTTCATCGTTCATTCATCATTGATCATTGATCCTTGTTCATTCTTCATCGTTCGGTCTTCATTGATCATTGATCCTTGTTCATTCTTCATCGTTCATTCATCATTGATCATTGATCCTTATTCATTCTTCATCGTTCATTCTTCATTGATCATTGATCTTTGTTCATTCTTCATCGTTCGTTCTTCATTGATCATTGATCCTTGTTCATTCTTCATTGTTCATTCTTCATTGATCATTGATCCTTGTTCATTCTTCATCCTTCAACGTTCATTATTCATTGATCCTTTATCATTCTTCATCATTCATTCTTCATTGATCATTGATCCTTTTTCATTGTTCATCGTTCGTTCTTCATTGATGATTGATCCTTGTTCGTTCTTCATCGTTCATTCTTCACTGATCATTGATCCTTGTTCATTCTTCATCGTTTATTCTTCATTGATCATTGATCCTTTTTCATTGTTCATCGTTCGTTCTTCATTGATGATTGATCCTTCTTCATTCTTCATCGTTCATTCTTCACTGATCATTGATCCTTGTTCATTCTTCATCGTTCATTCTTCACTGATCATTTATCCTTGTTCATTCTTCATCGTTCATTCATCATTGATCATTGATCGTTATTTATTCTTCATCGTTCATTCTTCATTGATCAATTCTTCTTGTACATTCATCATCGTTCATTTTTCATTGATCATTGATCCTTTTTCATTCTTCATCGTTCATTGTTCATTGATCATTGATCCTTGTTCATTCTTCATCGTTCATTCATCATGGATCATTGATCCTCATTCATTCTTCATCGTTCATTCATCATTGATCATTGATCCTTGTTCATTCTTCATCGTTCATTCTTCACTGATCATTGATCCTTGTTCATTCTTCATCGTTCAATTTTCATTATTCATTGATCCTTGTTTATTCTTCATCGTTCATTCTTCATTGATCATTGATCCTTTTTCATTGTTCATCGTTCGTTCTTCATTGATGATTGAACCTTGTTCATTCTTCATCGCTCAATCATCATTGATCATTGTTCCTTATTCATTCTTCGTTGATCATTGATCCTTGTTCATTCTTCATCGTTCATTCTTCATTGATCATTGATGCTTGTTCATTCTTCATCGTTCATTCTTCATTGATCATTCATCCTTGTTCATTCTTCATCGTTCATTCTTCATTGATCATTGATCCTTGTTCATTCTTCATCGTTCATTCTTCACTGATCATTGATCCTTGTTCATTCTTCATCGTTCAATTTTCATTATTCATTGATCCTTGTTCATTCTTCATCGTTCGGTCTTCATTGATCATTGATCCTTGTTCATTCTTCATCGTTCATTGTTCATTGATCATTGATCCTTGTTCATTCTTCATCGTTCATTCATCATGGATCATTGATCCTCGTTCATTCTTCATCGTTCATTCATCATTGATCATTGATCCTTGTTCATTCTTCATCGTTCATTCTTCACTGATCATTGATCCTTGTTCATTCTTCATCGTTCAATTTTCATTATTCATTGATCCTTGTTCATTCTTCATCGTTCATTCTTCATTGATCATTGATCCTTTTTCATTGTTCATCGTTCGTTCTTCATTGATGATTGAACCTTGTTCATTCTTCATCGCTCAATCATCATTGATCATTGTTCCTTGTTCATTCTTCGTTGATCATTGATCCTAGTTCATTCTTCATCGTTCATTCTTCATTGAGCATTGATGCTTGTTCATTCTTCATCGTTCATTCTTCATTGATCATTCATCCTTGTTCATTCTTCATCGTTCATTCTTCATTGATCATTGATCCTTGTTCATTCTTCATCGTTCATTCTTCATTGATCATTCATCCTTGTTCATTCTTCATCGTTCATTCTTCATTGATCATTGATCCTTGTTCATTCTTCATCATTCATTCTTCATTGATCATTCATCCTTGTTCATTCTTCATCGCTCATTCTTCACTGATCATTCATCCTTGTT
The DNA here is from genome assembly GCF_026212465.1 of Amaranthus tricolor. Lineage (NCBI taxonomy): Eukaryota > Viridiplantae > Streptophyta > Magnoliopsida > Caryophyllales > Amaranthaceae > Amaranthus > Amaranthus tricolor. Next base: position 27,834,223 of record NC_080056.1, on the reverse strand, counting down.
CATTCTTCATCGTTCATTGTTCATTGATCAAAGATCCTTGTTCATTCTTCATCGTTCATTCATCATTGATCATTGATCCTTATTCATTCTTCATCGTTCATTCATCATTGATCATTGATCCTTATTCATTCTTCATCGTTCGTTCTTCATTGATCATTGATCCTTGTTCATTCTTCATCGTTCATTCTTCACTGATCATTGATCCATGTTCATTCTTCATCGTTCATTCTTCACTGATCATTGATCCTTGTTCATTCTTCATCGTTCATTCATCATTGATCATTGATCCTTGTTCATTATTCATCGTTCATTCTTCACTGATCATTGATCCTTGTTCATTCTTCATTCTTCATTGATCATTGATCCTTATTCATTCTGCATCGTTCATTCTTCATTGATCATTGATCCTTATTCATTCTTCATCGTTCGTTCTTCATTGATCATTGATCCTTGTTCATTCTACATCGTTCATTCTTCACTGATCATTGATCCTTGTTCATTCTTCATCGTTCATTCTTCACTGATCATTGATCCTTGTTCATTCTTCATCGTTCATTCATCATTGATCATTGATCCTTATTCATTCTTCATCGTTCATTCTTCATTGATCATTGATCCTTGTTCATTCTTCATCGTTCATTCATCATTGATCATTGATCCTTATTCATTCTTCAACGTTCATTCTTCATAGATCATGGATTCTTGTTCATTCTTTATCGTTCATTCTTCATTGATCATTGATCCTTATTGATTCTTCATCGTTTATTCTTCATTGATCATTGATCCTTGTTTATTCTTCATCGTTCATTCTTCATTGATCATTGATCCTTGTTCATTCTTCATCATTCATTCTTCATTGATCATTCATCCTTGTTCATTCTTCATCGCTCATTCTTCACTGATCATTCATCCTTGTTCATTCTTCATCGTTCATTGTTCATTGATCAAAGATCCTTGTTCATTCTTCATCGTTCATTCATCATTGATCATTGATCCTTATTCATTCTTCATCGTTCATTCATCATTGATCATTGATCCTTATTCATTCTTCATCGTTCGTTCTTCATTGATCCATGATCCTTGTTCATTCTTCATCGTTCATTCTTCATTGATCATTGATCCTTATTCATTCTTCATCGTTCATTCTTCACTGATCATTGATCCTTGTTCATTCTTCATCGTTCATTCATCATTGATCATTGATCCTTATTCATTCTTCATCGTTCATTCTTCATTGATCATTAATCCTTGTTCATTCTTCATCGTTCATTCATCATTGATCATTGATCCTTATTCATTCTTCAACGTTCATTCTTCATAGATCATTGATTCTTGTTCATTCTTTATCGTTCATTCTTCATTGATCATTGATCCTTATTCATTCTTCATCGTTCATTCTTCATTGATCATTGATCCTTATTCATTCTTCATCGTTCGTTCTTCATTGATCATTGATCCTTGTTCATTCTTCATCGTTCATTCTTCACTGATCATTGATCCTTGTTCATTCTTCATTGTTCATTCTTCACTGATCATTGATCCTTGTTCATTCTTCATCGTTCATTCATCATTGATCATTGATCCTTATTCATTCTTCATCGTTCATTCTTCATTGATCATTGATCCTTGTTCATTCTTCATCGTTCATTCATCATTGATCATTGATCCTTATTCATTCTTCAACGTTCATTCTTCATAGATCATTGATTCTTGTTCATTCTTTATCGTTCATTCTTCATTGATCATTGATCCTTATTCATTCTTCATCGTTTATTCTTCATTGATCGTTGATCCTTGTTCATTCTTCATCGTTCATTCTTCATTGATCATTGATTCTTGTTCATTGTTCATAGTTCATTGTTCATTGATCATTGATCCTTGTTCATTCTTCATCGTTCATTCATCATTGATCATTGATGCTTGTTCATTCTTCATAGTTCATTGTTCATTGATCATTGATCCTTGTTCATTCTTCATCGTTCATTCATCATTCATCATTGATCCTTATTCATTCTTCATCGTTCATTCTTCATTGATCATTGATCTTTGTTCATTCTTCATCGTTCGTTCTTCATTGATCATTGATCCTTGTTCATTCTTCATCGTTCATTCTTCATTGATCATTGATCCTTGTTCATTCTTCATCCTTCAATGTTCATTATTCATTGATCCTTTATCATTCTTCGTCGTTCATTCTTCATTGATCATTGATCCTTTTTCATTGTTCATCGTTCGTTCTTCATTGATGATTGATCCTTCTTCGTTCTTCATCGTTCATTCTTCACTGATCATTGATCCTTGTTCATTCTTCATCGTTCATTCTTCACTGATCATTTATCCTTGTTCATTCTTCATCGTTCATTCATCATTGATCATTGATCGTTATTTATTCTTCATCGTTCATTCTTCATTGATCAATTCTTCTTGTACATTCATCATCGTTCATTTTTCATTGATCATTGATCCTTTTTCATTCTTCATCATTCATTCTTCATTGATCATTGATCCTTGTTCATTCTTCATCGTTCATTGTTCATTGATCATTGATCCTTGTTCATTCTTCATCGTTCATTCATCATGGATCATTGATCCTCATTCATTCTTCATCGTTCATTTATCATTGATCATTGATCCTTGTTCATTCTTCATCGTTCATTCTTCACTGATCATTGATCCTTGTTCATTCTTCATCGTTCAATTTTCATTATTCATTGATCCTTGTTTATTCTTCATCGTTCATTCTTCATTGATCATTGATCCTTTTTCATTGTTCATCGTTCGTTCTTCATTGATGATTGAACCTTGTTCATTCTTCATCGCTCAATCATCATTGATCATTGTTCCTTGTTCATTCTTCGTTGATCATTGATCCTTGTTCATTCTTCATCGTTCATTCTTCATTGATCATTGATGCTTGTTCATTCTTCATCGTTCATTCTTCATTGATCATTCATCCTTGTTCATTCTTCATCGTTCATTCTTCATTGATCATTGATCCTTGTTCATTCTTCATCGTTCATTCTTCATTGATCATTCATCCTTGTTCATTCTTCATCGTTCATTCTTCATTGATCATTGATCCTTGTTCATTTTTCATCATTCATTCTTCATTGATCATTCATCCTTGTTCATTCTTCATCGCTCATTCTTCACTGATCATTCATCCTTGTTCATTCTTCATCGTTCATTGTTCATTGATCAAAGATCCTTGTTCATTCTTCATCGTTCATTCATCATTGATCATTGATCCTTATTCATTCTTCATCGTTCATTCATCATTGATCATTGATCCTTATTCATTCTTCATCGTTCGTTCTTCATTGATCATTGATCCTTGTTTATTCTTCATCGTTCATTCTTCACTGATCATTGATCCTTGTTCATTCTTCATCGTTCATTCTTCACTGATCATTGATCCTTGTTCATTCTTCATCGTTCATTCATCATTGATCATTGATCCTTATTCATTCTTCATCGTTCATTCTTCATTGATCATTGATCCTTGTTCATTCTTCATCGTTCATTCATCATTGATCATTGATCCTTATTCATTCTTCAACGTTCAATCTTCATAGATCATTGATTCTTGTTCATTCTTTATCGTTCATTCTTCATTGATCATTGATCCTTATTCATTCTTCATCGTTCGTTCTTCATTGATCATTGATCCTTATTCATTCTTCATCGTTCATTCTTCACTGATCATTGATCCTTGTTCATTCTTCATCGTTCATTCTTCACTGATCATTGATCCTTGTTCATTCTTCATCGTTCATTCATCATTGATCATTGATCCTTATTCATTCTTCATCGTTCATTCTTCATTGATCATTGATCCTTGTTCATTCTTCATCGTTCATTCATCATTGATCATTGATCCTTATTCATTCTTCAACGTTCATTCTTCATAGATCATTGATTCTTGTTCATTCTTTATCGTTCATTCTTCATTGATCATTGATCCTTATTCATTCTTCATCGTCCATTCTTCATTGATCATTGATCCTTGTTCGTTCTTCATCGTTCATTGTTCATTGATCATTGATCCTTGTTTATTCTCCATCGTTCATTCATCATTGATCATTGATCCTTGTTCATTCTTCATAGTTCATTCTTCATTGATCATTGATCCTTGTTCCTTGTTCATCGTTCATTCATCATTGATCATTGATCCTTTTTCATTCTTCATCGTTCATTCTTCACTGATCATTAATCCTTGTTCATTCGTCATCGTTCAATGTTCATTATTCATTGATCCTTGTTCATTCTTCATCGTTCATTCTTCATTGATCATTGATCCTTTTTCATTGTTCATCGTTCGTTCTTTATTGGTGATTGATCCTTGTTCATTCTTCATCGCTCAATCATCATTGATCATTGATCCTTGTTCATTCTTCATTGATCATTAATCCTTGTTCATTCTTCATCGTTCATTCTTCATTGATCATTGATGCTTGTTCATTCTTCATCGTTCATTCTTCATTGATCATTCATCCTTGTTCATTCTTCATCGTTCAGTCTTCATTGATCATTGATCCTTGTTCATTCTTCATCGTTCATTCTTCATTGATCATTCATCCTTGTTCATTCTTCATCGTTCATTCATCATTGATCATTTATCCTTGTTCATTCTTCATCGTTCATTCTTCACTGATCATTAATCCTTGTTCATTCTTCATCGTTCAATGTTCATTGTTCATTGATCCTTGTTCATTCTTCATCGTTCATTATTCATTGATCATTGATCCTTTTTCATTGTTCATTGTTCGTTCTTTATTGATGATTGATCCTTGTTCATTCTTCATCGCTCAATCATCATTGATCATTGATCCTTGTTCATTCTTCATTTATCATTAATCCTTGTTCATTCTTCATCGTTCATTCTTCATTGATCATTGATCCGTTTTCATTGTTCATCGTTCGTTCTTCATTGATGATTGATCCTTGTTCATTCTTCATTGATCATTGATCCTTATTCATTCTTCATCGTTCATTCTTCATTGATCATTGATCCTTGTTCATTCTTCATCGTTCATTGTTCATTGATCATTGATCCTTGTTCATTCTCCATCGTTCATTCATCATTGATCATTGATCCTTGTTCATTCTTTATCGTTCATTCTTCATTGATCATTGATCCTTGTTCCTTCTTCATCGTTCATTCATCATTGATCATTGATCCTTGTTCATTCTTCATCGTTCATTCATCATTGATCATTGATCCTTATTCATTCTTCATCGTTCATTCTTCATTGATCATTGATCTTTGTTCATTCTTCATCGTTCGTTCTTCATTGATAATTGATCCTTGTTCATTCTTCATCGTTCATTCTTCATTGATCATTGATCCTTGTTCATTCTTCATCCTTCAATGTTCATTATTCATTGATCCTTTATCATTCTTCATCGTTCATTCTTCATTGATCATTGATCCTTTTTCATTGTTCATCGTTCGTTCTTCATTGATGATTGATCCTTGTTCGTTCTTCATCGTTCATTCTTCACTGATCATTGATCCTTGTTCATTCTTCATCGTTCATTCTTCACTGATCATTGATCCTTGTTCATTCTTCATCGTTTATTCTTCATTGATCATTGATCCTTTTTCATTGTTCATCGTTCGTTCTTTATTGATGATTGATCCTTCTTCATTCTTCATCGTTCATTCTTCACTGATCATTGATCCTTGTTCATTCTTTATCGTTCATTCTTCACTGATCATTTATCCTTGTTCATTCTTCATCGTTCATTCATCATTGATCATTGATCGTTATTTATTCTTCATCGTTCATTCTTCATTGATCAATTCTTCTTGTACATTCATCATCGTTCATTTTTCATTGATCATTGATCCTTATTCATTCTTCATCATTCATTATTCATTGATCATTGATCCTTGTTCATTCTTCATCGTTCATTGTTCATTGATCATTGATCCTTGTTCATTCTTCATCGTTCATTCATCATGGATCATTGATCCTCGTTCATTCTTCATCGTTCATTCATCATTGGTCATTGATCCTTGTTCATTCTTCATCGTTCATTCTTCACTGATCTTTGATCCTTGTTCATTCTTCATCGTTCAATTTTCATTATTCATTAATCCTTGTTCATTCTTCATCGTTCATTCTTCATTGATCATTGATCCTTTTTCATTGTTCATCGTTCGTTCTTCATTGATGATTGAACCTTGTTCATTCTTCATCGCTGAATCATCATTGATCATTGTTCCTTGTTCATTCTTCGTTGATCATTGATCCTTGTTCATTCTTCATCGTTCATTCTTCATTGATCATTGATGCTTGTTCATTCTTCATCGTTCATTCTTCATTGATCATTCATCCTTGTTCATTCTTCATCGTTCATTCTTCATTGATCATTGATCCTTGTTCATTCTTCATCGTTCATTCTTCATTGATCATTGATCCTTGTTCATTCTTCATCGTTCATTCTTCATTGATCATTGATCCTTGTTCATTCTTCATCATTCATTCTTCATTGATCATTCATCCTTGTTCATTCTTCATCGCTCATTCTTCACTGATCATTCATCCTTGTTCATTCTTCATTGTTCATTGTTCATTGATCAAAGATCCTTGTTCATTCTTCATCGTTCATTCATCATTGATCATTGATCCTTATTCATTCTTCATCGTTCATTCATCATTGATCATTGATCCTTATTCATTCTTCATCGTTCGTTCTTCATTGATCATTGATCCTTGTTCATTCTTCATCGTTTATTCTTCACTGATCATTGATCCTTGTTCATTCTTCATCGTTCATTCTTCACTGATCATTGATCCTTGTTCATTCTTCATCGTTCATTCATCATTGATCATTCATCCTTATTCATTCTTCATCGTTCATTCTTCATTGATCATTGATCCTTGTTCATTCTTCATCGTTCATTCATCATTGATCATTGATCCTTATTCATTCTTCAACGTTCATTCTTCATAGATCATTGATTCTCGTTCATTCTTTATTGATCATTGATTCTTGTTCATTCTTCATAGTTCATTGTTCATTGATCATTGATCCTTGTTCATTCTTCATCGTTCATTCATCATTGATCATTGATGCTTGTTCATTCTTCATAGTTCATTGTTCATTGATCATTGATCCTTGTTCATTCTTCATCGTTCATTCATCATTGATCATTGATCCTTATTCATTCTTCATCGTTCATTCTTCATTGATCATTGATCTTTGTTCATTCTTCATCGTTCGTTTTTCATTGATCATTGATCCTTGTTCATTCTTCATCGTTCATTCTTCATTGATCATTGATCCTTGTTCATTCTTCATCCTTCAATGTTCATTATTCATTGATCCTTTATCATTCTTCATCGTTCATTCTTCATTGATAATTGATCCTTTTTCATTGTTCATCGTTCGTTCTTCATTGATGATTGATCCTTGTTCGTTCTTCATCGTTCATTCTTCACTGATCATTGATCCTTGTTCATTCTTCATCGTTCATTCTTCACTGATCATTGATCCTTGTTCATTCTTCATCGTTTATTCTTCATTGATCATTGATCCTTTTTCATTGTTCATCGTTCATTCTTCACTGATCATTTATCCTTGTTCATTCTTCATCGTTCATTCTTCATTGATCATTGATCGTTATTTATTCTTCATCGTTCATTCTTCATTGATAAATTCTTCTTGTACATTCATCATCATTCATTTTTCATTGATCATTGATCCTTATTCATTCTTCATCATTCATTCTTCATTGATCATTGATCCTTGTTCATTCTTCATCGTTCATTGTTCATTGATCATTGATCCTTGTTCATTCTTCATCGTTCATTCATCATGGATCATTGATCCTCGTTCATCATTCATCGTTCATTCATCATTGATCATTGATCCTTGTTCATTCTTCATCGTTCATTCTTCACTGATCATTGATCGTTGTTCATTCTTCATCGTTCAATTTTCATTATTCATTGATCCTTGTTCATTCTTCATCGTTCATTCTTCATTGATCATTGATCCTTTTTCATTGTACATCGTTCGTTCTTCATTGATGATTGAACCTTGTTCATTCTTCATCGCTCAATCATCATTGATCATTGTTCCTTGTTCATTCTTCGTTGATCATTGATCCTTGTTCATTCTTCATCGTTCATTCTTCATTGATCATTGATGCTTGTTCATTCTTCATCGTTCATTTTTCATTGATCATTGATCCTTATTCATTCTTCATCATTCATTCTTCATTGATCATTGATCCTTGTTCATTCTTCATCGTTCTTTGTTCATTGATCATTGATCCTTGTTCATTCTTCATCGTTCATTCATCATGGATCATTGATCCTCGTTCATTCTTCATCGTTCTTTCATCATTGATCATTGATCCTTGTTCATTCTTCATCGTTCATTCTTCACTTATCATTGATCCTTGTTCATTCTTCATTGTTCAATTTTCATTATTCATTGATCCTTGTTCATTCTTCATCGTTCATTCTTCATTGATCATTGATCCTTTTTCATTGTACATCGTTCGTTCTTCATTGATGATTGAACCTTGTTCATTCTTCATCGCTCATTCATCATTGATCATTGTTCCTTGTTCATTCTTCGTTGATCATTGATCCTTGTTCATTCTTCATCGTTCATTCTTCATTGATCATTGATGCTTGTTCATTCTTCATCGTTCATTCTTCATTGATCATTCATCCTTGTTCATTCTTCATCGTTCATTCTTCATTGATCATTGATCCTTGTTCATTCTTCATCGTTCATTCTTCATTGATCATTCATCCTTGTTCATTCTTCATCGTTCATTCTTCATTGATCATTGATCCTTGTTCATTCTTCATCATTCATTCTTCATTGATCATTCATCCTTGTTCATTCTTCATCGCTCATTCTTCACTGATCATTCATCCTTGTTCATTCTTCATCGTTCATTGTTCATTGATCAAAGATCCTTGTTTATTCTTCATCGTTCATTCATCATTGATGATTGATCCTTATTCATTCTTCATCGTTCATTCATCATTGATCATTGATCCTTATTCATTCTTCATCGTTCGTTCTTCATTGATCATTGATCCTTGTTCATTCTTCATCGTTCATTCTTCACTGATCATTGATCCTTGTTCATTCTTCATCGTTCATTGTTCATTGATCATTGATCCTTGTTCATTCTTCATCGTTCATTCATCATTGATCATTGATCCTTATTCTTTCTTCATCGTTCATTCTTCATTGATCATTCATCCTTGTTCATTCTTCATCGCTCATTCTTCACTGATCATTCATCCTTGTTCATTCTTCATCGTTTATTGTTCATTGATCAAAGATCCTTGTTCATTCTTCAACGTTCATTCTTCATAGATCATTGATTCTTGTTCATTCTTTATCGTTCATTCTTCATTGATCATTGATCCTTATTCATTCTTCATCGTTCATTCTTCATTGATCATTGATCCTTGTTCATTCTTCATCGTTCAATGTTCATTATTCATTGATCCTTGTTCATTCTTCATCGTTCATTCTTCATTGATCATTGATCCTTTTTCATTGTTCATCATTCGTTCTTTATTGATGATTGATCCTTGTTCATTCTTCATCGCTCAATCATCATTGATCATTGATCCTTGTTCATTCTTCATTGATCATTAATACTTGTTCATTCTTCATCGTTCATTCTTCATTGATCATTGATGCTTGTTCATTCTTCATCGTTCATTCTTCATTGATCATTCATCCTTGTTCATTCTTCATCGTTCAGTCTTCATTGATCATTGATCCTTGTTCATTCTTCATCGTTCATTCTTCATTGATCATTCATCCTTGTTCATTCTTCATCGTTCATTCATCATTGATCATTTATCCTTGTTCATTCTTCATCGTTCATTCTTCACTGATCATTAATCCTTGTTCATTCTTCATCGTTCAATGTTCATTGTTCATTGATCCTTGTTCATTCTTCATCGTTCATTATTCATTGATCATTGATCCTTTTTCATTGTTCATTGTTCGTTCTTTATTGATGATTGATCCTTGTTCATTCTTCATCGCTCAATCATCATTGATCATTGATCCTTGTTCATTCTTCATTGATCATTAATCCTTGTTCATTCTTCATGGTTCATTCTTCATTGATCATTGATGCTTGTTCATTCTTCATCGTTCATTCTTCATTGATCATTCATCCTTGTTCATTCTTCATCGTTCATTCTTCATTGATCATTGATCCTTGTTCATTCTTCATCGTTCATTCTTCATTGATCATTCATCCTTGTTCATTCTTCATCGTTCATTCTTCATTGATCATTGATCCTTGTTCATTCTTCATCATTCATTCTTCATTGATCATTCATCCTTGTTCATTCTTCATCGCTCATTCTTCACTGATCATTCATCCTTGTTCATTCTTCATCGTTCATTGTTCATTGATCAAAGATCCTTGTTCATTCTTCATCGTTGATTCATCATTGATCATTGATCCTTATTCATTCTTCATCGTTCATTCATCATTGATCATTGATCCTTATTCATTCTTCATCGTTCGTTCTTCATTGATCATTGATCCTTGTTCATTCTTCATCGTTCATTCTTCACTGATCATTGATCCTTGTTCATTCTTCATCGTTCATTCATCATTGATCATTGATCCTTATTCATTCTTCGTCGTTCATTCTTCATTGATCATTGATCCTTGTTCATTCTTCATCGTTCATTCATCATTGATCATTGATCCTTATTCATTCTTCAACGTTCATTCTTCATAGATCATGGATTCTTGTTCATTCTTTATTGTTCATTCTTCATTGATCATTGATCCTTATTCATTCTTCATCGTTTATTCTTCATTGATCATTGATCCTTGTTCATTCTTCATCGTTCATTCTTCATTGATGATTGATCCTTGTTCATTCTTCATCATTCATTCTTCATTGATCATTCATCCTTGTTCATTCTTCATCGCTCATTCTTCACAGATCATTCATCCTTGTTCATTCTTCATCGTTCATTCATCATTGATCATTGATCCTTGTTCATTCTTCATAGTTCATTCTTCATTGATCATTGATCCTTGTTCCTTGTTCATCGTTCATTCATCATTGATCATTGATCCTTTTTCATTCTTCATCGTTCATTCTTCACTGATCATTAATCCTTGTTCATTCTTCATCGTTCAATGTTCATTATTCATTGATCCTTGTTCATTCTTCATCGTTCATTCTTCATTGATCATTGATCCTTTTTCATTGTTCATCGTTCGTTCTTTATTGATGATTGATCCTTGTTCATTCTTCATCGCTCAATCATCATTGATCATTGATCCTTGTTCATTCTTCATTGATCATTGATCCTTGTTCATTCTTCACTGATCATTGATCCTTGTTCATTCTTCATCGTTCATTCATCATTGATCATTGATCCTTATTCATTCTTCATCGTTCATTCTTCATTGATCATTGATCCTTGTTCATTCTTCATTCTTCATTGATCTTGATTCTTGTTCATTCTTTATCGTTCATTCTTCATTGATCATTGATCCTTATTCATTCTTCATCGTTCGTTCTTCAGTGATCATTGATCCTTGTTCATTCTTCATTGATCATTAATCCTAGTTCATTCTTCATCGTTCATTCTTCATTGATCATTGATGCTTGTTCATTCTTCATCGTTCATTCTTCATTGATCATTCATCCTTGTTCATTCTTCATCGTTCATTCTTCATTGATTATAGATCCTTGTTTATTCTTCATCGTTCATTCTTCATTGATCATTCATCCTTGTTCATTCTTCATCGTTCATTCTTCATTGATCATTGATCCTTGTTCATTCTTCATCATTCATTCTTCATTGATCATTCATCCTTGTTCATTCTTCATCGCTCATTCTTCACTGATCATTCATCCTTGTTCATTCTTCATCGTTCATTGTTCATTGATCAAAGATCCTTGTTCATTCTTCATCGTTCATTCATCATTGATCATTGATCCTTATTCATTCTTCATCGTTCATTCATCATTGATCATTGATCCTTATTCATTCTTCATCGTTCGTTCTTCATTGATCATTGATCCTTGTTCATTCTTCATCGTTCATTCTTCACTGATCATTGATCCATGTTCATTCTTCATCGTTCATTCTTCACTGATCATTGATCCTTGTTCATTCTTCATCGTTCATTCATCATTGATCATTGATCCTTATTCATTCTTCATCGTTCATTCTTCATTGATCATTGATCCTTGTTCATTCTTCATTCTTCATTGATCATTGATCCTTATTCATTCTGCATCGTTCATTCTTCATTGATCATTGATCCTTATTCATTCTTCATCGTTCGTTCTTCATTGATCATTGATCCTTGTTCATTCTTCATCGTTCATTCTTCACTGATCATTGATCCTTGTTCATTCTTCATCGTTCATTCTTCACTGATCATTGATCCTTGTTCATTCTTCATCGTTCATTCATCATTGATCATTGATCCTTATTCATTCTTCATCGTTCATTCTTCATTGATCATTGATCCTTGTTCATTCTTCATCGTTCATTCATCATTGATCATTGATCCTTATTCATTCTTCAACGTTCATTCTTCATAGATCATGGAATCTTGTTGATTCTTTATCGTTCATTCTTCATTGATCATTGATCCTTATTCATTCTTCATCGTTTATTCTTCATTGATCATTGATCCTTGTTCATTCTTCATCGTTCATTCTTCATTGATCATTGATCCTTGTTCATTCTTCATCATTCATTCTTCATTGATCATTCATCCTTGTTCATTCTTCATCGCTCATTCTTCACTGATCATTCATCCTTGTTCATTCTTCATCGTTCATTGTTCATTGATCAAAGATCCTTGTTCATTCTTCATCGTTCATTCTTCATTGATCATTGATCCTTATTCATTCTTCATCGTTCATTCATCATTGATCATTGATCCTTATTCATTCATCATCGTTCGTTCTTCATTGATCCATGATCCTTGTTCATTCTTCATCGTTCATTCTTCACTGATCATTGATTCTTGTTCATTCTTCATCGTTCATTCTTCACTGATCATTGATCCTTGTTCATTCTTCATCGTTCATTCATCATTGATCATTGATCCTTATTCATTCTTCATCGTTCATTCTTCATTGATCATTAATCCTTGTTCATTCTTCATCGTTCATTCATCATTGATCATTGATCCTTATTCATTCTTCAACGTTCATTCTTCATAGATCATTGATTCTTGTTCATTCTTTATCGTTCATTCTTCATTGATCATTGATCCTTATTCATTCTTCATCGTTCATTCTTCATTGATCATTGATCCTTATTCATTCTTCATCGTTCATTCTTCATCGTTCGTTCTTCATTGATCATTGATCCTTGTTCATTCTTCATCGTTCATTCTTCACTGATCATTGATCCTTGTTCATTCTTCATCGTTCATTCTTCACTGATCATTGATCCTTGTTCATTCTTCATCGTTCATTCATCATTGATCATTGATCCTTATTCATTCTTCATCGTTCATTCTTCATTGATCATTGATCCTTGTTCATTCTTCATCGTTCATTCATCATTGATCATTGATCCTTATTCATTCTTCAACGTTCATTCTTCATAGATCATTGATTCTTGTTCATTCTTTATCGTTCATTCTTCATTGATCATTGATCCTTATTCATTCTTCATCGTTTATTCTTCATTGATCGTTGATCCTTGTTCATTCTTCATCGTTCATTCTTCATTGATCATTGATCCTTGTTCATTCTTCATCGTTCATTCTTCACTGATCATTGATCCTTTATCATTCTTCATCGTTCATTCTTCACTGATCATTGATCCTTGTTCATTCTTCATCGTTCATTCATCATTGATCATTGATCCTTATTCATTCTTCATCGTTCATTCTTCATTGATCATTGATCCTTGTTCATTCTTCATCGTTCATTCATCATTGATCATTGATCTTTGTTCATTCTTCATCGTTCTTTCTTCATTGATCATTGATCCTTGTTCATTCTTCATCGTTCATTCTTCATTGATCATTGATCCTTGTTCATTCTTCATCCTTCAATGTTCATTATTCATTGATCCTTTATCATTCTTCAACGTTCATTCTTCATTGATCATTGATCCTTTTTCATTGTTCATCGTTCGTTCTTCATTGATGATTGATCCTTGTTCGTTCTTCATCGTTCATTCTTCACTGATCATTGATCCTTGTTCATTCTTCATCGTTTATTCTTCATTGATCATTGATCCTTTTTCATTGTTCATCGTTCGTTCTTCATTGATGATTGATCCTTCTTCATTCTTCATCGTTCATTCTTCACTGATCATTGATCCTTGTTCATTCTTCATCGTTCATTCTTCACTGATCATTTATCCTTGTTCATTCTTCATCGTTCATTCATCATTGATCATTGATCGTTATTTATTCTTCATCGTTCATTCTTCATTGATCAATTCTTCTTGTACATTCATCATCGTTCATTTTTCATTGATCATTGATCCTTTTTCATTCTTCATAATTCATTCTTCATTGATCATTGATCCTTGTTCATTCTTCATCGTTCATTGTTCATTGATCATTGATCCTTGTTCATTCTTCATCGTTCATTCATCATGGATCATTGATCCTCATTCATTCTTCATCGTTCATTCATCATTGATCATTGATCCTTGTTCATTCTTCATCGTTCATTCTTCACTGATCATTGATCCTTGTTCATTCTTCATCGTTCAATTTTCATTATTCATTGATCCTTGTTTATTCTTCATCGTTCATTCTTCATTGATCATTGATCCTTTTTCATTGTTCATCGTTCGTTCTTCATTGATGATTGAACCTTGTTCATTCTTCATCGCACAATCATCATTGATCATTGTTCCTTGTTCATTCTTCGTTGATCATTGATCCTTGTTCATTCTTGATGCACTTGCATCAAGTAATAAAGCTTGTTCCAATCATACACAAAGAGATAGCACTGCTAATGGGTTGTCATCTACGCCAAATGATCAGGTGGAGCAAAAGACCAGCAATGACACGCCCCACACATCAGGACTAAGCCAAAGAACACTCAATGAGGGAAAGGAAGGCCAAGCAACCACAAAAACCAACCTCATGAACTCAAGAGAGCAAACAGACAGCAACAGAGAAGCTACAGCAGAGTCTGACGACCAGCAGACCTTGCTGTCACTTTTGAGCACCGGCCAAGAACATCTGGGTCCTGAGGAAGAGGGAAACGTCATCTCTCTACATGGACCAAGACATAAAGGGCCTAGGATCGTAGTAGTAATCCACCAAGAAGGCCCTGAGACACGCTGAAGGTGGCCCGCTCGCAAGATTAGGAGGATCAGAAGAAATGTCTAAGTATTGGCTTTATGATGCATTCTGTTTTGTTAGTTTAAATCCACGTGTATATGTTCAAGCGTTTTGTAACGGCTAGTTCAGAGTCCAAATTCTATAAATAAGCCTAATCCCTCATGTAATGGAAGATTATTGATTGATTTGTTGTTTCAAGTAATAAGAGGTATTTTTTCAGAAAAAAAAAAAAAAACAGAATTTCTGTTTGTGGAGTTTGTGTGCAAACTTCATTTACAATTGCTATTCAATTGTCCGGAGAGTTTGAGAGTTACAAGAGGAGCTTGGATTCCCTAAGAGCCTTGCAATCAAGGCTTCATTATCCTGGCATTGTGACGATCAGAAGGTAATTGTGTGGAACACACGAAGGGCATCATTCAGCCTCATCAGAAAATCAAGAAGAGCCTTCTTGTTCCGATTGTGAGTGTCTGAGTGTTTGTTGTGAAGTATTTTGGATCTCTGAATACACTATTGATTAAGGTTGTTGAACAACGAGAATCAGTGCATAACAAAGGCTATAATCCGCCATTGTTTTGCATCAACTTGGTATCAGAGCCTGGTTCACGAAAGGGACAAAGGTAATATAGAAGGAGAATATTCAAGAACGTGGTCATTTGTTCTGAGTAGTTTCAGAAGAGAACTCTGAAGGGCGATTTTCAGACGACTACATTGGCGATTTGTTCATCAGTGATTTGCAATTATTCAGGGAGTGATTTCTTTTACTTTGAATTCATTATTGACCGATATTACAAGTGTTTCAATAACTTTTGTCAATACGATTCACGATAGTGAACATATTGTCATCCGTTATCGCGATTCTTGCCTGTTTTTTTTGTTGATTTCTATTGTTTGTTGAGCTGGTGAATTAGCTGTTGAGACTTAGAGACCATGAACCTAGAGGAAAGATTAGGATTGATAGAAGAAAATATGCGTAGGATGATAGAGGATAGTATGCGTCAGATGAGGGAAGAAATGACTGGATTGATTACGCACAATCAAATCGATAGAGCACCAAACCTTAATTTTCGCCCATACGAAGATCGAACCGTGAAAATAGACATCCCAGACTTTGATGGATTATCCTATGACCCAGCCAATTACTTAGAATGGGAAAGGAGAATGGAACAATACTTTGAATTCAGGGATACACCATTAAACCAACAATACAAGTTAGCAAAGATGAAATTGATTAAGTCAGCTGCAGTATGGTTGGAAGGAGTTCAGAAACAAAGGCTTAGAGAGGAAAGGGGTAGGATCTCCACTTGGGAAAAGCTAAAGAAGCAAATGAGAAGAAGATATGTCCCAACCTCTTACAAGCAACAACAGTTTGTGTTGCTCAATTCCATGAAACAAGGAACCAAGTCAGTCATGGAATACCTGACTGAATGGGAAAGATTGTACGTTCTTTGTGACCCTCATGAATCTGAGGAGATGAGAGTGGGTAGGTTCATAGCAGGTTTGAGAGAAGAAATCAAGAATCAGCTCATGGTTACACCTGACCTTACCTTACACTCGGCCAGTTTGCGTGCTGTGGAGTTTGAGAAACATGTTGGTAGGATAGCTGCTGCACACACTAGGAATTCCAGGGCTTACACACCTAAGGCCACCAGCAATGTGACCTTACCTAGGAGGGATGCCAAGACCAGCACAGTCAGAACAGAACCCCCAAGTAACCCTAAGGATGTGGTTTGCTTTAAGTGCAATGGGAGAGGACATTATAAGAGAGACTGTCCCAATGCTAGAGCCTTCACCATGAGAGAATGGAATGACATTAGGCAGAACACCAATCCAAGGAGGATATTAGTTTCAAGGAATGGAAAGGAAGAGGAAATAGACCCACCCAACCTTAGTGATGAAGATGGCACTTTTTGGGAAGATGAGTATGGAAATAGACATGAGTATACAGGGGATACTGAGGAGGAAGAGGAGGGAGATTTAGAGAAGATCCCACCTGAAGAAGAACACCTTAGCTTAATAATCAGAAGAAGCTTTCACTCTACACCTTTGGCTAAGAAATCAGACCAAAGAGAGAATATATTTCAGACAAAGTGTAAAGTGCAGGGGAAGATCTGTGATTTAATCATTGATAGTGGGAGTGAATCCAATTGCATTAGTAAACAGTTAGTGGGGGAGTTGAACCTGGAAACCAAGCCTCACCCTCACCCTTATAAAATGAAATGGTTAGACAACAAGTCAAGTGGATCAGTGAGTAGGCAATGCTTAGTGACTATGACCTTAGGCACATATGTGGATGAAATTATGTGTGATGTGTTAGAGATGGATGCTTGCCATTTATTGCTGGGCAGACCTTGGCAATATGACAGGAAGACCACACACAATGGCTATACCAACACATACACCATTAGGCATAATGGTAAGAGGAAAGAGCTATTACCCCTGCCTCCACACAGAGCTGTTCCTCCAAAATCAGCTCAGGATCATGTTCATTTAATAAGTAGAAAAGAGTGTGAGAGAGAGATTCAAGGGGAAGGTGAGATATACCTGTTAATTGCCAAAGAGGTTCAAGATCCTAAGCCCATACCACCTGAGTTAAGGACCCTGTTGGACCAATACAGAGATGTTTTCCCTGAGGAGTTACCCCCTGGCTTACCCCCTATGAGAGGTATTGAGCATCAAATTGACTTGATACCAGGAGCTAGCTTGCCAAACAAACCTGCATATAGGACCAACCCTAAGGAAACAAAGGAGTTGCAAAGGCAAGTGGAAGAGCTAATGACTAGAGGATATGTTAGAGAAAGTTTGAGCCCCTGTGCAGTACCCACTCTGTTAGTGCCTAAGAAGGATGGTTCATGGAGAATGTGTATTGACAGCCGTAGTGTGAATAACATAACCATCAAATATAGGTTCCCTATACCTAGAATTGATGATATCCTTGATGAATTAGGTGGCTCACAGTGGTTTAGCAAGGTAGATCTCAGAAGTGGTTATCACCAAATACGCATGAGAGCAGGGGATGAATGGAAAACTGCATTCAAAACCAAATATGGGTTGTATGAATGGCTTGTTATGCCTTTTGGTTTAACTGGAGCACCCAGCACCTTTATGAGGTTAATGAATGAGGTTTTGAGACCATTTTTGGGGAAGTTCATAGTGGTTTACCTAGATGACATACTCATCTACAGCAAGGAGATAGAAGAACACTTAGAACATTTGCAACAACTATTTGAGGTTTTGAGAAAACAGAGGTTGTATGCTAAGCTGGAAAAATGTAATTTTCTCCTGCCTGAGGTTAGTTTTTTAGGGTACATCATAGGTAAGGAAGGAGTGAAGGTAGACCCTGAGAAGGTCAAGGCTATAAAGGAATGGCCTACACCCACTACATTAACACAAGTGAGATCATTCCATGGCTTAGCATCTTTCTACAGGAGGTTCATTAAGGACTTCAGCTCTGTTATGGCCCCTGTAACAGAGTGCACCAAACAGGGGAAGTTTGAATGGACACCTACTGCACAGAGTGCCTTTGAAAAACTTAAGGACATGATGTGTAAGGCTCCTATTCTCAAATTACCTGACTTCACTAAACCCTTTGAGCTAGAATGTGATGCAAGTGGGGTTGGGATTGGAGCAGTGTTGGTACAAGAAGGTAGACCTATAGCCTTTTTTAGTGAGAAACTCACCAATAGTAGGCTAAATTACTCTACATATGACAAAGAATTCTATGCTATTGTTAGAGCCTTTGAGCATTGGTCCCACTACCTTAGAATTCAGCCCTTTGTGTTGCACACAGACCATGAATCTTTGAAGCACATCAATAGCCAACACAAACTGAATAGCAGACATGCTAGGTGGGTAGAGTTTATGCAAACCTTTGATTTCTCAACCAGGTATAAAGTGGGAAAAGCCAACATCATTGCAGATGCTCTAAGTAGGAAGTACTGTATGCTTGGGATATTAGGATCTAAGATTTTAGGATTTGAATTCATCAAAGATCAGTATCAGACCTGCCCTGATTTTGCAGAAATGTATAGGCTATGTCAAAGCACACCGCAAGGGTTATTTAGCATACATCAAGGGTATTTGTTTAAGGGAAACAAGTTGTGCATACCTAAAATATCCCTTAGGACTGTTTTAGTAAAAGAAGTGCATGAGGGAAGCATAGCTGGCCATTTTGGGATTCAGAAAACTCTTGACATGCTAGCTAAACATTTCTTTTGGCCAAGAATGCTTGGCACAGTAGGGAAACATGTGTTAAGATGTGAGACTTGCCTTAAGGCCAAAGTCACTTTTCATAAAGGAGAGTACTTGCCATTACCTATACCTCATAGACCATGGGAGCACCTAAGCATGGATTTCATGATGGCTTTGCCTAGGACTAGGAGGGGAAAAGATGCTATTATGGTGGTAGTAGATAGATTCTCTAAGATGGCTCATTTCATAGCATGTACAAAAACTGATGATGCCCAACACATAGCCCAACTGTTCTTTACTGAGATTGTAAGGCTACATGGTATCCCCAAGACTCTTGTCTCAGATAGGGATAGCAAATTTCTCAGCCACTTTTGGAAGTCCTTGTGGAAGATGTTAGGCACTAAGCTTTTGTTTAGTACTGCTTACCACCCACAAACGGATGGACAAACAGAGGTAACTAATAGGACATTGGGTACCCTCCTAAGAACTTTGGTAAGCACCAATATTAGGGAATGGGATTTGAAGTTATGCCATGCAGAATTTGCATACAACAGAGCTCCCAGCAGAGCCACTAAGCATACCCCATTTGAGTCTGTATATGGTACTAACCCTCTGCTGCCTGTATCATTGATTAATCTTCATATGTGTGACAGTAAACATCTGGAAGCAGAGGAGTTGATCAAGGAAATGGAGACAATCCACAGAAGTATTCATAGCAACCTTGAGGAAACTAGCAAGAAGTACAAAATGCAAGCTGATAAGCACTTGAAGCAGAGGCAACCAATCAAGGAAGGTGATCATGTGTGGGTGTACCTTAGAAAGAAAAGATTCCCACAGCTCAGGAAGAACAAACTTTTACCAAGAGCAATTGGTCCATACCCTGTTTTGCGGAAATTTGGAGAAAATGCCTTTGAGATCCAGTTGCCTGCAGAATACAACGTGTCTCCCATCTTCAACATTGGTGATCTTACATTACACCAGCCTGATCAAGAATTGGGGACAATTCTTTTCCAAGGGGGAGGAGTTGATGCACTTGCATCAAGTAATAAAGCTTGTTCCAATCATACACAAAGAGATAGCACTGCTAATGGGTTGTCATCTACGCCAAATGATCAGGTGGAGCAAAAGACCAGCAATGACACGCCCCACACATCAGGACTAAGCCAAAGAACACTCAATGAGGGAAAGGAAGGCCAAGCAACCACAAAAACCAACCTCATGAACTCAAGAGAGCAAACAGACAGCAACAGAGAAGCTACAGCAGAGTCTGACGACCAGCAGACCTTGCTGTCACTTTTGAGCACCGGCCAAGAACATCTGGGTCCTGAGGAAGAGGGAAACGTCATCTCTCTACATGGACCAAGACATAAAGGGCCTAGGATCGTAGTAGTAATCCACCAAGAAGGCCCTGAGACACGCTGAAGGTGGCCCGCTCGCAAGATTAGGAGGATCAGAAGAAATGTCTAAGTATTGGCTTTATGATGCATTCTGTTTTGTTAGTTTAAATCCACGTGTATATGTTCAAGCGTTTTGTAACGGCTAGTTCAGAGTCCAAATTCTATAAATAAGCCTAATCCCTCATGTAATGGAAGATTATTGATTGATTTGTTGTTTCAAGTAATAAGAGGTATTTTTTCAGAAAAAAAAAAAAAACAGAATTTCTGTTTGTGGAGTTTGTGTGCAAACTTCATTTACAATTGCTATTCAATTGTCCGGAGAGTTTGAGAGTTACAAGAGGAGCTTGGATTCCCTAAGAGCCTTGCAATCAAGGCTTCATTATCCTGGCATTGTGACGATCAGAAGGTAATTGTGTGGAACACACGAAGGGCATCATTCAGCCTCATCAGAAAATCAAGAAGAGCCTTCTTGTTCCGATTGTGAGTGTCTGAGTGTTTGTTGTGAAGTATTTTGGATCTCTGAATACACTATTGATTAAGGTTGTTGAACAACGAGAATCAGTGCATAACAAAGGCTATAATCCGCCATTGTTTTGCATCAACTCTTCATCGTTCATTCTTCATTGATCATTGATGCTTGTTCATTCTTCATCGTTCATTCTTCATTGATCATTCATCCTTGTTCATTCTTCATCGTTCATTCTTCATTGATCATTGATCCTTGTTCATTCTTCATCGTTCATTCTTCACTGATCATTGATCCTTGTTCATTCTTCATCGTTCAATTTTCATTATTCATTGATCCTTGTTCATTCTTCATCGTTCGGTCTTCATTGATCATTGATCCTTGTTCATTCTTCATCGTTCATTGTTCATTGATCATTGATCCTTGTTCATTCATCATGGATCATTGATCCTCGTTCATTCTTCATCGTTCATTCATAATTGATCATTGATCCTTGTTCATTCTTCATCGTTCATTCTTCACTGATCATTGATCCTTGTTCATTCTTCATCGTTCAATTTTCATTATTCATTGATCCTTGTTCATTCTTCATCGTTCATTCTTCATTGATCATTGATCCTTTTTCATTGTTCATCGTTCGTTCTTCATTGATGATTGAATGATATAGATTGGTATGCCTCAAAACAAAACCAAGCTATAAGCACACGTAGTTTGCTGTTTTCGTTTAATGAATTTGTTTTTGTGATTTTTGTGGTTTTATAACAAGGGAAAAATGAAATGTATGTGTTGATTTTTTTCAAACTAAAAAATGGCTTGCCAAAGGTTGCTTCGATACAGATACACCACGAAACAAATCTAAGGGCTCCTAAGAACACATTCAAACTTTAGCCAAAAGAATGAAAAGCATAGGAACTTCAAATTACTTAAACTAATCCAAGTTAAAGTAAATTGCAAATAAGAACAAGGAAAATTGCTCAAAGGGTTGTGTTTGTATTATGCAAGCTGAATGCCTTCATTACATGAACTACAAGCCTATTTATACTAAAAGGAAATCAGCCCAACAAAAATAAAAAAATTAAAAAGCAAAAAAAATCAGAATGTTGCTTGTTTTCTTAACGGCTAGGAATCCACTTGCAAGTCCACTTGCAAGTTGCATCTTTCAATCTTCTATGGATATAATTAGGCTATTTTGTAGTGCATAGCTATATCTTACAAAGTCTTCAAAGGCTATTTTCTAGGCTGATTTGTTTTTTTGTAGAAAAGATCTTCATGTAATAATGAACCAAAATCAGATTTGTTTTGGCTGAATTTTTCCCAACGGCTGAATTCTTGTATGATTTGCAAATATCTTCATATGTCCTTGGTTTATTTGCTTGATATTTTCAGCTGCTTGCTTGCGTTTCAATCGCATAATATTCGACCCATGAGCAAAATTAAATACTAAACTCAAATAAAAGAAAAGTACAACTCGACTAACTAAGCATGAGAAATGATTAAGCTTGATCCTAAACCTGGCTTTAATCACCTCGAAGAAAACAAAGACCCAAATACTCGAAATAAAATAAACGACTTAAATAATAAAACGACCCAAAAAGAAGACTTAGTTTATGACTACGAAATTAAAGGACTTCAGTTTTGGACCTTGAATTTGAGCGTCTTCCATTTGATGCATCATTATATTGATCTTGGCTAGCTCAGCAGAACTAGATGTAGGTGATCCTACATCATTGAACCTTGTTCATTCTTCATCGCTCAATCATCATTGATCATTGTTCCTTGTTCATTCTTCGTTGATCATTGATCCTAGTTCATTCTTCATCGTTCATTCATCATTGATCATTGATGCTTGTTCATTCTTCATCGTTCATTCTTCATTGATCATTCATCCTTGTTCATTCTTCATCGTTCATTCTTCATTGATCATTGATCCTTGTTCTATCTTCATCGTTCATTCTTCATTGATCATTCATCCTTGTTCATTCTTCATCGTTCATTCTTCATTGATCATTGATCCTTGTTCATTCTTCATCATTCATTCTTCATTGATCATTCATCCTTGTTCATTCTTCATCGCTCATTCTTCACTGATCATTCATCCTTGTTCATTCTTCATCGTTCATTGTTCATTGATCAAAGATCCTTGTTCATTCTTCATCGTTCATTCATCATTGATCATTGATCCTTATTCATTCTTCATCGTTCATTCATCATTGATCATTGATCCTTATTCATTCTTCATCGTTCGTTCTTCATTGATCATTGATCCTTGTTCATTCTTCATCGTTCATTCTTCACTGATCATTGATCCATGTTCATTCTTCATCGTTCATTCTTCACTGATCATTGATCCTTGTTCATTCTTCATCGTTCATTCATCATTGATCATTGATCCTTATTCATTCTTCATCGTTCATTCTTCATTGATCATTGATCCTTGTTCATTCTTCATTCTTCATTGATCATTGATCCTTATTCATTCTGCATCGTTCATTCTTCATTGATCATTGATCCTTATTCATTCTTCATCGTTCGTTCTTCATTGATCATTGATCCTTGTTCATTCTTCATCGTTCATTCTTCACTGATCATTGATCCTTGTTCATTCTTCATCGTTCATTCTTCACTGATCATTGATCCTTGTTCATTCTTCATCGTTCATTCATCATTGATCATTGATCCTTATTCATTCTTCATCGTTCATTCTTCATTGATCATTGATCCTTGTTCATTCTTCATCGTTCATTCATCAT
Source organism: Amaranthus tricolor (assembly GCF_026212465.1). NCBI lineage: Eukaryota > Viridiplantae > Streptophyta > Magnoliopsida > Caryophyllales > Amaranthaceae > Amaranthus > Amaranthus tricolor. The sequence goes on along the minus strand of NC_080056.1, from coordinate 27,810,106 downwards.
TGATCATTGATCCTTATTCATTCTTCAACGTTCATTCTTCATAGATCATGGATTCTTGTTCATTCTTTATCGTTCATTCTTCATTGATCATTGATCCTTATTCATTCTTCATCGTTTATTCTTCATTGATCATTGATCCTTGTTCATTCTTCATCGTTCATTCTTCATTGATCATTGATCCTTGTTCATTCTTCATCATTCATTCTTCATTGATCATTCATCCTTGTTCATTCTTCATCGCTCATTCTTCACTGATCATTCATCCTTGTTCATTCTTCATCGTTCATTGTTCATTGATCAAAGATCCTTGTTCATTCTTCATCGTTCATTCATCATTGATCATTGATCCTTATTCATTCTTCATCGTTCATTCATCATTGATCATTGATCCTTATTCATTCTTCATCGTTCGTTCTTCATTGATCCATGATCCTTGTTCATTCTTCATCGTTCATTCTTCGCTGATCATTGATCCTTGTTCATTCTTCATCGTTCATTCTTCACTGATCATTGATCCTTGTTCATTCTTCATCGTTCATTCATCATTGATCATTGATCCTTATTCATTCTTCATCGTTCATTCTTCATTGATCATTAATCCTTGTTCATTCTTCATCGTTCATTCATCATTGATCATTGATCCTTATTCATTCTTCAACGTTCATTCTTCATAGATCATTGATTCTTGTTCATTCTTTATCGTTCATTCTTCATTGATCATTGATCCTTATTCATTCTTCATCATTCATTCTTCATTGATCATTGATCCTTATTCATTCTTCATCGTTCGTTCTTCATTGATCATTGATCCTTGTTCATTCTTCATCGTTCATTCTTCACTGATCATTGATCCTTTTTCATTCTTCATCGTTCATTCTTCACTGATCATTAATCCTTGTTCATTCTTCATCGTTCAATGTTCATTATTCATTGATCCTTGTTCATTCTTCATCGTTCATTCTTCACTGATCATTGATCCTTGTTCATTCTTCATCGTTCATTCTTCATTGATCATTCATCCTTGTTCATTCTTCATCGTTCATTCTTCACTGATCATTCATCCTTGTTCATTCTTCATCGTTTATTGTTCATTGATCAAAGATCCTTGTTCATTCTTCAACGTTCATTCTTCATAGATCATTGATTCTTGTTCATTCTTTATCGTTCATTCTTCATTGATCATTGATCCTTATTCATTCTTCATCGTTCATTCTTCATTGATCGTTGATCCTTGTTCATTCTTCATCGTTCATTCTTCATTGATCATTGATTCTTGTTCATTCTTCATAGTTCATTGTTCATTGATCATTGATCCTTGTTCATTCTTCATCGTTCATTCATCATTGATCATTGATCCTTATTCATTCTTCATCGTTCATTCTTCATTATTCATTGATCCTTGTTCATTCTTCATCGTTCGTTCTTCATTGATCATTGATCCTTGTTCATTCTTCATCGTTCATTCTTCATTGATCATTGATCCTTGTTCATTCTTCATCCTTCAATGTTCATTATTCATTGATCCTTTATCATTCTTCGTCGTTCATTCTTCATTGATCATTGATCCTTTTTCATTGTTCATCGTTCGTTCTTCATTGATGATTGATCCTTGTTCGTTCTTCATCGTTCATTCTTCACTGATCATTGATCCTTGTTCATTCTTCATCGTTTATTCTTCATTGATCATTGATCCTTTTTCATTGTTCATCGTTCGTTCTTCATTGATGATTGATCCTTCTTCATTCTTCATCGTTCATTCTTCACTTATCATTGATCCTTGTTCATTCTTCATCGTTCATTCTTCACTGATCATTTATCCTTGTTCATTCTTCATCGTTCATTCATCATTGATCATTGATCGTTATTTATTCTTCATCGTTCATTCTTCATTGATCAATTCTTCTTGTACATTCATCATCGTTCATTTTTCATTGATCATTGATCCTTTTTCATTCTTCATCATTCATTCTTCATTGATCATTGATCCTTGTTCATTCTTCATCGTTCATTGTTCATTGATCATTGATCCTTGTTCATTCTTCATCGTTCATTCATCATGGATCATTGATCCTCATTCATTCTTCATCGTTCATTCATCATTGATCATTGATCCTTGTTCATTCTTCATCGTTCATTCTTCACTGATCATTGATCCTTGTTCATTCTTCATCGTTCAATTTTCATTATTCATTGATCCTTGTTTATTCTTCATCGTTCATTCTTCATTGATCATTGATCCTTTTTTATTGTTCATCGTTCGTTCTTCATAGATGATTGAACCTTGTTCATTCTTCATCGCTCAATCATCATTGATCATTGTTCCTTGTTCATTCTTTGTTGATCATTGATCCTTGTTCATTCTTCATCGTTCATTCTTCATTGATCATTGATGCTTGTTCATTCTTCATCGTTCATTCTTCATTGATCATTCATCCTTTTTCATTCTTCATCGTTCATTCTTCATTGATCATTGATCCTTGTTCATTCTTCATCGTTCATTCTTCATTGATCATTCATCCTTGTTCATTCTTCATCGTTCATTCTTCATTGATCATTGATCCTTGTTCATTCTTCATCATTCATTCTTCATTGATCATTCATCCTTGTTCATTCTTCATCGCTCATTCTTCACTGATCATTCATCCTTGTTCATTCTTCATCGTTCATTGTTCATTGATCAAAGATCCTTGTTCATTCTTCATCGTTCATTCATCATTGATCATTTATCCTTATTCATTCTTCATCGTTCATTCATCATTGATCATTGATCCTTATTCATTCTTCATCGTTCGTTCTTCATTGATCATTGATCCTTGTTTATTCTTCATCGTTCATTCTTCACTGATCATTGATCCTTGTTCATTCTTCATCGTTCATTCTTCACTGATCATTGATCCTTGTTCATTCTTCATCGTTCATTCATCATTGATCATTGATCCTTATTCATTCTTCATCGTTCATTCTTTATTGATCATTGATCCTTGTTCATTCTTCATCGTTCATTCATCATTGATCATTGATCCTTATTCATTCTTCAACGTTCATTCTTCATAGATCATTGATTCTTGTTCATTCTTTATCGTTCATTCTTCATTGATCATTGATCCTTATTCATTCTTCATCGTTCATTCTTCATTGATCATTGATCCTTATTCATTCTTCATCGTTCGTTCTTCATTGATCATTGATCCTTGTTCATTCTTCATCGTTCATTCTTCACTGATCATTGATCCTTGTTCATTCTTCATCGTTCATTCTTCACTGATCATTGATCCTTGTTCATTCTTCATCGTTCATTCATCATTGATCATTGATCCTTATTCATTCTTCGTCGTTCATTCTTCATTGATCATTGATCCTTGTTCATTCTTCATCGTTCATTCATCATTGATCATTGATCCTTATTCATTCTTCAACGTTCATTCTTCATAGATCATTGATTCTTGTTGATTCTTTATCGTTCATTCTTCATTGATCATTGATCCTTATTCATTCTTCATCGTTCATTCTTCATTCATCATTGATCCTTGTTCATTCTTCATCGTTCATTGTTCATTGATCATTGATCCTTGTTCATTCTCCATCGTTCATTCATCATTGATCATTGATCCTTGTTCATTCTTCATAGTTCATTCTTCATTGATCATTGATCCTTGTTCCTTGTTCATCGTTCATTCATCATTGATCATTGATCCTTTTTCATTCTTCATCGTTCATTCTTCACTGATCATTAATCCTTGTTCATTCTTCATTCTTCATTCTTCATTGATCATTGATCCTTTTTCATTGTTCATCGTTCTTTCTTTATTGATGATTGATCCTTGTTCATTCTTCATCGCTCAATCATCATTGATCATTGATCCTTGTTCATTCTTCATTGATCATTAATCCTTGTTCATTCTTCATCGTTCATTCTTCATTGATCATTGATGCTTGTTCATTCTTCATCGTTCATTCTTCATTGATCATTCATCCTTGTTCATTCTTCATCGTTCAGTCTTCATTGATCATTGATCCTTGTTCATTCTTCATCGTTCATTCTTCATTGATCATTCATCCTTGTTCATTCTTCATCGTTCATTCATCATTGATCATTTATCCTTATTCATTCTTCATCGTTCATTCTTCACTGATCATTAATCCTTTTTCATTCTTCATCGTTCAATGTTCATTGTTCATTGATCCTTGTTCATTCTTCATCGTTCATTATTCATTGATCATTGATCCTTTTTCATTGTTCATTGTTCGTTCTTTATTGATGATTGATCCTTGTTCATTCTTCATTGCTCAATCATCATTGATCATTGATCCTTGTTCATTCTTCATTGATCACTAATCCTTGTTCATTCTTCATCGTTCATTCTTCATTGATCATTGATCCGTTTTCATTGTTCATCGTTCGTTCTTCATTGATGATTGATCCTTGTTCATTCTTCATTGATCATTGATCCTTATTCATTCTTCATCGTTCATTCTTCATTGATCATTGATCCTTGTTCATTCTTCATCGTTCATTGTTCATTGATCATTGATCCTTGTTCATTCTCCATCGTTCATTCATCATTGATCATTGATCCTTGTTCATTCTTTATCGTTCATTCTTCATTGATCATTGATCCTTGTTCCTTCTTCATCGTTCATTCATCATTGATCATTGATCCTTGTTCATTCTTCATCGTTCATTCATCATTGATCATTGATCCTTATTCATTCTTCATCGTTCATTCTTCATTGATCATTGATCTTTGTTCATTCTTCATCGTTCGTTCTTCATTGATCATTGATCCTTGTTCATTCTTCATCGTTCATTCTTCATTGATCATTGATCCTTGTTCATTCTTCATCCTTCAATGTTCATTATTCATTGATCCTTTATCATTCTTCATCGTTCATTCTTCATTGATCATTGATCCTTTTTCATTGTTCATCGTTCGTTCTTCATTGATGATTGATCCTTGTTCGTTCTTCATCGTTCATTCTTCACAGATCATTGATCCTTGTTCATTCTTCATCGTTCATTCTTCACTGATCATTGATCCTTGTTCATTCTTCATCGTTTATTCTTCATTGATCATTGATCCTTTTTCATTGTTCATCGTTCGTTCTTCATTGATGATTGATCCTTCTTCATTCTTCATCGTTCATTCTTCACTGATCATTGATCCTTGTTCATTCTTCATCGTTCATTCTTCACTGATCATTTATCCTTGTTCATTCTTCATCGTTCATTCATCATTGATCATTGATCGTTATTTATTCTTCATCGTTCATTCTTCATTGATCAATTCTTCTTGTACATTCATCATCGTTCATTTTTCATTGATCATTGATCCTTATTCATTCTTCATCATTCATTCTTCATTGATCATTGATCCTTGTTCATTCTTCATCGTTCATTGTTCATTGATCATTGATCCTTGTTCATTCTTCATCGTTCATTCATCATCGATCATTGATCCTCGTTCATTCTTCATCGTTCATTCATCATTGATCATTGATCCTTGTTCATTCTTCATCGTTCATTCTTCACTGATCTTTGATCCTTGTTCATTCTTCATCGTTCAATGTTCATTATTCATTGATCCTTGTTCATTCTTCATCGTTCATTCTTCATTGATCATTGATCCTTTTTCATTGTTCATCGTTCGTTCTTCATTGATGATTGAACCTTGTTCATTCTTCATCGCTCAATCATCATTGATCATTGTTCCTTGTTCATTCTTCGTTGATCATTGATCCTTGTTCATTCTTCATCGTTCATTCTTCATTGATCATTGATGCTTGTTCATTCTTCATCGTTCATTCTTCATTGATCATTCATCCTTGTTCATTCTTCATCGTTCATTCTTCATTGATCATTGATCCTTGTTCATTCTTCATCGTTCATTCTTCATTGATCATTGATCCTTGTTCATTCTTCATCGTTCATTCTTCATTGATCATTGATCCTTGTTCATTCTTCATCATTCATTCTTCATTGATCATTCATCCTTGTTCATTCTTCATCGCTCATTCTTCACTGATCATTCATCCTTGTTCATTCTTCATTGTTCATTGTTCATTGATCAAAGATCCTTGTTCATTCTTCATCGTTCATTCATCATTGATCATTGATCCTTATTCATTCTTCATCGTTCATTCATCATTGATCATTGATCCTTATTCATTCTTCATCGTTCGTTCTTCATTGATCATTGATCCTTATTCATTCTTCAACGTTCATTCTTCATAGATCATTGATTCTTGTTCATTCTTTATCGTTCATTCTTCATTGATCATTGATCCTTATTCATTCTTCATCGTTCATTCTTCATTGATCATTGATCCTTATTCATTCTTCATCGTTCGTTCTTCATTGATCATTGATCCTTGTTCATTCTTCATCGTTCATTCTTCACTGATCATTGATCCTTGTTCATTCTTCATCGTTCATTCTTCACTGATCATTGATCCTTGTTCATTCTTCATCGTTTATTCATCATTGATCATTGATCCTTATTCATTCTTCATCGTTCATTCTTCATCGATCATTGATCCTTGTTCATTCTTCATCGTTCATTCATCATTGATCATTGATCCTTATTCATTCTTCAACGTTCATTCTTCATAGATCATTGATTCTTGTTCATTCTTTATCGTTCATTCTTCATTGATCATTGATCCTTATTCATTCTTCATCGTTTATTCTTCATTGATCATTGATCCTTGTTCATTCTTCATCGTTCATTCTTCATTGATCATTGATCCTTGTTCATTCTTCATCATTCATTCTTCATTGATCATTCATCCTTGTTCATTCTTCATCGCTCATTCTTCACTGATCATTCATCCTTGTTCATTCTTCATCGTTCATTGTTCATTGATCAAAGATCCTTGTTCATTCTTCATCGTTCATTCATCATTGATCATCGATCCTTATTTATTCTTCATCGTTCATTCATCATTGATCATTGATCCTTATTCATTCTTCATCGTTCGTTCTTCATTGATATATGATCCTTGTTCATTCTTCATCGTTCATTCTTCACTGATCATTGATCCTTGTTCATTCTTCATCGTTCATTCTTCACTGATCTTTGATCCTTGTTCATTCTTCATCGTTCATTCATTATTGATCATTGGTCCTTATTCATTCTTCATCGTTCATTCTTCATTGATCATTGATCCTTGTTCATTCTTCATCGTTCATTCATCATTGATCATTGATCCTCGTTCATTCTTCATCGTTCATTCTTCATTGATCATTGATCCTTGTTCATTCTTCATCGTTCATTCATCATTGATCATTGATCCTCGTTCATTCTTCATCGTTCATTCTTCATTGATCATTGATCCTTGTTCATTCTTCATCGTTCATTCTTCACTGATCATTGCTCATTGTTCATTCTTCATCGTTCAATTTTCATTATTCATTGATCCTTGTTCATTCTTCATCGTTCATTCTTCATTGATCATTGATCCTTTTTTATTGTTCATCGTTCGTTCTTCATTGATGATTGAACCTTGTTCATTCTTCATCGCTCAATCATCATTGATCATTGTTCCTTGTTCATTCTTCGTTGATCATTGATCCTTGTTCATTCTTCATCGTTCATTCTTCATTGATCATTGATGCTTGTTCATTCTTCATCGTTCATTCTTCATTGATCATTCATCCTTGTTCATTCTTCATCGTTCATTCTTCATCGTTCATTCTTCATTGATCCTTGTTCATTCTTCATCGTTCATTCTTCATTGATCATTGATCCTTGTTCATTCTTCATCGTTCATTCTTCATTGATCATTGATCCTTGTTCATTCTTCATCATTCATTCTTCATTGATCATTCATCCTTGTTCATTCTTCATCGCTCATTCTTCACTGATCATTCATCCTTGTTCATTCTTCATCGTTCATTGTTCATTGATCAAAGATCCTTGTTCATTCTTCATCGTTCATTCATCATTGATCATTGATCCTTATTCATTCTTCATCGTTCATTCATCATTGATCATTGATCCTTGTTCATTCTTCATCGTTCATTCTTCACTGATCATTGATCCTTGTTCATTCTTCATCGTTCATTCATCATTGATCATTGATCCTTATTCATTCTTCATCGTTCATTCTTCATTGATCATTGATTCTTGTTCATTCTTCATCGTTCATTCATCATTGATCATTGATCCTTATTCATTCTTCAACGTTCATTCTTCATAGATCATTGATTCTTGTTCATTCTTTATCGTTCATTCTTCATTGATCATTGATCCTTATTCATTCTTCATCGTTTATTCTTCATTGATCATTGATCCTTGTTCATTCTTCATCGTTCATTCTTCATTGATCATTGATTCTTGTTCATTCTTCATAGTTCATTGTTCATTGATCATTGATCCTTGTTCATTCTTCATCGTTCATTCATCATTGATCATTGATGCTTGTTCATTCTTCATAGTTCATTGTTCATTGATCATTGATCCTTGTTCATTCTTCATCGTTCATTCATCATTGATCATTGATCCTTATTCATTCTTCATCGTTCATTCTTCATTGATCATTGATTTTGTTCATTCTTCATCGTTCGTTTTTCATTGATCATTGATCCTTGTTCATTCTTCATCGTTCATTCTTCATTGATCATTGATCCTTGTTCATTCTTCATCGTTCATTCTTCATTGATCATTGATCCTTTTTCATTGTTCATCGTTCGTTCTTCGTTGATGATTGATCCTTGTTCGTTCTTCATCGTTCATTCTTCACTGATCATTGATCCTTGTTCATTCTTCATCGTTCATTCTTCACTGATCATTGATCCTTGTTCATTCTTCATCGTTTATTCTTCATTGATCATTGATACTTTTTCATTGTTCATCGTTCGTTCTTCATTGATGATTGATCCTTCTTCATTCTTCATCGTTCATTCTTCACTGATCATTGATCCTTGTTCATTGTTCATCGTTCATTCTTCACTGATCATTTATCCTTGTTCATTCTTCATCGTTCATTCATCATTGATCATTGATCGTTATTTATTCTTCATCGTTCATTCTTCATTGATCAATTCTTCTTGTGCACCAAGATTGGGCCCCTCGCTTTCTCAATCTTGCGCTGAATCACTCCTTTACTTGGAGATAGCCAAACAGATGCGAAAGCCTTCACAAACTCCACCAATACGCACCCAAGATTGCACTTCTTGATTCTTAGGCCAGCCTCGTGATCCTCCTCTTCAGGTTTCCCTCACCCTTGGGCTGAATCCACGACCTTCCTCAAGGCTTCACTCGCTCTTGTAGCAAAGGTTACACTCTAGATTACTCCTCAATCTAGTTTCAGAGATTGTCTACTCTTGAATCGTGTTGGGACCGATTGAAAACTATACGCCAATATACTCAAGGAAATGAAGAGAACGTTCTAAGCAATGTAAAGGATTGAATCTATGTAAACTGAATGAAAACTCTTATTAATCTCTGGAATGTCCCATTACACTAAGGCTAGATGCCTATATATAGCTTTCTATGTATTTACAATGGCTATCTTTACACGTGCCTCTCACAAGGCTTATTTAAAAACAGAAATCAGACAAAAATGACTAAGTACTGGATGGCCTTCTTTGCAGTGGCTAGCGACTGGGGCACCTTGTGCTGGTTCTCCCGGCTTCTATGATTATTGTCAGTAGGGTCCTAGGCCCTTGATGGCTAGGTCCATGTGCCAAGATGTCATATCTTTCTTGGTCACCCCTTTGAAGCTCGTGGTTAAGTCTCAGGCAACAGAGTAAGGTGGCCTGGTCGTAAGCAGACTGCTGGGTGGTGTCTTGACTGTTTGCACATGCTGTGTGGCCTTCTGTTTTCTTGCATATCTCTTGGGTAGGAGTAACTGGTTCGTGGTGTGGGTTGTCGTTCTCAACATGTTCCAAACTTAGATGCTCAAGATTTGTTTGCGTAGGAGCAGTAGGAACAGTAGGATCAGTGAGAACAGCTTCAGTGGGAACAGTTTGTAGTTCCCCTGTACTTGGACCATATTCTGAGCAGGGCGAATATGGTTCAACTCCTCCTTCTTGGGAAAGAATTGACCCCAATTCTTGATTTGCCTGATGTAGTTGCAGATCCCCGATATTAAAGGTGTTTGATATGTTGTATTCAGCTGGTAATTCCACCTTGTAGGCGTTATCTCCTATTTTGGCTGTAATTGGAAATGGACCTGCTGCTCTGGGCATTAATTTGTTTTTTCTCAACTGAGGAAATCTCTCCTTTCTGAGGTGTATCCAGACCAGGTCTCCTTCCTTCAGTGGTGCTCTAAGTTGGTGCTTCCCATCTGCCTTTTGTTTGTATTTCGCATTAGCTTTACAGATATTTTCCTTGACCATTTTATGCAGTTTCAGCAGCTCCTCAGCGTGATCCACTGCATCTTTCTGTTTCCTGTCATGCACATTAATGTGTGTGAGATTTATTGGCAGTAGGGGGTTTTCCCCATAAACACATTGAAAGGGTGTGCATTTTGTAGCATAGCTTGGGCTTTGGTTGTAAGCAAATTCTGCTTGGCTTAGCTTAAGGTCCCAGTCCCTAAGGTGTTTACTTACTAACGCTCTTAGAATGGATCCCAAGGTTTTATTAGTCACTTCAGTTTGGCCATCCGTTTGGGGGTGATGGCTTGTACTGAAAAGCAAAGTGGTGCCTAACAGTTTCCACAGGGTCTTCCAAAAATAACTAAGGAATTTACCATCCCTATCAGATATAATGGTCTTGGGTACTCCATGTAGTCTCACAACCTCATCAAAATATAGCCTTGCTATGTGTTTGGCATCATCCACTTTAGTGCAAGCAATAAAGTGGGCCATTTTTGAGAATCTATCAACCACAACCATGATAGAATCCTTTTTCCTCTGTGTCCTTGGCAAAGCCATAACAAAGTCCATACTCACATGCTCCCAAGGTTTGTCAGCTACAGGTAAGGGTCTATATTCACCTCTATGGAAGGTGAGCTTTGCCTTAATGCAAGTTTCACATTTCAAAATGTATTTGCCTATGGTTCCCAACATTTTAGGCCAGTAAAAATGTTCACTTAGCATGTCTAAGGTCTTTTGTATGCCAAAATGTCCACTTAGACTACCCTCATGCATTTCCTTTACCAACAACAGTCTCAAAGGGGTCTTAGGTATACACAACCTATTGCCTTTAAATAGAAATCCCTGTTGCAAATGAAAAACACCTTGAGGTTCTTTTAAACAGGCAGCATACAAGTCACAAAAATCAGCATCATTAGCATAGAGTTCTTTGATCATTTCAAACCCAATCACTTTAGCATCAAGAATAGCTAGCAAGTTGTATCTCCTGCTTAAGGCATCAGCAATCACATTGGTTTTTCCTGTTTTGTACTTTGCAGAAAAGTTGAAGGTCTGGAGAAATTCAACCCATCTAGCATGCCTAGGGTTGAGTTTGTTCTGTCCATGAATATTTTTCAAGGACTCATGGTCAGTGTATAAAATGAAGGGTTGCACTTTCAGATAATGAGACCAATTTTCCAAGGCTCTAATCATTGCATAGAACTCCTTGTCATAGGTGGAGTAGTTAAGTCTAGACTTATTCAGTTTCTCACTAAAATAAGCTACTGGTCTTCCTTCTTGTATTAATACTGCACCGATTCCTGTTCCACAAGCATCACATTCAACCTCAAAAGGCTTAGTGAAGTCAGGAAGTTTCAAAACAGGGGCTGTACACATCACATCCTTGATTAGCTCAAAGGCATTTTGTGCTTCTAAGGTCCAGCTAAATGTTCCCTTTTTGGTACATTCTGTTATGGGGGCCATAATAGTGCTAAAGTTTTTAATGAACCTCCTATAGAATGATGCAAGCCCATGAAAAGACCTAACTTGTGTCACAGAGGTAGGTGTGGGCCAGTTCTTCACAGCCTCTACTTTAGAAGGATCAACCTTCACCCCATCCTTTCCTATGATGAATCCCAAAAATCCTACTTCTTTCATAAGGAAGCTACATTTCTCTAACTTTCCATAAAGCTTTTGTTTCCTCAGAGTTTCAAAAAGTTGTTGTAAATGACCAAGGTGTTCCTGTAGTTCCCTACTGTATATCAGTATGTCATCTAAATAAACTACTATGAATCTCCCTAAGAAGGGTCTCAAAACCTCATTCATCAATCTCATGAAAGTGCTGGGGGCTCCTGTCAAGCCGAAGGGCATCACTAGCCACTCATACAAACCATACTTTGTCTTAAAAGCAGTTTTCCATTCATCCCCTTCTTTCATTCTGATTTGATGGTAACCACTCCTTAAGTCAACCTTGCTAAACCATTGTGCTCCTGATAGCTCGTCCAACATGTCATCTATCCTAGGTATGGGAAACCTATATTTGATGGTGATATTATTAACACTCCTGCTATCTATGCACATCCTCCACGTCCCATCCTTTTTAGGCACAAGCAGAGTAGGTACTGCACAGGGGCTGAGACTTTCTCTCACATATCCTCTTTGTAGTAACTCTTCCACTTGCCTTTGTAGCTCCTTGGTTTCTGTGGGGTTAGTCCTGTAGGCTGGCTTGTTAGGTAGAGGGGCTCCTGGTATGAGATCTATCTGATGTTCAATCCCTCTCACAGGTGGTAAACCCTTAGGCAGGTCATCAGGAAACACATCCATGTACTGCTGTAACAGGGGCTTCATTTCAGGGGGTATCTCTGCTGGCTGTTCTATTTCCTTAGTAACCAAGACATAAACCTCATTCCTGTTTTTAATTTCCTTTTCACACACTCTTCTACTGATCAAGTGAACAGGTTTCCTCACAGGAGGGGGTATGGCCATATGTGGAGGCAGGGGAATCAGTACTTTGGGCTTCCCTTCATGCCTAATAGTATAGGTGTTGGTAAATCCATTATGTATGCTTCTCCTGTCATATTGCCAGGGTCTTCCCAAAAGTATATGGCAGGCATTCATTTCTAACACATCACACAACACTTTGTCTTGATATGAACCTATAGCAAACCCTACTAAACATTGTTTGCTCACTGAACCAGTTGCATTGTTGTCCAGCCACTTGAGTTTGTATGGGTGTGGATGAGGTCTGGTTTTTAGATTTAAATCTGTCACCAAATCCCAGCTAACACAATTTGATTCACTTCCCCCATCAATTATCATTTCACAAACTTGATCCTTTACTTTACACTTAGTTTGAAAAATGTTCTCTCTTTGGTTGCTTTCTTTTTCTTCACATGTGGTGTGTAGATTTCTCCTTATGATCAGATTGTAGCAACCTTCCTCAGGTAAAATCCTTTCCAATCCTTCATCAAACTCTTCTTCATCAACGCTATGTTCATACCTTACTGTTTTGCCAAATTCATCAACTCTGTAAGATCCATCTGGCTCATGCTCAGCCACTGGAGGCCAATCCTCCTCCACCCTACCATTTCTTACTACTAACATCATCTTGGGTTGGGTATCCTCATTGATTTCCTTCCACTCTTGAACAGTGAAGACTCTAATGTTGGGGCAATCCTTTTTATAATGTCCATGACCATGGCATTTAAAACAAACCACCTTGTTTAAGGGTATAGGTATTCTGTCAGGGGCATTGGTGTTTTGTTCTGCTTTCCTCTGTGTCTTGGGTGATACAGGTCTGGATTGTCTGGGTGAGTATGACTTAGGGGATCTGTTGTAGCTGTTCCCTGTCACCCTTCTCTTGTTGAAGTTTTGCTCATAGATTGGGGCTAGGTTAAAAGCTGTTTGTAGGTCTAATGTAGGCATGGTCATGAGTTGATCCCTAATGTCTTCTCTCAACCCAGATAAAAACTTAGTCAGTTTCAAGTCCTCTGCATCCTCTATATCACACATCACCACCAACTTTTCCCATTCATGTATGTATTCAGTCACAGTTCTGCCCTTTTGACTAAGGGTGCTCCACTTAATGTACATTTGATGCTTGAAATTGATGGGGACATATTTCCTGTTCAAGTGCTTTTTCAATTTATCCCAAGTATCAACTCTTTCCCTATGTTCCCTTACCCTCTGCCTTTGTATTCCTTCCAGCCACATAGCAGCAAGTTTAGTGAGTTTCATCTTGGCCATTTTGTACTGTCCTTCAGGTGTAGTTCCTCTGTACTCAAAGTATCTTTCCATACTCGCTTCCCATTCCAAATACTCCTCAGGATTACTGGATTGTCCATCAAAATCCTTAATGTCTATCCGTATCATTTTATCTTCATGATCATCATTAGGGTGATGGGGTTGTCTCTGTTGATTTCCTCCTCCAGTAATGTGCTGAACCAGCATCCGTAGGGTTTCCTCTATGGTCTCTACTCTTGCTTCCATGGTTTAGGTCTCAACAAACAAAAAGCAAGCACACAGACACAACAAGGCTTCTAAGTCTCAACAGCTAGGAACCAACACACAAAGCACACAGGGGCTCTAAGTCTCAACAGCTAGATACCAGCTCACAAACAAGATGCTCAAACAAATAATGCAGCAAGACAACAATGTATGGATGCACAACAAAGATCACAGCTATACCAACAAACAATTATTTTTAACAAGAATCAGGTTGATAAACTCTCACAGCAATAATGACAATCAACAATGTATTCAAGAATACCAGAAACGAAATTCTGAAACCCTAAATCAAATTTTGATTTTCAAAAATCAGAAATCGCGCCAAGTAAGAAATCTCCTTCAAGATTGCCTGATAAATGTTCAAATATATCAAATCGTGATACGAAAACGTGTAATTATGACCAATTAACAAATTTAAAAACAATTGAAACAACGAATTTGATGAAGAACAAATGTAGAAAACCAATTTGTCAGAAAACGAATTTTTGCTTTTCCAGATTTTGAAAACTTCGTTTAATCCAATTAGAAATTGAATTAAGCCTTAAGAACTATATCAAAGATTAATTGAAGATCACCTTTATCCGGATTAACAATTGCATGTAAATCCGAATGTAAGTTTAGAACGATTTTACCAGATTCGCACGCGTTACAAGCCAGTCGCCTCTGGTGTTCCTTGCAGGATATTCCTTCGTTTCTCTTTCCAACAATGGTGGGTTGTGCCCTCTCGTCACTTACGCTCTGATACCAATTTGCACCAAGATTGGGCCCCTCGCCTTCTCAATCTTGCGCTGAATCACTCCTTTACTTGGAGATAGCCAAACAGATGCGAAAGCCTTCACAAACTCCACCAATACGCACCCAAGAATGCACTTCTTGATTCTTAGGCCAGCCTCGTGATCCTCCTCTTCAGGTTTCCCTCACCCTTGGGCTGAATCCACGACCTTCCTCAAGGCTTCACTCGCTCTTGTAGCAAAGGTTACACTCTAGATTACTCCTCAATCTAGTTTCAGAGATTGTCTACTCTTGAATCGTGTTGGGACCGATTGAAAACTATACGCTAATATACTCAAGGAAATGAAGAGAACGTTCTAAGCAATGTAAAGGATTGAATCTATGTAAACTGAATGAAAACTCTTATTAATCTCTGGAATGTCCCATTACACTAAGGCTAGATGCCTATATATAGCTTTCTATGTATTTACAACGGCTATCTTTACACGTGCCTCTCACAAGGCTTATTTAAAAACAGAAATCAGACAAAAATGACTAAGTACTGGATGGCCTTCTTTGCAGTGGCTAGCGACTGGGGCACCTTGTGCTGGTTCTCCCGGCTTCTATGATTATTGTCAGTAGGGTCCTAGGCCCT
This sequence comes from Amaranthus tricolor, assembly GCF_026212465.1. Taxonomy (NCBI): domain Eukaryota; kingdom Viridiplantae; phylum Streptophyta; class Magnoliopsida; order Caryophyllales; family Amaranthaceae; genus Amaranthus; species Amaranthus tricolor. The sequence continues at coordinate 27,794,435 of NC_080056.1, read as the reverse complement.
TGATGGCTAGGTCCATGTGCCAAGATGTCATATCTTGGTCACCCCTTTGAAGCTCGTGGTTAAGTCTCAGGCAACAGAGTAAGGTGGCCTGGTCGTAAGCAGACTGCTGGGTGGTGTCTTGACTGTTTGCACATGCTGTGTGGCCTTCTGTTTTCTTGCATATCTCTTGGGTAGGAGTAACTGGTTCGTGGTGTGGGTTGTTGATGTAAGTACGCGTGGTGGTTGAAGAAATTACGCACGAATGGGATTTAATACACAAACACAAGGGGATATTCCAAGAAACTGACACGAAGAATAGGTGTAAGAACCGGACTGCCGGACTCCTTAATCACTCAACTCTACGCTTCCTCCTTTGATCTGCAAGGGAGTTAACAGCATCTATGGATGGGGTGATGTATGATCTTGAAGAACACTCAAGATCACGTTCATCAATGAAGGGCAAACTGGCCCAAGTAACCCAATTGCAACGTGCAATTGAAGAGAAAAACACTTAGTGTAATTTCTGATTTTCATTCATCATAACTTGGTTTTTACATTGATCAAACCTTCTATTTATAAGCCTAAGATACATGAGTAAAGCAAGGAATGAATAATACACGCAAGGTAACTACCACTAACGGTCATATGGAGCACGTGCACAACATGTGCTTCATTAAAAACATAAAAACAAGCAACAAAAGTATTCTGAAATTCTGACAGAAGGGCTGCTGACCAGGCGACGTTCCACCCACGTTCTTGTGCTCTTCCCAAGGTTGATGATGGCTAATAAGAGTCGTGGTAGCAAGATCCTAGTGTAGAGATTCCATTTCTACCCTTGGTGGTCCCATACATCAAAAGGTACGTTCAAGCCAAGGCTCACAAGGTCAGCTGGTCATAAGATCAGTGCTGTTTGTTTCGAACCAGTTGCTGACTACACGACCTTTGCCCTTGTTTTCCGTGCATCTCCGGTGATTGTAAGGAAGACTCTTGGACCATGACAGCAAGTTCCATGTAGGGAGATTCCAATTCTACCCTTAGTGTTCCCTAATATACTCGGGTATGATCTAGCCAAGCCTCGCAAGGTCCCCTGGTCAGTGGGTTCAATCAGCAACTAATGGTCTGATCTGCGACTGGGTTCCCTTGTGCTTCTGTGCTAGGTTATTGTGTGCACATCCATCATGGTTCGTGGACCTTTACGGCTAGGCCCATGTATAGAGATGATGTTCCCATGATTGGTTAGGTCCAGATCTCCGTGGTCAAGGCTTGGTTCATGCTGCAAGGTGGGCTGGTCAACGGATTTTTGATGTACTGAGTTTTGAATACTGATGTATTCTTATCATGCTTGTGATCATGCTTGTGAGCTGAGTTGTGTAGATAATATTGGGATGGATCATGTGCTAGATCATGTAAGTGAACTTGGGCTGGGTCATGGACTGAGATGGACATACATGGTTCAACTACCAAGCTCTTGAACCAATATGGTTCAATCCCTCTTTCTTGGAAAAAGAATTGTCCTCAATTCTTGACCTGCATGTTGCTACTGACTAGCTGAATGTGTGCTCAAGAATCTCTCAAAATTTAAGTATGAGAGTAAGGATAAGAGTGAAAAAGAAAGAAAGAAAAAGAAATGAAGTTTTGGAATTTTTTTTGTGCACAAAACAGAAGGCAAATCAGAACCAAACAGCCCCAAATTCAGAAATCAGTATGAAATGTTTGCTATTGAAAACCCGATCAAACCAACTCCAAGTATGATGAAACTTGGTGACAACACACCTCAAGATGTCTACAAACACCTCAAATTGGAAATACTCAAATACGTGGTCTAGTTTGATCACAATTCAAAAATTCCTCCAAACATCCATTTTGAACTATTTTTGTGACCTTTGGTCTAAAACACTTGCGCATCTTTTTTTCCACAACTTCAATGACTACACCACAAGGCTTAACAAAAACTAGACTCAAAAATACCCAAAGTGAAAAAAAGAAACAATGAAAAAGACTCAAAAATGAAGGAAACACAATGAAAATACAGAAGACAAATACAAATGAGACTCTCCTGTACTTTAAGAAACAACAATGAAATGGGTAAATCAAGAAACCTATGAAACGTAAGAAATAGTGCACAAATGATATGGTTTCATGAATTTAGGATAGAGTTTAGTAATTTGGTGAAAGATGAGAGCAAAATAAAAGAATCTTGAAAGGTTTTCGAAGACAACTTACCAAGGTACCCGGATTTCATTGGTTTTGGGCAGTCTGTAAAGTAAAATTCATATCTCCTTAACCACAACGCCAAATCCAAAGATTCCAAAGCCAAAAGTTTCCCAACTCAACCCCAAATACCGTGTAAAAACAGTTTTCAAAAACGCCTACAAGACATCCTCCAAAACGATCAAGTTTTAGACCACAAAAACCTGACAGAATCTGAAAATTTTTTTTTCACACCTTTAATGTCTTCGTATTGGCTATTCTTTTCATCAAAACCAATTGAAATTCAAGCCCTACACGTCCTTGCTCTGATACCAATTGATGTAAGTACGCGTGGTGGTTGAAGAAATTACGCACGAATGGGATTTAATACACAAACACAAGGGGATATTCCAAGAAACTGACACGAAGAATAGGTGTAAGAACCGGACTGCCGGACTCCTTAATCACTCAACTCTACGCTTCCTCCTTTGATCTGCAAGGGAGTTAACAGCATCTATGGATGGGGTGATGTATGATCTTGAAGAACACTCAAGATCACGTTCATCAATGAAGGGCAAACTGGCCCAAGTAACCCAATTGCAACGTGCAATTGAAGAGAAAAACACTTAGTGTAATTTCTGATTTTCATTCATCATAACTTGGTTTTTACATTGATCAAACCTTCTATTTATAAGCCTAAGATACATGAGTAAAGCAAGGAATGAATAATACACGCAAGGTAACTACCACTAACGGTCATATGGAGCACGTGCACAACATGTGCTTCATTAAAAACATAAAAACAAGCAACAAAAGTATTCTGAAATTCTGACAGAAGGGCTGCTGACCAGGCGACGTTCCACCCACGTTCTTGTGCTCTTCCCAAGGTTGATGATGGCTAATAAGAGTCGTGGTAGCAAGATCCTAGTGTAGAGATTCCATTTCTACCCTTGGTGGTCCCATACATCAAAAGGTACGTTCAAGCCAAGGCTCACAAGGTCAGCTGGTCATAAGATCAGTGCTGTTTGTTTCGAACCAGTTGCTGACTACACGACCTTTGCCCTTGTTTTCCGTGCATCTCCGGTGATTGTAAGGAAGACTCTTGGACCATGACAGCAAGTTCCATGTAGGGAGATTCCAATTCTACCCTTAGTGTTCCCTAATATACTCGGGTATGATCTAGCCAAGCCTCGCAAGGTCCCCTGGTCAGTGGGTTCAATCAGCAACTAATGGTCTGATCTGCGACTGGGTTCCCTTGTGCTTCTGTGCTAGGTTATTGTGTGCACATCCATCATGGTTCGTGGACCTTTACGGCTAGGCCCATGTATAGAGATGATGTTCCCATGATTGGTTAGGTCCAGATCTCCGTGGTCAAGGCTTGGTTCATGCTGCAAGGTGGGCTGGTCAACGGATTTTTGATGTACTGAGTTTTGAATACTGATGTATTCTTATCATGCTTGTGATCATGCTTGTGAGCTGAGTTGTGTAGATAATATTGGGATGGATCATGTGCTAGATCATGTAAGTGAACTTGGGCTGGGTCATGGACTGAGATGGACATACATGGTTCAACTACCAAGCTCTTGAACCAATATGGTTCAGTTGTCGTTCTCAACATGTTCCAAACTTAGATGCTCAAGATTTGTTTGCGTAGGAGAAGTAGGAACAGTAGGATCAGTGGGAACAGCTTCAGTGGGAACAGTTTGTAGTTCCCCCCTGTACTTGGACCATATTCTGAGCAGGGCGAATATGGTTCATCTTGTACATTCATCATCATTCATTTTTCATTGATCATTGATCCTTATTCATTCTTCATCATTCATTCTTCATTGATCATTGATCCTTGTTCATTCTTCATCGTTCATTGTTCATTGATCATTGATCCTTGTTCATTCTTCATCGTTCATTCATCATGGATCATTGATCCTCATTCATTCTTCATCGTTCATTCATCATTGATCATTGATCCTTGTTCATTCTTCATCGTTCATTCTTCACTGATCATTGATCGTTGTTCATTCTTCATCGTTCAATTTTCATTATTCATTGATCCTTGTTCATTCTTCATCGTTCATTCTTCATTGATCATTGATCCTTTTTCATTGTACATCGTTCGTTCTTCATTGATGATTGAACCTTGTTCATTCTTCATCGCTCAATCATCATTGATCATTGTTCCTTGTTCATTCTTCGTTGATCATTGATCCTTGTTCATTCTTCATCGTTCATTCTTCATTGATCATTGATGCTTGTTCATTCTTCATCGTTCATTTTTCATTGATCATTGATCCTTATTCATTCTTCATCATTCATTCTTCAACGATCATTGATCCTTGTTCATTCTTCATCGTTCTTTGTTCATTGATCATTGATCCTTGTTCATTCTTCATCGTTCATTCATCATGGATCATTGATCCTCGTTCATTCTTCATCGTTCATTCATCATTGATCATTGATCCTTGTTCATTCTTCATCGTTCATTCTTCACTGATCATTGATCCTTGTTCATTCTTCATTGTTCAATTTTCATTATTCATTGATCCTTGTTCATTCTTCATCGTTCATTCTTCATTGATCATTGATCCTTTTTCATTGTACGTCGTTCGTTCTTCATTGATGATTGAACCTTGTTCATTCTTCATCGCTCATTCATCATTGATCATTGTTCCTTGTTCATTCTTCGTTGATCATTGATCCTTGTTCATTCTTCATCGTTCATTCTTCATTGATCATTGATGCTTGTTCATTCTTCATCGTTCATTCTTTATTGATCATTAATCCTTGTTCATTCTTCATCGTTCATTCTTCATTGATCATTGATCCTTGTTCATTCTTCATCGTTCATTCTTCATTGATCATTCATCCTTGTTCATTCTTCATCGTTCATTCTTCATTGATCATTGATCCTTGTTCATTCTTCATCATTCATTCTTCATTGATCATTCATCCTTGTTCATTCTTCATCGCTCATTCTTCACTGATCATTCATCCTTGTTCATTCTTCATCGTTCATTGTTCATTGATCAAAGATCCTTGTTCATTCTTCATCGTTCATTCATCATTGATGATTGATGCTTATTCATTCTTCATCGTTCATTCATCATTGATCATTGATCCTTATTCATTCTTCATCGTTCGTTCTTCATTGATCATTGATCCTTGTTCATTCTTCATCGTTCATTCTTCACTGATCATTGATCCTTGTTCATTCTTCATCGTTCATTGTTCATTGATCATTGATCCTTGTTCATTCTTCATCGTTCATTCATCATTGATCATTGATCCTTATTCATTCTTCATCGTTCATTCTTCATTGATCATTCATCCTTGTTCATTCTTCATCGCTCATTCTTCACTGATCATTCATCCTTGTTCATTCTTCATCGTTCATTGTTCATTGATCAAAGATCCTTGTTCATTCTTCAACGTTCATTCTTCATAGATCATTGATTCTTGTTCATTCTTTATCTTTCATTCTTCATTGATCATTGATCCTTATTCATTCTTCATCGTTCATTCTTCATTGATCATTGATCCTTGTTCATTCTTCATCGTTCATTGTTCATTGATCATTGATCCTTGTTCATTCTCCATCGTTCATTCATCATTGATCATTGATCCTTGTTCATTCTTCATAGTTCATTCTTCATTGATCATTGAGACTTGTTCCTTGTTCATCGTTCATTCATCATTGATCATTGATCCTTTTTCATTCTTCATCGTTCATTCTTCACTGATCATTAATCCTTGTTCATTCTTCATCTTTCAATGTTCATTATTCATTGATCCTTGTTCATTCTTCATCGTTCATTCTTCATTGATCATTGATCCTTTTTCATTGTTCATCGTTCGTTCTTTATTGATGATTGATCCTTGTTCATTCTTCATCGCTCAATCATCATTGATCATTGATCCTTGTTCATTCTTCATTGATCATTAATACTTGTTCATTCTTCATCGTTCATTCTTCATTGATCATTGATGCTTGTTCATTCTTCATCGTTCATTCTTCATTGATCATTCATCCTTGTTCATTCTTCATCGTTCAGTCTTCATTGATCATTGATCCTTGTTCATTCTTCATCGTTCATTCTTCATTGATCATTCATCCTTGTTCATTCTTTATCGTTCATTCATCATTGATCATTTATCCTTGTTCATTCTTCATCGTTCATTCTTCACTGATCATTAATCCTTGTTCATTCTTCATCGTTCAATGTTCATTGTTCATTGATCCTTCTTCATTCTTCATCGTTCATTATTCATTGATCATTGATCCTTTTTCATTGTTCATTGTTCGTTCTTTATTGATGATTGATGCTTGTTCATTCTTCATCGCTCAATCATCATTGATCATTGATCCTTGTTCATTCTTCATCGTTTATTCTTCATTGATCCTTGATCCTTGTTCATTCTTCATCGTTCATTCTTCATTGATCATTGATGCTTGTTCATTCTTCATAGTTCATTGTTCATTGATCATTGATCCTTGTTCATTCTTCATCGTTCATTCATCATTGATCATTGATGCTTGTTCATTCTTCATAGTTCATTGTTCATTGATCATTGATCGTTGTTCATTCTTCATCGTTCCTTCATCATTGATCATTGATCCTTATTCATTCTTCATCGTTCATTCGTCATTGATCATTGATCTTTGTTCATTCTTCATCGTTCATTCTTCATTGATCATTTATCCTTGTTCATTCTTCATCGTTCATTCATCATTGATCATTGATCGTTATTCATTCTTCATCGTTCATTCTTCATTGATCAATTATTCTTGTACATTCTTCGTCGTTCATTTTTCATTGATCATTGATCCTTATTCATTCTTCATCGTTCATTCTTCATTGATCATTGATCCTTGTTCATTCTTCATCGTTCATTGTTCATTGATCATTGATCCTTGTTCATTCTTCATCGTTCATTCATCATGGATCATTGATCCTCGTTCATTCTTCATCGTTCATTCTTCATCGTTCATTCTTCACTGATCATTTATCCTTGTTCATTCTTCATCGTTCATTCATCATTGATCATTGATCGTTATTCATTCTTCATCGTTCATTCTTCATTGATCAATTATTCTTGTACATTCTTCATCGTTCATTTTTCATTGATCATTGATCCTTATTCATTCTTCATCGTTTATTCTTCATTGATCATTGATCCTTGTTCAATCTTCCTCGTTCATTGTTCATTGATCATTGATCCTTGTTCATTCTTCATCGTTCATTCATCAAGGATCATTGATCCTCGTTCATTCTTCATCGTTCATTCTTCATCGATCATTGATCCTTGTTCCTTCTTCATCGTTCATTCATCATTGATCATTGATCCTTGTTCATTCTTCATCGTTCATTCTTCACTGATCATTGATCCTTGTTCATTCTTCATCGTTCAATTTTCATTATTCATTGATCCTTGTTCATTCTTAATCGTTCATTCTTCATTGATCATTGATCCTTTTTCATTGTTCATCGTTCGTTCTTCATTGATGATTGAACCTTGTTCATTCTTCATCGCTCAATCATCATTGATCATTGTTCCTTGTTCATTCTTTGTTGATCATTGATCCTTGTTCATTCTTCATCGTTCATTGTTCATTGATCATTGATGGTTGTTCATTCTTCATCGTTCATTCTTCATTGATCATTCATCCTTGTTCATTCTTCATTGTTCATTCTTCATTGATCATTGATCCTTGTTCATTCTTCATCGTTCATTCTTCATTGATCATTCATCCTTGTTCATTCTTCATCGCTCATTCTTCACTGATCATTTATGCTTGTTCATTCTTCATCGTTCATTGTTCATTGATCAAAGATCCTTGTTCATTCTTCATCGTTCATTCATCATTGATCATTGATCCTTATTCATTCTTCATCGTTCATTCATCATTGATCATTGATCCTTATTCATTCTTAATCGTTCGTTCTTCATTGATCATTGATCCTTGTTCATTCTTCATCGTTCATTCTTCACTGATCATTGATCCTTGTTCATTCTTCATCGTTCATTCTTCACTGATCATTGATCCTTGTTCATTCTTCATCGTTCATTCATCATTGATCATTGATCCTTATTCATTCCTCATCGTTCATTCTTCATTGATCATTGATCCTTGTTCATTCTTCATCGTTCATTCATCATTGATCATCAATCCTTATTCATTCTTCATCGTTCATTCTTCATAGATCATTGATTCTTGTTCATTCTCCATCGTTCATTCATCATTGATCATTGATCCTTGTTCATTCTTCATCGTTCATTCTTCATTGATCATTGATCCTTTTTCCTTCTTCATCGTTCATTCATCATTGATCATTGATCCTTGTTCATTCTTCATCGTTCATTCTTCACTGATCATTAATCCTTGTTCATTCTTCATCGTTCAATGTTCATTATTCATTGATCCTTGTTCATTCTTCATCGTTCATTCTTCATTGATCATTGATCCTTGTTCATTCTTCATCGTTCATTGTTCATTGATCATTGATCCTTGTTCATTCTTCATCGTTCATTCATCATGGATCATTGATCCTCGTTCATTCTTCATCGTTCATTCTTCATCGTTCATTCTTCACTGATCATTTATCCTTGTTCATTCTTCATCGTTCATTCATCATTGATCATTGATCGTTGATCGTTATTCATTCTTCATCGTTCATTCTTCATTACTCAATTATTCTTGTACATTCTTCATCGTTCATTTTTCATTGATCATTGATCCTTATTCATTCTTCATCGTTCATTCTTCATCGTTCATTCTTCACTGATAATTCATGCTTGTTCATTCTTCATCGTTCATTGTTCATTGATCAAAGATCCTTGTTCATTCTTCATCGTTCATTCATCATTGATCATTGATCCTTATTCATTCTTCATCGTTCATTCATCATTGATCATTGATACTTATTCATTCTTCATCGTTCGTTCTTCATTGATCATTGATCCTTGTTCATTCTTCATCGTTCATTCTTCACTGATCATTGATCCTTGTTCATTCTTCATCGTTCATTCTTCATTGATCATTCATCCTTGTTCATTCTTCATCGCTCATTCTTTACTGATCATTCCTGCTTGTTCATTCTTCATCGTTCATTGTTCATTGATCAAAGATCCTTGTTCATTCTTCATCGTTCATTCATCATTGATCATTGATCCTTATTCATTCTTCATCGTTCGTTCTTCATTGATCATTGATCCTTGTTCATTCTTCATCGTTCATTCTTCACTGATCATTGATCCTTGTTCATTCTTCATCGTTCATTCTTCACTGATCATTGATCCTTGTTCATTCTTCATCGTTCATTCATCATTGATCATTGATCCTTATTCATTCTTCATCGTTCATTCTTCATTGATCATTGATCCTTGTTCATTCTTCATCGTTCATTCATCATTGATCATTAATCCTTATTCATTCTTCATCGTTCATTCTTCATAGATGATTGATTCTTGTTCATTCTCCATCGTTCATTCATCATTGATCATTGATCCTTGTTCATTCTTCATCGTTCATTCTTCATTGATCATTGATCCTTGTTCCTTCTTCATCGTTCATTCATCATTGATCATTGATCCTTGTTCATTCTTCATCGTTCATTCTTCACTGATCATTAATCCTTGTTCATTCTTCATCGTTCAATGTTCATTATTCATTGATCCTTGTTCATTCTTCATTGATCATTGATCCTTTTTCATTGTTCATCGTTCGTTCTTTATTGATGATTGGTCCTTGTTCATTCTTCATCGCTCAATCATCATTGATCATTGATCCTTGTTCATTCTTCATTGATCATTAATCCTTAATCATTCTTCATCGTTCATTCTTCATTGATCATGGATCCTTTTTCATTGTTCATCGTTCGTTCTTCATTGATGATTGATCCTTGTTCATTCTTCATTGATCATTGATCCTTGTTCGTTCTTCATCGTTGATTAATCATTGATCATTGATGCTTGTTCATTCTTCATCGTTCATTCTTCACTGATCATTAATCCTTGTTCATTCTTCATCGTTTATTCTTCATTGATCATTGATCCTTGTTCATTCTTCATCGTTCATTCTTCATTGATCATTGATGCTTGTTCATTCTTCATAGTTCATTGTTCATTGATCATTGATCCTTGTTCATTCTTCATCATTCATTCATCATGGATCATTGATCCTCGTTCATTCTTCATCGTTCATTCTTCACTGATCATTTATCCTTGTTCATTCTTCATCGTTCATTCATCATTGATCATTGATCGTTATTCATTCTTCATCGTTCATTCTTCATTGCTCAATTATTCTTGTACATTCTTCATCGTTCATTTTTCAATGATCATTGATCCTTATTCATTCTTCATCGTTCATTCTTCATCGTTCATTCTTCACTGATCATTCATGCTTGTTCATTCTTCATCGTTCATTGTTCATTGATCAAAGATCCTTGTTCATTCTTCATCGTTCATTCATCATTGATCATTGATCCTTATTCATTCTTCATCGTTCATTCATCATTGATCATTGATCCTTATTCATTCTTCATCGTTCGTTCTTCATTGATCATTGATCCTTGTTCATTCTTCATCGTTCATTCTTCACTGATCATTGATCCTTGTTCATTCTTCATCGTTCATTCTTCATTGATCATTCATCCTTGTTCATTCTTCATCGCTCATTCTTTACTGATCATTCATGCTTGTTCATTCTTCATCGTTCATTGTTCATTGATCAAAGATCCTTGTTCATTCTTCATCGTTCATTCATCATTGATCATTGATCCTTATTCATTCTTCATCGTTCGTTCTTCGTTGATCATTGATCCTTGTTCATTCTTCATCGTTCATTCTTTACTGATCATTGATCCTTGTTCATTCTTCATCGTTCATTCTTCACTGATCATTGATCCTTGTTCATTCTTCATCGTTCATTCATCATTGATCATTGATCCTTATTCATTCTTCATCGTTCATTCTTCATTGATCATTGATCCTTGTTCATTCTTCATCGTTCATTCATCATTGATCATTAATCCTTATTCATTCTTCATCGTTCATTCTTCATAGATGATTGATTCTTGTTCATTCTCCATCGTTCATTCATCATTGATCATTGATCCTTGTTCATTCTTCATCGTTCATTCTTCATTGATCATTGATCCTTGTTCCTTCTTCATCGTTCATTCATCATTGATCATTGATCCTTGTTCATTCTTCATCGTTCATTCTTCACTGATCATTAATCCTTGTTCATTCTTCATCGTTCAATGTTCATTATTCATTGATCCTTGTTCATTCTTCATTGATCATTGATCCTTTTTCATTGTTCATCGTTCGTTCTTTATTGATGATTGATTCTTGTTCATTCTTCATCGCTCAATCATCATTGATCATTGATCCTTGTTCATTCTTCATTGATCATTAATCCTTGTTCATTCTTCATCGTTCATTCTTCATTGATCATTGATCCTTTTTCATTGTTCATCGTTCGTTCTTCATTGATGATTGATCCTTGTTCATTCTTCATTGATCATTGATCCTTGTTCATTCTTCATCGTTGATTAATCATTGATCATTGATGCTTGTTCATTCTTCATCGTTCATTCATCATTGATCATTGATCCTTGTTCATTCTTCATCGTTTATTCTTCATTGATCATTGATGCTTGTTCATTCTTCATATTTCATTGTTCATTTATCATTGATCCTTGTTCATTCTTCATCATTCATTCATCATGGATCATTGATCCTCGTTCATTCTTCATCGTTCATTCTTCACTGATCATTTATCCTTGTTCATTCTTCATCGTTCATTCATCATTGATCATTGATCGTTATTCATTCTTCATCGTTCATTCTTCATTGCTCAATTATTCTTGTACATTCTTCATCGTTCATTTTTCATTGATCATTGATCCTTATTCATTCTTCATCGTTCATTCTTCACTGATCATTCATCCTTGTTCATTCTTCATCCTTCAATGTTCATTATTCATTGATCCTTTATCATTCTTCATCGTTCATTCTTCATTGATCATTGATCCTTTTTCATTGTTCATCTTTCGTTCTTCATTGATGATTGATCCTTGTTCGTTCTTCATCGTTCATTCTTCACTGATCATTGATCCTTGTTCATTCTTCATCGTTCATTCTTCACTGATCATTGATCCTTGTTCATTCTTCATCGTTTATTCTTCATTGATCATTGATCCTTTTTCATTGTTCATCGTTCGTTCTTCATTGATGATTGATCCTTCTTCATTCTTCATCGTTCATTCTTCACTGATCATTGATCCTCGTTCATTCTTCATCGTTCATTCTTCACTGATCATTTATCCTTGTTCATTCTTCATCGTTCATTCATCATTGATCATTGATCGTTATTCAATCTTCATCGTTCATTCTTCATTGATCATTGATCCTTGTTCATTCTTCCTCGTTCATTGTTCATTGATCATTGATCCTTGTTCATTCTTCATCGTTCATTCATCATGGATCATTGATCCTCGTTCATTCTTCTTCGTTCATTCTTCATTGATCATTGATCCTTGTTCCTTCTTCATCATTCATTCATCATTGATCATTGATCCTTGTTCATTCTTCATCGTTCATTCTTCACTGATCATTGATCCTTGTTCATTCTTCATCGTTCAATTTTCATTATTCATTGATCCTTGTTCATTCTTCATCGTTCATTCTTCATTGATCATTGATCCTTTTTCATTGTTCATCGTTCGTTCTTCATTGATAATTGAACCTTGTTCATTCTTCATCGCTCAAACTGAATCTAGCCTTGGTAATACAAGCAAGCTAATCTTCTTGGTAAGCTTGTTTAACATATGGGTGTGGTTCATTATGCAAGTGAGGAGAAGAGCATTCATTCTTACGTGTGTGATGATCATGGGGAACATGATTTCTACTTTAATTAGAGTTTTTCTATTAGTGTCTATTGTTGTTGTGTTTTTTAGAATCATGTGCAATTTGTATTAGGTCTGTACAACAACGTACAACAATAATTCAGTGTGTGTGTGCACAGAACAGTCCAACATTAAGAGTCAGAAGTAGATCAGGATGTTCAGCAAGTATACAAGTTCAGAAGTTGTTCTAATTCAGCAGATCAAAGGTGCAAGTGCAGATTACTAGTGCAGCAAGCAGGCGTATGAGTAGATCAGAATGCATCCAGTAGAACAACAGCAGCCAACAAAAGCAATAGTACAGCAGTAGCAGATGCATTAGATCAAGTGTGCACACTGTGTTCGGATCAGACCAGCAGCAGCATTAGCACATTAAATCAGCTGGTTCAGACTCAAAAGGTGTATCAGCAACTGAGTGATCAGCAAATGTGTGCATTGATAAAACAGTACCATGCACCAAGTCTTGGTTGGTGTGCAAGTGCAGAATAAAACACAACAACAGCTGGAGTTGTTCCATGAAGCTATTAATGAGTATGATAATCTTCTGTTATTGTTTTGTTGGTTCAAGAAGTAAGGACAACAACAGAAGGTTCAGTAGCAGAGCAGATTTATTGATGTGCAAGATGATTTAGAAATATGTGCAGCACAGTAGGTTGAGGGCAACAAGTACATTGGTTGGTAGGTATGTGCACAAGCCAGATCAAATAGCATCAGTGGGCTGCACGCATGAACAGTTTGTGTAATCTTTGGGATAGCTCAAACATTCAAGGAGAGGAGTTCGAATTGAGGGCAATTCTTTTTCTAAGAAGGGGAGTTTGCACCATGTTTGACATGGTGCAGGTTTTTCTTATATATTTGCCTCTATGTGACTGTTCAACAAATGCAAATATAAGGACACATTAGGTCGATTTGGTTGTGCGTCACCTTCAGATGAGTAGCAGCGTTAGCATGATAAGATCAACAGATGTGCGCGTCTATAAGGCACTAATGCTGAAGGCCAGAAAACTATAGTTCAGAACAAGTTGTGTTCAAATGGAGAGCAGCAGAAAATAGGCACATATAAGGGGCATATCAGGATGTGCAGCTGTTGTTTGAGTTTACAGTTCATAATCCACGTGATGCGTATATTAAAATAACAACAGCAGCATGATCAATTAGAACAGGCACATGATCCATCAAGTGTGTACTATTGATACAAAAGTCTCAAGTGATAAAGACAACAAATACAAGCCAACACATCACGAGAAGGAAAGCAACATTCTGCCAGAAACAGAACAAGAGCAGCAGCAGCACATTAGCAAAACTTGCGAGCAGCCTACCTTGTAGCGTGACTCGAGCCTTGACCATGGAGATCTGGACCTAGCCAACCATGAGTACGTCATCTCTATACATGGGCCAAGCCATTAAGAGCTTAGGATCATGCTAAAAACCCACCAGGAGCCCTAGAGCCCATGCTGAAGGAGGGCTGGTCGCCAGTTCTGAAGCAAAGTCTTCTGTTGTTCTGATTTCTGTTTTAAGTGTTTCTATTTTTAGCACGTGTTCTATTTTTTATGACGTGTACTTTTACTAGCCGTTATAGTAGTTAGAACCTCTATATATAGGAGGTCTCTCAGTTGTAAAAGCACATTAGACATTACATACATTCAGTTTTTGATTCAATACAAGAGGTATTTCAGGAAAAGTGTTTTTTCTGTTTTTGGGCAAAATTGTGGAACAATTTTGTTCTTCCCTGAGCGTTCTCAAGTTGTGGAACAACCTGAAAACTTTAAGGGTTGCATATAAATCTGGAAGGTTTGTGTGCTATTGAATATAAAGGATTTATATTCAAATATCCGTTCGTTCATACATTCATCAGAAAACCAAGAAACAGGTTCTTGGTTCTGATTTTGATCGTTTAGTGAGTTTGTGGATTCATTTTCTTATCTCTGAGAGTATTACTGCGCCATCCAATTGGAGAACCGGAATCTTTGCAATACTAAGGCCTTAACCAGCCTTAGATTCGCATCAAATTGGTATCAGAGCCGTGTTCACGAAAGGGACAAGGAGCACTCAGAGGCCGGAAAATCAAGAATTGTCCACAATTTGTTCTGATCAGTACCAGAAGGGGGGAATTTGACTTTTACAAGAGAATCAAACGTGCAATTCCACTCAAGTTGTCTTACATAATTCAGGGAGTGATTCTTTCTTTTAATTTTCATAATTTCTCTGAGTTTAATTCGAAATTTGCACATCACAATTACAGAACACCCACCAGTGCACTGTATTCTGTTTCTTGTTTGATGATTGTGCATGATATCTGAGTTTTTGATTAAAACTCTGAGAATTTGTTGCTGTTGCATATCTAAAAAGTTTACAAATTCAACTAAGATTAATTTCTCATATTGTTTGACCGGATATATCATTACACAAAAATTTGGTGCAGATATCTTTCACAACCTGTGTTCACAACACTCTGCTTTCTGTTTTTGTTTTTGTTACACTTGTCATCTGAAGTTTTTGTGTGAATTCTTGTGTGTTTTTGATCCTATCATCTCTGAGAAAATTAATCATGGCTGTAGAGAATAGGTTGGGAACCCTAGAGGAGAATATGCAGATCATTATGCAAGGGTTAGCCAATGCAGGATTTTTTCATCACAACCCTCAAAACAGACCTGTGCAGAACCATAGGCACCAAGAGGACAGAGCTCTTAAGATTGACATCCCTGATTTTGATGGCTTTTCATATGACCCTAGCAATTACCTAGATTGGGAGGAAAGGTTGGACCAATACTTTGATATCCAGAAGACACCTCCAGATAGACAATACAAGATAGCCAAGGTCAAAATGATTAAGATTGCACCTACCTGGTTAGAGGGAATTCAGAGGCGAAGAGAAAGAGGAGGAAAGCCTAGGATAAGTACCTGGAATAAACTTAAGAAATACATGAGGAGGAAGTATGTACCCCCTACTTACAGACAACAACTTTATGTACAATTCAGCACACTTAATCAAGGAACCAAGAGTGTGCAAGAGTATGTGCAAGAGTGGGAAAGGCTGGCTGTGAAATGTGATGCACAGGATGAGGAAGAACTAAGAGTAGGAAGGTTTATAGCAGGACTAAGGGAAGAGATCAGGTCTGAGCTGATCTACACACCAGACCTTACCATGCACCTAGCTATCAACACAGCCCTAGAGGTGGAAAGGAACCTTAGTAGGAAGAAGAGACTAGGAAATCCTGTTTACAACAGAGCTACAAGGACCTTTACTCCTGGAAAACCTAGTAACAGTATGCTACCTAGGAGGGACACATCCAACAACAACAACAAAAACACTAGACCAGCACTGAAGGAGAGTATGAGAACTGATACACCAGCTAAGGAGATAGTATGTTTAAAGTGTAATGGGAGGGGTCATTACAAAAGAGACTGTCCCAATGCAAGGGCTTTCACCTTAAGAGAGTGGGAGGAAATTAGGCAAGACACGAAACCTAACAAGACTTTAGTGTCAAGTAATGGGCAGGAAGAGGAGATCTATCCTCCTAATCACAATGATGAAGAGAATGATACTTGTATTGAAAGGGAAGATGGGACTAGGCAGAGGGTTAAAGGAGATGTTAAAGCACATTGTGAAGAGATTGTTGAAGCAGTTTGTGCAGAGGAGATTAAAGATCTTGAAGAAGTTGTTAAGGCATCTTGTGTTGAGGTTGTAAATGATCTTAAAGAAGTTGTTGAAGCATCTTGTGTAGAGATAGTAGACGATCTTGAAGAGGTTGTGGAGACATTTTGTGATCTTAATATTGATGGGGGAAGTGAGTCCAAATTTGTGAGTAAACAGCTTGAGAATGAGTTGAAACTAGAAACCAAACCTGCTAGTGGGGCTGTCAACAAGCAGTGTTTGATCAGCTTCACCTTAGGTTCTTATGCTGATAATATTTTGTTTAATGTGCTAGATATGGATGCTTGCCACTTGCTTTTAGGCAGGCCGTGGCAATATGATAGGAAGACCAAGCACAATGGCTACACCAACACTTATACCCTTAACCACAATGGTAAAAGAAAGGAGTTAATACCTTTGCCTCCACACCAAGCCATTCCACCTAAACCAACTAAGACACCCACCCTTTTGATCACTAGGAGAGAATGTGATAGGGAGATCAGAGGAAGAAGAGAGCTATATCTTTTGTTCACTAAAGAGGTCAGTAAGGCTGCACCAATACCACCTAGGTTAAAACAGCTCATAGACCAATATCTTGATGTGTTTCCCACAGAGCTGCCAGCAAAGAAGCATGAGTATGAGATGTTTTCTGATTTTGTTGAGTATGTTCATATTAGTAGGTTTGTTGAATTTAATCCTACAAAAATTCGGGGCCGAATTTTTTCTAAGAAAGAGGGAATACAACAAACTGAATCTAGCCTTGGTAATACAAGCAAGCTAATCTTCTTGGTAAGCTTGTTTAACATATGGGTGTGGTTCATTATGCAAGTGAGGAGAAGAGCATTCATTCTTACGTGTGTGATGATCATGGGGAACATGATTTCTACTTTAATTAGAGTTTTTCTATTAGTGTCTATTGTTGTTGTGTTTTTTAGAATCATGTGCAATTTGTATTAGGTCTGTACAACAACGTACAACAATAATTCAGTGTGTGTGTGCACAGAACAGTCCAACATTAAGAGTCAGAAGTAGATCAGGATGTTCAGCAAGTATACAAGTTCAGAAGTTGTTCTAATTCAGCAGATCAAAGGTGCAAGTGCAGATTACTAGTGCAGCAAGCAGGCGTATGAGTAGATCAGAATGCATCCAGTAGAACAACAGCAGCCAACAAAAGCAATAGTACAGCAGTAGCAGATGCATTAGATCAAGTGTGCACACTGTGTTCGGATCAGACCAGCAGCAGCATTAGCACATTAAATCAGCTGGTTCAGACTCAAAAGGTGTATCAGCAACTGAGTGATCAGCAAATGTGTGCATTGATAAAACAGTACCATGCACCAAGTCTTGGTTGGTGTGCAAGTGCAGAATAAAACACAACAACAGCTGGAGTTGTTCCATGAAGCTATTAATGAGTATGATAATCTTCTGTTATTGTTTTGTTGGTTCAAGAAGTAAGGACAACAACAGAAGGTTCAGTAGCAGAGCAGATTTATTGATGTGCAAGATGATTTAGAAATATGTGCAGCACAGTAGGTTGAGGGCAACAAGTACATTGGTTGGTAGGTATGTGCACAAGCCAGATCAAATAGCATCAGTGGGCTGCACGCATGAACAGTTTGTGTAATCTTTGGGATAGCTCAAACATTCAAGGAGAGGAGTTCGAATTGAGGGCAATTCTTTTTCTAAGAAGGGGAGTTTGCACCATGTTTGACATGGTGCAGGTTTTTCTTATATATTTGCCTCTATGTGACTGTTCAACAAATGCAAATATAAGGACACATTAGGTCGATTTGGTTGTGCGTCACCTTCAGATGAGTAGCAGCGTTAGCATGATAAGATCAACAGATGTGCGCGTCTATAAGGCACTAATGCTGAAGGCCAGAAAACTATAGTTCAGAACAAGTTGTGTTCAAATGGAGAGCAGCAGAAAATAGGCACATATAAGGGGCATATCAGGATGTGCAGCTGTTGTTTGAGTTTACAGTTCATAATCCACGTGATGCGTATATTAAAATAACAACAGCAGCATGATCAATTAGAACAGGCACATGATCCATCAAGTGTGTACTATTGATACAAAAGTCTCAAGTGATAAAGACAACAAATACAAGCCAACACATCACGAGAAGGAAAGCAACATTCTGCCAGAAACAGAACAAGAGCAGCAGCAGCACATTAGCAAAACTTGCGAGCAGCCTACCTTGTAGCGTGACTCGAGCCTTGACCATGGAGATCTGGACCTAGCCAACCATGAGTACGTCATCTCTATACATGGGCCAAGCCATTAAGAGCTTAGGATCATGCTAAAAACCCACCAGGAGCCCTAGAGCCCATGCTGAAGGAGGGCTGGTCGCCAGTTCTGAAGCAAAGTCTTCTGTTGTTCTGATTTCTGTTTTAAGTGTTTCTATTTTTAGCACGTGTTCTATTTTTTATGACGTGTACTTTTACTAGCCGTTATAGTAGTTAGAACCTCTATATATAGGAGGTCTCTCAGTTGTAAAAGCACATTAGACATTACATACATTCAGTTTTTGATTCAATACAAGAGGTATTTCAGGAAAAGTGTTTTTTCTGTTTTTGGGCAAAATTGTGGAACAATTTTGTTCTTCCCTGAGCGTTCTCAAGTTGTGGAACAACCTGAAAACTTTAAGGGTTGCATATAAATCTGGAAGGTTTGTGTGCTATTGAATATAAAGGATTTATATTCAAATATCCGTTCGTTCATACATTCATCAGAAAACCAAGAAACAGGTTCTTGGTTCTGATTTTGATCGTTTAGTGAGTTTGTGGATTCATTTTCTTATCTCTGAGAGTATTACTGCGCCATCCAATTGGAGAACCGGAATCTTTGCAATACTAAGGCCTTAACCAGCCTTAGATTCGCATCACATCGTTCATTCATCATTGATCATTGATCCTTGTTCATTCTTCATCGTTCATTCTTCATTGATCATTGATCCTTGTTCCTTCTTCATCGTTCATTCATCATTGATCATTGATCCTTGTTCATTCTTCATCGTTCATTCTTCACTGATCATTAATCCTTGTTCATTCTTCATCGTTCAATGTTCATTATTCATTGATCCTTGTTCATTCTTCATTGATCATTGATCCTTTTTCATTGTTCATCGTTCGTTCTTTATTGATGATTGATCCTTGTTCATTCTTCATCGCTCAATCATCATTGATCATTGATCCTTGTTCATTCTTCATTGATCATTAATCCTTGTTCATTCTTCATCGTTCATTCTTCATTGATCATTGATCCTTTTTCATTGTTCATCGTTCGTTCTTCATTGATGATTGATCCTTGTTCATTCTTCATTGATCATTGATCCTTGTTCATTCTTCATCGTTGATTAATCATTGATCATTGATGCTTGTTCATTCTTCATCGTTCATTCATCATTGATCATTGATCCTTGTTCATTCTTCATCGTTTATTCTTCATTGATCATTGATCCTTGTTCATTCTTCATCGTTCATTCTTCATTGATCATTGATGCTTGTTCATTCTTCATAGTTCATTGTTCATTGATCATTGATCCTTGTTCATTCTTCATCGTTCATTCATCATTGATCATTGATGCTTGTTCATTCTTCATAGTTCATTGTTCATTGATCATTGATCCTTGTTCATTCTTCATCGTTCATTCATCATTGATCATTTATCCTTATTCATTCTTCATCGTTCATTCTTCATTGATCATTGATCTTTGTTCATTCTTCATCGTTCGTTCTTCATTGATCATTGATCCTTGTTCATTCTTCATCGTCCATTCTTCACTGATCATTCATCCTTGTTCATTCTTCATCCTTCAATGTTCATTATTCATTGATCCTTTATCATTCTTCATCGTTCATTCTTCATTGATCATTGATCCTTTTTCATTGTTCATCTTTCGTTCTTCATTGATGATTGATCCTTGTTCGTTCTTCATCGTTCATTCTTCACTGATCATTGATCCTTGTTCATTCTTCATCGTTCATTCTTCACTGATCATTGATCCTTGTTCATTCTTCATCGTTTATTCTTCATTGATCATTGATCCTTTTTCATTGTTCATCGTTCGTTCTTCATTGATGATTGATCCTTCTTCATTCTTCATCGTTCATTCTTCACTGATCATTGATCCTCGTTCATTCTTCATCGTTCATTCTTCACTGATCATTTATCCTTGTTCATTCTTCATCGTTCATTCATCATTGATCATTGATCGTTATTTATTCTTCATCGTTCATTCTTCATTGATCATTGATCCTTGTTCATTCTTCCTCGTTCATTGTTCATTGATCATTGATCCTTGTTCATTCTTCATCGTTCATTCATCATGGATCATTGATCCTCGTTCTTTCTTCTTCGTTCATTCATAATTGATCATTGATCCTTGTTCATTCTTCATCGTTCATTCTTCACTGATCATTGATCCTTGTTCATTCTTCATCGTTCAATTTTCATTATTCATTGATCCTTGTTCATTCTTCATCGTTCATTCTTCATTGATCATTGATCCTTTTTCATTGTTCATCGTTCGTTCTTCATTGATAATTGAACCTTGTTCATTCTTCATCGCTCAATCATCATTGATCATTGTTCCTTGTTCATTCTTCGTTGATCATTGATCCTTGTTCATTCTTCATCGTTCATTCTTCATTGATCATTGATGCTTGTTCATTCTTCATCGTTCATTCTTCATTGATCATTCATCCTTGTTCATTCTTCATCGTTCATTCATCATGGATCATTGATCCTCGTTCATTCTTCATCGTTCATTCATCATTGATCATTGATCCTTATTCATTCTTCATCGTTCATTCATCATTGATCATTGATCCTTATTCATTCTTTATTGTTCGTTCTTCATTGATCATTGATCCTTGTTCATTCTTCATCGTTCATTCTTCACTGATCATTGATCCTTGTTCATTCTTCATCGTTCATTCTTCACTGATCATTGATCCTTGTTCATTCTTCATCGTTCATTCATCATTGATCATTGATCCTTATTCATTCTTCATTGTTCATTCTTCATTGATCATTGATCCTTGTTCATTCTTCATCGTTCATTCATCATTGATCATTGATCCTTGTTCATTCTTCATCGTTCATTCTTCACTGATCATTGATCCTTGTTCATTCTTCATCGTTCAATTTTCATTATTCATTGATCCTTGTTCATTCTTCATCGTTCATTCTTCATTGATCATTGATCCTTTTTCATTGTTCATCGTTCGTTCTTCATTGATAATTGAACCTTGTTCATTCTTCATCGCTCAATCATCATTGATCATTGTTCTTTGTTCATTCTTCGTTGATCATTGATCCTTGTTCATTCTTCATCGTTCATTCTTCATTGATCATTGATGCTTGTTCATTCTTCATCGTTCATTCTTCATTGATCATTCATCCTTGTTCATTCTTCATCGTTCATTCTTCATTGATCATTGATCCTTGTTCATTCTTCATCGTTCATTCTTCATTGATCATTCATCCTTGTTCATTCTTCATCGCTCATTCTTTACTGATCATTCATGCTTGTTCATTCTTAATCGTTCATTGTTCATTGATCAAAGATCCTTGTTCATTCTTCATCGTTCATTCATCATTGGTCATTGATCCTTATTCATTCTTTATCGTTCATTCATCATTGATCATTGATCCTTATTCATTCTTCATCGTTCGTTCTTCATTGATCATTGATCCTTGTTCATTCTTCATCGTTCATTCTTCACTAATCATTGATCCTTGTTCATTCTTCATCGTTCATTCTTCACTGATCATTGATCCTTGATCATTCTTCATCGTTCATTCATCATTGATCATTGATCCTTATTCATTCTTCATCGTTCATTCTTCATTGATCATTGATCCTTGTTCATTCTTCATCGTTCATTCATCATTGATCATTAATCCTTATTCATTCTTCATCGTTCATTCTTCATAGATCATTGATTCTTGTTCATTCTCCATCGTTCATTCATCATTGATCATTGATCCTTGTTCATTCTTCATCGTTCATTCTTCATTGATCATTGATCCTTGTTCCTTCTTGAGCCAAACCAGCTTGGCTCAGAGGAAGACAATAACAAAAGCTCAAGATGCAACAACAATCAAGGAAACAACAAAGGACACATTGAAGTTTCTGACATTTCCAACCCAAAACTTGATCTGAATCCGTCATCATCAAACAATGATGATTCTAATTCAGACCAAGACAGCCCAAGAGGAGTTAAAACAATTAAGGAAGCACAAATGCAAGTGAAGAAACCAACTAAGGCAGCAACAGAAACAGAAACAACGAATCTGAGCAAATATCAGATTCTGAACAGCAATGGCGACCAGGCCACCTTGTCGAGTCAGCCCAGGAGTGCTCAGAGTACGGTGGAGGACGTGGAGGGTAGATTTGGAATCTCACTACATGGACCTTGCTGTCATGGCCCAAGAACACTCCTCACAATCATGGGAAGCACTTGAGAAAGCGTGACCAAGGTCGTGCAGTCAACAGAAGACTGTTGACAGGAGGAACCAACCTGTGCTGATTTCTGTTTTGTTTTTAATTTGCACGTGTAAGCCACGAGTCAATATGACCATTATACTAGTTGCTTGTACGTGTTTTTTTTTCCTTGTTTTTGATCATGTAAATTAGCCTTATAAATAGAGGACTCATTCATTGTAAAAGACACTTTTTGATTTGAATAAAAATTTCAGAAATCCACTACGTGTTTTTCCTTTGCAATTGCTTAGCAATTGGGTTACCTTGGGCCAATTTTGCCCATCTTGATGTACGTGTTCTTGAGTGTTCTTCAAGAACCTACATCCCCCTATCCATAGACACTGATATTCCCCTTGGAGTGCAAGAGGAGAAGCGTGGAGTTGAGTGCATAGGAAGCTTGGCAGTCCAATTCCAAACATTCAATTCCATGTGCCATTGTCTTGGAATATCCTTGAGTTCGTGAGTAAATCCAATTTGCGTGTTCAATTTCTTCATTAACCACGCATAATTGGATCAATTGGTATCAGAGCAAGAACGTGTAGGGCTTGAATATCATCCACATTCATCTGTGAAGACGAAATCTTCATATCACGCCTGAATGATCAGAAGAATTGAAATTCAGGAATTAGGGCGAATTTTCTGTGCGAGTGGCGATTCTCTACAAATCTCGGTTGTTTTTCTTTCTTCTGTTTAATTTCTTTATGTACTAATGTTCCTGAATGTAATTTGTTGCATTTCAATTAAATTTGATTGATGAATTGTGCATACACTGTCTGACATTCACGAAGAAAGACTGAAACCCTCAAGAACTCAGTTCTTGAAGGAGTTTTTGCATTGCAATTTCAAATCTTCGTATTCATATCAATTTCATTGACTAAATTTCATTTTTATTTGATTAATAGTAGGATTGCATTTACATTTCATTGTAATTCACGTAAATTGATCATCATTGATAGCTACATACTGCAAAATCAACACAGAAGAACAAATTCTTCAAATTCTGATCTGCTATTCATTGATTGTACAAACTTGTTATTTTTCTTCTCTTCATGGCATATTTTGTCTTAGTTCATTAGGATCATAATAGCATTGCATTCATTTCTAAACATAGCTTGGTTTCAGCTGGTTGATGCACAAATCAGCATCTGAGTATAGTTGTGGACCAAACTCTGCTGTTCATATTCACATTAATCAAATTTGTCGAAGAACATAGGCTTTCATTAATAAATCTTGTTGCTTATAATACAAATCCAACTATTGTTCCATTAGAATTCAGATTGTTCAAAAAAAATCAGATTGTTGTTGTGCACAGGACACAACTTGTTCAAGAATACAGAATATTCAAATTCTGATTGCTGCTGTGAACAGAATACAATCTGTTCAAGAACACAGACTGTGCATAGAACAGTTTATTTGCATTCATTTCATATTGTGTGTTTGCATTCATATAAATCATCATGGATAACAATGATAAATTTGACGCACTAGTTAACATGGTTAATCAACTAAGCGTAGCTGTCACGGCCCTGCAGAATGCTGCACCACAACACACACAATCCCCATATCACAATCCAAATGCTGAAAACATGAGGGAGGACAAAACCATGAGGGTTGATGTACATGAATTTGATGGCACATCTCATGATCCGGAGGTATATATTGAATGGGAGAAAGGGGTAGAGCGTTATTTTGAGTTTAAAGAAACCCACCCAGACCATCAATATAAGATCGCTAAGGTGAAGTTGACCAAGCTAGCAGCCACTTGGCTCGAAGGGGCTCAGAGGCAAAGGACACGTGAGAATAGACCTAAGATTAATACTTGGGACAAACTTAGGAAACACCTTAGGAGGAAGTACATCCCTAACAACTATAGACAACAATTATACACCAGTTGGAGCAATTTGAGGCAAGGTTCCAAATCAGTATCAGAGTATATTCAAGAGGGAGAGAGGTTGACCGTCCTATGTGAGATAGCTGAGCCAGAGGAGATGAGGATTGGAAGATTCCTAAGTGGGTTGAGGGAAGACTTGAAGGAGAAAATTGAGGTGATGCAAAATCTGACTTATGAGGGGGCGTGTAATAGTGCGTTAATACTTGAGAAATCCGCAAGGAGAAGAGTAGCACCATCTATACACACGTTCAATAGAAGCAAGGAAAACAACAGCTTCAAATCACCTACACAGATTCCATTTGTCAATAATAGAATAGCTGCACCAAATACCTTTCCCAACAAATCTGCACAAACTCACAATGCACTTACAAATACCACTACAGAGAGACACTTCACTACTAAGGATAAGGAAGCTAACCCCAAGGACATCATGTGCTTTAAGTGTCATGGGCACGGTCATTACAAAAGAAATTGCCCCAATGCTAGAGCCTTCACACAAAAGGAGTGGGCTGAGATTCACAATAGGAGAGGAGTGCGAGCTATGTTAGTGCACAACGGGGGAAAAGAGGAAGTCAAGTACCCACCCATACCTGAGGAAGAATATGAGGGAACTTTTAGGGTAAATAGTTATGGATATATGGAGAGATTGGAGGGGAGCACTACAGAGGAAAGTGAGGAGGAAGGAGACATAGAGCATGTTTACCCTGAGGAGGAGCTTCACAATCTGTTGATCAGGAGAAACCTTCACACCGTCCCACAGGTCAAGAATTCAGACCAAAGAGAAAACATTTTTCAAACAAAATGTAAAATCGGGAATAAACTGTGTGATTTGATCATTGATGGAGGCAGTGAATCCAATTGTGTAAGCAAAGACCTAGTTAAAACCTTGGGATTAACCACTAAGCCTCATCCTCGACCTTACAAACTAAGATGGCTAGATGATAGCACAGGGAATGCAGTTAGTAGGCAATGTTTGGTGAGTTTTGGCATAGGCACATACCACGACCAAGTGCTTTGCGATGTTTTAGCCATGGATGCTTGTCATGTGCTGCTTGGGAGACCATGGCAACATGATAGGAGAACTATACACAATGGCTTCACCAATGTATAGACACGAGGGTAAGACTAAAGAGTTGATGCCACTACCCCCTCACAAAGCCATACCCCCTTCTAAGACCAAGCCACCACCTACACATTTGATAGGGAGGAAAGAGTGTAACAAAGAGCTAAGATCAGGGAATGTAGTGTTCATAATGTTCACAAAGGAGTCCTCTTCCACACACACACCTATTCATCCTTTGGTACAACCATTGATAAAAGAGTTTCAAGATGTATTCCCAGATGATCTACCCCAAGGCTTACCACCTATAAGGGGAATCGAACATCAAATAGATTTAATACCTGGGGCACCCATACCAAATAGGCCTGCTTACAGAACAAATCCTACTGAGGCTAAGGAACTACAACGACAAGTAGAGGAGTTGTTAGCCAGGGGATATGTGAGAGAAAGTCTGAGTCCATGTGCCGTACCTACACTCTTAGTTCCAAAAAAAGATGGATCATGGCGAATGTGCGTAGATAGCAGAAGTGTGAATAACATTACTGTTAAATATAGGTTTCCCATGCCTAGACTAGATGACATGCTAGATGAGTTAGCAGGAGCATGCTGGTTTAGCAAGATCGATCTTAGGAGTGGCTATCACCAGATTAGAATGAGAGAGGGTGATGAATGGAAAACGGCATTCAAAACCAAATATGGACTATATGAATGGTTGGTCATGCCTTTCGGATTAACCGGAGCTCCAAGCACGTTTATGAGGTTAATGAATGAGGTGTTAAGACCCTTTCTTGGGAAATTTGTGGTAGTGTATCTAGATGACATCCTGATCTATAGTATTACCATAAATGACCACATTGAGCACCTTAGGAGTTTGTTTGAGGTTTTGAGAAAACAACAACTTTATGGGAAAATAGAAAAATGTGCTTTTATGTTAACTGAGGTGAATTTTCTTGGATTCATAGTTGGGAGAGAAGGAGTAAAGGTAGACCCTGCAAAAATAGAAGCAATTAGTACTTGGCCCACACCCACATCCATTACACAAGTAAGATCTTTTCACGGATTAGCCTCATTCTATAGAAGGTTCATTAAGAACTTTAGTTCCATCATGGCACCTTTGACGGAATGCACAAAGAAAGGTACTTTTGAGTGGACCACTGAAGCACAAGTAGCCTTTGAGGAGATTAAGGAATTGATGTGCAAGGCACCTGTGTTGAGACTACCTGACTTCACTAAACCTTTCGAGGTAGAATGTGATGCTAGTGGAAAAGGAATCGGGGCGGTATTAATCCAAGAAGGGAGACCTGTTGCCTACTTTAGTGAAAAACTAAATGGAAGTAGACTTAACTATTCTACGTACGACAGAGAGTTTTATGCTATAGTAAGGGCATTAGAGACATGGTCACACTACCTGAAAGTCCAACCCTTCATTTTACACTCAGATCACGAGTCACTTAAGCACATAAATGGACAAAGTAAGTTAAATTCTAGACATGGCAAGTGGGTAGAATTCCTTCAATCTTTTACATTTTCAGCCAGGTACAAAGCAGGAAAGGCTAATATTGTAGCAGATGCTCTAAGTAGAAGATATCATTTGTTAGCTATATTAGAAGCCAAAATCCTAGGTTTTGAGATGATTAAACCTTTGTACCTTGAGGACCCTGACTTGAAAGAATTATATGACGAGTGCACAAAAGGACCACAAGGACCCTTCTACATGCAAGATGGATTTTTGTTTAAAAATAATCGATTATGCATACCTAAATCACCACTAAGGAACATTTTGGTCAAAGAAGTACACGAGGGCACACTAGCAGGGCATTTTGGCATACAGAAAACGTTAGATATGCTAGCACAACATTTTTTCTGGCCCAAGATGCTAGGCACAGTGGGTAAGCACATTTTGAGATGTGAAGTTTGTATGAGAGCAAAGCTAACTTTTCACAAAGGCGAGTACCGACCCCTACCTGTTGCTAGTCACCCATGGGAGCACGTGAGTATGGATTTCATTGTAGCCTTACCAAGAACAATAAGAGGAAAGGATGCAATAATGGTTGTGGTTGACAGATTCTCGAAAATGGCACATTTTATACCTTGTCATAAGACTAGCGATGCTAAACACATTTCCAAATTATACTTTGAAGAGATAATTCGATTACATGGAATACCTCAAAGCATTGTTAGTGATAGGGACTCTAAGTTCTTAAGCACTTTTTGGACTAGCCTATGGACTATGATGGGTACCAAATTATTATTCAGTACGGCCTACCATCCTCAAACGGATGGACAAACGGAAGTAACAAATAGGACATTAGGAAATATTTTGAGAACCTTAGTTAAGAAACACACCAAGGATTGGGATGAGAAATTAGCCCATGCTGAATTTGCGTACAATAGATGTCCTAGTCTCACTACTAAATACTCCCCATTTGAATGTGTATATGGTTTTAATCCTACGACGCCTACTACTCTAGTTTGTTTACCCTTGCAGGAACGAGGAGCATGGAGTGCGGAGAAACAAATTGATGCAGCACAAAGAATTCATGCTCAAGTACAACACAACATCATGCAAGCCAACATTAAGTACAAACACAAAGCAGATAAAGGGTTCAAAGAAGCACGCAACTTAAAAGTAGGAGATCTTGTTTGGGTACATCTAAGGAAGGATAGATTTCCTAAACAAAGGCGCAACAAGCTCAAACCACGTGCAGATGGCCCCTTCAAAATCATTGCTCAAGCTGGAGATAATGCGTATACTGTGGACTTACCCAGCAGCTATGGTGTTTCACCCACATTTAACATCGGGGATTTGGCACCTTACTACCCGGACTTGGAATTGAGGGCAATTCCTCTTCAAGAAGGGGGGATTGAGCCAAACCAGCTTGGCTCAGAGGAAGACAATAACAAAAGCTCAAGATGCAACAACAATCAAGGAAACAACAAAGGACACATTGAAGTTTCTGACATTTCCAACCCAAAACTTGATCTGAATCCGTCATCATCAAACAATGATGATTCTAATTCAGACCAAGACAGCCCAAGAGGAGTTAAAACAATTAAGGAAGCACAAATGCAAGTGAAGAAACCAACTAAGGCAGCAACAGAAACAGAAACAACGAATCTGAGCAAATATCAGATTCTGAACAGCAATGGCGACCAGGCCACCTTGTCGAGTCAGCCCAGGAGTGCTCAGAGTACGGTGGAGGACGTGGAGGGTAGATTTGGAATCTCACTACATGGACCTTGCTTTCATGGCCCAAGAACACTCCTCACAATCATGGGAAGCACTTGAGAAAGCGTGACCAAGGTCGTGCAGTCAACAGAAGACTGTTGACAGGAGGAACCAACCTGTGCTGATTTCTGTTTTGTTTTTAATTTGCACGTGTAAGCCACGAGTCAATATGACCGTTATACTAGTTGCTTGTACGTGTTTTTTTTCCTTGTTTTTGATCATGTAAATTAGCCTTATAAATAGAGGACTCATTCATTGTAAAAGACACTTTTTGATTTGAATAAAAATTTCAGAAATCCACTAAGTGTTTTTGCTTTGCAATTGCTTAGCAATTGGGTTACCTTGGGCCAGTTTTGCCCATCTTGATGTACGTGTTCTTGAGTGTTCTTCAAGAACCTACATCCCCCTATCCATAGACACTGATATTCCCCTTGGAGTGCAAGAGGAGAAGCGTGGAGTTGAGTGCATAGGAAGCTTGGCAGTCCAATTCCAAACATTCAATTCCATGTGCCATTGTCTTGGAATATCCTTGAGTTCGTGAGTAAATCCAATTTGCGTGTTCAATTTCTTCATTAACCACGCATAATTGGATCAACTCCCTCCTTGCCCACAATATACCCTAAGAAGCTAACCTCAGGTAGTAAGAAATTACACTTTTCAAGCTTTGCATACAACCTCTGTTTTCTCAGAACCTCAAATAGTTGTTGGAGGTGGTCTAGGTGTGCTGCTATGTCCTTGCTGTAGATGAGTATGTCATCTAGGTAAACAACTATAAACTTCCCTAGGAAAGGTCTCAAAATCTCATTCATCAGGCGCATGAATGTGCTAGGGGCACCTGTCAAACCAAACGGCATAACAAGCCACTCATACAGCCCATACTTGGTCTTGAAGGCTGTTTTCCACTCATCCCCTGTTTTCATTCTGATTTGGTGGTATCCACTCCTGAGATCCACCTTGCTAAACCATTGAGAACCCCCTAATTCATCCAAAATGTCATCAATCCTAGGTATGGGGAACCTTGATGTAAAATAAAGGGCTGGATATGGACTTTATCATGCAATGATTCTCGTTGATCAACAACCTTAATCAATGGTGCACTCAGAGTCCTACAATACCTCCCGAACAAACACTCAGACAACCCACATGAACCAAGAACGTGGTTCTTGATTTTCTGATGGGTATGAATGATGGCCTTGTCTGGCTTGTATCACTTATCCTACGCTTGATGTAATGCAAGGAAATGATAGCCTTGATTACAAACCTCCGGTGAGAATCCAAGTTTCCACGTAACCCTTCAAACTCTCCGGCCAAGTTGTCCCACAACTGACGAAGTTTACACAAAAACTTCACAAAACAGAAAACTAAACTTTACTCTGAAAATTACCTCTTTATTGATTCTTATTCAAACGTCCTTTATTACATGAGAAACTAAGCTATTTATAGAGTTTTGATATCTAACTAGCCGTTACAAAGACTCCCAAATACACGTGGAGTTAGTTAAAACAAAAACAGAATACAATCAAAGGCTAAACACTTAGTCAAAAAAATGCTCTTGTTTTCCTTCTGCCCAGCCTTCCTTCTGTGCGCACTCTAGTCTTCCTGATGGATTATTAGCGTGACTCGAGGGCCTTTATGGCTAGGTCCGTGTAGGGAGATGCCATTCCCTCCTTTCCCTTGGCCCAGATGCCCCTGACCTGTGCTCAGGCGATCCGTCAAGGTCTGCTGGTCAGCAGATTCTGCTGCTGTTCTGTTTTTGCTGTCTGGGGGTTCTCTTGGGTCCCATGAGTTGGTTTCTGTGTGTTCTTGGCTTCCCTTAGCCTCTTTAGGTTTTCTTTGCTTCCTTCCAGATGTGTGGGCCTCCTCATTGCTGTTTATTTGCCTATTTTGTGTAATTGGCGTAGATGTCAACCCATTGGTGCTTGCTTGATCTTGGTTGCTCTTGGTGAGGTCTTTGTTGCTTGATGATTTTACATCAACTCCTCCCCCTTGGAAAAGAATTGTCCCCAATTCTTCGTCTGGTTGGTGTAGGGTTAGATCTCCAATATTGAAGATAGGAGATATGTTATGCTCAGGAGGGAGTTGGATTTCAAAGGCATTCTCTCCATACTTCTTCAGAACAGAGTATGGGCCTATGGCTCTGGGTTGGAGCTTGTTCTTTCTTAAGTGTGGGAATCTGTTCTTCCTGAGATATACCCATACTTGGTCTCCTTCCTTGATTGGTTGTCTTGCCTTTAGATGCTTGTCTGCTTGCTTTTTGTATTTTCTGTTGGCCTCTTCCAAGTTGGCATGCACTTGTTGATGAATTGCTTCCATTTGCTGAATCAGGTCCTCTGCTTCTACTTGCTTGCTGTCACAGAGGGGCAAATCAATTAGTGTAGTAGGAAGTAAAGGATTAGTGCCATACACACACTCAAAAGGAGTGTGTTTTGTGGAACAACTAGGAGCCCTGTTGTAAGCAAACTCAGCATAACACAATTTCAAGTCCCATTCCCTGATGTTCTTATTCACCAAGGCTCTCAACATATTACCCAAGGTCCTGTTGGTCACTTCAGTCTGACCATCAGTTTGGGGGTGGTAGGCTGTACTAAACAACAGTTTAGTGCCTAACATCCTCCATAACGTTTTCCAAAAGTGGCTCAAAAACTTACTATCTCGATCAGACACAATAGTTTTAGGCACCCCATGTAACTTAACTACTTCAGCAAAATATAACTTGGCAATGTTTTGAGCATCATCTGTTTTGTTGCAAGCTATGAAATGTGACATCTTAGAAAACCTATCCACTACTACCATAATTGCATCTTTCCCTCTCCTAGTTCTAGGTAGGGCTACCATGAAATCCATGCTCACATGCTCCCATGGCTTGTTAGCTACTGGTAAGGGGAGGTATTCTCCTTTGTGAAAGGTCACCTTAGCCTTAAGACAAGTCTCACACTTTAGCACATGTTTTCCCACAGTTCCAAGCATTTTTGGCCAGAAGAAATGCTTTGCTAACATGTCCAAGGTCTTTTGAATTCCATAATGCCCTGCTATGCTACCCTCATGTACTTCCTTCACCAATATGGTTCTAAGGGGTATCTTGGGGATGCACAGCTTATTTCCCTTGAACAAGAAACCTTGATGTATACTAAACAAGCCTTGGGGTGTGGTGCTGCATAATTTGTAAACCTCAGCAAAATCAGGGCATGTAGGATACTGTTCTTTGATAAACTCAAATCCCAAAATTTTTGAACCTAATATCCCAAGCATGCTGTATTTTCTACTTAAAGCATCTGCAATGACATTGGTTTTTCCCACTTTATACTTAGCTGAGAAATCAAAAGTTTGCATAAATTCCACCCACCTAGCATGTCTACTACTTAACTTGTGTTGGCTATTTATGTACTTCAAAGATTCATGGTCAGTGTGTAGCACAAAAGGTTGTATCCTTAGATAATGAGACCAGTGATCAAAAGCCCTGATGATAGCATAGAATTCTTTGTCATAGGTTGAATAATTGAGCCTACTGTTATTTAGTTTCTCACTAAAAAAGGCTACAGGCCTCCCCTCTTGAACTAAATCTGCCCCAATTCCTACCCCACTTGCATCACACTCCAATTCAAAAGGCTTTGTGAAATCAGGGAGTTTAAGTATAGGGGCTTTGCACATCATCTCTTTGAGGGTTTCAAAAGCCTTCTGAGCTGCTGCAGTCCACTCAAACTTTCCTTGTTTGGTGCATTCTGTAACAGGTGCCATCACAGAACTAAAGTTCCTAATAAACCTTCTATAAAATGAAGCCAACCCATGGAAAGATCTTACTTGTGTTAGTGTGCTGGGTGTAGGCCAATCCTGTATGGCTTTTACCTTGGCTGGGTCTACCCTCACTCCTGTCTTGCCTATGATATAGCCCAAGAAACTGACTTCAGGTAAAAGGAAATTACACTTTTCTAACTTAGCATACAGCTTTTGCTTCCTCAAGACTTCAAACAGCTGCTTAAGGTGGTTTAGGTGCTCTGTTTTTCCCCTGCTATAGATGAGGACGTCATCCAAGTAAACTACTATAAATTTCCCTAAAAATGGCCTTAAAATCTCATTCATTAGTCTCATGAAAGTGCTGGGTGCTCCAGTTAACCCAAAAGGCATCACAAGCCATTCATATAATCCATACTTTGTTTTAAATGCTGTTTTCCACTCATCCCCTGCTTTCATCCGTATTTGGTGATACCCACTCCTTAGATCCACCTTGCTAAACCACTGTGAACCACCCAACTCATCCAACATATCATCAATTCTAGGTATAGGGAATCTATATTTGATGGTTATGTTATTCATACTACGGCTATCTATGCACATTCTCCATGTGCCATCCTTTTTTGGAACCAACAGAGTAGGGACAGCACAGGGACTCAAACTCTCCCTCACATATCCTTTCTGCATCAGTTCTTCCACCTGCCTCTGTAACTCTTGAGTTTCCTTAGGGTTGGTTCTATAGGCTGGTCTATTTGGCAAACTAGCTCCAGGAATCAAGTCAATTTGATGCTCTATGCCTCTCATAGGTGGCAAACCAGGGGGCAAATCAGTGGGGAAAACATCTTTGTACTGCTCTAGTAAGTCCTTCATATCAGGGGGTATGGGTGTGGGCTCCTGTACTTCTTTGGTTAACAAGATATATAATTCTTCATTTCCTTTCACTTCCTTCTCACACTCTCTCCTACTTATCAAATGGACAGGGACCTTAGCTACTGTAGGAGGCACAGCTCTGTGTGGAGGCAGGGGAATTAATTCCTTCTTTTTCCCATTGTGGCTGAGGGTGTATGTGTTTGTGTATCCATTATGAGTGGTCTTTCTATCATATTGCCATGGCCTACCCAAAAGTAAATGGCAAGCATCCATGTCCAGCACATCACAAAGGATTTCATCAGTATATGTTCCCAAAGTCAAACTGATCAAGCATTGTCTACACACTACTCCACTTGCCTTATTATCTAACCATTTCATTTTGTATGGGTGTGGGTGGGGTTTAGTCTTCAGGTTCAACTCACTGATCAACTGCTTACTAACACAATTTGATTCACTCCCACTGTCAATGATCAAGTCACAAACCTTGCCCTGCACCTTGCACTTGGTTTGGAAAATATTCTCCCTTTGATCAGATTTTTTTGTGGATGGTGTTGTGTGAAAACTTCTTCTAATGATCAGGCTCAAGTGCTCCTCCTCAGGCAAAATTTTCTCTAATTCCTCCCCTGTCTCTTCCTCAGTGTCCCCCTCAAATGGGCGCCTATTACCTTGTTCATCCTCCAAAAACGTGCCATCATCATCACTTAGATTGGGTGGGTCTAATACCTCTTCTTGCCCATTTCTGGAGACCAAGATCTTCTTAGGGTTTGTATTTTGCCTAATATCATTCCATTCCATCATTGTGAAGGCCCTAGCATTAGGACAGTCTCTTTGATAGTGCCCTCTTCCATTACACTTGAAACATACGATGTTTTTGGGGTTGGTGTTGGCTTCTATTCTGTTACTGAGCCAAGTCAGCTAGGCTCATATGGAGATAGCAACCATGACCCAAAGGACCCAAAGGACAACAACACTAATTTCCTTCATCATTCTGTTTTCATAAATGGGTTTGCATTAAGACCATTAACAATGATGAGCAAAGAACTTTATTCATTCCAAGACAATCAAAGCAATGATGATTTAGAACAAATACAATCGTATAAATCATCAAAACAACAGAAGAGCCTAGCAACAATCCAAGATCAGAAGCATACGGACCATCAGAAGTTGCTGACCTGCTCCACTGACCAGACCACCTTGGTGGGCCTACCCAGACGAACCCTAAGCCCATGGGATGAGGTGGAAGGCATATTTGGAATCTCTACACATGGAACTTGCTATCAAGGTCCAAGAGTCCTACTAATAATCATTGGAAGCACATGGAAAGGTAAGGCAAAGGTCGCACAGTCATCATGGACAGCAAGCCAAAACCAGCAGCTTTTGACCACTGACCAAGCCACCTTGGCAAGCCCGCCCAGACGTGACCCGAGCCCATTGGATGACGTGGAAGGTAGATCTGGAATCTCTACACATGGGTCTAGCTACCATGACCCAAGAGCCCTCCTGGAAGTCACCGGAGGTGGACTGAAAACAGAGCCCAAGGTCGCCCAGTTGAAAGATTTGCGAATAAGCTGTTGCATAGTTCTATTGTTCTATTTTAGGCGCGTGTATAGCACGTGTTTGTATATGACCGTTAATGACCGTTAGGCATTCGTGTAAATAGCCTACCTTTCATTCCTAGCTCTATATATAGTTGATTCATGCATTGTAATGGACATTGATTGTTGAATAAAATTCCAAATTTCAGAAAACTTCAAATGTTTGAATTTTTCTTCAATTGCTTGCAATTGGGTTACTAGGGCCAGTTTTGCCCTTCGTGTTTGTGTGAACCTTGATCAGCCTTCAAGGCCACGCTGCACTTATCCAAGAACAATCGATAGTTCCATTGATTCATCAACGGAATTCATCATTGTTGCATTGACAAGAGGCTTGGCAGTCCAACCCTTGTCAAAGCACTGTGTTCAGTCTTGGAATATCCTCCATATATCTTCGTGTCCAATCCATTCCATTGCATTCACCACGCACACATACATCAATTGGTATCAGAGCACGGTTCACGAAGAGGGCAAGAGCACTTGTGGAGGCCGGAAAATCAAGAAAGGCTTTGCTTCATTCTGAATTGAATCCTACAATCTGTCTGGTGAGAATTTTATGCATATCTTTTTGTAGACGTTGAATTTCATCAAATCCTTTTAGAGCAATCAAGGTTAGTGTCTTAACTTTGAGTTCTTGAAAGAAAGATTGGATTTCACGTTGTGTGCAAAATTTGGCGCAAGTGTTTGTACAGACTGCTGAACAGGATCTTGAAAATTCAAGATTCTGATCTGTTGATCTTTGGTGATATTTCTGCTCTTTTTGTTATCACTTTTCATTTTGATTTGATAAAATAAAGGTTTGCAATCACATTTCACTTAAAATTTCGTGCAAATTGGTTTTCATTAAGATTGCACATTGCATAATAGCCACAAAAATCAGATTTTAAGAAACTATTCTGTTTTGATCAAGTGTTTTGTTCTTCATTGTTGTTTTCTTTGATTTTATGCATTTGTTGTCTTCATTACTTAGATAAAATAGGGATTTACATTAGTATTTCATTTAATTCTAAGTACAAGTAGATTTTGCTGTTGTGTGCACAAAGTACAGGTTCTTAAAGAATCTGATTTTTTCTAATTTGCTGTCATTGATTTTGCAATATTATTGTTGTTTTCTTCTCTTTATTGCATGATTTTGTCTTTAATAATCAGGACTTTACATTAGCATTGCACTTCATTCTAAGTACAAATTGAATTTTTGCTGTTTGGTGCACAGAATTCAGATCATTTGGAATCTGAATGTGTTGTGATCAGAGGGAACCTGCTGCATTCTTTTCTACTTTAGGACTTGCTGTTTGATTCTTGCATATCTAACCTCAATAAACAAATAACTAAGAATTCACATTAGAAAATTCATTCAAAGAACATAAAGTGATTGTTGTTGTTCATTACATCTTGCACAGAATACAGAATGTTCAAAATCTGATTGCTGCTGTGCACAGAATAGTCTTGCTGCATTCACTTCCTTCTTTGCATATTTGTCTGTGTCTGCATTCACATAAGTCATTATGGATAACAATGATAAATTTGATGCACTAGTTAACATGGTCACTCAATTAAGCTTGGCCGTCACAGAATTGAAAAATGCTACACTACCACAACACCTACACCAAGACCCTAATATTGAGGCTACAAGGGAAGACAAATCCATGAGGGTTGGTATGCATGAGTTTGATGGAACCTCATATGACCCTGAGGAATACATTGAATGGGAGGAAGGGGTAGAACGATACTTTGAATATAAGGCTACCCACCCAGACCATCAATACAAGATTGCAAAGGTGAAACTCACCAAACTAGCTGCCATATGGTTAGAAGGAGTTCAAAGGCAAAGGCTTAGGAATGGAAAGAAAAAAGTGAATTCTTGGGAGAACCTTAAGAAAAAAATGAGGAGAAAGTATGTGCCTAGTAATTACACACAGCAATTGCCTATACAATGGAGCACACTCACTCAAGGCAACAAAACAGTAGCCTTAGCTAATGATCATGCATTACTATTAGAGCAATACTCAAAGAAAAGCACTTCACAACTTGTTGCACAAACCAATGAATCATCTATGCATAAAAGCAACCAGCAGCCTTTGAATATTAGGAATGTGATCACTACTAATACCTCCATTAAAACCAGTAGCAACGAGTCCAATAGCAAGAGTGTCACACCAATCAAGGATGTGGTTTGGTCTAAGTGTTGTGACCATGGGCATTTCAAAGTATACCCTGAAGAGGAAGAAAGGCATGAGGGTAAGATGAAAGAATTAATTCCTTTATCCCCTCACAAAGCTGTACCTACTTCCAAGACCAAGCAACCTATGCACTTAATAAATAAAAAAAGATGTGTGGGAAAGAAGAAACCAGAAAATCATTGTTGGTCTAAGCTGTCCAAGGAAGTTAAACCTATTATTAAGAGGTTTTCAATTGTTGCTCATGATCTTTTACTAATTGATCTTCTTGTTTTGCACAGATATAACACTAATGTTCATAAGCATGATGAGTACTTCCGAAAAAAACACAAACCAATGCATAAGAAGCTGCACAAAACAAAAGCAAGACACCAGCACAGAGTAAACAAGGAACTGAAGCAGAGCAAGTTGATGCAACTTGGTGAATTTGCATGGATTCTACTCAAGCAAAGGAGCTTTTCTCACCTCAGGAAGCATAAGGACAAAAGTCCATGGAATGCAAAGAAGCAAATAGCCATAACCCAGCACATACATGTTCAGGTTCAGGCAGTAGCAGATGCATACATTGTTGATCTGCACAGCAACTATGGTGTCTCACTCACATTCAACATTGAGGACTTAGCACCCTATCTCATGGACTTGGAATTGAGGACAATTCTTTTTCAAGAAGGGGGGATTGAGCCAAGTCAGCTAGGCTCATATGGAGATAGCAACCATGACCCAAAGGACCCAAAGGACAACAACACTAATTTCCTTCATCATTCTGTTTTCATAAATGGGTTTGCATTAAGACCATTAACAATGATGAGCAAAGAACTTTATTCATTCCAAGACAATCAAAGCAATGATGATTTAGAACAAATACAATCGTATAAATCATCAAAACAACAGAAGAGCCTAGCAACAATCCAAGATCAGAAGCATACGGACCATCAGAAGTTGCTGACCTGCTCCACTGACCAGACCACCTTGGTGGGCCTACCCAGACGAACCCTAAGCCCATGGGATGAGGTGGAAGGCATATTTGGAATCTCTACACATGGAACTTGCTATCAAGGTCCAAGAGTCCTACTAATAATCATTGGAAGCACATGGAAAGGTAAGGCAAAGGTCGCACAGTCATCATGGACAGCAAGCCAAAACCAGCAGCTTCTGACCACTGACCAAGCCACCTTGGCAAGCCCGCCCAGACGTGACCCGAGCCCATTGGATGACGTGGAAGGTAGATCTGGAATCTCTACACATGGGTCTAGCTACCATGACCCAAGAGCCCTCCTGGAAGTCACCGGAGGTGGACTGAAAACAGAGCCCAAGGTCGCCCAGTTGAAAGATTTGCGAATAAGCTGTTGCATAGTTCTATTGTTCTATTTTAGGCGCGTGTATAGCACGTGTTTGTATATGACCGTTAATGACCGTTAGGCATTCGTGTAAATAGCCTACCTTTCATTCCTAGCTCTATATATAGTTGATTCATGCATTGTAATGGACATTGATTGTTGAATAAAATTCCAAATTTCAGAAAACTTCAAATGTTTGAATTTTTCTTCAATTGCTTGCAATTGGGTTACTAGGGCCAGTTTTGCCCTTCGTGTTTGTGTGAACCTTGATCAGCCTTCAAGGCCACGCTGCACTTATCCAAGAACAATCGATAGTTCCATTGATTCATCAACGGAATTCATCATTGTTGCATTGACAAGAGGCTTGGCAGTCCAACCCTTGTCAAAGCACTGTGTTCAGTCTTGGAATATCCTCCATATATCTTCGTGTCCAATCCATTCCATTGCATTCACCACGCACACATACATCAGTTACTGACAGGTCTTGGCCCAGTGCTTGGTACCTCCCTCCTAGGTGCAGTCAAATTACTAGTGTTCCTAGGTGCATATGTCCTTGTATTCCTGGTATGGGCAGCATTAAACCTAAGGTTAAGCCTTTCAACCTCTTGAGCATACATGCTGGCTGAGTGATGTAGGATGACCTACATCTAGTTCTCATAAGCTAACCCGGTTCAATACCATGATTCGTCATATGGAAGATGCTCAAATTCAAGGTTCAAATGTGAAGTCTTTTAATTTTGTAATCATGAACTAAATCTTCTTCTTTAATTTTTATTTTGTATTTTCATTTTTATAATGAAACAAAGTCTTAGAGATGATTAAGCCAGGTTTAGGATCAAGCTTAATCATGTCTCATGTTTAGTTAGTCGAGTTGTAATTTTTATTTTATTGAGTCTAATATTTATTTTGCTCATGGGATGTCCTTTACAAAATTAAATGCATGGATCAAAACAAGCAATCAGATTCTCCAAATTGAGCTGTTGCATTTTTCAAAACCAGCTGAGTTACAACAGCCATATGTTTTGAAGATTGAGTGGGATTTTTATGATAATATCTCTTACAAGTCAGCCTCAAATAATCCCAAGAATGTAGAAGAGATGATTTGCAAATCCCAAAGAAAAACTAGCTGTTAGAGACAACAAAACTAGCTGTTAGAGACAACAAACAAAATCAGCAAAAATCTCCTTGTTCTTTTACTAGCTGTTGTATTTTATTGCCATTTTTGTTGTACTTTCATTTTCAAAGTTTGTACTCATTGCTGAATGCTTTAGTATAAATAGGATGTATGAACTCTTGTAATAAACAACCTGATTTTACATTCTGAATACAAAACAACCTTTGAGCAAATTCCTTTGTTCTCTCTTTGCAATTTACTTTAACTTGGATTGGTTTTAGTAAGTTGAAGTTCCTATGCTTTTCATTCTTTTGGCTTAAAGTTTGAATGTGTTCTTAGGAGCCCTTGGTTTTAATTTGTGGTGAATCTGTATCAAATTAATCCTTGGATCAGCCATTTTCAAGTTGTTCAATTCAACATATCTTTTCTTAGTTCTTCTTATTACAAAACCCACAAAAATCACAAAAAAAACATTTTACAATACAACCTAAACTTTCAGCCTTAATTGCTGAATTCCGAAACCTTGAAACATAAGTGTGCATATAGTTTGGTCCTTGTTCAAAACATAGCCAACCTATATCATCTTGGTATCAGAGCCAAGGCTACGCTCCGAGCCTTAATTTTGTTCACTCACAAAGCAAAAAAAAAAAACAAACACCATGTCTCAAAGTGGTGAAGGAGAAACAAGTGATTTGAGCAGAATTGTTGAAGAGCAAAATGCCACCATTAATTACTTACGAGCCCAACTTAAAGAGTTTCTAGACCTAAAACGCACCTTAAGGGAAGGTGGGTATTATGAATCTGAAAGTCCTAAAGTTAATAGGCAAACAAGCCGTGGAGATGATCTTAAAGTCGACATTCCAGAATTTGAAGGAAGATTAGATGGAGATGAGTTCCTTGAATGGGTAAGAACTGTTGAAAGAGTATTTGATTACAAGAATGCGGATGAAGAAAAGAAGGTAAAGATAGTAGCATTAAAATTGCGCAAATACGCTTCTACTTGGTGGGCTAGCAAATGTGCAAAACGAGAAAGAGAAGGGAAAGACAAGATTAGATCATGGGAAAAGATGAAGAAGCAAATGAAGGAAAAGTTTCTGCCTTCATACTACATGCAAGAGAATTTCACCAAACTTCAACATCTACAACAAGATGGCAGGAGTGTAGAAGAATATGGTCGAGAATTTGAAACCATGATCATGAGATGCGACCTTAAGGAGGATGATCACCAAACCTTGGTAAGATTTTTAAATGGTTTAGATTCAAAAATCAGAAACATTGTTGAATTACAACCTTATGCTTGCCTTGATGATTTAATTAACCTTGCACATAAAGTGGATAAACAACAAAGAACTAAAATGAAGGAAACCTCACGTTTCACTTCAGCAAGAACTACCAATTTCAATTCCTACCAAGAGAACACTCCCCATTCCTATTCTAAAGCCCATTCACAAGATTCAAAAGCTTTGCAAAACAATAATTCAAAGCAGCCCCTAAGCATGCCCAATACAACCAAACCAAACACCAATTCATTCACACCTAGGAGATGTTTTAAGTGTCAAGGCCTAGGACATATTTCTTCCGAATGCCCAAACCGAAAAATGGTGAACTTGGTTGAATTTGATGATCATCAAGAGCAAAACGAGGAGGATT
This sequence comes from Amaranthus tricolor, assembly GCF_026212465.1. Classification (NCBI taxonomy): domain Eukaryota; kingdom Viridiplantae; phylum Streptophyta; class Magnoliopsida; order Caryophyllales; family Amaranthaceae; genus Amaranthus; species Amaranthus tricolor. The sequence continues at coordinate 27,752,579 of NC_080056.1, read as the reverse complement.
TCTGTGACGATGCTGAACTTGATGAGGAAATAATATATCCGGATGAAGGAGAATTATTGGTTATGCGAAGAGCTCTTAGTGGGGTCAAAGCCAAAGATCCAAACCCACAAAGGGAAGCAATATTCCACACAAAATGTACAGTTAAAGGTAAGATCTGTTCGCTTATCATTGATGGAGGAAGTTGCACTAATGTCGCTTCAAAGAATATGGTGGACAAGCTTAATCTCACCGCCACTCCACACCCCAAGCCATACATGATTAAATGGTTGAATCAAAACAAAGGTATTCCTGTAAACTCTCAAGTTTTGCTTTCATTTTCCATTGGTAATAGCTATAAGGAGAGTCTTTTATGTGATGTTATACCTATGGATGCATGTCATGTTTTATTAGGTAGGCCGTGGCAGTATGATAGGAAAGTTATGCATGATGGTTTTAAAAACACCCATACTTTTGTTTTAAATAACAAACAGATAACTTTAGCACCATATGCACCTAACGCTAATTCTAAATTGCAAGAAACTTTAACTAATTTTCATTATTTAATTCCTATACTTAAAAGTGAACAACATGAACTTGAGGAACGAAAAGAATTTTTATTGCTAAATGATGAAACTGAATCTGTTTTGCATGATCACCCTTTAATTGAACCTGTGCTTGATGAATTTGCATATGTTTTTCCTAATGAAATACCAAATGGACTTCCACCTAAAAGGGATATACAACATAAAATTGATTTCATTCCCGGTTCCTCATTGCCTAACAAACCAGCCTATAGGACTAATCCTAAGGAAACCGAAGAAATTAGGAGACAAGTTGATGATTTGTTAGCTAAAGGTTTGATTATAGAATCCATAAGTCCTTGTGTCGTTCCTACTTTACTTGTGCCTAAAAAGAATGGAGAAATGAGGATGTGTGTGGATAGTAGAGCCATCAATAGAATCACTATCAAGTATAAATTTCCCATACCTAGACTTAATGATTTGTTAGATGATCTATATGGTTCTAAAGTTTTCTCTAAGATTGAGCTGAGGAGTGGATATCACCAAGTTAGAATCCATGAGGGGGATGAGTGGAAAACAACATTTAGGACTAAGGAAGGACTCTATGAATGGTTCGTTATGCCCTTTGGTTTATCTAATACACCTTCTACCTTTATGAGACTTGTGAACCAAACCTTGAAGCCTTTCTTAGGTCACTTTGTAGTGGTTTATTTTGATGATATGTTACCAAGCTTGAGGTCAAGCTTCTCTAAAGAAGGGGAGGATGATGTAGGATGACCTACATCTAGTTCTCATAAGCTAACCCGGTTCAATACCATGATTCGTCATATGGAAGATGCTCAAATTCAAGGTTCAAATGTGAAGTCTTTTAATTTTGTAATCATGAACTAAATCTTCTTCTTTAATTTTTATTTTGTATTTTCATTTTTATAATGAAACAAAGTCTTAGAGATGATTAAGCCAGGTTTAGGATCAAGCTTAATCATGTCTCATGTTTAGTTAGTCGAGTTGTAATTTTTATTTTATTGAGTCTAATATTTATTTTGCTCATGGGATGTCCTTTACAAAATTAAATGCATGGATCAAAACAAGCAATCAGATTCTCCAAATTGAGCTGTTGCATTTTTCAAAACCAGCTGAGTTACAACAGCCATATGTTTTGAAGATTGAGTGGGATTTTTATGATAATATCTCTTACAAGTCAGCCTCAAATAATCCCAAGAATGTAGAAGAGATGATTTGCAAATCCCAAAGAAAAACTAGCTGTTAGAGACAACAAAACTAGCTGTTAGAGACAACAAACAAAATCAGCAAAAATCTCCTTGTTCTTTTACTAGCTGTTGTATTTTATTGCCATTTTTGTTGTACTTTCATTTTCAAAGTTTGTACTCATTGCTGAATGCTTTAGTATAAATAGGATGTATGAACTCTTGTAATAAACAACCTGATTTTACATTCTGAATACAAAACAACCTTTGAGCAAATTCCTTTGTTCTCTCTTTGCAATTTACTTTAACTTGGATTGGTTTTAGTAAGTTGAAGTTCCTATGCTTTTCATTCTTTTGGCTTAAAGTTTGAATGTGTTCTTAGGAGCCCTTGGTTTTAATTTGTGGTGAATCTGTATCAAATTAATCCTTGGATCAGCCATTTTCAAGTTGTTCAATTCAACATATCTTTTCTTAGTTCTTCTTATTACAAAACCCACAAAAATCACAAAAAAAACATTTTACAATACAACCTAAACTTTCAGCCTTAATTGCTGAATTCCGAAACCTTGAAACATAAGTGTGCATATAGTTTGGTCCTTGTTCAAAACATAGCCAACCTATATCACTGAGTGTACTGTAAGGTCTGGTGTAATCCTCATTTGTCCCTTAATATCATCCCTCAAACCTGCAATAAACCTACTCACCCTCATATCTTCAGGATCATTGAGGTCACACAGGACATAGATTCTCTCCCATTCATTAAGATACTCCTGAACTGTTCTACTTCCCTGTTTCATTGAGTTAAGCTGCACATATTGTTGCTGCTTGTGGTAGGATGGAATGTATTTCCTTCTCATATTCTTCTTTAGCTTTCCCCAAGTATTAATCCTACCTTTCCCTTCCCTAAGTCTCTGTTTCTGTAATCCTTCAAGCCATATGGATGCTGATTTGGTCAATTTTACCTTAGCTAGCTTGAATTGATGATCCAAAGGAGTTTCTCTATACTCAAAATATTGTTCCATCCTTCCTTCCCACTCCTGGTAATGGTCTGGATCATGAGAGACCCCATCGAATTCAGGGATCTCCAATTTGATGGCTCTATCTTCGTATGGTCGAGGGTTAGGGTTTGGTGCTCTATCAATTTGGTTCTGCGTGATTATGCCAGTCATCTCTTCTCTAAACTGACGCAAACTATTCTCCATCATCCTATGCATACTGGTTTCTAAATCCCTCAATCTTTCCTCCATGGTCATATCCATTCGACCAGAGACAGCTAAGATTCCCAGAAATGCACAACAAAACGAATGCAAACAATCGCAAATGCAAGAATTTCAAATGAGTGCACGGTTGTGTGTAATTTGTATCTGAAATTATGCAACCAGTATTCCGAATTAAATGACAAATCAAAATCAATAGGAAAGATTACTCCCTGTATATGGTGTGTTCGTTGTCGATGGATAAAACAAAAATCGCCCAGCGCTTATTTCTTCAAAATGCCCAGAAAACAAATGTAACCTCTTTCCTCAGACTGTTCCTTTGTACCCTTCTTTCCCAACTCGTAATCTATGCTCTGATACCAAGTTGATGTAAAATAAAGGGCTGGATATGGACTTTATCATGCAATGATTCTCGTTGATCAACAACCTTAATCAATGGTGCACTCAGAGTCCTACAATACCTCCCGAACAAACACTCAGACAACCCACATGAACCAAGAACGTGGTTCTTGATTTTCTGATGGGTATGAATGATGGCCTTGTCTGGCTTGTATCACTTATCCTACGCTTGATGTAATGCAAGGAAATGATAGCCTTGATTACAAACCTCCGGTGAGAATCCAAGTTTCCACGTAACCCTTCAAACTCTCCGGCCAAGTTGTCCCACAACTGACGAAGTTTACACAAAAACTTCACAAAACAGAAAACTAAACTTTACTCTGAAAATTACCTCTTTATTGATTCTTATTCAAACGTCCTTTATTACATGAGAAACTAAGCTATTTATAGAGTTTGGATATCTAACTAGCCGTTACAAAGACTCCCAAATACACGTGGAGTTAGTTAAAACAAAAACAGAATACAATCAAAGGCTAAACACTTAGTCAAAAAAATGCTCTTGTTTTCCTTCTGCCCAGCCTTCCTTCTGTGCGCACTCTAGTCTTCCTGATGGATTATTAGCGTGACTCGAGGGCCTTTATGGCTAGGTCCGTGTAGGGAGATGCCATTCCCTCCTTTCCCTTGGCCCAGATGCCCCTGACCTGTGCTCAGGCGATCCGTCAAGGTCTGCTGGTCAGCAGATTCTGCTGCTGTTCTGTTTTTGCTGTCTGGGGGTTCTCTTGGGTCCCATGAGTTGGTTTCTGTGTGTTCTTGGCTTCCCTTAGCCTCTTTAGGTTTTCTTTGCTTCCTTCCAGATGTGTGGGCCTCCTCATTGCTGTTTATTTGCCTATTTTGTGTAATTGGCGTAGATGTCAACCCATTGGTGCTTGCTTGATCTTGGTTGCTCTTGGTGAGGTCTTTGTTGCTTGATGATTTTACATCAAACCTATACTTGATGGTTATGTTGTTTACACTACGGCTATCAATACACATCCTCCATGTGCCATCCTTTTTAGGCACAAGAAGAGTGGGTACTGCACAAGGACTCAAACTTTCCCTAACATAGCCCCTCTTCATCAAATCCTCTACCTGTCTCTGTAACTCTTGGGCCTCTTTGGGATTAGTCCTATAAGCAGGCTTATTAGGAAGACTAGCCCCAGGTAATAAATCAATCTGGTGTTCCACCCCCCTGAATGGTGGTAATCCAGGTGGTAGATCAGTGGGAAACACATCCTTATATTGTTCTAATAGCTCAGTCATCTCAGCAGGTATAGGTGTGGGATCTTGTACTTCTTTGGTGACTAACAAATACAGCTCTTCTGTTCCCTGCACTTCCCTTTCACACTCTCTTCTATTCATTAACTGCACATGTTCCTTAGAAGGCTTGGGTGGCACTGCTCTGTGTGGGGGCAGGGGTAAAAATTCTTTCCTCTTCCCATAGTGCCTAATAGTGTAAGTGTTGTCATACCCATTGTGCATGGCTTTCTTGTCATATTGCCAGGGCCTACCTAGCAAGAGGTGACATGCATCCATATCTAAGACATCACATAAAACTTCATCCTCATATGTTCCCAAAGTTAAGGTCACTGGGCACTGACGTTTTACTGAACCACTAGCCTTGGTGTCTAACCATTTCATTTTATAGGGATTAGGGTGAGCCTTAGTCTTTAGGTGTAACTCCTCCACTAGCTGCTTACTGACACAATTTGCCTCACTCCCACTATCAATAATCAAATCACATACCTTCCCCTGTATTTTACATTTTGTTTGGAAGATATTCTCTCTTTGGTCTGATTTTTTGCTCAAGGGTGTGTTGTGAAAGCTCCTTCTAATAATGAGGCTCAAGTGCTCTTCTTCAGGGGAAATTTTCTCCAGTTCTCCTTCTTCCTCAGAATCTCCTTCAAAAGGGTGCCAGTTCCCCTGCTCATCTCTTATAAATGTACCATCATCATCACTTAAGCTGGGAGGGTCTAACTCTTCCTCTTGCCCATTCTTTAACACCAAGAGTCTCTTAGGGTTAGTGTTTTCCCTAATGTCAGTCCACTCTCTCATGGTAAACGCCCTTGCATTGGGACAATCCCTCTTATAGTGTCCCCTCCCATTGCATTTAAAACAAATGATGTCCTGTGGCTTGGTGTGTGACTCTGTTCTGGGGTTAGTAGGTTTAGGTCCAGAGGGTGGTAACTCCTTCCTAGGCATGGTCACAGCACTAGTGTTCCTTGGGGTATAGGTCCTGTTGTTCCTCATTTGGAGGTTTGCTGCCCTGTGTTGCCTCTCAATTTCCATGGCTATAGAGGTAGCAAGTTGTAGTGTAAGGTCAGGTGTATTCATCAATCTCTCCCTAAATTCTTCCCTTAATCCAGCTATAAACTTTCCTACTTTGTTTTCCTCAGGTTCATGAAGCTCACAAAGATGATACAATCTCTCCCATTCATTTAGGTAGTCCTCTACTGACCTAGCTCCCTGTTTCATGGCATACAACTGTACCCCCAGTTGCTGCTTGTATGTGGATGGAACATATCTTCTCTTCATTTGCTTCCTAAGTTTATCCCAAGTGCTAATCCTATTCCTTTCTTCCCTAAGTCTTTGTTTTTGAATGCTTTCTAACCAAGCTGCAGCTGATTTGGTTAGTTTGATCTTGGCAATCTTAAACTGTTGGTTTGGGGGTGTTTCCTTAAACTCAAAGTATTCTTCCATTCTTCTTTCCCATTCCAGATACTTGGAGGGGTCATGTGAGATGCCATCAAATTCAGGAAGATCGATTTTAATGGTCCTATCCTCATATGGTCGAAAATTAGGGTTTGGCATAGGTGGTCTGTTCTGATTATCGATTCCTAAATGCGCAAACAACCTATCCAATTTATCCTCAATTACTTCAAACCTAACATCCCGTTCCATGGTCTCTAAGTCACAACAGCTAGATAACCAGCACAGAATAATCCCAAAATTTTTCGAAGACAAACAAATAACAAAGAAAATCGCAATTTCGAAGAACAATTCGTGTTCAGACGAAGAATGAATAATGCAATGAATTGAACAATCTGTAATTGACAATTAAAAACGAAATCAAAGTAAAGGAAGACACTCCCTGAACGTTGTGGAATTGGAAATGCAAAAATCCCCAGTTCTATCGCTTTTTTAAATCGCCTTCAAATTCTTCCTTCAAAACAACCCAGAACAAATGGCAAGTTCTTCAAAACGTCCTTCTGATATACCCTCCTTTGTCCCTTTCGTGAATTGGCTCTGATACCAAGTTGATGCAAAACTAAGACTGAATGTAGTCTTTGTTATGCAAAGATCAATGTGGAATCAAATTATGGCCCAAATACTCACGTATAATCTCAAACTAATCAATGTAAACAAGCCCAGAACACTTAGAACAACCAAGAAGATGCTTCTTGATTTTCAGACGTGTGGGTTACTGGACGTTGTTCTAACCCTTACACTATCCTAAGGAGTATGCAAGGCAAGGACTATTGTTCCTTGTATAGAATGCTTCCCTGAGATTATAGGTTTGCCTGAAAACCTATGAATTCCCCGGCCAAAGAATAACTATTCCTTGAAACAAGTTTGCAAACAAACTCGAAACAAACAAACACTTGTCTGAACAATGAAACTCTGATTTTATTCTCAATATCAAACGTGAATCCAAATACATGAGAGTCCTAGTTATTTATAGAGTTTTTACATCTCAAAATAGCCGTTACCAGGGCTGCCTAAAGCACGTGGCAAATAACTAACAAAACCGAAAGTTAAAACAAGGCCAACACTTAGCCAAAAAAACAGATGTTCTTTTCTTCTGACCAGGTCTCCTTTAGCCAATCCTAGGGTCTTCCTGGTGGTTAGTTAGCAGCACCCTAGGGCCTCTATGGCTTGGTCCATGTAGGGAGATGCCATTGGTGTCTTCATCTTGGTCCAGGTACTCCTGGTCTGGGCTCAGTAACGTCAGTAAGGTCAGCTGGTAGTCAGAATCAACTGTTACTCTGTTCTTGCATTCTGTTGGTTCTCCTGTTCCCAAAGTGTTATCTTCTGTTGTGCCTTGATCTTTCTCCATCCCAATTCGTATTCTTAAGCCCATATTCGATGTGTGGGAAGTATCATTGCTGGACCCTTGGTCTTTCTGAGTGTTTGGCGTAGAAGAAAAGTTGGGAACACTGTCCTGTTCCTGATCAGTACTGCCATGGTCACTGTTCCCTGATGCATTTGCATCAATTCATCATTGATCATTGATCCTTGTTCATTCTTCATCGCTCAATCATCATTGATCATTGTTCCTTGTTTATTCTTCGTTGATCATTGATCCTTGTTCATTCTTCATCGTTCATTCTTCATTGATCATTGATGCTTGTTCATTCTTCATCGTTCATTCTTCATTGATCATTCATCCTTGTTCATTCTTCATCGTTCATTCTTCATTGATCATTGATCCTTGTTCATTCTTCATCGTTCATTCTTCATTGATCATTCATCCTTGTTCATTCTTCATCGTTCATTGTTCATTGATCATTCATCCTTGTTCATTCTTCATCGCTCATTCTTCATTGATCATTCATGCTTGTTCATTCTTCATCGTTCATTGTTCATTGATCAAAGATCCTTGTTCATTCTTCATCGTTCATTCATCATTGATCATTGATCCTTATTCATTCTTCATCGTTCATTCATCATTGATCATTGATCCTTATTCATTCTTCATCGTTCATTCTTCATTGATCATTGATCCTTGTTAATTCTTCATCGTTCATTCATCATTGATCATTGATCCTTATTCATTCTTCATCGTTCATTCTTCATAGATCATTGATTCTTGTTCATTCTTCATCGTTCATTCTTCATTGATCATTGATCCATATTCATTCTTCATCGTTCATTCTTCATTGATCATTGATCCTTGTTCATTCTTCATCGTTCATTGTTCATTGATCATTGATCCTTATTCATTCTTCATCGTTCATTCTTCATATATCATTGATTCTTGTTCATTCTTCATCGTTCATTCTTCATTGATCATTGATCCTTATTCATTCTTCATCGTTCATTCTTCATTGATCATTGATCCTTGTTCATTCTTCATCGTTCGGTCTTCATTGATCATTGATCCTTGTTCATTCTTCATCGTTCATTCTTCATTGATCATTCATCCTTGTTCATTCTTCATCGTTCATTCATCATTGATCATTGATCCTTATTCATTCTTCATCGTTCATTCTTCATTGATCATTGATCCTTGTTCATTCTTCATCGTTCATTCATCATTGATCATTGATCCTTATTCATTCTTCATCGTTCATTCTTCATAGATCATTGATTCTTGTTCATTCTTCATCGTTCATTCTTCATTGATCATTGATCCTTATTCATTCTTCATCGTTTATTCTTCATTGATCATTGATCCTTGTTCATTCTTCATCGTTCATTGTTCATTGATCATTGATCCTTGTTCATTCTCCATCGTTCATTCATCATTGATCATTGATCCTTGTTCATTCTTCTTCGTTCATTCTTCATTGATCATTGATCCTTGTTCCTTCTTCATCGTTCATTCATCATTGGTCATTGATCCTTGTTCATTCTTCATCGTTCATTCTTCATTGATCATTGATCCTTTTTCATTGTTCATCGTTCGTTCTTTATTGATGATTGATCCTTGTTCATTCTTCATCGCTCAATCATCATTGATCATTGATCCTTGTTCATTCTTCATTAATCATTAATCCTTGTTCATTCTTCATCATTCATTCTTCATTGATCATTGATGCTTGTTCATTCTTCATCATTCATTCTTCATTGATCATTCATCCTTATTCATTCTTCATCGTTCGGTCTTCATTGATCATTGATCCTTGTTCATTCTTCATCGTTCATTCTTCATTGATCATTCATCCTTGTTCATTCTTCATCGCTCAATCATCATTGATCATTGTTCCTTGTTCATTCTTCGTTGATCATTGATCCTTGTTCATTCTTCATCGTTCATTCTTCATTGATCATTGATGCTTGTTCATTCTTTATCGTTCATTCATCATTGATCATTCATCCTTGTTCATTCTTCATCGTTCATTCTTCATTGATCATTGATCCTTGTTCATTCTTCATCGTTCATTCTTCATAGATCATTCATCCTTGTTCATTCTTCATCGTTCATTCTTCATTGATCATTCATCCTTGTTCATTCTTCATCGCTCATTCTTCACTGATCATTCATGCTTGTTCATTCTTCATCGTTCATTGTTCATTGATCAAAGATCCTTGTTCATTCTTCATCGTTCATTCATCATTGATCATTGATCCTTATTCATTCTTCATCGTTCATTCATCATTGATCATTGATCCTTATTCATTCTTCATCGTTCATTCTTCATTGATTATTGATCCTTGTTCATTCTCCATCGTTCATTCATCATTGATCATTGATCCTTGTTCACTCTTCATCGTTCATTCTTCATTGATCATTGATCCTTGTTCCTTCTTCATCGTTCATTCATCATTGATCATTGATCCTTGTTCATTCTTCATCGTTCATTCTTCACTGATCATTAATCCTTGTTCATTCTTCATCGTTCAATGTTCATCATTCATTGATCCTTGTTCATTCTTCATCGTTCATTCTTCATTGATCATTGATCCTTTTTCATTGTTCATCGTTCGTTCTTTATTGATGATTGATCCTTGTTCATTCTTCATCGCTCAATCATCATTGATCATTGATCCTTGTTCATTCTTCATTGATCATTAATCCTTGTTCATTCTTCATCATTCATTCTTCATTGATCATTGATGCTTGTTCATTCTTCATCATTCATTCTTCATTGATCATTCATCCTTATTCATTCTTCATCGTTCGGTCTTCATTGATCATTGATCCTTGTTCATTCTTCATCGTTCATTCTTCATTGATCATTCATCCTTGTTCATTCTTCATCGCTCAATCATCATTGATCATTGTTCCTTGTTCATTCTTCGTTGATCATTGATCCTTGTTCATTCTTCATCGTTCATTCTTCATTGATCATTGATGCTTGTTCATTCTTTATCGTTCATTCATCATTGATCATTCATCCTTGTTCATTCTTCATCGTTCATTCTTCATTGATCATTGATCCTTGTTCATTCTTCATCGTTCATTCTTCATAGATCATTCATCCTTGTTCATTCTTCATCATTCATTCTTCATTGATCATTCATCCTTGTTCATTCTTCATCGCTCATTCTTCACTGATCATTCATGCTTGTTCATTCTTCATCGTTCATTGTTCATTGATCAAAGATCCTTGTTCATTCTTCATCGTTCATTCATCATTGATCATTGATCCTTATTCATTCTTCATCGTTCATTCATCATTGATCATTGATTCTTATTCATTCTTCATCGTTCATTCTTCATTGATCATTGATCCTTGTTCATTCTTCATCGTTCATTCATCATTGATCATTGATCCTTATTCATTCTTCATCGTTCATTCTTCATAGATCATTGATTCTTGTTCATTCTTCATCGTTCATTCTTCATTGATCATTGATCCATATTCATTCTTCATCGTTCATTCTTCATTGATCATTGATCCTTGTTCATTCTTCATCGTTCATTGTTCATTGATCATTGATCCTTATTCATTCTTCATCGTTCATTCTTCATAGATCATTGATTCTTGTTTATTCTTCATCGTTCATTCTTCATTGATCATTGATCCTTATTCATTCTTCATCGTTCATTCTTCATTGATCATTGATCCTTGTTCATTCTTCATCGTTCATTGTTCATTGATCATTGATCCTTGTTCATTCTTCATCGTTCATTGTTCATTGATCATTGATCCTTGTTCATTCTCCATCGTTCATTCATCATTGATCATTGATCCTTGTTCATTCTTCATCGTTCATTCTTCATTGATCATTGATCCTTGTTCCTTCTTCATCGTTCATTTATCATTGATCATTGATTCTTGTTTATTCTTCATCGTTCATTCTTCATTGATCATTGATCCTTATTCATTCTTCATCGTTCATTCTTCATTGATCATTGATCCTTGTTCATTCTTCATCGTTCATTGTTCATTGATCATTGATCCTTGTTCATTCTTCATCGTTCATTGTTCATTGATCATTGATCCTTGTTCATTCTCCATCGTTCATTCATCATTGATCATTGATCCTTGTTCATTCTTCATCGTTCATTCTTCATTGATCATTGATCCTTGTTCCTTCTTCATCGTTCATTTATCATTGATCATTGATCCTTGTTCATTCTTCATCGTTCATTCTTCACTGATCATTAATCCTTGTTCATTCTTCATCGTTCAATGTTCATCATTCATTGATCCTTGTTCATTCTTCATCGTTCATTCTTCATTGATCATTGATCCTTTTTCATTGTTCATCGTTCGTTCTTTATTGATGATTGATCCTTGTTCATTCTTCATCGCTCAATCATCATTGATCATTGATCCTTGTTCATTCTTCATCATTCATTCTTCATTGATCATTGATGCTTGTTCATTCTTCATCATTCATTCTTCATTGATCATTCATCCTTGTTCATTCTTCATCGTTCGGTCTTCATTGATCATTGATCCTTGTTCATTCTTCATCGTTCATTCTTCATTGATCATTCATCCTTGTTCATTCTTCATCGTTCATTCATCATTGATCATTGATCCTTGTTCATTCTTCATCGCTCAATCATCATTGATCATTGTTCCTTGTTCATTCTTCATTGATCATTGATCCTTGTTCATTCTTCATCTTTCATTCTTCATTGATCATTGATGCTTGTTCATTCTTCATCGTTCATTCTTCATTGATCATTCATCCTTGTTCATTCTTCATCGTTCATTCTTCATTGATCATTGATCCTTGTTCATTCTTCATCGTTCATTCTTCATTGATCATTCATCCTTGTTCATTCTTCATCGTTCATTCTTCACTGATCATTGTTCCTTGTTCATTCTTCATTGATCATTGATCCTTGTTCATTCTTCATCGTTCATTCTTCATTGATCATTGATGCTTGTTCATTCTTCATCGTTCATTCTTCATTGATCATTCATCCTTGTTCATTCTTCATCGTTCATTCTTCATTGATCATTGATCCTTGTTCATTCTTCATCGTTCATTCTTCATTGATCATTCATCCTTGTTCATTCTTCATCGCTCATTCTTCACTGATCATTCATGCTTGTTCATTCTTCATCGTTCATTGTTCATTGATCAAAGATCCTTGTTCATTCTTCATCGTTCATTCATCATTGATCATTGATCCTTATTCATTCTTCATCGTTCATTCATCATTGATCATTCATGCTTTTTCATTCTTCATCGTTCATTCTTCATTGATCATTGATCCTTGTTCATTCTTCATCGTTCATTCATCATTGATCATTTATCCTTATTCATTCTTCATCGTTCATGCTTCATAGATCATTGATTCTTGTTCATTCTTCATCGTTCATTCTTCATTGATCATTGATCCATATTCATTCTTCATCGTTCATTCTTCATTGATCATTGATCCTTGTTCATTCTTCATCGTTCATTGTTCATTGATCATTGATCCTTGTTTATTCTCCATCGTTCATTCATCATTGATCATTGATCCTTGTTCATTCTTCATCATTCATTCTTCATTGATCATTCATCCTTATTCATTCTTCATCGTTCGGTCTTCATTGATCATTGATCCTTGTTCATTCTTCATCGTTCATTCTTCACTGATCATTTATCCTTGTTCATTCTTCATCGTTCAATGTTCATTATTCATTGATCCTTGTTCATTCTTCATCGTTCATTCTTCACTGATCATTAATCCTTGTTCATTCTTCATCGTTCAATGTTCATCATTCATTGATCCTTGTTCATTCTTCATCGTTCATTCTTCATTGATCATTGATCCTTTTTCATTGTTCATCGTTCGTTCTTTATTGATGATTGATCCTTGTTCATTCTTCATCGCTCAATCATCATTGATCATTGATCCTTGTTCATTCTTCATTGATCATTAATCCTTGTTCATTCTTCATCATTCATTCTTCATTGATCATTGATGCTTGTTCATTCTTCATCATTCATTCTTCATTAGTCATTCATCCTTATTCATTCTTCATCGTTCGGTCTTCATTGATCATTGATCCTTTGTCATTCTTCATCGTTCATTCTTCATTGATCATTCATCCTTGTTCATTCTTCATCGCTCAATCATCATTGATCATTGTTCCTTGTTCATTCTTCGTTGATCATTGATCCTTGTTCATTCTTCATCGTTCATTCTTCATTGATCATTGATCCTTGTTCATTCTTCATCGTTCATTCTTCATAGATCATTCATCCTTGTTCATTCTTCATCGTTCATTCTTCATTGATCATTCATCCTTGTTCATTCTTCATCGCTCATTCTTCATTGATCATTCATGCTTGTTCATTCTTCATCGTTCATTGTTCATTGATCAAAGATCCTTGTTCATTCTTCATCGTTCATTCATCATTGATCATTGATCCTTATTCATTCTTCATCGTTCATTCATCATTGATCATTGATTCTTATTCATTCTTCATCGTTCATTCTTCATTGATCATTGATCCTTGTTCATTCTTCATCGTTCATTCATCATTGATCATTGATCCTTATTCATTCTTCATCGTTCATTCTTCATAGATCATTGATTCTTGTTCATTCTTCATCGTTCATTCTTCATTGATCATTGATCCATATTCATTCTTCATCGTTCATTCTTCATTGATCATTGATCCTTGTTCATTCTTCATCGTTCATTGTTCATTGATCATTGATCCTTATTCATTCTTCATCGTTCATTCTTCATAGATCATTGATTCTTCTTTATTCTTCATCGTTCATTCTTCATTGATCATTGATCCTTATTCATTCTTCATCGTTCATTCTTCATTGATCATTGATCCTTGTTCATTCTTCATCGTTCATTGTTCATTGATCATTGATCCTTGTTCATTCTTCATCGTTCATTGTTCATTGATCATTGATCCTTGTTCATTCTCCATCGTTCATTCATCATTGATCATTGATCCTTGTTCATTCTTCATCGTTCATTCTTCATTGATCATTGATCCTTGTTCCTTCTTCATCGTTCATTCATCATTGATCATTGATCCTTGTTCATTCTTCATCGTTCATTCTTCACTGATCATTAATCCTTGTTCATTCTTCATCGTTCAATGTTCATCATTCATTGATCCTTGTTCATTCTTCATCGTTCATTCTTCATTGATCATTGATCCTTTTTCATTGTTCATCGTTCGTTCTTTATTGATGATTGATCCTTGTTCATTCTTCATCGCTCAATCATCATTGATCATTGATCCTTGTTCATTCTTCATTGATCATTAATCCTTGTTCATTCTTCATCATTCATTCTTCATTGATCATTGATGCTTGTTCATTCTTCATCATTCATTCTTCATTGATCATTCATCCTTGTTCATTCTTCATCGTTCGGTCTTCATTGATCATTGATCCTTGTTCATTCTTCATCGTTCATTCTTCATTGATCATTCATCCTTGTTCATTCTTCATCGTTCATTCATCATTGATCATTGATCCTTGTTCATTCTTCATCGCTCAATCATCATTGATCATTGTTCCTTGTTCATTCTTCATTGATCATTGATCCTTGTTCATTCTTCATCTTTCATTCTTCATTGATCATTGATGCTTGTTCATTCTTCATCGTTCATTCTTCATTGATCATTCATCCTTGTTCATTCTTCATCGTTCATTCTTCATTGATCATTGATCCTTGTTCATTCTTCATCGTTCATTCTTCATTGATCATTCATCCTTGTTCATTCTTCATCGTTCATTCTTCACTGATCATTGTTCCTTGTTCATTCTTCATTGATCATTGATCCTTGTTCATTCTTCATCGTTCATTCTTCATTGATCATTGATGCTTGTTCATTCTTCATCGTTCATTCTTCATTGATCATTCATCCTTGTTCATTCTTCATCGTTCATTCTTCATTGATCATTGATCCTTGTTCATTCTTCATCGTTCATTCTTCATTGATCATTCATCCTTGTTCATTCTTCATCGCTCATTCTTCACTGATCATTCATGCTTGTTCATTCTTCATCGTTCATTGTTCATTGATCAAAGATCCTTGTTCATTCTTCATCGTTCATTCATCATTGATCATTGATCCTTATTCATTCTTCATCGTTCATTCATCATTGATCATTCATGCTTTTTCATTCTTCATCGTTCATTCTTCATTGATCATTGATCCTTGTTCATTCTTCATCGTTCATTCATCATTGATCATTTATCCTTATTCATTCTTCATCGTTCATGCTTCATAGATCATTGATTCTTGTTCATTCTTCATCGTTCATTCTTCATTGATCATTGATCCATATTCATTCTTCATCGTTCATTCTTCATTGATCATTGATCCTTGTTCATTCTTCATCGTTCATTGTTCATTGATCATTGATCCTTGTTCATTCTCCATCGTTCATTCATCATTGATCATTGATCCTTGTTCATTCTTCATCGTTCATTCTTCATTGATTATTGATCCTTGTTCCTTCTTCATCGTTCATTCATCATTGATCATGATCCTTGTTCATTCTTCATCGTTCATTCTTCACTGATCATTTATCCTTGTTCATTCTTCATCGTTCAATGTTCATTATTCATTGATCCTTGTTCATTCTTCATCGTTCATTCTTCATTGATCATTGATCCTTTTTCATTGTTCATCGTTCGTTCTTTATTGATGATTGATCCTTGTTCATTCTTCATCGCTCAATCATCATTGATCATTGATCCTTGTTCATTCTTCATTGATCATTAATCCTTGTTCATTCTTCATCATTCATTCTTCATTGATCATTGATGCTTGTTCATTCTTCATCATTCATTCTTCATTGATCATTCATCCTTGTTCATTCTTCATCGTTCGGTCTTCATTGATCATTGATCCTTGTTCATTCTTCATCGTTCATTCTTCATTAATCATTCATCCTTGTTCATTCTTCATCGTTCATTCGTCATTGATCATTGATCCTTGTTCATTCTTCATCGCTCAATCATCATTGATCATTGTTCCTTGTTCATTCTTCGTTGATCATTGATCCTTGTTCATTCTTCATCGTTCATTCTTCATTGATCATTGATGCTTGTTCATTCTTCATCGTTCATTCTTCATTGATCATTCATCCTTGTTCATTCTTCATCGTTCATTCATCATGGATCATTGATCCTCGTTCATTCTTCATCGTTCATTCTTCATTGATCATTGATCCTTGTTCCTTCTTCATCGTTCATTCATCATTGATCATTGATCCTTTTTCATTCTTCATCGTTCAATTTTCATTATTCATTGATCCTTATTCATTCTTCATCGTTCATTCTTCATTGATCATTGATCCTTTTTCATTGTTCATCGTTCGTTCTTCATTGATGATTGAACCTTGTTCATTCTTCATCGCTCAATCATCATTGATCATTGTTCCTTGTTCATTCTTCGTTGATCATTGATCCATGTTCATTCTTCATCGTTCATTCTTCATTGATCATTGATGCTTGTTCATTCTTCATCGTTCATTCTTCATTGATCATTCATCCTTGTTCATTCTTCATCGTTCATTCTTCATTGATCATTGATGCTTGTTCATTCTTCATCGTTCATTCTTCATTGATCATTCATCCTTGTTCATTCTTCATCGGTCATTCTTCACTGATGATTCATGCTTGTTCATTCTTCATCGTTCATTGTTCATTGATCAAAGATCCTTGTTCATTCTTCATCGTTCATTCATCATTGATCATTGATCCTTATTCATTCTTCATCGTTCATTCATCATTGATCATTGATCCTTATTCATTCTTCATCGTTCATTCTTCATTGATCATTGATCCTTGTTCATTCTTCATCGTTTATTCATCATTGATCATTGATCCTTGTTCATTCTTCATCGCTCAATCATCATTGATCATTGTTCCTTGTTCATTCTTCGTTGATCATTGATCCTTGTTCATTCTTCATCGTTCATTCTTCATTGATCATTGATGCTTGTTCATTCTTCATCGTTCATTCTTCATTGATCATTCATCCTTGTTCATTCTTCATCGTTCATTCTTCATTGATCATTGATCCTTGTTCATTCTTCATCGTTCATTCTTCATTGATCATTCATCCTTGTTCATTCTTCATCGTTCATTCTTCACTGATCATTGTTCCTTGTTCATTCTTCATTGATCATTGATCCTTGTTCATTCTTCATCGTTCATTCTTCATTGATCATTGATGCTTGTTCATTCTTCATCGTTCATTCTTCATTGATCATTCATCCTTGTTCATTCTTCATCGTTCATTCTTCATTGATCATTCATCCTTGTTCATTCTTCATCGGTCATTCTTCATTGATCATTCATCCTTGTTCATTCTTCATCGCTCATTCTTCACTGATCATTCATGCTTGTTCATTCTTCATCGTTCATTGTTCATTGATCAAAGATCCTTGTTCATTCTTCATCGTTCATTCATCATTGATCATTGATCCTTATTCATTCTTCATCGTTCATTCATCATTGATCATTGATCCTTATTCATTCTTCATCGTTCATTCTTCATTGATCATTGATCCTTGTTCCTTCTTCATCGTTCATTCATCATTGATCATTGATCCTTGTTCATTCTTCATCGTTCATTCTTCACTGATCATTAATCCTTGTTCATTCTTCATCGTTCAATGTTCATCATTCATTGATCCTTGTTCATTCTTCATCGTTCATTCTTCATTGATCATTGATCCTTTTTCATTGTTCATCGTTCGTTCTTTATTGATGATTGATCCTTGTTCATTCTTCATCGCTCAATCATCATTGATCATTGATCCTTGTTCATTCTTCATTGATCATTAATCCTTGTTCATTCTTCATCATTCATTCTTCATTGATCATTGATGCTTGTTCATTCTTCATCATTCATTCTTCATTGATCATTCATCCTTATTCATTCTTCATCGTTCGGTCTTCATTGATCATTGATCCTTGTTCATTCTTCATCGTTCATTCTTCATTGATCATTCATCCTTGTTCATTCTTCATCGCTCAATCATCATTGATCATTGTTCCTTGTTCATTCTTCGTTGATCATTGATCCTTGTTCATTCTTAATCGTTCATTCTTCATTGATCATTGATGCTTGTTCATTCTTTATCGTTCATTCATCATTGATCATTCATCCTTGTTCATTCTTCATCGTTCATTCTTCATTGATCATTGATCCTTGTTCATTCTTCATCGTTCATTCTTCATAGATCATTCATCCTTGTTCATTCTTCATGGTTCATTCTTCATTGATCATTCATCCTTGTTCATTCTTCATCGCTCATTCTTCACTGATCATTCATGCTTGTTCATTCTTCATCGTTCATTGTTCATTGATCAAAGATCCTTGTTCATTCTTCATCGTTCATTCATCATTGATCATTGATCCTTATTCATTCTTCATCGTTCATTCATCATTGATCATTGATTCTTATTCATTCTTCATCGTTCATTCTTCATTGATCATTGATCCTTGTTCATTCTTCATCGTTCATTCATCATTGATCATTGATCCTTATTCATTCTTCATCGTTCATTCTTCATAGATCATTGATTCTTGTTCATTCTTCATCGTTCATTCTTCATTGATCATTGATCCATATTCATTCTTCATCGTTCATTCTTCATTGATCATTGATCCTTGTTCATTCTTCATCGTTCATTGTTCATTGATCATTGATCCTTATTCATTCTTCATCGTTCATTCTTCATAGATCATGGATTCTTGTTTATTCTTCATCGTTCATTCTTCATTGATCATTGATCCTTATTCATTCTTCATCGTTCATTCTTCATTGATCATTGATCCTTGTTCATTCTTCATCGTTCATTGTTCATTGATCATTGATCCTTGTTCATTCTTCATCGTTCATTGTTCATTGATCATTGATCCTTGTTCATTCTCCATCGTTCATTCATCATTGATCATTGATCCTTGTTCATTCTTCATCGTTCATTCTTCATTGATCATTGATCCTTGTTCCTTCTTCATCGTTCATTCATCATTGATCATTGATCCTTGTTCATTCTTCATCGTTCATTCTTCACTGATCATTAATCCTTGTTCATTCTTCATCGTTCATTCATCATTGATCATTGATCCTTGTTCATTCTTCATCGCTCAATCATCATTGATCATTGTTCCTTGTTCATTCTTCGTTGATCATTGATCCTTGTTCATTCTTCATCTTTCATTCTTCATTGATCATTGATGCTTGTTCATTCTTCATCGTTCATTCTTCATTGATCATTCATCCTTGTTCATTCTTCATCGTTCATTCTTCATTGATCATTGATCCTTGTTCATTCTTCATCGTTCATTCTTCATTGATCATTCATCCTTGTTCATTCTTCATCGTTCATTCTTCACTGATCATTGTTCCTTGTTCATTCTTGATTGATCATTGATCCTTGTTCATTCTTCATCGTTCATTCTTCATTGATCATTGATGCTTGTTCATTCTTCATCGTTCATTCTTCATTGATCATTCATCCTTGTTCATTCTTCATCGTTCATTCTTCATTGATCATTGATCCTTGTTCATTCTTCATCGTTCATTCTTCATTGATCATTCATGCTTGTTCATTCTTCATCATTCATTGTTCATTGATCAAAGATCCTTGTTCATTCTTCATCGTTCATTCATCATTGATCATTGATCCTTATTCATTCTTCATCGTTCATTCATCATTGATCATTCATGCTTTTTCATTCTTCATCGTTCATTCTTCATTGATCATTGATCCTTGTTCATTCTTCATCGTTCATTCATCATTGATCATTTATCCTTATTCATTCTTCATCGTTCATGCTTCATAGATCATTGATTCTTGTTCATTCTTCATCGTTCATTCTTCATTGATCATTGATCCGTATTCATTCTTCATCGTTCATTCTTCATTGATCATTGATCCTTGTTCATTCTTCATCGTTCATTGTTCATTGATCATTGATCCTTGTTCATTCTCCATCGTTCATTCATCATTGATCATTGATCCTTGTTCATTCTTCATCGTTCATTCTTCATTGATTATTGATCCTTGTTCCTTCTTCATCGTTCATTCATCATTGATCATTGATCCTTGTTCATTCTTCATCGTTCATTCTTCACTGATCATTTATCCTTGTTCATTCTTCATCGTTCAATGTTCATTATTCATTGCTCCTTGTTCATTCTTCATCGTTCATTCTTCATTGATCATTGATCCTTTTTCATTGTTCATCGTTCGTTCTTTATTGATGATTGATCCTTGTTCATTCTTCATCGCTCATTCATCATTGATCATTGATCCTTGTTCATTCTTCATTGATCATTAATCCTTGTTCATTCTTCATCATTCATTCTTCATTGATCATTGATGCTTGTTCATTCTTCATCATTCATTCTTCATTGATCATTCATCCTTGTTCATTCTTCATCGTTCGGTCTTCATTGATCATTGATCCTTGTTCATTCTTCATCGTTCATTCTTCATTGATCATTCATCCTTGTTCATTCTTCATCGTTCATTCGTCATTGATCATTGATCCTTGTTCATTCTTCATCGCTCAATCATCATTGATCATTGTTCCTTGTTCATTCTTCGTTGATCATTGATCCTTGTTCATTCTTCATCGTTCATTCTTCATTGATCATTGATGCTTGTTCATTCTTCATCGTTCATTCTTCATTGATCATTCATCCTTGTTCATTCTTCATCGTTCATTCATCATGGATCATTGATCCTCGTTCATTCTTCATCGTTCATTCTTCATTGATCATTGATCCTTGTTCCTTCTTCATCGTTCATTCATCATTGATCATTGATCCTTGTTCATTCTTCATCGTTCAATTTTCATTATTCATTGATCCTTATTCATTCTTCATCGTTCATTCTTCATTGATCATTGATCCTTTTTCATTGTTCATCGTTCGTTCTTCATTGATGATTGAACCTTGTTCATTCTTCATCGCTCAATCATCATTGATCATTGTTCCTTGTTCATTCTTCGTTGATCATTGATCCTTGTTCATTCTTCATCGTTCATTCTTCATTGATCATTGATGCTTGTTCATTCTTCATCGTTCATTCTTCATTGATCATTCATCCTTGTTCATTCTTCATCGTTCATTCTTCATTGATCATTGATGCTTGTTCATTCTTCATCGTTCATTCTTCATTGATCATTCATCCTTGTTCATTCTTCATCGGTCATTCTTCACTGATGATTCATGCTTGTTCATTCTTCATCGTTCATTGTTCATTGATCAAAGATCCTTGTTCATTCTTCATCGTTCATTCATCATTGATCATTGATCCTTATTCATTCTTCATCGTTCATTCATCATTGATCATTGATCCTTATTCATTCTTCATCGTTCATTCTTCATTGATCATTGATCCTTGTTCATTCTTCATCGTTCATTCATCATTGATCATTGATCCTTGTTCATTCTTCATCGCTCAATCATCATTGATCATTGTTCCTTGTTCATTCTTCGTTGATCATTGATCCTTGTTCATTCTTCATCGTTCATTCTTCATTGATCATTGATGCTTGTTCATTCTTCATCGTTCATTCTTCATTGATCATTCATCCTTGTTCATTCTTCATTGATCATTGATCGTTGTTCATTCTTCATCGTTCATTCTTCATTGATCATTCATCCTTGTTCATTCTTCATCGTTCATTCTTCACTGATCATTGTTCCTTGTTCATTCTTCATTGATCATTGATCCTTGTTCATTCTTCATCGTTCATTCTTCATTGATCATTGATGCTTGTTCATTCTTCATCGTTCATTCTTCATTTATCATTCATCCTTGTTCATTCTTCATCGTTCATTCTTCATTGATCATTCATCCTTGTTCATTCTTCATCGTTCATTCTTCATTGATCCTTCATCCTTGTTCATTCTTCATCGCTCATTCTTCACTGATCATTCATGCTTGTTCATTCTTCATCGTTCATTGTTCATTGATCAAAGATCCTTGTTCATTCTTCATCGTTCATTCATCATTGATCATTGATCCTTATTCATTCTTCATCGTTCATTCATCATTGATCATTGATCCTTATTCATTCTTCATCGTTCATTCTTCACTGATCATTTATCCTTGTTCATTCTTCATCGTTCAATGTTCATTATTCATTGATCCTTGTTCATTCTTCATCGTTCATTCTTCATTGATCATTGATCCTTTTTCATTGTTCATCGTTCGTTCTTTATTGATGATTGATCCTTGTTCATTCTTCATCGCTCAATCATCATTGATCATTGATCCTTGTTCATTCTTCATTGATCATTAATCCTTGTTCATTCTTCATCATTCATTCTTCATTGATCATTGATGCTTGTTCCTTCTTCATCATTCATTCTTCATTGATCATTCATCCTTGTTCATTCTTCATCGTTCGGTCTTCATTGATCATTGATCCTTGTTCATTCTTCATCGTTCATTCTTCATTGATCATTGATCCTTTTTCATTGTTCATCGTTCGTTCTTCATTGATGATTGAACCTTGTTCATTCTTCATCGCTCAATCATCATTGATCATTGTTCCTTGTTCATTCTTCGTTGATTATTGTTCCTTGTTCATTCTTCATCGTTCATTCTTCATTGATCATTCATGCTTGTTCATTCTTCATCGTTCATTCTTCATTGATCATTCATCCTTGTTCATTCTTCATCGTTCATTCTTCATCGTTCATTCTTCATTGATCCTTGTTCATTCTTCATCGTTCATTCTTCATTGATCATTGATCCTTGTTCATTCTTCATCGTTCATTCTTCATTGATCATTCATGCTTTTTCATTCTTCATCGTTCATTCTTCATTGATCATTGATCCTTGTTCATTCTTCATCGTTCATTCATCATTGATCATTTATCCTTATTCATTCTTCATCGTTCATGCTTCATAGATCATTGATTCTTGTTCATTCTTCATCGTTCATTCTTCATTGATCATTGATCCGTATTCATTCTTCATCGTTCATTCTTCATTGATCATTGATCCTTGTTCATTCTTCATCGTTCATTGTTCATTGATCATTGATCCTTGTTCATTCTCCATCGTTCATTCATCATTGATCATTGATCCTTGTTCATTCTTCATCGTTCATTCTTCATTGATTATTGATCCTTGTTCCTTCTTCATCGTTCATTCATCATTGATCATTGATCCTTGTTCATTCTTCATCGTTCATTCTTCACTGATCATTTATCCTTGTTCATTCTTCATCGTTCAATGTTCATTATTCATTGCTCCTTGTTCATTCTTCATCGTTCATTCTTCATTGATCATTGATCCTTTTTCATTGTTCATCGTTCGTTCTTTATTGATGATTGATCCTTGTTCATTCTTCATCGCTCATTCATCATTGATCATTGATCCTTGTTCATTCTTCATTGATCATTAATCCTTGTTCATTCTTCATCATTCATTCTTCATTGATCATTGATGCTTGTTCATTCTTCATCATTCATTCTTCATTGATCATTCATCCTTGTTCATTCTTCATCGTTCGGTCTTCATTGATCATTGATCCTTGTTCATTCTTCATCGTTCATTCTTCATTGATCATTCATCCTTGTTCATTCTTCATCGTTCATTCGTCATTGATCATTGATCCTTGTTCATTCTTCATCGCTCAATCATCATTGATCATTGTTCCTTGTTCATTCTTCGTTGATCATTGATCCTTGTTCATTCTTCATCGTTCATTCTTCATTGATCATTGATGCTTGTTCATTCTTCATCGTTCATTCTTCATTGATCATTCATCCTTGTTCATTCTTCATCGTTCATTCATCATGGATCATTGATCCTCGTTCATTCTTCATCGTTCATTCTTCATTGATCATTGATCCTTGTTCCTTCTTCATCGTTCATTCATCATTGATCATTGATCCTTGTTCATTCTTCATCGTTCAATTTTCATTATTCATTGATCCTTATTCATTCTTCATCGTTCATTCTTCATTGATCATTGATCCTTTTTCATTGTTCATCGTTCGTTCTTCATTGATGATTGAACCTTGTTCATTCTTCATCGCTCAATCATCATTGATCATTGTTCCTTGTTCATTCTTCGTTGATCATTGATCCTTGTTCATTCTTCATCGTTCATTCTTCATTGATCATTGATGCTTGTTCATTCTTCATCGTTCATTCTTCATTGATCATTCATCCTTGTTCATTCTTCATCGTTCATTCTTCATTGATCATTGATGCTTGTTCATTCTTCATCGTTCATTCTTCATTGATCATTCATCCTTGTTCATTCTTCATCGGTCATTCTTCACTGATGATTCATGCTTGTTCATTCTTCATCGTTCATTGTTCATTGATCAAAGATCCTTGTTCATTCTTCATCGTTCATTCATCATTGATCATTGATCCTTATTCATTCTTCATCGTTCATTCATCATTGATCATTGATCCTTATTCATTCTTCATCGTTCATTCTTCATTGATCATTGATCCTTGTTCATTCTTCATCGTTCATTCATCATTGATCATTGATCCTTGTTCATTCTTCATCGCTCAATCATCATTGATCATTGTTCCTTGTTCATTCTTCGTTGATCATTGATCCTTGTTCATTCTTCATCGTTCATTCTTCATTGATCATTGATGCTTGTTCATTCTTCATCGTTCATTCTTCATTGATCATTCATCCTTGTTCATTCTTCATTGATCATTGATCGTTGTTCATTCTTCATCGTTCATTCTTCATTGATCATTCATCCTTGTTCATTCTTCATCGTTCATTCTTCACTGATCATTGTTCCTTGTTCATTCTTCATTGATCATTGATCCTTGTTCATTCTTCATCGTTCATTCTTCATTGATCATTGATGCTTGTTCATTCTTCATCGTTCATTCTTCATTTATCATTCATCCTTGTTCATTCTTCATCGTTCATTCTTCATTGATCATTCATCCTTGTTCATTCTTCATCGTTCATTCTTCATTGATCCTTCATCCTTGTTCATTCTTCATCGCTCATTCTTCACTGATCATTCATGCTTGTTCATTCTTCATCGTTCATTGTTCATTGATCAAAGATCCTTGTTCATTCTTCATCGTTCATTCATCATTGATCATTGATCCTTATTCATTCTTCATCGTTCATTCATCATTGATCATTGATCCTTATTCATTCTTCATCGTTCATTCTTCACTGATCATTTATCCTTGTTCATTCTTCATCGTTCAATGTTCATTATTCATTGATCCTTGTTCATTCTTCATCGTTCATTCTTCATTGATCATTGATCCTTTTTCATTGTTCATCGTTCGTTCTTTATTGATGATTGATCCTTGTTCATTCTTCATCGCTCAATCATCATTGATCATTGATCCTTGTTCATTCTTCATTGATCATTAATCCTTGTTCATTCTTCATCATTCATTCTTCATTGATCATTGATGCTTGTTCCTTCTTCATCATTCATTCTTCATTGATCATTCATCCTTGTTCATTCTTCATCGTTCGGTCTTCATTGATCATTGATCCTTGTTCATTCTTCATCGTTCATTCTTCATTGATCATTGATCCTTTTTCATTGTTCATCGTTCGTTCTTCATTGATGATTGAACCTTGTTCATTCTTCATCGCTCAATCATCATTGATCATTGTTCCTTGTTCATTCTTCGTTGATTATTGTTCCTTGTTCATTCTTCATCGTTCATTCTTCATTGATCATTCATGCTTGTTCATTCTTCATCGTTCATTCTTCATTGATCATTCATCCTTGTTCATTCTTCATCGTTCATTCTTCATCGTTCATTCTTCATTGATCCTTGTTCATTCTTCATCGTTCATTCTTCATTGATCATTGATCCTTGTTCATTCTTCATCGTTCATTCTTCATTGATCATTCATGCTTTTTCATTCTTCATCGTTCATTCTTCATTGATCATTGATCCTTGTTCATTCTTCATCGTTCATTCATCATTGATCATTTATCCTTATTCATTCTTCATCGTTCATGCTTCATAGATCATTGATTCTTGTTCATTCTTCATCGTTCATTCTTCATTGATCATTGATCCGTATTCATTCTTCATCGTTCATTCTTCATTGATCATTGATCCTTGTTCATTCTTCATCGTTCATTGTTCATTGATCATTGATCCTTGTTCATTCTCCATCGTTCATTCATCATTGATCATTGATCCTTGTTCATTCTTCATCGTTCATTCTTCATTGATTATTGATCCTTGTTCCTTCTTCATCGTTCATTCATCATTGATCATTGATCCTTGTTCATTCTTCATCGTTCATTCTTCACTGATCATTTATCCTTGTTCATTCTTCATCGTTCAATGTTCATTATTCATTGCTCCTTGTTCATTCTTCATCGTTCATTCTTCATTGATCATTGATCCTTTTTCATTGTTCATCGTTCGTTCTTTATTGATGATTGATCCTTGTTCATTCTTCATCGCTCATTCATCATTGATCATTGATCCTTGTTCATTCTTCATTGATCATTAATCCTTGTTCATTCTTCATCATTCATTCTTCATTGATCATTGATGCTTGTTCATTCTTCATCATTCATTCTTCATTGATCATTCATCCTTGTTCATTCTTCATCGTTCGGTCTTCATTGATCATTGATCCTTGTTCATTCTTCATCGTTCATTCTTCATTGATCATTCATCCTTGTTCATTCTTCATCGTTCATTCGTCATTGATCATTGATCCTTGTTCATTCTTCATCGCTCAATCATCATTGATCATTGTTCCTTGTTCATTCTTCGTTGATCATTGATCCTTGTTCATTCTTCATCGTTCATTCTTCATTGATCATTGATGCTTGTTCATTCTTCATCGTTCATTCTTCATTGATCATTCATCCTTGTTCATTCTTCATCGTTCATTCATCATGGATCATTGATCCTCGTTCATTCTTCATCGTTCATTCTTCATTGATCATTGATCCTTGTTCCTTCTTCATCGTTCATTCATCATTGATCATTGATCCTTGTTCATTCTTCATCGTTCAATTTTCATTATTCATTGATCCTTATTCATTCTTCATCGTTCATTCTTCATTGATCATTGATCCTTTTTCATTGTTCATCGTTCGTTCTTCATTGATGATTGAACCTTGTTCATTCTTCATCGCTCAATCATCATTGATCATTGTTCCTTGTTCATTCTTCGTTGATCATTGATCCTTGTTCATTCTTCATCGTTCATTCTTCATTGATCATTGATGCTTGTTCATTCTTCATCGTTCATTCTTCATTGATCATTCATCCTTGTTCATTCTTCATCGTTCATTCTTCATTGATCATTGATGCTTGTTCATTCTTCATCGTTCATTCTTCATTGATCATTCATCCTTGTTCATTCTTCATCGGTCATTCTTCACTGATGATTCATGCTTGTTCATTCTTCATCGTTCATTGTTCATTGATCAAAGATCCTTGTTCATTCTTCATCGTTCATTCATCATTGATCATTGATCCTTATTCATTCTTCATCGTTCATTCATCATTGATCATTGATCCTTATTCATTCTTCATCGTTCATTCTTCATTGATCATTGATCCTTGTTCATTCTTCATCGTTCATTCATCATTGATCATTGATCCTTGTTCATTCTTCATCGCTCAATCATCATTGATCATTGTTCCTTGTTCATTCTTCGTTGATCATTGATCCTTGTTCATTCTTCATCGTTCATTCTTCATTGATCATTGATGCTTGTTCATTCTTCATCGTTCATTCTTCATTGATCATTCATCCTTGTTCATTCTTCATTGATCATTGATCGTTGTTCATTCTTCATCGTTCATTCTTCATTGATCATTCATCCTTGTTCATTCTTCATCGTTCATTCTTCACTGATCATTGTTCCTTGTTCATTCTTCATTGATCATTGATCCTTGTTCATTCTTCATCGTTCATTCTTCATTGATCATTGATGCTTGTTCATTCTTCATCGTTCATTCTTCATTTATCATTCATCCTTGTTCATTCTTCATCGTTCATTCTTCATTGATCATTCATCCTTGTTCATTCTTCATCGTTCATTCTTCATTGATCCTTCATCCTTGTTCATTCTTCATCGCTCATTCTTCACTGATCATTCATGCTTGTTCATTCTTCATCGTTCATTGTTCATTGATCAAAGATCCTTGTTCATTCTTCATCGTTCATTCATCATTGATCATTGATCCTTATTCATTCTTCATCGTTCATTCATCATTGATCATTGATCCTTATTCATTCTTCATCGTTCATTCTTCACTGATCATTTATCCTTGTTCATTCTTCATCGTTCAATGTTCATTATTCATTGATCCTTGTTCATTCTTCATCGTTCATTCTTCATTGATCATTGATCCTTTTTCATTGTTCATCGTTCGTTCTTTATTGATGATTGATCCTTGTTCATTCTTCATCGCTCAATCATCATTGATCATTGATCCTTGTTCATTCTTCATTGATCATTAATCCTTGTTCATTCTTCATCATTCATTCTTCATTGATCATTGATGCTTGTTCCTTCTTCATCATTCATTCTTCATTGATCATTCATCCTTGTTCATTCTTCATCGTTCGGTCTTCATTGATCATTGATCCTTGTTCATTCTTCATCGTTCATTCTTCATTGATCATTGATCCTTTTTCATTGTTCATCGTTCGTTCTTCATTGATGATTGAACCTTGTTCATTCTTCATCGCTCAATCATCATTGATCATTGTTCCTTGTTCATTCTTCGTTGATTATTGTTCCTTGTTCATTCTTCATCGTTCATTCTTCATTGATCATTCATGCTTGTTCATTCTTCATCGTTCATTCTTCATTGATCATTCATCGTTGTTCATTCTTCATCGTTCATTCTTCATTGATCATTCATCCTTGTTCATTCTTCATCGTTCATTCATCATTGATCATTGATCCTTGTTCATTCTTCATCGCTCAATCATCATTGATCATTGTTCCTTGTTCATTCTTCGTTGATCATTGATCCTTGTTCATTCTTCATCGTTCATTCTTCATTGATCATTCATCCTTGTTCATTCTTCATCGTTCATTCTTCATTGATCATTGATTCTTGTTCATTCTTCATCGTTCATTCTTCATTGATCATTCATCCTTGTTCATTCTTCATTGCTCATTCTTCACTGATGATTCATGCTTGTTCATTCTTCATCGTTCATTGTTCATTGATCAAAGATCCTTGTTCATTCTTCATCGTTCATTCATCATCGATCATTGATCCTTATTCATTCTTCATCGTTCATTCATCATTGATCATTGATCCTTATTCATTCTTCATCGTTCATTCTTCATTGATCATTGATCCTTGTTCATTCTTCACCGTTCATTCATCATTGATCATTGATCCTTATTCATTCTTCATCGTTCATTCTTCATTGATCATTGATCCTTGTTCATTCTTCATCGTTCATTCATCATTGATCATTGATCCTTATTCATTCATCATCGTTCATTCTTCATAGATCATTGATTCTTGTTCATTCTTCATCGTTCATTCTTCATTGATCATTGATCCTTATTCATTCTTAATCGTTCATTCTTCATTGATCATTGATCCTTGTTCATTCTTCATCGTTCATTGTTAATTGATCATTGATCCTTATTCATTCTCCATCGTTCATTCATCATTGATCATTGATCCTTGTTCATTCTACATCGTTCATTCTTCATTGATCATTGATCCTTGTTCCTTCTTCATCGTTCATTCATCATTGATCATTGATCCTTGTTCATTCTTCATCGTTCATTCTTCACTGATCATTAATCCTTGTTCATTCTTCATCGTTCAATGTTCATTATTCATTGATCCTTGTTCATTCTTCATCGTTCATTCTTCATTGATCATTGATCCTTTTTCATTGTTCATCGTTCGTTCTTTATTGATGATTGATCCTTGTTCATTCTTCATCGCTCAATCATCATTGATCATTGATCCTTGTACATTCTTCATTGATCATTAATCCTTGTTCATTCTTCATCATTCATTCTTCATTGATCATTGATGCTTGTTCATTCTTCATCATTCATTCTTCATTGATCATTCATCCTTGTTCATTCTTCATCGTTCGGTCTTCATTGATCATTGATCCTTGTTCATTCTTCATCGTTCATTCTTCATTGATCATTCATCCTTGTTCATTCTTCATCGTTCATTCATCATTGATCATTGATCCTTGTTCATTCTTCATCGCTCAATCATCATTGATCATTGTTCCATGTTCATTCTTCATTGATCATTGATCCTTGTTCATTCTTCATCGTTCATTCTTCATTGATCATTGATGCTTGTTCATTCTTCATCGTTCATTCTTCATTGATCATTCATCCTTGTTCATTCTTCATCGTTCATTCTTCATTGATCATTCATCCTTGTTCATTCTTCATCGCTGATGTAAAATCATCAAGCAACAAAGACCTCACCAAGAGCAACCAAGATCAAGCAAGCACCAATGGGTTGACATCTACGCCAATTACACAAAATAGGCAAATAAACAGCAATGAGGAGGCCCACACATCTGGAAGGAAGCAAAGAAAACCTAAAGAGGCTAAGGGAAGCCAAGAACACACAGAAACCAACTCATGGGACCCAAGAGAACCCCCAGACAGCAAAAACAGAACAGCAGCAGAATCTGCTGACCAGCAGACCTTGACGGATCGCCTGAGCACAGGTCAGGGGCATCTGGGCCAAGGGAAAGGAGGGAATGGCATCTCCCTACACGGACCTAGCCATAAAGGCCCTCGAGTCACGCTAATAATCCATCAGGAAGACTAGAGTGCGCACAGAAGGAAGGCTGGGCAGAAGGAAAACAAGAGCATTTTTTTGACTAAGTGTTTAGCCTTTGATTGTATTCTGTTTTTGTTTTAACTAACTCCACGTGTATTTGGGAGTCTTTGTAACGGCTAGTTAGATATCAAAACTCTATAAATAGCTTAGTTTCTCATGTAATAAAGGACGTTTGAATAAGAATCAATAAAGAGGTAATTTTCAGAGTAAAGTTTAGTTTTCTGTTTTGTGAAGTTTTTGTGTAAACTTCGTCAGTTGTGGGACAACTTGGCCGGAGAGTTTGAAGGGTTACGTGGAAACTTGGATTCTCACCGGAGGTTTGTAATCAAGGCTATCATTTCCTTGCATTACATCAAGCGTAGGATAAGTGATACAAGCCAGACAAGGCCATCATTCATACCCATCAGAAAATCAAGAACCACGTTCTTGGTTCATGTGGGTTGTCTGAGTGTTTGTTCGGGAGGTATTGTAGGACTCTGAGTGCACCATTGATTAAGGTTGTTGATCAACGAGAATCATTGCATGATAAAGTCCATATCCAGCCCTTTATTTTACATCAATCGCTCATTCTTCACTGATCATTCATGCTTGTTCATTCTTCATCGTTCATTGTTCATTGATCAAAGATCCTTGTTCATTCTTCATCGTTCATTCATCATTGATCATTGATCCTTATTCATTCTTCATCGTTCATTCATCATTGATAATTGATCCTTATTCATTCTTCATCGTTCATTCTTCATTGATCATTGATCCTTGTTCATTCTTCATCGTTCATTCATCATTGATCATTGATCCTTATTCATTCTTCATCGTTCATTCTTCATAGATCATTGATTCTTGTTCATTCTTCATCGTTCATTCTTCATTGATCATTGATCCTTATTCATTGTTCATCGTTCATTCTTCATTGATCATTGATCCTTGTTCATTCTTCATCGTTCATTGTTCATTGATCATTGATCCTTGTTCATTCTCCATCGTTCATTCATCGTTGATCATTGATCCTTGTTCATTCTTCATCGTTCATTCTTCATTGATCATTGATCCTTGTTCCTTCTTCATCGTTCATTCATCATTGATCATTGATCCTTGTTCATTCTTCATCGTTCATTCTTCACTGATCATTAATCCTTGTTCATTCTTCATCGTTCAATGTTCATTATTCATTGATCCTTGTTCATTCTTCATCGTTCATTCTTCATTGATCATTGATCCTTTTTCATTGTTCATCGTTCGTTCTTTATTGATGATTGATCCTTGTTCATTCTTCATCGCTCAATCATCATTGATCATTGATCCTTGTTCATTCTTCATTGATCATTAATCCTTGTTCATTCTTCATCGTTCATTCTTCATTGATCATTGATGCTTGTTCATTCTTCATCGTTCATTCTTCATTGATCATTCATGCTTGTTCATTCTTCATCGTTCATTCTTCATTGATCATTGATCCTTGTTCATTCTTCATCGTTCATTCATCATTGATCATTGATCCTTATTCATTCTTCATCGTTCATTCTTCATTGATCATTGATCCTTGTTCATTCTTCATCGTTCATTCATCATTGATCATTGATCCTTATTCATTCTTCATCGTTCATTCTTCATTGATCATTGATCCTTGTTCATTCTTCATCGTTCATTCATCATTGATCATTGATCCTTATTCATTCTTCATCGTTCATTCTTCATAGATCATTGATTCTTGTTCATTCTTCATCGTTCATTCTTCATTGATCATTGATCCTTATTCATTCTTCATCGTTCATTCTTCATTGATCATTGATCCTTGTTCATTCTTCATCGTTCATTGTTAATTGATCATTGATCCTTATTCATTCTCCATCGTTCATTCATCATTGATCATTGATCCTAGTTCATTCTTCATCATTCATTCTTTATTGATCATTGATCCTTGTTCCTTCTTCATCGTTCATTCATCATTGATCATTGATCCTTGTTCATTCTTCATCGTTCATTCTTCACTGATCATTTATCCTTGTTCATTCTTCATCGTTCAATGTTCATTATTCATTGATCCTTGTTCATTCTTCATCGTTCATTCTTCATTGATCATTGATCCTTTTTCATTGTTCATCGTTCGTTCTTTATTGATGATTGATCCTTGTTCATTCTTCATCGCTCAATCATCATTGATCATTGATCCTTGTTCATTCTTCATTGATCATTAATCCTTGTTCATTCTTCATCATTCATTCTTCATTGATCATTGATGCTTGTTCATTCTTCATCATTCATTCTTCATTGATCATTCATCCTTGTTCATTCTTCATCGTTCGGTCTTCATTGATCATTGATCCTTGTTCATTCTTCATCGTTCATTCTTCATTGATCATTCATCCTTGTTCATTCCTCATCGTTCATTCGTCATTGATCATTGATCCTTGTTCATTCTTCATCGCTCAATCATCATTGATCATTGTTCCTTGTTCATTCTTCGTTGATCATTTATCCTTGTTCATTCTTCATCGTTCATTCTTCATTGATCATTGATGCTTGTTCATTCTTCATCGTTCATTCTTCATTGATCATTCATCCTTGTTCATTCTTCATCGTTCATTCATCATGGATCATTGATCCTCGTTCATTCTTCATCGTTCATTCTTCATTGATCATTGATCCTTGTTCCTTCTTCATCGTTCATTCATCATTGATCATTGATCCTTGTTCATTCTTCATCGTTCAATTTTCATTATTCATTGATCCTTGTTCATTCTTCATCGTTCATTCTTCATTGATCATTGATCCTTTTTCATTGTTCATCGTTCGTTCTTCATTGATGATTGAACCTTGTTCATTCTTCATCGCTCAATCATCATTGATCATTGTTCCTTGTTCATTCTTCGTTGATCATTGTTCCTTGTTCATTCTTCATCGTTCATTCTTCATTGATCATTCATGCTTGTTCATTCTTCATCGTTCATTCTTCATTGATCATTCATCCTTATTCATTCTTCATCGTTCATTCTTCATTGATCATTCATCCTTGTTCATTCTTCATCGTTCATTCATCATTGATCATTGATCCTTGTTCATTCTTCATCGCTCAATCATCATTGATCATTCATCCTTGTTCATTCTTCATCGTTCATTCTTCATTGATCATTGATCCTTGTTCATTCTTCATCGTTCATTCTTCATAGATCATTCATCCTTGTTCATTCTTCATCGTTCATTCTTCATTGATCATTCATCCTTGTTCATTCTTCATCGCTCATTCTTCACTGATCATTCATGCTTGTTCATTCTTCATCGTTCATTGTTCATTGATCAAAGATCCTTGTTCATTCTTCATCGTTCATTCATCATTGATCATTGATCCTTATTCATTCTTCATCGTTCATTCATCATTGATCATTGATTCTTATTCATTCTTCATCGTTCATTCTTCATTGATCATTGATCCTTGTTCATTCTTCATCGTTCATTCATCATTGATCATTGATCCTTATTCATTCTTCATCGTTCATTCTTCATAGATCATTGATTCTTGTTCATTCTTCATCGTTCATTCTTCATTGATCATTGATCCATATTCATTCTTCATCGTTCATTCTTCATTGATCATTGATCCTTGTTCATTCTTCATCGTTCATTGTTCATTGATCATTGATCCTTATTCATTCTTCATCGTTCATTCTTCATAGATCATGGATTCTTGTTTATTCTTCATCGTTCATTCTTCATTGATCATTGATCCTTATTCATTCTTCATCGTTCATTCTTCATTGATCATTGATCCTTGTTCATTCTTCATCGTTCATTGTTCATTGATCATTGATCCTTGTTCATTCTTCATCGTTCATTGTTCATTGATCATTGATCCTTGTTCATTCTCCATCGTTCATTCATCATTGATCGTTGATCCTTGTTCATTCTTCATCGTTCATTCTTCATTGATCATTGATCCTTGTTCCTTCTTCATCGTTCATTCATCATTGATCATTGATCCTTGTTCATTCTTCATCGTTCATTCTTCACTGATCATTAATCCTTGTTCATTCTTCATCGTTCAATGTTCATCATTCATTGATCCTTGTTCATTCTTCATCGTTCATTCTTCATTGATCATTGATCCTTTTTCATTGTTCATCGTTCGTTCTTTATTGATGATTGATCCTTGTTCATTCTTCATCGCTCAATCATCATTGATCATTGATCCTTGTTCATTCTTCATTGATCATTAA
The DNA here is from genome assembly GCF_026212465.1 of Amaranthus tricolor. Lineage (NCBI taxonomy): Eukaryota > Viridiplantae > Streptophyta > Magnoliopsida > Caryophyllales > Amaranthaceae > Amaranthus > Amaranthus tricolor. Next base: position 27,717,178 of record NC_080056.1, on the reverse strand, counting down.
TCCTTGTTCATTCTTCATCATTCATTCTTCATTGATCATTGATGCTTGTTCATTCTTCATCATTCATTCTTCATTGATCATTCATCCTTGTTCATTCTTCATCGTTCGGTCTTCATTGATCATTGATCCTTGTTCATTCTTCATCGTTCATTCTTCATTGATCATTCATCCTTGTTCATTCTTCATCGTTCATTCATCATTGATCATTGATCCTTGTTCATTCTTCATCGCTCAATCATCATTGATCATTGTTCCTTGTTCATTCTTCGTTGATCATTGATCCTTGTTCATTCTTCATCTTTCATTCTTCATTGATCATTGATGCTTGTTCATTCTTCATCGTTCATTCTTCATTGATCATTCATCCTTGTTCATTCTTCATCGTTCATTCTTCATTGATCATTGATCCTTGTTCATTCTTCATCGTTCATTCTTCACTGATCATTGTTCCTTGTTCATTCTTCATTGATCATTGATCCTTGTTCATTCTTCATCGTTCATTCTTCATTGATCATTGATGCTTGTTCATTCTTCATCGTTCATTCTTCATTGATCATTCATCCTTGTTCATTCTTCATCGTTCATTCTTCATTGATCATTGATCCTTGTTCATTCTTCATCGTTCATTCTTCATTGATCATTCATGCTTGTTCATTCTTCATCGTTCATTGTTCATTGATCAAAGATCCTTGTTCATTCTTCATCGTTCATTCATCATTGATCATTGATCCTTATTCATTCTTCATCGTTCATTCATCATTGATCATTCATGCTTTTTCATTCTTCATCGTTCATTCTTCATTGATCATTGATCCTTGTTCATTCTTCATCGTTCATTCATCATTGATCATTTATCCTTATTCATTCTTCATCGTTCATGCTTCATAGATCATTGATTCTTGTTCATTCTTCATCGTTCATTCTTCATTGATCATTGATCCGTATTCATTCTTCATCGTTCATTCTTCATTGATCATTGATCCTTGTTCATTCTTCATCGTTCATTGTTCATTGATCATTGATCCTTGTTCATTCTCCATCGTTCATTCATCATTGATCATTGATCCTTGTTCATTCTTCATCGTTCATTCTTCATTGATTATTGATCCTTGTTCCTTCTTCATCGTTCATTCATCATTGATCATTGATCCTTGTTCATTCTTCATCGTTCATTCTTCACTGATCATTTATCCTTGTTCATTCTTCATCGTTCAATGTTCATTATTCATTGATCCTTGTTCATTCTTCATCGTTCATTCTTCATTGATCATTGATCCTTTTTCATTGTTCATCGTTCGTTCTTTATTGATGATTGATCCTTGTTCATTCTTCATCGCTCATTCATCATTGATCATTGATCCTTGTTCATTCTTTATTGATCATTAATCCTTGTTCATTCTTCATCATTCATTCTTCATTGATCATTGATGCTTGTTCATTCTTCATCATTCATTCTTCATTGATCATTCATCCTTGTTCATTCTTCATCGTTCGGTCTTCATTGATCATTGATCCTTGTTCATTCTTCATCGTTCATTCTTCATTGATCATTCATCCTTGTTCATTCTTCATCGTTCATTCGTCATTGATCATTGATCCTTGTTCATTCTTCATCGCTCAATCATCATTGATCATTGTTCCTTGTTCATTCTTCGTTGATCATTGATCCTTGTTCATTCTTCATCGTTCATTCTTCATTGATCATTGATGCTTGTTCATTCTTCATCGTTCATTCTTCATTGATCATTCATCCTTGTTCATTCTTCATCGTTCATTCATCATGGATCATTGATCCTCGTTCATTCTTCATCGTTCATTCTTCATTGATCATTGATCCTTGTTCCTTCTTCATCGTTCATTCATCATTGATCATTGATCCTTGTTCATTCTTCATCGTTCAATTTTCATTATTCATTGATCCTTATTCATTCTTCATCGTTCATTCTTCATTGATCATTGATCCTTTTTCATTGTTCATCGTTCGTTCTTCATTGATGATTGAACCTTGTTCATTCTTCATCGCTCAATCATCATTGATCATTGTTCCTTGTTCATTCTTCGTTGATCATTGATCCTTGTTCATTCTTCATCGTTCATTCTTCATTGATCATTGATGCTTGTTCATTCTTCATCGTTCATTCTTCATTGATCATTCATCCTTGTTCATTCTTCATCGTTCATTCTTCATTGATCATTGATGCTTGTTCATTCTTCATCGTTCATTCTTCATTGATCATTCATCCTTGTTCATTCTTCATCGGTCATTCTTCACTGATGATTCATGCTTGTTCATTCTTCATCGTTCATTGTTCATTGATCAAAGATCCTTGTTCATTCTTCATCGTTCATTCATCATTGATCATTGATCCTTATTCATTCTTCATCGTTCATTCATCATTGATCATTGATCCTTATTCATTCTTCATCGTTCATTCTTCATTGATCATTGATCCTTGTTCATTCTTCATCGTTCATTCATCATTGATCATTGATCCTTGTTCATTCTTCATCGCTCAATCATCATTGATCATTGTTCCTTGTTCATTCTTCGTTGATCATTGATCCTTGTTCATTCTTCATCGTTCATTCTTCATTGATCATTGATGCTTGTTCATTCTTCATCGTTCATTCTTCATTGATCATTCATCCTTGTTCATTCTTCATTGATCATTGATCGTTGTTCATTCTTCATCGTTCATTCTTCATTGATCATTCATCCTTGTTCATTCTTCATCGTTCATTCTTCACTGATCATTGTTCCTTGTTCATTCTTCATTGATCATTGATCCTTGTTCATTCTTCATCGTTCATTCTTCATTGATCATTGATGCTTGTTCATTCTTCATCGTTCATTCTTCATTTATCATTCATCCTTGTTCATTCTTCATCGTTCATTCTTCATTGATCATTCATCCTTGTTCATTCTTCATCGTTCATTCTTCATTGATCCTTCATCCTTGTTCATTCTTCATCGCTCATTCTTCACTGATCATTCATGCTTGTTCATTCTTCATCGTTCATTGTTCATTGATCAAAGATCCTTGTTCATTCTTCATCGTTCATTCATCATTGATCATTGATCCTTATTCATTCTTCATCGTTCATTCATCATTGATCATTGATCCTTATTCATTCTTCATCGTTCATTCTTCACTGATCATTTATCCTTGTTCATTCTTCATCGTTCAATGTTCATTATTCATTGATCCTTGTTCATTCTTCATCGTTCATTCTTCATTGATCATTGATCCTTTTTCATTGTTCATCGTTCGTTCTTTATTGATGATTGATCCTTGTTCATTCTTCATCGCTCAATCATCATTGATCATTGATCCTTGTTCATTCTTCATTGATCATTAATCCTTGTTCATTCTTCATCATTCATTCTTCATTGATCATTGATGCTTGTTCCTTCTTCATCATTCATTCTTCATTGATCATTCATCCTTGTTCATTCTTCATCGTTCGGTCTTCATTGATCATTGATCCTTGTTCATTCTTCATCGTTCATTCTTCATTGATCATTGATCCTTTTTCATTGTTCATCGTTCGTTCTTCATTGATGATTGAACCTTGTTCATTCTTCATCGCTCAATCATCATTGATCATTGTTCCTTGTTCATTCTTCGTTGATTATTGTTCCTTGTTCATTCTTCATCGTTCATTCTTCATTGATCATTCATGCTTGTTCATTCTTCATCGTTCATTCTTCATTGATCATTCATCCTTGTTCATTCTTCATCGTTCATTCTTCATTGATCATTCATCCTTGTTCATTCTTCATCGTTCATTCATCATTGATCATTGATCCTTGTTCATTCTTCATCGCTCAATCATCATTGATCATTGTTCCTTGTTCATTCTTCGTTGATCATTGATCCTTGTTCATTCTTCATCGTTCATTCTTCATTGATCATTCATCCTTGTTCATTCTTCATCGTTCATTCTTCATTGATCATTGATTCTTGTTCATTCTTCATCGTTCATTCTTCATTGATCATTCATCCTTGTTCATTCTTCATCGCTCATTCTTCACTGATGATTCATGCTTGTTCATTCTTCATCGTTCATTGTTCATTGATCAAAGATCCTTGTTCATTCTTCATCGTTCATTCATCATCGATCATTGATCCTTATTCATTCTTCATCGTTCATTCATCATTGATCATTGATCCTTATTCATTCTTCATCGTTCATTCTTCATTGATCATTGATCCTTGTTCATTCTTCACCGTTCATTCATCATTGATCATTGATCCTTATTCATTCTTCATCGTTCATTCTTCATTGATCATTGATCCTTGTTCATTCTTCATCGTTCATTCATCATTGATCATTGATCCTTATTCATTCATCATCGTTCATTCTTCATAGATCATTGATTCTTGTTCATTCTTCATCGTTCATTCTTCATTGATCATTGATCCTTATTCATTCTTAATCGTTCATTCTTCATTGATCATTGATCCTTGTTCATTCTTCATCGTTCATTGTTAATTGATCATTGATCCTTATTCATTCTCCATCGTTCATTCATCATTGATCATTGATCCTTGTTCATTCTACATCGTTCATTCTTCATTGATCATTGATCCTTGTTCCTTCTTCATCGTTCATTCATCATTGATCATTGATCCTTGTTCATTCTTCATCGTTCATTCTTCACTGATCATTAATCCTTGTTCATTCTTCATCGTTCAATGTTCATTATTCATTGATCCTTGTTCATTCTTCATCGTTCATTCTTCATTGATCATTGATCCTTTTTCATTGTTCATCGTTCGTTCTTTATTGATGATTGATCCTTGTTCATTCTTCATCGCTCAATCATCATTGATCATTGATCCTTGTACATTCTTCATTGATCATTAATCCTTGTTCATTCTTCATCATTCATTCTTCATTGATCATTGATGCTTGTTCATTCTTCATCATTCATTCTTCATTGATCATTCATCCTTGTTCATTCTTCATCGTTCGGTCTTCATTGATCATTGATCCTTGTTCATTCTTCATCGTTCATTCTTCATTGATCATTCATCCTTGTTCATTCTTCATCGTTCATTCATCATTGATCATTGATCCTTGTTCATTCTTCATCGCTCAATCATCATTGATCATTGTTCCATGTTCATTCTTCATTGATCATTGATCCTTGTTCATTCTTCATCGTTCATTCTTCATTGATCATTGATGCTTGTTCATTCTTCATCGTTCATTCTTCATTGATCATTCATCCTTGTTCATTCTTCATCGTTCATTCTTCATTGATCATTCATCCTTGTTCATTCTTCATCGCTGATGTAAAATCATCAAGCAACAAAGACCTCACCAAGAGCAACCAAGATCAAGCAAGCACCAATGGGTTGACATCTACGCCAATTACACAAAATAGGCAAATAAACAGCAATGAGGAGGCCCACACATCTGGAAGGAAGCAAAGAAAACCTAAAGAGGCTAAGGGAAGCCAAGAACACACAGAAACCAACTCATGGGACCCAAGAGAACCCCCAGACAGCAAAAACAGAACAGCAGCAGAATCTGCTGACCAGCAGACCTTGACGGATCGCCTGAGCACAGGTCAGGGGCATCTGGGCCAAGGGAAAGGAGGGAATGGCATCTCCCTACACGGACCTAGCCATAAAGGCCCTCGAGTCACGCTAATAATCCATCAGGAAGACTAGAGTGCGCACAGAAGGAAGGCTGGGCAGAAGGAAAACAAGAGCATTTTTTTGACTAAGTGTTTAGCCTTTGATTGTATTCTGTTTTTGTTTTAACTAACTCCACGTGTATTTGGGAGTCTTTGTAACGGCTAGTTAGATATCAAAACTCTATAAATAGCTTAGTTTCTCATGTAATAAAGGACGTTTGAATAAGAATCAATAAAGAGGTAATTTTCAGAGTAAAGTTTAGTTTTCTGTTTTGTGAAGTTTTTGTGTAAACTTCGTCAGTTGTGGGACAACTTGGCCGGAGAGTTTGAAGGGTTACGTGGAAACTTGGATTCTCACCGGAGGTTTGTAATCAAGGCTATCATTTCCTTGCATTACATCAAGCGTAGGATAAGTGATACAAGCCAGACAAGGCCATCATTCATACCCATCAGAAAATCAAGAACCACGTTCTTGGTTCATGTGGGTTGTCTGAGTGTTTGTTCGGGAGGTATTGTAGGACTCTGAGTGCACCATTGATTAAGGTTGTTGATCAACGAGAATCATTGCATGATAAAGTCCATATCCAGCCCTTTATTTTACATCAATCGCTCATTCTTCACTGATCATTCATGCTTGTTCATTCTTCATCGTTCATTGTTCATTGATCAAAGATCCTTGTTCATTCTTCATCGTTCATTCATCATTGATCATTGATCCTTATTCATTCTTCATCGTTCATTCATCATTGATAATTGATCCTTATTCATTCTTCATCGTTCATTCTTCATTGATCATTGATCCTTGTTCATTCTTCATCGTTCATTCATCATTGATCATTGATCCTTATTCATTCTTCATCGTTCATTCTTCATAGATCATTGATTCTTGTTCATTCTTCATCGTTCATTCTTCATTGATCATTGATCCTTATTCATTGTTCATCGTTCATTCTTCATTGATCATTGATCCTTGTTCATTCTTCATCGTTCATTGTTCATTGATCATTGATCCTTGTTCATTCTCCATCGTTCATTCATCGTTGATCATTGATCCTTGTTCATTCTTCATCGTTCATTCTTCATTGATCATTGATCCTTGTTCCTTCTTCATCGTTCATTCATCATTGATCATTGATCCTTGTTCATTCTTCATCGTTCATTCTTCACTGATCATTAATCCTTGTTCATTCTTCATCGTTCAATGTTCATTATTCATTGATCCTTGTTCATTCTTCATCGTTCATTCTTCATTGATCATTGATCCTTTTTCATTGTTCATCGTTCGTTCTTTATTGATGATTGATCCTTGTTCATTCTTCATCGCTCAATCATCATTGATCATTGATCCTTGTTCATTCTTCATTGATCATTAATCCTTGTTCATTCTTCATCGTTCATTCTTCATTGATCATTGATGCTTGTTCATTCTTCATCGTTCATTCTTCATTGATCATTCATGCTTGTTCATTCTTCATCGTTCATTCTTCATTGATCATTGATCCTTGTTCATTCTTCATCGTTCATTCATCATTGATCATTGATCCTTATTCATTCTTCATCGTTCATTCTTCATTGATCATTGATCCTTGTTCATTCTTCATCGTTCATTCATCATTGATCATTGATCCTTATTCATTCTTCATCGTTCATTCTTCATTGATCATTGATCCTTGTTCATTCTTCATCGTTCATTCATCATTGATCATTGATCCTTATTCATTCTTCATCGTTCATTCTTCATAGATCATTGATTCTTGTTCATTCTTCATCGTTCATTCTTCATTGATCATTGATCCTTATTCATTCTTCATCGTTCATTCTTCATTGATCATTGATCCTTGTTCATTCTTCATCGTTCATTGTTAATTGATCATTGATCCTTATTCATTCTCCATCGTTCATTCATCATTGATCATTGATCCTAGTTCATTCTTCATCGTTCATTCTTTATTGATCATTGATCCTTGTTCCTTCTTCATCGTTCATTCATCATTGATCATTGATCCTTGTTCATTCTTCATCGTTCATTCTTCACTGATCATTTATCCTTGTTCATTCTTCATCGTTCAATGTTCATTATTCATTGATCCTTGTTCATTCTTCATCGTTCATTCTTCATTGATCATTGATCCTTTTTCATTGTTCATCGTTCGTTCTTTATTGATGATTGATCCTTGTTCATTCTTCATCGCTCAATCATCATTGATCATTGATCCTTGTTCATTCTTCATTGATCATTAATCCTTGTTCATTCTTCATCATTCATTCTTCATTGATCATTGATGCTTGTTCATTCTTCATCATTCATTCTTCATTGATCATTCATCCTTGTTCATTCTTCATCGTTCGGTCTTCATTGATCATTGATCCTTGTTCATTCTTCATCGTTCATTCTTCATTGATCATTCATCCTTGTTCATTCCTCATCGTTCATTCGTCATTGATCATTGATCCTTGTTCATTCTTCATCGCTCAATCATCATTGATCATTGTTCCTTGTTCATTCTTCGTTGATCATTTATCCTTGTTCATTCTTCATCGTTCATTCTTCATTGATCATTGATGCTTGTTCATTCTTCATCGTTCATTCTTCATTGATCATTCATCCTTGTTCATTCTTCATCGTTCATTCATCATGGATCATTGATCCTCGTTCATTCTTCATCGTTCATTCTTCATTGATCATTGATCCTTGTTCCTTCTTCATCGTTCATTCATCATTGATCATTGATCCTTGTTCATTCTTCATCGTTCAATTTTCATTATTCATTGATCCTTGTTCATTCTTCATCGTTCATTCTTCATTGATCATTGATCCTTTTTCATTGTTCATCGTTCGTTCTTCATTGATGATTGAACCTTGTTCATTCTTCATCGCTCAATCATCATTGATCATTGTTCCTTGTTCATTCTTCGTTGATCATTGTTCCTTGTTCATTCTTCATCGTTCATTCTTCATTGATCATTCATGCTTGTTCATTCTTCATCGTTCATTCTTCATTGATCATTCATCCTTATTCATTCTTCATCGTTCATTCTTCATTGATCATTCATCCTTGTTCATTCTTCATCGTTCATTCATCATTGATCATTGATCCTTGTTCATTCTTCATCGCTCAATCATCATTGATCATTCATCCTTGTTCATTCTTCATCGTTCATTCTTCATTGATCATTGATCCTTGTTCATTCTTCATCGTTCATTCTTCATAGATCATTCATCCTTGTTCATTCTTCATCGTTCATTCTTCATTGATCATTCATCCTTGTTCATTCTTCATCGCTCATTCTTCACTGATCATTCATGCTTGTTCATTCTTCATCGTTCATTGTTCATTGATCAAAGATCCTTGTTCATTCTTCATCGTTCATTCATCATTGATCATTGATCCTTATTCATTCTTCATCGTTCATTCATCATTGATCATTGATTCTTATTCATTCTTCATCGTTCATTCTTCATTGATCATTGATCCTTGTTCATTCTTCATCGTTCATTCATCATTGATCATTGATCCTTATTCATTCTTCATCGTTCATTCTTCATAGATCATTGATTCTTGTTCATTCTTCATCGTTCATTCTTCATTGATCATTGATCCATATTCATTCTTCATCGTTCATTCTTCATTGATCATTGATCCTTGTTCATTCTTCATCGTTCATTGTTCATTGATCATTGATCCTTATTCATTCTTCATCGTTCATTCTTCATAGATCATGGATTCTTGTTTATTCTTCATCGTTCATTCTTCATTGATCATTGATCCTTATTCATTCTTCATCGTTCATTCTTCATTGATCATTGATCCTTGTTCATTCTTCATCGTTCATTGTTCATTGATCATTGATCCTTGTTCATTCTTCATCGTTCATTGTTCATTGATCATTGATCCTTGTTCATTCTCCATCGTTCATTCATCATTGATCATTGATCCTTGTTCATTCTTCATCGTTCATTCTTCATTGATCATTGATCCTTGTTCCTTCTTGATGTATGTGTGCGTGGTGAATGCAATGGAATGGATTGGACACGAAGATATATGGAGGATATTCCAATACTGCTGGGCAGTGCCTTGATCAAGGGTGGACTACCAAGCCCCTTTTCAACGCAACAATGGAGAGTTCCTTTGATAAATCAAGGGAATTATCGATTGTTCTTGGATGAGTGCAGCGTGGCCTTGAAGACTGATCAAGGTTTTCACACAAACACGAAGGGCAAACTGGCCCAAGTAACCCAATTGCAAGCAATTGAAGAAAGTTTCAAACACTTGAAAATTTCTGAAATTTTGGAATTTTTATTCAACAATCAATGTCCATTACAATGCATGAATCAACTATATATAGAGCTAGGAATGAAAGGTAGGCTATTTACACGAATGCCTAACGGTCATTAACGGTCATATACAAACACGTGCTATACACGCGCCTAAAATAGAACAATAGAACTATGCAACAGCTTATTCGCAAATCTTTCAACTGGGCGACCTTGGGCTCTGTTTTCAGTCCACCTCCGGTGACTTCCAGGAGGGCTCTTGGGTCATGGTAGCTAGACCCATGTGTAGAGATTCCAGATCTACCTTCCACGTCATCCAATGGGCTCGGTTCACGTCTGGGCGGGCTTGCCAAGGTGGCTTGGTCAGTGGTCAGAAGCTGCTGGTTTTGGCTTGCTGTCCATGATGACTGTGCGACCTTTGCCTTACCTTTCCATGTGCTTCCAATGATTATTAGTAGGACTCTTGGACCTTGATAGCAAGTTCCATGTGTAGAGATTCCAAATATGCCTTCCACCTCATCCCATGGGCTTAGGGTTCGTCTGGGTAGGCCCACCAAGGTGGTCTGGTCAGTGGAGCAGGTCAGCAACTTCTGATGGTCCGTATGCTTCTGATCTTGGATTGTTGCTAGGCTCTTCTGTTGTTTTGATGATTTATACGATTGTATTTGTTCTAAATCATCATTGCTTTGATTGTCTTGGAATGAATAAAGTTCTTTGCTCATCATTGTTAATGGTCTTAATGCAAACCCATTTATGAAAACAGAATGATGAAGGAAATTAGTGTTGTTGTCCTTTGGGTCCTTTGGGTCATGGTTGCTATCTCCATATGAGCCTAGCTGACTTGGCTCAATCCCCCCTTCTTGAAAAAGAATTGTCCTCAATTCCAAGTCCATGAGATAGGGTGCTAAGTCCTCAATGTTGAATGTGAGTGAGACACCATAGTTGCTGTGCAGATCAACAATGTATGCATCTGCTACTGCCTGAACCTGAACATGTATGTGCTGGGTTATGGCTATTTGCTTCTTTGCATTCCATGGACTTTTGTCCTTATGCTTCCTGAGGTGAGAAAAGCTCCTTTGCTTGAGTAGAATCCATGCAAATTCACCAAGTTGCATCAACTTGCTCTGCTTCAGTTCCTTGTTTACTCTGTGCTGGTGTCTTGCTTTTGTTTTGTGCAGCTTCTTATGCATTGGTTTGTGTTTTTTTCGGAAGTACTCATCATGCTTATGAACATTAGTGTTATATCTGTGCAAAACAAGAAGATCAATTAGTAAAAGATCATGAGCAACAATTGAAAACCTCTTAATAATAGGTTTAACTTCCTTGGACAGCTTAGACCAACAATGATTTTCTGGTTTCTTCTTTCCCACACATCTTTTTTTATTTATTAAGTGCATAGGTTGCTTGGTCTTGGAAGTAGGTACAGCTTTGTGAGGGGATAAAGGAATTAATTCTTTCATCTTACCCTCATGCCTTTCTTCCTCTTCAGGGTATACTTTGAAATGCCCATGGTCACAACACTTAGACCAAACCACATCCTTGATTGGTGTGACACTCTTGCTATTGGACTCGTTGCTACTGGTTTTAATGGAGGTATTAGTAGTGATCACATTCCTAATATTCAAAGGCTGCTGGTTGCTTTTATGCATAGATGATTCATTGGTTTGTGCAACAAGTTGTGAAGTGCTTTTCTTTGAGTATTGCTCTAATAGTAATGCATGATCATTAGCTAAGGCTACTGTTTTGTTGCCTTGAGTGAGTGTGCTCCATTGTATAGGCAATTGCTGTGTGTAATTACTAGGCACATACTTTCTCCTCATTTTTTTCTTAAGGTTCTCCCAAGAATTCACTTTTTTCTTTCCATTCCTAAGCCTTTGCCTTTGAACTCCTTCTAACCATATGGCAGCTAGTTTGGTGAGTTTCACCTTTGCAATCTTGTATTGATGGTCTGGGTGGGTAGCCTTATATTCAAAGTATCGTTCTACCCCTTCCTCCCATTCAATGTATTCCTCAGGGTCATATGAGGTTCCATCAAACTCATGCATACCAACCCTCATGGATTTGTCTTCCCTTGTAGCCTCAATATTAGGGTCTTGGTGTAGGTGTTGTGGTAGTGTAGCATTTTTCAATTCTGTGACGGCCAAGCTTAATTGAGTGACCATGTTAACTAGTGCATCAAATTTATCATTGTTATCCATAATGACTTATGTGAATGCAGACACAGACAAATATGCAAAGAAGGAAGTGAATGCAGCAAGACTATTCTGTGCACAGCAGCAATCAGATTTTGAACATTCTGTATTCTGTGCAAGATGTAATGAACAACAACAATCACTTTATGTTCTTTGAATGAATTTTCTAATGTGAATTCTTAGTTATTTGTTTATTGAGGTTAGATATGCAAGAATCAAACAGCAAGTCCTAAAGTAGAAAAGAATGCAGCAGGTTCCCTCTGATCACAACACATTCAGATTCCAAATGATCTGAATTCTGTGCACCAAACAGCAAAAATTCAATTTGTACTTAGAATTAAATGAAATACTAATGTAAATCCCTATTTTATCTAAGTAATGAAGACAACAAATGCATAAAATCAAAGAAAACAACAATGAAGAACAAAACACTTGATCAAAACAGAATAGTTTCTTAAAATCTGATTTTTGTGGCTATTATGCAATGTGCAATCTTAATGAAAACCAATTTGCACGAAATTTTAAGTGAAATGTGATTGCAAACCTTTATTTTATCAAATCAAAATGAAAAGTGATAACAAAAAGAGCAGAAATATCACCAAAGATCAACAGATCAGAATCTTGAATTTTCAAGATCCTGTTCAGCAGTCTGTACAAACACTTGCGCCAAATTTTGCACACAACGTGAAATCCAATCTTTCTTTCAAGAACTCAAAGTTAAGACACTAACCTTGATTGCTCTAAAAGTATTTGATGAAATTCAACGTCTACAAAAAGATATGCATAAAATTCTCACCAGACAGATTGTAGGATTCAATTCAGAATGAAGCAAAGCCTTTCTTGATTTTCCGGCCTCCACAAGTGCTCTTGCCCTCTTCGTGAACCGTGCTCTGATACCAATTGATCCAAGTACGCGTGGTCAACGCATGACCTTGGATTTGATACGAAATGGGGGGGATATTCCAAGGCTGACATGCAGCATATTGACAAGAGCTGGACTGCCAGACCTCCTCTCAATACAACCCCGATGCATTCCTTTGATCAATCAATGGAATGATCAACGTTCTTGGATAGGGTGTAGTGTGGCCTTGAAGGCTGATCAAGGATTCACACCAACACGAAGGGCAAACTGGCCCTAGTAACCCAATTGCAAAGGCAATTGAAAAAAAATTCAAACACTGAATTTTTTCTGAAATGTTTTCATTAAAATCAACTAACTTGTTTACAATGAATGAGCCATCTATATATAGACATATGGGAAGTGGGAAATACAATGACAAGGCTTATGACACGCCCCCAAACAAGAATAACGGCTAAAAAGTATCACGTGACTAACATGTGCACATTTTAAGGATCAAAAATCAGAAAACAGAATTCTTATTTTGCTGCACTATCCGCTGAACACTCGACCTTCAGCTCCATTTCTTTGGGTCTTCCCGTGATGGATAAGAGGCAATTAAGGTCTTGATGGAAAGATCCAAGTATAGAGATTCCATTTTTATCCTTCATGTCTCCCAAAGTGTGTGGGTTAGCTCGGGACATCCCTTGCAAGGTCACCTGGTCACCAAGTCAGAACACCAGTTCTGATCTCAGCATCGACCTGCTGACTGGAGGACCTTGTGCACGGATTTCAGAGAGCTGTGTGCACTATTAGCATGAATCTTGGACCTTTATGGCTAGGCCTATGTATAGAGATCACGTCCCCATGATTGGTTAGGTCTAAAGCTTCATGGTCAAGGCTTGGTTTGCGGCTGGTTTGCGGCTGTGCTGTTCTGCTACTGTTTTTAGTGTTCTGTGTATGTTGTTGGCTTTCCTTGTTCTTGCCTTTGTATCTATTCTTCCATGATCAATTCACCCCCCTTCCTAGCTGTCTTGGCTCTCATTACATTCAAGATCCATGGGTGAATTACTAAGTGCAGAATCAGAATAACTTGGGAGATGCATGTGCATATGGTTGAACAACACACGTCCATTCTTCCACTTATTGCCAAGCTACCAAGATCTGAACCAATATGGTTCACTTCTTCATCGTTCATTCATCATTGATCATTGATCCTTGTTCATTCTTCATCGCTCAATCATCATTGATCATTGATCCTTGTTCATTCTTCATTGATCATTAATCCTTGTTCATTCTTCATCATTCATTCTTCATTGATCATTGATGCTTGTTCATTCTTCATCATTCATTCTTCATTGATCATTCATCCTTGTTCATTCTTCATCGTTCGGTCTTCATTGATCATTGATCCTTGTTCATTCTTCATCGTTCATTCTTCATTGATCATTCATCCTTGTTCATTCTTCATCGTTCATTCATCATTGATCATTGATCCTTGTTCATTCTTCATCGCTCAATCATCATTGATCATTGTTCCTTGTTCATTCTTCGTTGATCATTGATCCTTGTTCATTCTTCATCTTTCATTCTTCATTGATCATTGATGCTTGTTCATTCTTCATCGTTCATTCTTCATTGATCATTCATCCTTGTTCATTCTTCATCGTTCATTCTTCATTGATCATTGATCCTTGTTCATTCTTCATCGTTCATTCTTCATTGATCATTCATCCTTGTTCATTCTTCATCGTTCATTCTTCACTGATCATTGTTCCTTGTTCATTCTTCATTGATCATTGATCCTTGTTCATTCTTCATCGTTCATTCTTCATTGATCATTGATGCTTGTTCATTCTTCATCGTTCATTCTTCATTGATCATTCATCCTTGTTCATTCTTCATCGTTCATTCTTCATTGATCATTGATCCTTGTTCATTCTTCATCGTTCATTCTTCATTGATCATTCATGCTTGTTCATTCTTCATCGTTCATTGTTCATTGATCAAAGATCCTTGTTCATTCTTCATCGTTCATTCATCATTGATCATTGATCCTTATTCATTCTTCATCGTTCATTCATCATTGATCATTCATGCTTTTTCATTCTTCATCGTTCATTCTTCATTGATCATTGATCCTTGTTCATTCTTCATCGTTCATTCATCATTGATCATTTATCCTTATTCATTCTTCATCGTTCATGCTTCATAGATCATTGATTCTTGTTCATTCTTCATCGTTCATTCTTCATTGATCATTGATCCGTATTCATTCTTCATCGTTCATTCTTCATTGATCATTGATCCTTGTTCATTCTTCATCGTTCATTGTTCATTGATCATTGATCCTTGTTCATTCTCCATCGTTCATTCATCATTGATCATTGATCCTTGTTCATTCTTCATCGTTCATTCTTCATTGATTATTGATCCTTGTTCCTTCTTCATCGTTCATTCATCATTGATCATTGATCCTTGTTCATTCTTCATCGTTCATTCTTCACTGATCATTTATCCTTGTTCATTCTTCATCGTTCAATGTTCATTATTCATTGATCCTTGTTCATTCTTCATCGTTCATTCTTCATTGATCATTGATCCTTTTTCATTGTTCATCGTTCGTTCTTTATTGATGATTGATCCTTGTTCATTCTTCATCGCTCATTCATCATTGATCATTGATCCTTGTTCATTCTTCATTGATCATTAATCCTTGTTCATTCTTCATCATTCATTCTTCATTGATCATTGATGCTTGTTCATTCTTCATCATTCATTCTTCATTGATCATTCATCCTTGTTCATTCTTCATCGTTCGGTCTTCATTGATCATTGATCCTTGTTCATTCTTCATCGTTCATTCTTCATTGATCATTCATCCTTGTTCATTCTTCATCGTTCATTCGTCATTGATCATTGATCCTTGTTCATTCTTCATCGCTCAATCATCATTGATCATTGTTCCTTGTTCATTCTTCGTTGATCATTGATCCTTGTTCATTCTTCATCGTTCATTCTTCATTGATCATTGATGCTTGTTCATTCTTCATCGTTCATTCTTCATTGATCATTCATCCTTGTTCATTCTTCATCGTTCATTCATCATGGATCATTGATCCTCGTTCATTCTTCATCGTTCATTCTTCATTGATCATTGATCCTTGTTCCTTCTTCATCGTTCATTCATCATTGATCATTGATCCTTGTTCATTCTTCATCGTTCAATTTTCATTATTCATTGATCCTTATTCATTCTTCATCGTTCATTCTTCATTGATCATTGATCCTTTTTCATTGTTCATCGTTCGTTCTTCATTGATGATTGAACCTTGTTCATTCTTCATCGCTCAATCATCATTGATCATTGTTCCTTGTTCATTCTTCGTTGATCATTGATCCTTGTTCATTCTTCATCGTTCATTCTTCATTGATCATTGATGCTTGTTCATTCTTCATCGTTCATTCTTCATTGATCATTCATCCTTGTTCATTCTTCATCGTTCATTCTTCATTGATCATTGATGCTTGTTCATTCTTCATCGTTCATTCTTCATTGATCATTCATCCTTGTTCATTCTTCATCGGTCATTCTTCACTGATGATTCATGCTTGTTCATTCTTCATCGTTCATTGTTCATTGATCAAAGATCCTTGTTCATTCTTCATCGTTCATTCATCATTGATCATTGATCCTTATTCATTCTTCATCGTTCATTCATCATTGATCATTGATCCTTATTCATTCTTCATCGTTCATTCTTCATTGATCATTGATCCTTGTTCATTCTTCATCGTTCATTCATCATTGATCATTGATCCTTGTTCATTCTTCATCGCTCAATCATCATTGATCATTGTTCCTTGTTCATTCTTCGTTGATCATTGATCCTTGTTCATTCTTCATCGTTCATTCTTCATTGATCATTGATGCTTGTTCATTCTTCATCGTTCATTCTTCATTGATCATTCATCCTTGTTCATTCTTCATTGATCATTGATCGTTGTTCATTCTTCATCGTTCATTCTTCATTGATCATTCATCCTTGTTCATTCTTCATCGTTCATTCTTCACTGATCATTGTTCCTTGTTCATTCTTCATTGATCATTGATCCTTGTTCATTCTTCATCGTTCATTCTTCATTGATCATTGATGCTTGTTCATTCTTCATCGTTCATTCTTCATTTATCATTCATCCTTGTTCATTCTTCATCGTTCATTCTTCATTGATCATTCATCCTTGTTCATTCTTCATCGTTCATTCTTCATTGATCCTTCATCCTTGTTCATTCTTCATCGCTCATTCTTCACTGATCATTCATGCTTGTTCATTCTTCATCGTTCATTGTTCATTGATCAAAGATCCTTGTTCATTCTTCATCGTTCATTCATCATTGATCATTGATCCTTATTCATTCTTCATCGTTCATTCATCATTGATCATTGATCCTTATTCATTCTTCATCGTTCATTCTTCACTGATCATTTATCCTTGTTCATTCTTCATCGTTCAATGTTCATTATTCATTGATCCTTGTTCATTCTTCATCGTTCATTCTTCATTGATCATTGATCCTTTTTCATTGTTCATCGTTCGTTCTTTATTGATGATTGATCCTTGTTCATTCTTCATCGCTCAATCATCATTGATCATTGATCCTTGTTCATTCTTCATTGATCATTAATCCTTGTTCATTCTTCATCATTCATTCTTCATTGATCATTGATGCTTGTTCCTTCTTCATCATTCATTCTTCATTGATCATTCATCCTTGTTCATTCTTCATCGTTCGGTCTTCATTGATCATTGATCCTTGTTCATTCTTCATCGTTCATTCTTCATTGATCATTGATCCTTTTTCATTGTTCATCGTTCGTTCTTCATTGATGATTGAACCTTGTTCATTCTTCATCGCTCAATCATCATTGATCATTGTTCCTTGTTCATTCTTCGTTGATTATTGTTCCTTGTTCATTCTTCATCGTTCATTCTTCATTGATCATTCATGCTTGTTCATTCTTCATCGTTCATTCTTCATTGATCATTCATCCTTGTTCATTCTTCATCGTTCATTCTTCATTGATCATTCATCCTTGTTCATTCTTCATCGTTCATTCATCATTGATCATTGATCCTTGTTCATTCTTCATCGCTCAATCATCATTGATCATTGTTCCTTGTTCATTCTTCGTTGATCATTGATTCTTGTTCATTCTTCATCGTTCATTCTTCATTGATCATTCATCCTTGTTCATTCTTCATCGCTCATTCTTCACTGATGATTCATGCTTGTTCATTCTTCATCGTTCATTGTTCATTGATCAAAGATCCTTGTTCATTCTTCATCGTTCATTCATCATCGATCATTGATCCTTATTCATTCTTCATCGTTCATTCATCATTGATCATTGATCCTTATTCATTCTTCATCGTTCATTCTTCATTGATCATTGATCCTTGTTCATTCTTCACCGTTCATTCATCATTGATCATTGATCCTTATTCATTCTTCATCGTTCATTCTTCATTGATCATTGATCCTTGTTCATTCTTCATCGTTCATTCATCATTGATCATTGATCCTTATTCATTCATCATCGTTCATTCTTCATAGATCATTGATTCTTGTTCATTCTTCATCGTTCATTCTTCATTGATCATTGATCCTTATTCATTCTTAATCGTTCATTCTTCATTGATCATTGATCCTTGTTCATTCTTCATCGTTCATTGTTAATTGATCATTGATCCTTATTCATTCTCCATCGTTCATTCATCATTGATCATTGATCCTTGTTCATTCTACATCGTTCATTCTTCATTGATCATTGATCCTTGTTCCTTCTTCATCGTTCATTCATCATTGATCATTGATCCTTGTTCATTCTTCATCGTTCATTCTTCACTGATCATTAATCCTTGTTCATTCTTCATCGTTCAATGTTCATTATTCATTGATCCTTGTTCATTCTTCATCGTTCATTCTTCATTGATCATTGATCCTTTTTCATTGTTCATCGTTCGTTCTTTATTGATGATTGATCCTTGTTCATTCTTCATCGCTCAATCATCATTGATCATTGATCCTTGTACATTCTTCATTGATCATTAATCCTTGTTCATTCTTCATCATTCATTCTTCATTGATCATTGATGCTTGTTCATTCTTCATCATTCATTCTTCATTGATCATTCATCCTTGTTCATTCTTCATCGTTCGGTCTTCATTGATCATTGATCCTTGTTCATTCTTCATCGTTCATTCTTCATTGATCATTCATCCTTGTTCATTCTTCATCGTTCATTCATCATTGATCATTGATCCTTGTTCATTCTTCATCGCTCAATCATCATTGATCATTGTTCCATGTTCATTCTTCATTGATCATTGATCCTTGTTCATTCTTCATCGTTCATTCTTCATTGATCATTGATGCTTGTTCATTCTTCATCGTTCATTCTTCATTGATCATTCATCCTTGTTCATTCTTCATCGTTCATTCTTCATTGATCATTCATCCTTGTTCATTCTTCATCGCTGATGTAAAATCATCAAGCAACAAAGACCTCACCAAGAGCAACCAAGATCAAGCAAGCACCAATGGGTTGACATCTACGCCAATTACACAAAATAGGCAAATAAACAGCAATGAGGAGGCCCACACATCTGGAAGGAAGCAAAGAAAACCTAAAGAGGCTAAGGGAAGCCAAGAACACACAGAAACCAACTCATGGGACCCAAGAGAACCCCCAGACAGCAAAAACAGAACAGCAGCAGAATCTGCTGACCAGCAGACCTTGACGGATCGCCTGAGCACAGGTCAGGGGCATCTGGGCCAAGGGAAAGGAGGGAATGGCATCTCCCTACACGGACCTAGCCATAAAGGCCCTCGAGTCACGCTAATAATCCATCAGGAAGACTAGAGTGCGCACAGAAGGAAGGCTGGGCAGAAGGAAAACAAGAGCATTTTTTTGACTAAGTGTTTAGCCTTTGATTGTATTCTGTTTTTGTTTTAACTAACTCCACGTGTATTTGGGAGTCTTTGTAACGGCTAGTTAGATATCAAAACTCTATAAATAGCTTAGTTTCTCATGTAATAAAGGACGTTTGAATAAGAATCAATAAAGAGGTAATTTTCAGAGTAAAGTTTAGTTTTCTGTTTTGTGAAGTTTTTGTGTAAACTTCGTCAGTTGTGGGACAACTTGGCCGGAGAGTTTGAAGGGTTACGTGGAAACTTGGATTCTCACCGGAGGTTTGTAATCAAGGCTATCATTTCCTTGCATTACATCAAGCGTAGGATAAGTGATACAAGCCAGACAAGGCCATCATTCATACCCATCAGAAAATCAAGAACCACGTTCTTGGTTCATGTGGGTTGTCTGAGTGTTTGTTCGGGAGGTATTGTAGGACTCTGAGTGCACCATTGATTAAGGTTGTTGATCAACGAGAATCATTGCATGATAAAGTCCATATCCAGCCCTTTATTTTACATCAATCGCTCATTCTTCACTGATCATTCATGCTTGTTCATTCTTCATCGTTCATTGTTCATTGATCAAAGATCCTTGTTCATTCTTCATCGTTCATTCATCATTGATCATTGATCCTTATTCATTCTTCATCGTTCATTCATCATTGATAATTGATCCTTATTCATTCTTCATCGTTCATTCTTCATTGATCATTGATCCTTGTTCATTCTTCATCGTTCATTCATCATTGATCATTGATCCTTATTCATTCTTCATCGTTCATTCTTCATAGATCATTGATTCTTGTTCATTCTTCATCGTTCATTCTTCATTGATCATTGATCCTTATTCATTGTTCATCGTTCATTCTTCATTGATCATTGATCCTTGTTCATTCTTCATCGTTCATTGTTCATTGATCATTGATCCTTGTTCATTCTCCATCGTTCATTCATCATTGATCATTGATCCTTGTTCATTCTTCATCGTTCATTCTTCATTGATCATTGATCCTTGTTCCTTCTTCATCGTTCATTCATCATTGATCATTGATCCTTGTTCATTCTTCATCGTTCATTCTTCACTGATCATTAATCCTTGTTCATTCTTCATCGTTCAATGTTCATTATTCATTGATCCTTGTTCATTCTTCATCGTTCATTCTTCATTGATCATTGATCCTTTTTCATTGTTCATCGTTCGTTCTTTATTGATGATTGATCCTTGTTCATTCTTCATCGCTCAATCATCATTGATCATTGATCCTTGTTCATTCTTCATTGATCATTAATCCTTGTTCATTCTTCATCGTTCATTCTTCATTGATCATTGATGCTTGTTCATTCTTCATCGTTCATTCTTCATTGATCATTCATGCTTGTTCATTCTTCATCGTTCATTCTTCATTGATCATTGATCCTTGTTCATTCTTCATCGTTCATTCATCATTGATCATTGATCCTTATTCATTCTTCATCGTTCATTCTTCATTGATCATTGATCCTTGTTCATTCTTCATCGTTCATTCATCATTGATCATTGATCCTTATTCATTCTTCATCGTTCATTCTTCATTGATCATTGATCCTTGTTCATTCTTCATCGTTCATTCATCATTGATCATTGATCCTTATTCATTCTTCATCGTTCATTCTTCATAGATCATTGATTCTTGTTCATTCTTCATCGTTCATTCTTCATTGATCATTGATCCTTATTCATTCTTCATCGTTCATTCTTCATTGATCATTGATCCTTGTTCATTCTTCATCGTTCATTGTTAATTGATCATTGATCCTTATTCATTCTCCATCGTTCATTCATCATTGATCATTGATCCTAGTTCATTCTTCATCGTTCATTCTTTATTGATCATTGATCCTTGTTCCTTCTTCATCGTTCATTCATCATTGATCATTGATCCTTGTTCATTCTTCATCGTTCATTCTTCACTGATCATTTATCCTTGTTCATTCTTCATCGTTCAATGTTCATTATTCATTGATCCTTGTTCATTCTTCATCGTTCATTCTTCATTGATCATTGATCCTTTTTCATTGTTCATCGTTCGTTCTTTATTGATGATTGATCCTTGTTCATTCTTCATCGCTCAATCATCATTGATCATTGATCCTTGTTCATTCTTCATTGATCATTAATCCTTGTTCATTCTTCATCATTCATTCTTCATTGATCATTGATGCTTGTTCATTCTTCATCATTCATTCTTCATTGATCATTCATCCTTGTTCATTCTTCATCGTTCGGTCTTCATTGATCATTGATCCTTGTTCATTCTTCATCGTTCATTCTTCATTGATCATTCATCCTTGTTCATTCCTCATCGTTCATTCGTCATTGATCATTGATCCTTGTTCATTCTTCATCGCTCAATCATCATTGATCATTGTTCCTTGTTCATTCTTCGTTGATCATTTATCCTTGTTCATTCTTCATCGTTCATTCTTCATTGATCATTGATGCTTGTTCATTCTTCATCGTTCATTCTTCATTGATCATTCATCCTTGTTCATTCTTCATCGTTCATTCATCATGGATCATTGATCCTCGTTCATTCTTCATCGTTCATTCTTCATTGATCATTGATCCTTGTTCCTTCTTCATCGTTCATTCATCATTGATCATTGATCCTTGTTCATTCTTCATCGTTCAATTTTCATTATTCATTGATCCTTGTTCATTCTTCATCGTTCATTCTTCATTGATCATTGATCCTTTTTCATTGTTCATCGTTCGTTCTTCATTGATGATTGAACCTTGTTCATTCTTCATCGCTCAATCATCATTGATCATTGTTCCATGTTCATTCTTCGTTGATCATTGTTCCTTGTTCATTCTTCATCGTTCATTCTTCATTGATCATTCATGCTTGTTCATTCTTCATCGTTCATTCTTCATTGATCATTCATCCTTATTCATTCTTCATCGTTCATTCTTCATTGATCATTCATCCTTGTTCATTCTTCATCGTTCATTCATCATTGATCATTGATCCTTGTTCATTCTTCATCGCTCAATCATCATTGATCATTGTTCCTTGTTCATTCTTCGTTGATCATTGATCCTTGTTCATTCTTCATCGTTCATTCTTCATTGATCATTCATCCTTGTTCATTCTTCATCGTTCATTCTTCATTGATCATTGATTCTTGTTCATTCTTCATCGTTCATTCTTCATTGATCATTCATCCTTGTTCATTCTTCATCGCTCATTCTTCACTGATGATTCATGCTTGTTCATTCTTCATCGTTCATTGTTCATTGATCAAAGATCCTTGTTCATTCTTCATCGTTCGGTCTTCATTGATCATTGATCCTTGTTCATTCTTCATCGTTCATTCTTCATTGATCATTCATCCTTGTTCATTCTTCATCGTTCATTCATCATTGATCATTGATCCTTGTTCATTCTTCATCGCTCAATCATCATTGATCATTGTTCCTTGTTCATTCTTCATTGATCATTGATCCTTGTTCATTCTTCATCGTTCATTCTTCATTGATCATTGATGCTTGTTCATTCTTCATCGTTCATTCTTCATTGATCATTCATCCTTGTTCATTCTTCATCGTTCATTCTTCATTGATCATTGATCCTTGTTCATTCTTCATCGTTCATTCTTCATTGATCATTCATCCTTGTTCATTCTTCATCGCTCATTCTTCACTGATCATTCATGCTTGTTCATTCTTCATCGTTCATTGTTCATTGATCAAAGATCCTTGTTCATTCTTCATCGTTCATTCATCATTGATCATTGATCCTTATTCATTCTTCATCGTTCATTCATCATTGATAATTGATCCTTATTCATTCTTCATCGTTCATTCTTCATTGATCATTGATCCTTGTTCATTCTTCATCGTTCATTCATCATTGATCATTGATCCTTATTCATTCTTCATCGTTCATTCTTCATAGATCATTGATTCTTGTTCATTCTTCATCGTTCATTCTTCATTGATCATTGATGCTTATTCATTCTTCATCGTTCATTCTTCATTGATCATTGATCCTTGTTCATTCTTCATCGTTCATTGTTCATTGATCATTGATCCTTGTTCATTCTCCATCGTTCATTCATCATTGATCATTGATCCTTGTTCATTCTTCATCGTTCATTCTTCATTGATCATTGATCCTTGTTCATTCTTCATCGTTCATTGTTCATTGATCATTGATCCTTGTTCATTCTCCATCGTTCATTCATCATTGATCATTGATCCTTGTTCATTCTTCATCGTTCATTCTTCATTGATCATTGATCCTTGTTCCTTCTTCATCGTTCATTCATCATTGATCATTGATCCTTGTTCATTCTTCATCGTTCATTCTTCACTGATCATTAATCCTTGTTCATTCTTCATCGTTCAATGTTCATTATTCATTGATCCTTGTTCATTCTTCATCGTTCATTCTTCATTGATCATTGATCCTTTTTCATTGTTCATCGTTCGTTCTTTATTGATGATTGATCCTTGTTCATTCTTCATCGCTCAATCATCATTGATCATTGATCCTTGTTCATTCTTCATTGATCATTAATCCTTGTTCATTCTTCATCGTTCATTCTTCATTGATCATTGATGCTTGTTCATTCTTCATCGTTCATTCTTCATTGATCATTCATGCTTGTTCATTCTTCATCGTTCATTCTTCATTGATCATTGATCCTTGTTCATTCTTCATCGTTCATTCATCATTGATCATTGATCCTTATTCATTCTTCATCGTTCATTCTTCATTGATCATTGATCCTTGTTCATTCTTCATCGTTCATTCATCATTGATCATTGATCCTTATTCATTCTTCATCGTTCATTCTTCATTGATCATTGATCCTTGTTCATTCTTCATCGTTCATTCATCATTGATCATTGATCCTTATTCATTCTTCATCGTTCATTCTTCATAGATCATTGATTCTTGTTCATTCTTCATCGTTCATTCTTCATTGATCATTGATCCTTATTCATTCTTCATCGTTCATTCTTCATTGATCATTGATCCTTGTTCATTCTTCATCGTTCATTGTTAATTGATCATTGATCCTTATTCATTCTCCATCGTTCATTCATCATTGATCATTGATCCTAGTTCATTCTTCATCGTTCATTCTTTATTGATCATTGATCCTTGTTCCTTCTTCATCGTTCATTCATCATTGATCATTGATCCTTGTTCATTCTTCATCGTTCATTCTTCACTGATCATTTATCCTTGTTCATTCTTCATCGTTCAATGTTCATTATTCATTGATCCTTGTTCATTCTTCATCGTTCATTCTTCATTGATCATTGATCCTTTTTCATTGTTCATCGTTCGTTCTTTATTGATGATTGATCCTTGTTCATTCTTCATCGCTCAATCATCATTGATCATTGATCCTTGTTCATTCTTCATTGATCATTAATCCTTATTCATTCTTCATCATTCATTCTTCATTGATCATTGATGCTTGTTCATTCTTCATCATTCATTCTTCATTGATCATTCATCCTTGTTCATTCTTCATCGTTCGGTCTTCATTGATCATTGATCCTTGTTCATTCTTCATCGTTCATTCTTCATTGATCATTCATCCTTGTTCATTCCTCATCGTTCATTCGTCATTGATCATTGATCCTTGTTCATTCTTCATCGCTCAATCATCATTGATCATTGTTCCTTGTTCATTCTTCGTTGATCATTTATCCTTGTTCATTCTTCATCGTTCATTCTTCATTGATCATTGATGCTTGTTCATTCTTCATCGTTCATTCTTCATTGATCATTCATCCTTGTTCATTCTTCATCGTTCATTCATCATGGATCATTGATCCTCGTTCATTCTTCATCGTTCATTCTTCATTGATCATTGATCCTTGTTCCTTCTTCATCGTTCATTCATCATTGATCATTGATCCTTGTTCATTCTTCATCGTTCAATTTTCATTATTCATTGATCCTTGTTCATTCTTCATCGTTCATTCTTCATTGATCATTGATCCTTTTTCATTGTTCATCGTTCGTTCTTCATTGATGATTGAACCTTGTTCATTCTTCATCGCTCAATCATCATTGATCATTGTTCCATGTTCATTCTTCGTTGATCATTGTTCCTTGTTCATTCTTCATCGTTCATTCTTCATTGATCATTCATGCTTGTTCATTCTTCATCGTTCATTCTTCATTGATCATTCATCCTTATTCATTCTTCATCGTTCATTCTTCATTGATCATTCATCCTTGTTCATTCTTCATCGTTCATTCATCATTGATCATTGATCCTTGTTCATTCTTCATCGCTCAATCATCATTGATCATTGTTCCTTGTTCATTCTTCGTTGATCATTGATCCTTGTTCATTCTTCATCGTTCATTCTTCATTGATCATTCATCCTTGTTCATTCTTCATCGTTCATTCTTCATTGATCATTGATTCTTGTTCATTCTTCATCGTTCATTCTTCATTGATCATTCATCCTTGTTCATTCTTCATCGCTCATTCTTCACTGATGATTCATGCTTGTTCATTCTTCATCGTTCATTGTTCATTGATCAAAGATCCTTGTTCATTCTTCATCGTTCGGTCTTCATTGATCATTGATCCTTGTTCATTCTTCATCGTTCATTCTTCATTGATCATTCATCCTTGTTCATTCTTCATCGTTCATTCATCATTGATCATTGATCCTTGTTCATTCTTCATCGCTCAATCATCATTGATCATTGTTCCTTGTTCATTCTTCATTGATCATTGATCCTTGTTCATTCTTCATCGTTCATTCTTCATTGATCATTGATGCTTGTTCATTCTTCATCGTTCATTCTTCATTGATCATTCATCCTTGTTCATTCTTCATCGTTCATTCTTCATTGATCATTGATCCTTGTTCATTCTTCATCGTTCATTCTTCATTGATCATTCATCCTTGTTCATTCTTCATCGCTCATTCTTCACTGATCATTCATGCTTGTTCATTCTTCATCGTTCATTGTTCATTGATCAAAGCTCCTTGTTCATTCTTCATCGTTCATTCATCATTGATCATTGATCCTTATTCATTCTTCATCGTTCATTCATCATTGATAATTGATCCTTATTCATTCTTCATCGTTCATTCTTCATTGATCATTGATCCTTGTTCATTCTTCATCGTTCATTCATCATTGATCATTGATCCTTATTCATTCTTCATCGTTCATTCTTCATAGATCATTGATTCTTGTTCATTCTTCATCGTTCATTCTTCATTGATCATTGATGCTTATTCATTCTTCATCGTTCATTCTTCATTGATCATTGATCCTTGTTCATTCTTCATCGTTCATTGTTCATTGATCATTGATCCTTGTTCATTCTCCATCGTTCATTCATCATTGATCATTGATCCTTGTTCATTCTTCATCGTTCATTCTTCATTGATCATTGATCCTTGTTCATTCTTCATCGTTCATTGTTCATTGATCATTGATCCTTGTTCATTCTCCATCGTTCATTCATCATTGATCATTGATCCTTGTTCATTCTTCATCGTTCATTCTTCATTGATCATTGATCCTTGTTCCTTCTTCATCGTTCATTCATCATTGATCATTGATCCTTGTTCATTCTTCATCGTTCAATTTTCATTATTCATTGATCCTTGTTCATTCTTCATCGTTCATTCTTCATTGATCATTGATCCTTTTTCATTGTTCATCGTTCGTTCTTCATTGATGATTGAACCTTGTTCATTCTTCATCGCTCAATCATCATTGATCATTGTTCCATGTTCATTCTTCGTTGATCATTGTTCCTTGTTCATTCTTCATCGTTCATTCTTCATTGATCATTCATGCTTGTTCATTCTTCATCGTTCATTCTTCATTGATCATTCATCCTTATTCATTCTTCATCGTTCATTCTTCATTGATCATTCATCCTTGTTCATTCTTCATCGTTCATTCATCATTGATCATTGATCCTTGTTCATTCTTCATCGCTCAATCATCATTGATCATTGTTCCTTGTTCATTCTTCGTTGATCATTGATCCTTGTTCATTCTTCATCGTTCATTCTTCATTGATCATTCATCCTTGTTCATTCTTCATCGTTCATTCTTCATTGATCATTGATTCTTGTTCATTCTTCATCGTTCATTCTTCATTGATCATTCATCCTTGTACATTCTTCATCGCTCATTCTTCACTGATGATTCATGCTTGTTCATTCTTCATCGTTCATTGTTCATTGATCAAAGATCCTTGTTCATTCTTCATCGTTCGGTCTTCATTGATCATTGATCCTTGTTCATTCTTCATCGTTCATTCTTCATTGATCATTCATCCTTGTTCATTCTTCATCGTTCATTCATCATTGATCATTGATCCTTGTTCATTCTTCATCGCTCAATCATCATTGATCATTGTTCCTTGTTCATTCTTCATTGATCATTGATCCTTGTTCATTCTTCATCGTTCATTCTTCATTGATCATTGATGCTTGTTCATTCTTCATCGTTCATTCTTCATTGATCATTCATCCTTGTTCATTCTTCATCGTTCATTCTTCATTGATCATTGATCCTTGTTCATTCTTCATCGTTCATTCTTCATTGATCATTCATCCTTGTTCATTCTTCATCGCTCATTCTTCACTGATCATTCATGCTTGTTCATTCTTCATCGTTCATTGTTCATTGATCAAAGATCCTTGTTCATTCTTCATCGTTCATTCATCATTGATCATTGATCCTTATTCATTCTTCATCGTTCATTCATCATTGATAATTGATCCTTATTCATTCTTCATCGTTCATTCTTCATTGATCATTGATCCTTGTTCATTCTTCATCGTTCATTCATCATTGATCATTGATCCTTATTCATTCTTCATCGTTCATTCTTCATAGATCATTGATTCTTGTTCATTCTTCATCGTTCATTCTTCATTGATCATTGATGCTTATTCATTCTTCATCGTTCATTCTTCATTGATCATTGATCCTTGTTCATTCTTCATCGTTCATTGTTCATTGATCATTGATCCTTGTTCATTCTCCATCGTTCATTCATCATTGATCATTGATCCTTGTTCATTCTTCATCGTTCATTCTTCATTGATCATTGATCCTTGTTCATTCTTCATCGTTCATTGTTCATTGATCATTGATCCTTGTTCATTCTCCATCGTTCATTCATCATTGATCATTGATCCTTGTTCATTCTTCATCGTTCATTCTTCATTGATCATTGATCCTTGTTCCTTCTTCATCGTTCATTCATCATTGATCATTGATCCTTGTTCATTCTTCATCGTTCATTCTTCACTGATCATTAATCCTTGTTCATTCTTCATCGTTCAATGTTCATTATTCATTGATCCTTGTTCATTCTTCATCGTTCATTCTTCATTGATCATTGATCCTTTTTCATTGTTCATCGTTCGTTCTTTATTGATGATTGATCCTTGTTCATTCTTCATCGCTCAATCATCATTGATCATTGATCCTTGTTCATTCTTCATTGATCATTAATCCTTGTTCATTCTTCATCGTTCATTCTTCATTGATCATTGATGCTTGTTCATTCTTCATCGTTCATTCTTCATTGATCATTCATGCTTGTTCATTCTTCATCGTTCATTCTTCATTGATCATTGATCCTTGTTCATTCTTCATCGTTCATTCATCATTGATCATTGATCCTTATTCATTCTTCATTGTTCATTCTTCATTGATCATTGATCCTTGTTCATTCTTCATCGTTCATTCATCATTGATCATTGATCCTTATTCATTCTTCATCGTTCATTCTTCATTGATCATTGATCCTTGTTCATTCTTCATCGTTCATTCATCATTGATCATTGATCCTTATTCATTCTTCATCGTTCATTCTTCATAGATCATTGATTCTTGTTCATTCTTCATCGTTCATTCTTCATTGATCATTGATCCTTATTCATTCTTCATCGTTCATTCTTCATTGATCATTGATCCTTGTTCATTCTTCATCGTTCATTGTTAATTGATCATTGATCCTTATTCATTCTCCATCGTTCATTCTTCATTGATCATTGATCCTTGTTCATTCTTCATCGTTCATTGTTAATTGATCATTGATCCTTGTTCCTTCTTCATCGTTCATTCATCATTGATCATTGATCCTTATTCATTCTTCATCGTTCATTCATCATTGATCATTGATCCTTATTCATTCTTCATCGTTCATTCTTCATTGATCATTGATCCTCGTTCATTCTTCATCGTTCATTCTTCATTGATCATTGATCCTTGTTCCTTCTTCATCGTTCATTCATCATTGATCATTGATCCTTATTCATTCTTCATCGTTCATTCATCATTGATCATTGATCCTTATTCATTCTTCATCGTTCATTCTTCATTGATCATTGATCCTTGTTCATTCTTCATCGTTCATTCTTCATTGATCATTGATCCTTGTTCATTCTTCATCGTTCATTCATCATTGATCATTGATCCTTATTCATTCTTCATCGTTCATTCTTCATTGATCATTGATCCTTGTTCATTCTTCATCGTTCATTCATCATTGATCATTGATCCTTATTCATTCTTCATCGTTCATTCTTCATAGATCATTGATTCTTGTTCATTCTTCATCGTTCATTCTTCATTGATCATTGATCCTTGTTCATTCTTCATCGTTCATTCTTCATTGATCATTGATCCTTGTTCATTCTTCATCGTTCATTGTTAATTGATCATTGATCCTTATTCATTCTCCATCGTTCATTCATCATTGATCATTGATCCTAGTTCATTCTTCATCGTTCATTCTTTATTGATCATTGATCCTTGTTCCTTCTTCATCGTTCATTCATCATTGATCATTGATGTAGGATCACCTACATCTAGTTCTGCTGAGCTAGCCAAGATCAATATAATGATGCATCAAATGGAAGACGCTCAAATTCAAGGTCCAAAACTGAAGTCCTTTAATTTCGTAGTCATAAACTAAGTCTTCTTTTTGGGTCGTTTTATTATTTAAGTCGTTTATTTTATTTCGAGTATTTGGGTCTTTGTTTTCTTCGAGGTGATTAAAGCCAGGTTTAGGATCAAGCTTAATCATTTCTCATGCTTAGTTAGTCGAGTTGTACTTTTCTTTTATTTGAGTTTAGTATTTAATTTTGCTCATGGGTCGAATATTATGCGATTGAAACGCAAGCAAGCAGCTGAAAATATCAAGCAAATAAACCAAGGACATATGAAGATATTTGCAAATCATACAAGAATTCAGCCGTTGGGAAAAATTCAGCCAAAACAAATCTGATTTTGGTTCATTATTACATGAAGATCTTTTCTACAAAAAACAAATCAGCCTAGAAAATAGCCTTTGAAGACTTTGTAAGATATAGCTATGCACTACAAAATAGCCTAATTATATCCATAGAAGATTGAAAGATGCAACTTGCAAGTGGACTTGCAAGTGGATTCCTAGCCGTTAAGAAAACAAGCAACATTCTGATTTTTTTTGCTTTTTAATTTTTTTTATTTTTGTTGGGCTGATTTCCTTTTAGTATAAATAGGCTTGTAGTTCATGTAATGAAGGCATTCAGCTTGCATAATACAAACACAACCCTTTGAGCAATTTTCCTTGTTCTTATTTGCAATTTACTTTAACTTGGATTAGTTTAAGTAATTTGAAGTTCCTATGCTTTTCATTCTTTTGGCTAAAGTTTGAATGTGTTCTTAGGAGCCCTTAGATTTGTTTCGTGGTGTATCTGTATCGAAGCAACCTTTGGCAAGCCATTTTTTAGTTTGAAAAAAATCAACACATACATTTCATTTTTCCCTTGTTATAAAACCACAAAAATCACAAAAACAAATTCATTAAACGAAAACAGCAAACTACGTGTGCTTATAGCTTGGTTTTGTTTTGAGGCATACCAATCTATATCATCTTGGTATCAGAGCCAAGGCTACGCTCCGAGCCTTTAATTTCGTTCAATCACAAAGCATAACACCATGTCTCAAAGTGGTGAAGGAGAAACAAGTGATTTGAGCAGAATTGTTGAAGAGCAAAATGCCACCATTAAATACCTACAAGCCCAACTTAAAGAGTTTCTAGACCTAAAACGCACCTTAAGGGAAGGTGGGGATTATGAGTCTGAAAGTCCTAAAGTTAATAGGCAAACAAGCCGTGGAGATGATCTTAGAGTCGACATTCCAGAATTCGAAGGAAGATTAGATGGAGATGAGTTCCTTGAATGGGTAAGAACCGTTGAAAGAGTATTTGATTACAAGAATACGGATGAAGAAAAGAAGGTAAAGATAGTAGCATTAAAATTGCGCAAATATGCTTCTACTTGGTGGGCTAGCAAATGTGCAAAACGAGAAAGAGAAGGGAAAGACAAGATTAGATCATGGGAAAAGATGAAGAAGCAAATGAAGGAAAAGTTTCTGCCTTCATACTACATGCAAGAGAATTTCACCAAACTTCAACATCTACAACAAGATGGCAGGAGTGTAGAAGAGTATGGTCGAGAGTTCGAGACAATGATAATGAGGTGCGACCTTAAGGAGGATGATCATCAAACTTTGGTAAGATTTTTAAATGGTTTAGATTCAAAAATCAAAAACATTGTTGAATTGCAACCTTATGCTTGCCTTGATGATTTAATTAACCTTGCACATAAAGTGGATAAACAACAAAGAACTAAAATGAAGGAAACCTCACGTTTCACTTCAGCAAGAACTAACAATTTCAATTCCTACCAAAAGAACACTCCCCATTCCTATTCTAAGGCCCATTCGCAAGATTCAAAAGCTTTGCAAAATAATCATTTAAAGCAGCCCCTAAGCGTGCCCAATATACCCAAACCAAACACCAATTCATTCACACCTAGGAGATGTTTTAAGTGTCAAGGCCTAGGACATATTTCTTCCGAATGCCCAAACCGAAAAATGGTGAACTTGGTTGAGTTTGAAGATTATCAAGAAGAGAACGAGGAGGATTTCGTTGACAATGAAGAACTTGATGAGGAAATGATATATCCGGATGAAGGAGAACTACTGGTCATGCGGAGAGCTCTTAGTGGGGTTAAAGCCAAAGATCCAAACCAACAAAGGGAAGCAATATTCCACACAAAATGCACGGTTAAAGGTAAGATCTGTTCGCTTATCATTGATGGAGGAAGTTGCACTAATGTCGCTTCAAAGACTATGGTGGACAAGCTTAATCTCACCACCACTCCACACCCCGAGCCATACATGATTCAATGGTTGAATCAAAACAAAGGTATTCCTGTAAACTCTCAAGTTTTACTATCGTTTTCAATAGGCAATAGTTATAAGGAGAGTCTTTTATGTGATGTTATACCTATGGATGCATGTCATGTTTTATTAGGAAGACCTTGGCAATATGATAGAAAAGTTATGCATGATGGCTTTAAAAATACACATACTTTTGTTTTAAATAAGAAAAAGATCACTTTAGCTCCATATGCACCTGGCCATAATTCTAAATTACAAGCAACTTTAACAAATTTTCATTCTTTGATTCCTATACTTAAAAGTGAACAACATGAATTTGTGGAACGAAAAGAATTGTTATTGCTAAATGATGAAACCGAATCTGTTTTGCATGATCACCCTTTGCTTGTGCCTTTACTTGATGAATTTGCGCATGTTTTTCCTATTGAGATACCTAATGGACTTCCACCAAAAAGGGACATACAACATAAGATTGATTTCATTCCCGGTTCCACATTACCTAACAAACCAGCCTATAGAACTAATCCTAAAGAGACCGAAGAAATTAGGAGACAAGTTGATGAATTGTTAGCTAAAGGTTTGATTAGAGAGTCCATAAGTCCTTGTGCCGTCCCTACCTTACTTGTGCCTAAGAAAAATGGAGAAATGAGGATGTGTGTGGACAGTAGAGCCATTAATAGAATCACCATCAAATATAGATTTCCAATACCTAGACTCAATGACTTGTTAGATGATTTATATGGTTCGAAAGTTTTTTCTAAAATTGACCTTAGGAGTGGATATCACCAAGTTAGAATCCATGAGGGGGATGAGTGGAAAACCGCATTTAAGACTAAGGAAGGACTTTATGAATGGTTAGTTATGCCCTTTGGTTTATCTAATGCACCTTCTACCTTTATGAGACTTATGAACCAAACCTTGAAGCCTTTCTTAGGTCACTTTGTAGTGGTTTATTTTGATGATATTTTGGTGTATAGTCAAAGTGAAGATGAACATGTTGATCATTTACGTCAAGTGTTTAGTGTGCTAGCTAAGGAGAAGTTATATGGTAACTTGGAGAAATGTCAATTCTTTTCGGAGTCAGTTAAGTTTCTTGGGTTTATTGTGTCAATTGAGGGGATAAAAGCGGATGAAAAGAAAGTTGAAGCTATTAGAGACTGGCCTATTCCTACCACCATTCACCAAGTTAGATCATTTCATGGTTTAGCTTCTTTTTATAGGAGGTTTGTCCCAAACTTTAGTTCAATCATGGCCCCTATCACCGAACTCACAAAACATAAGACCATAGAATGGAATTCCAAAGCACAAGCAGCCTTTGACACCATCAAAAACAAACTTACCACCGCACCTGTTCTAGCTTTGCCTAATTTTGATGATATTTTTGAAGTAGAGTGTGATGCATCTGGGGTAGGAATTGGAGGTGTCCTTACTCAAAACAACAAACCCCTTGCTTACTTTAGTGAAAAACTCAATGATGCTAAAAGGAAGTATTCTACTTATGATAAAGAGTTTTATGCTATTATTAGATGTTTAGAACATTGGAGACATTATTTGATTGCAAAAGAATTTGTGTTACATTCTGACCATGAGGCCTTAAAGTTCATTCAAAGCCAACACAAACTTCAATCTAGACATGCTAAGTGGGTCGAGTTCCTACAAACCTTTCATTTCACCATTAAACACAAAGCGGGTAAATTAAACACCGGAGCTGATGCTTTATCTAGGAGATACTTGCTTTTGAGTACTTTGAATACTAAGGTTGTTGGGATGGAATTGTTAAAAGAATGTTATATTGATGATGTTGATTTTGGAGAAATATTTGAAAAATGTCATAACAAACCTCAAGGACTTTTTTACATCTTTCAAGGATATCTCTTTCGAGGTAATCAATTATGTGTGCCTAGACATAGTGTTAGGGAGACCTTAATTAAGGAATATCATGAGGGAGGACTTGGAGGAC
Source organism: Amaranthus tricolor (assembly GCF_026212465.1). Lineage (NCBI taxonomy): Eukaryota > Viridiplantae > Streptophyta > Magnoliopsida > Caryophyllales > Amaranthaceae > Amaranthus > Amaranthus tricolor. The sequence goes on along the minus strand of NC_080056.1, from coordinate 27,682,041 downwards.
ATTTTGGGGAAGAAAAGACCATAGCTTTAGTGAGTGAGACCTTTTATTGGCCCAAACTTGCTAAAGATGTCATTCATATTATTAAGAGGTGTGTGCAATGCCTAAAAGCCAAAGCCCACAAAACGTCTCAAGGTCTTTACCAACCTCTTCCTACACCACAAAACCCATGGGAAGATGTGAGCTTAGACTTCATAACTGGACTTCCTAGGACCTCTAACAATAAGGATTCCATTATGGTTGTTGTTGATAGGTTTTCCAAGATGGCCCATTTCATTGCTTGCCATACTACACATGATGCCGTTAACATTGCTAATCTTTATTTTAAAGAAATAGTAAGACTACATGGGATAGCAAGAAGTATGGTGAGTGATAGAGACTCAAAGTTTCTTAGTCATTTTTGGCTTACTTTGTGGAAAAAGATGGGAACCAAGCTTAACTTTAGTAGTTCTAGCCACCCCCAAACTGATGGTCAAACCGAAGTAACCAATAGGACCTTAGGAACCTTGTTGCGTGCCCTCATTACTAAGAATCCTAAACAATGGGAACAATTGCTACCACATGCTGAATTTGCTTATAATCGAGTTCCTAGCAAGACAACCGGGTTTTCTCCTTTCTTTATAGTTTATGGCCTTAATCCTTTAACCCCTATAGATCTTACGCCTTTTCCTACACCTTTGAAGTTTAGTCATGATGCCGAGTCTAGAGCCAATGAGATTCAAAAGGTGCATAAGCAAGTTGTGGAAAGGATTGAGAAAATGAATGAGAAGGTTAAGGAAAGAGTGGATCAAAAGAGAAAAGAAGTGATTTTTAAAGAAGGCGACTTAGTATGGATTTACTTGAGAAAGGATAGGTTTCCCACACAAAGGAAATCAAAGTTAAGTGCTAGAGTTGATGGACCGTTCGAAATTTTGGAAAAAGTAAATGACAATGCTTACAAACTAGAGCTACCTAGTAGCTATGGTGTGTCTTCTACTTTCAATGTTGCAGATTTGATTCCATTTCATGAGGAGGACATGTTACCAAGCTTGAGGTCAAGCTTTTCCAAAGAAGGGGAGGATGATGTAGGATCACCTACATCTAGTTCTGCTGAGCTAGCCAAGATCAATATAATGATGCATCAAATGGAAGACGCTCAAATTCAAGGTCCAAAACTGAAGTCCTTTAATTTCGTAGTCATAAACTAAGTCTTCTTTTTGGGTCGTTTTATTATTTAAGTCGTTTATTTTATTTCGAGTATTTGGGTCTTTGTTTTCTTCGAGGTGATTAAAGCCAGGTTTAGGATCAAGCTTAATCATTTCTCATGCTTAGTTAGTCGAGTTGTACTTTTCTTTTATTTGAGTTTAGTATTTAATTTTGCTCATGGGTCGAATATTATGCGATTGAAACGCAAGCAAGCAGCTGAAAATATCAAGCAAATAAACCAAGGACATATGAAGATATTTGCAAATCATACAAGAATTCAGCCGTTGGGAAAAATTCAGCCAAAACAAATCTGATTTTGGTTCATTATTACATGAAGATCTTTTCTACAAAAAACAAATCAGCCTAGAAAATAGCCTTTGAAGACTTTGTAAGATATAGCTATGCACTACAAAATAGCCTAATTATATCCATAGAAGATTGAAAGATGCAACTTGCAAGTGGACTTGCAAGTGGATTCCTAGCCGTTAAGAAAACAAGCAACATTCTGATTTTTTTTGCTTTTTAATTTTTTTATTTTTGTTGGGCTGATTTCCTTTTAGTATAAATAGGCTTGTAGTTCATGTAATGAAGGCATTCAGCTTGCATAATACAAACACAACCCTTTGAGCAATTTTCCTTGTTCTTATTTGCAATTTACTTTAACTTGGATTAGTTTAAGTAATTTGGAGTTCCTATGCTTTTCATTCTTTTGGCTAAAGTTTGAATGTGTTCTTAGGAGCCCTTAGATTTGTTTCGTGGTGTATCTGTATCGAAGCAACCTTTGGCAAGCCATTTTTTAGTTTGAAAAAAATCAACACATACATTTCATTTTTCCCTTGTTATAAAACCACAAAAATCACAAAAACAAATTCATTAAACGAAAACAGCAAACTACGTGTGCTTATAGCTTGGTTTTGTTTTGAAGCATACCAATCTATATCAATCATTGATCCTTGTTCATTCTTCATCGTTCATTCTTCACTGATCATTTATCCTTGTTCATTCTTCATCGTTCAATGTTCATTATTCATTGATCCTTGTTCATTCTTCATCGTTCATTCTTCATTGATCATTGATCCTTTTTCATTGTTCATCGTTCGTTCTTTATTGATGATTGATCCTTGTTCATTCTTCATCGCTCAATCATCATTGATCATTGATCCTTGTTCATTCTTCATTGATCATTAATCCTTGTTCATTCTTCATCATTCATTCTTCATTGATCATTGATGCTTGTTCATTCTTCATCATTCATTCTTCATTGATCATTCATCCTTGTTCATTCTTCATCGTTCGGTCTTCATTGATCATTGATCCTTGTTCATTCTTCATCGTTCATTCTTCATTGATCATTCATCCTTGTTCATTCCTCATCGTTCATTCGTCATTGATCATTGATCCTTGTTCATTCTTCATCGCTCAATCATCATTGATCATTGTTCCTTGTTCATTCTTCGTTGATCATTGATCCTTGTTCATTCTTCATCGTTCATTCTTCATTGATCATTGATGCTTGTTCATTCTTCATCGTTCATTCTTCATTGATCATTCATCCTTGTTCATTCTTCATCGTTCATTCATCATGGATCATTGATCCTCGTTCATTCTTCATCGTTCATTCTTCATTGATCATTGATCCTTGTTCCTTCTTCATCGTTCATTCATCATTGATCATTGATCCTTGTTCATTCTTCATCGTTCAATTTTCATTATTCATTGATCCTTGTTCATTCTTCATCGTTCATTCTTCATTGATCATTGATCCTTTTTCATTGTTCATCGTTCGTTCTTCATTGATGATTGAACCTTGTTCATTCTTCATCGCTCAATCATCATTGATCATTGTTCCTTGTTCATTCTTCGTTGATCATTGTTCCTTGTTCATTCTTCATCGTTCATTCTTCATTGATCATTCATGCTTGTTCATTCTTCATCGTTCATTCTTCATTGATCATTCATCCTTGTTCATTCTTTATCGTTCATTCTTCATTGATCATTCATCCTTGTTCATTCTTCATCGTTCATTCATCATTGATCATTGATCCTTGTTCATTCTTCATCGCTCAATCATCATTGATCATTGTTCCTTGTTCATTCTTCGTTGATCATTGATCCTTGTTCATTCTTCATCGTTCATTCTTCATTGATCATTCATCCTTGTTCATTCTTCATCGTTCATTCTTCATTGATCATTGATTCTTGTTCATTCTTCATCGTTCATTCTTCATTGATCATTCATCCTTGTTCATTCTTCATCGCTCATTCTTCACTGATGATTCATGCTTGTTCATTCTTCATCGTTCATTGTTCATTGATCAAAGATCCTTGTTCATTCTTCATCGTTCGGTCTTCATTGATCATTGATCCTTGTTCATTCTTCATCGTTCATTCTTCATTGATCATTCATCCTTGTTCATTCTTCATCGTTCATTCATCATTGATCATTGATCCTTGTTGATTCTTCATCGCTCAATCATCATTGATCATTGTTCCTTGTTCATTCTTCATTGATCATTGATCCTTGTTCATTCTTCATCGTTCATTCTTCATTGATCATTGATGCTTGTTCATTCTTCATCGTTCATTCTTCATTGATCATTCATCCTTGTTCATTCTTCATCGTTCATTCTTCATTGATCATTGATCCTTGTTCATTCTTCATCGTTCATTCTTCATTGATCATTCATCCTTGTTCATTCTTCATCGCTCATTCTTCACTGATCATTCATGCTTGTTCATTCTTCATCGTTCATTCATCATTGATCATTGATCCTTGTTCATTCTTCATCGCTCAATCATCATTGATCATTGTTCCTTGTTCATTCTTCATTGATCATTGATCCTTGTTCATTCTTCATCGTTCATTCTTCATTGATCATTGATGCTTGTTCATTCTTCATCGTTCATTCTTCATTGATCATTCATCCTTGTTCATTCTTCATCGTTCATTCTTCATTGATCATTGATCCTTGTTCATTCTTCATCGTTCATTCTTCATTGATCATTCATCCTTGTTCATTCTTCATCGCTCATTCTTCACTGATCATTCATGCTTGTTCATTCTTCATCGTTCATTGTTCATTGATCAAAGATCCTTGTTCATTCTTCATCGTTCATTCATCATTGATCATTGATCCTTATTCATTCTTCATCGTTCATTCATCATTGATAATTGATCCTTATTCATTCTTCATCGTTCATTCTTCATTGATCATTGATCCTTGTTCATTCTTCATCGTTCATTCATCATTGATCATTGATCCTTATTCATTCTTCATCGTTCATTCTTCATAGATCATTGATTCTTGTTCATTCTTCATCGTTCATTCTTCATTGATCATTGATCCTTATTCATTCTTCATCGTTCATTCTTCATTGATCATTGATCCTTGTTCATTCTTCATCGTTCATTGTTCATTGATCATTGATCCTTGTTCATTCTCCATCGTTCATTCATCATTGATCATTGATCCTTGTTCATTCTTCATCGTTCATTCTTCATTGATCATTGATCCTTGTTCCTTCTTCATCGTTCATTCATCATTGATCATTGATCCTTGTTCATTCTTCATCGTTCATTCTTCACTGATCATTAATCCTTGTACATTCTTCATCGTTCAATGTTCATTATTCATTGATCCTTGTTCATTCTTCATCGTTCATTCTTCATTGATCATTGATCCTTTTTCATTGTTCATCGTTCGTTCTTTATTGATGATTGATCCTTGTTCATTCTTCATCGCTCAATCATCATTGATCATTGATCCTTGTTCATTCTTCATTGATCATTAATCCTTGTTCATTCTTCATCGTTCATTCTTCACTGATCATTAATCCTTGTACATTCTTCATCGTTCAATGTTCATTATTCATTGATCCTTGTTCATTCTTCATCGTTCATTCTTCATTGATCATTGATCCTTGTTCATTCTTCATCGCTCAATCATCATTGATCATTGTTCCTTGTTCATTCTTCATAGATCATTGATGCTTGTTCATTCTTCATCGTTCATTCTTCATTGATCATTCATGCTTGTTCATTCTTCATCGTTCATTCTTCATTGATCATTCATCCTTGTTCATTCTTCATCGTTCATTCTTCATTGATCATTGATCCTTGTTCATTCTTCATCGTTCATTCTTCATTGATCATTCATCCTTGTTCATTCTTCATCGCTCATTCTTCACTGATGATTCATGCTTGTTCATTCTTCATCGTTCATTGTTCATTGTTCATTGATCAAAGATCCTTGTTCATTCTTCATCGTTCATTCATCATTGATCATTGATCCTTATTCATTCTTCATCGTTCATTCATCATTGATCATTGATCCTTATTCATTCTTCATCGTTCATTCTTCATTGATCATTGATCCTTGTTCATTCTTCATCGTTCATTCATCATTGATCATTGATCCTGATTCATTCTTCATCGTTCATTCTTCATTGATCATTGATCCTTGTTCATTCTTCATCGTTCATTCATCATTGATCATTGATCCTTATTCATTCTTCATCGTTCATTCTTCATAGATCATTGATTCTTGTTCATTCTTCATCGTTCATTCTTCATTGATCATTGATCCTTATTCATTCTTCATCGTTCATTCTTCATTGATCATTGATCCTTGTTCATTCTTCATCGTTCATTGTTAATTGATCATTGATCCTTATTCATTCTCCATCGTTCATTCATCATTGATCATTGATCCTTGTTCATTCTACATCGTTCATTCTTCATTGATCATTGATCCTTGTTCCTTCTTCATCGTTCATTCATCATTGATCATTGATCCTTGTTCATTCTTCATCGTTCATTCTTCACTGATCATTAATCCTTGTTCATTCTTCATCGTTCAATGTTCATTATTCATTGATCCTTGTTCATTCTTCATCGTTCATTCTTCATTGATCATTGATCCTTTTTCATTGTTCATCGTTCGTTTTTTATTGATGATTGATTCTTGTTCATTCTTCATCGCTCAATCATCATTGATCATTGATCCTTGTTCATTCTTCATTGATCATTAATCCTTGTTCATTCTTCATCATTCATTCTTCATTGATCATTGATGCTTGTTCATTCTTCATCATTCATTCTTCATTGATCATTCATCCTTGTTCATTCTTCATCGTTCGGTCTTCATTGATCATTGATCCTTGTTCATTTTTCATCGTTCATTCTTCATTGATCATTCATCCTTGTTGATTCTTCATCGTTCATTCATCATTGATCATTGATCCTTGTTCATTCTTCATCGCTCAATCATCATTGATCATTGTTCCTTGTTCATTCTTCGTTGATCATTGATCCTTGTTCATTCTTCATCGTTCATTCTTCATTGATCATTGATGCTTGTTCATTCTTCATCGTTCATTCTTCATTGATCATTCATCCTTGTTCATTCTTCATCGTTCATTCTTCATTGATCATTGATCCTTGTTCATTCTTCATCGTTCATTCTTCATTGATCATTCATCCTTGTTCATTCTTCATCGCTCATTCTTCACTGATCATTCATGCTTGTTCATTCTTCATCGTTCATTGTTCATTGATCAAAGATCCTTGTTCATTCTTCATCGTTCATTCATCATTGATCATTGATCCTTATTCAAAATCATCGTTCATTCATCATTGATAATTGATCCTTATTCATTCTTCATCGTTCATTCTTCATTGATCATTGATCCTTGTTCATTCTTCATCGTTCATTCTTCACTGATCATTAATCCTTGTTCATTCTTCATCGTTCAATGTTCATTATTCATTGATCCTTGTTCATTCTTCATCGTTCATTATTCATTGATCATTGATCCTTTTTCATTGTTCATTGTTCGTTCTTTATTAATGATTGATCGTTGTTCATTCTTCATCGCTCAATCTTCATTGATCATTGATCCTTGTTCATTCTTCATTGATCATTAATCCTTGTTCATTCTTCATCGTTCATTCTTCATTGATCATTGATCCTTTTTCATTATTCATCGTTCGTTCTTCATTGATGATTGATCCTTGTTCATTCTTCATTGATCATTGATCCTTGTTCATTCTTCATCGTTGATTAATCATTGATCATTGATGCTTGTTCATTCTTCATCGTTCATTCATCATTGATCATTGATCCTTGTTCATTCTTCATAGTTCATTGTTCATTGATCATTGATCCTTGTTCATTCTTCATCGTTCATTCATCATTGATCATTGATCCTTATTCATTCTTCATCGTTCATTCTTCATTGATCATTGATCTTTGTTCATTCTTCATCGTTCGATCTTCATTGATCATTGATCCTTGTTCATTCTTCATCGTTCATTCTTAACTGATCATTGATCCTTGTTCATTCTTCATCCTTCAATGTTCATTATTCATTGATCCTTTATCATTCTTCATCGTTCATTCTTCATTGATCATTGATCCTTTTTCATTGTTCATCGTTCGTTCTTCATTGATGATTGATCCTTGTTCGTTTTTCATCGTTCATTCTTCACTGATCATTGATCCTTGTTCATTCTTCATCGTTTATTCTTCATTGATCATTGATCCTTGTTCATTCTTCATCGTTCATTCTTCACTGATCATTTATCCTTGTTCATTTTTCATCGTTCAATGTTCATTATTCATTGATCCTTGTTCATTCTTCATCGTTCATTCTTCATTGATCATTGATCCTTTTTCATTGTTCATTGTTCGTTCTTTATTGATCATTGATCCTTGTTCATTCTTCATCGCTCAATCATCATTGATCATTGATCCTTGTTCATTCTTCATTGATCATTAATCCTTGTTCATTCTTCATCGTTCATTCTTCATTGATCATTGATGCTTGTTCATTCTTCATCGTTCATTCTTCATTGATCATTCATCCTTGTTCATTCTTCATCGTTCAGTCTTCATTGATCATTGATCCTTGTTCATTCTTCATCGTTGATTCTTCATTGATCATTCATCCTTGTTCATTCTTCATCGCTCATTCTTCATAGATCATTCATCCTTGTTCATTCTACATCGTTTATTGTTCATTGATCAAAGATGCTTGTTCATTCTTCATCGTTCATTCATCATTGATCATTGATCCTTATTCATTCTTTATCGTTCATTCATCATTGATCATTGATCCTTATTCATTTTTCATCGTTCTTTCTTCATTGATCATTGGTCCTTGTTCATTCTTCATCGTTCATTCTTTACTGATCATTGATCCTTGTTCATTCTTAATCGTTCATTCTTCATTGATGATTGATCCTTGTTCATTCTTCATCGTTCATTCATCATTGATCATGGATCCTTATTCATTCGTCATCGTTCATTCTTCATTGATCATTAATCCTTTTTCATTCTTCATCGTTCATACATCATTGATCATTGATCCTTATTCATTCTTCATCGTTCATTCTTCATAGATCATTGATTCTTGTTCATTCTTCATCATTCATTCTTCATTTATCATTGATTCGTATTCATTGTTCATCGTTCATTCTTCATTGATTATTGATCCTTGTTCATTCTTCATCGTTCATTGTTCATTGATCATTGATCCTTGGTCATTCTCCATCGTTCATTCATCATTGATCATTGATCCTTGTTCATTCTTCATCGTTCATTCTTCATTGATCATTGATCCTTGTTCCTTCTCCATCGTTCATTCATCATTGATCATTGATCCTTGTTCATTATTCATCGTTCATTCTTCACTGATCATTGATCCTTGTTCATTCTTCATCGTTCAATGTTCATTATTCATTGATCCTTGTTCATTCTTCATCGTTCATTCTTCATTGATCATTGATGCTTGTTCATTCTTCATCGTTCATTCTTCATTGATCATTCATGCTTGTTCATTCTTCATCGTTCAGTCTTCATTGATCATTGATCCTTGTTCATTCTTCATCGTTCATTCTTCATTGATCATTCATCCTTGTTCATTCTTCATCGTTCATTCATCATTGATCATTGGTCCTTGTTCATTCTTCATCGTTCATTCTTCACTGCTCATTAATCCTTGTTCAATGTTCATCGTTCAATGTTCATTATTCATTGATCCTTGTTCATTCTTCATCGTTCATTATTCATTGATCATTGATCCTTTTTCATTGTTCATTGTTCGTTCTTTATTAATGATTGATCCTTGTTCATTCTTCATCGCTCAATCATCATTGATCATGGATCCTTGTTCATTCTTCATTGATCATTAATCGTTGTTCATTCTTCATCGTTCATTCTTCATTGATCATTGATCCTTTTTCATTGTTCATTGTTCGTTCTTCATTGATGATTGATCCTTGTTCATTCTTCATTGATCATTGATCCTTGTTCATTCTTCATCGTTGATTAATCATTGATCATTGATGCTTGTTCATTCTTCATCGTTCATTCATCATTGATCATTGATCCTTGTTCATTCTTCATCGTTTATTCTTCATTGATCATTGATCCTTGTTCATTGTTCATCGTTCATTCTTCATTGATCATTGATGCTTGTTCATTCTTAATAGTTCATTGCTCATTGATCATTGATCCTTGTTCATTCTTCATCGTTCATTCATCATTGATCATTGATGCTTTTTCATTCTTCATAGTTCATTGTTCATTGATCATTGATCCTTGTTCATTCTTCATCGTTCATTCGTCATTGATCATTTATCCTTATTCATTCTTCATCGTTCATTCTTCATTGATCATTGATCTTTGTTCATTCTTCATCGTTCGATCTTCATTGATCATTGATCCTTGTTCATTCTTCATCGTTCATTCTTAACTGATCATTGATCCTTGTTCATTCTTCATCCTTCAATGTTCATTATTCATTGATCCTTTATCATTCTTCATCATTCATTCTTCATTGATCATCTATCCTTTTTCATTGTTCATCGTTCGTTCTTCATTGATGATTGATCCTTGTTCGTTCTTCATCGTTCATTCTTCACTGATCATTGATCCTTGTTCATTCTTCATCGTTCATTCTTCACTTATCATTGATCCTTGTTCATTCTACATCGTTTATTCTTCATTGATCATTGATCCACTTTCATTGTTCATCGTTCGTTCTTCATTGATGATTGATCCTTCTTCATTCTTCATCGTTCATTCTTCACTGATCATTGATCCTTGTTCATTCTTCATCGTTCATTCTTCACTGATCATTTATCCTTGTTCATTCTTCATCGTTCATTCATCATTGATCAATGATCGTTATTCATTCTTCATCGTTCATTCTTCATTGATCAATTATTCTTGTACATTCTTCATCGTTCATTTTTCATTGATCATTGATCCTTATTCATTCTTGATCGTTCATTCTTCATTGATCATTGATCCTTGTTCATTCTTCATCGTTCATTGTTCATTGATCATTGATCCTTGTTCATTCTTCATCGTTCATTCATCATGGATCATTGATCCTCGTTCATTCTTCATCGTTCATTCTTCATCGTTCATTCTTCACTGATCATTTATCCTTGTTCATTCTTCATCGTTCATTCATGATTGATCATTGATCGTTATTCATTCTTCATCGTTCATTCTTCATTGATCAATTATTCTTGTACATTCTTCATCGTTCATTTTTCATTGATCATTGATCCTTATTCATTCTTCATCGTTCATTCTTCATTGATCATTGATCCTTGTTCATTCTTCATCGTTCATTGTTCATTGATCATTGATCCTTGTTCATTCTTCATCGTTCATTCATCATGGATCATTGATCCTCGTTCATTCTTCATCGTTCATTCTTCATTGATCATTGATCCTTGTTCCTTCTTCATCGTTCATTCATCATTGATCATTGATCCTTGTTCATTCTTCATCGTTCGTTCAATTTTCATTATTCATTGATCCTTGTTCATTCTTCATCGTTCATTCTTCATTGATCATTGATCCTTTTTCATTGTTCATCGTTTGTTCTTCATTGAAGATTGAACCTTGTTCATTCTTCATCGCTCAATCATCATTGATCATTGTTCCTTGTTCATTCTTCATTGATCATTGATCCTTGTTCATTCTTCATCGTTCATTCTTCATTGATCATTGATGCTTGTTCATTCTTCATCGTTCATTCTTCATGGATCATTGATCCTTGTTCATTCTTCATCGTTCTTTGTTCATTGATCATTGATCCTTCTTCATTCTCCATCGTTCATTCATCATTGATCATTGATCCTTGTTCATTCTTCATCGTTCATTCTTCATTGATCATTGATCCTTGTTCCTTCTTCATCGTTCATTCATCATTGATCATTGATCCTTGTTCATTCTTCATCCTTCATTCTTCACTGATCATTAATCCTTGTTCATTCTTCATCGTTTAATGTTCATTATTCATTGTTCCTTGTTCATTCTTCATCGTTCATTCTTCATTGATCATTGATCCTTTTTCATTGTTCATCGTTCGTTCTTTATTGAATATTGATCCTTGTTCATTCTTCATCGCTCAATCATCATTGATCATTGATCCTTGTTCATTCTTCATTGATCATTAATCCTTGTACATTCTTCATCATTCATTCTTCATTGATCATTGATGCTTGTTCATTGTTCATCATTCATTCTTCATTGATCATTCATCCTTGTTCATTCTTCATCGTTCGGTCTTCATTGATCATTGATCCTTGTTCATTCTTCATCGTTCATTCTTCATTGATCATTCATCCTTGTTCATTCTTCATCGTTCAATCATCATTGATCATTGATTCTTGTTCATTCTTTATCGTTCATTCTGCACTGATCATTAATCCTTGTTCATTTTTCATCGTTCAATGTTCATTATTCATTGATCCTTGTTCATTCTTCATCGTTCACTCTTCATTGATCATTGATCCTTTTTCATTGTTCATTGTTCGTTCTTTATTGATGATTGATCCTTGTTCATTCTTCATCACTCAATCATCATTGATCATTGATCCTTGTTCATTCTTCATTGATGATTAATCCTTGTTCATTCTTCATCGTTCATTCTTCATCGTTCATTCTTCATTGATCATTGATGCTTGTTCATTCTTCATCATTCATTCTTCATTGATCATTCATCCTTGTTCATTCTTCATCGTTCAGTCTTCATTGATCATTGATCCTTGTTCATTCTTCATCGTTGATTCTTCATTGATCATTCATCCTTGTTCATTCTTCATCGCTCATTCTTCATTGATCATTCATCCTTGTTCATTCTACATCGTTGATTGTTCATTGATCAAACATCCTTGTTCATTCTTCATCGTTCATTCATCATTGATCATTGATCCTTATTCATTCTTCATCGTTCATTCATCATTGATCATTGATCCTTATTCATTCTTCATCGTTCGTTCTTCATTGATCATTGATCCTTGTTCATTCTTCATCGTTCATTCTTCACTGATCATTGATCCTTGTTCATTCTTCATCGTTCATTCTTCACTGATCATTGATCCTTGTTCATTCTTCATCGTTCATTCATCATTGATCATTGATCCTTATTCATTCTTCATCGTTCATTCTTCATTGATCATTGATCCTTGTTCATTCTTCATCGTTCATTCATCATTGATCATTGATCCTTATTCATTCTTCATCGTTCATTCTTCATAGATCATTGATTCTTGTTCATTCTTCATCGTTCATTGTTCATTGATCATTGATCCTTATTCATTCTTCATCGTTCATTCTTCATTGATCATTGATCCTTTTTCATTCTTCATCGTTCATTGTTCATTGATCATTGATCCTTGTTCATTCTCCATCGTTCATTCATCATTGATCATTGATCCTTGTTCATTCTTCATCGTTCATTCTTCATTGATCATTGATCCTTGTTCCTTCTTCATCGTTCATTCATCATTGATCATTAATCCTTGTTCATTCTTCATCGTTCAATGTTCATTATTCATTGATCCTTGTTCATTCTTCATCGTTCATTCTTCATTGAGCATTGATCCTTTTTCATTGTTCATCGTTCGTTCTTTATTGATGATTGATCCTTGTTCATTCTTCATCGCTCAATCATCATTGATCATTGATCCTTGTTCATTCTTCATTGATCATTAATCCTTGTTCATTCTTCATCGTTCATTCTTCATTGATCATTGATGCTTGTTCATTCTTCATCGTTCATTCTTCATTGATCATTCATCCTTGTTCATTCTTCATCGTTCAGTCTTCATTGATCATTGATCCTTGTTCATTCTTCATCGTTGATTCTTCATTGATCATTCATCCTTGTTCATTCTTCATCGCTCATTCTTCATAGATCATTCATCCTTGTTCATTCTACATCGTTCATTGTTCATTGATCAAAGAGGCTTGTTCATTCTTCATCGTTCATTCATCATTGATCATTGATCCTTATTCATTCTTTATCGTTCATTCATCATTGATCATTGATCCTTATTCATTCTTCATCGTTCTTTCTTCATTGATCATTGGTCCTTGTTCATTCTTCATCGTTCATTCTTTACTGATCATTGATCCTTGTTCATTCTTAATCGTTCATTCTTCACTGATGATTGATCCTTGTTCATTCTTCATCGTTCATTCATCATTGATCATGGATCCTTATTCATTCGTCATCGTTCATTCTTCATTGATCATTAATCCTTTTTCATTCTTCATCGTTCATTCATCATTGATCATTGATCCTTATTCATTCTTCATCGTTCATTCTTCATAGATCATTGATCCTTGTTCATTCTTAATCGTTCATTCTTTACTGATCATTGATCCTTGTTCATTCTTCAACGTTCATTCTTCACTGATGATTGATCCTTGTTCATTCTTCATCGTTCATTCATCATTGAGCATGCATGCTTGTTCATTCTTCATCGTTCATTCTTCATTGATCATTGATCCTTGTTCATTCTTCATCGTTCATTCGTCATTGATCATTGATCCTTGTTCATTATTCATCGTTCATTCTTCACTGATCATTGATCCTTGTTCATTCTTCATCGTTCATTCTTCATTGATCATTAATCCTTGTTCATTCTTCATCGTTCAATGTTCATTATTCATTGATCCTTGTTCATTCTTCATCGTTCATTATTCATTGATCATTGATCCTTTTTCATTGATCATTGTTTGTTCTTTATTAATGATTGATCCTTGTTCATTCTTCATCGCTCAATCATCATTGATCATTGATCCTTGTTCATTCTTCATTGATCATTAATCCTTGTTCATTCTTCATCGTTCATTCTTCATTGATCATTGATCCTTTTTCATTGTTCATCGTTCGTTCTTCATTGATGATTGATCCTTGTTCATTCTTCATTGATCATTGATCCTTGTTCATTCTTCATCGTTGATTAATCATTGCTCATTGATGCTTGTTCATTCTTCATCGTTCATTCATCATTGATCATTGATCCTTGTTCATTCTTCATCGTTTATTCTTCATTGATCATTGATCCTTGTTCATTCTTCATCATTCATTCTTCATTGATCATTGATGCTTGTTCATTCTTCATAGTTCATTGCTCATTGATCATTGATCCTTGTTCATTCTTCATCGTTCATTCATCATTGATCATTGATGCTTGTTCACTCTTCATAGTTCATTGTTCATTGATCATTGATCCTTGTTCATTCTTCATCGTTCATTCATCATTGATCATTTATCCTTATTCATTCTTCATCGTTCATTCTTCATTGATCATTGATCTTTGTTCATTCTTCATCGTTCGATCTTCATTGATCATTGATCCTTGTTCATTCTTCATCGTTCATTCTTAACTGATCATTGATCCTTGTTCATTCTTCATCCTTCAATGTTCATTATTCATTGATCCTTTATCATTCTTCATCGTTCATTCTTCATTGATCATTGATCCTTTTTCATTGTTCATCGTTCGTTCTTCATTGATGATTGATCCTTGTTCGTTCTTCATCGTTCATTCTTCACTGATCATTGATCCTTGTTCATTCTTCATCGTTCATTCTTCACTGATCATTGATCCTTGTTCATTCTACATCGTTTATTCTTCATTGATCATTGATCCTTTTTCATTGTTCATCGTTCGTTCTTCATTGATGATTGATCCTTCTTCATTCTTCATCGTTCATTCTTCACTGATCATTGATCCTTGTTCATTCTTCATCGTTCATTCTTCACTGATCATTTATCCTTGTTCATTCTTCATCGTTCATTCATCATTGATCAATGATCGTTATTCATTCTTCATCGTTCGTTCTTCATTGATCATTGATCCTTGTTCATTCTTCATCGTTCATTCTTCACTGATCATTGATCCTCGTTCATTCTTCATCGTTCATTCTTCACTGATCATTTATCCTTGTTCATTCTTCATCGTTCATTCATCATTGATCATTGATCGTTATTCATTCTTCATCGTTCATTCTTCATTGATCAATTATTCTTGTACATTCTTCATCGTTCATTTTTCATTGATCATTGATCCTTATTCATTCTTCATCGTTCATTCTTCATTGATCATTGATCCTTGTTCATTCTTCATCGTTCATTGTTCATTGATCATTGATCCTTGTTCATTCTTCATCGTTCATTCATCATGGATCATTGATCCTCGTTCATTCTTCATCGTTCATTCTTCATTGATCATTGATCCTTTTTCCTTCTTCATCGTTCATTCATCATTGATCATTGATCCTTGTTCATTCTTCATCGTTCATTCTTCACTGATCATTGATCCTTGTTCATTCTTCATCGTTCAATTTTCATTATTCATTGATCCTTGTTCATTCTTCATCGTTCATTCTTCATTGATCATTGATGCTTGTTCATTCTTCATCGTTCATTCTTCATTGATCATTCATCCTTGTTCATTCTTCATCGTTCATTCTTCATTGATCATTGATCCTTGTTCATTCTTCATCGTTCATTCTTCATGGATCATTCATCCTTGTTCATTCTTCATCGCTCATTCTTCACTGATCATTCATGCTTGTTCATTCTTCATCGTTCATTGTTCATTGATCAAAGATCCTTGTTCATTCTTCATCGTTCATTAATCATTGATCATTGATCCTTATTCATTCTTCATCGTTCATTCTTCATAGATCATTGATTCTTGTTCATTCTTCATCGTTCATTCTTCATTGATCATTGATCCTTATTCATTCTTCATCGTTCATTCTTCATTGATCATTGATCCTAGTTCATTCTTCATCGTTCATTGTTCATTGATCATTGATCCTTGTTCATTCTCCATCGTTCATTCATCATTGATCTTTGATCCTTGTTCATTCTTCATCGTTCATTCTTCATTGATCATTGATCCTTGTTCCTTCTTCATCGTTCATTCATCATTGATCATTGATCCTTGTTCATTCTTCATCGTTCATTCTTCACTGATCATTAATCCTTGTTCATTCTTCATCGTTCAATGTTCATTATTCATTGATCCTTGTTCATTCTTCATTGATCATTGATCCTTTTTCATTGTTCATCGTTCGTTCTTTATTGATGATTGAGCCTTGTTCATTCTTCATCGTTCGTTCTTCCTTGATCATTGATCCTTGTTCATTCTTCATCGTTCATTCTTCACTGATCATTGATCCTTGTTCATTCTACATCGTTTATTCTTCATTGATCATTGATCCTTTTTCATTGTTCATCGTTCGTTCTTCATTGATGATTGATCCTTCTTCATTCTTCATCGTTCATTCTTCACTGATCATTGATCCTTGTTCATTCTTCATCGTTCATTCTTCACTGATCATTAATCCTTGTTCATTCTTCATCGTTCAATGTTCATTATTCATTGATCCTTGTTCATTCTTCATTGATCATTGATCCTTTTTCATTGTTCATCGTTCGTTCTTTATTGATGATTGAGCCTTGTTCATTCTTCATCGCTCAATCATCATTGATCATTGATCCTTGTTCATTCTTCATTGATCATTAATCCTTGTACATTCTTCATCATTCATTCTTCATTGATCATTGATGCTTGTTCATTCTTCATCATTCATTCTTCATTGATCATTCATCCTTGTTCATTCTTCATCGTTCGGTCTTCATTGATCATTGATCCTTGTTCATTCTTCATCGTTCATTCTTCATTGATCATTCATCCTTGTTCATTCTTCATCTTTCAATCATCATTGATCATTGATTCTTGTTCATTCTTCATCGTTCATTCTGCACTGATTGTCAATCCTTGTTCATTTTTCATCGTTCAATGTTCATTATTCATTGATCCTTGTTCATTCTTCATCGTTCATTCTTCATTGATCATTGATCCTTTTTCATTGTTCATTGTTCGTTCTTTATTGATGATTGATCCTTGTTCATTCTTCATCACTCAATCATCATTGATCATTGATTCTTGTTCATTCTTCATTGATGATTAATCCTTGTTCATTCTTCATCGTTCCTTCTTCATTGATCATTGATGCTTGTTCATTCTTCATCATTCATTCTTCATTGATCATTCATCCTTGTTCATTCTTCATCGTTCAGTCTTCATTGATCATTGATCCTTGTTCATTCTTCATCGTTGATTCTTCATTGATCATTCATCCTTTTTCATTCTTCATCGCTCATTCTTCATTGATCATTCATCCTTGTTCATTCTACATCGTTGATTGTTCATTAATCAAACATCCTTGTTCATTCTTCATCGTTCATTCATCATTGATCATTGATCCTTATTCATTCTTCATCGTTCATTCATCATTGATCATTGATCCTTATTCATTCTTCATCGTTCGTTCTTCATTGATCATTGATCCTTGTTCATTCTTCATCGTTCATTCTTCACTGATCATTGATCCTTGTTCATTCTTCATCGTTCATTCTTCACTGATCATTGATCCTTGTTCATTCTTCATCGTTCATTCATCATTGATCATTGATCCTTATTCATTCTTCATCGTTCATTCTTCATTGATCATTGATCCTTGTTCATTCTTCATCGTTCATTCTTCACTGATCATTGATCCTTGTTCATTCTACATCGTTTATTCTTCATTGATCATTGATCCTTTTTCATTGTTCATCGTTCGTTCTTCATTGATGATTGATCCTTCTTCATTCTTCATCGTTCATTCTTCACTGATCATTGATCCTTGTTCATTCTTCATCGTTCATTCTTCACTGATCATTTATCCTTGTTCATTCTTCATCGTTCATTCATCATTGATCAATGATCGTTATTCATTCTTCATCGTTCGTTCTTCATTGATCATTGATCCTTGTTCATTCTTCATCGTTCATTCTTCACTGATCATTGATCCTCGTTCATTCTTCATCGTTCAATGTTCATTATTCATTGATCCTTGTTCATTCTTCATCGTTCATTCTTCATTGATCATTGATACTTTTTCATTGTTCATCGTTCGTTCTTTATTGATGATTGATCCTTGTTCATTCTTCGTCGCTCAATCATCATTGATCATTGATCCTTGTTCATTCTTCATTGATCATTAATCCTTGTTCATTCTTCATCATTCATTCTTCATTGATCATTGATGCTTGTTCATTCTTCATCCTTCAATGTTCATTATTCATTGATCCTTTATCATTCTTCATCGTTCATTCTTCATTGATCATTGATCCTTTTTCATTGTTCATCGTTCGTTCTTCATTGATGATTGATCCTTGTTCGTTCTTCATCGTTCATTCTTCACTGATCATTGATCCTTGTTCATTCTTCATCGTTCATTCTTCACTGATCATTGATCCTTGTTCATTCTACATCGTTTATTCTTCATTGATCATTGATCCTTTTTCATTGTTCATCGTTCGTTCTTCATTGATGATTGATCCTTCTTCATTCTTCATCGTTCATTCTTCACTGATCATTGATCCTTGTTCATTCTTCATCGTTCATTCTTCACTGATCATTTATCCTTGTTCATTCTTCATCGTTCATTCATCATTGATCAATGATCGTTATTCATTCTTCATCGTTCGTTCTTCATTGATCATTGATCCTTGTTCATTCTTCATCGTTCATTCATCATTGATCATTGATGCTTGTTCATTCTTCATAGTTCATTGTTCATTGATCATTGATCCTTGTTCATTCTTCATCGTTCATTCATCATTGATCATTGATCGTTATTCATTCTTCATCGTTCATTCTTCATTGATCAATTATTCTTGTACATTCTTCATCGTTCATTTTTCATTGATCATTGATCCTTATTCATTCTTCATCGTTCATTCTTCATTGATCATTGATCCTTGTTCATTCTTCATCGTTCATTGTTCATTGATCATTGATCCTTGTTCATTCTTCATCGTTCATTCATCATGGATCATTGATCCTCGTTCATTCTTCATCGTTCATTCTTCATTGATCATTGATCCTTGTTCCTTCTTCATCGTTCATTCATCATTGATCATTGATCCTTGTTCATTCTTCATTGTTCATTCTTCACTGATCATTGATCCTTGTTCATTCTTCATCGTTCAATTTTCATTATTCATTGATCCTTGTTCATTCTTCATCGTTCATTCTTCATTGATCATTGATCCTTTTTCATTGTTCATCGTTTGTTCTTCATTGATGATTGAACCTTGTTCATTCTTCATCGCTCAATCATCATTGATCATTGTTCCTTGTTCATTCTTCATTGATCATTGATCCTTGTTCATTCTTCATCGTTCATTCTTCATTGATCATTGATGCTTGTTCATTCTTCATCGTTCATTCTTCATTGATCATTCATCCTTGTTCATTCTTCATCGTTCATTCTTCATTGATCATTGATCCTTGTTCATTCTTCATCGTTCATTCTTCATGGATCATTCTGCACCAGGATTGGGCCCCTCGTGATGCGAGTTTGGGGGTGGGAATTGTTCTTTGGGATGCAAGGATTACAATGTGATGATTAATTCACTCAGGGGCACATTCAAACATCCCAAAATCAATCAAACAACTCGCACAGTCCACACGTAGAACAAGAACGCTTTTCTTGATTTTCTGATGGGTGAGGGTTCAATGCGATGACACTCTGATGAACACACGAATGATGATAACGAAACAAGGATTACAAGTCCTTAAATGCAAGATGCTTTTGAGAATCAAAGTCACTCCGTCACTCTTAATCTCTCCAGCCAGAAGGTTGTTCCACAACCTTCAGTGAAGTTTGTAAACAAACTTCAAAAATCAGAAAAATCCTTTTTCTGAAATACCTCAAGTATATTGAATTAGAACATGAATCCAAACGTGTCTTTTACAAAGGGAGTCTATGTATATATAGACTTTGCAAACTAAACTAGCCGTTACAATACTCATATGCCTAATACACGTGGACTAACTAACAATAACTAATAATCAAACGCAAAACAGAAACTTCAACACTTAGTCATTTTTCAGACTTTACAATATTTTGCGACTGGGCTTCCTTTAGGCTGTTCCACTGGCTTCTTGGTGTACTATCAGGACTACCCTTGGTCCTTGGTGGCTTGGCCCATGTGGTGAGGTGCCATCCCAGCCTTCTCCCCGGTCCAGTTGTTCCCGGTCTGGTTCCAGCCGGTTCACCAAGGTCTGCTGTTTGCCAGGTGATTCTGATGCTCTGATTTTGGCGTCTGTTTGTCCTTCCAAGTCCTTGCTATTGACTTCTGTATTGTGTTGGGTTTCTTGGGTCTTGATATGTGTTCTTGAGTCCATCCTTGCTTGTTGGGCAGTATTCTTATGTGTTCCTTTTGTCTCATGTGCATTTGGCGTAGGTGACAAGTCCAATGCATTGTCTTGTTCCCTCCTGCCCTTAGTGTTGTTCCCAACCTTTGATACTATATTTGTATCACCTCGCCTTCTCAATCTTGCGCTGAATCACTCCTTTACTTGGAGATAGCCAAACAGATGCGAAAGCCTTCACAAACTCCACCAATACGCACCCAAGAATGCACTTCTTGATTCTTAGGCCAGCCTCGTGATCCTCCTCTTCAGGTTTCCCTCAC
Organism: Amaranthus tricolor; assembly: GCF_026212465.1. Classification (NCBI taxonomy): domain Eukaryota; kingdom Viridiplantae; phylum Streptophyta; class Magnoliopsida; order Caryophyllales; family Amaranthaceae; genus Amaranthus; species Amaranthus tricolor. The sequence goes on along the minus strand of NC_080056.1, from coordinate 27,660,996 downwards.
CCTTGGGCTGAATCCACGACCTTCCTCAAAGCTTCACTCGCTCTTGTAGCAAAGGTTACACTCTAGATTACTCCTCAATCTAGTTTCAGAGATTGTCTACTCTTGAATCGTGTTGGGACCGATTGAAAACTATACGCCAATATACTCAAGGAAATGAAGAGAACGTTCTAAGCAATGTAAAGGATTGAATCTATGTAAACTGAATGAAAACTCTTATTAATCTCTGGAATGTCCCATTACACTAAGGCTAGATGCCTATATATAGCTTTCTATGTATTTACAACGGCTATCTTTACACGTGCCTCTCACAAGGCTTATTTAAAAACAGAAATCAGACAAAAATGACTAAGTACTGGATGGCCTTCTTTGCAGTGGCTAGCGACTGGGGCACCTTGTGCTGGTTCTCCCGGCTTCTATGATTATTGTCAGTAGGGTCCTAGGCCCTTGATGGCTAGGTCCATGTGCCAAGATGTCATATCTTTCTTGGTCACCCCTTTGAAGCTCGTGGTTAAGTCTCAGGCAACAGAGTAAGGTGGCCTGGTCGTAAGCAGACTGCTGGGTGGTGTCTTGACTGTTTGCACATGCTGTGTGGCCTTCTGTTTTCTTGCATATCTCTTGGGTAGGAGTAACTGGTTCGTGGTGTGGGTTGTCGTTCTCAACATGTTCCAAACTTAGATGCTCAAGATTTGTTTGCGTAGGAGCAGTAGGAACAGTAGGATCAGTGGGAACAGCTTCAGTGGGAACAGTTTGTAGTTCCCCTGTACTTGGACCATATTCTGAGCAGGGCGAATATGGTTCAACTCCTCCTTCTTGGGAAAGAATTGACCCCAATTCTTGATTTGCCTGATGTAGTTGCAGATCCCCGATATTAAAGGTGTTTGATATGTTGTATTCAGCTGGTAATTCCACCTTGTAGGCGTTATCTCCTATTTTGGCTGTAATTGGAAATGGACCTGCTGCTCTGGGCATTAATTTGTTTTTTCTCAACTGAGGAAATCTCTCCTTTCTGAGGTGTATCCAGACCAGGTCTCCTTCCTTCAGTGGTGCTCTAAGTTGGTGCTTCCCATCTGCCTTTTGTTTGTATTTCGCATTAGCTTTACAGATATTTTCCTTGACCATTTTATGCAGTTTCAGCAGCTCCTCAGCGTGATCCACTGCATCTTTCTGTTTCCTGTCATGCACATTAATGTGTGTGAGATTTATTGGCAGTAGGGGGTTTTCCCCATAAACACATTGAAAGGGTGTGCATTTTGTAGCATAGCTTGGGCTTTGGTTGTAAGCAAATTCTGCTTGGCTTAGCTTAAGGTCCCAGTCCCTAAGGTGTTTACTTACTAACGCTCTTAGAATGGATCCCAAGGTTTTATTAGTCACTTCAGTTTGGCCATCCGTTTGGGGGTGATGGCTTGTACTGAAAAGCAAAGTGGTGCCTAACAGTTTCCACAGGGTCTTCCAAAAATAACTAAGGAATTTACCATCCCTATCAGATATAATGGTCTTGGGTACTCCATGTAGTCTCACAACCTCATCAAAATATAGCCTTGCTATGTGTTTGGCATCATCCACTTTAGTGCAAGCAATAAAGTGGGCCATTTTTGAGAATCTATCAACCACAACCATGATAGAATCCTTTTTCCTCTGTGTCCTTGGCAAAGCCATAACAAAGTCCATACTCACATGCTCCCAAGGTTTGTCAGCTACAGGTAAGGGTCTATATTCACCTCTATGGAAGGTGAGCTTTGCCTTAATGCAAGTTTCACATTTCAAAATGTATTTGCCTATGGTTCCCAACATTTTAGGCCAGTAAAAATGTTCACTTAGCATGTCTAAGGTCTTTTGTATGCCAAAATGTCCACTTAGACTACCCTCATGCATTTCCTTTACCAACAACAGTCTCAAAGGGGTCTTAGGTATACACAACCTATTGCCTTTAAATAGAAATCCCTGTTGCAAATGAAAAACACCTTGAGGTTCTTTTAAACAGGCAGCATACAAGTCACAAAAATCAGCATCATTAGCATAGAGTTCTTTGATCATTTCAAACCCAATCACTTTAGCATCAAGAATAGCTAGCAAGTTGTATCTCCTGCTTAAGGCATCAGCAATCACATTGGTTTTTCCTATTTTGTACTTTGCAGAAAAGTTGAAGGTCTGGAGAAATTCAACCCATCTAGCATGCCTAGGGTTGAGTTTGTTCTGTCCATGAATATTTTTCAAGGACTCATGGTCAGTGTATAAAATGAAGGGTTGCACTTTCAGATAATGAGACCAATTTTCCAAGGCTCTAATCATTGCATAGAACTCCTTGTCATAGGTGGAGTAGTTAAGTCTAGACTTATTCAGTTTCTCACTGAAATAAGCTACTGGTCTTCCTTCTTGTATTAATACTGCACCGATTCCTGTTCCACAAGCATCACATTCAACCTCAAAAGGCTTAGTGAAGTCAGGAAGTTTCAAAACAGGGGCTGTACACATCACATCCTTGATTAGCTCAAAGGCATTTTGTGCTTCTAAGGTCCAGCTAAATGTTCCCTTTTTGGTACATTCTGTTATGGGGGCCATAATAGTGCTAAAGTTTTTAATGAACCTCCTATAGAATGATGCAAGCCCATGAAAAGACCTAACTTGTGTCACAGAGGTAGGTGTGGGCCAGTTCTTCACAGCCTCTACTTTAGAAGGATCAACCTTCACCCCATCCTTTCCTATGATGAATCCCAAAAACCCTACTTCTTTCATAAGGAAGCTACATTTCTCTAACTTTCCATAAAGCTTTTGTTTCCTCAGAGTTTCAAAAAGTTGTTGTAAATGACCAAGGTGTTCCTGTAGTTCCCTACTGTATATCAGTATGTCATCTAAATAAACTACTATGAATCTCCCTAAGAAGGGTCTCAAAACCTGAAACAAATGTGGATGTTTCAAATAAAGACAACAAAACAGGCCCAAATGAAAGATCAAGGCCAGCCAAGGATGTCAACCCTTTGCTGCAGAATATTCGCATACCAGAAACAGAACAAGGTAGCAGCAACACATTACCTGCCAGGCTACCTTGCATGGACTGAAAACAAGAGGAATAAGAACTTCTTTGATCAATCATAAAGAGGTAGAGCTAGGCTGCATAGCAATCTACAAGGGAGAGCATTAAACATGGAACAAGAATAAAAGCACGTGCCAGAAAATATAAACCCAAGACCCATGTCAGACAGCAATCAAAGAACCCTTCTGTTTCTGTTTTCTATTTTTCTGATTTTTTCTGTTTTGTTAAATAAAGGCCACGTGTATTAGGCGTGCTGTGTAATAAGTTGTAACGGCTAGTCATGATTCTTAGTCTATAAATATGCCTAAGCTCCTCATTGTAAACGGTCGAAGTATTAATCAAAGTAATTCAGTTTTAAACAAATTGTCTTAGAAGTGTTTGTGGAACAAAACTTCTACAAGGGGTGCGGAGCATCTCTTCATTGGAATACCGTTGGTTGTGGAGCAGCCACCGGAATTTCAAAAATCTACACAATACAAGGGATTACACCTTGGGTTGTATAGGAGGATTAGAGAGGCGTGGTGAGTGAAGCCAAACCTTTATAATCCACAATAATCAGCCAAGAAACAGATTCTTGGTTTGTTTGTGAACAACAGTGGCTATATTGATCAGTCCTTAGAGTATTTCATCGTGTTTCAAAGCCATTGGCTGGTTTAATGCTCATCTATGCAACCTAGAGGATCTAGCTTGCCTTAGATTCGCATCAAATTGGTATCAGAGCACGGTTCACGAAGAGGGCAAGGTACGCACAGAAGGGAAAATACAAAGACATTGAAGGTGAAAAAATTTTCAGATTCTGTCAGTTTTTGGGGTCTGAAACGTGATCAATTTGGAGGACCGTTTGAGGTTATTATTCAAAACTATTTTTGCACAATATTCTTCATTGAGTTGGGAAACGTTTGGCTTTGGAATTATTGGATTTGGTGGAGTGGTGAAGGAGATATGCATTTTTCTTTACAGACTGCGAACAATTGATCAGTTTTGTACACCGTGGTAAGTTGTCTTCGAAAACTTATCAAGATTCCTTTCTTTGGCCTTCATTTTCCTTCACATTATCAATAACTATCCTATATTCATCAAACCACATCGTTTGTTCACTTTTACATACGTTTTATAGGTTTCTTGAATGACCCATTTCATTATTGCTTTGCAAAAGTACAGGGGGGTTCATTTTTTTTGTGTCTTCTGTATTTTCTTCATTTCTCTTCATCTCTGAGTCTTTTTCATTATTTCTTTTCTTGAAAATTGATTCATTTTGAGTCTAGTTTTTGGTGAGTCTTTTTGTGTAGTCATTGGAGTTGTGAACAAAAAGATGCGCAAATGTTTTTGACCAAAGGTCACAGAAACAGTTCAGACAGTATGTGTATAGTAAAATTTGATTTGTGATTAAAGCACACAATAGTTTTGAGTAATTTCAATTTGGGGTGTTTGTAGACATCTTGGGGTGTGTTTTCACCAATTTTCATCGAAAGTAAATGTGTTTTGGTTGGGTTCACAGTAGTGAAGGTTGAGCACACAGATTCTGAACCTGTGCTGTTTGGTTCTGTTTGTTTCTGTTCTGTGCACAAAAAAAAAAAAAAAAAAAAAAAAAAAATTTCCCAAACTTCGTTTTTCTGTCTTTCCTTTCTTTACCTCACCTCTTTATTTGAGTCTAGAAGATGAAATCATCAAAGTTAGACATGAACAACTATATCGCATTTGATGAACTAGAACATGCATTAGAGGACAATATCAAACTACAATCATTGGAGGATAAGAAAGCCGATCTTGAAGAGGTAATGGAAATTTGTGAACGACTTGGGTATTGGATGCAAGCTGATAATTTGAATGAACAATTGAAAAATGTTCGGAGTCAAATATGGAACTTGCAGATGACAATGTGTCTTTCTCATGCGAAGAGAAAATTTCAGAGAAAATTGCAAGGGCAACATGGTGACTTAAGATTTGTGATTGTTCGTAAGTATGATCCTGATGCTAATCCGCCTGGGATCAAAGTTAGAATCCTTCTCAAGCGTGTTAAGGAACAAACATCAGTGGTTCTTTCTCATGATGCTATTCAAGAATCAAATGAACCATACAATGAAGAGGGTAGTGAAGAGATTGTGGAAGCTCTTGAAGATATGGTTGAAACACCTTCTGTTGAGAGTCTAGAAGAGGTTGTTGAAGCACCTTGTGGAGAGATTGTTGAAGCAGCTTGCGCAGAGGTGATTAATGACCTTAAAGGAAATGTTGAGGCATCTTGTGTTGAGGTTGTAGATGATCTTAAAGAAGTTGTTGAAGCATCTTGTGTAGAGATAGTAGACAATCTTGAAGAGTTTGTGGAGACATCTTTTGATGATTTGGGTTATACTAGACCGGAGGTATTATATGTGGACAATATTCATGCAAGTTTTGAAGATGATTCACAAATAGAGCCAGCAAAGAAGCATGAGTATGTAATGATTTCTGATTTTGTTGAGTATGTTCATGTTAGTAGGTTTGTTGAATTTAATCCTACAAAAATTCGGGGCCGAATTTTTTCTAAGAAGGGGAGAATGCAACAAGCTGAATGTAGTCTTGGTAATACAAGCAAGCTAATCTTCTTGGTAAGCTTGTTTAACATATGGGTGTGGTTCATTATGCAAGTGAAGACAAGAGCATTCATCCTTACGTGTGTGATGGTCATGGGGAACTTGGTTCCTAATTTAATTCAAGACGTGCTAGTGGTTGCCTACTATTGTGTTGATTTGGATAATGTGCAGTATTTGTTTTGGTAGCCCTTGCAGAGGGGGAGTATTGGTTGTTACTAGCTCATTAATATACCAGCAGCTAGATCAGTTCTCTTTGTGTACATTAAGAACACACTCAGCAAGTGCAACAAGTCAGAATAGGCTGTACATCAGTGTGTGCAAATGTATGGATCAGAATGGACAGAACAAATCAGATTCTGTTGATTACAAAGTAGCCGCAGTGTGTTAAGCAGCGCAGCAGGTTAGGATGTTCATCAGGTACACAGCAAGTTCAGAAGCTGTTCTAATTCAGCTAACAACAGTAGTTTTTCTGGTTCAGATCACAAGCAGGAAGATCAATACAGTAGTCCAGCACGCAGAATGTCTGGTATCATATCATGTCAGCATTGATCAGAAAACAGTAGTTCAGAACAAGTTGTGTTCGGATGTAGAACAACAGCAGCCAACAAAAGCAATAGTACAGCAGTAGCAGATGCATTAGATCAGTGTGCACAATGTGTTCAGACCAGACCAGCAGCAGCGTCAGCACATGAGATCAGCTGGTTCAGTTAAACAAAGCAACTGAGTATTTGCAGCAAGGCGTATAAGGTGATCAATATCAGTATATGTCAGTTAGAACATAATCGCAGCAGCTGATCATTTCAAGTGGAGTAAATACTTGATTGTTTAGGCAACACCCAACCATGGAGGAGTTAGAATTGAGGACAATTCTTTCCAAAGAGGGAGGAGTTGAAACAAATGTGGATGTTTCAAATAAAGACAACAAAACAGGCCCAAATGAAAGATCAAGGCCAGCCAAGGATGTCAACCCTTTGCTGCAGAATATTCGCATACCAGAAACAGAACAAGGTAGCAGCAACACATTACCTGCCAGGCTACCTTGCATGGACTGAAAACAAGAGGAATAAGAACTTCTTTGATCAATCATAAAGAGGTAGAGCTAGGCTGCATAGCAATCTACAAGGGAGAGCATTAAACATGGAACAAGAATAAAAGCACGTGCCAGAAAACATAAACCCAAGACCCATGTCAGACAGCAATCAAAGAACCCTTCTGTTTCTGTTTTCTATTTTTCTGATTTTTTCTGTTTTGTTAAATAAAGGCCACGTGTATTAGGCGTGCTGTGTAATAAGTTGTAACGGCTAGTCATGACTCTTAGTCTATAAATATGCCTAAGCTCCTCATTGTAAACGGTCGAAGTATTAATCAAAGTAATTCAGTTTTAAACAAATTGTCTTAGAAGTGTTTGTGGAACAAAACTTCTACAAGGGGTGCGGAGCATCTCTTCATTGGAATACCGTTGGTTGTGGAGCAGCCACCGGAATTTCAAAAATCTACACAATACAAGGGATTACACCTTGGGTTGTATAGGAGGATTAGAGAGGCGTGGTGAGTGAAGCCAAACCTTTATAATCCACAACAATCAGCCAAGAAACAGATTCTTGGTTTGTTTGTGAACAACAGTGGCTATATTGATCAGTCCTTAGAGTATTTCATCGTGTTTCAAAGCCATTGGCTGGTTTAATGCTCATCTATGCAACCTAGAGGATCTAGCTTGCCTTAGATTCGCATCAAAACCTCATTCATCAATCTCATGAAAGTGCTGGGGGCTCCTGTCAAGCCGAAGGGCATCACTAGCCACTCATACAAACCATACTTTGTCTTAAAAGCAGTTTTCCATTCATCCCCTTCTTTCATTCTGATTTGATGGTAACCACTCCTTAAGTCAACCTTGCTAAACCATTGTGCTCCTGATAGCTCGTCCAACATGTCATCTATCCTAGGTATGGGAAACCTATATTTGATGGTGATATTATTAACACTCCTGCTATCTATGCACATCCTCCACGTCCCATCCTTTTTAGGCACAAGCAGAGTAGGTACTGCACAGGGGCTGAGACTTTCTCTCACATATCCTCTTTGTAGTAACTCTTCCACTTGCCTTTGTAGCTCCTTGGTTTCTGTGGGGTTAGTCCTGTAGGCTGGCTTGTTAGGTAGAGGGGCTCCTGGTATGAGATCTATCTGATGTTCAATCCCTCTCACAGGTGGTAAACCCTTAGGCAGGTCATCAGGAAACACATCCATGTACTGCTGTAACAGGGGCTTCATTTCAGGGGGTATCTCTGCTGGCTGTTCTATTTCCTTAGTAACCAAGACATAAACCTCATTCCTGTTTTTAATTTCCTTTTCACACACTCTTCTACTGATCAAGTGAACAGGTTTCCTCACAGGAGGGGGTATGGCCATATGTGGAGGCAGGGGAATCAGTACTTTGGGCTTCCCTTCATGCCTAATAGTATAGGTGTTGGTAAATCCATTATGTATGCTTCTCCTGTCATATTGCCAGGGTCTTCCCAAAAGTATATGGCAGGCATTCATTTCTAACACATCACACAACACTTTGTCTTGATATGAACCTATAGCAAACCCTACTAAACATTGTTTGCTCACTGAACCAGTTGCATTGTTGTCCAGCCACTTGAGTTTGTATGGGTGTGGATGAGGTCTGGTTTTTAGATTTAAATCTGTCACCAAATCCCAGCTAACACAATTTGATTCACTTCCCCCATCAATTATCATTTCACAAACTTGATCCTTTACTTTACACTTAGTTTGAAAAATGTTCTCTCTTTGGTTGCTTTCTTTTTCTTCACATGTGGTGTGTAGATTTCTCCTTATGATCAGATTGTAGCAACCTTCCTCAGGTAAAATCCTTTCCAATCCTTCATCAAACTCTTCTTCATCAACGCTATGTTCATACCTTACTGTTTTGCCAAATTCATCAACTCTGTAAGATCCATCTGGCTCATGCTCAGCCACTGGAGGCCAATCCTCCTCCACCCTACCATTTCTTACTACTAACATCATCTTGGGTTGGGTATCCTCATTGATTTCCTTCCACTCTTGAACAGTGAAGACTCTAATGTTGGGGCAATCCTTTTTATAATGTCCATGACCATGGCATTTAAAACAAACCACCTTGTTTAAGGGTATAGGTATTCTGTCAGGGGCATTGGTGTTTTGTTCTGCTTTCCTCTGTGTCTTGGGTGATACAGGTCTGGATTGTCTGGGTGAGTATGCCTTAGGGGATCTGTTGTAGCTGTTCCCTGTCACCCTTCTCTTGTTGAAGTTTTGCTCATAGATTGGGGCTAGGTTAAAAGCTGTTTGTAGGTCTAATGTAGGCATGGTCATGAGTTGATCCCTAATGTCTTCTCTCAACCCAGATAAAAACTTAGTCAGTTTCAAGTCCTCTGCATCCTCTATATCACACATCACCACCAACTTTTCCCATTCATGTATGTATTCAGTCACAGTTCTGCCCTTTTGACTAAGGGTGCTCCACTTAATGTACATTTGATGCTTGAAATTGATGGGGACATATTTCCTGTTCAAGTGCTTTTTCAATTTATCCCAAGTATCAACTCTTTCCCTATGTTCCCTTACCCTCTGCCTTTGTATTCCTTCCAGCCACATAGCAGCAAGTTTAGTGAGTTTCATCTTGGCCATTTTGTACTGTCCTTCAGGTGTAGTTCCTCTGTACTCAAAGTATCTTTCCATACTCGCTTCCCATTCCAAATACTCCTCAGGATTACTGGATTGTCCATCAAAATCCTTAATGTCTATCCGTATCATTTTATCTTCATGATCATCACTAGGGTGATGGGGTTGTCTCTGTTGATTTCCTACTCCAGTAATGTGCTGAACCAGCATCCGTAGGGTTTCCTCTATGGTCTCTACTCTTGCTTCCATGGTTTAGGTCTCAACAAACAAAAAGCAAGCACACAGACACAACAAGGCTTCTAAGTCTCAACAGCTAGGAACCAACACACAAAGCACACAGGGGCTCTAAGTCTCAACAGCTAGATACCAGCTCACAAACAAGATGCTCAAACAAATAATGCAGCAAGACAACAATGTATGGATGCACAACAAAGATCACAGCTATACCAACAAACAATTATTTTTAACAAGAATCAGGCTGATAAACTCTCACAGCAATAATGACAATCAACAATGTATTCAAGAATACCAGAAACGAAATTCTGAAACCCTAAATCAAATTTTGATTTTCAAAAAATCAGAAATCGCGCCAAGTAAGAAATCTCCTTCAAGATTGCCTGATAAATGTTCAAATATATCAAATCGTGATACGAAAACGTGTAATTATGACCAATTAACAAATTTAAAAACAATTGAAACAACGAATTTGATGAAGAACAAATGTAGAAAACCAATTTGTCAGAAAACGAAATTTTGCTTTTCCAGATTTTGAAAACTTCGTTTAATCCAATTAGAAATTGAATTAAGCCTTAAGAACTATATCAAAGATTAATTGAAGATCACCTTTATCCGGATTAACAATTGCATGTAAATCCGAATGTAAGTTTAGAACGATTTTACCAGATTCGCACGCGTTACAAGCCAGTCGCCTCTGGTGTTCCTTGCAGGATATTCCTTCGTTTCTCTTTCCAACAATGGTGGGTTGTGCCCTCTCGTCACTTACGCTCTGATACCAATTTGCACCAGGATTGGGCCCCTCGCCTTCTCAATCTTGCGCTGAATCACTCCTTTACTTGGAGATAGCCAAACAGATGCGAAAGCCTTCACAAACTCCACCAATACGCACCCAAGAATGCACTTCTTGATTCTTAGGCCAGCCTCGTGATCCTCCTCTTCAGGTTTCCCTCACCCTTGGGCTGAATCCACGACCTTCCTCAAAGCTTCACTCGCTCTTGTAGCAAAGGTTACACTCTAGATTACTCCTCAATCTAGTTTCAGAGATTGTCTACTCTTGAATCGTGTTGGGACCGATTGAAAACTATACGCCAATATACTCAAGGAAATGAAGAGAACGTTCTAAGCAATGTAAAGGATTGAATCTATGTAAACTGAATGAAAACTCTTATTAATCTCTGGAATGTCCCATTACACTAAGGCTAGATGCCTATATATAGCTTTCTATGTATTTACAACGGCTATCTTTACACGTGCCTCTCACAAGGCTTATTTAAAAACAGAAATCAGACAAAAATGACTAAGTACTGGATGGCCTTCTTTGCAGTGGCTAGCGACTGGGGCACCTTGTGCTGGTTCTCCCGGCTTCTATGATTATTGTCAGTAGGGTCCTAGGCCCTTGATGGCTAGGTCCATGTGCCAAGATGTCATATCTTTCTTGGTCACCCCTTTGAAGCTCGTGGTTAAGTCTCAGGCAACAGAGTAAGGTGGCCTGGTCGTAAGCAGACTGCTGGGTGGTGTCTTGACTGTTTGCACATGCTGTGTGGCCTTCTGTTTTCTTGCATATCTCTTGGGTAGGAGTAAATGGTTCGTGGTGTGGGTTGTCGTTCTCAACATGTTCCAAACTTAGATGCTCAAGATTTGTTTGCGTAGGAGCAGTAGGAACAGTAGGATCAGTGGGAACAGCTTCAGTGGGAACAGTTTGTAGTTCCCCTGTACTTGGACCATATTCTGAGCAGGGCGAATATGGTTCACATTCATCCTTGTTCATTCTTCATCGCTCATTCTTCACTGATCATTCATGCTTGTTCATTCTTCATCGTTCATTGTTCATTGATCAAAGATCCTTGTTCATTCTTCATCGTTCATTCATCATTGATCATTGATCCTTATTCATTCTTCATCGTTCATTCTTCATAGATCATTGATTCTTGTTCATTCTTCATCGTTCATTCTTCATTGATCATTGATCCTTATTCATTCTTCATCGTTCATTCTTCATTGATCATTGATCCTTGTTCATTCTTCATCGTTCATTGTTCATTGATCATTGATCCTTGTTCATTCTCCATCGTTCATTCATCATTGATCATTGATCCTTGTTCATTCTTAATCGTTCATTCTTCATTGATCATTGATCCTTGTTCCTTCTTCATCGTTCATTCATCATTGATCATTGATCCTTGTTCATTCTTCATCGTTCATTCTTCACTGATCATTAATCCTTGTTCATTCTTCATCGTTCAATGTTCATTATTCATTGATCCTTGTTCATTCTTCATCGTTCATTCTTCATTGATCATTGATCCTTTTTCATTGTTCATCGTTCGTTCTTTATTGATGATTGAGCCTTGTTCATTCTTCATCGCTCAATCATCATTGATCATTGATCCTTGTTCATTCTTCATTGATCATTAATCCTTGTACATTCTTCATCATTCATTCTTCATTGATCATTGATGCTTGTTCATTCTTCATCATTCATTCTTCATTGATCATTCATCCTTGTTCATTCTTCATCGTTCGGTCTTCATTGATCATTGATCCTTGTTCATTCTTCATCGTTCATTCTTCATTGATCATTCATCCTTGTTCATTCTTCATCTTTCAATCATCATTGATCATTGATTCTTGTTCATTCTTCATCGTTCATTCTGCACTGATCATCAATCCTTGTTCATTTTTCATCGTTCAATGTTCATTATTCATTGATCCTTGTTCATTCTTCATCGTTCATTCTTCATTGATCATTGATCCTTTTTCATTGTTCATTGTTCGTTCTTTATTGATGATTGATCCTTGTTCATTCTTCATCACTCAATCATCATTGATCATTGATCCTTGTTCATTATTCATTGATGATTAATCCTTGTTCATTCTTCATCGTTCATTCTTCATTGATCATTGATGCTTGTTCATTCTTCATCATTCATTCTTCATTGATCATTCATCCTTGGTCATTCTTCATCGTTCAGTCTTCATTGATCATTGATCCTTGTTCATTCTTCATCGTTGATTCTTCATTGATCATTCATCCTTGTTCATTCTTCATCGCTCATTCTTCATTGATCATTCATCCTTGTTCATTCTACATCGTTGATTGTTCATTAATCAAACATCCTTGTTCATTCTTCATCGTTCATTCATCATTGATCATTGATCCTTATTCATTCTTCATCGTTCATTCTTCATTGATCATTGATCCTTGTTCATTCTTCATCGTTCATTCATCATTGTGCACCAAGATTGTGTCCTCCGGATTCACAATCTTGCACTCTACCAATCTAATCCTTAGATTGAATCACACAATGCGGAAAAACAAAACAGAACCCACCAAACTACGCCCAAGAAACCACTTCTTGGTTCTCAGGTCAGCCTCGATACCACCCTTATCCGGCTTCACTCACCCTTTGGGCTTGGTATACGACCCTCCTCTAAACTTCACTCGTTCTTGTGGGAAGGTTACACACTAGGTTGATTCTCAATCCCAGTTTCAGAAGTGTTCCACACTTCGTTTGTGTTGTGACTGATGAAGATGAAGATGTTTACGCAAGGAGGAAGAAGAGATCAAACACTTTGCAAAACTGAATGAAGAATACTAAAAACTGAATGAAATAGATTGATACTCAATTGATTGTCCCATACAGAGAAACTAGGCACCCATATATAGCTTTCTATGATTACAACGGCTAGCTACACGCGTGCCAAGTACATGACCAATTTAAAACAGAAAAACAAAGAAATTTGGCTAAGTATAGAATACATGTTCTGACTAGTGACTGGGGCACCTTGCACTCAACCCTCCGCCCTCTATGCTTAGTGTTAGGAGGGTCCTAGGCCCATGATGGCTAGGTCCATGCATGAGGATGCCATCTTGACCTGGATCGTACTGTGAAAGCCCATGGTTTGATCTGAAACAAGCCAACAAGGTTGCTTGTTCGCCAGCCCACTGGTCAGAGTCCAATTCTTGTTTCTGATGTTCTTTGCTCGACTGTTTCTGGGATTCGCTCGATGGGTCGAGTGAAAGATCAGTGTAGAGATAAGTGGTTGTCTGATGCTTATGCCATCTCTTGCTTGAGTGACTCTGTTCTTTGCTCGATGTCTCGAATGTGAGATCAGTAGGAAACTTATGTTGATGAAGAGCTTTGCTCGGTTGGCTCTGTAATCTGCTCGAGTGTTCGAGTGAGTTGCTCGGATGCTCGAATGTAGAGTTGATGCAGGGGTGACTTTTGCTCAGATGAGTCAGAGAGCTGCTCGATGGGTCGACTAAGGATTCTTCTCTTGCCAATGAGTCCCTTCTTGGATCAAGGTCATGTCTTGGACTTGAACCATGGTCCTCATATGGTTCAACTCCTCCTTCTTTGGAAAGAATTGACCCCAATTCTTGGTCTTCCTTGTATAGTTGCAGGTCTCCAATGTTGAATGTGTTGGAGATGTTGTAGGTATCAGGTAGCTTCACTTGATATGCATTTTCCCCATATTTAGCAATGATAGGGAAAGGTCCAGCTGCTCGAGGCATTAGCTTGTTCTTCCTCAATTGTGGAAATCTCTCTTTTCTGAGGTGCACCCAAACCAAGTCTCCCACCTTCAGTGCTTCCCTTTTCTTGTGCTTCCCATCAGCTTTGAGCTTGTACTTCTCATTAGCTCTGCATATGTTTTCCTTGACCTCTTTATGCAATTTAATCAGTTCAGCTGCTTGTTCCACAGCATCCTTCTGTTTCCTGTCATCAACATTGACATGCATTAGGTCTATTGGCAATAAGGGGTTTTCCCCATACACACATTGAAAAGGTGAATGCTTTGTAGCCCAATTAGGGCTCCTATTGTAAGCAAATTCAGCTTGGCTTAGCTTAAGGTCCCAGTCCCTAAGATGCTTGCCTACAATGGTCCTCAAAATGGATCCTAAGGTCTTATTTGTTACCTCAGTTTGACCATCAGTTTGAGGATGATGGCTTGTGCTGAATAACAAATTGGTTCCTAACAGCTTCCATAAAGTTTTCCAAAAGTGGCTAAGGAACTTTCCATCCCTATCTGAAACAATGGATTTGGGAACCCCATGCAATCTTATAATTTCAGAAAAATATAACCTAGCTATATGCTGTGCATCATCAGTTTTTGTGCAAGCAATAAAGTGTGCCATTTTTGAGAATCTATCAACCACTACCATGATAGAGTCCTTCTGCCTTTGAGTTCTAGGCAAGGCCATGACAAAATCAATACTCACATGCTCCCAAGGCTTGTCAGCCACAGGTAAGGGTAAGTATTCCCCTTTGTGAAAAGTGATTTTAGCTTTAATGCATGATTCACACTTTAGTATGTATTTGCCTACTGTGCCTAACATTTTGGGCCAGTAAAAATGTTCACTTAACATATCTAAGGTCTTTTGTATGCCAAAGTGACCACTTAAACTTCCCTCATGCACTTCCTTTACTAACAACAGTCTTAAGGAGGTCTTAGGTATGCATAGCCTATTGTTTTTGAAAAGAAAACCCTGTTGTAGGTGGAAAACACCTTGGGGTTCTTTTAAACATGCTGAATACAAGTCACAAAAATCAGGATCATTAGCATATTGTTCCTTAATCATCTCAAATCCAATAACTTTAGCATTTAGCACAGACAGTAAGTTGTATTTCCTACTTAATGCATCAGCAATCACATTGGTCTTTCCTGTTTTATACTTTGCTGAAAAATTAAAGGTCTGTAGGAATTCAACCCATCTAGCATGTCTTGGGTTAAGTTTGTTCTGCCCATGGATATTTTTCAAAGACTCATGATCAGTGTATAGTATGAAGGGTTGCATTTTCAGATAATGAGACCAATTCTCCAAAGCTCTTATCATAGCATAAAATTCTTTATCATAGGTGGAGTAATTAAGCCTGGATTTATTTAGCTTTTCACTAAAGAATGCAACTGGTCTACCTTCTTGGATTAGGACTGCTCCTATTCCAGTGCCACAAGCATCACATTCTACCTCAAAAGGCTTAGTGAAGTCAGGCAGCTTCAAAACAGGGGCTTTGCACATGATGTCTTTGATGAGTTCAAAGGCTTTTTGTGCTTCTGTGGTCCAACTAAAAGTTCCCTTCTTAGTACATTCTGTGATAGGGGTCATGATAGTACTGAAATTCTTAATGAATCTCCTATAAAAAGATGCAAGGCCATGGAAAGATCTCACTTGTGTAACAGAGGTAGGTACAGGCCAATTTTTTACAGCCTCTACTTTGGATGGATCAAACTTTACCCCATCTTTGCCTATGATGAATCCTAAAAATCCCACTTCTTGCATAAGAAAACTACATTTTTCTAATTTCCCATAGAGTTTTTGTTTCCTTAAAGTTTCAAAGAGTTGCTGCAAGTGATTAAGGTGCTCTGTAAGCTCTCTGCTGTAGATCAGAATGTCATCAAGATAAACCACTATGAATTTTCCCAAAAAAGGTCTCAACACTTCATTCATTAACCTCATGAAGGTGCTTGGTGCTCCTGTTAACCCAAATGGCATTACTAGCCATTCATATAAGCCATACTTAGTTTTAAAAGCAGTCTTCCATTCATCCCCTTCTTTCATTCTAATTTGATGGTAACCACTCCTCAAGTCTACTTTACTAAACCAATGTGCACCTGATAATTCATCAAGCATATCATCTATTCTTGGTATGGGAAACCTATACTTAATAGTGATATTGTTAACACTCCTACTATCAATGCACATCCTCCAGGTTCCATCCTTCTTAGGCACAAGCAAGGTAGGTACAGCACATGGACTAAGGCTTTCCCTTACATACTCTCTGTAACAGCTCCTCTACTTGTCTCTGTAACTCCTTGGTTTCTGTGGGGTTGGTTCTATAAGCTGGCTTGTTAGGTAATGGTGCTCCAGGTATGAGATCAATTTGGTGTTCTATTCCCCTAATTGGTGGTAATCCTTTAGGCAAATCATCAGGGAACACATCAGCAAACTGCTGAAGCAGGGGTTTCACCTTTGAGGGTATCTCCTCTGTTTTCCCTACTTCTTTGGTAAATAGAATGTATACTTGGCTTTTACACTTGATTTCTTTTTCACAAACCTTCCTACTGATTAAGTGAACAGGTTTATGGGGTGGAGGGGGTATAGCCTTATGAGGTGGTAAAGGGATAAGGTCTTTAGTCTTTCCTTCATGCTTCACTGTATAAATGTTAGTGTAGCCATTGTGTATGCTTTTTCTGTCATATTGCCAAGGCCTTCCCAAAAGCACATGGCATGCACTCATATCTAGCACATCACATAACACTTGATCCTTGAAAGAGCCTATGTTAAATCCAATCATGCATTGCCTACTCACAGAACCACTTGAATTCTTATCTAACCATTTGAGTTTATAGGGGTGTGGATGTGGTTTGGTTTTCAACTTCAGATCTGAAACTAATCCTGAACTGACACAATTAGTCTCACTTCCTCCATCAATAATCAAGTCACATACTCTATTCCCTATTCTGCATTTGGTCTGGAATATGCTTTCCCTTTGGTTACTCATTTGCTCTTCACAAGTGGAATGCAAGCTTCTCCTAACAATCATGTTATAATGCTCATCTTCAGGTAAGACTCTTTCCCTCTCTTCTTCTGAATCCTCCTCAGTACTATGTTCATATCTAACCATATTCCCAAAGTCATCTTGTATATAAGTCCCATCTGGTTCATTTTCAAGACTGTGGGGGTCATCCTCCTCTACTCTTCCATTTCTGATCACTAACATGACTTTTTCCCTAGTATCAGCCTTTATATCCTTCCATTCTTGGGCAGTAAACACCCTAGCATTAGGACATTCATTTTTATAATGTCCATGCCCATGGCATTTGAAACAAACTATCTTACTCATAGGCACAATTGTTTTGTTTGATCCACTAGCATACTGCTCTGTTCTTCTCTGGTTCAGGGGTGAGTTTGGCCTCTGGTTCTTGGGTGAACTAGGTCTTTGGTTCTTAGGTGGGTTAAACTTAGGGGGCTTATTGTAGTTATTCCCTGTTTGTCTCCTTTTGTTAAAGTTTTGCTCATATATAGGGGCCATGTTAAAGGCTGTTTGGAGGTCTAAAGTAGGCATCATCATAAGCTGATCCCTGATATCTTCCCTTAGTCCAGACATAAACTTGGTTAGTTTCACCTCCTCTGTATCCTCTATTTCACAAAGCACAACTAACTTCTCCCATTCCTGTATATAATCAATCACACTTCTTCCCCTTTGGTTTAAGGTGCTCCATTTCATATACAATTGATGTTTGAAGTTCACAGGGACATACTTTCTGGTCAGAAGCTTCTTAAGCTTGCCCCATGTTTCAATCCTTCCCCTATTCTCCCTTGCCCTTGTCCTTTGTACCCCTTCAAGCCATATAGCAGCAAACTTGGTGAGCTTCATCTTGGCGATTCTATACTGTTTTTCAGGAGGAGTTTCCATAAACTCAAAGTACCTCTCCAAACTTGATTCCCATTCCAAGTAATCCTCAGGGTTATGGGAATGACCATCAAAATCCTTGATGTCTACCTTGAGCAACCTATCCTCATGGTGATTCTGTGGTTGAGGGGGTAATCTCTGTGGGTTCCCTCTCCCTTCTTGTGTAATGTGCTGAACCAACATGTGTAAGGTCTCCTCTATGGTTTGCATCCTGGCTTCCATGGTTCTAAGGTCTCAAACTAGCCAAACAAAGAACACACACACAAAGCCCAGAACAAGCACACACACTACAGCAAACAAGAACACACAAAGGTCTCCTAAGTCTCAACAGCTAAGAACCAACACACAAAGCAAACAGGGGCTCTAAGTCTCAACAGCTAGATACCAGCTCACAAACAAGATGCAACAATGATCAATTCAAACAGAAAACAATCTCAGCAGCAATGTATGCACAATCAAGAATGTTCAAACCAACAAATCAATGCCAAAGCTGTAATGTAAACTCAGACTATAGATGATTAAGGCAACAAAAAGAGATCAAACTCTCAAATTGTAACCCTAATAATCAAAGAGACAATTTCTCAGAACAATTAAAAATGTCGAACAACCAATTCTCGACAATAAAATACTTGATCAGCAATGTAATAACGTGAAAATGGTAATAAAAGAATGTTATATCTGTATTATAATCAATTAACAAATCAATTTAATCAATTATAAACAGGAAAACAATGTTTAAAGATTTTCGAAAATTTTTCAGAAAACGTTCGTCAGATTTTAAAACTTCGTCTAACTCAATTGGAAATTGATTTAGACCCTAAAACTATGTAGAAGATTGATTGAATATCACCTCTAAACGAAATTACAATTGCATGTAACTTGCGTTCAAAATTTAGAACGATTTTACCAGTTTTGCGCGTGTTTCAGAAATTCCAGTCTTCTCTGATACTCCTGTGCGATTTCTTCGATAATCCTTCAACAATGGTGGTTTGCGTCCTCTCGTAACTTGTGCTCTGATACCAACTTGCACCAAGATTGTGTCCTCCGGATTCACAATGTTGCACTCTACCAATCTAATCCTTTGATTGAATCACACAATGCGGAAAAACAAAACAGAACCCACCAAACTACGCCCAAGAAACCACTTCTTGGTTCTCAGGTCAGCCTCGATACCACCCTTATCCGGCTTCACTCACCCTTTGGGCTTGGTATACGACCCTCCTCTAAACTTCACTCGTTCTTGTGGGAAGGTTACACACTAGGTTGATTCTCAATCCCAGTTTCAGAAGTGTTCCACACTTCGTTTGTGTTGTGACTGATGAAGATGAAGATGTTTACGCAAGGAGGAAGAAGAGATCAAACACTTTGCAAAACTGAATGAAGAATACTAAAAACTGAATGAAATAGATTGATACTCAATTGATTGTCCCATACAGAGAAACTAGGCACCTATATATAGCTTTCTATGATTACAACGGCTAGCTACACACGTGCCAAGTACATGACCAATTTAAAACAGAAAAACAAAGAAATTTGGCTAAGTATAGAATACATGTTCTGACTGGTGACTGGGGCACCTTGCACTCAACCCTCCGCCCTCTATGCTTAGTGTTAGGAGGGTCCTAGGCCCATGATGGCTAGGTCCATGCATGAGGATGCCATCTTGACCTGGATCGTACTGTGAAAGCCCATGGTTTGATCTGAAACAAGCCAACAAGGTTGCTTGTTCGCCAGCCCACTGGTCAGAGTCCAATTCTTGATTCTGATGTTCTTTGCTCGACTGTTTCTGGGATTCGCTCGATGGCTCGAGTGAAAGATCAGTGTAGAGATCAGTGGTTGTCTGATGCTTATGCCATCTCTTGCTTGAGTGACTCTGTTCTTTGCTCGATGTCTCGAATGTGAGATCAGTAGGAAACTTATGTTGATGAAGAGCTTTGCTCGGTTGGCTCTGTAATCTGCTCGAGTGTTCGAGTGAGTTGCTCGGATGCTCGAATGTAGAGTTGATGCAGGGGTGACTTTTGCTCAGATGAGTCAGAGAGCTGCTCGATGGGTCGACTAAGGATTCTTCTCTTGCCAATGAGTCCCTTCTTGGATCAAGGTCATGTCTTGGACTTGAACCATGGTCCTCATATGGTTCACATTGATCATTGATCCTTATTCATTCTTCATCGTTCATTCTTCATAGATCATTGATTCTTGTTCATTCTTCATCGTTCATTCTTCATTGATCATTGATCCTTATTCATTCTTCATCGTTCATTCTTCATTGATCATTGATCCTTTTTCATTCTTCATCGTTCATTGTTCATTGATCATTGATCCTTGTTCATTCTCCATCGTTCATTCATCATTGATCATTGATCCTTGTTCATTCTTCATCGTTCATTCTTCATTGATCATTGATCCTTGTTCCTTCTTCATCGTTCATTCATCATTGATCATTAATCCTTGTTCATTCTTCATCGTTCAATGTTCATTATTCATTGATCCTTGTTCATTCTTCATCGTTCATTCTTCATTGATCATTGATACTTTTTCATTGTTCATCGTTCGTTCTTTATTGATGATTGATCCTTGTTCATTCTTCATCGCTCAATCATCATTGATCATTGATCCTTGTTCATTCTTCATTGATCATTAATCCTTGTTCATTCTTCATCATTCATTCTTCATTGATCATTGATGCTTGTTCATTCTTCATCATTCATTCTTCATTGATCATTCATCCTTGTTCATTCTTCATCGTTCGGTCTTCATTGATCATTGATCCTTGTTCATTCTTCATCGTTCATTCTTCATTGATCATTCATCCTTGTTCATTCTTCATCGTTCAATCATCATTGAACATTGATTCTTGTTCATTCTTCATCGTTCATTCTGCACTGATCATTAATCCTTGTTCATTTTTCATCGTTCAATGTTCATTATTCATTAATCCTTGTTCATTCTTCATCGTTCATTCTTCATTGATCATTGATCCTTTTTCATTGTTCATTGTTCGTTCTTTATTGATGATTGATCCTTGTTCATTCTTCATCGATCAATCATCATTGATCATTGATCCTTGTTCATTCTTCATTGATCATTAATCCTTGTTCATTCTTCATCGTTCATTCTTCATTGATCATTGATGCTTGTTCATTCTTCATCGTTCATTCTTCATTGATCATTCATCCTTGTTCATTTTTCATCGTTCAGTCTTCATTGATCATTGATCCTTGTTCATTCTTCATCGTTGATTCTTCATTGATCATTCATCCTTGTTCATTCTTCATCGCTCATTCTTCATAGATCATTCATCCTTGTTCATTCTACATCGTTCATTGTTCATTGATCAAAGAGGCTTGTTCATTCTTCATCGTTCATTCATCATTGATCATTGATCCTTATTCATTCTTTATCGTTCATTCATCATTGATCATTGATCCTTATTCATTCTTCATCGTTCTTTCTTCATTGATCATTGGTCCTTGTTCATTCTTCATCGTTCATTCTTTACTGATCATTGATCCTTGTTCATTTTTAATCGTTCATTCTTCACTGATGATTGATCCTTGTTCATTCTTCATCGTTCATTCATCATTGATCATGGATCCTTATTCATTCGTCATCGTTCATTCTTCATTGATCATTAATCCTTTTTCATTCTTCATCGTTCATTCATCATTGATCATTGATCCTTATTCATTCTTCATCATTCATTCTTCATAGATCATTGATTCTTGTTCATTCTTCATCATTCATTCTTCATTTATCATTGATCCGTATTCATTGTTCATCGTTCATTCTTCATTGATTATTGATCCTTGTTCATTCTTCATCGTTCATTGTTCATTGATCATTGATCCTTGGTCATTCTCCATCGTTCATTCATCATTGATCATTGATCCTTGTTCATTCTTCATCGTTCATTCTTCATTGATCATTGATCCTTGTTCCTTCTCCATCGTTCATTCATCATTGATCATTGATCCTTGTTCATTATTCATCGTTCATTCTTCACTTATCATTGATCCTTGTTCATTCTTCATCGTTCAATGTTCATTATTCATTGATCCTTGTTCATTCTTGAACCATATTGGTTCAAGAGCTTGGTAGTTGAACCATGTATGTCCATCTCAGTCCATGACCCAGCCCAAGTTCACTTACATGATCTAGCACATGATCCATCCCAATATTATCTACACAACTCAGCTCACAAGCATGATCACAAGCATGATAAGAATACATCAGTATTCAAAACTCAGTACATCAAAAATCCGTTGACCAGCCCACCTTGCAGCATGAACCAAGCCTTGACCACGGAAATCTGGACCTAACCAATCATGGGAACATCATCTCTATACATGGGCCTAGCCGTAAAGGTCCACGAACCATGATGGATGTGCACACAATAACCTAGCACAGAAGCACAAGGGAACCCAGTCGCAGATCAGACCATTAGTTGCTGATTGAACCCACTGACCAGGGGACCTTGCGAGGCTTGGCTAGATCATACCCGAGTATATTAGGGAACACTAAGGGTAGAATTGGAATCTCCCTACATGGAACTTGCTGTCATGGTCCAAGAGTCTTCCTTACAATCACCGGAGATGCACGGAAAACAAGGGCAAAGGTCGTGTAGTCAGCAACTGATTCGAAACAAACAGCACTGATCTTATGACCAGCTGACCTTGTGAGCCTTGGCCTGAACGTACCTTTTGATGTATGGGACCACCAAGGGTAGAAATGGAATCTCTACACTAGGATCTTGCTACCACGACTCTTATTAGCCATCATCAACCTTGGGAAGAGCACAAGAACGTGGGTGGAACGTCGCCTGGTCAGCAGCCCTTCTGTCAGAATTTCAGAATACTTTTGTTGCTTGTTTTTATGTTTTTAATGAAGCACATGTTGTGCACGTGCTCCATATGACCGTTAGTGGTAGTTACCTTGCGTGTATTATTCATTCCTTGCTTTACTCATGTATCTTAGGCTTATAAATAGAAGGTTTGATCAATGTAAAAACCAAGTTATGATGAATGAAAATCAGAAATTACACTAAGTGTTTTTCTCTTCAATTGCACGTTGCAATTGGGTTACTTGGGCCAGTTTGCCCTTCATTGATGAACGTGATCTTGAGTGTTCTTCAAGATCATACATCACCCCATCCATAGATGCTGTTAACTCCCTTGCAGATCAAAGGAGGAAGCGTAGAGTTGAGTGATTAAGGAGTCCGGCAGTCCGGTTCTTACACCTATTCTTCGTGTCAGTTTCTTGGAATATCCCCTTGTGTTTGTGTATTAAATCCCATTCGTGCGTAATTTCTTCAACCACCACGCGTACTTACATCAATTGGTATCAGAGCACGGTTCACGAAGAGGGCAAGAGCACTTGTGGAGGCCGGAAAATCAAGAAAAGCTTTGCTTCATTCTGAATTGTATCCTACAATCTGTCTGGTGAGAATTTTATGCATATCTTTTTGTAGACGTTGAATTTCATCAAATCCTTTTAGAGAAATCAAGGTTAGTGTCTTAACTTTGATTTCTTGAAAGAAAAATTGGATTTCACGTTGTGTGCAAAATTTGGCGCAAGTGTTTTCTAACCTGCAGAAACAGAAATCTTGAAATTTCAAGATTCTGTTCTTATGTTCATAGGTGGAATTTTTTCATTCTTTTTCATTTCCTTTACATTTTGATTGATTAGTGTAAACAAAATAATCACAAATTATTCACAAGATTGGTGTTGAACGCTTGGGTGCTGTACATTGCACACCAAGTCACAGAAGACAGATTCTTAAGAATCTGATTTTCTGAAATCAGGTGGTATTTCTGTTTTTGTTCACATTATTTGCCATATCCATCACGTGAAATAAAGGTTTGCAATTAATTTTCATTTTATTCCACGTGCAACTTGATTCTTATTAAGATGGCACATTGCATAATAACCACATGAGTCAGAATTATAAGAACCTGATTCTATTCTGTTTTGATTAAGTGTTTTGTTGTTCATTGTTGTTATTCCTTTGATTTTATGCATTTTTTTTAGTCTTCATTACTTAGATAAAATAGGGATTTACATTAGTATTTCATTTAATTCTAAGTACAAATTGAATTTTTGCTGTTTGGTGCACAGAATTCAGATCATTTGGAATCTGAATGTGTTGTGATCAGAGGGAACCTGCTGCATTCTTTTCTACTTTAGGACTTGCTGTTTGATTCTTGCATATCTAACCTCAATAAACAAATAACTAAGAATTCACATTAGAAAATTCATTCAAAGAACATAAAGTGATTGTTGTTGTTCATTACATCTTGCACAGAATACAGAATGTTCAAAATCTGATTGCTGCTGTGCACAGAATAGTCTTGCTGCATTCACTTCCTTCTTTGCATATTTGTCTGTGTCTGCATTCACATAAGTCATTATGGATAACAATGATAAATTTGATGCACTAGTTAACATGGTCACTCAATTAAGCTTGGCCGTCACAGAATTGAAAAATGCTACACTACCACAACACCTACACCAAGACCCTAATATTGAGGCTACAAGGGAAGACAAATCCATGAGGGTTGGTATGCATGAGTTTGATGGAACCTCACATGACCCTGAGGAATACATTGAATGACCATATGGAGATAGCAACCATGACCCAAAGGACCCAAAGGACCCAAAGGACAACAACACTAATTTCCTTCATCATTCTGTTTTCATAAATGGGTTTGCATTAAGACCATTAACAATGATGAGCAAAGAACTTTATTCATTCCAAGACAATCAAAGCAATGATGATTTAGAACAAATACAATCGTATAAATCATCAAAACAACAGAAGAGCCTAGCAACAATCCAAGAACAGAAGCATACGGACCATCAGAAGTTGCTGACCTGCTCCACTGACCAGACCACCTTGGTGGGCCTACCCAGACGAACCCTAAGCCCATGGGATGAGGTGGAGGGCATATTTGGAATCTCTACACATGGAACTTGCTATCAAGGTCCAAGAGTCCTACTAATAATCATTGGAAGCACATGGAAAGGTAAGGCAAAGGTCGCACAGTCATCATGGACAGCAAGCCAAAACCAGCAGCTTCTGACCACTGACCAAGCCACCTTGGCAAGCCCGCCCAGACGTGACCCGAGCCCGTGGGATGACGTGGAAGGCATATTTGGAATCTCCACACTTGGGACTAGCTGCCATGGTCCAAGGACCCTTCTGGAAGTCACTAAAGAAGGACGGAAATCTGAGCTCAAGGTCGCCCATTCGACAGATTAGTCGAACAGCTGCTGCACAGCTTCTGTTTGTTTTATTTTGGTTTTAATTAGGCTCGTGCATAGGCACGTGAGCTATATGACCGTTATGGCCGTTAGTCCTTCATGTAATTAGCCTACTCCTTATTCCTAGCCTTATAAATAGTAGATAAATCAATGTAAGAAGACACGTTGTTGCTTAATACAAGTTCTTCTCAAAAAATTCAGTGTTTGAATTTTTTCACAATTGCTTGCAATTGGGGTTACTAGGGCCAGTTTGCCCTTCGTGTTGGTTTGAATCCTTGATCAGTCTTCAAGGCCACGCTGCACTATCCAAGAACAATTGATCATTCCATTGATTCATCAACGGAATTCATCATTGTTGCATTGAAAAGAGGCTTGGTAGTCCAACTCTGATTCAAGGCATTGTTCATCAATCTTGGAATATCCTTCAACATTTTCGTATCAATTCCATTTCATTGCATTCACCACGCACACATACATCAATTGGTATCAGAGCAAGGACGTGTAGGGCTTGAATTTCAATTGGTTTTGATGAAAAGAATAGCCAATACGAAGACATTAAAGGTGTGAAAAAAAATTTTCAGATTCTGTCAGGTTTTTGTGGTCTAAAACTTGATCGTTTTGGAGGATGTCTTGTAGGCGTTTTTGAAAACTGTTTTTACACGGTATTTGGGGTTGAGTTGGGAAACTTTTGGCTTTGGAATCTTTGGATTTGGCGTTGTGGTTAAGGAGATATGAATTTTTCTTTACAGACTGCCCAAAACCAATGAAATCCGGGTACCTTGGTAAGTTGTCTTCGAAAACCTTTCAAGATTCTTTTATTTTGCTCTCATCTTTCACCAAATTACTAAACTCTATCCTAAATTCATGAAACCATATCATTTGTGCACTATTTCTTACGTTTCATAGGTTTCTTGATTTACCCATTTCATTGTTGTTTTTCAAAGTACAGGAGAGTCTCATTTATACTTGTCTTCTGTATTTTCATTGTGTCTCCTTCATTTTTGAGTCTTTTTCATTGTTTCTTTTTTTCAATTTGGGTATTTTTGAGTCTAGTTTTTGTTAAGCCTTGTGGTGTAGTCATTGGAGTTGTGGAAAAAAAGATGCGCAAGTGTTTTAGACCAAAGGTCACAGAAACAGTTCAGACTGTATGTGTGTAGCAATTTTTGAATTGTGATCAAACTAGACCACGTATTTGAGTATTTCCAATTTGGGGTGTTTGTAGACATCTTGAGGTGTGTTGTCACCAAGTTTCATCATACTTGGAGTTGGTTTGATCGGGTTTTCAATAGCAAACATTTCATACTGATTTCTGAATTTGGGGCTGTTTGGTTCTGATTTGCCTTCTGTTTTGTGCACAAAAAAAATTCCAAAACTTCATTTCTTTTTCTTTCTTTCTTTTTCACTCTTATCCTTACTCTCATACTTAAATTTTGAGAGATTCTTGAGCACACATTCAGCTAGTCAGTAGCAACATGCAGGTCAAGAATTGAGGACAATTCTTTTTCCAAGAAAGAGGGATTGAACCATATTGGTTCAAGAGCTTGGTAGTTGAACCATGTATGTCCATCTCAGTCCATGACCCAGCCCAAGTTCACTTACATGATCTAGCACATGATCCATCCCAATATTATCTACACAACTCAGCTCACAAGCATGATCACAAGCATGATAAGAATACATCAGTATTCAAAACTCAGTACATCAAAAATCCGTTGACCAGCCCACCTTGCAGCATGAACCAAGCCTTGACCACGGAGATCTGGACCTAACCAATCATGGGAACATCATCTCTATACATGGGCCTAGCCGTAAAGGTCCACGAACCATGATGGATGTGCACACAATAACCTAGCACAGAAGCACAAGGGAACCCAGTCGCAGATCAGACCATTAGTTGCTGATTGAACCCACTGACCAGGGGACCTTGCGAGGCTTGGCTAGATCATACCCGAGTATATTAGGGAACACTAAGGGTAGAATTGGAATCTCCCTACATGGAACTTGCTGTCATGGTCCAAGAGTCTTCCTTACAATCACCGGAGATGCACGGAAAACAAGGGCAAAGGTCGTGTAGTCAGCAACTGATTCGAAACAAACAGCACTGATCTTATGACCAGCTGACCTTGTGAGCCTTGGCCTGAACGTACCTTTTGATGTATGGGACCACCAAGGGTAGAAATGGAATCTCTACACTAGGATCTTGCTACCACGACTCTTATTAGCCATCATCAACCTTGGGAAGAGCACAAGAACGTGGGTGGAACGTCGCCTGGTCAGCAGCCCTTCTGTCAGAATTTCAGAATACTTTTGTTGCTTGTTTTTATGTTTTTAATGAAGCACATGTTGTGCACGTGCTCCATATGACCGTTAGTGGTAGTTACCTTGCGTGTATTAT
Organism: Amaranthus tricolor; assembly: GCF_026212465.1. Lineage (NCBI taxonomy): Eukaryota > Viridiplantae > Streptophyta > Magnoliopsida > Caryophyllales > Amaranthaceae > Amaranthus > Amaranthus tricolor. The sequence continues at coordinate 27,633,429 of NC_080056.1, read as the reverse complement.
TCATTCCTTGCTTTACTCATGTATCTTAGGCTTATAAATAGAAGGTTTGATCAATGTAAAAACCAAGTTATGATGAATGAAAATCAGAAATTACACTAAGTGTTTTTCTCTTCAATTGCACGTTGCAATTGGGTTACTTGGGCCAGTTTGCCCTTCATTGATGAACGTGATCTTGAGTGTTCTTCAAGATCATACATCACCCCATCCATAGATGCTGTTAACTCCCTTGCAGATCAAAGGAGGAAGCGTAGAGTTGAGTGATTAAGGAGTCCGGCAGTCCGGTTCTTACACCTATTCTTCGTGTCAGTTTCTTGGAATATCCCCTTGTGTTTGTGTATTAAATCCCATTCGTGCGTAATTTCTTCAACCACCACGCGTACTTACATCAATTCTTCATCGTTCATTCTTCATTGATCATTGATGCTTGTTCATTCTTCATCGTTCATTCTTCATTGATCATTCATGCTTGTTCATTCTTCATCGTTCAGTCTTCATTGATCATTGATCCTTGTTCATTCTTCATCGTTCATTCTTAATTGATCATTCATCCTTGTTCATTCTTCATCGTTCATTCATCATTGATCATTGATCCTTGTTCATTCCTCATCGTTCATTCTTCACTGATCATTAATCCTTGTTCATTCTTCATCGTTCAATGTTCATTATTCATTGATCCTTGTTCATTCTTCAACGTTCATTGTTCATTGATCATTGATCCTTTTTCATTGTTCATTGTTCGTTCTTTATTAATGATTGATCCTTGTTCATTCTTCATCGCTCAATCATCATTGATCATTGATCCTTGTTCATTCTTCATTGATCATTAATCCTTGTTCATTCTTCATCGTTCATTCTTCATTGATCATTGATCCTTTTTCATTGTTCATCGTTCGTTCTTCATTGATGATTGATCCTTGTTCATTCTTCATTGATCATTGATCCTTGTTCATTCTTCATCGTTGATTAATCATTGATCATTGATGCTTGTTCATTCTTCATCGTTCATTCATCATTGATCATTGATCCTTGTTCATTCTTCATCGTTTATTCTTCATTGATCATTGATCCTTGTTCATTCTTCATCGTTCATTCTTCATTGATCATTGATGCTTGTTCATTCTTCATAGTTCATTGCTCATTGATCATTGATCCTTGTTCATTCTTCATTGATCATTGATCATTGATCTTTGTTCATTCTTCATCGTTCATTTTTCATTGATCATTGATCCTTATTCAATCTTGATCGTTCATTCTTCATTGATCATTGATCCTTGTTCATTCTTCATCGTTCATTCTTAACTGATCCTTGATCCTTGTTCATTCTTCATCCTTCAATGTTCATCGTTCATTCTTCATTGATCATTGATCCTTTTTCATTGTTCATCGTTCGTTCTTCATTGATGATTGTTTCTTGTTCGTTCTTCATCGTTCATTCTTCACTGATCATTGATCCTTGTTCATTCTTCATCGTTCATTCTTCACTGATCATTGATCCTTGTTCATTCTACATCGTTTATTCTTCATTGATCATTGATCCTTTTTCATTGTTCATCGTTCGTTCTTCATTGATGATTGATCGTTCTTCATTCTTCATCGTTCATTCTTCACTGATCATTTATCCTTGTTCATTCTTCATCGTTCATTCATCATTGATCAATGATCGTTATTTATTCTTCATCGTTCATTCTTCATTGATCAATTATTCTTGTACATTCTTCATCGTTCATTTTTCATTGATCATTGATCCTTATTCATTCTTCATCGTTCATTCTTCATTGATCATTGATCCTTGTTCATTCTTCATCGTTCATTGTTCATTGATCATTGATCCTTGTTCATTCTTCATCGTTCATTCATCATGGATCATTGATCCTCGTTCATTCTTCATCGTTCATTCTTCATTGATCATTGATCCTTGTTCCTTCTTCATCGTTCATTCATCATTGATCATTGATCCTTGTTCATTCTTCATCGTTCATTCATCATTGATCATTGATCTTTGTTCATTCTTCATTGTTCATTGTTCATTGATCATTGATCCTTGTTCATTCTTCATCGTTCATTCATCATTGATCATTTATCCTTATTCATTCTTCATCGTTCATTCTTCATTGATCATTGATCTTTGTTCATTCTTCATCGTTCGATCTTCATTGATCATTGATCCTTGTTCATTCTTCATCGTTCATTCTTAACTGATCATTGATCCTTGTTCATTCTTCATCCTTCAATGTTCATTATTCATTGATCCTTTATCATTCTTCATCGTTCATTCTTCATTGATCATTGATCCTTTTTCATTGTTCATCGTTCGTTCTTCATTGATGATTGATCCTTGTTCGTTCTTCATCGTTCATTCTTCACTGATCATTGATCCTTGTTCATTCTTCATCGTTCATTCTTCACTGATCATTGATCCTTGTTCATTCTACATCGTTTATTCTTCATTGATCATTGATCCTTTTTCATTGTTCATCGTTCGTTCTTCATTGATGATTGATCCTTCTTCATTCTTCATCGTTCATTCTTCACTGATCATTGATCCTTGTTCATTCTTCATCGTTCGTTCTTCACTGATCATTTATCCTTGTTCATTCTTCATCGTTCATTCATCATTGATCAATGATCGTTATTCATTCTTCATCGTTCATTCTTCATTGATCAATTATTCTTGTACATTCTTCATCGTTCATTTTTCATTGATCATTGATCCTTATTCATTCTTCATCGTTCATTCTTCATTGATCATTGATCCTTGTTCATTCTTCATCGTTCATTGTTCATTGATCATTGATCCTTGTTCATTCTTCATCGTTCATTCATCATGGATCATTGATCCTCGTTCATTCTTCATCGTTCATTCTTCATCGTTTATTCTTCACTGATCATTTATCCTTGTTCATTCTTCATCGTTCATTCATCATTGATCATTGATCGTTATTCATTCTTCATCGTTCACTCTTCATTGATCAATTATTCTTGTACATTCTTCATCGTTCATTTTTCATTGATCATTGATCCTTATTCATTCTTCATCATTCATTCTTCATTGATCATTGATCCTTGTTCATTCTTCATCCTTCAATGTTCATTAATCATTGATCCTTTATCATTCTTCATCATTCATTCTTCATTGATCATCTATCCTTTTTCATTGTTCATCGTTCGTTCTTCATTGATGATTGATCCTTGTTCGTTCTTCATCGTTCATTCTTCACTGATCATTGATCCTTGTTCATTCTTCATCGTTCATTCTTCACTGATCATTGATCCTTGTTCATTCTACATCGTTTATTCTTCATTGATCATTGATCCATTTTCATTGTTCATCGTTCGTTCTTCATTGATGATTGATCCTTCTTCATTCTTCATCGTTCATTCTTCACTGATCATTGATCCTTGTTCATTTTTCATCGTTCATTCTTCACTGATCATTAATCCTTGTTCATTCTTCATCGTTCAAATTTCATTATTCATTGATCCTTGTTCATTCTTCATCGTTCATTCATCATGGATCATTGATCCTCGTTCATTCTTCATCGTTCATTCTTCACTGATCATTTATCCTTGTTCATTCTTCATCGTTCATTCATCATTGATCATTGATCGTTATTCATTCTTCATCGTTCATTCTTCATTGATCAAGTATTCTTGTACATTCTTCATCGTTCATTTTTCATTGATCATTGATCCTTATTCATTCTTCATCGTTCATTCTTCATTGATCATTGATCCTTGTTCATTCTTCATCGTTCATTGTTCATTGATCATTGATCCTTGTTCATTCTTCATCGTTCATTCATCATGGATCATTGATCCTCGTTCATTCTTCATCGTTCATTCTTCATTGATCATTGATCCTTGTTCCTTCTTCATCGTTCATTCATCATTGATCATTGATCCTTATTCATTCTTCATCGTTCATTCTTCACTGATCATTGATCCTTGTTCATTCTTCATCGTTCAATTTTCATTATTCATTGATCCTTGTTCATTCTTCATCGTTCATTCTTCATTGATCATTGATCCATTTTCATTGTTCATCGTTTGTTCTTCATTGATGATTGAACCTTGTTCATTCTTCATCGCTCAATCATCATTGATCATTGTTCCTTGTTCATTCTTCATTGATCATTGATCCTTGTTCATTCTTCATCGTTCATTCTTCATTGATCATTGATGCTTGTTCATTCTTCATCGTTCATTCTTCATTGATCATTCATCCTTGTTCATTCTTCATCGTTCATTCTTTACTGATCATTGATCCTTGTTCATTCTTAATCGTTCATTCTTCACTGATGATTGATCCTTGTTCATTCTTCATCGTTCATTCATCATTGATCATGGATCCTTATTCATTCGTCATCGTTCATTCTTCATTGATCATTAATCCTTTTTCATTCTTCATCGTTCATTCATCATTCATCATTGATCCTTATTCATTCTTCATCGTTCATTCTTCATAGATCATTGATTCTTGTTCATTCTTCATCATTCATTCTTCATTTATCATTGATCCGTATTCATTGTTCATCGTTCATTCTTCATTGATTATTGATCCTTGTTCATTCTTCATCGTTCATTCTTCACTGATCATTTATCCTTGTTCATTCTTCATCGTTCATTCATCATTGATCAATGATCGTTATTCATTCTTCATCGTTCATTCTTCATTGATCAATTATTCTTGTACATTCTTCATCGTTCATTTTTCATTGATCATTGATCCTTATTCATTCTTGATCGTTCATTCTTCATTGATCATTGATCCTTGTTCAATCTTCATCGTTCATTGTTCATTGATCATTGATCCTTTTTCATTCTTCATCGTTCATTCATCATGGATCATTGATCCTCGTTCATTCTTCATCGTTCATTCTTCATCGTTCATTCTTCACTGATCATTTATCCTTGTTCATTCTTCATCGTTCATTCATCATTGATCATTGATCGTTATTCATTCTTCATCGTTCATTCTTCATTGATCAATTATTCTTGTACATTCTTCATCGTTCATTTTTCATTGATCATTGATCCTTATTCATTCTTCATCGTTCATTCTTCATTGATCATTGATCCTTGTTCATTCTTCATCGTTCATTGTTCATTGATCATTGATCCTTGTTCATTCTTCATCGTTCATTCATCATGGATCATTGATCCTCGTTCATTCTTCATCGTTCATTCTTCATTGATCATTGATCCTTATTCCTTCTTCATCGTTCATTCATCATTGATCATTGATCCTTGTTCATTCTTCATCGTTCATTCTTCACTGATCATTAATCCTTGTTCATTCTTCATCGTTCAAATTTCATTATTCATTGATCCTTGTTCATTCTTCATCGTTCATTCATCATGGATCATTGATCCTCGTTCATTCTTCATCGTTCATTCTTCACTGATCATTTATCCTTGTTCATTCTTCATCGTTCATTCATCATTGATCATTGATCGTTATTCATTCTTCATCGTTCATTCTTCATTGATCAAGTATTCTTGTACATTCTTCATCGTTCATTTTTCATTGATCATTGATCCTTATTCATTCTTCATCGTTCATTCTTCATTGATCATTGATCCTTGTTCATTCTTCATCGTTCATTGTTCATTGATCATTGATCCTTGTTCATTCTTCATCGTTCATTCATCATGGATCATTGATCCTCGTTCATTCTTCATCGTTCATTCTTCATTGATCATTGATCCTTGTTCCTTCTTCATCGTTCATTCATCATTGATCATTGATCCTTATTCATTCTTCATCGTTCATTCTTCACTGATCATTGATCCTTGTTCATTCTTCATCGTTCAATTTTCATTATTCATTGATCCTTGTTCATTCTTCATCGTTCATTCATCATTGATCATTGATCCATTTTCATTGTTCATCGTTTGTTCTTCATTGATGATTGAACCTTGTTCATTCTTCATCGCTCAATCATCATTGATCATTGTTCCTTGTTCATTCTTCATTGATCATTGATCCTTGTTCATTCTTCATCGTTCATTCTTCATTGATCATTGATGCTTGTTCATTCTTCATCGTTCATTCTTCATTGATCATTCATCCTTGTTCATTCTTCATCGTTCATTCTTTACTGATCATTGATCCTTGTTCATTCTTAATCGTTCATTCTTCACTGATGATTGATCCTTGTTCATTCTTCATCGTTCATTCATCATTGATCATGGATCCTTATTCATTCGTCATCGTTCATTCTTCATTGATCATTAATCCTTTTTCATTCTTCATCGTTCATTCATCATTCATCATTGATCCTTATTCATTCTTCATCGTTCATTCTTCATAGATCATTGATTCTTGTTCATTCTTCATCATTCATTCTTCATTTATCATTGATCCGTATTCATTGTTCATCGTTCATTCTTCATTGATTATTGATCCTTGTTCATTCTTCATCGTTCATTGTTCATTGATCATTGATCCTTGGTCATTCTCCATCGTTCATTCATCATTGATCATTGATCCTTGTTCATTCTTCATCGTTCATTCTTCATTGATCATTGATCCTTGTTCCTTCTCCATCGTTCATTCATCATTGATCATTGATCCTTGTTCATTATTCATCGTTCATTCTTCACTGATCATTGATCTTTGTTCATTCTTCATCGTTCGATCTTCATTGATCATTGATCCTTGTTCATTCTTCATCGTTCATTCTTAACTGATCATTCATCCTTGTTCATTCTTCATCGTTCATTCTTCACTGATCATTGATCCTTGTTCATTCTTCATCGTTCATTCTTCACTGATCATTTATCCTTGTTCATTCTTCATCGTTCATTCATCATTGATCAATGATCGTTATTCATTCTTCATCGTTCATTCTTCATTGATCAATTATTCTTGTACATTCTTCATCGTTCATTTTTCATTGATCATTGATCCTTATTCATTCTTGATCGTTCATTCTTCATTGATCATTGATCCTTGTTCATTCTTCATCGTTCATTGTTTATTGATCATTGATCCTTGTTCATTCTTCATCGTTCATTCATCATGGATCATTGATCCTCGTTCATTCTTCATCGTTCATTCTTCACTGATCATTTATCCTTGTTCATTCTTCATCGTTCATTCATCATTGATCATTGATCGTTATTCATTCTTCATCGTTCATTCTTCATTGATCAATTATTCTTGTACATTCTTCATCGTTCATTTTTCATTGATCATTGATCCTTATTCATTCTTCATCGTTCATTCTTCATTGATCATTGATCCTTGTTCATTCTTCATCGTTCATTGTTCATTGATCATTGATCCTTGTTCATTCTTCATCGTTCATTCATCATGGATCATTGATCCTCGTTCATTCTTCATCGTTCATTCTTCATTGATCATTGATCCTTGTTCCTTCTTCATCGTTCATTCATCATTGATCATTGATCCTTGTTCATTCTTCATCGTTCATTCATCATTGATCATGGATCCTTATTCATTCGTCATCGTTCATTCTTCATTGATCATTAATCCTTTTTCATTCTTCATCGTTCATTCATCATTCACCATTGATCCTTATTCATTCTTCATCGTTCATTCTTCATAGATCATTGATTCTTGTTCATTCTTCATCATTCATTCTTCATTTATCATTGATCCGTATTCATTGTTCATCGTTCATTCTTCATTGATTATTGATCCTTGTTCATTCTTCATCGTTCATTGTTCATTGATCATTGATCCTTGGTCATTCTCCATCGTTCATTCATCATTGATCATTGATCCTTGTTCATTCTTCATCGTTCATTCTTCATTGATCATTGATCCTTGTTCCTTCTCCATCGTTCATTCATCATTGATCATTGATCCTTGTTCATTATTCATCGTTCATTCTTCACTGATCATTGATTGATGTAGGATCACCTACATCTAGTTCTCATGAGATAACCCGGATCAATACCATGGTTCATCATGTGAAAGATGCTCAAATTCAAGGTTCAAATGTCAAGTCTTTTAATTTTGTAATCATGAACTAAATCTTCTTCTAAATTTTATTTTGTATTTTCATTTTTATAATGAAACAAAGTCTTAGAGATGATTAAGCCAGGTTTAGGATCAAGCTTAATCATGTCTTATGTTTAGTTAGTCGAGTTGTAATTTTTATTTTATTGAGTCTAATATTTATTTTGCTCATGGGACGTCCTTTACAAAATTAAAACGCATGGAACGAAACAAGCAATCAGATTCTCCAAATTGAGCCGTTGCATTCTTCAAAACTAGCTGATTTACAACAGCCATATGTTATGAAGATTGAGTGGGATTTTTATGATAATATCTCTTACAAATCAGCCACAAATAATCCCAAGAAGATAGAAGAGCTGATTTGCAAATCCCAAAGAAAAACTAGCTGTTAGAGACAACAAAACTAGCTGTTAGAGACAACAAAAAAAATCAGCAAAAATCTCCTTGTTCTTTTACTAGCTGTTGCATTTTATTGCCATTTTGGTTGTACTTTCATTTTCAAAGTTTGTACTCATTGCTGAATGCTTTAGTATAAATAGGATGTATGCACTCTTGTAATTCACAACCTGATTTTTACATTCTGAATACAAAACAACCTTTGAGCAAATTCCTTTGTTCTCTCTTTGCAATTTACTTTAACTTGGATTGGTTTTAGTAAGTTGAAGTTCCTATGCTTTTCATTCTTTTGGCTTAAAGTTTGAATGTGTTCTTAGGAGCCCTTGGTTTTAATTTGTGGTGAATCTGTATCAAATTAATCCTTGGATCAGCCATTTTCAAGTTGTTCAATTCAACATATCTGTTCTTAGTTCTTCTTATTACAAAACCCACAAAAATCACAAAAAAAAAAAAAAAAAAAAACATTTTACAATACAACCTAAACTTTCAGCCTTAATTGCTGAATTCCGAAACCTTGAAACATACGTGTGCATATAGTTTGGTCCTTGTTCAAAACATAGCCAACCTATATCATCTTGGTATCAGAGCCAAGGCTACGCTCCGAGCCTTAATTTTGTTCACTCACAAAGCAAAAAAAAAAAAAAACAAACACCATGTCTCAAAGTGGTGAAGGAGAAACAAGTGATTTGAGCAGAATTGTTGAAGAGCAAAATGCCACCATTAATTACTTACGAGCCCAACTTAAAGAGTTTCTAGACCTAAAACGCACCTTAAGGGAAGGTGGGTATTATGAATCTGAAAGTCCTAAAGTTAATAGGCAAACAAGCCGTGGAGATGAGCTTAAAGTCGACATTCCAGAATTTGAAGGAAGATTAGATGGAGATGAGTTCCTTGAATGGGTAAGAACTGTTGAAAGAGTATTTGATTACAAGAATACAGATGAAGAAAAGAAGGTAAAGATAGTAGCATTAAAATTGCGCAAATACGCTTCTACTTGGTGGGCTAGCAAATGTGCAAAACGAGAAAGAGAAGGGAAAGACAAGATTAGATCATGGGAAAAGATGAAGAAGCAAATGAAGGAAAAGTTTCTGCCTTCATACTACATGCAAGAGAATTTCACCAAACTTCAACATCTACAACAAGATGGCAGGAGTGTAGAAGAGTATGGTCGAGAGTTCGAGACAATGATCATGAGATGCGACCTTAAGGAGGATGATCACCAAACCTTGGTAAGATTTTTAAATGGTTTAGATTCAAAAATCAGAAACATTGTTGAATTACAACCTTATGCTTGCCTTGATGATTTAATTAACCTTGCACATAAAGTGGATAAACAACAAAGAACTAAAATGAAGGAAACCTCACGTTTCACTTCAACAAGAACGACCAATTTTAATTCCTACCAAAAGAACACTCCCCATTCCTATTCTAAAGCCCATTCACAAGATTCAAAAGCTTTGCAAAACAATAATTCAAAGCAGCCCCTAAGCATGCCCAATACAACCAAACCAAACACCAATTCATTCACACCTAGGAGATGTTTTAAGTGTCAAGGCCTAGGACATATTTCTTCCGAATGCCCAAACCGGAAAATGGTGAACTTGGTTGAATTTGATGATCATCAAGAGGAAAGCGAGGAGGATTTCTGTGATGATGCTGAACTTGATGAAGAAATGATATATCCGGATGAAGGAGAATTATTGGTTATGCGAAGAGCTCTTAGTGGGGTCAAAGCCAAAGATCCAAACCCACAAAGGGAAGCAATATTCCACACGAAATGTACGGTTAAAGGTAAGATCTGTTCGCTTATCATTGATGGAGGAAGTTGCACTAATGTCGCTTCAAAGACCATGGTGGACAAGCTTAATCTCACCGCCACTCCACATCCCGAGCCATACATGATTCAATGGTTGAATCAAAACAAAGGTATTCCTGTAAACTCTCAAGTTTTGCTTTCATTTTCCATTGGTAATAGTTATAAGGAGAGTCTTTTATGTGATGTTATACCTATGGATGCATGTCATGTTTTATTAGGTAGGCCGTGGCAGTATGATAGGAAAGTTATGCATGATGGTTTTAAAAACACACATACTTTTGTTTTAAATAACAAAAAGATAACTTTAGCACCATATGCACCTAATGCTAATTCTAAATTGCAAGCAACTTTAACTAATTTTCATTCTTTAATTCCTATACTTAAAAGTGAACAACATGAATTTGAGGAACGAAAAGAATTGTTATTGCTAAATGATGAAACTGAATCTGTTTTGCATGATCACCCTTTGATTGAACCTTTGCTTGATGAATTTGCATATGTTTTTCCTAATGAAATACCAAACGGACTTCCACCTAAAAGGGATATACAACATAAAATTGATTTCATTCCCGGTTCCTCATTGCCTAACAAACCAGCCTATAGGACTAATCCTAAGGAAACTGAAGAAATTAGGAGACAAGTTGATGATTTGTTAGCTAAAGGTTTGATTAGAGAATCCATAAGTCCTTGTGCCGTTCCTACTTTACTTGTGCCTAAAAAGAATGGAGAAATGAGGATGTGTGTGGATAGTAGAGCCATCAATAGAATCACTATCAAGTATAGATTTCCCATACCTAGACTTAATGATTTGTTAGATGATCTATATGGTTCTAAAGTTTTCTCTAAGATTGACCTTAGGAGTGGATATCACCAAGTTAGAATCCATGAGGGGGATGAGTGGAAAACCGCATTTAAGACTAAGGAAGGACTTTATGAATGGTTAGTTATGCCCTTTGGTTTATCTAATGCACCTTCTACCTTTATGAGACTTATGAACCAAACCTTGAAGCCTTTTTTAGGTCACTTTGTAGTGGTTTATTTTGATGATATTTTGGTGTATAGTCAAAGTGAAGATGAACATGTTGATCATTTACGTCAAGTGTTTAGTGTGCTAGCTAAGGAGAAGTTATATGGTAACTTGGAGAAATGTCAATTCTTTTCGGAGTCAGTTAAGTTTCTTGGATTTATTGTGTCAATTGAGGGGATAAAAGCGGATGAAAAGAAAGTTGAAGCTATTAGAGACTGGCCTATCCCTACCACCATTCACCAAGTTAGATCATTTCATGGTTTAGCTTCTTTTTATAGGAGGTTTGTCCCAAACTTTAGCTCAATCATGGCCCCTATCACCGAACTCACAAAACTTAAGACTTTTGAGTGGAATTCCAAAGCACAAGCAGCATTTGACACCATCAAAAACAAACTTACCACCGCACCTGTTCTAGCTTTGCCTAATTTTGATGATGTTTTTGAAGTAGAGTGTGATGCATCTGGGGTAGGTATTGGAGGTGTCCTTACTCAAAACAACAAACCCCTTGCTTACTTTAGTGAGAAGCTCAATGATGCTAAGAGGAAATACTCAACTTATGATAAGGAGTTTTATGCTATCATTAGATGTTTAGAGCATTGGAGACACTACTTGATTGCCAAAGAATTTGTGTTACATTCTGACCATGAGGCCTTAAAGTTCATTCAAAGCCAACACAAACTTCAATCTAGACATGCTAAGTGGGTCGAGTTCCTACAAACCTTTCATTTCACCATTAAACACAAAGCGGGTAAACTAAACACCGGAGCTGATGCTTTATCTAGGAGATACTTGCTTTTGAGTACTTTGAATACTAAGGTTGTGGGAATGGAATTGTTAAAGGAATGCTATATTGATGATGTTGATTTTGGCGGAGTTTTTGAAAAATGCCATAATAAGCCTCAAGGACTTTTTTACATCTTCCAAGGATATCTTTTTCGAGGAAACCAATTTTGTGTGCCTAGACATAGTGTTAGGGAGACTTTGATTAAGGAGTATCATGAAGGAGGACTTGGAGGACATTTTGGAGAAGAGAAGACCATAGCTTTAGTAAGTGAGACCTTCTACTGGCCCAAGCTTGCTAAGGATGTCATTCATGTTATCAAGAGATGTGTGCAATGTCTAAAAGCCAAAGCCCACAAAACATCTCAAGGTCTTTACCAACCTCTTCCTACGCCACAAAACCCATGGGAGGATGTGAGTTTAGATTTCATCACTGGACTTCCTAGAACCTCTAACAATAAGGATTCCATCATGGTTGTTGTTGATAGGTTTTCTAAGATGGCTCACTTCATTGCTTGTCATACTACTCATGATGCCGTTAATATTGCTAACCTTTACTTTAAGGAGATAGTAAGACTACACGGGATAGCAAGAAGCATAGTGAGTGATAGAGATTCAAAGTTTCTTAGTCATTTTTGGCTTACTTTGTGGAGAAAAATGGGAACAAAGCTTAACTTTAGTAGTTCTAGCCACCCCCAAACTGATGGTCAAACCGAAGTAACCAATAGGACCTTAGGAACCTTGTTGCGTGCTCTCATTACTAAGAATCCTAAACAATGGGAACAATTGCTACCACATGCTGAATTTGCTTATAATCGTGTTCCTAGCAAGACCACAGGGTTTTCTCCTTTCTTTGTGGTTTATGGCCTTAACCCATTAACCCTTATAGACCTTACGCCTTTTCCTACACCATTGAAGTTTAGTCACGATGCCGAGTTGAGAGCTAATGAAATTCAAAAGGTGCATAAGAAAGTTGTGGAAAGGATTGAGAAAATGAATGAGAAGGTTAAAGAAAGAGTGGATCAAAAGAGAAAAGAGGTGATTTTCAAAGAAGGTGACTTAGTATGGATTTACTTGAGAAAGGATAGGTTTCCCATCCAAAGAAAATCAAAGTTAAGCGCTAGAATTGATGGACCTTTTGAAATTTTGGAGAAAGTAAATGACAATGCTTACAAACTAGAGCTACCTAGTAGCTATGGTGTGTCCTCTACTTTTAATGTTGCAGATTTAATTCCATTCCATGAGGAGGATATGTTACCAAGCTTGAGGTCAAGCTTCTCCAAAGAAGGGGAGGATGATGTAGGATCACCTACATCTAGTTCTCATGAGATAACCCGGATCAATACCATGGTTCATCATGTGAAAGATGCTCAAATTCAAGGTTCAAATGTCAAGTCTTTTAATTTTGTAATCATGAACTAAATCTTCTTCTAAATTTTATTTTGTATTTTCATTTTTATAATGAAACAAAGTCTTAGAGATGATTAAGCCAGGTTTAGGATCAAGCTTAATCATGTCTTATGTTTAGTTAGTCGAGTTGTAATTTTTATTTTATTGAGTCTAATATTTATTTTGCTCATGGGACGTCCTTTACAAAATTAAAACGCATGGAACGAAACAAGCAATCAGATTCTCCAAATTGAGCCGTTGCATTCTTCAAAACTAGCTGATTTACAACAGCCATATGTTATGAAGATTGAGTGGGATTTTTATGATAATATCTCTTACAAATCAGCCACAAATAATCCCAAGAAGATAGAAGAGCTGATTTGCAAATCCCAAAGAAAAACTAGCTGTTAGAGACAACAAAACTAGCTGTTAGAGACAACAAAAAAAATCAGCAAAAATCTCCTTGTTCTTTTACTAGCTGTTGCATTTTATTGCCATTTTGGTTGTACTTTCATTTTCAAAGTTTGTACTCATTGCTGAATGCTTTAGTATAAATAGGATGTATGCACTCTTGTAATTCACAACCTGATTTTTACATTCTGAATACAAAACAACCTTTGAGCAAATTCCTTTGTTCTCTCTTTGCAATTTACTTTAACTTGGATTGGTTTTAGTAAGTTGAAGTTCCTATGCTTTTCATTCTTTTGGCTTAAAGTTTGAATGTGTTCTTAGGAGCCCTTGGTTTTAATTTGTGGTGAATCTGTATCAAATTAATCCTTGGATCAGCCATTTTCAAGTTGTTCAATTCAACATATCTGTTCTTAGTTCTTCTTATTACAAAACCCACAAAAATCACAAAAAAAAAAAAAAAAAAAACATTTTACAATACAACCTAAACTTTCAGCCTTAATTGCTGAATTCCGAAACCTTGAAACATACGTGTGCATATAGTTTGGTCCTTGTTCAAAACATAGCCAACCTATATCATTGATCCTTGTTCATTCTTCATCGTTCAATGTTCATTATTCATTGATCCTTGTTCATTCTTCATCGTTCATTCTTCATTGATCATTGATGCTTGTTCATTCTTCATCGTTCATTCTTCATTGATCATTCATGCTTGTTCATTATTCATCGTTCAGTCTTCATTGATCATTGATCCTTGTTCATTCTTCATCGTTCATTCTTCATTGATCATTCATCCTTGTTCATTCTTCATCGTTCATTCATCATTGATCATTGATCCTTGTTCATTCTTCATCGTTCATTCTTCACTGCTCATTAATCCTTGTTCATTCTTCATCGTTCAATGTTCATTATTCATTGATCCTTGTTCATTCTTCATCGTTCATTATTCATTGATCATTGATCCTTTTTCATTGTTCATTGTTCGTTCTTTATTAATGATTGATCCTTGTTCATTCTTCATCGCTCAATCATCATTGATCATGGATCCTTGTTCATTCTTCATTGATCATTAATCCTTGTTCATTCTTCATCGTTCATTCTTCATTGATCATTGATCCTTGTTCATTCTTCATCGTTGATTAATCATTGATCATTGATGCTTGTTCATTCTTCATCGTTCATTCATCATTGATCATTGATCCTTGTTCATTCTTCATCGTTTATTCTTCATTGATCATTGATCCTTGTTCATTGTTCATCGTTCATTCTGCATTGATCATTGATGCTTGTTCATTCTTCATAGTTCATTGCTCATTGATCATTGAACCTTGTTCATTCTTCATCGTTCATTCATCATTGATCATTGATGCTTGTTCATTCTTCATAGTTCATTGTTCATTGATCATTGATCCTTGTTCATTCTTCATCGTTCATTCATCTTTGATCATTTATCCTTATTCATTCTTCATCGTTCATTCTTCATTGATCATTGATCTTTGTTCATTCTTCATCGTTCGATCTTCATTGATCATTGATCCTTGTTCATTCTTCATCGTTCATTCTTAACTGATCATTCATCCTTGTTCATTCTTCATCGTTCATTCTTCACTGATCATTGATCCTTGTTCATTCTTCATCGTTCATTCTTCACTGATCATTTATCCTTGTTCATTCTTCATCGTTCATTCATCATTGATCAATGATCGTTATTCATTCTTCATCGTTCATTCTTCATTGATCAATTATTCTTGTACATTCTTCATCGTTCATTTTTCATTGATCATTGATCCTTATTCATTCTTGATCGTTCATTCTTCATTGATCATTGATCCTTGTTCATTCTTCATCGTTCATTGTTCATTGATCATTGATCCTTGTTCATTCTTGAGCCATATCAGCTAGGCTCACGTGAGGAAAACAACAATAAGCCAAAAGCTAGCAAGGAATCAATCAACAACAACAAGAAACACAACAACCGAAGCAATGTTGTTGGTTCTGATTTTGATGATAATGCACATGGTTCTGTACTAAGACCTTCAACATGGAGTCTTGATGATTCAAGTTCAAACCAAGACATGCCAACAAAGGGTGAACTAATTAAGGAAGGCCAAGACTCAAGAAACAACCCAAAGAAACCAACAGCAACCCAAGATAAGAAGCATTCTGACCATCAGCAGCTCATGACCAACCCCACTGACCAGGCCACCTTGGCGGGCCTGTACAGACGAACCCTAAGCCCATGGGATGACGTGGAGGGCATAATTGGAATCTCCACACTAGGACCTAGCCATCATGGTCCAAGGGTCCTACGCGTGATCATTGGAAGCATGTGGAAAAGTGAGGCAAAGGTCACACAGTCAACATGGTCAGTAAGCTCGAATATGCAACAGCTTCTGACCACTGACCAGGCCAGCTTGGCAAGCCCATCCGGACACGACCTGAACCCGTATGCTGACGTGGAGGGTAGGTTTGGAATCTTTGCACAAGGGTCTAGCCACCATGGTCCAAGAGCCCTCTTGAAAGTCACCGGAAAGACATTAAAATCAGAGTACAAGGTCGCGTAGTCAACAGCTGCTGCATAGTCTTCATTGTTCTGTTTTAAGTGTTCTTAGGCGTGTGTATTAGCCACGTGTAAATATAGCCGTTAATAACCGTTAGGCCTTCATGTAATTAGCCTACTCCTCATTCATAGCTTATAAATAGGTGATTCATGCATTGTAATGGACGTTGATCATTGAATAAATTTCCAAATTTCAGAAAACTTCAAGTGTTTGAGTTTTTCTTCAATTGCTTGCAATTGGGTTACCTTGGGCCAGTTTTGCCCATCTTGATGTACGTGTTCTTGAGTGTTCTTCAAGAACCTACATCCCCCTATCCATAGACACTGATATTCCCCTTGGAGTGCAAGAGGAGAAGCGTGGAGTTGAGTGCATAGGAAGCTTGGCAGTCCAATTCCAAACATTCAATTCCATGTGCCATTGTCTTGGAATATCCTTGAGTTCGTGAGTAAATCCAATTTGCGTGTTCAATTTCTTCATTAACCACGCATAATTGGATCAATTGGTATCAGAGCAAGGACGTGTAGGGCTTGAATTTCATCCTCATTCATTGGTGAAGACGAATTCTTTGCTTAAACAGTCAGAGGAATCAAGAATTCAGAGATTAGGGCGATTTTCTGTTCGTGTTCGATTTCAGTGGCGAATCTCTACAAATTTCGGTTGTTTTTCTTCCTTTTGTTTAATTACTTTGTAAATTAGTGTTCCTGCATATAATCCGTTGCATTTCCATTACATTTGATTGGTAATTTGTGCGTGCATTGTCTGATAATCACAAGAGCATTCTGAAAACCCTAAAGAACTCAGTTCTTGAAGGGGTATTCTGCAATTGGCGATTTTTCTTTGCGTATCTGTTAAAATTTCATTTGAATTAATCAATATAGGATTGCATTTACATCACCATTGCATTTTTGTTTACAAATTGATCGAATTTGTGGATTGGGTTCTGCAAACAATCACAGAAGAACACCTCTTCAATTCTGATTTGCATAACATTGCATTTTGCGATTTCATTTTTGCATTATTTGTCTAAATTTCATGCTGAATTAGTTAAAATAAATTTGCATTTACATTATCATTGCATCTTGTTTACAATTTGATTGTAACTGTGACTGCACATTACATACCATCACAAAAAATCACATTGCTGTTCTGATTTGTGTGATATTGATGTTCATAACTGAATTTTCATACCAGCTCCTGCATATTTGGTTGCAATCAATAATAACTAAGGAATTTGCATTTAACAAATCATCTAAAGAACTAAGTAATTGCTGTTAATTCATTGCAAGGAAGGCTGCACAGAACACAATTGTTAAAATCTGATTTTCTGTTGTAAAACAGAACCATTGTGCCTTCATTTCTAATTCTTGCATATTTTGTTGTAATACATAGTAAAATAACCAAATTGAAAATTAGCAAAATTCATTTAAAGTACAAGGTGACTATTATTGTTCATTTCAAAGCAAAATTGTGCACAGACACAATTGTTCAATCTGAGTTCTGTTACAAAACAGAACAAGCTTACTGCATTCGTTTTTTTTTCATTCCATTTACATACATCAATTGCTGCACTATTTCTTCCTTTGCATATTTGGGTTTAAGTCAACAATTCATCATAATTACAAGATACTTACTGCTATTTCATTTAAAGAAAATTCGTGTAAAAAAATTCAGAAGCCAGATCACAACAGTTGCTTGTTGTGCACAGAACCAGCTTGCTGCATTCAGTTCATCATTGCATATTTGCATATTGCATAGCCTTGTGTGTTTGCATTCATATAGATCATCATGAATTTAGAAGAAAAATTTGATGCATTAGTAAATATGGTCACTCATTTGAGTTTAACTGTTAATGAGTTGAAGAACACCACACCACAGTACCCATCAACTCCACAACCTAACCCTAACCATGAACATGCAAAAGAGGATAAAACCATGAGAATTGATATACATGAATTTGATGGCACATCTCATGATCCGGAGGTGTACATTGCATGGGAGAAAAGGGTAGAACGTTATTTTGAATTGAGAGACACCCACCCAGCCCATCAGTACAAGGTTGCAAAAGTAAAATTAACAAAGCTAGCTGCAACTTGGCTTGAAGGAATTCAAAGGCAAAGAAAACGTGAGAATAGACCTAAGATTCATTCATGGGAGAAACTTAGGAAACGCCTTAGGAGAAAGTACATTCCCACTAATTACAAACAACAACCCTACACCAAGTGGAGTACTTTGAAGCAAGACCCTAGGACAGTAGCTAAGTGTATGCAAGAAGGGGAAAGCTTGACTGTCCTGAGTAAAAAAAAAAACGAACCAGAAGCGAGGAAGGGTGGAAGGCTCCTAGGAGGGCTGAAGGAAGACCTAAGGGAGACGATTGAGGTGATGGAGAACTTGCACTATGAAGAGGCTTGTAGTAGTGCATTGATATTAGAAAAGTCAGCAAGAAGAAGGGCTGCACCACTTGCACACACCTTCAACAAAGCACGAGAAACCAGTAGCTACAAATTGAATACACATACCCCTGCTGACAGTAAAGGACCTGCTGCACAGCACTCCCCTACAATTAGGGAAACACAGCAGTATGCACCCATTGTTAAGACTATACATGTTGATAATGTTGAAATAAACAACCCGCCCTTGCAAGCTTTATCTACATATGTTGATAATGTTGAGATGCATGGATTTTACTTCATAGAAGGTGAGATTACACAACCCTTTGACAGCAAGAGTACACACCCTCACAACACCATCACTAGTCCTTACACAGGGAAGGAAACACCTACGCATCTATTAGGAAAGAAGGAGTGTGATGCCAAGGATGATAGTGTTAGACACATAACCAAGATAACCTTCTATAAAACCATTAAACTACATGGAATACTTCAAAATGTTAGTAGTTATAATGTTTCTAATCTCCCTAGCACCCTTTTGAGTAACTTCTGCATTATATTGCACACAAAACAAAAATTCAGTATTGCATGGTACCCTCACATAGATGATAAAAGGAAAGTGACCAATATAACCTTGGTGCATATCTTAAAGAACTTAGTTGAGAAGAATAACAAAGATTGGATTACAAATTTAGCCCACACTGAAATTGCATATAGTAGATGCCTTAGTCTAACCTTTAAGTGTTTTCCATGTACATGCTTAAATAGCTTAAATTCTATGACTTCTACTGCCTTCGTTCATTTATTCTTGCAGGACAACGGTGCATGGAACACAAGGAAGCCAATAGGCACAGCTCAACACACAGCTGCTCAGGACCACACATTGGAGAATGCAGCCAGCAGCCATGATGTTTTACACTACCACACAAGCGTGGAATTGAGGACAATTCCTTTTCAAGAAGGGGGGATTGAGCCATATCAGCTAGGCTCACGTGAGGAAAACAACAATAAGCCAAAAGCTAGCAAGGAATCAATCAACAACAACAAGAAACACAACAACCGAAGCAATGTTGTTGGTTCTGATTTTGATGATAATGCACATGGTTCTGTACTAAGACCTTCAACATGGAGTCTTGATGATTCAAGTTCAAACCAAGACATGCCAACAAAGGGTGAACTAATTAAGGAAGGCCAAGACTCAAGAAACAACCCAAAGAAACCAACAGCAACCCAAGATAAGAAGCATTCTGACCATCAGCAGCTCATGACCAACCCCACTGACCAGGCCACCTTGGCGGGCCTGTACAGACGAACCCTAAGCCCATGGGATGACGTGGAGGGCATAATTGGAATCTCCACACTAGGACCTAGCCATCATGGTCCAAGGGTCCTACGCGTGATCATTGGAAGCATGTGGAAAAGTGAGGCAAAGGTCACACAGTCAACATGGTCAGTAAGCTCGAATATGCAACAGCTTCTGACCACTGACCAGGCCAGCTTGGCAAGCCCATCCGGACACGACCTGAACCCGTATGCTGACGTGGAGGGTAGGTTTGGAATCTTTGCACAAGGGTCTAGCCACCATGGTCCAAGAGCCCTCTTGAAAGTCACCGGAAAGACATTAAAATCAGAGTACAAGGTCGCGTAGTCAACAGCTGCTGCATAGTCTTCATTGTTCTGTTTTAAGTGTTCTTAGGCGTGTGTATTAGCCACGTGTAAATATAGCCGTTAATAACCGTTAGGCCTTCATGTAATTAGCCTACTCCTCATTCATAGCTTATAAATAGGTGATTCATGCATTGTAATGGACGTTGATCATTGAATAAATTTCCAAATTTCAGAAAACTTCAAGTGTTTGAGTTTTTCTTCAATTGCTTGCAATTGGGTTACCTTGGGCCAGTTTTGCCCATCTTGATGTACGTGTTCTTGAGTGTTCTTCAAGAACCTACATCCCCCTATCCATAGACACTGATATTCCCCTTGGAGTGCAAGAGGAGAAGCGTGGAGTTGAGTGCATAGGAAGCTTGGCAGTCCAATTCCAAACATTCAATTCCATGTGCCATTGTCTTGGAATATCCTTGAGTTCGTGAGTAAATCCAATTTGCGTGTTCAATTTCTTCATTAACCACGCATAATTGGATCAATTCTTCATCGTTCATTCATCATGGATCATTGATCCTCGTTCATTCTTCATCGTTCATTCTTCACTGATCATTTATCCTTGTTCATTCTTCATCGTTCATTCATCATTGATCATTGATCGTTATTCATTCTTCATCGTTCATTCTTCATTGATCAATTATTCTTGTACATTCTTCATCGTTCATTTTTCATTGATCATTGATCCTTATTCATTCTTCATCGTTCATTCTTCATTGATCATTGATCCTTGTTCATTCTTCATCGTTCATTGTTCATTGATCATTGATCCTTGTTCATTCTTCATCGTTCATTCATCATGGATCATTGATCCTCGTTCATTCTTCATCGTTCATTCTTCATTGATCATTGATCCTTGTTGCTTCTTCATCGTTCATTCATCATTGATCATTGATCCTTGTTCATTCTTCATCGTTCATTCTTCACTGATCATTGATCCTTGTTCATTCTTCATCGTTCAATTTTCATTATTCATTGATCCTTGTTCATTCTTCATCGTTCATTCTTCATTGATCATTGATCCTTTTTCATTGTTCATCGTTTGTTCTTCATTGATGATTGAACCTTGTTCATTCTTCATCGCTCAATCATCATTGATCATTGTTCTTTGTTCATTCTTCATTGATCATTGATCTTTGTTCATTCTTCATCGTTCATTCTTCATTGATCATTGATGCTTGTTCATTCTTCATCGTTCACTCTTCATTGATCATTCATCCTTGTTCATTCTTCATCGTTCATTCTTCATTGATCATTGATCCTTGTTCATTCTTCATCGTTCATTCTTCATTGATCATTCATCCTTGTTCATTCTTCATCGCTCATTCTTCACTAATCATTCATGCTTGTTCATTCTTCATCGTTCATTGTTCATTGATCAAAGATCCTTGTTCATTCTTCATCGTTCATTCATCATTGATCATTGATCCTTATTCATTCTTCATCGTTCATTCTTCATAGATCATTGATCCTTGTTCCTTCTTCATCGTTCATTCATCATTGATCATTGATCCTTGTTCATTCTTCATCGTTCATTCATCATTGATCATGGATCCTTATTCATTCGTCATCGTTCATTCTTCATTGATCATTAATCCTTTTTCATTCTTCATCGTTCATTCATCATTCATCATTGATCCTTATTCATTCTTCATCGTTCATTCTTCATAGATCATTGATTCTTGTTCATTCTTCATCATTCATTCTTCATTTATCATTGATCCGTATTCATTGTTCATCGTTCATTCTTCATTGATTATTGATCCTTGTTCATTCTTCATCGTTCATTGTTCATTGATCATTGATCCTTGGTCATTCTCCATCGTTCATTCATCATTGATCATTGATCCTTGTTCATTCTTCATCGTTCATTCTTCATTGATCATTGATCCTTGTTCCTTCTCCATCGTTCATTCATCATTGATCATTGATCCTTGTTCATTATTCATCGTTCATTCTTCACTGATCATTGATCCTTGTTCATTCTTCATCGTTCAATGTTCATTATTCATTGATCCTTGTTCATTCTTCATCGTTCATTCTTCATTGATCATTGATGCTTGTTCATTCTTCATCGTTCATTCTTCATTGATCATTCATGCTTGTTCATTCTTCATCGTTCAGTCTTCATTGATCATTGATGCTTGTTCATTCTTCATCGTTCATTCTTCATTGATCATTCATCCTTGTTCATTCTTCATCGTTCATTCATCATTGATCATTGATCCTTGTTCATTCTTCATCGTTCATTCTTCACTGCTCATTAATCCTTGTTCATTCTTCATCGTTCAATGTTCATTATTCATTGATCCTTGTTCATTCTTCATCGTTCATTATTCATTGATCATTGATCCTTTTTCATTGTTCATTGTTCGTTCTTTATTAATGATTGATCCTTGTTCATTCTTCATCGCTCAATCATCATTGATCATGGATCCTTGTTCATTCTTCATTGATCATTAATCCTTGTTCATTCTTCATCGTTCATTCTTCATTGATCATTAATCCTTTTTCATTCTTCATCGTTCATTCATCATTCATCATTGATCCTTATTCATTCTTCATCGTTCATTCTTCATAGATCATTGATTCTTGTTCATTCTTCATCATTCATTCTTCATTTATCATTGATCCGTATTCATTGTTCATCGTTCATTCTTCATTGATTATTGATCCTTGTTCATTCTTCATCGTTCATTGTTCATTGATCATTGATCCTTGGTCATTCTCCATCGTTCATTCATCATTGATCATTGATCCTTGTTCATTCTTCATCGTTCATTCTTCATTGATCATTGATCCTTGTTCCTTCTCCATCGTTCATTCATCATTGATCATTGATCCTTGTTCATTATTCATCGTTCATTCTTCACTGATCATTGATCCTTGTTCATTCTTCATCGTTCAATGTTCATTATTCATTGATCCTTGTTCATTCTTCATCGTTCATTCTTCATTGATCATTGATGCTTGTTCATTCTTCATCGTTCATTCTTCATTGATCATTCATGCTTGTTCATTCTTCATCGTTCAGTCTTCATTGATCATTGATCCTTGTTCATTCTTCATCGTTCATTCTTCATTGATCATTCATCCTTGTTCATTCTTCATCGTTCATTCATCATTGATAATTGATCCTTGTTCATTCTTCATCGTTCATTCTTCACTGCTCATTAATCCTTGTTCATTCTTCATCGTTCAATGTTCATTATTCATTAATCCTTGTTCATTCTTCATCGTTCATTATTCATTGATCATTGATCCTTTTTCATTGTTCATTGTTCGTTCTTTATTAATGATTGATCCTTGTTCATTCTTCATCGCTCAATCATCATTGATCATGGATCCTTGTTCATTCTTCATTGATCATTAATCCTTGTTCATTCTTCATCGTTCATTCTTCATTGATCATTAATCCTTTTTCATTCTTCATCGTTCATTCATCATTCATCATTGATCCTTATTCATTCTTCATCGTTCATTCTTCATAGATCATTGATTCTTGTTCATTCTTCATCATTCATTCTTCATTTATCATTGATCCGTATTCATTGTTCATCGTTCATTCTTCATTGATTATTGATCCTTGTTCATTCTTCATCGTTCATTGTTCATTGATCATTGATCCTTGGTCATTCTCCATCGTTCATTCATCATTGATCATTGATCCTTGTTCATTCTTCATCGTTCATTCTTCATTGATCATTGATCCTTGTTCCTTCTCCATCGTTCATTCATCATTGATCATTGATCCTTGTTCATTATTCATCGTTCATTCTTCACTGATCATTGATCCTTGTTCATTCTTCATCGTTCAATGTTCATTATTCATTGATCCTTGTTCATTCTTCATCGTTCATTCTTCATTGATCATTGATGCTTGTTCATTCTTCATCGTTCATTCTTCATTGATCATTCATGCTTGTTCATTCTTCATCGTTCAGTCTTCATTGATCATTGATCCTTGTTCATTCTTCATCGTTCATTCTTCATTGATCATTCATCCTTGTTCATTCTTCATCGTTCATTCATCATTGATCATTGATCCTTGTTCATTCTTCATCGTTCATTCTCACTGCTCATTAATCCTTGTTCATTCTTCATCGTTCAATGTTCATTATTCATTGATCCTTGTTCATTCTTCATCGTTCATTATTCATTGATCATTGATCCTTTTTCATTGTTCATTGTTCGTTCTTTATTAATGATTGATCCTTGTTCATTCTTCATCGCTCAATCATCATTGATCATGGATCCTTGTTCATTCTTCATTGATCATTAATCCTTGTTCATTCTTCATCGTTCATTCTTCATTGATCATTGATCCTTGTTCATTCTTCATCGTTGATTAATCATTGATCATTGATGCTTGTTCATTCTTCATCGTTCATTCATCATTGATCATTGATCCTTGTTCATTCTTCATCGTTTATTCTTCATTGATCATTGATCCTTGTTCATTGTTCATCGTTCATTCTTCATTGATCATTGATGCTTGTTCATTCTTCATAGTTCATTGCTCATTGATCATTGATCCTTGTTCATTCTTCATCGTTCATTCATCATTGATCATTGATGCTTGTTCATTCTTCATAGTTCATTGTTCATTGATCATTGATCCTTGTTCATTCTTCATCGTTCATTCATCTTAGATCATTTATCCTTATTCATTCTTCATCGTTCATTCTTCATTGATCATTGATCTTTGTTCATTCTTCATCGTTCGATCTTCATTGATCATTGATCCTTGTTCATTCTTCATCGTTCATTCTTAACTGATCATTCATCCTTGTTCATTCTTCATCGTTCATTCTTCACTGATCATTGATCCTTGTTCATTCTTCATCGTTCATTCTTCACTGATCATTTATCCTTGTTCATTCTTCATCGTTCATTCATCATTGATCAATGATCGTTATTCATTCTTCATCGTTCATTCTTCATTGATCAATTATTCTTGTACATTCTTCATCGTTCATTTTTCATTGATCATTGATCCTTATTCATTCTTGATCGTTCATTCTTCATTGATCATTGATCCTTGTTCATTCTTCATCGTTCATTGTTCATTGATCATTGATCCTTGTTCATTCTTCATCGTTCATTCATCATGGATCATTGATCCTCGTTCATTCTTCATCGTTCATTCTTCACTGATCATTTATCCTTGTTCATTCTTCATCGTTCATTCATCATTGATCATTGATCGTTATTCATTCTTCATCGTTCATTCTTCATTGATCAATTATTCTTGTACATTCTTCATCGTTCATTTTTCATTGATCATTGATCCTTATTCATTCTTCATCGTTCATTCTTCATTGATCATTGATCCTTGTTCATTCTTCATCGTTCATTGTTCATTGATCATTGATCCTTGTTCGTTCTTCATCGTTCATTCATCATGGATCATTGATCCTCGTTCATTCTTCATCGTTCATTCTTCATTGATCATTGATCCTTGTTGCTTCTTCATCGTTCATTCATCATTGATCATTGATCCTTGTTCATTCTTCATCGTTCATTCTTCACTGATCATTGATCCTTGTTCATTCTTCATCGTTCAATTTTCATTATTCATTGATCCTTGTTCATTCTTCATCGTTCATTCTTCATTGATCATTGATCCTTTTTCATTGTTCATTGTTTGTTCTTCATTGATGATTGAACCTTGTTCATTCTTCATCGCTCAATCATCATTGATCATTGTTCCTTGTTCATTCTTCATTGATCATTGATCCTTGTTCATTCTTCATCGTTCATTCTTCATTGATCATTGATGCTTGTTCATTCTTCATCGTTCACTCTTCATTGATCATTCATCCTTGTTCATTCTTCATCGTTCATTCTTCATTGATCATTCATCCTTGTTCATTCTTCATCGTTCATTCTTCATTGATCATTCATCCTTGTTCATTCTTCATCGCTCATTCTTCACTAATCATTCATGCTTGTTCATTCTTCATCGTTCATTGTTCATTGATCAAAGATCCTTGTTCATTCTTCATCGTTCATTCATCATTGATCATTGATCCTTATTCATTCTTCATCGTTCATTCTTCATAGATCATTGATTCTTCTTCATTCTTCATCGTTCATTCTTCATTGATCATTGATGCTTATTCATTCTTCATCGTTCATTCTTCATTGATCATTGATCCTTGTTCATTCTTCATCGTTCATTGTTCATTGATCATTGATCCTTGTTCATTCTCCATCGTTCATTCATCATTGATCATTGATCTTTGTTCAATCTTCATCGTTCGATCTTCATTGATCATTGATCCTTTTTCATTGTTCATCGTTCGTTCTTCATTGATGATTGATCCTTGTTCGTTCTTCATCGTTCATTCTTCACAGATCATTGATCCTTGTTCATTCTTCATCGTTCATTGTTCACTGATCATTGATCCTTGTTCATTCTACATCGTTTATTCTTCATTGATCATTGATCCATTTTCATTGTTCATCGTTCGTTCTTCATTGATGATTGATCCTTCTTCATTCTTCATCGTTCATTCTTCACTGATCATTGATCCTTGTTCATTCTTCATCGTTCATTCATCATGGATCATTGATCCTCGTTCATTCTTCATCGTTCATTCTTCATCGTTCATTCTTCACTGATCATTTATCCTTGTTCATTCTTCATCGTTCATTCATGATTGATCATTAATCGTTATTCATTCTTCATCGTTCATTCTTCATTGATCAATTATTCTTGTACATTCTTCATCGTTCATTTTTCATTGATCATTGATCCTTATTCATTCTTCATCGTTCATTCTTCATTGATCATTGATCCTTGTTCATTCTTCATCGTTCATTGTTCATTGATCATTGATCCTTGTTCATTCTTCATCGTTCATTCATCATGGATCATTGATCCTCGTTCATTCTTCATCGTTCATTCTTCATTGATCATTGATCCTTGTTCCTTCTTCATCGTTCATTCATCATTGATCATTGATCCTTGTTCATTCTTCATCGTTCATTCTTCACTGATCATTGATCCTTGTTCATTCTTCGTCGTTCAATTTTCATTATTCATTGATCCTTGTTCATTCTTCATCGTTCATTCTTCATTGATCATTGATCCTTTTTCATTGTTCATCGTTTGTTCTTCATTGATGATTGAACCTTGTTCATTCTTCATCGCTCAATCATCATTGATCATTGTTCCTTGTTCATTCTTCATTGATCATTGATCCTTGTTCATTCTTCATCGTTCATTCTTCATTGATCATTGATGCTTGTTCATTCTTCATCGTTCATTCTTCATTGATCATTGATCCTTGTTCATTCTTCATCGTTCATTGTTCATTGATCATTGATCCTTGTTCATTCTCCATCGTTCATTCATCATTGATCATTGATCCTTGTTCATTCTTCATCGTTCATTCTTCATTGATCATTGATCCTTGTTCCTTCTTCATCGTTCATTCATCATTGATCATTGATCCTTGTTCATTCTTCATCGTTCATTCTTCACTGATCATTAATCCTTGTTCATTCTTCATCGTTCAATGTTCATTATTCATTGTTCCTTGTTCATTCTTCATCGTTCATTCTTCATTGATCATTGATCCTTTTTCATTGTTCATCGTTCGTTCTTTATTGAATATTGATCCTTGTTCATTCTTCATCGCTCAATCATCATTGATCATTGATCCTTGTTCATTCTTCATTGATCATTAATCCTAGTACATTCTTCATCATTCATTCTTCATTGATCATTGATGCTTGTTCATTGTTCATCATTCATTCTTCATTGATCATTCATCCTTGTTCATTCTTCATCGTTCGGTCTTCATTGATCATTAATCCTTGTTCATTCTTCATCGTTCATTCTTCATTGATCATTCATCCTTGTTCGTTCTTCATCGTTCAATCATCATTGATCATTGATTCTTGTTCATTCTTCATCGTTCATTCTGCACTGATCATTAATCCTTGTTCATTTTTCATCGTTCAATGTTCATTATTCATTGATCCTTGTTCATTCTTCATCGTTCATTCTTCATTGATCATTGATCCTTTTTCATTCTTCATTGTTCGTTCTTTATTGATGATTGATCCTTGTTCATTCTTCATCGTTCATTCTTCACTGATCATTAATCCTTGTTCATTTTTCATCGTTCAATGTTCATTATTCATTGATCCTTGTTCATTCTTCATCGTTCATTCTTCATTGATCATTGATCCTTTTTCATTGTTCATTGTTCGTTCTTTATTGATGATTGATCCTTGTTCATTCTTCATCGCTCAATCATCATTGATCATTGATCCTTGTTCATTCTTCATTGATCATTAATCCTTGTTCATTCTTCATCGTTCATTCTTCATTGATCATTGATGCTTGTTCATTCTTCATCGTTCATTCTTCATTGATCATTCATCCTTGTTCATTCTTCATCGTTCAGTCTTCATTGATCATTGATCCTTGTTCATTCTTCATCGTTGATTCTTCATTGATCATTCATCCTTGTTCATTCTTCATCACTCATTCTTCATAGATCATTCATCCTTGTTCATTCTACATCGTTCATTGTTAATTGATCAAAGAGGCTTGTTCATTCTTCATCGTTCATTCATCATTGATCATTGATCCTTATTCATTCTTTATCGTTCATTTATCATTGATCATTGATCCTTATTCATTCTTCATCGTTCTTTCTTCATTGATCATTGGTTCTTGTTCATTCTTCATCGTTCATTCTTTACTGATCATTGATCCTTGTTCATTCTTAATCGTTCATTCTTCACTGATGATTGATCCTTGTTCATTCTTCATCGTTCATTCATCATTGATCATGGATCCTTATTCATTCGTCATCGTTCATTCTTCATTGATCATTAATCCTTTTTCATTCTTCATCGTTCATTCATCATTGATCATTGATCCTTATTCATTCTTCATCGTTCATTATTCATAGATCATTGATTCTTGTTCATTCTTCATCATTCATTCTTCATTTATCATTGATCCTTGTTCATTCTTAATCGTTCATTCTTTACTGATCATTGATCCTTGTTCATTATTCATCGTTCATTCTTCACTGATCATTGATCCTTGTTCATTCTTCATCGTTCAATGTTCATTATTCATTGATCCTTGTTCATTCTTCAACGTTCATTCTTCATTGATCATTGATGCTTGTTCATTCTTCATCGTTCATTCTTCATTGATCATTCATGCTTGTTCATTCTTCATCGTTCAGTCTTCATTGATCATTGATCCTTGTTCATTCTTCATCGTTCATTCTTCATTGATCATTCATCCTTGTTCATTCTTCATCGTTCATTCATCATTGATCATTGATCCTTGTTCATTCTTCATCGTTCATTCTTCATTGATCATTAATCCTTGTTCATTCTTCATCGTTCAATGTTCATTATTCATTGATCCTTGTTCATTCTTCATCGTTCATTATTCATTGATCATTGATCCTTTTTCATTGTTCATTGTTCGTTCTTTATTAATGATTGATCCTTGTTCATTCTTCATCGCTCAATCATCATTGATCATTGATCCTTGTTCATTCTTCATTGATCATTAATCCTTGTTCATTCTTCATCGTTCATTCTTCATTGATCATTGATCCTTTTTCATTGTTCATCGTTCGTTCTTCATTGATGATTGATCCTTGTTCATTCTTCATTGATCATTGATCCTTGTTCATTCTTCATCGTTGATTAATCATTGATCATTGATGCTTGTTCATTCTTCATCGTTCATTCATCATTGATCATTGATCCTTGTTCATTCTTCATCGTTTATTCTTCATTGATCATTGATCCTTGTTCATTCTTCATCGTTCATTCTTCATTGATCATTGATGCTTGTTCATTCTTCATAGTTCATTGCTCATTGATCATTGATCCTTGTTCATTCTTCATCGTTCATTCATCATTGATCATTGATGCTTGTTCATTCTTCATAGTTCATTGTTCATTGATCATTGATCCTTGTTCATTCTTCATCGTTCATTCATCATTGATCATTTATCCTTATTCATTCTTCATCGTTCATTCTTCATTGATCATTGATCTTTGTTCATTCTTCATCGTTCGATCTTCATTGATCATTGATCCTTGTTCATTCTTCATCGTTCATTCTTAACTGATCATTGATCCTTGTTCATTCTTCATCCTTCAATGTTCATTATTCATTGATCCTTTATCATTCTTCATCGTTCATTCTTCATTGATCATTGATCCTTTTTCATTGTTCATCGTTCGTTCTTCATTGATGATTGATCCTTGTTTGTTCTTCATCGTTCATTCTTCACTGATCATTGATCCTTGTTCATTCTTCATCGTTCATTCTTCACTGATCATTGATCCTTGTTCATTCTACATCGTTTATTCTTCATTGATCATTGATCCTTTTTCATTGTTCATCGTTCGTTCTTCATTGATGATTGATCCTTCTTCATTCTTCATCGTTCATTCTTCACTGATCATTGATCCTTCTTCATTCTTCATCGTTCATTCTTCACTGATCATTTATCCTTGTTCATTCTTCATCGTTCATTCATCATTGATCAATGATCGTTATTCATTCTTCATCGTTCATTCTTCATTGATCATTGATCCTTGTTCATTCTTCATCGTTCATTCTTCACTGATCATTGATCCTCGTTCAGTCTTCATCGTTCATTCTTCATCGTTCATTCTTCACTGATCATTTATCCTTGTTCATTCTTCATCGTTCATTCATCATTGATCATTGATCGTTATTCATTCTTCATCGTTCATTCTTCATTGATCAATTATTCTTGTACATTCTTCATCGTTCATTTTTCATTGATCATTGATCCTTATTCATTCTTCATCGTTCATTCTTCATTGATCATTGATCCTTGTTCATTCTTCATCGTTCATTGTTCATTGATCATTGATCCTTGTTCATTCTTCATCGTTCATTCATCATGGATCATTGATCCTCGTTCATTCTTCATCGTTCATTCTTCATTGATCATTGATCCTTGTTCCTTCTTCATCGTTCATTCATCATTGATCATTGATCCTTGTTCATTCTTCATCGTTCATTCTTCACTGATCATTGATCCTTGTTCATTCTTCATCGTTCAATTTTCATTATTCATTGATCCTTGTTCATTCTTCATCGTTCATTCTTCATTGATCATTGATCCATTTTCATTGTTCATCGTTTGTTCTTCATTGATGATTGAACCTTGTTCATTCTTCATCGCTCAATCATCATTTATCATTGTTCCTTGTTCATTCTTCATTGATCATTGATCCTTGTTCATTCTTCATCGTTCATTCTTCATTGATCATTGATGCTTGTTCATTCTTCATCGTTCATTCTTCATTGATCATTCATCCTTGTTCATTCTTCATCGTTCATTCTTTACTGATCATTGATCCTTGTTCATTCTTAATCGTTCATTCTTCACTGATGATTGATCCTTGTTCATTCTTCATCGTTCATTCATCATTGATCATGGATCCTTATTCATTCGTCATCGTTCATTCTTCATTGATCATTAATCCTTTTTCATTCTTCATCGTTCATTCATCATTCATCATTGATCCTTATTCATTCTTCATCGTTCATTCTTGATGCAAAACTAAGACTGAATGGAGTCTTTGTTATGCAAAGATCAATGGTGAATCAAATGATGGCCCAAATACTCACGCACTACTCTCAATTCGTTGATACAAAGGGACTCAGAACATTCAGACAACCAAGAAGGTGCTTCTTGATTTTCTGATGTCTGACCAAGTGGACGTTGTTCCACTCCCTTGCACTCTCTTCACAGACACTCAAGACAAGATTAATGATCCCTTGCCTTGTGTGAATCCCTGAGAATATAGGTTTGCCTGAAAACCTATGAATTCTCCGGCCAAAAGAGGAACACTCCCTGGAAAGAGTTTGCAAACAAACTCAAACACACAAACACTTTGAATGAAACTGGAAAACTGATTTCTATTACTCAATATCAAAACGTGATGAATTACATGATCATCCTATGTATTTATAAGGTTTTGCAAACTAGAACATAGCCGTTACAAGTCTTTGGCAAATACACGTGGCAAAACTAACAAAACAGAAATTAAAAACAGGCCAACACTTAGCCAAAAAAAACGAATGATCTTTTCTTCTGACCAGGCCTCCTTTAGCCTATCCTAGGGCCTTCCTGGAGGTTTGTTAGTAGCACCCTAGGGCCTCTATGGCTTGGTCCATGTAAGGAGATGCCATTGGTGTCTTCATCTTGGCTCAGGTCATCCAGGTTGGGGCTTAGTAAAGTCAGCAAGGTCAGCTGGTCGTCAGAATCAGCTGCTGCTCTGCTCTTGTGTTCTGTTGGCTTGTTTGAGTGTTCATCTTGTCTTGCTGTGGTGTTTTGACTTGTCTCAGCTTCTTGGAGTCTTTGTAGGTCCCTTTTAGTCATGTCCAAGGTGTCATTGCTGCCTTCCCTTGTTTCATGACCATTTGGCGTAGATGAATGCCCATTAGTATGGTCTGTTGTCTCTGTTGCATCTTTGTCCTTTGATGCCTTTGCATCAACTCCTCCCTCTTGGGGGAGAATTGTCCTCAATTCTTGGACTGGTTGATGCCTTGTTAAGTCTCCTATGTTGAAGATAGGGGAGACATTGAACTCTGCAGGCAACTGGACTTCAAAGGCATTTTCTCCAATTTTCTTCAACACTTTGTAGGGACCTATGGCTCTGGGCTGCAGTTTGTTTCTTCTGAGATGGGGAAAACGTTTCTTCCTTGCATAAACCCATACTTGATCACCCTCCTGGATTGGCATTCTTGCTCTGAGGTGCTTATCAGCTTGCTTCTTATATTTCTTGTTGGTTTCCTCTAAGTTTGCATGGACTTGCTTATGGACTTCTTCCATTTGCTTGATCAGATCTGCAGCTTCCTCTGTTTTGCTGTCACATATAGGCACTTCAATTAGATTTACAGGAAGCAATGGATTGCTGCCATACACACATTCAAATGGCGTATGTTTGGTAGCACGACTTGGTGATCTATTAAAAGCAAATTCAGCATAGCACAATTTTAAATCCCATTCCCTAACACTAGTAGTCACTAGTGACCTTAACAGAGTACCCAAGGTTCTGTTGGTCACCTCTGTTTGACCATCAGTCTGAGGGTGATATGCTGTACTAAACAAAAGCTTAGTTCCCAACATCCTCCACAAGGTTTTCCAAAAATGACTCAAAAATTTGCTGTCCCTGTCAGAGACAATGGATTTGGGTATGCCATGCAATCTAACCACTTCAGCAAAGTATAGTTTGGCTATATGTTGTGCATCATCAGTTTTGGTGCAAGCTATGAAATGTGACATTTTAGAAAACCTATCTACCACCACCATGATAGCATCCTTTCCTCTTCTTGTTTTGGGTAAGGCCACCATGAAATCCATACTAATGTGTTCCCATGGTTTGTTAGCTAAGGGTAAGGGCAGATATTCTCCTTTATGAAAGGTCACTTTTGCCTTAAGGCAAGTCTCACACCTTAGTATGTGTTTGCCTACTGTACCAAGCATCCTAGGCCAATAAAAATGTTTAGCAAGCATGTCAAGGGTCTTCTGAATGCCAAAATGGCCAGCTATGCTACCCTCATGCACCTCCTTCACCAACACTGTTCTTAGTGGCAGCTTGGGGATGCATAGTTTATTCCCTTTAAACAAGTAACCTTGATTAATATTGAACAGGCCTTGGGGTGTGGTTTCACAAGATTTGTAAGTATCAGCAAAATCAGGGCAGGTCTGATATTGATCCTTAATGAACTCAAAACCTAAAATCTTAGCTCCTAGTATTCCAAGCAGGTTATATTTTCTACTTAGGGCATCAGCTATGACATTAGTTTTTCCCACTTTATACTTTGTTGAAAAATCAAAAGTCTGCATGAACTCCACCCATCTAGCATGCCTCCCATTCAATTTATGTTGGCTGTTAATGTATTTTAGAGATTCATGGTCTGTGTGTAGGATGAAAGGTTGAATTCTCAAGTAATGGGACCAATGATCAAGGGCTCTAATGATAGCATAGAATTCTTTGTCATAAGTGGAGTAATTAAGTCTGCTATTGTTGAGCTTCTCACTGAAAAAGGCAATTGGTCTACCTTCCTGTACTAGCACTGCCCCAATGCCCATGCCACTAGCATCACACTCCAGCTCAAAGGGTTTAGTGAATTCAGGAAGCTTGAGAATGGGAGCACTACACATCATATTTTTGAGAGTTTCAAAGGCCATTTGAGCAGCTGGTGTCCAACTAAACTTCCCCTGTTTCGTGCATTCTGTTATGGGTGCCATAACAGAGCTAAAGTCCTTGATAAATCTCCTGTAAAAGGAGGCCAACCCATGGAAAGATCTAATTTGTGTGAGGGTTGTGGGTGTGGGCCACTCTTGTATGGCTTGGACTTTGATTGGGTCTACTTTGACTCCCTCCTTGCCCACAATATACCCTAAAAAACTCACCTCAGGCAGTAAGAAATTACATTTTTCAAGCTTTGCATACAACCTCTGTTTTCTCAGGACCTCAAACAATTGTTGGAGGTGGCCTAGGTGTGCTGCTATGTCTTTGCTGTAGATGAGTATATCATCTAGGTAAACAACCACAAACTTTCCTAGGAAAGGTCTCAAAATTTCATTCATCAGGCGCATGAATGTGCTAGGGGCACCTGTCAAACCAAAGGGCATAACAAGCCACTCATACAGCCCATACTTGGTTTTAAATGCTGTTTTCCACTCATCCCCTGTTTTCATCCTGATTTGGTGGTATCCACTCCTAAGGTCCACCTTGCTAAACCATTGAGAACCCCCTAACTCATCCAAAATGTCATCAATCCTAGGTATAGGGAACCTATACTTGATGGTTATGTTGTTTACACTACGGCTATCAATACACATTCTCCACGTGCCATCCTTCTTTGGCACAAGCAGAGTGGGTACTGCACAAGGGCTCAAACTCTCTCTGACATAGCCCTTCTTCATCAATTCATCCACCTGTCTTTGTAGCTCTTGAGCTTCTTTAGGGTTGGTTCTATAGGCAGGTTTGTTTGGTAAGCTTGCCCCAGGTATCAAGTCAATTTGGTGCTCAACACCCCTAACTGGTGGTAGTCCAGGTGGTAGGTCAGTGGGGAAAACATCCCTATATTCTTCTAACAATCCAGTCATCTCAGTAGGTATAGGAGTGGGATCTTGTACTTCTTTGGTGACTAACAAATACAGCTCTTCTGTTCCCTGCACTTCCCTTTCACACTCTTTTCTATTCATCAACTGCACATGTCCCTTAGAAGGTTTGGGTGGCACTGCTCTGTGTGGGGGCAGGGGTAGGAATTCTTTTCTCTTCCCATTGTGCTTGATAGTGTAAGTGTTGTCATACCCATTATGCATGGCTCTCTTGTCATATTGCCAGGGCCTTCCCAACAAGAGGTGGCAGGCATCCATGTCTAAGACATCACACAAAACTTCATCCTCATAAGTTCCCAAAATCAAGGTCACTGGACACTGATGTTTCACTGAACCACTAGCTTTGGTGTCTAACCACTTCATTTTGTAGGGGTTAGGGTGAGCCTTAGTCTTTAGGTGTAATTCCTCTACAAGCTGCTTACTGACACAGTTTGCCTCACTCCCACTGTCAATAATCACATCACACACCTTCCCCTGTATTTTACACTTAGTTTGGAAAATATTTTCTCTTTGATCTGATTTTTTGCTCAAGGGTGTGTTGTGAAAGCTCCTCCTAATAATGAGGTTCAAGTGCTCTTCTTCAGGGGGAATTTTCTCCAGCTCTCCCTCTCCTTCTTCCTCAGAATCTCCTTCAAAGGGGTGCCAGTTCCCTTGCTCATCTCCTATAAATGTGCCATCACCATCACTTAAGCTGGGAGGGTCTAACTCTTCTTCTTGCCCATTCTTTAACACCAAGAGCCTCTTAGGATTTGTGTTTTGCCTAATGTCAGTCCATTCCCTCATAGTGAACGCTCTTACATTGGGACAATCCCTCTTATAGTGCCCCCTCCCATTGCATTTGAAACAAATTATGTCCTGTGGCTTGGTGTGTGGCTCTGTTCTGAGGTTAGTAGATCTAGGTCCAGGGGTAGATGGTTCCTTCCTAGGCATGGTTACAGCACTAGTGTTTCTTGGGGGATAAGTCCTGTTGTTCCTTAGTTGGGTGTTGGCTGACTTGTGTTGCCTCTCAATCTCCATGGCTATAGAGGTGGCAAGCTGCAGTGTGAGGTCAGGCGTATTCATCAGCCTTTCCCTAAATTCCTCCCTTAGCCCAGCTATGAACTTCCCTACCTTGTTTTCCTCAGGTTCATGAAGGTCACAAAGGTGATACAATCTTTCCCATTCATTCAGGTAGTCTTCTACGGACCTAGCTCCTTGTTTCATGGCATACAACTGTACCCTCAGTTGTTGCTTGTATGTGGGGGGAACATATCTTCTCTTCATTTGCTTCCTAAGTTTGTCCCAAGTGCTAATCCTATTCCTTTCTTCCCTAAGCCTTTGTTTTTGAATACCGTCTAACCAATTTGCAGCTGACTTGGTTAGTTTTATCTTAGCAATCTTAAACTGTTGGTTTGGGGGTGTTTCCTTAAACTCAAAATACTCTTCCATTCTCCTTTCCCATTCCAGGTACTTAGATGGATCATGTGAAATTCCATCAAATTCAGCAAGGTCGACTTTGATGGTCCTATCCTCATATGGTCGAAAATTAGGGTTTGGCACGGGTGGTCTGTTTTGATTGTCTATTCCTAAATGCGCAAACAACCTATCCAACTTATCCTCAATTGCTTCAAATCTAATATCCCTTTCCATGGTCTCTAAGTCACAACAGCTAGATAACCAGCACAGAATAATCCCAAATTTTCTTTTGAAAACAAACAAACGACAAAGAAAATCGCAATCTCAAGAACAATTCGTATTCAGATGAAAAATGGACAATGCAAGGAATTGAACAATCTGTAATTGACAATTAAAAACAAAATCAGAGTAAAGAAAGACACTCCCTGAAGGTCGTGGAATTGGAAATGCAAAAATTCCCAGTTCTATCGCCTTTTTAATTCGCCTTCAAACTCTTCCTCCAAAACAGCCCAGAACAAAATGACACGTTCTTCTAATTTTCCTTCTGATATACCTTTCTTTGTCCCTTTCGTGAATTGGCTCTGATACCAAGTTGATGCAAAACTAAGACTGAATGGAGTCTTTGTTATGCAAAGATCAATGGTGAATCAAATGATGGCCCAAATACTCACGCACTACTCTCAATTCGTTGATACAAAGGGACTCAGAACATTCAGACAACCAAGAAGGTGCTTCTTGATTTTCTGATGTCTGACCAAGTGGACGTTGTTCCACTCCCTTGCACTCTCTTCACAGACACTCAAGACAAGATTAATGATCCCTTGCCTTGTGTGAATCCCTGAGAATATAGGTTTGCCTGAAAACCTATGAATTCTCCGGCCAAAAGAGGAACACTCCCTGGAAAGAGTTTGCAAACAAACTCAAACACACAAACACTTTGAATGAAACTGGAAAACTGATTTCTATTACTCAATATCAAAACGTGATGAATTACATGATCATCCTATGTATTTATAAGGTTTTGCAAACTAGAACATAGCCGTTACAAGTCTTTGGCAAATACACGTGGCAAAACTAACAAAACAGAAATTTAAAACAGGCCAACACTTAGCCAAAAAAAACGAATGATCTTTTCTTCTGACCAGGCCTCCTTTAGCCTATCCTAGGGCCTTCCTGGAGGTTTGTTAGTAGCACCCTAGGGCCTCTATGGCTTGGTCCATGTAAGGAGATGCCATTGGTGTCTTCATCTTGGCTCAGGTCATCCAGGTTGGGGCTTAGTAAAGTCAGCAAGGTCAGCTGGTCGTCAGAATCAGCTGCTGCTCTGCTCTTGTGTTCTGTTGGCTTGTTTGAGTGTTCATCTTGTCTTGCTGTGGTGTTTTGACTTGTCTCAGCTTCTTGGAGTCTTTGTAGGTCCCTTTTAGTCATGTCCAAGGTGTCATTGCTGCCTTCCCTTGTTTCATGACCATTTGGCGTAGATGAATGCCCATTAGTATGGTCTGTTGTCTCTGTTGCATCTTTGTCCTTTGATGCCTTTGCATCAATTCTTCATAGATCATTGATTCTTGTTCATTCTTCATCATTCATTCTTCATTTATCATTGATCCGTATTCATTGTTCATCGTTCATTCTTCATTGATTATTGATCCTTGTTCATTCTTCATCGTTCATTGTTCATTGATCATTGATCCTTGGTCATTCTCCATCGTTCATTCATCATTGATCATTGATCCTTGTTCATTCTTCATCGTTCATTCTTCATTGATCATTGATCCTTGTTCCTTCTCCATCGTTCATTCATCATTGATCATTGATCCTTGTTCATTATTCATCGTTCATTCTTCACTGATCATTGATCCTTGTTCATTCTTCATCGTTCAATGTTCATTATTCATTGATCCTTGTTCATTCTTCATCGTTCATTCTTCATTGATCATTGATGCTTGTTCATTCTTCATCGTTCATTCTTCATTGATCATTCATGCTTGTTCATTCTTCATCGTTCAGTCTTCATTGATCATTGATCCTTGTTCATTCTTCATCGTTCATTCTTCATTGATCATTCATCCTTGTTCATTCTTCATCGTTCATTCATCATTGATCATTGATCCTTGTTCATTCTTCATCGTTCATTCTTCACTGCTCATTAATCCTTGTTCATTCTTCATCGTTCAATGTTCATTATTCATTGATCCTTGTTCATTCTTCATCGTTCATTATTCATTGATCATTGATCCTTTTTCATTGTTCATTGTTCGTTCTTTATTAATGATTGATCCTTGTTCATTCTTCATCGCTCAATCATCATTGATCATGGATCCTTGTTCATTCTTCATTGATCATTAATCCTTGTTCATTCTTCATCGTTCATTCTTCATTGATCATTGATCCTTGTTCATTCTTCATCGTTGATTAATCATTGATCATTGATGCTTGTTCATTCTTCATCGTTCATTCATCATTGATCATTGATCCTTGTTCATTCTTCATCGTTTATTCTTCATTGATCATTGATCCTTGTTCATTGTTCATCGTTCATTCTTCATTGATCATTGATGCTTGTTCATTCTTCATAGTTCATTGCTCATTGATCATTGATCCTTGTTCATTCTTCATCGTTCATTCATCATTGATCATTGATGCTTGTTCATTCTTCATAGTTCATTGTTCATTGATCATTGATCCTTGTTCATTCTTCATCGTTCATTCATCATTGATCATTTATCCTTATTCATTCTTCATCGTTCATTCTTCATTGATCATTGATCTTTGTTCATTCTTCATCGTTCGATCTTCATTGATCATTGATCCTTGTTCATTCTTCATCGTTCATTCTTAACTGATCATTCATCCTTGTTCATTCTTCATCGTTCATTCTTCACTGATCATTGATCCTTGTTCATTCTTCATCGTTCATTCTTCACTGATCATTTATCCTTGTTCATTCTTCATCGTTCATTCATCATTGATCAATGATCGTTATTCATTCTTCATCGTTCATTCTTCATTGATCAATTATTCTTGTACATTCTTCATCGTTCATTTTTCATTGATCATTGATCCTTATTCAATCTTGATCGTTCATTCTTCATTCATCATTGATCCTTGTTCATTCTTCATCGTTCATTGTTCATTGATCATTGATCCTTGTTCATTCTTCATCGTTCATTCATCATGGATCATTGATCCTCGTTCATTCTTCATCGTTCATTGTTCATTGATCATTGATCCTTGTTCCTTCTTCATCGTTCATTCATCATTGATCATTGATCCTTGTTCATTCTTCATCGTTCATTCTTCACTGATCATTGATCCTTGTTCATTCTTCATCGTTCATTCTTCATTGATCATTGATGCTTGTTCATTCTTCATCGTTCATTCTTCATTGATCATTCATCCTTGTTCATTCTTCATCGTTCATTCTTCATTGATCATTGATCCTTGTTCATTCTTCATCGTTCATTCTTCATTGATCATTCATCCTTGTTCATTCTTCATCGCTCATTCTTCACTGATCATTCATGCTTGTTCATTCTTCATCGTTCATTGTTCATTGATCAAAGATCCTTGTTCATTCTTCATCGTTCATTCATCATTGATCATTGATCCTTATTCATTCTTCATCGTTCAATCTTCATAGATCATTGATTCTTGTTCATTCTTCATCGTTCATTCTTCATTGATCATTGATCCTTATTCATTCTTCATCGTTCATTCTTCATTGATCATTGATCCTTGTTCATTCTTCATCGTTCATTGTTCATTGATCATTGATCCTTGTTCATTCTCCATCGTTCATTCATCATTGATCATTGATCTTTGTTCAATCTTCATCGTTCGATCTTCATTGATCATTGATCCTTGTTCATTCTTCATCGTTCATTCTTAACTGATCATTGATCCTTGTTCATTCTTCATCCTTCAATGTTCATTATTCATTGATCCTTTATCATTCTTCATCATTCATTCTTCATTGATCATTGATCCTTTTTCATTGTTCATCGTTCGTTCTTCATTGATGATTGATCCTTGTTCGTTCTTCATCGTTCATTCTTCACTGATCATTGATCCTTGTTCATTCTTCATCGTTCATTCTTCACTGATCATTGATCCTTGTTCATTCTACATCGTTTATTCTTCATTGATCATTGATCCTTATTCATTGTTCATCGTTCGTTCTTCATTGATGATTGATCCTTCTTCATTCTTCATCGTTCATTCTTCACTGATCATTGATCCTTGTTCATTCTTCATCGTTCATTCTTCACTGATGATTTATCCTTGTTCATTCTTCATCGTTCATTCATCATTGATC
The DNA here is from genome assembly GCF_026212465.1 of Amaranthus tricolor. Taxonomy (NCBI): domain Eukaryota; kingdom Viridiplantae; phylum Streptophyta; class Magnoliopsida; order Caryophyllales; family Amaranthaceae; genus Amaranthus; species Amaranthus tricolor. Next base: position 27,592,133 of record NC_080056.1, on the reverse strand, counting down.
AATGATCGTTATTCATTCTTCATCGTTCATTCTTCATTGATCAATTATTCTTGTACATTCTTCATCGTTCATTTTTCATTGATCATTGATCCTTATTCATTCTTCATCGTTCATTCTTCATTGATCATTGATCCTTGTTCATTCTTCATCGTTCATTGTTCATTGATAATTGATCCTTGTTCATTCTTCATCGTTCATTCATCATGGATCATTGATCCTCGTTCATTCTTCATCGTTCATTCTTCATCGTTCATTCTTCACTGATCATTTATCCTTGTTCATTCTTCATCGTTCATTCATGATTGATCATTGATCGTTATTCATTCTTCATCGTTCATTCTTCATTGATCAATTATTCTTGTACATTCTTCATCGTTCATTTTTCATTGATCATTGATCCTTATTCATTCTTCATCGTTCATTCTTCATTGATCATTGATCCTTGTTCATTCTTCATCGTTCATTGTTCATTGATCATTGATCCTTGTTCATTCTTCATCGTTCATTCATCATGGATCATTGATCCTCGTTCATTCTTCATCGTTCATTCTTCATTGATCATTGATCCTTGTTCCTTCTTCATCGTTCATTCATCATTGATCATTGATCCTTGTTCATTCTTCATCGTTCATTCTTCACTGATCATTGATCCTTGTTCATTCTTCGTCGTTCAATTTTCATTATTCATTGATCCTTGTTCATTCTTCATCGTTCATTCTTCATTGATCATTGATCCTTTTTCATTGTTCATCGTTTGTTCTTCATTGATGATTGAACCTTGTTCATTCTTCATCGCTCAATCATCATTGATCATTGTTCCTTGTTCATTCTTCATTGATCATTGATCCTTGTTCATTCTTCATCGTTCATTCTTCATTGATCATTGATGCTTGTTCATTCTTCATCGTTCATTCTTCATTGATCATTGATCCTTGTTCATTCTTCATCGTTCATTGTTCATTGATCATTGATCCTTGTTCATTCTCCATCGTTCATTCATCATTGATCATTGATCCTTGTTCATTCTTCATCGTTCATTCTTCATTGATCATTGATCCTTGTTCATTCTTCATCGTTCATTCATCATGGATCATTGATCCTCGTTCATTCTTCATCGTTCATTCTTCATTGATCATTGATGCTTGTTCATTCTTCATCGTTCATTCATCATTGATCATTGATCCTTGTTCATTCTTCATCGTTCATTCTTCACTGATCATTAATCCTTGTTCATTCTTCATCGTTCAATGTTCATTATTCATTGTTCCTTGTTCATTCTTCATCGTTCATTCTTCATTGATCATTGATCCTTTTTCATTGTTCATCGTTCGTTCTTTATTGAATATTGATCCTTGTTCATTCTTCATCGCTCAATCATCATTGATCATTGATCCTTGTTCATTCTTCATTGATCATTAATCCTTGTACATTCTTCATCATTCATTCTTCATTGATCATTGATGCTTGTTCATTGTTCATCATTCATTCTTCATTGATCATTCATCCTTGTTCATTCTTCATCGTTCGGTCTTCATTGATCGTTAATCCTTGTTCATTCTTCATCGTTCATTCTTCATTGATCATTCATCCTTGTTCATTCTTCATCGTTCAATCATCATTGATCATTGATTCTTGTTCATTCTTCATCGTTCATTCTGCACTGATCATTAATCCTTGTTCATTTTTCATCGTTCAATGTTCATTATTCATTGATCCTTGTTCATTCTTCATCGTTCATTCTTCATTGATCATTGATCCTTTTTCATTGTTCATTGTTCGTTCTTTATTGATGATTGATCCTTGTTCATTCTTCATCGCTCAATCATCATTGATCATTGATCCTTGTTCATTCTTCATTGATCATTAATCCTTGTTCATTCTTCATCGTTCATTCTTCATTGATCATTGATGCTTGTTCATTCTTCATCGTTCATTCTTCATTGATCATTCATCCTTGTTTATTCTTCATCGTTCAGTCTTCATTGATCATTGATCCTTGTTCATTCTTCATCGTTGATTCTTCATTGATCATTCATCCTTGTTCATTCTTCATCGCTCATTCTTCATAGATCATTCATCCTTGTTCATTCTACATCGTTCATTGTTCATTGATCAAAGAGGCTTGTTCATTCTTCATCGTTCATTCATCATTGATCATTGATCCTTATTCATTCTTTATCGTTCATTCATCATTGATCATTGATCCTTATTCATTCTTCATCGTTCTTTCTTCATTGATCATTGGTCCTTGTTCATTCTTCATCGTTCATTCTTTACTGATCATTGATCCTTGTTCATTCTTAATCGTTCATTCTTCACTGATGATTGATCCTTTTTCATTCTTCATCGTTCATTCATCATTGATCATGGATCCTTATTCATTCGTCATCGTTCATTCTTCATTGATCATTAATCCTTTTTCATTCTTCATCGTTCATTCATCATTGATCATTGATCCTTACTCATTCTTCATCGTTCATTCTTCATAGATCATTGATTCTTGTTCATTCTTCATCATTCATTCTTCATTTATCATTGATCCTTGTTCATTCTTAATCGTTCATTCTTTACTGATCATTGATCCTTGTTCATTCTTAATCGTTCATTCTTCACTGATGATTGATCCTTGTTCATTCTCCATCGTTCATTCATCATTGATCATTGATCCTTGTTCATTCTTCATCGTTCATTCTTCATTGATCATTGATCCTTGTTCCTTCTCCATCGTTCATTCGTCATTGATCATTGATCCTTGTTCAATATTCATCGTTCATTCTTCACTGATCATTGATCCTTGTTCATTCTGCATCGTTCAATGTTCATTATTCATTGATCCTTGTTCATTCTTCAACGTTCATTCTTCATTGATCATTGATGCTTGTTCATTCTTCATCGTTCATTCTTCATTGATCATTCATGCTTGTTCATTCTTCATCGTTCAGTCTTCATTGATCATTGATCCTTGTTCATTCTTCATCGTTCATTCTTCATTGATCATTCATCCTTGTTCATTCTTCATCGTTCATTCATCATTGATCATTGATCCTTGTTCATTCTTCATCGTTCATTCTTCATTGATCATTAATCCTTATTCATTCTTCATCGTTCAATGTTCATTATTCATTGATCCTTGTTCATTCTTCATCGTTCATTATTCATTGATCATTGATCCTTTTTCATTCTTCATTGTTCGTTCTTTATTAATGATTGATCCTTGTTCATTCTTCATCGCTCAATCATCATTGATCATTGATCCTTGTTCATTCTTCATTGATCATTAATCCTTGTTCATTCTTCATCGTTCATTCTTCATTGATCATTGATCCTTTTTCATTGTTCATCGTTCGTTCTTCATTGATGATTGATCCTTGTTCATTCTTCATTGATCATTGATCCTTGTTCATTCTTCATCGTTGATTGATCATTGATCATTGATTCTTGTTCATTCTTCATCGTTCATTCATCATTGATCATTGATCCTTGTTCATTCTTCATCGTTTATTCTTCATTGATCATTGATCCTTGTTCATTCTTCATCATTCATTCTTCATTGATCATTGATGCTTGTTCATTCTTCATAGTTCATTGCTCATTGATCATTGATCCTTGTTCATTCTTCATCGTTCATTCATCATTGATCATTGATGCTTGTTCATTCTTCATAGTTCATTGTTCATTGATCATTGATCCATGTTCATTCTTCATCGTTCATTCATCATTGATCATTTATCCTTATTCATTCTTCATCGTTCATTCTTCATTGATCATTGATCTTTGTTCATTCTTCATCGTTCGATCTTCATTGATCAATTATCCTTGTTCATTCTTCATCGTTCATTCTTAACTGATCATTGATCCTTGTTCATTCTTCATCCTTCAATGTTCATTATTCATTGATCCTTTATTATTCTTCATCGTTCATTCTTCATTGATCATTGATCCTTTTTCATTGTTCATCGTTCGTTCTTCATTGATGATTGATCCTTGTTCGTTCTTCATCGTTCATTCTTCACTGATCATTGATCCTTGTTCATTCTTCATCGTTCATTCTTCACTGATCATTGATCCTTGTTCATTCTACATCGTTTATTCTTCATTGATCATTGATCCTTTTTCATTGTTCATCGTTCGTTCTTCATTGATGATTGATCCTTCTTCATTCTTCATCGTTCATTCTTCACTGATCATTGATCCTTCTTCATTCTTCATCATTCATTCTTCACTGATCATTTATCCTTGTTCATTCTTCATCGTTCATTCATCATTGATCAATGATCGTTATTCATTCTTCATCGTTCGTTCTTCATTGATCATTGATCCTTGTTCATTCTTCATCGTTCATTCTTCACTGATCATTGATCCTCGTTCATTCTTCATCGTTCATTCTTCATCGTTCATTCTTCACTGATCATTTATCCTTGTTCATTCTTCATCGTTCATTCATCATTGATCAATGATCGTTATTCATTCTTCATCGTTCATTCTTCATTGATCAATTATTCTTGTACATTCTTCATCGTTCATTTTTCATTGATCATTGATCCTTATTCATTCTTCATCGTTCATTCTTCATTGATCATTGATCCTTGTTCATTCTTCATCGTTCATTGTTCATTGATAATTGATCCTTGTTCATTCTTCATCGTTCATTCATCATGGATCATTGATCCTCGTTCATTCTTCATCGTTCATTCTTCATCGTTCATTCTTCACTGATCATTTATCCTTGTTCATTCTTCATCGTTCATTCATGATTGATCATTGATCGTTATTCATTCTTCATCGTTCATTCTTCATTGATCAATTATTCTTGTACATTCTTCATCGTTCATTTTTCATTGATCATTGATCCTTATTCATTCTTCATCGTTCATTCTTCATTGATCATTGATCCTTGTTCATTCTTCATCGTTCATTGTTCATTGATCATTGATCCTTGTTCATTCTTCATCGTTCATTCATCATGGATCATTGATCCTCGTTCATTCTTCATCGTTCATTCTTCATTGATCATTGATCCTTGTTCCTTCTTCATCGTTCATTCATCATTGATCATTGATCCTTGTTCATTCTTCATCGTTCATTCTTCACTGATCATTGATCCTTGTTCATTCTTCGTCGTTCAATTTTCATTATTCATTGATCCTTGTTCATTCTTCATCGTTCATTCTTCATTGATCATTGATCCTTTTTCATTGTTCATCGTTTGTTCTTCATTGATGATTGAACCTTGTTCATTCTTCATCGCTCAATCATCATTGATCATTGTTCCTTGTTCATTCTTCATTGATCATTGATCCTTGTTCATTCTTCATCGTTCATTCTTCATTGATCATTGATGCTTGTTCATTCTTCATCGTTCATTCTTCATTGATCATTGATCCTTGTTCATTCTTCATCGTTCATTGTTCATTGATCATTGATCCTTGTTCATTCTCCATCGTTCATTCATCATTGATCATTGATCCTTGTTCATTCTTCATCGTTCATTCTTCATTGATCATTGATCCTTGTTCATTCTTCATCGTTCATTCATCATGGATCATTGATCCTCGTTCATTCTTCATCGTTCATTCTTCATTGATCATTGATGCTTGTTCATTCTTCATCGTTCATTCATCATTGATCATTGATCCTTGTTCATTCTTCATCGTTCATTCTTCACTGATCATTAATCCTTGTTCATTCTTCATCGTTCAATGTTCATTATTCATTGTTCCTTGTTCATTCTTCATCGTTCATTCTTCATTGATCATTGATCCTTTTTCATTGTTCATCGTTCGTTCTTTATTGAATATTGATCCTTGTTCATTCTTCATCGCTCAATCATCATTGATCATTGATCCTTGTTCATTCTTCATTGATCATTAATCCTTGTACATTCTTCATCATTCATTCTTCATTGATCATTGATGCTTGTTCATTGTTCATCATTCATTCTTCATTGATCATTCATCCTTGTTCATTCTTCATCGTTCGGTCTTCATTGATCGTTAATCCTTGTTCATTCTTCATCGTTCATTCTTCATTGATCATTCATCCTTGTTCATTCTTCATCGTTCAATCATCATTGATCATTGATTCTTGTTCATTCTTCATCGTTCATTCTGCACTGATCATTAATCCTTGTTCATTTTTCATCGTTCAATGTTCATTATTCATTGATCCTTGTTCATTCTTCATCGTTCATTCTTCATTGATCATTGATCCTTTTTCATTGTTCATTGTTCGTTCTTTATTGATGATTGATCCTTGTTCATTCTTCATCGCTCAATCATCATTGATCATTGATCCTTGTTCATTCTTCATTGATCATTAATCCTTGTTCATTCTTCATCGTTCATTCTTCATTGATCATTGATGCTTGTTCATTCTTCATCGTTCATTCTTCATTGATCATTCATCCTTGTTTATTCTTCATCGTTCAGTCTTCATTGATCATTGATCCTTGTTCATTCTTCATCGTTGATTCTTCATTGATCATTCATCCTTGTTCATTCTTCATCGCTCATTCTTCATAGATCATTCATCCTTGTTCATTCTACATCGTTCATTGTTCATTGATCAAAGAGGCTTGTTCATTCTTCATCGTTCATTCATCATTGATCATTGATCCTTATTCATTCTTTATCGTTCATTCATCATTGATCATTGATCCTTATTCATTCTTCATCGTTCTTTCTTCATTGATCATTGGTCCTTGTTCATTCTTCATCGTTCATTCTTTACTGATCATTGATCCTTGTTCATTCTTAATCGTTCATTCTTCACTGATGATTGATCCTTTTTCATTCTTCATCGTTCATTCATCATTGATCATGGATCCTTATTCATTCGTCATCGTTCATTCTTCATTGATCATTAATCCTTTTTCATTCTTCATCGTTCATTCATCATTGATCATTGATCCTTACTCATTCTTCATCGTTCATTCTTCATAGATCATTGATTCTTGTTCATTCTTCATCATTCATTCTTCATTTATCATTGATCCTTGTTCATTCTTAATCGTTCATTCTTTACTGATCATTGATCCTTGTTCATTCTTAATCGTTCATTCTTCACTGATGATTGATCCTTGTTCATTCTCCATCGTTCATTCATCATTGATCATTGATCCTTGTTCATTCTTCATCGTTCATTCTTCATTGATCATTGATCCTTGTTCCTTCTCCATCGTTCATTCGTCATTGATCATTGATCCTTGTTCAATATTCATCGTTCATTCTTCACTGATCATTGATCCTTGTTCATTCTGCATCGTTCAATGTTCATTATTCATTGATCCTTGTTCATTCTTCAACGTTCATTCTTCATTGATCATTGATGCTTGTTCATTCTTCATCGTTCATTCTTCATTGATCATTCATGCTTGTTCATTCTTCATCGTTCAGTCTTCATTGATCATTGATCCTTGTTCATTCTTCATCGTTCATTCTTCATTGATCATTCATCCTTGTTCATTCTTCATCGTTCATTCATCATTGATCATTGATCCTTGTTCATTCTTCATCGTTCATTCTTCATTGATCATTAATCCTTATTCATTCTTCATCGTTCAATGTTCATTATTCATTGATCCTTGTTCATTCTTCATCGTTCATTATTCATTGATCATTGATCCTTTTTCATTCTTCATTGTTCGTTCTTTATTAATGATTGATCCTTGTTCATTCTTCATCGCTCAATCATCATTGATCATTGATCCTTGTTCATTCTTCATTGATCATTAATCCTTGTTCATTCTTCATCGTTCATTCTTCATTGATCATTGATCCTTTTTCATTGTTCATCGTTCGTTCTTCATTGATGATTGATCCTTGTTCATTCTTCATTGATCATTGATCCTTGTTCATTCTTCATCGTTGATTGATCATTGATCATTGATTCTTGTTCATTCTTCATCGTTCATTCATCATTGATCATTGATCCTTGTTCATTCTTCATCGTTTATTCTTCATTGATCATTGATCCTTGTTCATTCTTCATCATTCATTCTTCATTGATCATTGATGCTTGTTCATTCTTCATAGTTCATTGCTCATTGATCATTGATCCTTGTTCATTCTTCATCGTTCATTCATCATTGATCATTGATGCTTGTTCATTCTTCATAGTTCATTGTTCATTGATCATTGATCCATGTTCATTCTTCATCGTTCATTCATCATTGATCATTTATCCTTATTCATTCTTCATCGTTCATTCTTCATTGATCATTGATCTTTGTTCATTCTTCATCGTTCGATCTTCATTGATCAATTATCCTTGTTCATTCTTCATCGTTCATTCTTAACTGATCATTGATCCTTGTTCATTCTTCATCCTTCAATGTTCATTATTCATTGATCCTTTATTATTCTTCATCGTTCATTCTTCATTGATCATTGATCCTTTTTCATTGTTCATCGTTCGTTCTTCATTGATGATTGATCCTTGTTCGTTCTTCATCGTTCATTCTTCACTGATCATTGATCCTTGTTCATTCTTCATCGTTCATTCTTCACTGATCATTGATCCTTGTTCATTCTACATCGTTTATTCTTCATTGATCATTGATCCTTTTTCATTGTTCATCGTTCGTTCTTCATTGATGATTGATCCTTCTTCATTCTTCATCGTTCATTCTTCACTGATCATTGATCCTTCTTCATTCTTCATCATTCATTCTTCACTGATCATTTATCCTTGTTCATTCTTCATCGTTCATTCATCATTGATCAATGATCGTTATTCATTCTTCATCGTTCGTTCTTCATTGATCATTGATCCTTGTTCATTCTTCATCGTTCATTCTTCACTGATCATTGATCCTCGTTCATTCTTCATCGTTCATTCTTCATCGTTCATTCTTCACTGATCATTTATCCTTGTTCATTCTTCATCGTTCATTCATCATTGATCAATGATCGTTATTCATTCTTCATCGTTCATTCTTCATTGATCAATTATTCTTGTACATTCTTCATCGTTCATTTTTCATTGATCATTGATCCTTATTCATTCTTCATCGTTCATTCTTCATTGATCATTGATCCTTGTTCATTCTTCATCGTTCATTGTTCATTGATAATTGATCCTTGTTCATTCTTCATCGTTCATTCATCATGGATCATTGATCCTCGTTCATTCTTCATCGTTCATTCTTCATCGTTCATTCTTCACTGATCATTTATCCTTGTTCATTCTTCATCGTTCATTCATGATTGATCATTGATCGTTATTCATTCTTCATCGTTCATTCTTCATTGATCAATTATTCTTGTACATTCTTCATCGTTCATTTTTCATTGATCATTGATCCTTATTCATTCTTCATCGTTCATTCTTCATTGATCATTGATCCTTGTTCATTCTTCATCGTTCATTGTTCATTGATCATTGATCCTTGTTCATTCTTCATCGTTCATTCATCATGGATCATTGATCCTCGTTCATTCTTCATCGTTCATTCTTCATTGATCATTGATCCTTGTTCCTTCTTCATCGTTCATTCATCATTGATCATTGATCCTTGTTCATTCTTCATCGTTCATTCTTCACTGATCATTGATCCTTGTTCATTCTTCATCCTTCAATGTTCATTATTCATTGATCCTTTATTATTCTTCATCGTTCATTCTTCATTGATCATTGATCCTTTTTCATTGTTCATCGTTCGTTCTTCATTGATGATTGATCCTTGTTCGTTCTTCATCGTTCATTCTTCACTGATCATTGATCCTTGTTCATTCTTCATCGTTCATTCTTCACTGATCATTGATCCTTGTTCATTCTACATCGTTTATTCTTCATTGATCATTGATCCTTTTTCATTGTTCATCGTTCGTTCTTCATTGATGATTGATCCTTCTTCATTCTTCATCGTTCATTCTTCACTGATCATTGATCCTTCTTCATTCTTCATCATTCATTCTTCACTGATCATTTATCCTTGTTCATTCTTCATCGTTCATTCATCATTGATCAATGATCGTTATTCATTCTTCATCGTTCGTTCTTCATTGATCATTGATCCTTGTTCATTCTTCATCGTTCATTCTTCACTGATCATTGATCCTCGTTCATTCTTCATCGTTCATTCTTCATCGTTCATTCTTCACTGATCATTTATCCTTGTTCATTCTTCATCGTTCATTCATCATTGATCATTGATCGTTATTCATTCTTCATCGTTCATTCTTCATTGATCAATTATTCTTGTTCATTCTTCATCGTTCATTATTCATTGATCATTGATCCTTTTTCATTGTTCATTGTTCGTTCTTTATTAATGATTGATCCTTGTTCATTCTTCATCGCTCAATCATCATTGATCATTGATCCTTGTTCATTCTTCATTGATCATTAATCCTTGTTCATTCTTCATCGTTCATTCTTCATTGATCATTGATCCTTTTTCATTGTTCATCGTTCGTTCTTCATTGATGATTGATCCTTGTTCATTCTTCATTGATCATTGATCCTTGTTCATTCTTCATCGTTGATTAATCATTGATCATTGATTCTTGTTCATTCTTCATCGTTCATTCATCATTGATCATTGATCCTTGTTCATTCTTCATCGTTTATTCTTCATTGATCATTGATCCTTGTTCATTCTTCATCATTCATTCTTCATTGATCATTGATGCTTGTTCATTCTTCATAGTTCATTGCTCATTGATCATTGATCCTTGTTCATTCTTCATCGTTCATTCATCATTGATCATTGATGCTTGTTCATTCTTCATAGTTCATTGTTCATTGATCATTGATCCATGTTCATTCTTCATCGTTCATTCATCATTGATCATTTATCCTTATTCATTCTTCATCGTTCATTCTTCATTGATCATTGATCTTTGTTCATTCTTCATCGTTCGATCTTCATTGATCAATTATCCTTGTTCATTCTTCATCGTTCATTCTTAACTGATCATTGATCCTTGTTCATTCTTCATCCTTCAATGTTCATTATTCATTGATCCTTTATTATTCTTCATCGTTCATTCTTCATTGATCATTGATCCTTTTTCATTGTTCATCGTTCGTTCTTCATTGATGATTGATCCTTGTTCGTTCTTCATCGTTCATTCTTCACTGATCATTGATCCTTGTTCATTCTTCATCGTTCATTCTTCACTGATCATTGATCCTTGTTCATTCTACATCGTTTATTCTTCATTGATCATTGATCCTTTTTCATTGTTCATCGTTCGTTCTTCATTGATGATTGATCCTTCTTCATTCTTCATCGTTCATTCTTCACTGATCATTGATCCTTCTTCATTCTTCATCATTCATTCTTCACTGATCATTTATCCTTGTTCATTCTTCATCGTTCATTCATCATTGATCAATGATCGTTATTCATTCTTCATCGTTCGTTCTTCATTGATCATTGATCCTTGTTCATTCTTCATCGTTCATTCTTCACTGATCATTGATCCTCGTTCATTCTTCATCGTTCATTCTTCATCGTTCATTCTTCACTGATCATTTATCCTTGTTCATTCTTCATCGTTCATTCATCATTGATCATTGATCGTTATTCATTCTTCATCGTTCATTCTTCATTGATCAATTATTCTTGTTCATTCTTCATCGTTCATTATTCATTGATCATTGATCCTTTTTCATTGTTCATTGTTCGTTCTTTATTAATGATTGATCCTTGTTCATTCTTCATCGCTCAATCATCATTGATCATTGATCCTTGTTCATTCTTCATTGATCATTAATCCTTGTTCATTCTTCATCGTTCATTCTTCATTGATCATTGATCCTTTTTCATTGTTCATCGTTCGTTCTTCATTGATGATTGATCCTTGTTCATTCTTCATTGATCATTGATCCTTGTTCATTCTTCATCGTTGATTAATCATTGATCATTGATTCTTGTTCATTCTTCATCGTTCATTCATCATTGATCATTGATCCTTGTTCATTCTTCATCGTTTATTCTTCATTGATCATTGATCCTTGTTCATTCTTCATCATTCATTCTTCATTGATCATTGATGCTTGTTCATTCTTCATAGTTCATTGCTCATTGATCATTGATCCTTGTTCATTCTTCATCGTTCATTCATCATTGATCATTGATGCTTGTTCATTCTTCATAGTTCATTGTTCATTGATCATTGATCCATGTTCATTCTTCATCGTTCATTCATCATTGATCATTTATCCTTATTCATTCTTCATCGTTCATTCTTCATTGATCATTGATCTTTGTTCATTCTTCATCGTTCGATCTTCATTGATCAATTATCCTTGTTCATTCTTCATCGTTCATTCTTAACTGATCATTGATCCTTGTTCATTCTTCATCCTTCAATGTTCATTATTCATTGATCCTTTATTATTCTTCATCGTTCATTCTTCATTGATCATTGATCCTTTTTCATTGTTCATCGTTCGTTCTTCATTGATGATTGATCCTTGTTCGTTCTTCATCGTTCATTCTTCACTGATCATTGATCCTTGTTCATTCTTCATCGTTCATTCTTCACTGATCATTGATCCTTGTTCATTCTACATCGTTTATTCTTCATTGATCATTGATCCTTTTTCATTGTTCATCGTTCGTTCTTCATTGATGATTGATCCTTCTTCATTCTTCATCGTTCATTCTTCACTGATCATTGATCCTTCTTCATTCTTCATCGTTCATTCTTCACTGATCATTTATCCTTGTTCATTCTTCATCGTTCATTCATCATTGATCAATGATCGTTATTCATTCTTCATCGTTCGTTCTTCATTGATCATTGATCCTTGTTCATTCTTCATCGTTCATTCTTCACTGATCATTGATCCTCGTTCATTCTTCATCGTTCATTCTTCATCGTTCATTCTTCACTGATCATTTATCCTTGTTCATTCTTCATCGTTCATTCATCATTGATCATTGATCGTTATTCATTCTTCATTGATCAATTATTCTTGTTCATTCTTCATCGTTCATTATTCATTGATCATTGATCCTTTTTCATTGTTCATTGTTCGTTCTTTATTAATGATTGATCCTTGTTCATTCTTCATCGCTCAATCATCATTGATCATTGATCCTTGTTCATTCTTCATTGATCATTAATCCTTGTTCATTCTTGAACCATATTGGGATGGTTCAAGGATGACTAGTACAAGAAGCATGGATGAGGAACAAGTTTTTAAGTCATATGCAAGCCATAACACAGATCCAGCATTAAAGGAAGAACAGAAGATCAAGGAAACAACACAGCAGCCTCTGATCAAAGGTGGCAAACAACTGACCTTGCAAGACTTGCCTAGTTCAACCAAGAAGGATTCAAAGGCCATGAACGATGAATTTGGAATCTTGGCACTTGGAACATCACATCTTGGTCCAAGGACATTACTTCACATCATTGAAAACCCATGGAAATCAATGGTGAAGGTCACCCACTCAACAGGTACTGCCCAGCAGCCTTTGTTATTGAATGGCAACCAGCAGACCTTGCACGAGTTGATTAGAGCAAGCCTATGCACCTTGGGAAGCATGGAAGATGATAATGGAATCTCTACATATGGATCTTCATGTTGTAATCCAAGAGTTCTTTTATCAGACATGAGAAGACCTCAAGAAGTAGAGCTGAAGGTCCTTCACTCAAAAGCATGTGCACAGCAGTATCAGGATGGAGTTGCTGAGCAGCAGACCTAGCAAGCTTTGGCTAGATCGTATCTTCCAATAATTTGGGCCTCCAAGGGTAGAAATGGAATCTTTGTACTAGAAACTTGCTACCTCAAATAATCATGGCCATCAACAATCATTTAAAGAGCACAAGAAGATACGTGGAAGGTCACCTGCTCATCAGAATGTCAGAATGTTCTGTTTAGCATTTTTCTCTTGTTTTTAATGTGCACATGTTTTGCACGTGTCCTTTAATAGCCGTTATAATTAGTTAGACGTGTCCTTAGCTTGTCATTGTACGTTACCCTTTTCCCCAAGTCTATATATAGGCGTCCATAGCATTGTAAAACACAAGTTTCAGTTTTATAAAATTTCAGAAATTAGATTTCATTGGAGTGTTCCTTTGTTTTCTTCCTTGAATGTGTATGTACATTCAAAAGGGTCTTGAGTAGTGCAAGATCTTCAACCTACTATAGCTGAGAGTAGTCCTTGGCTATACTTAGGGGATTGGTGGCCTTGGAGGGTTAAACTCCTAGTCTTTCAATCCAAGATTCACCCTACAAACTTGTTCTGTTTGTGTGAATCATATCCCTGTTCATGTGTGTTTTGGGTGTGTTTGGCTATCATATTACGTGGAATTGAAGGTTGTCTTGATTCTCTACATTTCATTGAGGAATTCCAACCCAAACACGCATCAATTTGGTATCAGAGCCACTGGTTACGAAGGCCGGAAAATCAAGAAAGCATCATTCATCCTGTTTGTGATTTTACAATCTGTCTGGTGAGAAATTTATGCATATCTTTTTGTAGACGTAGATTTTCATCAAATCCTTTTAGATTAATCAAGGTTAGTGTCTTAACTTTGAGTTCTTGAAAGAAAAATTGGATTTCACGTTGTGTGCAAAATTTGGCGTAAGTGTTTGCACAAACTACAGAAACTGAATCTTGAAAATTCAAGATTCTGATCTGTGGAGCATTGGTGATATTTCCGTCCTTTTTGTTATAATTTTACATTTTGATCAGTTAGAATAAAGGTTTGCAATCACATTTCATTTGATATTACGTGCAAATTGGTTTTTGTTAAGTCTATGCATTGCATAATAGCCACAAGTCAGAATACTTAAAAATATATTCTGTTTTGAATAAGTGCTTTGCTGATTTTTTTTTTTTTTTGTTTTTGTTTCTTTTCTTTACTGCATTTGTTGTCTTCATTAGTCAGATAAGTAGGGATTTTTATTAGCATTTCGTTTAAGTCTCAAGTGCAAAGTTATATTCTGCTATTGTGTGCACAGAAGACAGGTTCTTAAGAATCTGATTTTTCTGATTTTCTGTGCATTGATTAACCTTGTAGTGATCTTGATGATTCATTGTTGTTTTCTTTTCTTGCTGCATATTTTGAATTTTTTTTAATTAGGTAGGATAGGGCCTTACATGAGCATTGCATTTAATCATAAGTACAAGTTGATTTTGCTGTTGTGTGTGCACAGAATACAGATTCCAAAGAATCTGATTTGCTGATTTTTCTAATTTGCTTGTAGTGTTGCATTCTGTTCTGTTCTTGTGCATTTGTGTGTCTTTTCATTTGTAATACATCACCATGACTGAGGAAGAGAAGAGAGAGTTCATTCAAATGACCCTAGCAGCCATGGATCAAAAATTTGCTGAGTTTAATATGATGAATCAAGATAGGATACCTCAAAACAGAAACTATCAAAACAGAACCAATGAGGAAGGAAGCTTGAGGGTAGATGTAGCTGAGTTTAGTGGCCAATCCTTAAACCCTGAGGACTATATTGATTGGGAGACCAGCCTTGATAACTTCTTTGAGTTTAGGGACACACCTTTAGATAAGCAATTCAAGATGGCTAAGGTTAAACTCACCAAACTAGCTTCCACATGGTTAGAAGGAATTCAGAGGAAAAGGTTGAGGGAAGGTAAGGAAAAGCTTAATACTTGGGATAAGCTTAAGAGGAAGATGAGAAGGAAATATGTACCAAGTAATTACACCCAACAATTGTCCATGCAATGGAATACCTTGACCCAAGGCAGCAAAACAGTAGCACAATACATCCAAGAGTGGGAGAGGCTATCTGTGCTTTGTGACATTAGGGATTCAGAGGATATGAGGGTTGGGAAATTCCTTGGAGGACTTAGGGAAGACCTTAGGCTGAAGTTAGCTACCATTCCTCACCTTACATTAGCTTTAGCTAGTGAACATGCCTTACTTTTAGAGCAATACTCCAAGAAGAGGCAGCCTGCTACACAACCTATGAATAGGGACAACAATCAACCTATGCATGAAAGGAGTGTGAGTAACACAATCACATCATCTAGGACCAGCACTAGTGAGCCAAAGGGAAAGAGTGTGACCCCAATTAAAGATGTGGTTTGTTTTAAGTGTCATGGTCATGGTCACTTTAAAGCCAATTGTCCCAACAATAGAGCCTTCACCCTAGCTGAGTGGGATGAAATTAGGGGCAAGGAAAGACCTAAAACCATCCTTGTGAGCATAAATGGCAGGGAGGAAGAGAGGGGAACCATCACTAATGAAGATGACCCGGATGGCACTTACATTCAAAGGGAATCAGGGGTAGTCACCACCTATGTGAGTGATTCTGAGTCAGAGAGGGAATGTGTGTATCCTGAGGAGGAGGAGGGGCACAGAACCTTTGTGATTAGAAGGAACTTTCATACCACTCCTGAGCCAAATCAAGAACCAGGCTCAGAGGGCACCAACGAAGGCCAAGGACACCCAAGAAACACAAGCAACTTCATGGGCAACACACTTGAAGTATTCGAATCAACACTTACAATCAGGGATTCAACTTCAACATCAAATAAGGACTTCCAATTCAAAGGAAGTGAGAAAATAAGCAAAGGAAATCAAAGGCAACAAAGTACATCAACAGCAAGCCAAGGAGGCACAGCACATGCCACTGATCAGAACAAATCAGACAATCAGCAGCTATTCCATGAACCCGCTGACCAGGCCACCTTGATGGACGTCCACAGATGTAAGCTGAACCGGTGTGATGACTTGGAGGGTATAATTGGAATCTCCACACTAGGACCTAGCCATCATGGTCCAAGGGTCCCACGCATGATCATGGAAAGCATATGGAAAAGTAAGGCCAAGGTCGCCCAGTCAACAGGGACAGCAAACCAAAACATGCAGCAGCTTCTGACCATTGAGCAGGCCACCTTGGCAAGCTCACCCAGGCGTGACCCGAACCCATTGGATGACGTGGAGCATAGGGTTGGAATCTCTGCACAAGGACCTAGCCACCATGACCCAAGAGCCCTCTTAAAAGTCATCGGAAAGACATTGAAATCAGAGTACAAGGTCGCTTAGTCAGCAGCTTGCATTACTTGGTTTCTGGTTGTTTGTTTGATTTAATTTTGTGTTTAGCCACGTGTAATTAGCCGTTAATAACCGTTAGGCACTCATGTAATTAGCCTACCTTTCATTCCTAGCATTATATATAGTAGTGATCATCATTGTAATGGACGTTATTGTTGCTTAATGAAAAGTTTTCTTCTCAAAAATTCAGTGTTTGAATTTTTACAATTGCGTTGCAATTGGGGTTACTAGGGCCAGTTTTGCCCTTCGTGTTTGTGTGAACCTTGATCAGTCTTCAAGGCCACGCTGCACTATCCAAGAACAATCGATCATTTCCATTGATTCATCAACGGAATTCATCATTGTTGCGTTGAAAAGGGGCTTGGCAGTCCAACCCTTGTCAAGGCATTGCATAGCAATCTTGGAATATCCTTCCATATTTCGTGTGTTCAATCCATTCCCATACATTGCTTGGCGTGTTTGGATCAATTGGTATCAGAGCAAGGACGTGTAGGGCTTGAATTTCATCATTAGTCATTGGTGAAGACGAGTTCTTAACATTCTAGTTGGTATCATCAGAGAAAATCAAGAAGTCAGCAACTAGGGCGATTTTTTTTTTTTTGTTCGTGTTCGATTTCAGTGGCAAATCCCTACGAATTTCGGTTGTTTTTCTTCCTTTTGTTTAATTACTTCATGAATTAATATTCCTGCATATAATCCGCTGCATTTCCATTGAATTTGATTGATCATTGGTGCGTTCATTGTCTGATATTCACAAATTGTTCTGAAACCCTAAAAGAACCCAGTTCTTGAATGAGTTTCTGCCTTTTTGCGATTTCAACCTTCATTCTTTATAAAATTCAATTGATCAAATTTCATTTAGTAAATAGAAGATTGCATTTACGTTTCATTGATTGTTGCATGCAAATTGATTTGTGGCTGTACAGTGCAAATCATCACAGGAAACCACTTCTTCAATTCTGATTTGTGTGATATTGCAATTTGTGATTTTATTTTGCATATCTGTCTAAATTGCATTTTGAATTAGTAAAAATAGAGTTACATTCATATCATCATTGTATCTTTGCTTACAAATTGATTGTGTTTGTGAAGTGTGCATTGCATAATAACCACAGAATTACAAATCATATTCTGATCTTGTTGCTCATAATTGAAGTATTTTTCCCTTTTGTGCATATTTGACTGAACTAAACAAATAAATAAAGATTCACATTAGCATCTCACTTAAAAGTGCAAAGTTGATCATTGCTGTTTCATTAAAAAGCAATCTGTGCACAGAATACAGGTTATTCAATTTGAGTGCTGTTGTGCACAGAACATTTGTTACATTCATCCCTTATTAGCATATTTGGTTGTAATACATAACTAAATAACAAATTCAAATTAGCAAAATTCATTTAAAGAACAAAGTGATTGCTGGTATTCCATTGAAGATCAAATTGTGCACAGAACACAATTGAATTCTGTTGCAAAACAGAACAAATTGCTGCACCAATTCTTTTCTTTGCATGTTTGTTTTTTTTTTAAAAATCAAAATTCATCATAATTGCAAGGTACTTACTGCATTTGCATTCAAAGAAAATTTGTGCACAAAATTCAGAACACAACAGTTGCTTGTTGTGATCAGTGCAGCTTGCTGCATTCAGTTCATCATTGCATATTTGCATATTGCATAGCCTTGTGTGTTTGCTGTATTCTTCTAAAAGGATTGGTACACAGAACACCCCACATTTGCTTGTTGCTGTGCATAAGAATAAGTTTACTGCATTCATTTGATTTGAGAATTGTGTGTTGCATCCATATAATCATCATGAATAACGAGGAAAAATTTGATGCATTGTTCAACATGGTATCCCAATTAAAATTAGCTGTCACAGAGATACAAAATAATATCTCACAACAACCATTACACCCATATCAACACCTAGACAGTGAGCATGGGAGGGAAGATAAGACCGTACGCATTGATGTACACGAATTTGATGGCACTACACATGATCCAGAGGTATATATTGAATGGGAAAAGGGAGTAGAACGATATTTTGAGTTTAAGGATACACACCCAGAACATCAATATAAGATAGCAAAAGTGAAGTTAGTTAAGCTTGCTGCAACCTGGCTTGAAGGTTTGCAAAGGCAACGAGCACGTAAGGATAAGCCTAAGATTCACTCATGGGAAAAACTTAGGAAACACCTTAGGAGAAAATACATTCCCACCAATTACAAGCATCTTCTTTACGCAAAATGGATCAACTTAAAACAAGGGGTTGGATCTGTAGCTGAATATATTCGAGAAGGGGAGAGATTGACTGTCCTATGTGAAAAAAATGAACCAGAAGAGAGGAAGATTGCGAGGTTCCTGATGCGTGTTTGGGTTGGAATTCTTCAATGTAATGTGAAGATGCAAACCAGCCTTCAAATCCACTCAATGTAACAACCAAACAAGCCCAAAACACACACGAAACAGTGATATGATTCACACAAACAGAACAATGTTTGTAAGGTGAATCTTGAATTGAAAGACTAGGAGTTTTGATCCTCCAAGGCCATCAATTCCCTTAATACAACCAAGGACTACTCTCAGTTGCAAAAGGTGATGATCTTGCACTACTCAAGATCGTTGAATGTTCATACACATTCAAGGAAGAAAACAAAGGAACACTCCAATGAAATCTAATTTCTGAAATTTTATAAAACTGAAACTTGTGTTTTACAATGCTATGGACGCCTATATATAGACTTGGGGAAAAGGGGAACGTACATTGGCAAGCTAAGGACACGTATAACTAATTATAACGGCCATTAAAAGGACACGTGCACAACATGTGCTTATTTAAAAGAATGAAAAACACCCTAAACTAAGCATTCTGATTTCTGATAACAACTTGCTGACCAGGTGACCTTCCACACCCTTTCTTGTGTCCTTCCAACGGTTTATAATGGTCACTAAGAGTCTTGGTAGCAAGTTCCTAGTGTAGAGATTCCATTTCTACCCTTGGTGGCACAAGATACCATGAAACATGATCGGGCCAAAGCATGCTAGGTCAGCTGGTCACAACAATTCTGAAATGCTGATTTGTTCCTTTCTGGCACACCTTGCGACTGGCTGACCTTCACAACTGATTTCGGTGGGTTGTCTATGATGTATAGCGACGGTCTTGGGCCAAGGCATGAAGGTCCATGTACCAAGATTCCATTTTCATCTTCCATGGCCTCTGAGTCCCTCTTGGTTAGGCTGTGCAAGGCGTGCAAGGTAAGCTGTTCGTCAGTTGTTGCTGTGCCCTGCTGTGCTTCCGTTTGGTGTCTTGTTTCTTCTTCTTGTGTTGATGAATCAGTCTCCTTGCTTGAATTTGACTCTTGGTTTAGCTCTTCATCCATGTTGCTCATGTGAGTCATCCTTGAACCATCCCAAATTGGTTCAATCCCCCCTTCTTTTGAAGGAATTGTCCTCAATTCCATATCCCCTAAGTAAGGAGCCAAGTCCCTTGCTTTGAAAGTAGGAGATATGCCAAATCCTTCTGTTATGTCCAATCCGAATGAGTTGTCCCCATATTTAATAATTATCTGAAATGGTCCCATAGCCTTGGGCTTTAACTTATGCTTCCTGAAGTGAGGAAACCTTCTTTGCTTGAGTAGGATCCATGCAAATTCACCAAGTTGCATTAGTTTGCTCTGCTTTACTCCTCTGTTTGCTCTGTGTTTGAATCTTGCTTTTGCTTTCTTCATCTTCTCATGCACTAGTTTGTGGGTTTTCAGGAGGTACTCATCTTGCCTTTGATCATTAGTGTTATATCTGTACAAAACAAAGAGATCAATTAGTGATGAATCAGGAGGAACAACTGAAAACTTCTTACTTATAGGCTTATCTTCCTTGGTGCTCACTGTCCAACAGTGACCTGCTGCCTTATAGTTTTTCCTCATTATTAAGTGTATAGGTTGCTTGGTTTTGGGGAGAGGTATAGCTTTCTTCCCCTTAAGGGTGGTGTGAAAGCTTTTCCTAATCACAACAGCCCTATGTTCTTTTTCCTCAAGGTATATAAGCTCTCTTTCTGATTCTGAATCAGAAACATAAGGTGCTACCTCCCTTGATTCCTTCTGAATGTAGGTTGCATCAGGTTCATCGTCATTAGTAATGGTGCCCATCTCTTTCTCCTTACCATTGATGCTAACAAGGATGGTCTTAGGCCTCTCCTTGCTCCTAATTTCATCCCACTCAGCTAGGGTGAAGGATCTATTGTTAGGGCAATTGACTTTTAAGTGACCATGACCATGACACTTATAACAAACAACATCTTTGATAGGTGTGACACTCTTAGACTCAATGCTACTGGTCTTGGTGGAGGAACTAATGTTCAAGTGCTGCTGATTGCTACTATGCACAGATGGTTCATTAATTTGTGTAGCTCTTTTCTTGGAATATTGCTCTAACATCAGTGCATGTTCACTATCTTGGGTTAGTGTGTTCCATTGCATAGAGAGTTGTTGTGTGTAATTGCTAGGCACATACTTCCTCCTCATCTTTTTCTTAAGTTTCTCCCAAGATTTCAGCTTCTCTTTCCCTTCCCTCAACCTCTGCCTTTGAACTTTCTCCAACCATGTGGAGGCTAGTTTGGTGAGTTTAACCTTAGCCATCTTGAATTGCTTGTCTAAGGGTGTGTCCCTAAACTCAAAGAAGTTATCAAGGCTGGTCTCCCAATCAATATAGTCCTCGGGTTTTAAGGATTGGCCACTAAACTCAGCTACATCTACCCTCAAACTCCCATCCTCTTGTGTTCTGTTTTGATGGTTTCTATTCTGGTTCATCATGTTTAGTTCAACAAATTTGTGATCTATGGCTGCTAAGGTCTCTTGAAGAAACCACCTCTTATCCTCCTCATTCATGATGATTAATATAAGAGAACAACACACACAAATGTACAAGGACAGAACAGAATGCAGCAATAACACCTAATCAACACAAAATCAGATTCTTAAGAATCTGTATGTTGTGCACAAAACAGCAAAAATAAACTTGCACTTAGAATTAAATGAGATGCTAATGTGAAACTATATTCTATCTAACTATTAAAGATAGAACATGCAATAAAGAGAAGAAAACAACAATAATATTGCAAAATCAATGACACCAGATCAGAAAAATCAGATTCTTTAAGAATCTGACTTCTGTGCACACAACAGCAATACCAATTTGTATTTAAGATTAAATGCAATGCTAATGTAAATCCCTATCCTACCTAATTATTAAAATCAGAATATGCAGCAAAAAATAGCAATGAAAACTTATGACAATTAGAAGACTTAATCACAAATCAAACAAAATCAGTTTCTTCAAATCTAATCTTTGTGACTATATGCAATGTGCATTCTTAATAAAAATCAAGTTGCACGTGAAACAAAATGAAAACTAATTGCAAACCTCTATTTTATATGATTATTAAAGACAACTAATGTAGAAAAGAAAAGAAAACAACAATGAACAACAAAATCACTTGATCACAGAAAATCAGTTTCTAAGGATTCTGATTTTTGTGAATACAATGCAATGCATAGCCTTAACAAAAACCAATTTGCACGTAATATAAGATGAAATTTGATTGCAAACCTTTATTTCTTCTAATTAAAATGTTAAGATATGAAAAAAAGATCAGAAATAACACCTATGATAAACAGATCAGAATCTTGAGTTTTCAAGATTCAGTTTCTGCAGTTTGTGCAAACACTTACGCCAAATTTTGCACACAACGTGAAATCAAATTTTTCTTTCAAGAACTCAAAGTTAAGACACTAACCTTGATTACTCTAAAAGGATTTGATGAAATTCTACATCTACAAAAAGATATGCATAAATTTCTCACCAGACAGATTGTAAAATCACAAACAGGATGAATGATGCTTTCTTGATTTTCCGGCCTTCGTAACCAGTGGCTCTGATACCAAATTGATGCGTGTTTGGGTTGGAATTCTTCAATGTAATGTGAAGATGCAAACCAGCCTTCAAATCCACTCAATGTAACAACCAAACAAGCCCAAAACACACACGAAACAGTGATATGATTCACACAAACAGAACAATGTTTGTAAGGTGAATCTTGAATTGAAAGACTAGGAGTTTTGATCCTCCAAGGCCATCAATTCCCTTAATACAACCAAGGACTACTCTCAGTTGCAAAAGGTGATGATCTTGCACTACTCAAGATCGTTGAATGTTCATACACATTCAAGGAAGAAAACAAAGGAACACTCCAATGAAATCTAATTTCTGAAATTTTATAAAACTGAAACTTGTGTTTTACAATGCTATGGACGCCTATATATAGACTTGGGGAAAAGGGGAACGTACATTGGCAAGCTAAGGACACGTATAACTAATTATAACGGCCATTAAAAGGACACGTGCACAACATGTGCTTATTTAAAAGAATGAAAAACACCCTAAACTAAGCATTCTGATTTCTGATAACAACTTGCTGACCAGGTGACCTTCCACACCCTTTCTTGTGTCCTTCCAACGGTTTATAATGGTCACTAAGAGTCTTGGTAGCAAGTTCCTAGTGTAGAGATTCCATTTCTACCCTTGGTGGCACAAGATACCATGAAACATGATCGGGCCAAAGCATGCTAGGTCAGCTGGTCACAACAATTCTGAAATGCTGATTTGTTCCTTTCTGGCACACCTTGCGACTGGCTGACCTTCACAACTGATTTCGGTGGGTTGTCTATGATGTATAGCGACGGTCTTGGGCCAAGGCATGAAGGTCCATGTACCAAGATTCCATTTTCATCTTCCATGGCCTCTGAGTCCCTCTTGGTTAGGCTGTGCAAGGCGTGCAAGGTAAGCTGTTCGTCAGTTGTTGCTGTGCCCTGCTGTGCTTCCGTTTGGTGTCTTGTTTCTTCTTCTTGTGTTGATGAATCAGTCTCCTTGCTTGAATTTGACTCTTGGTTTAGCTCTTCATCCATGTTGCTCATGTGAGTCATCCTTGAACCATCCCAAATTGGTTCATATTCGAGAAGGGGAGAGATTGACTGTCCTATGTGAAAAAAATGAACCAGAAGAGAGGAAGATTGCGAGGTTCCTACGTGGGCTGAGGGAAGACCTAAGGGAGAAGATTGAGGTGATGCAGAACTTGACCTATGAAGGGGCTTGTACTAGTGCATTAATATTAGAGAAGTCAGCAAGAAGAAAGGCTGCACCACCTACACACACCCTTAACAGAAGCAAGGAAACCAGTACCTATAAGCAACCTACACAGCAGTTCTCTGAATATAAAGGAACACAGCAACATAGACCTTCTGCTAGCCATAGTAAACAGCAACCTTATCAGCATGTACACACATTGAACAAAACACTAGAGACCAGCAGCTATAAGCTGATTACACAAAACCCCACTGATGGCAATAGGACTACTGCACAGAACACCTTTGACCTTAGACAAACTGCACAACACTCCTCTAAAATTAGGGAAACACAGCAGCATGCACCCATTGTTAAGACTATACATGTTGATAATGTTGAAATAAACAACCCGCCCTTGCAAGCTTCATCTACATGCACAACCCTACATGTTGATAATGTTGAGATGAATGGATTTTACTTCATAAAAGATGAGATTACACAACTCTCTAACAGTAGGAGTGCACAACCCTACCTTGCATCAATTAATCCTTACACAGCGAGACAACTCACAGCAAAAGAACAGGACATGAACCCTAAGGATGTCATACCTCCTACAAAGGCTAAGCAAACACCTACGCAATTATTAGGAAGGAAGGAGTGTGATGCTAAGGATGATAGTGTTAGACACATAACCAAGACAACATTCTATGCGACCATTAAACTACATAGAATACTTCAAAGCATTAGTAGTTATAAGGATTCTAAGTTTCTTCACACCCTTTTGAGTGATTTCTGCATTATATTGCCCACAAAACAAAAATTCAGTATTGCATGGTACCCTCACATGGATGATCAAAGGAACGTGACCACTATGACCTTGGTGCATATCTTAAAGACCTTAGTTGAAAAAAATAACACAGATTGGAGTGAAAATTTAGCCCACACTGCAATTGCATATAGTAGATGCCTTAGTCTAATCTTTAAGTGTTTTCAATGTACATGCATGAATAGCTTAAATTCTATGACTTCTACTACCTTAGTTCATTTATCCTTGCAGGACAACGGTGCATGGAACACAAGGAAGCAATTAGACACAGCTCAGATTCAGACAGCAGCGGATGCACACACTGTTGATGCAGCCAGCAGCCATGATGTTTCACCCTACCACACGAACATAGAATTGAGGACAATTCTTTTTCAAGAAGGGGGGATTGAGCCAAATCAAGAACCAGGCTCAGAGGGCACCAACGAAGGCCAAGGACACCCAAGAAACACAAGCAACTTCATGGGCAACACACTTGAAGTATTCGAATCAACACTTACAATCAGGGATTCAACTTCAACATCAAATAAGGACTTCCAATTCAAAGGAAGTGAGAAAATAAGCAAAGGAAATCAAAGGCAACAAAGTACATCAACAGCAAGCCAAGGAGGCACAGCACATGCCACTGATCAGAACAAATCAGACAATCAGCAGCTATTCCATGAACCCGCTGACCAGGCCACCTTGATGGACGTCCACAGATGTAAGCTGAACCGGTGTGATGACTTGGAGGGTATAATTGGAATCTCCACACTAGGACCTAGCCATCATGGTCCAAGGGTCCCACGCATGATCATGGAAAGCATATGGAAAAGTAAGGCCAAGGTCGCCCAGTCAACAGGGACAGCAAACCAAAACATGCAGCAGCTTCTGACCATTGAGCAGGCCACCTTGGCAAGCTCACCCAGGCGTGACCCGAACCCATTGGATGACGTGGAGCATAGGGTTGGAATCTCTGCACAAGGACCTAGCCACCATGACCCAAGAGCCCTCTTAAAAGTCATCGGAAAGACATTGAAATCAGAGTACAAGGTCGCTTAGTCAGCAGCTTGCATTACTTGGTTTCTGGTTGTTTGTTTGATTTAATTTTGTGTTTAGCCACGTGTAATTAGCCGTTAATAACCGTTAGGCACTCATGTAATTAGCCTACCTTTCATTCCTAGCATTATATATAGTAGTGATCATCATTGTAATGGACGTTATTGTTGCTTAATGAAAAGTTTTCTTCTCAAAAATTCAGTGTTTGAATTTTTACAATTGCGTTGCAATTGGGGTTACTAGGGCTAGTTTTGCCCTTCGTGTTTGTGTGAACCTTGATCAGTCTTCAAGGCCACGCTGCACTATCCAAGAACAATCGATCATTTCCATTGATTCATCAACGGAATTCATCATTGTTGCGTTGAAAAGGGGCTTGGCAGTCCAACCCTTGTCAAGGCATTGCATAGCAATCTTGGAATATCCTTCCATATTTCGTGTGTTCAATCCATTCCCATACATTGCTTGGCGTGTTTGGATCAACTCCTAAGGGCATCAAATCAGACCAAAGGGAGAACATATTTCAAACAAAGTGTAGAGTTAAGGACAAACTTTGTGAGCTAATCATAGATGGGGGTAGTGAGACCAATTGTGTGAGCCAAGACTTGGTTCAAGGGCTGAAATTAAAGACACAAGCACACCCTCACCCATACAAGCTTAAGTGGTTAGACAATAAGTCTAGTGGCTCAGTAAGTAAGCAATGTTTAGTGTCATTAGCCATAGGTTCATACCAAGATCAAGTCTTATGTGATGTCCTTAACATGAGTGCTTGTCACATATTGCTAGGGAGACCATGGCAATATGATAAGAGGGTGAAACATGATGGTTTCACAAACATCTATACTTTGAGGCATGAAGGAAAATTGAAAGCTTTAATTCCTTTACCACCTCACAAAGCCATACCTCCCCCCACAAACAAGCAGCCTATGCACTTGATGATTAGAAAGAACTATGTGTACTCACTGTTGCTGTTTTCTGATTTGGACAGGTATGACCCTACTGATCAAATGCAAGATAAAAACCTCTTGAAAGCCTACAAACAGAAGCATGAATACAAAGAGCAAGCAAACAGCAAGCAACAAAACAGAACAAACAGGGGACTGAAACAGGACAATCAGCTGCATGTGGTGAATTTTGCATGGATTCAACTCAAGCAAAGGAGATTCCCTCACTTCAAGAAGATTAATTTAATACCCAGGGCTATGGGACCAAGTCAAGTAATAGACAAACATGGGGAATTACCAGCAGGATTTGTCACTTCTTCCACCTACAATAGAGGAGACCTAACTCCTTACTTAGGGGATTTGGAATTGAGGACAATTCCTTCAAAAGAAGGGGGAATTGAACCATATTGGGATGGTTCAAGGATGACTAGTACAAGAAGCATGGATGAGGAACAAGTTTTTAAGTCATATGCAAGCCATAACACAGATCCAGCATTAAAGGAAGAACAGAAGATCAAGGAAACAACACAGCAGCCTCTGATCAAAGGTGGCAAACAACTGACCTTGCAAGACTTGCCTAGTTCAACCAAGAAGGATTCAAAGGCCATGAACGATGAATTTGGAATCTTGGCACTTGGAACATCACATCTTGGTCCAAGGACATTACTTCACATCATTGAAAACCCATGGAAATCAATGGTGAAGGTCACCCACTCAACAGGTACTGCCCAGCAGCCTTTGTTATTGAATGGCAACCAGCAGACCTTGCACGAGTTGATTAGAGCAAGCCTATGCACCTTGGGAAGCATGGAAGATGATAATGGAATCTCTACATATGGATCTTCATGTTGTAATCCAAGAGTTCTTTTATCAGACATGAGAAGACCTCAAGAAGTAGAGCTGAAGGTCCTTCACTCAAAAGCATGTGCACAGCAGTATCAGGATGGAGTTGCTGAGCAGCAGACCTAGCAAGCTTTGGCTAGATCGTATCTTCCAATAATTTGGGCCTCCAAGGGTAGAAATGGAATCTTTGTACTAGAAACTTGCTACCTCAAATAATCATGGCCATCAACAATCATTTAAAGAGCACAAGAAGATACGTGGAAGGTCACCTGCTCATCAGAATGTCAGAATGTTCTGTTTAGCATTTTTCTCTTGTTTTTAATGTGCACATGTTTTGCACGTGTCCTTTAATAGCCGTTATAATTAGTTAGACGTGTCCTTAGCTTGTCATTGTACGTTACCCTTTTCCCCAAGTCTATATATAGGCGTCCATAGCATTGTAAAACACAAGTTTCAGTTTTATAAAATTTCAGAAATTAGATTTCATTGGAGTGTTCCTTTGTTTTCTTCCTTGAATGTGTATGTACATTCAAAAGGGTCTTGAGTAGTGCAAGATCTTCAACCTACTATAGCTGAGAGTAGTCCTTGGCTATACTTAGGGGATTGGTGGCCTTGGAGGGTTAAACTCCTAGTCTTTCAATCCAAGATTCACCCTACAAACTTGTTCTGTTTGTGTGAATCATATCCCTGTTCATGTGTGTTTTGGGTGTGTTTGGCTATCATATTACGTGGAATTGAAGGTTGTCTTGATTCTCTACATTTCATTGAGGAATTCCAACCCAAACACGCATCAATTCTTCATCGTTCATTCTTCATTGATCATTGATCCTTTTTCATTGTTCATCGTTCGTTCTTCATTGATGATTGATCCTTGTTCATTCTTCATTGATCATTGATCCTTGTTCATTCTTCATCGTTGATTAATCATTGATCATTGATTCTTGTTCATTCTTCATCGTTCATTCATCATTGATCATTGATCCTTGTTCATTCTTCATCGTTTATTCTTCATTGATCATTGATCCTTGTTCATTCTTCATCATTCATTCTTCATTGATCATTGATGCTTGTTCATTCTTCATAGTTCATTGCTCATTGATCATTGATCCTTGTTCATTCTTCATCGTTCATTCATCATTGATCATTGATGCTTGTTCATTCTTCATAGTTCATTGTTCATTGATCATTGATCCATGTTCATTCGTCATCGTTCATTCATCATTGATCATTTATCCTTATTCATTCTTCATCGTTCATTCTTCATTGATCATTGATCTTTGTTCATTCTTCATCGTTCGATCTTCATTGATCAATTATCCTTGTTCATTCTTCATCGTTCATTCTTAACTGATCATTGATCCTTGTTCATTCTTCATCCTTCAATGTTCATTATTCATTGATCCTTTATTATTCTTCATCGTTCATTCTTCATTGATCATTGATCCTTTTTCATTGTTCATCGTTCGTTCTTCATTGATGATTGATCCTTGTTCGTTCTTCATCGTTCATTCTTCACTGATCATTGATCCTTGTTCATTCTTCATCGTTCGTTCTTCACTGATCATTGATCCTTGTTCATTCTACATCGTTTATTCTTCATTGATCATTGATCCTTTTTCATTGTTCATCGTTCGTTCTTCATTGATGATTGATCCTTCTTCATTCTTCATCGTTCATTCTTCACTGATCATTGATCCTTCTTCATTCTTCATCGTTCATTCTTCACTGATCATTTATCCTTGTTCATTCTTCATCGTTCATTCATCATTGATCAATGATCGTTATTCATTCTTCATCGTTCGTTCTTCATTGATCATTGATCCTTGTTCATTCTTCATCGTTCATTCTTCACTGATCATTGATCCTCGTTCATTCTTCATCGTTCATTCTTCATCGTTCATTCTTCACTGATCATTTATCCTTGTTCATTCTTCATCGTTCATTCATCATTGATCATTGATCGTTATTCATTCTTCATCGTTCATTCTTCATTGATCAATTATTCTTGTACATTCTTCATCGTTCATTTTTCATTGATCATTGATCCTTATTCATTCTTCATCGTTCATTCTTCATTGATCATTGATCCTTGTTCATTCTTCATCGTTCATTGTTCATTGATCATTGATCCTTGTTCATTCTTCATCGTTCATTCATCATGGATCATTGATCCTCGTTCATTCTTCATCGTTCATTCTTCATTGATCATTGATCCTTGTTCCTTCTTCATCGTTCATTCATCATTGATCATTGATCCTTGTTCATTCTTCATCGTTCATTCTTCACTGATCATTGATCCTTGTTCATTCTTCATCGTTCAATTTTCATTATTCATTGATCCTTGTTCATTCTTCATCGTTCATTATTCATTGATCATTGATCCATTTTCATTGTTCATCGTTTGTTCTTCATTGATGATTGAACCTTGTTCATTCTTCATCGCTCAATCATCATTGATCATTGTTCCTTGTTCATTCTTCATTGATCATTGATCCTTGTTCTTTGTTCATCGTTCATTCTTCATTGATCATTGATGCTTGTTCATTCTTCATTGTTCATTCTTCATTGATCATTCATCCTTGTTCATTCTTCATCGTTCATTCTTTACTGATCATTGATCCTTGTTCATTCTTAATCGTTCATTCTTCACTGATGATTGATCCTTGTTCATTCTTCATCGTTCATTCATCATTGATCATGGATCCTTATTCATTCGTCATCGTTCATTCTTCATTGATCATTAATCCTTTTTCATTCTTCATCGTTCATTCATCATTCATCATTGATCCTTATTCATTCTTCATCGTTCATTCTTCATAGATCATTGATTCTTGTTCATTCTTCATCATTCATTCTTCATTTATCATTGATCCGTATTCATTGTTCATCGTTCATTCTTCATTGATTATTGATCCTTGTTCATTCTTCATCGTTCATTGTTCATTGATCATTGATCCTTGGTCATTCTCCATCGTTCATTCATCATTGATCATTGATCCTTGTTCATTCTTCATCGTTCATTCTTCATTGATCATTGATCCTTGTTCCTTCTCCAGCGTTCATTCATCATTGATCATTGATCCTTGTTCATTATTCATCGTTCATTCTTCACTGATCATTGATCCTTGTTCATTCTTCATCGTTCAATGTTCATTATTCATTGATCCTTGTTCATTCTTCATCGTTCATTCTTCATTGATCATTGATGCTTGTTCATTCTTCATCGTTCATTCTTCATTGATCATTCATGCTTGTTCATTCTTCATCGTTCAGTCTTCATTGATCATTGATCCTTGTTCATTCTTCATCGTTCATTCTTCATTGATCATTCATCCTTGTTCATTCTTCATCGTTCATTCATCATTGATCATTGATCCTTGTTCATTCTTCATCGTTCATTCTTCACTGCTCATTAATCCTTGTTCATTCTTCATCGTTCAATGTTCATTATTCATTGATCCTTGTTCATTCTTCATCGTTCATTATTCATTGATCATTGATCCTTTTTCTTTGTTCATTGTTCGTTCTTTATTAATGATTGATCCTTGTTCATTCTTCATCGCTCAATCATCATTGATCATGGATCCTTGTTCATTCTTCATTGATCATTAATCCTTGTTCATTCTTCATCGTTCATTCTTCATTGATCATTGATCCTTGTTCATTCTTCATCGTTGATTAATCATTGATCATTGATGCTTGTTCATTCTTCATCGTTCATTCATCATTGATCATTGATCCTTGTTCATTCTTCATCGTTTATTCTTCATTGATCATTGATCCTTGTTCATTGTTCATCGTTCATTCTTCATTGATCATTGATGCTTGTTCATTCTTCATAGTTCATTGCTCATTGATCATTGATCCTTGTTCATTCTTCATCGTTCATTCATCATTGATCATTGATGCTTGTTCATTCTTCATAGTTCATTGTTCATTGATCATTGATCCTTGTTCATTCTTCATCGTTCATTCATCATTGATCATTTATCCTTATTCATTCTTCATCGTTCATTCTTCATTGATCATCGATCTTTGTTCATTCTTCATCGTTCGATCTTCATTGATCATTGATCCTTGTTCATTCTTCATCGTTCATTCTTAACTGATCATTCATCCTTGTTCATTCTTCATCGTTCATTCTTCACTGATCATTGATCCTTGTTCATTCTTCATCGTTCATTCTTCACTGATCATTTATCCTTGTTCATTCTTCATCGTTCATTCATCATTGATCAATGATCGTTATTCATTCTTCATCGTTCATTCTTCATTGATCAATTATTCTTGTACATTCTTCATCGTTCATTTTTCATTGATCATTGATCCTTATTCATTCTTGATCGTTCATTCTTCATTGATCATTGATCCTTGTTCATTCTTCATCGTTCATTGTTCATTGATCATTGATCCTTGTTCATTCTTCATCGTTCATTCTTCATTGATTATTGATCCTTGTTCATTCTTCATCGTTCATTGTTCATTGATCATTGATCCTTGGTCATTCTCCATCGTTCATTCATCATTGATCATTGATCCTTGTTCATTCTTCATCGTTCATTCTTCATTGATCATTGATCCTTGTTCCTTCTCCAGCGTTCATTCATCATTGATCATTGATCCTTGTTCATTATTCATCGTTCATTCTTCACTGATCATTGATCCTTGTTCATTCTTCATCGTTCAATGTTCATTATTCATTGATCCTTGTTCATTCTTCATCGTTCATTCTTCATTGATCATTGATGCTTGTTCATTCTTCATCGTTCATTCTTCATTGATCATTCATGCTTGTTCATTCTTCATCGTTCAGTCTTCATTGATCATTGATCCTTGTTCATTCTTCATCGTTCATTCTTCATTGATCATTCATCCTTGTTCATTCTTCATCGTTCATTCATCATTGATCATTGATCCTTGTTCATTCTTCATCGTTCATTCTTCACTGCTCATTAATCCTTGTTCATTCTTCATCGTTCAATGTTCATTATTCATTGATCCTTGTTCATTCTTCATCGTTCATTATTCATTGATCATTGATCCTTTTTCTTTGTTCATTGTTCGTTCTTTATTAATGATTGATCCTTGTTCATTCTTCATCGCTCAATCATCATTGATCATGGATCCTTGTTCATTCTTCATTGATCATTAATCCTTGTTCATTCTTCATCGTTCATTCTTCATTGATCATTGATCCTTGTTCATTCTTCATCGTTGATTAATCATTGATCATTGATGCTTGTTCATTCTTCATCGTTCATTCATCATTGATCATTGATCCTTGTTCATTCTTCATCGTTTATTCTTCATTGATCATTGATCCTTGTTCATTGTTCATCGTTCATTCTTCATTGATCATTGATGCTTGTTCATTCTTCATAGTTCATTGCTCATTGATCATTGATCCTTGTTCATTCTTCATCGTTCATTCATCATTGATCATTGATGCTTGTTCATTCTTCATAGTTCATTGTTCATTGATCATTGATCCTTGTTCATTCTTCATCGTTCATTCATCATTGATCATTTATCCTTATTCATTCTTCATCGTTCATTCTTCATTGATCATCGATCTTTGTTCATTCTTCATCGTTCGATCTTCATTGATCATTGATCCTTGTTCATTCTTCATCGTTCATTCTTAACTGATCATTCATCCTTGTTCATTCTTCATCGTTCATTCTTCACTGATCATTGATCCTTGTTCATTCTTCATCGTTCATTCTTCACTGATCATTTATCCTTGTTCATTCTTCATCGTTCATTCATCATTGATCAATGATCGTTATTCATTCTTCATCGTTCATTCTTCATTGATCAATTATTCTTGTACATTCTTCATCGTTCATTTTTCATTGATCATTGATCCTTATTCATTCTTGATCGTTCATTCTTCATTGATCATTGATCCTTGTTCATTCTTCATCGTTCATTGTTCATTGATCATTGATCCTTGTTCATTCTTCATCGTTCATTCTTCATTGATTATTGATCCTTGTTCATTCTTCATCGTTCATTGTTCATTGATCATTGATCCTTGGTCATTCTCCATCGTTCATTCATCATTGATCATTGATCCTTGTTCATTCTTCATCGTTCATTCTTCATTGATCATTGATCCTTGTTCCTTCTCCAGCGTTCATTCATCATTGATCATTGATCCTTGTTCATTATTCATCGTTCATTCTTCACTGATCATTGATCCTTGTTCATTCTTCATCGTTCAATGTTCATTATTCATTGATCCTTGTTCATTCTTCATCGTTCATTCTTCATTGATCATTGATGCTTGTTCATTCTTCATCGTTCATTCTTCATTGATCATTCATGCTTGTTCATTCTTCATCGTTCAGTCTTCATTGATCATTGATCCTTGTTCATTCTTCATCGTTCATTCTTCATTGATCATTCATCCTTGTTCATTCTTCATCGTTCATTCATCATTGATCATTGATCCTTGTTCATTCTTCATCGTTCATTCTTCACTGCTCATTAATCCTTGTTCATTCTTCATCGTTCAATGTTCATTATTCATTGATCCTTGTTCATTCTTCATCGTTCATTATTCATTGATCATTGATCCTTTTTCTTTGTTCATTGTTCGTTCTTTATTAATGATTGATCCTTGTTCATTCTTCATCGCTCAATCATCATTGATCATGGATCCTTGTTCATTCTTCATTGATCATTAATCCTTGTTCATTCTTCATCGTTCATTCTTCATTGATCATTGATCCTTGTTCATTCTTCATCGTTGATTAATCATTGATCATTGATGCTTGTTCATTCTTCATCGTTCATTCATCATTGATCATTGATCCTTGTTCATTCTTCATCGTTTATTCTTCATTGATCATTGATCCTTGTTCATTGTTCATCGTTCATTCTTCATTGATCATTGATGCTTGTTCATTCTTCATAGTTCATTGCTCATTGATCATTGATCCTTGTTCATTCTTCATCGTTCATTCATCATTGATCATTGATGCTTGTTCATTCTTCATAGTTCATTGTTCATTGATCATTGATCCTTGTTCATTCTTCATCGTTCATTCATCATTGATCATTTATCCTTATTCATTCTTCATCGTTCATTCTTCATTGATCATCGATCTTTGTTCATTCTTCATCGTTCGATCTTCATTGATCATTGATCCTTGTTCATTCTTCATCGTTCATTCTTAACTGATCATTCATCCTTGTTCATTCTTCATCGTTCATTCTTCACTGATCATTGATCCTTGTTCATTCTTCATCGTTCATTCTTCACTGATCATTTATCCTTGTTCATTCTTCATCGTTCATTCATCATTGATCAATGATCGTTATTCATTCTTCATCGTTCATTCTTCATTGATCAATTATTCTTGTACATTCTTCATCGTTCATTTTTCATTGATCATTGATCCTTATTCATTCTTGATCGTTCATTCTTCATTGATCATTGATCCTTGTTCATTCTTCATCGTTCATTGTTCATTGATCATTGATCCTTGTTCATTCTTCATCGTTCATTCTTCATTGATTATTGATCCTTGTTCATTCTTCATCGTTCATTGTTCATTGATCATTGATCCTTGGTCATTCTCCATCGTTCATTCATCATTGATCATTGATCCTTGTTCATTCTTCATCGTTCATTCTTCATTGATCATTGATCCTTGTTCCTTCTCCAGCGTTCATTCATCATTGATCATTGATCCTTGTTCATTATTCATCGTTCATTCTTCACTGATCATTGATCCTTGTTCATTCTTCATCGTTCAATGTTCATTATTCATTGATCCTTGTTCATTCTTCATCGTTCATTCTTCATTGATCATTGATGCTTGTTCATTCTTCATCGTTCATTCTTCATTGATCATTCATGCTTGTTCATTCTTCATCGTTCAGTCTTCATTGATCATTGATCCTTGTTCATTCTTCATCGTTCATTCTTCATTGATCATTCATCCTTGTTCATTCTTCATCGTTCATTCATCATTGATCATTGATCCTTGTTCATTCTTCATCGTTCATTCTTCACTGCTCATTAATCCTTGTTCATTCTTCATCGTTCAATGTTCATTATTCATTGATCCTTGTTCATTCTTCATCGTTCATTATTCATTGATCATTGATCCTTTTTCTTTGTTCATTGTTCGTTCTTTATTAATGATTGATCCTTGTTCATTCTTCATCGCTCAATCATCATTGATCATGGATCCTTGTTCATTCTTCATTGATCATTAATCCTTGTTCATTCTTCATCGTTCATTCTTCATTGATCATTGATCCTTGTTCATTCTTCATCGTTGATTAATCATTGATCATTGATGCTTGTTCATTATTCATCGTTCATTCATCATTGATCATTGATCCTTGTTCATTCTTCATCGTTTATTCTTCATTGATCATTGATCCTTGTTCATTGTTCATCGTTCATTCTTCATTGATCATTGATGCTTGTTCATTCTTCATAGTTCATTGCTCATTGATCATTGATCCTTGTTCATTCTTCATCGTTCATTCATCATTGATCATTGATGCTTGTTCATTCTTCATAGTTCATTGTTCATTGATCATTGATCCTTGTTCATTCTTCATCGTTCATTCATCATTGATCATTTATCCTTATTCATTCTTCATCGTTCATTCTTCATTGATCATCGATCTTTGTTCATTCTTCATCGTTCGATCTTCATTGATCATTGATCCTTGTTCATTCTTCATCGTTCATTCTTAACTGATCATTCATCCTTGTTCATTCTTCATCGTTCATTCTTCACTGATCATTGATCCTTGTTCATTCTTCATCGTTCATTCTTCACTGATCATTTATCCTTGTTCATTCTTCATCGTTCATTCATCATTGATCAATGATCGTTATTCATTCTTCATCGTTCATTCTTCATTGATCAATTATTCTTGTACATTCTTCATCGTTCATTTTTCATTGATCATTGATCCTTATTCATTCTTGATCGTTCATTCTTCATTGATCATTGATCCTTGTTCATTCTTCATCGTTCATTGTTCATTGATCATTGATCCTTGTTCATTCTTCATCGTTCATTCATCATGGATCATTGATCCTCGTTCATTCTTCATCGTTCATTCTTCACTGATCATTTATCCTTGTTCATTCTTCATCGTTCATTCATCATTGATCATTGATCGTTATTCATTCTTCATCGTTCATTCTTCATTGATCAATTATTCTTGTACATTCTTCATCGTTCATTTTTCATTGATCATTGATCCTTATTCATTCTTCATCGTTCATTCTTCATTGATCATTGATCCTTGTTCATTCTTCATCGTTCATTGTTCATTGATCATTGATCCTTGTTCATTCTTCATCGTTCATTCATCATGGATCATTGATCCTCGTTCATTCTTCATCGTTCATTCTTCATTGATCATTGATCCTTGTTCCTTCTTCATCGTTCATTCATCATTGATTATTGATCCTTGTTCATTCTTCATCGTTCATTCTTCACTGATCATTGATCCTTGTTCATTCTTCATCGTTCAATTTTCATTATTCATTGATCCTTGTTCATTCTTCATCGTTCATTCTTCATTGATCATTGATCCTTTTTCATTGTTCATCGTTTGTTCTTCATTGATGATTGAACCTTGTTCATTCTTCATCGCTCAATCATCATTGATCATTGTTCCTTGTTCATTCTTCATAGATCATTGATTCTTGTTCATTCTTCATCGTTCATTCTTCATTGATCATTGATCCTTATTCATTCTTCATCGTTCATTCTTCATTGATCATTGATCCTTGTTCATTCTTCATCGTTCATTGTTCATTGATCATTGATCCTTGTTCATTCTCCATCGTTCATTCATCATTGATCATTGATCTTTGTTCAATCTTCATCGTTCGATCTTCATTGATCATTGATCCTTGTTCATTCATCATCGTTCATTCTTAACTGATCATTGATCCTTGTTCATTCTTCATCCTTCAATGTTCATTATTCATTGATCCTTTATCATTCTTCATCATTCATTCTTCATTGATCATTGATCCTTTTTCATTGTTCATCGTTCGTTCTTCATTGATGATTGATCCTTGTTCGTTCTTCATCGTTCTTTCTTCACTGATCATTGATCCTTGTTCATTCTTCATCGTTCATTCTTCACTGATCATCGATCTTTGTTCATTCTTCATCGTTCGATCTTCATTGATCATTGATCCTTGTTCATTCTTCATCGTTCATTCTTAACTGATCATTCATCCTTGTTCATTCTTCATCGTTCATTCTTCACTGATCATTGATCCTTGTTCATTCTTCATCGTTCATTCTTCACTGATCATTTATCCTTGTTCATTCTTCATCGTTCATTCATCATTGATCAATGATCGTTATTCATTCTTCATCGTTCATTCTTCATTGATCAATTATTCTTGTACATTCTTCATCGTTCATTTTTCATTGATCATTGATCCTTATTCATTCTTCATCGTTCATTCTTCATTGATCATTGATCCTTGTTCATTCTTCATCGTTCATTGTTCATTGATCATTGATCCTTGTTCATTCTTCATCGTTCATTCATCATGGATCATTGATCCTTGTTCATTCTTCATCGTTCATTCTTCATTGATCATTGATCCTTGTTCCTTCTTCATCGTTCATTCATCATTGATCATTGATCCTTGTTCATTCTTCATCGTTCATTCATCATTGATCATTGATCTTTGTTCATTCTTCATAGTTCATTGTTCATTGATCATTGATCCTTGTTGATGTATGTGTGCGTGGTGAATGCAATGGAATGGATTGGACACGAAGATATACGGAGGATATTCCAAGATTGAAGGGTTGGACTGCCAAGGGTTGGACTGCCAAGCCCCTTTTCAACGCAACAATGATGAATTCCTTTGATTAATCAAGGGAACGATCAATGTTCTTGGATAGATTGAAGTGCAATCTTGAAGGTCTGATCAAGAGGATGCACAATCAATGAAGGGCAAACTGGCCCAAGTAACCCAATTGCAAGCAATTGAAGAAAGTTTCAAACACTTGAAAATTTCTGAAATTTTGGAATTTTTATTCAACAATCAATGTGTGTTTACAATGCTTGAATCACCTATTTATAAGCTATGAATGAGGAGTAGGCTAATTACATGAAGGCCTAACGGTTATTAACGGTCATATCTACACACGTGCCTATACACACGCTTAAGAAGCTTAA
This sequence comes from Amaranthus tricolor, assembly GCF_026212465.1. Classification (NCBI taxonomy): domain Eukaryota; kingdom Viridiplantae; phylum Streptophyta; class Magnoliopsida; order Caryophyllales; family Amaranthaceae; genus Amaranthus; species Amaranthus tricolor. Next base: position 27,553,181 of record NC_080056.1, on the reverse strand, counting down.
AACAGAATACTCAAGACTGTGCAGCAGTTTGTTGGCTTGATCTGTTGACTAAGCGACCTTGTGCTCTGATTTCAATGCCTTTCCGTTGACTTTCAAGAGGGCTCTTGGACCATGTTGGCTAGACCCTTGTGCAAAGATTCCAACCCTATGCTCCACGTCATCCAATGGGTTCGGGTCACGCCTGGGTGAGCTTGCCAAGGTGGCCTGCTCAATGGTCAGAATCGGTGGGCTGTTTGAGCTGGTTATTCTTGTTGACTGAGTGACCTTTGCCTCTAGTTTCCACGTGCTTCCAATGATCATGCATAGGATCCTTGGACCATGGTAGTTAGGCCCTAGTGTGGAGATTCCAAATATGTCCTCCACGTCATCACTTGGGCTCGGATTGCATCTGGGCGGGCTTGTCAAGGTAGCCTGGTCGCTGGTCAATGTCTGCTGGTCTGATCTTGATTGTTTTGTCCGTGTTGTTGGCTTTACTTGTATGCTCCTTGTTGCTTGGCTTTCTATAATTAGCTCATTGTCTCTTGGCTTGTCTTGGTCTGAATTTTGATCATCAATACTCATTGATGATGTCCTTAAAACAGAACCAAATGCAGCATGATCAAATTCTTCAACAGGAACATTAATGTGTTCTTTGTTGTTTTTGTTGATGTTGTTCCTTAGCTTGCTGTTGCTTCTTGAGTCTTCGTTGATATCTCCATTTGAGCCTATTTGATATGGTTCAATCCCCCCTTCTTGAAAAAGAATTGTCCTCAATTCTAAGCTCGTGTGGTAGGGTGAAACATGGTTGTTGGCTGCATCAACAGAGCATGCATTTGCTACTGTCTGAACCTGAGCATGTGGTTGCTGGGCTGTGCTTGCTTGCTTCCTTGGGTTCCTTGCACTTCTATCCTGCAATGATAAATGAACTAAGGTAGTAGTATGCCAATGATTAAGGTCATACATGCATGCAAATGAGAAATGTTCAAAATGCAGATGAGGATAGCCACTATGTGCAAAGCCTTCATGAGTTACTGTTTTGTGCTCATCTCTTGTGTTTTGCTGTATTAATGTATTGAAGGCATTCCTCAATGTCTCATATGGTATTTTGTTTTGATTGTGCGTTTGAGGGTCATATGCAACACGGAATATACACCTTGTGCTCAATTTAGTACAGAAATTACTCAAAAGGGTGCTAGGGAGATTAGAAACATTATAACTACTAACATTTTGAAGTATTCCATGTAGTTTAATGGTTTTATAGAAGGTTATCTTGGTTATGTGTCTAACACTATCATCCTTGGCATCACACTCCTTCTTTCCTAATAAATGCGTAGGTGTTTGCGTGGTCTTTGTAGGAGGTACATCATCCTTAGGGTTCACTTCCTTTTCCTTTGTTGTGAGCTGCCTCTCTGTGTTGGAAGCCATATGTGTGTTGTAAGGTTGTGTAGTACTAATGAGTGGCAAATGTGAACCTATGCTACTGCTGGTAGGTAGGTGTCGTGCTGGTTTTTGTGCAGATGGCTTAAAGCTACTGTGAAACGTGTGTGTAATCTCATCTTCCATGAAATAAAACCCATTCATCTCAACATTATCAACATGTAGGGTTGTGCATGTAGATGAAACTTGCAAGGGCGGGTTGTTTATTTCAACATTATCAACATGTATAGTCTTAACAATGGGTGCATGCTGCCGTGTTTCCCCAACTTTAGAGGAGTGCTGTGCAGCAGGTCCTTTACTGTCAGCAGGGGTGTGTGTATTCAATTTATAGCTACTGGTTTCTCGTGCTTTGTTGAAGGTGTGTGCAGGTGCAGCTCTCCTCCTTGCTGATTTCTCCAATATTAGGGCACTATTGCAAGCTCCTTCATAGGTAAGGTTCTTCATCACCTCAATCTTCTTGTAATTGGTGGGAATGTATTTTCTCCTAAGGTGTTTCCTAAGTTTCTCCCATGAGTGAATCTTAGGCTTATCCTTACGTGCTCTTTGCCTTTGAATTCCTTCAAGCCAAGTTGCAGCTAGCCTTGTTAATTTCACCTTAGCAATCTTATATTGATGGTCTGGGTGGGTCTCCTTAAACTCAAAATAACGTTCTACCCCTTTCTCCCATTCAATGTACACCTCCGGATCATGAGATGTGCCATCAAATTCATGTATATCAACCCTTATAGTCTTGTCTTCCTTTGTAGCCTTAATGTTAAGGTCTTGGTGTGGTGGTTGCTGTGGGTATGGGAATGTGGTGTGCTTAAGCTCATTAACAGTTAAACTCAATTGAGTGACCATATTTACTAAAGCATCAAATTTCTCGTCCATATTCATGATGATCTATATGAATGCAATACAATATACACAAATATGCAAATAATGAGCTGAATGCAGTAGCTTGTTCTGTTCACAACAGCAACTACTGTATTCTGAACTACTGATTTTTTTTTATGTGCAAATTCTTTGTTGAATCAAATGGCAACAAATACCTTGTAATGATGATGAATTATTGATGTAAAACCAGACATGCAAAGAAAAAGAAATGGTGCAGCACCTGTTCTGTTTTGCAACAGAAATCAGAAGTGGTGATAGTGTTCTGTGCACAATTTGTTTTTAAACTGAAACAATAACAATCACCTTATATTCTTCATGAACTTGCTAATTTGAATTTATTATTTAGCAATGTATGACAACCAAAAATGCAAGAATTAAGAATGAATGCACAATGGTTCTGTTTTACAACAGAAAAATTCAGATTTGCACAATTGTGTTCTGTGCAGCTTTCCTTGTAACGAATTAACAGTAATCACTTTGTTCTTTAGATGATTTGTTAAATGCAAATTCCTTAGTTATTATTGATTGCAACCAAATATGCAGGAGATGGTATGAAAATTCAGTTATGAACATCAATATCACACAAATCAGAACAGCAATGTGATTTTTGTGATGGTATGTAATATGCAGTCACAGTTACAATCAAATTGTAAACAAGATGCAATGATAATGTAAATGCAAATTTATTTTAACTAATTCAGCATGAAATTTAGACAAATAATGCAAAAATGAAATCGCAAAATGCAATGTTATGCAAATCAGAAATGAAGAGGTGTTCTTCTGTGATTGTTTGCAGTATACAGCCACAATTACAATCAAATTGTACGCAAAGATGTAATGATGATGCAAATGCAACTCTATGTTAACTAATTCAAATGAAACTTAAACGAATGTGCAAAGGAAAATCGCCAATTTCAGAAACTCCTTCAAGAACTAAGTTCTTTAGGGTTTCTGAACCAATTTCGTGAAATTCAGATGATGTATGCACAATTGATCAAACAAATGTGAGGAAAATGCAACGAATTATATGCAGGAACACTAATTCACAAAGTAATTAAACAAAAGAAAGAAAACAACCGAAATTCGTAGAGATTTGCCACTGAATCGATCACGAACAGAGAAAAAAAATCGCCCTCTTCTCTGAAATTTCGCCTTTACAGATGAATGAGGATGAAATTTCGGCCCTACACGTTCTTGCTCTGATACCAATTGATGTATGTGTGCGTGGTGAATGCAATGGAATGGATTGGACACGAAGATATACGGAGGATATTCCAAGACTGAACACAGTGCTTTGTCAAGGGTTGGACTGCCAAGCCCCTTTTCAACGCAACAATGATGAATTCCTTTGATTAATCAAGGGAACGATCAATGTTCTTGGATAGATTGAAGTGCAATCTTGAAGGTCTGATCAAGAGGATGCACAATCAATGAAGGGCAAACTGGCCCAAGTAACCCAATTGCAAGCAATTGAAGAAAGTTTCAAACACTTGAAAATTTCTGAAATTTTGGAATTTTTATTCAACAATCAATGTGTGTTTACAATGCTTGAATCACCTATTTATAAGCTATGAATGAGGAGTAGGCTAATTACATGAAGGCCTAACGGTTATTAACGGTCATATCTACACACGTGCCTATACACACGCTTAAGAAGCTTAAAACAGAATACTCAAGACTGTGCAGCAGTTTGTTGGCTTGATCTGTTGACTAAGCGACCTTGTGCTCTGATTTCAATGCCTTTCCGTTGACTTTCAAGAGGGCTCTTGGACCATGTTGGCTAGACCCTTGTGCAAAGATTCCAACCCTATGCTCCACGTCATCCAATGGGTTCGGGTCACGCCTGGGTGAGCTTGCCAAGGTGGCCTGCTCAATGGTCAGAATCGGTGGGCTGTTTGAGCTGGTTATTCTTGTTGACTGAGTGACCTTTGCCTCTAGTTTCCACGTGCTTCCAATGATCATGCATAGGATCCTTGGACCATGGTAGTTAGGCCCTAGTGTGGAGATTCCAAATATGTCCTCCACGTCATCACTTGGGCTCGGATTGCATCTGGGCGGGCTTGTCAAGGTAGCCTGGTCGCTGGTCAATGTCTGCTGGTCTGATCTTGATTGTTTTGTCCGTGTTGTTGGCTTTACTTGTATGCTCCTTGTTGCTTGGCTTTCTATAATTAGCTCATTGTCTCTTGGCTTGTCTTGGTCTGAATTTTGATCATCAATACTCATTGATGATGTCCTTAAAACAGAACCAAATGCAGCATGATCAAATTCTTCAACAGGAACATTAATGTGTTCTTTGTTGTTTTTGTTGATGTTGTTCCTTAGCTTGCTGTTGCTTCTTGAGTCTTCGTTGATATCTCCATTTGAGCCTATTTGATATGGTTCAATCCCCCCTTCTTGAAAAAGAATTGTCCTCAATTCTAAGCTCGTGTGGTAGGGTGAAACATGGTTGTTGGCTGCATCAACAGAGCATGCATTTGCTACTGTCTGAACCTGAGCATGTGGTTGCTGGGCTGTGCTTGCTTGCTTCCTTGGGTTCCTTGCACTTCTATCCTGCAATGATAAATGAACTAAGGTAGTAGTATGCCAATGATTAAGGTCATACATGCATGCAAATGAGAAATGTTCAAAATGCAGATGAGGATAGCCACTATGTGCAAAGCCTTCATGAGTTACTGTTTTGTGCTCATCTCTTGTGTTTTGCTGTATTAATGTATTGAAGGCATTCCTCAATGTCTCATATGGTATTTTGTTTTGATTGTGCGTTTGAGGGTCATATGCAACACGGAATATACACCTTGTGCTCAATTTAGTACAGAAATTACTCAAAAGGGTGCTAGGGAGATTAGAAACATTATAACTACTAACATTTTGAAGTATTCCATGTAGTTTAATGGTTTTATAGAAGGTTATCTTGGTTATGTGTCTAACACTATCATCCTTGGCATCACACTCCTTCTTTCCTAATAAATGCGTAGGTGTTTGCGTGGTCTTTGTAGGAGGTACATCATCCTTAGGGTTCACTTCCTTTTCCTTTGTTGTGAGCTGCCTCTCTGTGTTGGAAGCCATATGTGTGTTGTAAGGTTGTGTAGTACTAATGAGTGGCAAATGTGAACCTATGCTACTGCTGGTAGGTAGGTGTCGTGCTGGTTTTTGTGCAGATGGCTTAAAGCTACTGTGAAACGTGTGTGTAATCTGAACCATATTGGTTCAAGAGCTTGGTAGTTGAACCATGTATGTCCATCTCAGTCCATGACCCAGCCCAAGTTCACTTACATGATCTAGCACATGATCCATCCCAATATTATCTACACAACTCAGCTCACAAGCATGATCACAAGCATGATAAGAATACATCAGTATTCAAAACTCAGTACATCAAAAATCCGTTGACCAGCCCACCTTGCAGCATGAACCAAGCCTTGACCACGGAGATCTGGACCTAACCAATCATGGGAACATCATCTCTATACATGGGCCTAGCCGTAAAGGTCCACGAACCATGATGGATGTGCACACAATAACCTAGCACAGAAGCACAAGGGAACCCAGTCGCAGATCAGACCATTAGTTGCTGATTGAACCCACTGACCAGGGACCTTGCGAGGCTTGGCTAGATCATACCCGAGTATATTAGGGAACACTAAGGGTAGAATTGGAATCTCCCTACATGGAACTTGCTGTCATGGTCCAAGAGTCTTCCTTACAATCACCGGAGATGCACGGAAAACAAGGGCAAAGGTCGTGTAGTCAGCAACCGGTTCGAAACAAACAGCACTGATCTTATGACCAGCTGACCTTGTGAGCCTTGGCCGGAACGTACCTTTTGATGTATGGGACCACCAAGGGTAGAAATGGAATCTCTACACTAGGATCTTGCTACCACGACTCTTATTAGCCATCATCAACCTTGGGAAGAGCACAAGAACGTGGGTGGAACGTCGCCTGGTCAGCAGCCCTTCTGTCAGAATTTCAGAATACTTTTGTTGCTTGTTTTTATGTTTTTAATGAAGCACATGTTGTGCACGTGCTCCATATGACCGTTAGTGGTAGTTACCTTGCGTGTATTATTCATTCCTTGCTTTACTCATGTATCTTAGGCTTATAAATAGAAGGTTTGATCAATGTAAAAACCAAGTTATGATGAATCAAAATCAGAAATTACACTAAGTGTTTTTCTCTTCAATTGCACGTTGCAATTGGGTTACTTGGGCCAGTTTGCCCTTCATTGATGAACGTGATCTTGAGTGTTCTTCAAGATCATACATCACCCCATCCATAGATGCTGTTAACTCCCTTGCAGATCAAAGGAGGAAGCGTAGAGTTGAGTGATTAAGGAGTCCGGCAGTCCGGTTCTTACACCTATTCTTCGTGTCAGTTTCTTGGAATATCCCCTTGTGTTTGTGTATTAAATCCCATTCGTGCGTAATTTCTTCAACCACCACGCGTACTTACATCAATTGGTATCAGAGCAAGGACGTGTAGGGCTTGAATTTCAATTGGTTTTGATGAAAAGAATAGCCAATACGAAGACATTAAAGGTGTGAAAAAAAATTTTCAGATTCTGTCAGGTTTTTGTGGTCTAAAACTTGATCGTTTTGGAGGATGTCTTGTAGGCGTTTTTGAAAACTGTTTTTACACGGTATTTGGGGTTGAGTTGGGAAACTTTTGGCTTTGGAATCTTTGGATTTGGCGTTGTGGTTAAGGAGATATGAATTTTTCTTTACAGACTGCCCAAAACCAATGAAATCCGGGTACCTTGGTAAGTTGTCTTCGAAAACCTTTCAAGATTCTTTTATTTTGCTCTCATCTTTCACCAAATTACTAAACTCTATCCTAAATTCATGAAACCATATCATCTGTGCACTATTTCTTACGTTTCATAGGTTTCTTGATTTACCCATTTCATTGTTGTTTCTTAAAGTACAGGAGAGTCTCATTTGTATTTGTCTTCTGTATTTTCATTGTGTTTCCTTCATTTTTGAGTCTTTTTCATTGTTTCTTTTTTTCACTTTGGGTATTTTTGAGTCTAGTTTTTGTTAAGCCTTGTGGTGTAGTCATTGAAGTTGTGGAAAAAAAGATGCGCAAGTGTTTTAGACCAAAGGTCACAAAAATAGTTCAAAATGGATGTTTGGAGGAATTTTTGAATTGTGATCAAACTAGACCACGTATTTGAGTATTTCCAATTTGAGGTGTTTGTAGACATCTTGAGGTGTGTTGTCACCAAGTTTCATCATACTTGGAGTTGGTTTGATCGGGTTTTCAATAGCAAACATTTCATACTGATTTCTGAATTTGGGGCTGTTTGGTTCTGATTTGCCTTCTGTTTTGTGCACAAAAAAAATTCCAAAACTTCATTTCTTTTTCTTTCTTTCTTTTTCACTCTTATCCTTACTCTCATACTTAAATTTTGAGAGATTCTTGAGCACACATTCAGCTAGTCAGTAGCAACATGCAGGTCAAGAATTGAGGACAATTCTTTTTCCAAGAAAGAGGGATTGAACCATATTGGTTCAAGAGCTTGGTAGTTGAACCATGTATGTCCATCTCAGTCCATGACCCAGCCCAAGTTCACTTACATGATCTAGCACATGATCCATCCCAATATTATCTACACAACTCAGCTCACAAGCATGATCACAAGCATGATAAGAATACATCAGTATTCAAAACTCAGTACATCAAAAATCCGTTGACCAGCCCACCTTGCAGCATGAACCAAGCCTTGACCACGGAGATCTGGACCTAACCAATCATGGGAACATCATCTCTATACATGGGCCTAGCCGTAAAGGTCCACGAACCATGATGGATGTGCACACAATAACCTAGCACAGAAGCACAAGGGAACCCAGTCGCAGATCAGACCATTAGTTGCTGATTGAACCCACTGACCAGGGACCTTGCGAGGCTTGGCTAGATCATACCCGAGTATATTAGGGAACACTAAGGGTAGAATTGGAATCTCCCTACATGGAACTTGCTGTCATGGTCCAAGAGTCTTCCTTACAATCACCGGAGATGCACGGAAAACAAGGGCAAAGGTCGTGTAGTCAGCAACCGGTTCGAAACAAACAGCACTGATCTTATGACCAGCTGACCTTGTGAGCCTTGGCCTGAACGTACCTTTTGATGTATGGGACCACCAAGGGTAGAAATGGAATCTCTACACTAGGATCTTGCTACCACGACTCTTATTAGCCATCATCAACCTTGGGAAGAGCACAAGAACGTGGGTGGAACGTCGCCTGGTCAGCAGCCCTTCTGTCAGAATTTCAGAATACTTTTGTTGCTTGTTTTTATGTTTTTAATGAAGCACATGTTGTGCACGTGCTCCATATGACCGTTAGTGGTAGTTACCTTGCGTGTATTATTCATTCCTTGCTTTACTCATGTATCTTAGGCTTATAAATAGAAGGTTTGATCAATGTAAAAACCAAGTTATGATGAATGAAAATCAGAAATTACACTAAGTGTTTTTCTCTTCAATTGCACGTTGCAATTGGGTTACTTGGGCCAGTTTGCCCTTCATTGATGAACGTGATCTTGAGTGTTCTTCAAGATCATACATCACCCCATCCATAGATGCTGTTAACTCCCTTGCAGATCAAAGGAGGAAGCGTAGAGTTGAGTGATTAAGGAGTCCGGCAGTCCGGTTCTTACACCTATTCTTCGTGTCAGTTTCTTGGAATATCCCCTTGTGTTTGTGTATTAAATCCCATTCGTGCGTAATTTCTTCAACCACCACGCGTACTTACATCATAATCTCATCTTCCATGAAATAAAACCCATTCATCTCAACATTATCAACATGTAGGGTTGTGCATGTAGATGAAACTTGCAAGGGCGGGTTGTTTATTTCAACATTATCAACATGTATAGTCTTAACAATGGGTGCATGCTGCCGTGTTTCCCCAACTTTAGAGGAGTGCTGTGCAGCAGGTCCTTTACTGTCAGCAGGGGTGTGTGTATTCAATTTATAGCTACTGGTTTCTCGTGCTTTGTTGAAGGTGTGTGCAGGTGCAGCTCTCCTCCTTGCTGATTTCTCCAATATTAGGGCACTATTGCAAGCTCCTTCATAGGTAAGGTTCTTCATCACCTCAATCTTCTTGTAATTGGTGGGAATGTATTTTCTCCTAAGGTGTTTCCTAAGTTTCTCCCATGAGTGAATCTTAGGCTTATCCTTACGTGCTCTTTGCCTTTGAATTCCTTCAAGCCAAGTTGCAGCTAGCCTTGTTAATTTCACCTTAGCAATCTTATATTGATGGTCTGGGTGGGTCTCCTTAAACTCAAAATAACGTTCTACCCCTTTCTCCCATTCAATGTACACCTCCGGATCATGAGATGTGCCATCAAATTCATGTATATCAACCCTTATAGTCTTGTCTTCCTTTGTAGCCTTAATGTTAAGGTCTTGGTGTGGTGGTTGCTGTGGGTATGGGAATGTGGTGTGCTTAAGCTCATTAACAGTTAAACTCAATTGAGTGACCATATTTACTAAAGCATCAAATTTCTCGTCCATATTCATGATGATCTATATGAATGCAATACAATATACACAAATATGCAAATAATGAGCTGAATGCAGTAGCTTGTTCTGTTCACAACAGCAACTACTGTATTCTGAACTACTGATTTTTTTTTATGTGCAAATTCTTTGTTGAATCAAATGGCAACAAATACCTTGTAATGATGATGAATTATTGATGTAAAACCAGACATGCAAAGAAAAAGAAATGGTGCAGCACCTGTTCTGTTTTGCAACAGAAATCAGAAGTGGTGATAGTGTTCTGTGCACAATTTGTTTTTAAACTGAAACAATAACAATCACCTTATATGAACCATATTGGGATGATTCAATGAGGATTCATACAGGAAGCATGAATGAAGAACAAAGCAATGAGTCATACGCAAGCTATGACACAGATTCAGCAACTAAAGAGGAAGAACAGAAGCTCAAAGCAACAGTACAACAGCCTATGATCAAAGCTAGCAAACAGCTGACCTTGCAGCCCTCCTCTAGATCAACCAGGAAAGATTCATTAGCCATGCAAGGTGGATTTGGAATCTTGGTACATGGGAGATCACACCTTGACCAAAGGACATTATTTTGCATCATCAAAAACACATGGAAATCAATACTAAAGGTCTCGCACTCAACAGAAACTGCACATCAGCGTGAGGTTGTAACCACTGACCAGCAGACCTTGGGCTTTGTGTCTAGAACGTATCTTGACTCCTTGGAGGACTCTAAGGGTAGATTTGGAAACTTCACACTTGGATCTTCCTACCATGGTCAAAGATTCCTCCTATCAATCATTAGAAGACCTCAAGATGAAAGGATGAAGGTCACCCAGTCAGCACTGGTGCAAAATAGTGCAGAACTGATCTTATGACCAGGGCACCTTGTGAGACTTGGTTTGAGCACATCGTCTGACCTACGGGACCACCAAGGGTAGAAATGGAATCTCTACACTAGGAGCTTGCTTCTAAGACTCTTAGTAGCCATCATCTACCTTTGGAAGTGCATAAAAACATGGGTGAAAGGTCACCTGTTCAGCAGCCATCTGTCAGAATTATACTTAGCTTGTTTTTATGTTTTTAATGAAGCACATGTTGTGCACGTGATCCTTTATGACCGTTATTGTTAGTTAGACGTGTCATTAGCCTCCTCATTGTATTTCCCTCTTCCCTTACGTCTATATATAGATGGTTCCATCATTGTAAAAGGGATAAGTTGATTTTTAATAAAAATTCAGAAAATTCACTAAGTGTGTTTTTCCTTGCAATTGCCTAGCAATTGGGTTACTTAGGGCCAGTTTGCCCTTCTTTGTTGTGCAACCCCTTGATCAGTCTTCAAGATTGCACTTCATCCTATCCAAGAACATTGAGTATTCCCTGGATTAATCAAAGGAAAGCACCGGTGTTGCATTGACAGGAGGTTTGGTAGTCCAACTCTTGGCAAGGCATTGTTATAACAATCTTGGAATATCCCCTTGTGTTTGTGTGTTAAATCCATTTCGTGCATAATTGCTTCAACCACCACACGTACTTGGATCAATTGGTATCAGAGCACGGTTCACGAAGAGGGCAAGAGCACTTGTGGAGGCCGGAAAATCAAGAAAGGCTTTGCTTCATTCTGAATTGAATCCTACAATCTGTCTGGTGAGAATTTTATGCATATCTTTTTGTAGAAGTTGAATTTCATCAAATCCTTTTAGAGAAATCAAGGTTAGTGTCTTAACTTTGAGTTCTTGAAAGAAAGATTGGATTTCACGTTGTGTGCAAAATTTGGCGCAAGTGTTTGTACAGACTGCTAAAACAGGATCTTGAAAATTCAAGATTCTGATCTGTTGATCTTTGGTGATATTTCTGCTCTTTTTGTTATCACTTTTCATTTTGATTTGATAAAATAAAGGTTTGCAATCACATGTCACTTAAAATTTCGTGCAAATTGGTTTTCATTAAGATTGCACATTGCATAATAGCCACAGAAATCAGATTTTAAGAAATTGTTCTGTTTTGATTAAGTGTTTTGCTTTCATAGTTGTGTTTCTTTTCTTTTCTACATTTTTTGTCTTTAATAATCATATAAAATAGAGGTTTTCAATTAATTTTTGTTTTATTCCACGTGCAACTCGATTCTTATTGAGATTGCACACTGCATTCAATCACAAAAAAAATCAGAATACTAAGAAACTATTCTGTTTTGATCAAGTGTGTTGCTGTTCATTGTTGTTTTTTTCTTTTCTTTATGCATTTGCTGTCTTTAATAATTAGATAAAATAGGAATTTACATTATCATTTCATCTAAGTCTCAGTGCAAAGTTGAATTTTGATGTTGTGTGCACAGAAGACAGATTCTTAAAGAATCTGATTTTTCTGATATGTTATTCATTGATTAGCCTTTGTAATGATCTTGCTGATTCATTGTTGTTTTCTTTTCCTTACTGCATATTCTAATTTTTTAATTAGATAAGATAGGGCCTTACATTAGCATTGCATTAAATTCTAAGTAAAAGTTGATTGTTGCTGTTTGTGCACAAGAATACAGATTCTTAAGAATCTGATTTTTATGTGATCAGGTTTGTATCTCTGCATTCATATCATCTTCTGCACATTTTTGTATCATTTTGTTTTGTATTAAATCATCATGTATACAAAAGACAAATTTGATGCACTAGTTAACATGGTCACTCAATTAAGCTTAGCTGTCACAGAATTGAAAAATGCTGCACCACAACAACCACAATACCTATATCAAATCCCTAACATTGAGAATGTGAGAGAGGATAAGACCATGAGGGTTGATGTGCATGAGTTTGATGGAACCTCACATGACCCTGAGGAATACATTGAATGGGAGGAAGGGGTAGAACGATACTTTAAATATAAGGATACCCACCCAGACCATCAATACAAGATTGCAAAGGTGAAACTCACCAAACTAGCTGCCACATGGTTAGAAGGGGTTCAGAGGCAGAGGCTTAGGAATGGGAAGAAAAAAGTGAATTCTTGGGAAAACCTTAAGAAAAAAATGAGGAGAAAGTATGTGCCTAGTAATTACACACAGCAATTGCCTATACAATGGAGCACACTCACTCAAGGCAACAAAACAGTAGCCTTAGCTAATGATCATGCATTACTCTTAGAGCAATACTCAAAGAAAAGCACTTCACAACTTGTTGCACAAACCAATGAATCATCTATGCATAAAAGCAACCAGCAGCCTTTGAATATTAGGAATGTGATCACTACTGATACCTCCATTAAAACCAGTAGCAATGAGTCCAAGAGCAAGAGTGTCACACCAAACAAGGATGTGGTTTGCTCTAAGTGTTGTGACCATGGGCATTTCAAAGTATACCCAGAAGAGGAAGAAAGGCATGAGGGTAAGATGAGAGAATTAATTCCTTTATCCCCTCACAAAGCTGTACCTACTTCCAAGACCAAGCAACCTATGTACTTGATAAATAAAAAAAGATGTGTGGGAAAGAAGAAACCAGCAAATCATTGTTGGTCTAAGCTGTCCAAGGAAGTTAAACCTATTATTAAGAGGTTTTCAATTGTTGCTCATGATCTTTTACTAATTGATCTTCTTGTTTTGCACAGATATAGCACTAATGTTCATAAGCATGATGAGTACTTCCGAAAAAAACACAAACCAATGCATAAGAAGTTGCACAAAACAAAAGCAAGACACCAGCACAGAGCAAACAAGGAACTGAAGCAGAGCAAGTTGATGCAACTTGGTGAATTTGCATGGATTCTACTCAAGCAAAGGAGGTTTTCTCACCTCAGGAAGCATAAGTTAAAGCCCAAGACTATGGGACCGTTTTAGATAATTATTAAATATGAAGACAACTCATTCAAATTGAAAATAATAAAAGGATTTGGCACACCTCTTACCTTCAAAGCAGGGGACTTAGCTCCTTACTTAGGGGATGCTGAATTGAGGACAATTCCTTTTAAAGAAGGGGGGAATGAACCATATTGGGATGATTCAATGAGGATTCATACAGGAAGCATGAATGAAGAACAAAGCAATGAGTCATACGCAAGCTATGACACAGATTCAGCAACTAAAGAGGAAGAACAGAAGCTCAAAGCAACAGTACAACAGCCTATGATCAAAGCTAGCAAACAGCTGACCTTGCAGCCCTCCTCTAGATCAACCAGGAAAGATTCATTAGCCATGCAAGGTGGATTTGGAATCTTGGTACATGGGAGATCACACCTTGACCAAAGGACATTATTTTACATCATCAAAAACACATGGAAATCAATACTAAAGGTCTCGCACTCAACAGAAACTGCACATCAGCGTGAGGTTGTAACCACTGACCAGCAGACCTTGGGCTTTGTGTCTAGAACGTATCTTGACTCCTTGGAGGACTCTAAGGGTAGATTTGGAAACTTCACACTTGGATCTTCCTACCATGGTCAAAGATTCCTCCTATCAATCATTAGAAGACCTCAAGATGAAAGGATGAAGGTCACCCAGTCAGCACTGGTGCAAAATAGTGCAGAACTGATCTTATGACCAGGGCACCTTGTGAGACTTGGTTTGAGCACATCGTCTGACCTACGGGACCACCAAGGGTAGAAATGGAATCTCTACACTAGGAGCTTGCTTCTAAGACTCTTAGTAGCCATCATCTACCTTTGGAAGTGCATAAAAACATGGGTGAAAGGTCACCTGTTCAGCAGCCATCTGTCAGAATTATACTTAGCTTGTTTTTATGTTTTTAATGAAGCACATGTTGTGCACGTGATCCTTTATGACCGTTATTGTTAGTTAGACGTGTCATTAGCCTCCTCATTGTATTTCCCTCTTCCCTTACGTCTATATATAGATGGTTCCATCATTGTAAAAGGGATAAGTTGATTTTTAATAAAAATTCAGAAAATTCACTAAGTGTGTTTTTCCTTGCAATTGCCTAGCAATTGGGTTACTTAGGGCCAGTTTGCCCTTCTTTGTTGTGCAACCCCTTGATCAGTCTTCAAGATTGCACTTCATCCTATCCAAGAACATTGAGTATTCCCTGGATTAATCAAAGGAAAGCACCGGTGTTGCATTGACAGGAGGTTTGGTAGTCCAACTCTTGGCAAGGCATTGTTATAACAATCTTGGAATATCCCCTTGTGTTTGTGTGTTAAATCCATTTCGTGCATAATTGCTTCAACCACCACACGTACTTGGATCATTATATTCTTCATGAACTTGCTAATTTGAATTTATTATTTAGCAATGTATGACAACCAAAAATGCAAGAATTAAGAATGAATGCACAATGGTTCTGTTTTACAACAGAAAAATTCAGATTTGCACAATTGTGTTCTGTGCAGCTTTCCTTGTAACGAATTAACAGTAATCACTTTGTTCTTTAGATGATTTGTTAAATGCAAATTCCTTAGTTATTATTGATTGCAACCAAATATGCAGGAGATGGTATGAAAATTCAGTTATGAACATCAATATCACACAAATCAGAACAGCAATGTGATTTTTGTGATGGTATGTAATATGCAGTCACAGTTACAATCAAATTGTAAACAAGATGCAATGATAATGTAAATGCAAATTTATTTTAACTAATTCAGCATGAAATTTAGACAAATAATGCAAAAATGAAATCGCAAAATGCAATGTTATGCAAATCAGAAATGAAGAGGTGTTCTTCTGTGATTGTTTGCAGTATACAGCCACAATTACAATCAAATTGTACGCAAAGATGTAATGATGATGCAAATGCAACTCTATGTTAACTAATTCAAATGAAACTTAAACGAATGTGCAAAGGAAAATCGCCAATTTCAGAAACTCCTTCAAGAACTAAGTTCTTTAGGGTTTCTGAACCAATTTCGTGAAATTCAGATGATGTATGCACAATTGATCAAACAAATGTGAGGAAAATGCAACGAATTATATGCAGGAACACTAATTCACAAAGTAATTAAACAAAAGAAAGAAAACAACCGAAATTCGTAGAGATTTGCCACTGAATCGATCACGAACAGAGAAAAAAAATCGCCCTCTTCTCTGAAATTTCGCCTTTACAGATGAATGAGGATGAAATTTCGGCCCTACACGTTCTTGCTCTGATACCAATTGATGTATGTGTGCGTGGTGAATGCAATGGAATGGATTGGACACGAAGATATACGGAGGATATTCCAAGACTGAACACAGTGCTTTGTCAAGGGTTGGACTGCCAAGCCCCTTTTCAACGCAACAATGATGAATTCCTTTGATTAATCAAGGGAACGATCAATGTTCTTGGATAGATTGAAGTGCAATCTTGAAGGTCTGATCAAGAGGATGCACAATCAATGAAGGGCAAACTGGCCCAAGTAACCCAATTGCAAGCAATTGAAGAAAGTTTCAAACACTTGAAAATTTCTGAAATTTTGGAATTTTTATTCAACAATCAATGTGTGTTTACAATGCTTGAATCACCTATTTATAAGCTATGAATGAGGAGTAGGCTAATTACATGAAGGCCTAACGGTTATTAACGGTCATATCTACACACGTGCCTATACACACGCTTAAGAAGCTTAAAACAGAATACTCAAGACTGTGCAGCAGTTTGTTGGCTTGATCTGTTGACTAAGCGACCTTGTGCTCTGATTTCAATGCCTTTCCGTTGACTTTCAAGAGGGCTCTTGGACCATGTTGGCTAGACCCTTGTGCAAAGATTCCAACCCTATGCTCCACGTCATTCAATGGGTTCGGGTCACGCCTGGGTGAGCTTGCCAAGGTGGCCTGCTCAATGGTCAGAATCGGTGGGCTGTTTGAGCTGGTTATTCTTGTTGACTGAGTGACCTTTGCCTCTAGTTTCCACGTGCTTCCAATGATCATGCATAGGATCCTTGGACCATGGTAGTTAGGCCCTAGTGTGGAGATTCCAAATATGTCCTCCACGTCATCACTTGGGCTCGGATTGCATCTGGGCGGGCTTGTCAAGGTAGCCTGGTCGCTGGTCAATGTCTGCTGGTCTGATCTTGATTGTTTTGTCCGTGTTGTTGGCTTTACTTGTATGCTCCTTGTTGCTTGGCTTTCTATAATTAGCTCATTGTCTCTTGGCTTGTCTTGGTCTGAATTTTGATCATCAATACTCATTGATGATGTCCTTAAAACAGAACCAAATGCAGCATGATCAAATTCTTCAACAGGAACATTAATGTGTTCTTTGTTGTTTTTGTTGATGTTGTTCCTTAGCTTGCTGTTGCTTCTTGAGTCTTCGTTGATATCTCCATTTGAGCCTATTTGATATGGTTCACTTGTTCATTCTTCATCGTTCATTCATCATTGATCATTGATCCTTATTCATTCTTCATCGTTCATTCATCATTGATCATTGATCCTTATTCATTCATCATCGTTCGTTCTTCATTGATCATTGATCCTTGTTCATTCTTCATCGTTCATTCTTCACTGATCATTGATCCTTGTTCATTCTTCATCGTTCATTCTTCACTGATCATTGATCCTTGTTCATTCTTCATCGTTCATTCATCATTGATCATTGATCCTTATTCATTCTTCATCGTTCATTCTTCATTGATCATTGATCCTTGTTCATTCTTCATCGTTCATTGTTCATTGATCATTGATCCTTGTTCATTCTTCATCGTTCATTCATCATGGATCATTGATCCTTGTTCATTCTTCATCGTTCATTCTTCATTGATCATTGATCCTTGTTCCTTCTTCATCGTTCATTCATCATTGATCATTGATCCTTGTTCATTCTTCATCGTTCATTCATCATTGATCATTGATCTTTGTTCATTCTTCATAGTTCATTGTTCATTGATCATTGATCCTTGTTCATTCTTCATCGTTCATTCATCATTGATCATTGATCCTTATTCATTCTTCATCGTTCATTCATCATTGATCATTGATCCTTATTCATTCATCATCGTTCGTTCTTCATTGATCATTGATCCTTGTTCATTCTTCATCGTTCATTCTTCACTGATCATTGATCCTTGTTCATTCTTCATCGTTCATTCTTCACTGATCATTGATCCTTGTTCATTCTTCATCGTTCATTCATCATTGATCATTGATCCTTATTCATTCTTCATCGTTCATTCTTCATTGATCATTGATACTTTTTCATTGTTCATCGTTCGTTCTTTATTGATGATTGATCCTTGTTCATTCTTCATCGCTCAATCATCATTGATCATTGATCCTTGATCATTCTTCATTGATCATTAATCCTTGTTCATTCTTCATCGTTCATTCTTCATTGATCATTGATGCTTGTTCATTCTTCATCGTTCATTCTTCATTGATCATTCATCCTTGTTCATTTTTCATCGTTCAGTCTTCATTGATCATTGATCCTTGTTCATTCTTCATCGTTGATTCTTCATTGATCATTCATCCTTGTTCATTCTTCATCGCTCATTCTTCATAGATCATTCATCCTTGTTCATTCTACATCGTTCATTGTTCATTGATCAAAGAGGCTTGTTCATTCTTCATCGTTCATTCATCATTGATCATTGATCCTTATTCATTCTTTATCGTTCATTCATCATTGATCATTGATCCTTATTCATTCTTCATCGTTCTTTCTTCATTGATCATTGGTCCTTGTTCATTCTTCATCGTTCATTCTTTACTGATCATTGATCCTTGTTCATTTTTAATCGTTCATTCTTCACTGATGATTGATCCTTGTTCATTCTTCATCGTTCATTCATCATTGATCATGGATCCTTATTCATTCGTCATCGTTCATTCTTCATTGATCATTAATCCTTTTTCATTCTTCATCGTTCATTCATCATTGATCATTGATCCTTATTCATTCTTCATCGTTCATTCTTCATAGATCATTGATTCTTGTTCATTCTTCATCATTCATTCTTCATTTATCATTGATCCGTATTCATTGTTCATCGTTCATTCTTCATTGATTATTGATCCTTGTTCATTCTTCATCGTTCATTGTTCATTGATCATTGATCCTTGGTCATTCTCCATCGTTCATTCATCATTGATCATTGATCCTTGTTCATTCTTCATCGTTCATTCTTCATTGATCATTGATCCTTGTTCCTTCTCCATCGTTCATTCATCATTGATCATTGATCCTTGTTCATTATTCATCGTTCATTCTTCACTGATCATTGATCCTTGTTCATTCTTCATCGTTCAATGTTCATTATTCATTGATCCTTGTTCATTCTTCATCGTTCATTCTTCATTGATCATTCATGCTTGTTCATTCTTCATCGTTCAGTCTTCATTGATCATTGATCCTTGTTCATTCTTCATCGTTCATTCTTCATTGATCATTCATCCTTGTTCATTCTTCATCGTTCATTCATCATTGATCATTGATCCTTGTTCATTCTTCATCGTTCATTCTTCACTGATCATTAATCCTTGTTCATTCTTCATCGTTCAATGTTCATTATTCATTGATCCTTGTTCATTCTTCATCGTTCATTGTTCATTGATCATTGATCCTTTTTCATTGTTCATTGTTCGTTCTTTATTAATGATTGATCCTTGTTCATTCTTCATCGCTCAATCATCATTGATCATTGATCCTTGTTCATTCTTCATTGATCATTAATCCTTGTTCATTCTTCATCGTTCATTCTTCATTGATCATTGATCCTTTTTCATTGTTCATCGTTCGTTCTTCATTGATGATTGATCCTTGTTCATTCTTCATTGATCATTGATCCTTGTTCATTCTTCATCGTTGATTAATCATTGATCATTGATGCTTGTTCATTCTTCATCGTTCATTCATCATTGATCATTGATCCTTGTTCATTCTTCATCGTTTATTCTTCATTGATCATTGATCCTTGTTCATTCTTCATCGTTCATTCTTCATTGATCATTGATGCTTGTTCATTCTTCATAGTTCATTGCTCATTGATCATTGATCCTTGTTCATTCTTCATTGATCATTGATCATTGATCTTTGTTCATTCTTCATCGTTCGATCTTCATTGATCATTGATCCTTGTTCATTCTTCATCGTTCATTCTTAACTGATCCTTGATTCTTGTTCATTCTTCATCCTTCAATGTTCATCGTTCATTCTTCATTGATCATTGATCCTTTTTCATTGTTCATCGTTTGTTCTTCATTGATGATTGATCCTTGTTCGTTCTTCATCGTTCATTCTTCACTGATCATTGATCCTTGTTCATTCTTCATCGTTCATTCTTCATCGTTCATTCTTCACTGATCATTGATCCTTGTTCATTCTACATCGTTTATTCTTCATTGATCATTGATCCTTTTTCATTGTTCATCGTTCGTTCTTCATTGATGATTGATCCTTCTTCATTCTTCATCGTTCATTCTTCACTGATCATTGATCCTTGTTCATTCTTCATCGTTCATTCTTCACTGATCATTTATCCTTGTTCATTCTTCATCGTTCATTCATCATTGATCAATGATCGTTATTCATTCTTCATCGTTCATTTTTCATTGATCAATTATTCTTGTACATTCTTCATCGTTCATTTTTCATTGATCATTGATCCTTATTCATTCTTCATCGTTCATTCTTCATTGATCATTGATCCTTGTTCATTCTTCATCGTTCATTGTTCATTGATCATTGATCCTTGTTCATTCTTCATCCTTCAATGTTCATTATTCATTGATCATTGATCCTTGTTCATTCTTCATCGTTCATTCATCATTGATCATTGATCTTTGTTCATTCTTCATAGTTCATTGTTCATTGATCATTGATCCTTGTTCATTCTTCATCGTTCATTCATCATTGATCATTTATCCTTATTCATTCTTCATCGTTCATTCTTCATTGATCATTGATCTTTGTTCATTCTTCATCGTTCATTCTTCATTGATCAAACATCCTTGTTCATTCTTCATCGTTCATTCTTCATTGATCATTGATCCTTGTTCATTCTTCATCGTTCATTCTTCATTGATCATTCATCGTTGTTCATTCTTCCTCGCTCATTCTTCACTGATCATTCATGCTTGTTCATTCTTCATCGTTCATTGTTCATTGATCATTGATCCTTTTTCATTGTTCATTGTTCGTTCTTTATTGATGATTGATCCTTGTTCATTCTTCATCGCTCAATCATCATTGATCATTGATCCTTGTTCATTCTTCATTGATCATTAATCCTTGTTCATTCTTCATCGTTCATTCTTCATTGATCATTGATGCTTGTTCATTCTTCATAGTTCATTGCTCATTGATCATTGATCCTTGTTCATTCTTCATTGATCATTGATCATTGATCTTTGTTCATTCTTCATCGTTCGATCTTCATTGATCATTGATCCTTGTTCATTCTTCATCGTTCATTCTTAACTGATCATTGATCCTTGTTCATTCTTCATCCTTCAATGTTCATTATTCATTGATCCTTTATCATTCTTCATCGTTCATTCTTCATTGATCATTGATCATTTTTCATTGTTCATCGTTCGTTCTTCATTGATGATTGATCCTTGTTCGTTCTTCATCGTTCATTCTTCACTAATCATTGATCCTTGTTCATTCTTCATCGTTCATTCTTCACTGATCATTGATCCTTGTTCATTCTACATCGTTTATTCTTCATTGATCATTGATCCTTTTTCATTGTTCATCGTTCGTTCTTCATTGATGATTGATCCTTCTTCATTCTTCATCGTTCATTCTTCACTGATCATTGATCCTTGTTCATTCTTCATCGTTCGTTCTTCACTGATCATTTATCCTTGTTCATTCTTCATCGTTCATTCATCATTGATCAATGATCGTTATTTATTCTTCATCGTTCATTCTTCATTGATCAATTATTCTTGTACATTCTTCATCGTTCATTTTTCATTGATCATTGATCCTTATTCATTCTTCATCGTTCATTCTTCATTGATCATTGATCCTTGTTCATTCTTCATCGTTCATTGTTCATTGATCATTGATCCTTGTTCATTCTTCATCGTTCATTCATCATGGATCCTCGTTCATTCTTCATCGTTCATTCTTCATCGTTTATTCTTCACTGATCATTTATCCTTGTTCATTCTTCATCGTTCATTCATCATTGATCATTGATCGTTATTCATTCTTCATCGTTCATTCTTCATTGATCAATTATTCTTGTACATTCTTCATCGTTCATTTTTCATTGATCATTGATCCTTATTCATTCTTCATCGTTCATTCTTCATTGATCATTGATCCTTGTTCATTCTTCATCGTTCATTGTTCATTGATCATTGATCCTTGTTCATTCTTCATCGTTCATTCATCATGGATCATTGATCCTCGTTCATTCTTCATCGTTCATTCTTCATTGATCATTGATCCTTGTTCCTTCTTCATCGTTCATTCATCATTGATCATTGATCCTTGTTCATTCTTCATCGTTCATTCTTCACTGATCATTGATCCTTGTTCATTCTTCATCGTTCAATTTTCATTATTCATTGATCCTTGTTCATTCTTCATCGTTCATTCTTCATTGATCATTGATCCTTTTTCATTGTTCATCGTTCGTTCTTCATTGATGATTGAACCTTCTTCATTCTTCATCGCTCAATCATCATTGATCATTGTTCCTTGTTCATTCTTCGTTGATCATTGATGCTTGTTCATTCTTCATCGTTCATTCTTCATTGATCATTGATGCTTGTTCATTCTTCATCGTTCATTCTTCATTGATCATTCATCCTTGTTCATTCTTTATCGTTCATTCTTCATTGATCATTGATCCTTGTTCCTTCTTCATCGTTCATTCATCATTGATCATTGATCCTTGTTCATTCTTCATCGTTCATTCTTCACTGATCATTGATCCTTGTTCATTCTTCATCGTTCATTCATCATTGATCATTGATCCTTATTCATTCTTCATCGTTCATTCTTCATTGATCATTGATCCTTATTCATTCTTCATCGTTCATTCTTCATAGATCATTGATTCTTGTTCATTCTTCATCGTTCATTCTTCATTGATCATTGATCCTTATTCATTCTTCATCGTTCATTCTTCATTGATCATTGATCCTTTTTCATTCTTCATCGTTCATTCTTCATTGATCATTCATCCTTGTTCATTCTTCCTCGTTCAGTCTTCATTGATCATTGATCCTTGTTCATTCTTCATCGTTCATTCTTCACTGATCATTGATCCTTGTTCCTTCTTCATCGTTCATTCATCATTGATCATTGATCCTTATTCATTCTTCATCGTTCATTCTTCATAGATCATTGATTCTTGTTCATTCTTCATCGTTCATTCTTCATTGATCATTGATCCTTATTCATTCTTCATCGTTCATTCTTCATTGATCATTGATCCTTTTTCATTCTTCATCGTTCATTGTTCATTGATCATTGATCCTTGTTCATTCTCCATCGTTCATTCATCATTGATCATTGATCCTTGTTCATTCTTCATCGTTCATTCTTCATTGATCATTGATCCTTGTTCCTTCTTCATCGTTCATTCATCATTGATCATTGATCCTTGTTCATTCTTCATCGTTCATTCTTCACTGACCATTAATCCTTGTTCATTCTTCATCGTTCAATGTTCATTATTCATTGATCCTTGTTCATTCTTCATCGTTCATTCTTCATTGATCATTGATCCTTTTTCATTGTTCTTCGTTCGTTCTTTATTGATGATTGATCCTTGTTCATTCTTCATCGCTCAATCATCATTGATCATTGATCGTTGTTCATTCTTCATTGATCATTAATCCTTGTTCATTCTTAATCGTTCATTCTTCATTGATCATTGATGCTTGTTCATTCTTCATCGTTCATTCTTCATTGATCATTCATCCTTGTTCATTCTTCATCGTTCAGTCTTCATTGATCATTGATCCTTGTTCATTCTTCAGCGTTCATTCTTCATTGATCATTCATCCTTGTTCATTCTTCCTCGCTCATTCTTCACTGATCATTCATGCTTGTTCATTCTTCATCGTTCATTGTTCATTGATCAAAGATCCTTGTTCATTCTCCATCGTTCATTCATCATTGATCATTGATCCTTGTTCATTCTTCATCGTTCATTCTTCATTGATCATTGATCCTTGTTCCTTCTTCATCGTTCATTCTTCATTGATCATTGATCCTTGTTCATTCTTCATTGTTCATTGTTCACTGATCATTAATCCTTGTTCATTCTTCATCGTTCAATGTTCATTATTCATTGATCCTTGTTCATTCTTCATCGTTCATTCTTCATTGATCATTGATCCTTTTTCATTGTTCATCGTTCGTTCTTTATTGATGATTAATCCTTGTTCATTCTTCATCGCTCAATCATCATTGATCATTGATCCTTGTTCATTCTTCATTGATCAGTAATCCTTGTTCATTCTTAATCGTTCATTCTTCATTGATCATTGATGCTTGTTCATTCTTCATCGTTCATTCTTCATTGATCATTCATCCTTGTTCATTCTTCATCGTTCAGTCTTCATTGATCATTGATCCTTGTTCATTCTTCATCGTTCATTCTTCATTGATCATTCATCCTTGTTCATTCTTCATCGTTCAATCATCATTGATCATTGATCCTTGTTCATTCTTCATCGTTCATTCTTCACTGATCATTAATCCTAGTTCATTTTTCATCGTTCAATGTTCATTATTCATTGATCCTTGTTCATTCTTCATCGTTCATTCTTCATTGGTCATTGATCGTTTTTCATTGTTCATTGTTCGTTCTTTATTGATGATTGATCCTTGTTCATTCTTCATCGCTCAATCATCATTGATCATTAATCCTTGTTCATTCTTCATTGATCATTAATCCTTGTTCATTCTTCATCGTTCATTCTTCATTGATCATTGATGCTTGTTCATTCTTCATCGTTCATTCTTCATTGATCATTCATCCTTGTTCATTCTTCATCGTTCAGTCTTCATTGATCATTGATCCTTGTTCATTCTTCATCGTTCATTCTTCACTGATCATTGATCCTTGTTCATTCTTCATCGTTCATTCATCATTGATCATTGATCCTTATTCATTCTTCATCGTTCATTCTTCATTGATCATTGATCCTTATTCATTCTTCATCGTTCATTCTTCATAGATCATTGATTCTTGTTCATTCTTCATCGTTCATTCTTCATTGATCATTGATCCTTATTCATTCTTCATCGTTCATTCTTCATTGATCATTGATCCTTTTTCATTCTTCATCGTTCATTGTTCATTGATCATTTATCCTTGTTCATTCTCCATCGTTCATTCATCATTGATCATTGATCCTTGTTCATTCTTCATCGTTCAATCATCATTGATCATTGATCCTTGTTCATTCTTCATCGTTCATTCTTCACTGTCCATTAATCCTTGTTCATTTTTCATCGTTCAATGTTCATTATTCATTGATCCTTGTTCATTCTTCATCGTTCATTCTTCATTGATCATTGATCCTTTTTCATTGTTCATTGTTCGTTCTTTATTGATGATTGATCCTTTTTTATTCTTCATCGTTCATTGTTCATTGATCATTGATCCTTGTTCATTCTTCATTGATCATTAATCCTTGTTCATTCTTCATCGTTCATTCTTCATTGATCATTGATGCTTGTTCATTCTTCATCGTTCATTCTTCATTGATCATTCATCCTTGTTCATTCTTCATCGTTCAGTCTTCACTGATCATTGATCCTTGTTCATTCTTCATCGTTGATTCTTCATTGATCATTCATCCTTGTTCATTCTTCATCGCTCATTCTTCATTGATCATTCATCCTTGTTCATTCTACATCGTTCATTGTTCATTGAACAAACATCCTTGTTCATTCTTCATCGTTCATTCATCATTGATCATTGACCCTTATTCATTCTTCATCGTTCATTCTTCATAGATCATTGATTCTTGTTCATTCTTCATCGTTCGTTCTTCATTGATCATTGATCCTTGTTCATTCTTCATCGTTCATTCATCATTGATCATTGATCCTTGTTCATTCTTCATCGTTTATTCTTCACTGATCATTGATCCTTGTTCCTTCTTCATCGTTCATTCATCATTGATCATTGATCCTTATTCATTCTTCATCGTTCATTCTTCATAGATCATTGATTCTTGTTCATTCTTCATCGTTCATTCTTCATTGATCATTGATCCTTATTCATTCTTCATCGTTCATTCTTCATTGATCATTGATCCTTTTTCATTCTTCATCGTTCATTCTTCATTGATCATTCATCCTTGTTCATTCTTCCTCGTTCAGTCTTCATTGATCATTGATCCTTGTTCATTCTTCATCGTTCATTCTTCACTGATCATTGATCCTTGTTCCTTCTTCATCGTTCATTCATCATTGATCATTGATCCTTATTCATTCTTCATCGTTCATTCTTCACAGATCATTGATTCTTGTTCATTCTTCATCGTTCATTCTTCATTGATCATTGATCCTTATTCATTCTTCATCGTTCATTCTTCATTGATCATTGATCCTTTTTCATTCTTCATCGTTCATTGTTCATTGATCATTGATCCTTGTTCATTCTCCATCGTTCATTCATCATTGATCATTGATCCTTGTTCATTCTTCATCGTTCATTCTTCATTGATCATTGATCCTTGTTCCTTTTTCATCGTTCATTCATCATTGATCATTGATCCTTGTTCATTCTTCATCGTTCATTCTTCACTGACCATTAATCCTTGTTCATTCTTCATCGTTCAATGTTCATTATTCATTGATCCTTGTTCATTCTTCATCGTTCATTCTTCATTGATCATTGATCCTTTTTCATTGTTCTTCGTTCGTTCTTTATTGATGATTGATCCTTGTTCATTCTTCATCGCTCAATCATCATTGATCATTGATCGTTGTTCATTCTTCATTGATCATTAATCCTTGTTCATTCTTAATCGTTCATTCTTCATTGATCATTGATGCTTGTTCATTCTTCATCGTTCATTCTTCATTGATCATTCATCCTTGTTCATTCTTCATCGTTCAGTCTTCATTGATCATTGATCCTTGTTCATTCTTCATCGTTCATTCTTCATTGATCATTCATCCTTGTTCATTCTTCCTCGCTCATTCTTCACTGATCATTCATGCTTGTTCATTCTTCATCGTTCATTGTTCATTGATCAAAGATCCTTGTTCATTCTCCATCGTTCATTCATCATTGATCATTGATCCTTGTTCATTCTTCATCGTTCATTCTTCATTGATCATTGATCCTTGTTCCTTCTTCATCGTTCATTCTTCATTGATCATTGATCCTTGTTCATTCTTCATTGTTCATTCTTCACTGATCATTAATCCTTGTTCATTCTTCATCGTTCAATGTTCATTATTCATTGATCCTTGTTCATTCTTCATCGTTCATTCTTCATTGATCATTGATCCTTTTTCATTGTTCATCGTTCGTTCTTTATTGATGATTAATCCTTGTTCATTCTTCATCGCTCAATCATCATTGATCATTGATCCTTGTTCATTCTTCATTGATCATTAATCCTTGTTCATTCTTAATCGTTCATTCTTCATTGATCATTGATGCTTGTTCATTCTTCATCGTTCATTCTTCATTGATCATTCATCCTTGTTCATTCTTCATCGTTCAGTCTTCATTGATCATTGATCCTTGTTCATTCTTCATCGTTCATTCTTCATTGATCATTCATCCTTGTTCATTCTTCATCGTTCAATCATCATTGATCATTGATCCTTGTTCATTCTTCATCGTTCATTCTTCACTGATCATTAATCCTTGTTCATTTTTCATCGTTCAATGTTCATTATTCATTGATCCTTGTTCATTCTTCATCGTTCATTCTTCATTGGTCATTGATCGTTTTTCATTGTTCATTGTTCGTTCTTTATTGATGATTGATCCTTGTTCATTCTTCATCGCTCAATCATCATTGATCATTAATCCTTGTTCATTCTTCATTGATCATTAATCCTTGTTCATTCTTCATCGTTCATTCTTCATTGATCATTGATGCTTGTTCATTCTTCATCGTTCATTCTTCATTGATCATTCATCCTTGTTCATTCTTCATCGTTCAGTCTTCATTGATCATTGATCCTTGTTCATTCTTCATCGTTCATTCTTCACTGATCATTGATCCTTGTTCATTCTTCATCGTTCATTCATCATTGATCATTGATCCTTATTCATTCTTCATCGTTCATTCTTCATTGATCATTGATCCTTATTCATTCTTCATCGTTCATTCTTCATAGATCATTGATTCTTGTTCATTCTTCATCGTTCATTCTTCATTGATCATTGATCCTTATTCATTCTTCATCGTTCATTCTTCATTGATCATTGATCCTTTTTCATTCTTCATCGTTCATTGTTCATTGATCATTTATCCTTGTTCATTCTCCATCGTTCATTCATCATTGATCATTGATCCTTGTTCATTCTTCATCGTTCAATCATCATTGATCATTGATCCTTGTTCATTCTTCATCGTTCATTCTTCACTGTCCATTAATCCTTGTTCATTTTTCATCGTTCAATGTTCATTATTCATTGATCCTTGTTCATTCTTCATCGTTCATTCTTCATTGATCATTGATCCTTTTTCATTGTTCATTGTTCGTTCTTTATTGATGATTGATCCTTTTTTATTCTTCATCGTTCATTGTTCATTGATCATTGATCCTTGTTCATTCTTCATTGATCATTAATCCTTGTTCATTCTTCATCGTTCATTCTTCATTGATCATTGATGCTTGTTCATTCTTCATCGTTCATTCTTCATTGATCATTCATCCTTGTTCATTCTTCATCGTTCAGTCTTCACTGATCATTGATCCTTGTTCATTCTTCATCGTTGATTCTTCATTGATCATTCATCCTTGTTCATTCTTCATCGCTCATTCTTCATTGATCATTCATCCTTGTTCATTCTACATCGTTCATTGTTCATTGAACAAACATCCTTGTTCATTCTTCATCGTTCATTCATCATTGATCATTGACCCTTATTCATTCTTCATCGTTCATTCTTCATAGATCATTGATTCTTGTTCATTCTTCATCGTTCGTTCTTCATTGATCATTGATCCTTGTTCATTCTTCATCGTTCATTCATCATTGATCATTGATCCTTGTTCATTCTTCATCGTTTATTCTTCACTGATCATTGATCCTTGTTCCTTCTTCATCGTTCATTCATCATTGATCATTGATCCTTATTCATTCTTCATCGTTCATTCTTCATAGATCATTGATTCTTGTTCATTCTTCATCGTTCATTCTTCATTGATCATTGATCCTTATTCATTCTTCATCGTTCATTCTTCATTGATCATTGATCCTTTTTCATTCTTCATCGTTCATTCTTCATTGATCATTCATCCTTGTTCATTCTTCCTCGTTCAGTCTTCATTGATCATTGATCCTTGTTCATTCTTCATCGTTCATTCTTCACTGATCATTGATCCTTGTTCCTTCTTCATCGTTCATTCATCATTGATCATTGATCCTTATTCATTCTTCATCGTTCATTCTTCACAGATCATTGATTCTTGTTCATTCTTCATCGTTCATTCTTCATTGATCATTGATCCTTATTCATTCTTCATCGTTCATTCTTCATTGATCATTGATCCTTTTTCATTCTTCATCGTTCATTGTTCATTGATCATTGATCCTTGTTCATTCTCCATCGTTCATTCATCATTGATCATTGATCCTTGTTCATTCTTCATCGTTCATTCTTCATTGATCATTGATCCTTGTTCCTTTTTCATCGTTCATTCATCATTGATCATTGATCCTTGTTCATTCTTCATCGTTCATTCTTCACTGACCATTAATCCTTGTTCATTCTTCATCGTTCAATGTTCATTATTCATTGATCCTTGTTCATTCTTCATCGTTCATTCTTCATTGATCATTGATCCTTTTTCATTGTTCTTCGTTCGTTCTTTATTGATGATTGATCCTTGTTCATTCTTCATCGCTCAATCATCATTGATCATTGATCGTTGTTCATTCTTCATTGATCATTAATCCTTGTTCATTCTTAATCGTTCATTCTTCATTGATCATTGATGCTTGTTCATTCTTCATCGTTCATTCTTCATTGATCATTCATCCTTGTTCATTCTTCATCGTTCAGTCTTCATTGATCATTGATCCTTGTTCATTCTTCATCGTTCATTCTTCATTGATCATTCATCCTTGTTCATTCTTCCTCGCTCATTCTTCACTGATCATTCATGCTTGTTCATTCTTCATCGTTCATTGTTCATTGATCAAAGATCCTTGTTCATTCTCCATCGTTCATTCATCATTGATCATTGATCCTTGTTCATTCTTCATCGTTCATTCTTCATTGATCATTGATCCTTGTTCCTTCTTCATCGTTCATTCTTCATTGATCATTGATCCTTGTTCATTCTTCATTGTTCATTCTTCACTGATCATTAATCCTTGTTCATTCTTCATCGTTCAATGTTCATTATTCATTGATCCTTGTTCATTCTTCATCGTTCATTCTTCATTGATCATTGATCCTTTTTCATTGTTCATCGTTCGTTCTTTATTGATGATTAATCCTTGTTCATTCTTCATCGCTCAATCATCATTGATCATTGATCCTTGTTCATTCTTCATTGATCATTAATCCTTGTTCATTCTTAATCGTTCATTCTTCATTGATCATTGATGCTTGTTCATTCTTCATCGTTCATTCTTCATTGATCATTCATCCTTGTTCATTCTTCATCGTTCAGTCTTCATTGATCATTGATCCTTGTTCATTCTTCATCGTTCATTCTTCATTGATCATTCATCCTTGTTCATTCTTCATCGTTCAATCATCATTGATCATTGATCCTTGTTCATTCTTCATCGTTCATTCTTCACTGATCATTAATCCTTGTTCATTTTTCATCGTTCAATGTTCATTATTCATTGATCCTTGTTCATTCTTCATCGTTCATTCTTCATTGGTCATTGATCGTTTTTCATTGTTCATTGTTCGTTCTTTATTGATGATTGATCCTTGTTCATTCTTCATCGCTCAATTATCATTGATCATTAATCCTTGTTCATTCTTCATTGATCATTAATCCTTGTTCATTCTTCATCGTTCATTCTTCATTGATCATTGATGCTTGTTCATTCTTCATCGTTCATTCTTCATTGATCATTCATCCTTGTTCATTCTTCATCGTTCAGTCTTCATTGATCATTGATCCTTGTTCATTCTTCATCGTTCATTCTTCACTGATCATTGATCCTTGTTCATTCTTCATCGTTCATTCATCATTGATCATTGATCCTTATTCATTCTTCATCCTTCATTCATCATTGATCATTGATCCTTGTTCATTCTTCATCGTTCATTCTTCATTGATCATTGATCCTTGTTCCTTCTTCATCGTTCATTCTTCATTGATCATTGATCCTTGTTCATTCTTCATTGTACATTCTTCACTGATCATTAATCCTTGTTCATTCTTTATCGTTCAATGTTCATTATTCATTGATCCTTGTTCATTGTTCATCGTTCATTCTTCATTGATCATTGATCCTTTTTCATTGTTCATCGTTCGTTCTTTATTGATGATTAATCCTTGTTCATTCTTCATCGCTCAATCATCATTGATCATTGATCCTTGTTCATTCTTCATTGATCATTAATCCTTGTTCATTCTTAATCGTTCATTCTTCATTGATCATTGATGCTTGTTCATTCTTCATCGTTCATTCTTCATTGATCATTCATCCTTGTTCATTCTTCATCGTTCATTCTTCACTGATCATTAATCCTTGTTCATTCTTCATCGTTGATTCTTCATTGATCATTCATCCTTGTTCATTCTTCATCGCTAATTCTTCATTGATCATTCATCCTTGTTCATTCTACATCGTTCATTGTTCATTGATCAAAGATGCTTGTTCATTCTTCATCGTTCATTCATCATTGATCATTGATCCTTATTCATTCTTCATCGTTCATTCATCATTGATCATTGATCCTTATTCATTCTTCATCGTTCCTTCTTCATTGATCATTGCTCCTTGTTCATTCTTCATCGTTCATTCTTCACTGATCATTGATCCTTGTTCATTCTTCATCGTTCAATTTTCATTATTCATTGATCCTTGTTCATTCTTCATCGTTCATTCTTCATTGATCATTGATCCTTTTTCATTTTTCATCGTTCGTTCTTCATTGATGATTGAACCTTGTTCATTCTTCATCGCTCAATCATCATTGATCATTGTTCCTTGTTCATTCTTTGTTGATCATTGATCCTTGTTCATTCTTCATCGTTCATTCTTCATTGATCATTGATGCTTGTTCATTCTTCATCGTTCATTCTTCATTGATCAAACATCCTTGTTCATTCTTCATCGTTCATTCTTCATTGATCATTGATCCTTGTTCATTCTTCATCGTTCATTCTTCATTGATCATTCATCGTTGTTCATTCTTCCTCGCTCATTCTTCACTGATCATTCATGCTTGTTCATTCTTCATCGTTCATTGTTCATTGATCATTGATCCTTTTTCATTGTTCATTGTTCGTTCTTTATTGATGATTGATCCTTGTTCATTCTTCATCGCTCAATCATCATTGATCATTGATCCTTGTTCATTCTTCATTGATCATTAATCCTTGTTCATTCTTCATCGTTCATTCTTCATTGATCATTGATGCTTGTTCATTCTTCATCGTTCATTCTTCATTGATCATTCATCCTTGTTCATTCTTCATCGTTCAGTCTTCATTGATCATTGATCCTTGTTCATTCTTCATCGTTGATTCTTCATTGATCATTCATCATTGTTCATTCTTCATCGCTCATTCTTCATTGATCATTCATCCTTGTTCATTCTACATCATTCATTGTTCATTGATCAAACATCCTTGTTCATTCTTCATCGTTCATTCATCATTGATCATTGACCCTTATTCATTCTTCATCGTTCATTCATCATTGATCATTGATCCTTATTCATTCTTCATCGTTCGTTCTTCATTGATCATTGATCCTTGTTCATTCTTCATCGTTCATTCTTCACTGATCATTGATCCTTGTTCATTCTTCATCGTTCATTCTTCACTGATCATTGATCCTTGTTCATTCTTCATCGTTCATTCATCATTGATCATTGATCCTTATTCATTCTTCATCGTTCATTCTTCATTGATCATTGATCCTTATTCATTCTTCATCGTTCATTCTTCATAGATCATTGATTCTTGTTCATTCTTCATCGTTCATTCTTCATTGATCATTGATCCTTATTCATTCTTCATCGTTCATTCTTCATTGATCATTGATCCTTTTTCATTCTTCATCGTTCATTGTTCATTGATCATTGATCCTTGTTCATTCTCCATCGTTCATTCATCATTGATCATTGATCCTTGTTCATTCTTCATCGTTCAATCATCATTGATCATTGATCCTTGTTCATTCTTCATCGTTCATTCTTCACTGTCCATTAATCCTTGTTCATTTTTCATCGTTCAATGTTCATTATTCATTGATCCTTGTTCATTCTTCATCGTTCATTCTTCATTGATCATTGATGCTTGTTCATTCTTCATCGTTCATTCTTCATAGATCATTGATTCTTGTTCATTCTTCATCGTTCGTTCTTCATTGATCATTGATCCTTGTTCATTCTTCATCGTTCATTCATCATTGATCATTGATCCTTGTTCATTCTTCATCGTTCATTCTTCACTGATCATTGATCCTTGTTCCTTCTTCATCGTTCATTCATCATTGATCATTGATCCTTATTCATTCTTCATCGTTCATTCTTCATAGATCATTGATTCTTGTTCATTCTTCATCGTTCATTCTTCATTGATCATTGATCCTTATTCATTCTTCATCGTTCATTCTTCATTGATCATTGATCCTTGTTCATTCTTCATCGTTCATTCATCATTGATCATTGATCCTTGTTCATTCTTCATCGTTCATTCTTCACTGATCATTGATCCTTGTTCCTTCTTCATCGTTCATTCATCATTGATCATTGATCCTTATTCATTCTTCATCGTTCATTCTTCATAGATCATTGATTCTTGTTCATTCTTCATCGTTCATTCTTCATTGATCATTGATCCTTTTTCATTCTTCATCGTTCATTGTTCATTGATCATTGATCCTTGTTCATTCTCCATCGTTCATTCATCATTGATCATTGATCCTTGTTCATTCTTCATCGTTCATTCTTCATTGATCATTGATCCTTGTTCCTTCTTCATCGTTCATTCATCATTGATCATTGATCCTTGTTCATTCTTCATCGTTCATTCTTCACTGACCATTAATCCTTGTTCATTCTTCATCGTTCAATGTTCATTATTCATTAATCCTTGTTCATTCTTCATCGTTCATTCTTCATTGATCATTGATCCTTTTTCATTGTTCATCGTTCGTTCTTTATTGATGATTGATCCTTGTTCATTCTTCATCGCTCAATCATCATTGATCATTGATCGTTGTTCATTCTTCATTGATCATTAATCCTTGTTCATTCTTAATCGTTCATTCTTCATTGATCATTGATGCTTGTTCATTCTTCATCGTTCATTCTTCATTGATCATTCATCCTTGTTCATTCTTCATCGTTCAGTCTTCATTGATCATTGATCCTTGTTCATTCTTCATCGTTCATTCTTCATTGATCATTCATCCTTGTTCATTCTTCATCGTTCAATCATCATTGATCATTGATCCTTGTTCATTCTTCATCGTTCATTCTTCACTGATCATTAATCCTTGTTCATTTTTCATCGTTCAATGTTCATTATTCATTGATACTTGTTCATTCTTCATCGTTCATTCTTCATTGATCATTAATCCTTGTTCATTCTTCATCGTTCATTCTTCATTGATCATTGATGCTTGTTCATTCTTCATCGTTCATTCTTCATTGATCATTCATCCTTGTTCATTCTTCATCGTTCAGTCTTCATTGATCATTGATCCTTGTTCATTCTTCATCGTTGATTCTTCATTGATCATTCATCCTTGTTCATTCTTCATCGCTCATTCTTCATTGATCATTCATCCTTGTTCATTCTACATCATTCATTGTTCATTGATCAAACATCCTTGTTCATTCTTCATCGTTCATTCATCATTGATCATTGACCCTTATTCATTCTGATGTAGGATCACCTACATCTAGTTCTGCTGAGCTAGCCAAGATTAATATAATGATGCATCAAATGGAGGACGCTCAAATTCAAGGTCCAAAACTGAAATCCTTTAATTTCGTAGTCATAAACTAAGTCTTCTTTTTTTTGGGTCGTTTTATTATTTAAGTCGTTTATTTTATTTCGAGTATTTGGGTCTTTTGTTTCCTTCGAGATGATTAAAGCCAGGTTTAGGATCAAGCTTAATCATTTCTCATGCTTAGTTAGTCGAGTTGTACTTTTCTTTTATTTGAGTTTAGTATTTAATTTTGCTCATGGGTCGAATATTATGCGATTGAAACGCAAGCAAGCAGCTGAAAATATCAAGCAAATTAACCAAGGAAATATGAAGAATATAAATATGAAAGTTCAGCAAGTGGATGATTAAAAAAATATATTTAGCAAAATTAAGACGTTGAGACACTACTTGCAGCTGAAATTTTCAGCATTATTTCTTGAAGATTGTGAGGGATATATCATGAAGATCTTATCTACTTGTCAGCCCCAAAATATCATTTGAAGATTAGTCAAACATATTGCAAATAATAGCTGATTTGTAGCTGTTGCAAGTGGGTGTATAGCTGATTTGTAGCTGTTGCAAGTGGGTGTATGGCTGATTTGTAGCCGTTGCAAGTGGATTCTTTGCTATTTTGTTTCTTGCTGGTTTATCTCCTTATAAGTATAAATAAGGCTTAGCTTGTTTCTGATAATTTCAACACTTTCAATACAAACTTCCTATTGAGCAATTTTCTTTGTTCTTATTTGCAATTTACTTTAACTTGGATTAGTTTAAGTAATTTGAAGTTCCTATGCTTTTCATTCTTTTGGCTAAAGTTTAAATGTGTTCTTAGGAGCCCTTAGATTTGTTTCGTGGTGTATCTGTATCGAAACAACCTTTGGCAAGCCATTTTTCAGTTTGAAAAAAAATCAGCACATACATTTCATTTTTTTCCCTTGTTATAAAACCACAAAAATCACAAAAAAAAAAATTCATTAAACGAAAACAGCAAACTACGTGTGCTTATAGCTTGGTTTTGTTTTGACGCATACCAATCTATATCATCTTGGTATCAGAGCCAAGGCTACGCTCCGAGCCTTAATTTTGTTCATTCACAAAGCATAACACCATGTCTCAAAGTGGTGAAGGAGAAACAAGTGATTTGAGCAGAATTGTTGAAGAGCAAAATGCC
Organism: Amaranthus tricolor; assembly: GCF_026212465.1. Lineage (NCBI taxonomy): Eukaryota > Viridiplantae > Streptophyta > Magnoliopsida > Caryophyllales > Amaranthaceae > Amaranthus > Amaranthus tricolor. Next base: position 27,517,024 of record NC_080056.1, on the reverse strand, counting down.
ACCATTAAATACCTACAAACCCAACTTAAAGAGTATCTAGACCTAAAACGCACCTTAAGGGAAGGTGGGGATTATGAGTCTGAAAGTCCTAAAGTTAGTAGGCAAAGAAGCCGTGGAGATGATCTTAGAGTCGACATTCCAGAATTTGAAGGAAGATTAGATGGAGATGAGTTCCTTGAATGGGTAAGAACCGTTGAAAGAGTATTTGATTACAAGAATACGGATGAAGAAAAGAAGGTAAAGATAGTAGCATTAAAATTGCGCAAATATGCTTCTACTTGGTGGGCTAGCAAATGTGCAAAACGAGAAAGAGAAGGGAAAGACAAGATTAGATCATGGGAAAAGATGAAGAAGCAAATGAAGGAAAAGTTTCTGCCTTCATACTACATGCAAGAGAATTTCACCAAACTTCAACATCTACAACAAGATGGCAGGAGTGTAGAAGAGTATGGTCGAGAGTTCGAGACAATGATAATGAGGTGCGACCTTAAGGAGGATGATCATCAAACTTTGGTAAGATTTTTAAATGGTTTAGATTCAAAAATCAGAAACATTGTTGAATTACAACCTTATGCTTGCCTTGATGATTTAATTAACCTTGCACATAAAGTGGATAAACAACAAAGAACTAAAATGAAGGAAACCTCACGTTTCACTTCAGCAAGAACGACCAATTTCAATTCCTACCAAAAGAACACTTCCCATTCCTATTCTAAAGCCCATTCACAAGATTCAAAAGCTTTGCAAAACAATAACTCAAAGCAGCCCCTAAGCATGCCCAATACACCCAAACCAAACACCAATTCATTCACACCTAGGAGATGTTTTAAGTGTCAAGGCCTAGGACATATTTCTTCCGAATGCCCAAACCGAAAAATGGTGAACTTGGTTGAGTTTGAAGATTATCAAGAAGAAAACGTGGAGGATTTCGTTGACAATGAAGAACTTGATGAGGAAATGATATATCCGGATGAAGGAGAACTACTGGTCATGCGAAGAGCTCTTAGTGGGGTCAAAGCCAAAGATCCAAACCAACAAAGGGAAGCAATCTTCCACACAAAATGTACGGTTAAAGGTAAGATCTGTTCGCTTATCATTGATGGAGGAAGTTGCACTAATGTCGCTTCAAAGACTATGGTGGACAAGCTTAATCTCACCACCACTCCACACCCCGAGCCATACATGATTCAATGGTTGAATCAAAACAAAGGTATTCCTGTAAACTCTCAAGTTTTACTATCGTTTTCAATAGGCAATAGTTATAAGGAGAGTCTTTTATGTGATGTTATACCTATGGATGCATGTCATGTTTTATTAGGAAGACCTTGGCAATATGATAGAAAAGTTATGCATGATGGCTTTAAAAATACACATACTTTTGTTTTAAATAAGAAAAAGATCACGTTAGCTCCATATGCACCTGGCCATAATTCTAAATTACAAGCAACTTTAACAAATTTTCATTCTTTGATTCCTATACTTAAAAGTGAACAACATGAATTTGCGGAACGAAAAGAATTATTATTGCTAAATGATGAAACCGAATCTGTTTTGCATGATCACCCTTTGCTTGTGCCTTTACTTGATGAATTTGCGCATGTTTTTCCTATTGAGATACCTAATGGACTTCCACCAAAAAGGGACATACAACATAAGATTGATTTCATTCCCGGTTCCACATTACCTAACAAACCAGCCTATAGAACTAATCCTAAAGAGACCGAAGAAATTAGGAGACAAGTTGATGAATTGTTAGCTAAAGGTTTGATTAGAGAGTCCATAAGTCCTTGTGCCGTCCCTACCTTACTTGTGCCTAAGAAAACTGGAGAAATGAGGATGTGTGTGGACAGTAGAGCCATTAATAGAATCACCATCAAGTATAGATTTCCAATACCTAGACTCAATGACTTGTTAGATGATTTATATGGTTCGAAAGTTTTTTCTAAAATCGACCTTAGGAGTGGATATCACCAAGTCAGAATTTATGAAGGGGATGAATGGAAAACCGCATTTAAAACTAAAGAAGGACTTTATGAATGGTTAGCCATGCCCTTTGGGTTGTCTAATGCACCTTCTACCTTCATGAGACTTATGAACCAAACTTTAAAGCCTTTCTTGGGTCAATTTGTTGTGGTTTATTTTGATGATATCTTGGTGTATAGTCAAAGTGAAGACGAGCATGTTAAACATTTGCATCAAGTTTTTAGTGTATTGGCTAAAGAAAAATTGTATGGTAATTTGGAAAAGTGTCAATTCTTTTCGGAATCAGTAAAATTTCTTGGATTTATTGTGTCAAGTGAGGGGATAAAAGCGGATGAAAAGAAAGTTGAAGCTATTAGAGACTGGCCTGTTCCTTCCACCATTCACCAAGTTAGATCATTTCATGGTTTAGCTTCTTTTTATAGGAGGTTTGTCCCAAACTTTAGTTCAATCATGGCCCCTATCACCGAACTCACAAAACATAAGACCATAGAATGGAATTCCAAAGCACAAGCAGCCTTTGACACCATCAAAGACAAACTTACCACCGCACCTGTTCTAGCTTTACCTAATTTTGAGGATATATTTGAAGTAGAATGTGACGCATCTGGGGTAGGTATTGGAGGTGTTCTTACTCAAAACAACAAACCCCTTGCTTACTTTAGTGAAAAACTCAATGATGCTAAAAGGAAGTATTCTACTTATGATAAAGAGTTTTATGCTATTATTAGGTGTTTAGAACATTGGAGACATTATTTGATTGCAAAAGAATTTGTGTTACATTCTGACCATGAGGCCTTAAAATTCATTCAAAGCCAACACAAACTTCAATCTAGACATGCTAAGTGGGTCGAGTTCCTACAAACCTTTCATTTCACCATTAAACACAAAGCGGGTAAATTAAACACCGGAGCTGATGCTTTATCTAGGAGATACTTGCTTTTGAGTACTTTGAATACTAAGGTTGTTGGGATGGAATTGTTAAAAGAATGTTATATTGATGATGTTGATTTTGGAGAAATATTTGAAAAATGTCATAACAAACCTCAAGGACTTTTTTACCTCTTTCAAGGATATCTCTTTCGAGGTAATCAATTATGTGTGCCCAGACATAGTGTTAGGGAGACCTTAATTAAGGAATATCATGAGGGAGGACTTGGAGGACATTTTGGGGAAGAAAAGACCATAGCTCTAGTGAGTGAGACCTTCTTTTGGCCGAAACTTGCTAAAGATGTCATTCATATTATTAAGAGGTGTGTGCAATGCCTAAAAGCCAAAGCCCACAAAACGTCTCAAGGTCTTTACCAACCTCTTCCTACACCACAAAATCCATGGGAAGATGTGAGCTTAGACTTCATAACCGGACTACCTAGAACCTCTAACAATAAGGATTCCATTATGGTTGTTGTTGATAGGTTTTCTAAGATGGCCCATTTCATTCCTTGTCATACTACACATGATGCTGTTAACATTGCTAATCTTTATTTTAAAGAAATAGTAAGACTACATGGGATAGCAAGAAGTATGGTAAGTGATAGAGACTCAAAGTTTCTTAGTCATTTTTGGCTTACTTTGTGGAAAAAGATGGGAACCAAGCTTAACTTTAGTAGTTCTAGCCACCCCCAGACTGATGGACAAACAGAAGTGACCAATAGGACCTTAGGAACCTTGTTGCGTGCCCTCATTACTAAGAATCCTAAACAATGGGAACAATTGCTACCACATGCTGAATTTGCTTATAATCGAGTTCCTAGCAAGACCACCGGTTTTTCTCCTTTCTTTGTAGTTTATGGCCTTAATCCTTTAACCCCTATAGATCTTACGCCTTTTCCTACACCTTTGAAGTTTAGCCATGATGCCGAGTTTAGAGCTAATGAGATCCAAAAGTTGCATAAACAAGTTGTGGAAAAGATTGAGAAAATGAATAATAAGGTTAATGACAAAGTGGACCAAAAGAGAAAAGAAGTGATTTTCAAAGAAGGTGACTTAGTATGGATTTACTTGAGAAAGGATAGGTTTCCCACACAAAGGAAATCAAAGTTAAGTGCTAGAATTGATGGACCGTTCGAAATTTTGGAAAAAGTAAATGACAATGCTTACAAACTAAAGCTACCTAGTAGCTATGGTGTGTCTTCTACTTTCAATGTTGCAGATTTGATTACATTTCATGAGGAGGACATGTTACCAAGCTTGAGGTCAAGCTTTTCCAAAGAAGGGGAGGATGATGTAGGATCACCTACATCTAGTTCTGCTGAGCTAGCCAAGATTAATATAATGATGCATCAAATGGAGGACGCTCAAATTCAAGGTCCAAAACTGAAATCCTTTAATTTCGTAGTCATAAACTAAGTCTTCTTTTTTTTGGGTCGTTTTATTATTTAAGTCGTTTATTTTATTTCGAGTATTTGGGTCTTTTGTTTCCTTCGAGATGATTAAAGCCAGGTTTAGGATCAAGCTTAATCATTTCTCATGCTTAGTTAGTCGAGTTGTACTTTTCTTTTATTTGAGTTTAGTATTTAATTTTGCTCATGGGTCGAATATTATGCGATTGAAACGCAAGCAAGCAGCTGAAAATATCAAGCAAATTAACCAAGGAAATATGAAGAATATAAATATGAAAGTTCAGCAAGTGGATGATTAAAAAAATATATTTAGCAAAATTAAGACGTTGAGACACTACTTGCAGCTGAAATTTTCAGCATTATTTCTTGAAGATTTTGAGGGATATATCATGAAGATCTTATCTACTTGTCAGCCCCAAAATATCATTTGAAGATTAGTCAAACATATTGCAAATAATAGCTGATTTGTAGCTGTTGCAAGTGGGTGTATAGCTGATTTGTAGCTGTTGCAAGTGGGTGTATGGCTGATTTGTAGCCGTTGCAAGTGGATTCTTTGCTATTTTGTTTCTTGCTGGTTTATCTCCTTATAAGTATAAATAAGGCTTAGCTTGTTTCTGATAATTTCAACACTTTCAATACAAACTTCCTATTGAGCAATTTTCTTTGTTCTTATTTGCAATTTACTTTAACTTGGATTAGTTTAAGTAATTTGAAGTTCCTATGCTTTTCATTCTTTTGGCTAAAGTTTGAATGTGTTCTTAGGAGCCCTTAGATTTGTTTCGTGGTGTATCTGTATCGAAACAACCTTTGGCAAGCCATTTTTCAGTTTGAAAAAAAATCAGCACATACATTTCATTTTTTTCCCTTGTTATAAAACCACAAAAATCACAAAAAAAAAAATTCATTAAACGAAAACAGCAAACTACGTGTGCTTATAGCTTGGTTTTGTTTTGACGCATACCAATCTATATCACATTCTTCATCGTTCATTCATCATTGATCATTGATCCTTATTCATTCTTCATCGTTCGTTCTTCATTGATCATTGATCCTTGTTCATTCTTCATCGTTCATTCTTCACTGATCATTGATCCTTGTTCATTCTTCATCGTTCATTCTTCACTGATCATTGATCCTTGTTCATTCTTCATCGTTCATTCATCATTGATCATTGATCCTTATTCATTCTTCATCGTTCATTCTTCATTGATCATTGATCCTTATTCATTCTTCATCGTTCATTCTTCATAGATCATTGATTCTTGTTCATTCTTCATCGTTCATTCTTCATTGATCATTGATCCTTATTCATTCTTCATCGTTCATTCTTCATTGATCATTGATCCTTTTTCATTCTTCATCGTTCATTGTTCATTGATCATTGATCCTTGTTCATTCTCCATCGTTCATTCATCATTGATCATTGATCCTTGTTCATTCTTCATCGTTCAATCATCATTGATCATTGATCCTTGTTCATTCTTCATCGTTCATTCTTCACTGTCCATTAATCCTTGTTCATTTTTCATCGTTCAATGTTCATTATTCATTGATCCTTGTTCATTCTTCATCGTTCATTCTTCATTGATCATTGATCCTTTTTCATTGTTCATTGTTCGTTCTTTATTGATGATTGATCCTTTTTTATTCTTCATCATTCATTGTTCATTGATCATTGATCCTTGTTCATTCTTCATTGATCATTAATCCTTGTTCATTCTTCATCGTTCATTCTTCATTGATCATTGATGCTTGTTCATTCTTCATCGTTCATTCTTCATTGATCATTCATCCTTGTTCATTCTTCATCGTTCAGTCTTCACTGATCATTGATCCTTGTTCATTCTTCATCGTTGATTCTTCATTGATCATTCATCCTTGTTCATTCTTCATCGCTCATTCTTCATTGATCATTCATCCTTGTTCATTCTACATCGTTCATTGTTCATTGAACAAACATCCTTGTTCATTCTTCATCGTTCATTCATCATTGATCATTGACCCTTATTCATTCTTCATCGTTCATTCTTCATAGATCATTGATTCTTGTTCATTCTTCATCGTTCGTTCTTCATTGATCATTGATCCTTGTTCATTCTTCATCGTTCATTCATCATTGATCATTGATCCTTGTTCATTCTTCATCGTTCATTCTTCACTGATCATTGATCCTTGTTCCTTCTTCATCGTTCATTCATCATTGATCATTGATCCTTATTCATTCTTCATCGTTCATTCTTCATAGATCATTGATTCTTGTTCATTCTTCATCGTTCATTCTTCATTGATCATTGATCCTTATTCATTCTTCATCGTTCATTCTTCATTGATCATTGATCCTTTTTCATTCTTCATCGTTCATTGTTCATTGATCATTGATCCTTGTTCATTCTCCATCGTTCATTCATCATTGATCATTGATCCTTGTTCATTCTTCATCGTTCAATCATCATTGATCATTGATCCTTGTTCATTCTTCATCGTTCATTCTTCACTGTCCATTAATCCTTGTTCATTTTTCATCGTTCAATGTTTATTATTCATTGATCCTTGTTCATTCTTCATCGTTCATTCTTCATTGATCATTGATCCTTTTTCATTGTTCATTGTTCGTTCTTTATTGATGATTGATCCTTTTTTATTCTTCATCATTCATTGTTCATTGATCATTGATCCTTGTTCATTCTTCATTGATCATTAATCCTTGTTCATTCTTCATCGTTCATTCTTCATTGATCATTGATGCTTGTTCATTCTTCATCGTTCATTCTTCATTGATCATTCATCCTTGTTCATTCTTCATCGTTCAGTCTTCACTGATCATTGATCCTTGTTCATTCTTCATCGTTGATTCTTCATTGATCATTCATCCTTGTTCATTCTTCATCGCTCATTCTTCATTGATCATTCATCCTTGTTCATTCTACATCGTTCATTGTTCATTGAACAAACATCCTTGTTCATTCTTCATCGTTCATTCATCATTGATCATTGACCCTTATTCATTCTTCATCGTTCATTCTTCATAGATCATTGATTCTTGTTCATTCTTCATCGTTCGTTCTTCATTGATCATTGATCCTTGTTCATTCTTCATCGTTCATTCATCATTGATCATTGATCCTTGTTCATTCTTCATCGTTCATTCTTCACTGATCATTGATCCTTGTTCCTTCTTCATCGTTCATTCATCATTGATCATTGATCCTTATTCATTCTTCATCGTTCATTCTTCATAGATCATTGATTCTTGTTCATTCTTCATCGTTCATTCTTCATTGATCATTGATCCTTATTCATTCTTCATCGTTCATTCTTCATTGATCATTGATCCTTTTTCATTCTTCATCGTTCATTGTTCATTGATCATTGATCCTTGTTCATTCTCCATCGTTCATTCATCATTGATCATTGATCCTTGTTCATTCTTCATCGTTCAATCATCATTGATCATTGATCCTTGTTCATTCTTCATCGTTCATTCTTCACTGTCCATTAATCCTTGTTCATTTTTCATCGTTCAATGTTTATTATTCATTGATCCTTGTTCATTCTTCATCGTTCATTCTTCATTGATCATTGATCCTTTTTCATTGTTCATTGTTCGTTCTTTATTGATGATTGATCCTTTTTTATTCTTCATCATTCATTGTTCATTGATCATTGATCCTTGTTCATTCTTCATTGATCATTAATCCTTGTTCATTCTTCATCGTTCATTCTTCATTGATCATTGATGCTTGTTCATTCTTCATCGTTCATTCTTCATTGATCATTCATCCTTGTTCATTCTTCATCGTTCAGTCTTCACTGATCATTGATCCTTGTTCATTCTTCATCGTTGATTCTTCATTGATCATTCATCCTTGTTCATTCTTCATCGCTCATTCTTCATTGATCATTCATCCTTGTTCATTCTACATCGTTCATTGTTCATTGAACAAACATCCTTGTTCATTCTTCATCGTTCATTCATCATTGATCATTGACCCTTATTCATTCTTCATCGTTCATTCTTCATAGATCATTGATTCTTGTTCATTCTTCATCGTTCGTTCTTCATTGATCATTGATCCTTGTTCATTCTTCATCGTTCATTCATCATTGATCATTGATCCTTGTTCATTCTTCATCGTTCATTCTTCACTGATCATTGATCCTTGTTCCTTCTTCATCGTTCATTCATCATTGATCATTGATCCTTATTCATTCTTCATCGTTCATTCTTCATAGATCATTGATTCTTGTTCATTCTTCATCGTTCATTCTTCATTGATCATTGATCCTTATTCATTCTTCATCGTTCATTCTTCATTGATCATTGATCCTTTTTCATTCTTCATCGTTCATTGTTCATTGATCATTGATCCTTGTTCATTCTCCATCGTTCATTCATCATTGATCATTGATCCTTGTTCATTCTTCATCGTTCAATCATCATTGATCATTGATCCTTGTTCATTCTTCATCGTTCATTCTTCACTGTCCATTAATCCTTGTTCATTTTTCATCGTTCAATGTTTATTATTCATTGATCCTTGTTCATTCTTCATCGTTCATTCTTCATTGATCATTGATCCTTTTTCATTGTTCATTGTTCGTTCTTTATTGATGATTGATCCTTTTTTATTCTTCATCATTCATTGTTCATTGATCATTGATCCTTGTTCATTCTTCATTGATCATTAATCCTTGTTCATTCTTCATCGTTCATTCTTCATTGATCATTGATGCTTGTTCATTCTTCATCGTTCATTCTTCATTGATCATTCATCCTTGTTCATTCTTCATCGTTCAGTCTTCACTGATCATTGATCCTTGTTCATTCTTCATCGTTGATTCTTCATTGATCATTCATCCTTGTTCATTCTTCATCGCTCATTCTTCATTGATCATTCATCCTTGTTCATTCTACATCGTTCATTGTTCATTGAACAAACATCCTTGTTCATTCTTCATCGTTCATTCATCATTGATCATTGACCCTTATTCATTCTTCATCGTTCATTCTTCATAGATCATTGATTCTTGTTCATTCTTCATCGTTCGTTCTTCATTGATCATTGATCCTTGTTCATTCTTCATCGTTCATTCATCATTGATCATTGATCCTTGTTCATTCTTCATCGTTCATTCTTCACTGATCATTGATCCTTGTTCCTTCTTCATCGTTCATTCATCATTGATCATTGATCCTTATTCATTCTTCATCGTTCATTCTTCATAGATCATTGATTCTTGTTCATTCTTCATCGTTCATTCTTCATTGATCATTGATCCTTATTCATTCTTCATCGTTCCTTCTTCATTGATCATTGATCCTTGTTCATTCTTCATCGTTCATTCATCATTGATCATTGATCCTTGTTCATTCTTCATCGTTCAATCTTCACTGATCATTGATCCTTGTTCCTTCTTCATCGTTCATTCATCATTTATCATTGATCCTTATTCATTCTTCATCGTTCATTCTTCATAGATCATTGATTCTTGTTCATTCTTCATCGTTCATTCTTCATTGATCATTGATCCTTTTTCATTCTTCATCGTTCATTGTTCATTGATCATTGATCCTTGTTCATTTTCCATCGTTCATTCATCATTGATCATTGATCCTTGTTCATTCTTCATCGTTCATTCTTCATTGATCATTGATCCTTGTTCCTTCTTCATCGTTCATTCATCATTGATCATTGATCCTTGTTCATTCTTCATCGTTCATTCTTCACTGACCATTAATCCTTGTTCATTCTTCATCGTTCAATGTTCATTATTCATTGATCCTTGTTCATTCTTCATCGTTCATTCTTCATTGATCATTGATCGTTTTTCATTGTTCATCGTTCGTTCTTTATTGATGATTGATCCTTGTTCATTCTTCATCGCTCAATCATCATTGATCATTGATCGTTGTTCATTCTTCATTGATCATTAATCCTTGTTCATTCTTAATCGTTCATTCTTCATTGATCATTGATGCTTGTTCATTCTTCATCGTTCATTCTTCATTGATCATTCATCCTTGTTCATTCTTCATCGTTCAGTCTTCATTGATCATTGATCCTTGTTCATTCTTCATCGTTCATTCTTCATTGATCATTCATCCTTGTTCATTCTTCATCGTTCAATCATCATTGATCATTGATCCTTGTTCATTCTTCATCGTTCATTCTTCACTGATCATTAATCCTTGTTCATTTTTCATCGTTCAATGTTCATTATTCATTGATCCTTGTTCATTCTTCATCGTTCATTCTTCATTGATCATTAATCCTTGTTCATTCTTCATCGTTCATTCTTCATTGATCATTGATGCTTGTTCATTCTTCATCGTTCATTCTTCATTGATCATTCATCCTTGTTCATTCTTCATCTTTCAGTCTTCATTGATCATTGATCCTTGTTCATTCTTCATCGTTGATTCGTCATTGATCATTCATCCTTGTTCATTCTTCATCGCTCATTCTTCATTGATCATTCATCCTTGTTCATTCTACATCATTCATTGTTCATTGATCAAACATCCTTGTTCATTCTTCATCGTTCATTCATCATTGATCATTGACCCTTATTCATTCTTCATCGTTCATTCATCATTGATCATTGATCCTTATTCATTCTTCATCGTTCGTTCTTCATTGATCATTGATCCTTGTTCATTCTTCATCGTTCATTCTTCACTGATCATTGATCCTTGTTCATTCTTCATCGTTCATTCTTCACTGATCATTGATCCTTGTTCATTCTTCATCGTTCATTCATCATTGATCATTGATCCTTATTCATTCTTCATCGTTCATTCTTCATTGATCATTGATCCTTATTCATTCTTCATCGTTCATTCTTCATAGATCATTGATTCTTGTTCATTCTTCATCGTTCATTCTTCATTGATCATTGATCCTTATTCATTCTTCATCGTTCATTCTTCATTGATCATTGATCCTTTTTCATTCTTCATCGTTCATTGTTCATTGATCATTGATCCTTGTTCATTCTCCATCGTTCATTCATCATTGATCATTGATCCTTGTTCATTCTTCATCGTTCAATCATCATTGATCATTGATCCTTGTTCATTCTTCATCGTTCATTCTTCACTGTCCATTAATCCTTGTTCATTTTTCATCGTTCAATGTTCATTATTCATTGATCCTTGTTCATTCTTCATCGTTCATTCTTCATTGATCATAGATCCTTTTTCATTGTTCATTGTTCGTTCTTTATTGATGATTGATCCTTTTTTATTCTTCATCATTCATTGTTCATTGATCATTGATCCTTGTTCATTCTTCATTGATCATTAATCCTTGTTCATTCTTCATCGTTCATTCTTCATTGATCATTGATGCTTGTTCATTCTTCATCGTTCATTCTTCATTGATCATTCATCCTTGTTCATTCTTCATCGTTCAGTCTTCACTGATCATTGATCCTTGTTCATTCTTCATCGTTGATTCTTCATTGATCATTCATCCTTGTTCATTCTTCATCGCTCATTCTTCATTGATCATTCATCCTTGTTCATTCTACATCGTTCATTGTTCATTGAACAAACATCCTTGTTCATTCTTCATCGTTCATTCATCATTGATCATTGACCCTTATTCATTCTTCATCGTTCATTCTTCATAGATCATTGATTCTTGTTCATTCTTCATCGTTCGTTCTTCATTGATCATTGATCCTTGTTCATTCTTCATCGTTCATTCATCATTGATCATTGATCCTTGTTCATTCTTCATCGTTCATTCTTCACTGATCATTGATCCTTGTTCCTTCTTCATCGTTCATTCATCATTAATCATTGATCCTTATTCATTCTTCATCGTTCATTCTTCATAGATCATTGATTCTTGTTCATTCTTCATCGTTCATTCTTCATTGATCATTGATCCTTATTCATTCTTCATCGTTCATTCTTCATTGATCATTGATCCTTGTTCATTCTTCATCGTTCATTCATCATTGATCATTGATCCTTGTTCATTCTTCATCGTTCATTCTTCACTGATCATTGATCCTTGTTCCTTCTTCATCGTTCATTCATCATTGATCATTGATCCTTATTCATTCTTCATCGTTCATTCTTCATAGATCATTGATTCTTGTTCATTCTTCATCGTTCATTCTTCATTGATCATTGATCCTTTTTCATTCTTCATCGTTCATTGTTCATTGATCATTGATCCTTGTTCATTCTCCATCGTTCATTCATCATTGATCATTGTTCCTTGTTCATTCTTCATCGTTCATTCTTCATTGATCATTGATCCTTGTTCCTTCTTCATCGTTCATTCATCATTGATCATTGATCCTTGTTCATTCTTCATCGTTCATTCTTCACTGACCATTAATCCTTGTTCATTCTTCATCGTTCAATGTTCATTATTCATTGATCCTTGTTCATTCTTCATCGTTCATTCTTCATTGATCATTGATCCTTTTTCATTGTTCATCGTTCGTTCTTTATTGATGATTGATCCTTGTTCATTCTTCATCGCTCAATCATCATTGATCATTGATCGTTGTTCATTCTTCATTGATCATTAATCCTTGTTCATTCTTAATCGTTCATTCTTCATTGATCATTGATGCTTGTTCATTCTTCATCGTTCATTCTTCATTGATCATTCATCCTTGTTCATTCTTCATCGTTCAGTCTTCATTGATCATTGATCCTTGTTCATTCTTCATCGTTCATTCTTCACTGATCATTGATCCTTGTTCATTCTTCATCATTCATTCTTCATTGATCATTAATCCTTGTTCATTCTTCATCGTTCATTCTTCATTGATCATTGATGCTTGTTCATTCTTCATCGTTCATTCTTCATTGATCATTCATCCTTGTTCATTCTTCATCGTTCAGTCTTCATTGATCATTGATCCTTGTTCATTCTTCATCGTTGATTCTTCATTGATCATTCATCCTTGTTCATTCTTCATCGCTCATTCTTCATTGATCATTCATCCTTGTTCATTCTACATCATTCATTGTTCATTGATCAAACATCCTTGTTCATTCTTCATCGTTCATTCATCATTGATCATTGACCCTTATTCATTCTTCATCGTTCATTCATCATTGATCATTGATCCTTATTCATTCTTCATCGTTCGTTCTTCAGTGATCATTGATCCTTGTTCATTCTTCATCGTTCATTCTTCACTGATCATTGATCCTTGTTCATTCTTCATCGTTCATTCTTCACTGATCATTGATCCTTGTTCATTCTTCATCGTTCATTCATCATTGATCATTGATCCTTATTCATTCTTCATCGTTCATTCTTCATTGATCATTGATCCTTATTCATTCTTCATCGTTCATTCTTCATAGATCATTGATTCTTGTTCATTCTTCATCGTTCATTCTTCATTGATCATTGATCCTTATTCATTCTTCATCGTTCATTCTTCATTGATCATTGATCCTTTTTCATTCTTCATCGTTCATTGTTCATTGATCATTGATCCTTGTTTATTCTCCATCGTTCATTCATCATTGATCATTGATCCTTGTTCAATCTTCATCGTTCAATCATCATTGATCATTGATCCTTGTTCATTCTTCATCGTTCATTCTTCACTGTCCATTAATCCTTGTTCATTTTTCATCGTTCAATGTTCATTATTCATTGATCCTTGTTCATTCTTCATCGTTCATTCTTCATTGATCATTGATCCTTTTTCATTGTTCATTGTTCGTTCTTTATTGATGATTGATCCTTTTTTATTCTTCATCGTTCATTGTTCATTGATCATTGATCCTTGTTCATTCTTCATTGATCATTAATCCTTGTTCATTCTTCATCGTTCATTCTTCATTGATCATTGATGCTTGTTCATTCTTCATCGTTCATTCTTCATTGATCATTCATCCTTGTTCATTCTTCATCGTTCAGTCTTCACTGATCATTCATCCTTGTTCATTCTACATCGTTCATTGTTCATTGAACAAACGTCCTTGTTCATTCTTTATCGTTCATTCATCATTGATCATTGACCCTTATTCATTCTTCATCGTTCATTCTTCATAGATCATTGATTCTTGTTCATTCTTCATCGTTCATTCTTCATTGATCATTGATCCTTTTTCATTCTTCATCGTTCATTGTTCATTGATCATTGATCCTTGTTCATTCTCCATCGTTCATTCATCATTGATCATTGATCCTTGTTCGTTCTTCATCATTCATTCTTCATTGATCATTGATCCTTGTTCCTTCTTCATCGTTCATTCATCATTGATCATTGATCCTTGTTCATTCTTCATCGTTCATTCTTCACTGACCATTAATCCTTGTTCATTCTTCATCGTTCAATGTTCATTATTCATTGATCCTTGTTCATTCTTCATCGTTCATTCTTCATTGATCATTGATCCTTTTTCATTGTTCATCGTTCGTTCTTTATTGATGATTGATCCTTGTTCATTCTTCGTCGCTCAATCATCATTGATCATTGATCGTTGTTCATTCTTCATTGATCATTAATCCTTGTTCATTCTTAATCGTTCATTCTTCATTGATCATTGATGCTTGTTCATTCTTCATCGTTCATTCTTCATTGATCATTCATCCTTGTTCATTCTTCATCGTTCAGTCTTCATTGATCATTGATCCTTGTTCATTCTTCATCGTTCATTCTTCATTGATCATTCATCCTTGTTCATTCTTCATCGTTCAATCATCATTGATCATTGATCCTTGTTCATTCTTCATCGTTCATTCTTCACTGATCATTAATCCTTGTTCATTTTTCATCGTTCAATGTTCATTATTCATTGATCCTTGTTCATTCTTCATCGTTCATTCTTCATTGATCATTGATCCTTTTTCATTGTTCATTGTTCGTTCTTTATTGATGATTGATCCTTGTTCATTCTTCATCGCTCAATCATCATTGATCATTCATCCTTGTTCATTCTTCATTGATCATTAATCCTTGTTCATTCTTCATCGTTCATTCTTCATTGATCATTGATGCTTTTTCATTCTTCATCGTTCATTCTTCATTGATCATTCATCCTTGTTCATTCTTCATCATTCAGTCTTCATTGATCATTGATCCTTGTTCATTCTTCATCGTTCATTCTTCACTGATCATTGATCCTTGTTCCTTCTTCATCGTTCATTCATCATTGATCATTGATCCTTATTCATTCTTCATCGTTCATTCTTCATAGATCATTGATTCTTGTTCATTCTTCATCGTTCATTCTTCATTGATCATTGATCCTTATTCATTCTTCATCGTTCATTCTTCATTGATCATTGATCCTTTTTCATTCTTCATCGTTCATTGTTCATTGATCATTGATCCTTGTTCATTCTCCATCGTTCATTCATCATTGATCATTGATCCTTGTTCATTCTTCATCGTTCATTCTTCATTGATCATTGATCCTTGTTCCTTCTTCATCGTTCATTCATCATTGATCATTGATCCTTGTTCATTCTTCATCGTTCATTCTTCACTGACCATTAATCCTTGTTCATTCTTCATCGTTCAATGTTCATTATTCATTGATCCTTGTTCATTCTTCATCGTTCATTCTTCATTGAACATTGATCCTTTTTCATTGTTCTTCGTTCGTTCTTTATTGATGATTGATCCTTGTTCATTCTTCATCGCTCAATCATCATTGATCATTGATCGTTGTTCATTCTTCATTGATCATTAATCCTTGTTCATTCTTAATCGTTCATTCTTCATTGATCATTGATGCTTGTTCATTCTTCATCGTTCATTCTTCATTGATCATTCATCCTTGTTCATTCTTCATCGTTCAGTCTTCATTGATCATTGATCCTTGTTCATTCTTCATCGTTCATTCTTCATTGATCATTCATCCTTGTTCATTCTTCATCGTTCAATCATCATTGATCATTGATCCTTGTTCATTCTTCATCGTTCATTCTTCACTGATCATTAATCCTTGTTCATTTTTCATCGTTCAATGTTCATTATTCATTGATCCTCGTTCATTCTTCATCGTTCATTCTTCATTGATCATTGATCCTTTTTCATTGTTCATTGTTCGTTCTTTATTGATGATTGATCCTTTTTTATTCTTCATCGTTCATTGTTCATTGATCATTGATCCTTGTTCATTCTTCATTGATCATTAATCCTTGTTCATTCTTCATCGTTCATTCTTCATTGATCATTGATGCTTGTTCATTCTTCATCGTTCATTCTTCATTGATCATTCATCCTTGTTCATTCTTCATCGTTCAGTCTTCACTGATCATTGATCCTTGTTCATTCTTCATCGTTGATTCTTCATTGATCATTCATCCTTGTTCATTCTTCATCGCTCATTCTTCATTGATCATTCATCCTTGTTCATTCTACATCGTTCATTGTTCATTGATCAAACATCCTTGTTCATTCTTCATCGTTCATTCATCATTGATCATTGATCCTTATTCATTCTTCATCGTTCATTCTTCATAGATCATTGATTCTTGTTCATTCTTCATCGTTCGTTCTTCATTGATCATTGATCCTTGTTCATTCTTCATCGTTCATTCTTCATCGATCATTGATCCTTGTTCATTCTTCATCGTTCATTCTTCACTGATCATTGATCCTTGTTCCTTCTTCATCGTTCATTCATCACTGATCATTGATCCTTGTTCCTTCTTCATCGTTCATTCATCATTGATCATTGATCCTTATTCATTCTTCATCGTTCATTCTTCATAGATCATTGATTCTTGTTCATTCTTCATCGTTCATTCTTCATTGATCATTGATCCTTATTCATTCTTCATCGTTCATTCTTCATTGATCATTGATCCTTTTTCATTCTTCATCGTTCATTGTTCATTGATCATTGATCCTTGTTCATTCTCCATCGTTCATTCATCATTGATCATTGATCCTTGTTCATTCTTCATCGTTCATTCTTCATTGATCATTGATCCTTGTTCCTTCTTCATCGTTCATTCATCATTGATCATTGATCCTTGTTCATTCTTCATCGTTCATTCTTCACTGACCATTAATCCTTGTTCATTCTTCATCGTTCAATGTTCATTCTTCATTGATCATTGATCCTTTTTCATTGTTCATCGTTCGTTCTTTATTGATGATTGATCCTTGTTCATTCTTCATCGCTCAATCATCATTGATCATTGATCGTTGTTCATTCTTCATTGATCATTAATCCTTGTTCATTCTTAATCGTTCATTCTTCATTGATCATTGATGCTTGTTCATTCTTCATCGTTCATTCTTCATTGATCATTCATCCTTGTTCATTCTTCATCGTTCAGTCTTCATTGATCATTGATCCTTGTTCATTCTTCATCGTTCATTCTTCATTGATCATTCATCCTTGTTCATTCTTCATCGTTCAATCATCATTGATCATTGATCCTTGTTCATTCTTCATCGTTCATTCTTCACTGATCATTAATCCTTGTTCATTTTTCATCGTTCAATGTTCATTATTCATTGATCCTTGTTCATTCTTCATCGTTCATTCTTCATTGATCATTGATCCTTTTTCATTGTTCATTGTTCGTTCTTTATTGATGATTGATCCTTGTTCATTCTTCATCGCTCAATCATCATTGATCATTGATCGTTGTTCATTCTTCATTGATCATTAATCCTTGTTCATTCTTAATCGTTCATTCTTCATTGATCATTGATGCTTGTTCATTCTTCATCGTTCATTCTTCATTGATCATTCATCCTTGTTCATTCTTCATCGTTCAGTCTTCATTGATCATTGATCCTTGTTCATTCTTCATCGTTCATTCTTCATTGATCATTCATCCTTGTTCATTCTTCATCGTTCAATCATCATTGATCATTGATCCTTGTTCATTCTTCATCGTTCATTCTTCACTGATCATTAATCCTTGTTCATTTTTCATCGTTCAATGTTCATTATTCATTGATCCTTGTTCATTCTTCATCGTTCATTCTTCATTGATCATTGATCCTTTTTCATTGTTCATTGTTCGTTCTTTATTGATGATTGATCCTTTTTTATTCTTCATCGTTCATTGTTCATTGATCATTGATCCTTGTTCATTCTTCATTGATCATTAATCCTTGTTCATTCTTCATCGTTCATTCTTCATTGATCATTGATGCTTGTTCATTCTTCATCGTTCATTCTTCATTGATCATTCATCCTTGTTCATTCTTCATCGTTCAGTCTTCACTGATCATTGATCCTTGTTCATTCTTCATCGTTGATTCTTCATTGATCATTCATCCTTGTTCATTCTTCATCGCTCATTCTTCATTGATCATTCATCCTTGTTCATTCTACATCGTTCATTGTTCATTGATCAAACATCCTTGTTCATTCTTCATCGTTCATTCATCATTGATCATTGATCCTTATTCATTCTTCATCGTTCATTCTTCATAGATCATTGATTCTTGTTCATTCTTCATCGTTCGTTCTTCATTGATCATTGATCCTTGTTCATTCTTCATCGTTCATTCATCATTGATCATTGATCCTTGTTCATTCTTCATCGTTCATTCTTCACTGATCATTGATCCTTGTTCCTTCTTCATCGTTCATTCATCACTGATCATTGATCCTTGTTCCTTCTTCATCGTTCATTCATCATTGATCATTGATCCTTATTCATTCTTCATCGTTCATTCTTCATAGATCATTGATTCTTGTTCATTCTTCATCGTTCATTCTTCATTGATCATTGATCCTTATTCATTCTTCATTGATCATTGATCCTTTTTCATTCTTCATCGTTCATTGTTCATTGATCATTGATCCTTGTTCATTCTCCATCGTTCATTCATCATTGATCATTGATCCTTGTTCATTCTTCATCGTTCATTCTTCATTGATCATTGATCCTTGTTCCTTCTTCATCGTTCATTCATCATTGATCATTGATCCTTGTTCATTCTTCATCGTTCATTCTTCACTGACCATTAATCCTTGTTCATTCTTCATCGTTCAATGTTCATTCTTCATTGATCATTGATCCTTTTTCATTGTTCATCGTTCGTTCTTTATTGATGATTGATCCTTGTTCATTCTTCATCGCTCAATCATCATTGATCATTGATCGTTGTTCATTCTTCATTGATCATTAATCCTTGTTCATTCTTAATCGTTCATTCTTCATTGATCATTGATGCTTGTTCATTCTTCATCGTTCATTCTTCATTGATCATTCATCCTTGTTCATTCTTCATCGTTCAGTCTTCATTGATCATTGATCCTTGTTCATTCTTCATCGTTCATTCTTCATTGATCATTCATCCTTGTTCATTCTTCATCGTTCAATCATCATTGATCATTGATCCTTGTTCATTCTTCATCGTTCATTCTTCACTGATCATTAATCCTTGTTCATTTTTCATCGTTCAATGTTCATTATTCATTGATCCTTGTTCATTCTTCATCGTTCATTCTTCATTGATCATTGATCCTTTTTCATTGTTCATTGTTCGTTCTTTATTGATGATTGATCCTTGTTCATTCTTCATCGCTCAATCATCATTGATCATTGATCGTTGTTCATTCTTCATTGATCATTAATCCTTGTTCATTCTTAATCGTTCATTCTTCATTGATCATTGATGCTTGTTCATTCTTCATCGTTCATTCTTCATTGATCATTCATCCTTGTTCATTCTTCATCGTTCAGTCTTCATTGATCATTGATCCTTGTTCATTCTTCATCGTTCATTCTTCATTGATCATTCATCCTTGTTCATTCTTCATCGTTCAATCATCATTGATCATTGATCCTTGTTCATTCTTCATCGTTCATTCTTCACTGATCATTAATCCTTGTTCATTTTTCATCGTTCAATGTTCATTATTCATTGATCCTTGTTCATTCTTCATCGTTCATTCTTCATTGATCATTGATCCTTTTTCATTGTTCATTGTTCGTTCTTTATTGATGATTGATCCTTTTTTATTCTTCATCGTTCATTGTTCATTGATCATTGATCCTTGTTCATTCTTCATTGATCATTAATCCTTGTTCATTCTTCATCGTTCATTCTTCATTGATCATTGATGCTTGTTCATTCTTCATCGTTCATTCTTCATTGATCATTCATCCTTGTTCATTCTTCATCGTTCAGTCTTCACTGATCATTGATCCTTGTTCATTCTTCATCGTTGATTCTTCATTGATCATTCATCCTTGTTCATTCTTCATCGCTCATTCTTCATTGATCATTCATCCTTGTTCATTCTACATCGTTCATTGTTCATTGATCAAACATCCTTGTTCATTCTTCATCGTTCATTCATCATTGATCATTGATCCTTATTCATTCTTCATCGTTCATTCTTCATAGATCATTGATTCTTGTTCATTCTTCATCGTTCGTTCTTCATTGATCATTGATCCTTGTTCATTCTTCATCGTTCATTCATCATTGATCATTGATCCTTGTTCATTCTTCATCGTTCATTCTTCACTGATCATTGATCCTTGTTCCTTCTTCATCGTTCATTCATCACTGATCATTGATCCTTGTTCCTTCTTCATCGTTCATTCATCATTGATCATTGATCCTTATTCATTCTTCATCGTTCATTCTTCATAGATCATTGATTCTTGTTCATTCTTCATCGTTCATTCTTCATTGATCATTGATCCTTATTCATTCTTCATCGTTCATTCTTCATTGATCATTGATCCTTTTTCATTCTTCATCGTTCATTGTTCATTGATCATTGATCCTTGTTCATTCTCCATCGTTCATTCATCATTGATCATTGATCCTTGTTCATTCTTCATCGTTCATTCTTCATTGATCATTGATCCTTGTTCCTTCTTCATCGTTCATTCATCATTGATCATTGATCCTTGTTCATTCTTCATCGTTCATTCTTCACTGACCATTAATCCTTGTTCATTCTTCATCGTTCAATGTTCATTCTTCATTGATCATTGATCCTTTTTCATTGTTCATCGTTCGTTCTTTATTGATGATTGATCCTTGTTCATTCTTCATCGCTCAATCATCATTGATCATTGATCGTTGTTCATTCTTCATTGATCATTAATCCTTGTTCATTCTTAATCGTTCATTCTTCATTGATCATTGATGCTTGTTCATTCTTCATCGTTCATTCTTCATTGATCATTCATCCTTGTTCATTCTTCATCGTTCAGTCTTCATTGATCATTGATCCTTGTTCATTCTTCATCGTTCATTCTTCATTGATCATTCATCCTTGTTCATTCTTCATCGTTCAATCATCATTGATCATTGATCCTTGTTCATTCTTCATCGTTCATTCTTCACTGATCATTAATCCTTGTTCATTTTTCATCGTTCAATGTTCATTATTCATTGATCCTTGTTCATTCTTCATCGTTCATTCTTCATTGATCATTGATCCTTTTTCATTGTTCATTGTTCGTTCTTTATTGATGATTGATCCTTGTTCATTCTTCATCGCTCAATCATCATTGATCATTGATCGTTGTTCATTCTTCATTGATCATTAATCCTTGTTCATTCTTAATCGTTCATTCTTCATTGATCATTGATGCTTGTTCATTCTTCATCGTTCATTCTTCATTGATCATTCATCCTTGTTCATTCTTCATCGTTCAGTCTTCATTGATCATTGATCCTTGTTCATTCTTCATCGTTCATTCTTCATTGATCATTCATCCTTGTTCATTCTTCATCGTTCAATCATCATTGATCATTGATCCTTGTTCATTCTTCATCGTATATTCTTCACTGATCATTAATCCTTGTTCATTTTTCATCGTTCAATGTTCATTATTCATTGATCCTTGTTCATTCTTCATCGTTCATTCTTCATTGATCATTGATCCTTTTTCATTGTTCATTGTTCGTTCTTTATTGATGATTGATCCTTTTTTATTCTTCATCGTTCATTGTTCATTGATCATTGATCCTTGTTCATTCTTCATTGATCATTAATCCTTGTTCATTCTTCATCGTTCATTCTTCATTGATCATTGATGCTTGTTCATTCTTCATCGTTCATTCTTCATTGATCATTCATCCTTGTTCATTCTTCATCGTTCAGTCTTCACTGATCATTGATCCTTGTTCATTCTTCATCGTTGATTCTTCATTGATCATTCATCCTTGTTCATTCTTCATCGCTCATTCTTCATTGATCATTCATCCTTGTTCATTCTACATCGTTCATTGTTCATTGATCAAACATCCTTGTTCATTCTTCATCGTTCATTCATCATTGATCATTGATCCTTATTCATTCTTCATCGTTCATTCTTCATAGATCATTGATTCTTGTTCATTCTTCATCGTTCGTTCTTCATTGATCATTGATCCTTGTTCATTCTTCATCGTTCATTCTTCATCGATCATTGATCCTTGTTCATTCTTCATCGTTCATTCTTCACTGATCATTGATCCTTGTTCCTTCTTCATCGTTCATTCATCACTGATCATTGATCCTTGTTCCTTCTTCATCGTTCATTCATCATTGATCATTGATCCTTATTCATTCTTCATCGTTCATTCTTCATAGATCATTGATTCTTGTTCATTCTTCATCGTTCATTCTTCATTGATCATTGATCCTTATTCATTCTTCATCGTTCATTCTTCATTGATCATTGATCCTTTTTCATTCTTCATCGTTCATTGTTCATTGATCATTGATCCTTGTTCATTCTCCATCGTTCATTCATCATTGATCATTGATCCTTGTTCATTCTTCATCGTTCATTCTTCATTGATCATTGATCCTTGTTCCTTCTTCATCGTTCATTCATCATTGATCATTGATCCTTGTTCATTCTTCATCGTTCATTCTTCACTGACCATTAATCCTTGTTCATTCTTCATCGTTCAATGTTCATTCTTCATTGATCATTGATCCTTTTTCATTGTTCATCGTTCGTTCTTTATTGATGATTGATCCTTGTTCATTCTTCATCGCTCAATCATCATTGATCATTGATCGTTGTTCATTCTTCATTGATCATTAATCCTTGTTCATTCTTAATCGTTCATTCTTCATTGATCATTGATGCTTGTTCATTCTTCATCGTTCATTCTTCATTGATCATTCATCCTTGTTCATTCTTCATCGTTCAGTCTTCATTGATCATTGATCCTTGTTCATTCTTCATCGTTCATTCTTCATTGATCATTCATCCTTGTTCATTCTTCATCGTTCAATCATCATTGATCATTGATCCTTGTTCATTCTTCATCGTTCATTCTTCACTGATCATTAATCCTTGTTCATTTTTCATCGTTCAATGTTCATTATTCATTGATCCTTGTTCATTCTTCATCGTTCATTCTTCATTGATCATTGATCCTTTTTCATTGTTCATTGTTCGTTCTTTATTGATGATTGATCCTTGTTCATTCTTCATCGCTCAATCATCATTGATCATTGATCGTTGTTCATTCTTCATTGATCATTAATCCTTGTTCATTCTTAATCGTTCATTCTTCATTGATCATTGATGCTTGTTCATTCTTCATCGTTCATTCTTCATTGATCATTCATCCTTGTTCATTCTTCATCGTTCAGTCTTCATTGATCATTGATCCTTGTTCATTCTTCATCGTTCATTCTTCATTGATCATTCATCCTTGTTCATTCTTCATCGTTCAATCATCATTGATCATTGATCCTTGTTCATTCTTCATCGTTCATTCTTCACTGATCATTAATCCTTGTTCATTTTTCATCGTTCAATGTTCATTATTCATTGATCCTTGTTCATTCTTCATCGTTCATTGATCCTTTTTCATTGTTCATTGTTCGTTCTTTATTGATGATTGATCCTTTTTTATTCTTCATCGTTCATTGTTCATTCATCATTGATCCTTGTTCATTCTTCATTGATCATTAATCCTTGTTCATTCTTCATCGTTCATTCTTCATTGATCATTGATGCTTGTTCATTCTTCATCGTTCATTCTTCATTGATCATTCATCCTTGTTCATTCTTCATCGTTCAGTCTTCACTGATCATTGATCCTTGTTCATTCTTCATCGTTGATTCTTCATTGATCATTCATCCTTGTTCATTCTTCATCGCTCATTCTTCATTGATCATTCATCCTTGTTCATTCTACATCGTTCATTGTTCATTGATCAAACATCCTTGTTCATTCTTCATCGTTCATTCATCATTGATCATTGATCCTTATTCATTCTTCATCGTTCATTCTTCATAGATCATTGATTCTTGTTCATTCTTCATCGTTCGTTCTTCATTGATCATTGATCCTTGTTCATTCTTCATCGTTCATTCATCATTGATCATTGATCCTTGTTCATTCTTCATCGTTCATTCTTCACTGATCATTGATCCTTGTTCCTTCTTCATCGTTCATTCATCACTGATCATTGATCCTTGTTCCTTCTTCATCGTTCATTCATCATTGATGATATAGGTTGGCTATGTTTTGAACAAGGACCAAACTATATGCACACGTATGTTTCAAGGTTTCGGAATTCAGCAATTAAGGCTGAAAGTTTAGGTTGTATTGTAAAATGTTTTTTTTTTTTTTTTTTTGTGATTTTTGTGGGTTTTGTAATAAGAAGAACTAAGAACAGATATGTTGAATTGAACAACTTGAAAATGGCTGATCCAAGGATTAATTTGATACAGATTCACCACAAATTAAAACCAAGGGCTCCTAAGAACACATTCAAACTTTAAGCCAAAAGAATGAAAAGCATAGGAACTTCAACTTACTAAAACCAATCCAAGTTAAAGTAAATTGCAAAGAGAGAACAAAGGAATTTGCTCAAAGGTTGTTTTGTATTCAGAATGTAAAAATCAGGTTGTTTATTACAAGAGTTCATACATCCTATTTATACTAAAGCATTCAGCAATGAGTACAAACTTTGAAAATGAAAGTACAACAAAAATGGCAATAAAATACAACAGCTAGTAAAAGAACAAGGAGATTTTTGCTGATTTTGTTTGTTGTCTCTAACAGCTAGTTTTGTTGTCTCTAACAGCTAGTTTGTCTTTGGGATTTGCAAATCATCTCTTCTACATTCTTGGGATTATTTTTGGCTGACTTGTAAGAGATATTATCATAAAAATCCCACTCAATCTTCAAAACATATGGCTGTTGTAACTCAGCTGGTTTTGAAAAATGCAACAGCTCAATTTGAAGAATCTGATTGCTTGTTTTGATCCATGCATTTAATTTTGTAAAGGACGTCCCATGAGCAAAATAAATATTAGACTCAATAAAATAAAAATTACAACTCGACTAACTAAACATGAGACATGATTAAGCTTGATCCTAAACCTGGCTTAATCATCTCTAAGACTTTGTTTCATTATAAAAATGAAAATACAAAATAAAAATTAAAGAAGAAGATTTAGTTCATGATTACAAAATTAAAAGACTTAACATTTGAACCTTGAATTTGAGCATCTTGCATATGATGAATCATGGTATTGAACCGGGTTAGTTCATCAGAACTAGATGTAGGTGATCCTACATCATCCTCCCCTTCTTTGGAGAAGCTTGACCTCAAGCTTGGTAACATATCATCAAAATAAACCACTACAAAGTGACCTAAGAAAGGCTTCAAGGTTTGGTTCACAAGTCTCATAAAGGTAGAAGGTGTATTAGATAAACCAAAGGGCATAACTAACCATGCATAGAGTCCTTCCTTAGTCCTAAATGTGGTTTTCCACTCATCCCCCTCATGGATTCTAACTTGGTGATATCCACCCCTAAGGTCAATCTTAGAGAAAACTTTAGAACCATATAGATCATCTAACAAATCATTAAGTCTAGGTATGGGAAATCTATACTTGATAGTGATTCTATTGATGGCTCTACTATCCACACACATCCTCATTTCTCCATTCTTTTTAGGCACAAGTAAAGTAGGAACGGCACAAGGACTTATGGATTCTCTAATCAAACCTTTAGCTAACAAATCATCAACTTGTCTCCTAATTTCTTCAGTTTCCTTAGGATTAGTCCTATAGGCTGGTTTGTTAGGCAATGAGGAACCGGGAATGAAATCAATTTTATGTTGTATATCCCTTTTAGGTGGAAGTCCGTTTGGTATTTCATTAGGAAAAACATATGCAAATTCATCAAGCAAAGGTTCAATCAAAGGGTGATCATGCAAAACAGATTCAGTTTCATCATTTAGCAATAACAATTCTTTTCGTTCCTCAAATTCATGTTGTTCACTTTTAAGTATAGGAATTAAAGAATGAAAATTAGTTAAAGTTGCTTGCAATTTAGAATTAGCATTAGGTGCATATGGTGCTAAAGTTATCTTTTTGTTATTTAAAACAAAAGTATGTGTGTTTTTAAAACCATCATGCATAACTTTCCTATCATACTGCCACGGCCTACCTAATAAAACATGACATGCATCCATAGGTATAACATCACATAAAAGACTCTCCTTATAACTATTACCAATGGAAAATGAAAGCAAAACTTGAGAGTTTACAGGAATACCTTTGTTTTGATTCAACCATTGAATCATGTATGGCTCGGGATGTGGAGTGGCGGTGAGATTAAGCTTGTCCACCATGGTCTTTGAAGCGACATTAGTGCAACTTCCTCCATCAATGATAAGCGAACAGATCTTACCTTTAACCGTACATTTCGTGTGGAATATTGCTTCCCTTTGTGGGTTTGGATCTTTGGCTTTGACCCCACTAAGAGCTCTTCGCATAACCAATAATTCTCCTTCATCCGGATATATCATTTCTTCATCAAGTTCAGCATCATCACAGAAATCCTCCTCGCTTTCCTCTTGATGATCATCAAATTCAACCAAGTTCACCATTTTCCGGTTTGGGCATTCGGAAGAAATATGTCCTAGGCCTTGACACTTAAAACATCTCCTAGGTGTGAATGAATTGGTGTTTGGTTTGGTTGTATTGGGCATGCTTAGGGGCTGCTTTGAATTATTGTTTTGCAAAGCTTTTGAATCTTGTGAATGGGCTTTAGAATAGGAATGGGGAGTGTTCTTTTGGTAGGAATTAAAATTGGTCGTTCTTGTTGAAGTGAAACGTGAGGTTTCCTTCATTTTAGTTCTTTGTTGTTTATCCACTTTATGTGCAAGGTTAATTAAATCATCAAGGCAAGCATAAGGTTGTAATTCAACAATGTTTCTGATTTTTGAATCTAAACCATTTAAAAATCTTACCAAAGTTTGATGATCATCCTCCTTAAGGTCGCATCTCATGATCATTGTCTCGAACTCTCGACCATACTCTTCTACACTCCTGCCATCTTGTTGTAGATGTTGAAGTTTGGTGAAATTCTCTTGCATGTAGTATGAAGGCAGAAACTTTTCCTTCATTTGCTTTTTCATCTTTTCCCATGATCTAATCTTGTCTTTCCCTTCTCTTTCTCGTTTTGCACATTTGCTAGCCCACCAAGTAGAAGCATATTTGCGCAATTTTAATGCTACTATCTTTACCTTCTTTTCTTCATCTGTATTCTTGTAATCAAATACTCTTTCAACAGTTCTTACCCATTCAAGGAACTCATCTCCATCTAATCTTCCTTCAAATTCTGGAATGTCGACTTTAAGATCATCTCCACGGCTTGTTTGCCTATTAACTTTAGGACTTTCAGATTCATAATACCCACCTTCCCTTAAGGTGCGTTTTAGGTCTAAGAACTCTTTAAGTTGGGCTCGTAAGTAATTAATGGTGGCATTTTGCTCTTCAACAATTCTGCTCAAATCACTTGTTTCTCCTTCACCACTTTGAGACATGGTGTTTTTTTTTTTTTATTTTTTTTTTATTATTTTTTTTTTGCTTTGTGAATGAACAAAATTAAGGCTCGGAGCGTAGCCTTGGCTCTGATACCAAGATGATATAGGTTGGCTATGTTTTGAACAAGGACCAAACTATATGCACACGTATGTTTCAAGGTTTCGGAATTCAGCAATTAAGGCTGAAAGTTTAGGTTGTATTGTAAAATGTTTTTTTTTTTTTTTTTTTGTGATTTTTGTGGGTTTTGTAATAAGAAGAACTAAGAACAGATATGTTGAATTGAACAACTTGAAAATGGCTGATCCAAGGATTAATTTGATACAGATTCACCACAAATTAAAACCAAGGGCTCCTAAGAACACATTCAAACTTTAAGCCAAAAGAATGAAAAGCATAGGAACTTCAACTTACTAAAACCAATCCAAGTTAAAGTAAATTGCAAAGAGAGAACAAAGGAATTTGCTCAAAGGTTGTTTTGTATTCAGAATGTAAAAATCAGGTTGTTTATTACAAGAGTTCATACATCCTATTTATACTAAAGCATTCAGCAATGAGTACAAACTTTGAAAATGAAAGTACAACAAAAATGGCAATAAAATACAACAGCTAGTAAAAGAACAAGGAGATTTTTGCTGATTTTGTTTGTTGTCTCTAACAGCTAGTTTTGTTGTCTCTAACAGCTAGTTTGTCTTTGGGATTTGCAAATCATCTCTTCTACATTCTTGGGATTATTTTTGGCTGACTTGTAAGAGATATTATCATAAAAATCCCACTCAATCTTCAAAACATATGGCTGTTGTAACTCAGCTGGTTTTGAAAAATGCAACAGCTCAATTTGAAGAATCTGATTGCTTGTTTTGATCCATGCATTTAATTTTGTAAAGGACGTCCCATGAGCAAAATAAATATTAGACTCAATAAAATAAAAATTACAACTCGACTAACTAAACATGAGACATGATTAAGCTTGATCCTAAACCTGGCTTAATCATCTCTAAGACTTTGTTTCATTATAAAAATGAAAATACAAAATAAAAATTAAAGAAGAAGATTTAGTTCATGATTACAAAATTAAAAGACTTAACATTTGAACCTTGAATTTGAGCATCTTGCATATGATGAATCATGGTATTGAACCGGGTTAGTTCATCAGAACTAGATGTAGGTGATCCTACATCAATTGATCATTGATCCTTATTCATTCTTCATCGTTCATTCTTCATAGATCATTGATTCTTGTTCATTCTTCATCGTTCATTCTTCATTGATCATTGATCCTTATTCATTCTTCATCGTTCATTCTTCATTGATCATTGATCCTTTTTCATTCTTCATCGTTCATTGTTCATTGATCATTGATCCTTGTTCATTCTCCATCGTTCATTCATCATTGATCATTGATCCTTGTTCATTCTTCATCGTTCATTCTTCATTGATCATTGATCCTTGTTCCTTCTTCATCGTTCATTCATCATTGATCATTGATCCTTGTTCATTCTTCAT
Source organism: Amaranthus tricolor (assembly GCF_026212465.1). Lineage (NCBI taxonomy): Eukaryota > Viridiplantae > Streptophyta > Magnoliopsida > Caryophyllales > Amaranthaceae > Amaranthus > Amaranthus tricolor. The sequence continues at coordinate 27,487,458 of NC_080056.1, read as the reverse complement.
CGTTCATTCTTCACTGACCATTAATCCTTGTTCATTCTTCATCGTTCAATGTTCATTCTTCATTGATCATTGATCCTTTTTCATTGTTCATCGTTCGTTCTTTATTGATGATTGATCCTTGTTCATTCTTCATCGCTCAATCATCATTGATCATTGATCGTTGTTCATTCTTCATTGATCATTAATCCTTGTTCATTCTTAATCGTTCATTCTTCATTGATCATTGATGCTTGTTCATTCTTCATCGTTCATTCTTCATTGATCATTCATCCTTGTTCATTCTTCATCGTTCAGTCTTCATTGATCATTGATCCTTGTTCATTCTTCATCGTTCATTCTTCATTGATCATTCATCCTTGTTCATTCTTCATCGTTCAATCATCATTGATCATTGATCCTTGTTCATTCTTCATCGTTCATTCTTCACTGATCATTAATCCTTGTTCATTTTTCATCGTTCAATGTTCATTATTCATTGATCCTTGTTCATTCTTCATCGTTCATTCTTCATTGATCATTGATCCTTTTTCATTGTTCATTGTTCGTTCTTTATTGATGATTGATCCTTGTTCATTCTTCATCGCTCAATCATCATTGATCATTGATCCTTGTTCATTCTTCATTGATCATTAATCCTTGTTCATTCTTCATCGTTCATTCTTCATTGATCATTGATGCTTTTTCATTCTTCATCGTTCATTCTTCATTGATCATTCATCCTTGTTCATTCTTCATCATTCAGTCTTCATTGATCATTGATCCTTGTTCATTCTTCATCGTTCATTCTTCACTGATCATTGATCCTTGTTCCTTCTTCATCGTTCATTCATCATTGATCATTGATCCTTATTCATTCTTCATCGTTCATTCTTCATAGATCATTGATTCTTGTTCATTCTTCATCGTTCATTCTTCATTGATCATTGATCCTTATTCATTCTTCATCGTTCATTCTTCATTGTTCATTCTTCATTGATCATTGATCCTTTTTCATTCTTCATCGTTCATTGTTCATTGATCATTGATCCTTGTTCATTCTCCATCGTTCATTCATCATTGATCATTGATCCTTGTTCATTCTTCATCGTTCATTCTTCATTGATCATTGATCCTTGTTCCTTCTTCATCGTTCATTCATCATTGATCATTGATCCTTGTTCATTCTTCATCGTTCATTCTTCACTGACCATTAATCCTTGTTCATTCTTCATCGTTCAATGTTCATTATTCATTTATCCTTGTTCATTCTTCATCGTTCATTCTTCATTGATCATTGATCCTTTTTCATTGTTCATCGTTCGTTCTTTATTGATGATTGATCCTTGTTCATTCTTCATCGCTCAATCATCATTGATCATTGATCGTTGTTCATTCTTCATTGATCATTAATCCTTGTTCATTCTTAATCGTTCATTCTTCATTGATCATTGATGCTTGTTCATTCTTCATCGTTCATTCTTCATTGATCATTCATCCTTGTTCATTCTTCATCGTTCAGTCTTCATTGATCATTGATCCTTGTTCATTGTTCATCGTTCATTCTTCATTGATCATTCATCCTTGTTCATTCTTCATCGTTCAATCATCATTGATCATTGATCCTTGTTCATTCTTCATCGTTCATTCTTCACTGATCATTAATCCTTGTTCATTTTTCATCGTTCAATGTTCATTATTCATTGATCCTTGTTCATTCTTCATCGTTCGTTGAGCCATATCAGCTAGGCTCACATGAAGGCATCAACGAAGACTCAAGAAGCAACAGCAAGCTAAGGAACAACATCAACAAAAACAACAAAGAACACATTAATGTTCCTGTTGAAGAATTTGATCATGCTGCATTTGGTTCTGTTTTAAGGACATCATCAATGAGTATTGATGATCAAAATTCAGACCAAGACAAGCCAAGAGACAATGAGCTAATTATAGAAAGCCAAGCAACAAGGAGCATACAAGTAAAGCCAACAACACGGACAAAACAATCAAGATCAGACCAGCAGACACTGACCAGCGACCAGGCTACCTTGACAAGCCCGCCCAGATGCAATCCGAGCCCAAGTGATGACGTGGAGGACATAATTGGAATCTCCACACTAGGACCTAGCCATCATGGTCCAAAGGTCCCACGCATGATCATTGGAAGCTCATGGAAACTTGAGGCCAAGGTCACTCAGTCAACAAAGACAACCAGCTCAAGCAGACCACAAACTCTGACCATTGAGCAGGCCACCTTGGCAAGCTCACCCAGACATGACCTGAACACGTATGCTGACGTGGAGGGCATATTTGGAATCTTTACACATGGGTCTAGCCACCATGGTCCAAGAGCCCTCTTGAAAGTCAACGGAAAGGCATTGAAATCAGAGCACAAGGTCGCTTAGTCAACAGATCAAGCCAACAGCTGCTGCACAGTCTTGAGTATTCTGTTTTAAGCTTCTTAAGCGTGTGTATAGGCACGTGTGTAGATATGACCGTTAATAACCGTTAGGCATCCATGTAAATAGCCTACCTCTTATTCCTAGCTCTATATATAGTTGATTCATGCATTGTAATGGACGTTGAATGTTGAATAAAATTCCAAATTTCAGAAAATTTCAAGTGTTTGAATTTTCTCTTCAATTGCTTGCAATTGGGTTACTTGGGCCAGTTTTGCCCTTCGTGTTTGTGTGAAACCTTGATCAGTCTTCAAGGCCACGCTGCACTTATCCAAGAACAATTGATAATTCCCTTGATTTACCAAAGGAATTCTTCATTGTTGCGTTGAAAAGGGGCTTGGCAGTCCAACCCTTGACAAAGCACTGTGTTCAGTCTTGGAATATCCTCCGTATATCTTCGTGTCCAATCCATTCCATTGCATTCACCACGCACACATACATCATTCATTCTTCATTGATCATTGATCCTTTTTCATTGTTCATTGTTCGTTCTTTATTGATGATTGATCCTTGTTCATTCTTCATCGCTCAATCATCATTGATCATTGATCCTTGTTCATTCTTCATTGATCATTAATCCTTGTTCATTCTTCATCGTTCATTCTTCATTGATCATTGATGCTTTTTCATTCTTCATCGTTCATTCTTCATTGATCAATTCATCCTTGTTCATTCTTCATCGTTCAGTCTTCATTGATCATTGATCCTTGTTCATTCTTCATCGTTGATTCTTCATTGATTATTCATCCTTATTCATTCTTCATCGCTCATTCTTCATTGATCATTCATCCTTGTTCATTCTACATCGTTCATTGTTCATTGATCAAAGATGCTTGTTCATTCTTCATCGTTCATTCATCATTGATCATTGATCCTTATTCATTCTTTATCGTTCATTCATCATTGATCATTGATCCTTATTCATTCTTCATCGTTCTTTCTTCATTGATCATTGGTCCTTGTTCATTCTTCATCGTTCATTCTTCACTGATCATTGATCCTTGTTCATTCTTCATCGTTCAATTTTCATTATTCATTGATCCTTGTTCATTCTTCATCGTTCATTCTTCATTGATCATTGATCCTTTTTAATTTTTCATCGTTCGTTCTTCATTGATGATTGAACCTTGTTCATTCTTCATCGCTCAATCATCATTGATCATTGTTCCTTGTACATTCTTCGTTGATCATTGATCCTTGTTCATTCTTCATCGTTCATTCTTCATTGATCATTGATGCTTGTTCATTCTTCATCGTTCATTCTTCATTGATCATTCATCCTTGTTCATTCTTCATCGTTCATTCTTCATTGATCATTGATCCTTGTTCATTCTTCATCGTTCATTCTTCATTGATCATTCATCCTTGTTCATTCTTCCTCGCTCATTCTTCACTGATCATTCATGCGTGTTCATTCTTCATCGTTCATTGTTCATTGATCAAAGATCCTTGTTCATTCTTCATCGTTCATTCATCATTGATCATTGATCCTTATTCATTCTTCATCGTTCATTCATCACTGATCATTTATCCTTGTTCATTCTTCATCGTTCATTCATCATTGATCATTGATCCTTGTTCATTCTTCATCGTTCATTCTTCATTGATCATTGATCCTTGTTCATTCTTCATCTTTCATTCTGATCCAAGATCAAATACGTTATCTCATGAGCCGATTGCTTTAGTTCTTGAAGTACTTGGTTTTAATCCTTTTAAATCTGAATTTGTTACATGTCTAACTTGGGTTGAAGATTAAGTGAAGCTACATATATATTGGTTGGACGTCACTTTGATAGGTCCAAGTTTAGTTATGTTTTTTAAAGTCTTTTTACCACTTAAATCTGATTAATTAGCTACTGCATGCTTAGGGAACAACTTAAATCAGCCTAATGCATGCTTTGGAGGCTATTTAATGTTGTTTTGTGAGTTCCAATGCTTGTTCCCCATGCTTGGACGTCCCACCTTAATTTCTCTTGCTTTTTAGCTTCCTTTTGCTGTTGTAACTCTATTTAAAGAGAGCTATTCATGAATGAAAGTTCAGACTTGTTTTATGAATCAACCTTTGTGTTTTCTTCTTGCCTATCTTTGTGTTTGTCCAAGGTTAACAAGAGTTCTTTAATACTTTGAGTGTGTTCTTGAGTATTAAACTAGGGGAGATTGAGTTTGTCTTGTCTCTAGCCTAAATACTATTGCATTGAGTTTGTTCTTGTGCTTTGGTTGTCCTATTTTCATTCAAATATACATTCTGTCCAAATTACTTCTTTCTTTTCTTTTGTCCTTCTCCTTCCTTAATCATTTAGGAAGTCTTGAATTAGCATTTACATCATTTGGTATCAGAGCTTTGGTATTTTAAAGAGTGTTTCAAAGTGTTAATTCATTCAAAATAAACACAAAATATCAGACTTGCTGTTGTGTTGCTTTCGGTTTTTCGTTTTAAAAAAAAAAAAAAAAAAAAACTATGGCTGAAGAAAACCTCGCTGAGCTATTGAGATCAATCAATTTGAGGTTAGAAAGAATGGAGAAAAAAAATGAAGAGCGTGAGATTGAAAAACAAAAGCAAGATACAAGAATGGATGCTATGGCTGATATACTTTTAAAAGCTACAAGAAAAATTGGTGAGATTGAAAATGAGGATTCTAGTAGTGGAAATAATTATAAATCTTTTGATGAAGATAGGGGGCTTAGAATTGATCTTCCAGAATTTGATGGAGGTCATGATAGCGAATCATTTCTTGATTGGCTAAGGCAAATTGAAACCGTGTTTGAATATAAGGAGTATGATGATAAAAAGAAGTTTAAGCTTGCTGTTCTTAAACTCACTAAACTTGCTGCCTTATGGTACGAAAATGTTAAAGCAAATAGAAGAAGAGAAGGAAAAAATAAAATGGACTCTTGGGAAAAATTTAAAAAAAAGATGAGGGATAAATGGGTGAGTAAGGAGTATGAGCAGGAGCAATACTTGAAACTTACACATCTTTCACAAGAAAATGAGATGAGTGTGGAAGAATACATTAGAGAGTTTGAAAAACTATGTTTGATTTGTGATTTGCAAGAGAAGGAAGCCTTTAAAATTGCTCGTTTCATTAAAGGGCTGTCCAAAAATATTTGTAGAAAAGTGGAAGTTACTCATTATGCTTCTTTTAGTGATGTTTGCAAATTGGCTTTGAAATATGAAGCACAATCCAAGGAAGAGAAAGAGAAGGAAAAGCCTAAGTTTCCTTACAAAGGTACTTCGAAGTTTACTCCTTCCAACTCAAAAGGGAGTACTTTTCAAAGTAAGGCTTTCCCATCTAGTTTTATAAACGAAAAATCAAAAGAAAAGGCTGTTGTGTCGCCTAGTGAACTTGCAACAAGGAGGAAATGTTTTAAATGTCATGGAAGAGGACATATTGCTAGTGAATGTCCTAGCAAGGCTGTTTTAACATCTACTCAGTGTGCTATTATGGATGAAGAGGAAAAAATGTATAATTTTGTGGCAAATGAAGTGGAAGATTTGGAGGATGATTATGAGGAGGAAATACAACCAGAAGATGAGTACAATATGATGGTGGTTCGAAAAGTGCTATTTAGTGAGCCACAAGCTGATTTGAAGCAACGCCACAATTTGTTTCATACTAGATGCAAAATTGGAGAGAAGACTTGCAATGTTATAGTTGATAGTGGTGCACAAACTGATGTAGTATCATCTGAAGTTAGCTACTAGAGATCATGAAGAACCTTACAAGTTGAATTGGTTGAATGATAGCACTGGAATAAGGGTGAGGAAGCAAGCTTTGGTTTCTTATTCTATTGGAGGCTTTGAAGATGAAAGATGGTGCGATGTAATTCCCATGGATGCTTGTCACTTGCTGCTTGGAAGACCATGGCAATTTGATCACAATTCGGAGCATAGAGGAAAAAGTAATGAGTATATTGTAACAAAAAAAGATGGTAGAAAAGTCAAATTAATTCCCTTACCCCCTAAAGTTGCTAAGAAAGAAAAAGACAAAAGCAACTATCTTGTAACATGTAATGAGTTTGAAAAAATAGTGGATGAATATGGTGGTGGTTATGCTTTGGTTCTAAGGACCAAAGATCAGATTAGTACTTCTTGTGATAACTCATCTTCCTTAAATGAGTTATTAGAAGAGTACAAAGATGTATTTCCAAATGACTTGCCCAAGGGCCTCCCACCAATAAGAGGCATTGAGCACGCCATTGACTTGATTCCTGGAGCACCTTTGCCAAATAAAGCTGCTTATAGATGTAACCCCGAGGAAAGTAAAGAGCTTGAGAGGCAAGTGAGTGAGTTGATTGAAAGGGGCTACGTGAGAGAAAGTCTTAGTCCTTGTGCTGTCCCTGCCCTTTTAGTGCCTAAGAAAGATGGCACTTGGAGAATGTGTGTAGATAGTAGATCCATAAATAACATAACCATCAAATACCGTTTTCCTATGCCTAGGTTGCAAGATATGCTTGATGAATTAAGTGGAGCCTTAGTCTTTTCAAAAATAGATTTAAGGAGTGGTTATCATCAAATGAGAATAAGGGAAGGGGATGAATGGAAAACTGCTTTTAAAACAAAACAAGGGTTATATGAGTGGTTAGTGATGCCATTTGGGCTTTGCAATGCTCCAAGTTCTTTCATGAGGTTAATGAATGAGGTTCTCCGTCCTTTTCTTAATAATTTTGTTGTTGTTTACTTGGATGATATTCTAGTGTATAGTAAAAACAATGAAGACCATATGGTGCATTTGAAGAGGTTGTTTGAAAAATTAAGGGAAGTAAAGTTGTATGGAAAGCTTGAGAAGTGTTTTTTCATGACCCCTAGTGTGTCATTTTTGGGATACATCGTGACTAGAGAAGGAGTGCAAGTAGATCCAGAAAAGGTTAAGGCAGTTAAGTCTTGGTTGGCTCCAACCAATGTGCATGAGGTAAGGAGTTTTCATAGGCTTGCTTCTTTCTATAGGCGGTTCATTAGAAACTTCTCTTCTATTATGGCTCCCATTACCGAGTTAACAAAAAAGGGTGAATTTGAATGGACTGAAAATGCTCAAAGGGCTTTTGATAAAGTCAAATACATGCTTTGCAATGCACCTATACTTGTTCTCCCTGATTTTAACAACGTGTTTGAAGTAGAGTGTGATGCAAGTGGGGTTGGAATAGGGGCTGTCCTTATTCAAGAAAAGAAGCCAGTAAGTTTCTTTAGTGAGAAGTTAAGTGAGGCTAAATTGAATTACTCTACTTATGATCGTGAGTTTTATGCCATCGTTAGAGCTCTTGATCATTGGTCTCATTACCTTAGACCAAAACCCTTTGTTCTTCATTCTGATCATGAGGCTTTAAAATTCATAAATGGGCAACAAAAACTTAATAAAAGACATGCAAAGTGGGTAGAATTTCTTCAATCATTTACCTTTAGCTCCAAATATAAAGATGGAAAAAGTAATATTGTAGCTGATGCTTTATCTCGAAGAGCATACTTGCTTTCTATGGTGGATGCTAAGGTTTTGGGTTTTGAACAACTCAAGGAGTATTACAAAGATGATCCTGATTTTGCTAATGAATTTCCAAAGCCATCGAAAGATTACGTTGATCAAAATGGTTATCTTTTTAAAGGTAACAAGTTGTGTGTTCCTAAAGGTGGCATTCGTGAATTGTTGGTAAGAGAAGTTCATAGTGGTGGATTGGCTGGTCATTTTGGCATTCAAAAGACTCTTGATATTCTTGGTGAGCATTTCTATTGGCCAAGGATGATCAGGGATGTTACTTTAGTTGTGGAGAGATGTGCTACATGTCAAAAGTCAAAAGGGCATTTCACAAAGGGGCTTTATACTCCATTACCTGTTCCAGATTCTCCTTGGGAAAGTGTTAGCATGGATTTCATTGTTGGGCTACCGCGGACTCAAAGGGGTAGAGATAGCATTATGGTGGTGGTAGATAGATTTTCCAAAATGGCTCATTTTGTAGCTTGTAATAAAACAGATGATGCAGTAAAAGTGGCTGAATTGTACTTCAAGGAAATTGTCAAACTACATGGCATTCCTCGAAGTATAGTTTCGGATAGGGACTCCAAGTTTTTAAGTCACTTTTGGAGGACCCTATGGAAGTTGGTTGGTACCAATTTACTATTTAGCACCTCTCATCATCCCCAAACTGATGGGCAAACAGAGGTGACAAATAGAACTTTGGGTGCTTTGTTACGTGGTCTTGTGAGCAAAACGCAGAAAGATTGGGACATGAAACTAGCCCATGCGGAGTTTGCTTACAATAGGGCTCATTCTTTAACTACTTCTCGTTCTCCTTTTGAAGTAGTGTATGGAGTGAATCCATTTGTGCCTGTTGATTTGATTCCCTTGCTGAAAACTAATATGGTAGAAAAAGATGCAAAAAAGAGGGTGGAAACCTTTCAAAAAACCTGTGAGCAAGTAAAGAAAAGAATTGAGGAGATGAATAAAAAATACCAAGAGAGAGCAAACAAAAAAAGGAAACAACCCATATTTAACCCTGGGGATTTGGTTTGGCTTCATTTGAGAAAAGAGAGATTTCCGAAGCTTCGCAAAAACAAGCTCATGCCTCGTTCTGATGGTCCGTTTAAAGTACTTGAGAGGGTAAATGATAATGCATACAAGATTGAACTTCCTGATGAGTTGATGGGTGTTAGTGCTACTTTTAATGTGGGCGATTTGTCACCGTACTTGGATGATTCAAGTTTGAGGACAAACTCTTCAAAAGAAGGAGAGAATGATCCAAGATCAAATACGTTATCTCATGAGCCGATTGCTTTAGTTCTTGAAGTACTTGGTTTTAATCCTTTTAAATCTGAATTTGTTACATGTCTAACTTGGGTTGAAGATTAAGTGAAGCTACATATATATTGGTTGGACGTCACTTTGATAGGTCCAAGTTTAGTTATGTTTTTTAAAGTCTTTTTACCACTTAAATCTGATTAATTAGATACTGCATGCTTAGGGAACAACTTAAATCAGCCTAATGCATGCTTTGGAGGCTATTTAATGTTGTTTTGTGAGTTCCAATGCTTGTTCCCCATGCTTGGACGTCCCACCTTAATTTCTCTTGCTTTTTAGCTTCCTTTTGCTGTTGTAACTCTATTTAAAGAGAGCTATTCATGAATGAAAGTTCAGACTTGTTTTATGAATCAACCTTTGTGTTTTCTTCTTGCCTATCTTTGTGTTTGTCCAAGGTTAACAAGAGTTCTTTAATACTTTGAGTGTGTTCTTGAGTATTAAACTAGGGGAGATTGAGTTTGTCTTGTCTCTAGCCTAAATACTATTGCATTGAGTTTGTTCTTGTGCTTTGGTTGTCCTATTTTCATTCAAATATACATTCTGTCCAAATTACTTCTTCTTTCTTTTCTTTTGTCCTTCTCCTTCCTTAATCATTTAGGAAGTCTTGAATTAGCATTTACATCACATTCATCATTGATCATTGATCCTTATTCATTCTTCATCGTTCATTCTTCATAGATCATTGATTCTTGTTCATTCTTCATCGTTCATTCTTCATTGATCATTGATCCTTATTCATTCTTCATCGTTCATTCTTTATTGATCATTGATCCTTGTTCATTCTTCATCGTTCATTGTTCATTGATCATTGATCCTTGTTCATTCTCCATTGTTCATTCATCATTGATCATTGATCCTTGTTCATTCTTCATCGCTCAATCATCATTGATCATTGATCCTTGTTCATTCTTCATTGATCATTCATCCTTGTTCATTCTTCATCGTTCAGTCTTCATTGATCATTGATCCTTGTTCATTCTTCATCGTTGATTCTTCATTGATCATTTATCCTTGTTCATTCTTCATCGCTCATTCTTCATTGATCATTCATCCTTGTTCATTCTACATCGTTCATTGTTCATTAATCAAACATCCTTGTTCATTCTTCATCGTTCATTCATCATTGATCATTGATCCTTATTCATTCTTCATCGTTCATTCATCATTGATCATTGATCCTTATTCATTCTTCATCGTTCGGTCTTCATTGATCATTGATCCTTGTTCATTCTTCATCGTTCATTCTTCACTGATCATTGATCCTTGTTCATTCTTCATCGTTCAATCTTCACTGATCATTGATCCTTGTTCATTCTTCATCGTTCATTCATCATTGATCATTGATCCTTATTCATTCTTCATCGTTCATTCTTCATTGATCATTGATCCTTGTTCATTCTTCATCGTTCATTGATCATTGATCATTGATCCTTATTCATTCTTCATCGTTCATTCTTCATAGATCATTGATTCTTGTTCATTCTTCATCGTTCATTCTTCATTGATCATTGATCCTTATTCATTCTTCATCGTTCATTCTTCATTGATCATTGATCCTTTTTCATTCTTCATCATTCATTGTTCATTGATCATTGATCCTTGTTCATTCTCCATCGTTCATTCATCATTGATCATTGATCCTTGTTCATTCTTCATCGTTCATTCTTCATTGATCATTCATCCTTGTTCCTTCTTCATCGTTCATTCATCATTGATCATTGATCCTTGTTCATTCTTCATCGTTCATTCTTCACTGATCATTAATCCTTGTTCATTCTTTATCGTTCAATGTTCATTATTCATTGATCCTTGTTCATTCTTCATCGTTCATTCTTCATTGATCATTGATCCTTTTTCATTGTTCATCGTTCGTTCTTTATTGATGATTGATCCTTGTTCATTCTTCATCGCTCAATCATCATTGATCATTGATCCTTGTCCATTCTTCATTGATCATTAATCCTTGTTCATTCTTCATCGTTCATACTTCATTGATCATTGATGCTTGTTCATTCTTCATCGTTCATTCTTCATTGATCATTCATCCTTGTTCATTCTTCATCGTTCAGTCTTCATTGATCATTGATCCTTGTTCATTCTTCATCGTTCATTCTTCATTGATCATTCATCCTTGTTCATTCTTCATCGTTCAATCATCATTGATCATTGATCCTTGTTCATTCTTCATCGTTCATTCTTCACTGATCATTAATCCTTGTTCATTTTTCATCGTTCAATGTTCATTATTCATTGATCCTTGTTCATTCTTCATCGTTCATTCTTCATTGATCATTGATCCTTTATCATTGTTCATTGTTCGTTCTTTATTGATGATTGATCCTTGTTCATTCTTCATCGTTCATTCATCATTGATCATTGATCCTTATTCATTCGTCATCGTTCATTCTTCATTGATCATTAATCCTTTTTCATTCTTCATCGTTCATTCATCATTGATGATTGATCCTTATTCATTCTTCATCGTTCATTCTTCATAGATCATTGATTCTTGTTCATTCTTCATCATTCATTCTTCATTTATCATTGATCCGTATTCATTGTTCATCGTTCATTCTTCATTGATCATTGATCCTTGTTCATTCTTCATCGTTCATTGTTCATTGATCATTGATCCTTAGTCATTCTCCATCGTTCATTCATCATTGATCATTGATCCTTATTCATTCTTCATCGTTCATTCTTCATTGATCATTGATCCTTGTTCCTTCTTCATCGTTCATTCATCATTGATCATTGATCCTTGTTCATTATTCATCGTTCATTCTTCACTGATCATTGATCCTTGTTCATTCTTCATCGTTCAATGTTCATTATTCATTGATCCTTGTTCATTCTTCATCGTTCATTCTTCATTGATCATTGATCCTTTTTAATTGTTCATCGTTCGTTCTTCATTGATGATTGATCCTTGTTCATTCTTCATCGCTCAATCATCATTAATCATTGATCCTTGTTCATTCTTCATTGATCATTAATCCTTGTTCATTCTTCATCGTTCATTCTTCATTGATCATTGATGCTTGTTCATTCTTCATCGTCCATTCTTCATTGATCATTGATTCTTGTTCATTCTTCATCGTTCATTCTTCATTGATCATTGATCCTTATTCATTCTTCATCATTCATTCTTCATTGATCATTGATCCTTGTTCATTCTTCATCGTTCATTCTTCACTGATCATTGATCCTTGTTCATTCTTCATCGTTCAATGTTCATTATTCATTGATCCTTGTTCATTCTTCATCGTTCATTCTTCATTGATCATTTGATCCTTTTTCATTTTTCATCGTTCGTTCTTCATTGATGATTGATCCTTGTTCATTTTTCATCGCTCAATCATCATTGATTATTGATCCTTGTTCATTCTTCATTGATCATTGATCCTTGTTCATTCTTCATCATTCATTAATCATTAATCATTGATGCTTGTTCATTCTTCATCCTTCATTCATCATTTATCATTGATCCTTGTTCATATATCATCGTTCATTCTTCATTGATCATTGATCCTTGTTCATTCTTCATCTTTCATTCTTCATTGATCTTTGATGATTGTTCATTCTTCATAGTTGAACCATATCAACTAGGTTCAAATGGAGATAGCAGCAAAGACTCAAGAAGCAACCCAAGAAGAATGGAATTCAACAACAACAAGAGCAACAAACACCACCATGTTGATTTTGATGGAGTTTGTATGGATTCTGATTTTATGCATTCTACACAAAAGGATGAATCAAATACAAGCCAAAACAATGAAGAAGATAAGCAATTAATTATGGGAAAGCAAGAACAAAAGCTTAGAAACAAAGAAGACCAGCAGCAAGCCAAGATCAGAGGCATTCAAGACCATCAGCAGCCCCTGACCAGTTCCAACGACCAGGCTACCTTGGCGGACCTGTACAGACGAACCCTGAGCCCAAGGGATGACGTGGAGGGCATAATTGGAATCTCCACACTAGGACCTAGCCATCATGGTCCAAGGGTCCCACGCGTGATCATTGGAAGCATGTGGAAAAGTGAGGCAAAGGTCACACAGTCAACATGGTCAGTAAGCTCGAACATGCAACAGCTTCTGACCACTGACCAGGCCAGCTTGGCAAGCCCATCCAGACACGACCTGGACCCGTATGCTGACGTGGAGGGTAGGGTTGGAATCTTTGCACAAGGGTCTAGCCACCATGGTCCAAGAGCCCTCTTGAAAGTCAACGGAAAGGCATTGAAATCAGAGCACAAGGTTGCTTAGTCAACGACCAGCAGGAGGACTTTCACACAGCTGCTGATGTTTCTGTTTTGGCTTTAATAAACACATGTATGTGCACGTGATGTATATTACCGTTATGACCGTTGCCCCTTCATGTAACTTCAATTATTCTTAGTGTCTAGGCTTATATATAGATGATTCATGCATTGTAAAGGCACGTTGATTGTTGAATAAAAATTCCAAAATTTCAGAAATTTTCAAGTGTTTGAAACTTTCTTCAATTGCTTGCAATTGGGTTACTTGGGCCAGTTTGCCCTTCGTGTTTGTGTGAAAACCTTGATCAGTCTTCAAGGCCACGCTGCACTCATCCAAGAACAATCGATAATTCCCTTGATTTATCAAAGGAATTCTCCATTGTTGCATTGAAAAGGGGCTTGGTAGTCCACCCTTGATCAAGGCACTGCCCAGCAGTATTGGAATATCCTTCCATATCTTCGTGTGTTCAATCCATTCCATTGCATTCACCACGCACACATACATCAATTGGTATCAGAGCAAGGACGTGTAGGGCTTGAATTTCATCCTCATTCATTGGTGAAGACGAGTTCTTAACATTCTAGTTGGTATCATCAGAGGAATCAAGAACCAGGGCGATTTGTTTGTTCGTGTTCAATTTCAGTGGCAATCTCCATCAATTTCGGTTGTTTCCTTTCTTTTTGTTTAATTACTTTGTTAATTAGTGTTCCTGCATACAATTCGTTGCATTTCCATCACATTTGATTGATCATCATTGCATACATCATCTGAATTTCACGAAATTGGTTCTGAAACCCTAAAGAACTCAGTTCTTGAAGGAGTTTCTGAAATTGACGATTTTCCTTTGCACATTCGTTTAAATTTCATTTGAATTAGTTAACATAGAGTTGCATTTACATCATCGTTGCATCTTTGCTTACAAATTGATTGTGTTTATGAAGTATCCATTGCAAACCATCACAGAATTACAAATCTTCATATTCTGATCTTGCATATCAAATTGATCTTACATATTCTGATTGTGAATTGTATCAATTACTGTAATCCACGAATAACTAAAGAATTCACATTAGTAATTTCATCTAAAGTGCAAGTGATCATTGTTAGTTCATTGAAAAAGTAATCTGTGCACAGAACACAGATTATTCAATTTGAGTGCAGTTGTGCACAGAACAATTGCTGCATCCATTCATGTTCTTTGCATACCTGACTGTAATACATAACTAAATAACAAATTTAAATTAGTAAAATTCATTAAAAGAATAAAATAATTGCTGTTATTCCATTGAAGATCAAATTGTGCACTGAACACAATTGATTTCTGTTGCAAAACAGAACAAATTGCTGCACCAATTCTTTTCTTTGCATATTTGGTTTTAAATCAACAATTCACCATAATTACAAATACTTACTGTTATTTCATTCAAAGAAGGTTTGTGTACAAAAAAAAAAAATTCAGAAGTTCAGAATACAAAGTGTTTTGCATATTGCATACAATACAGCTTACTGCATTCATTTACATACAAGTTCTTCAATTCTGATTTTTGTTTATGATCTTGCTGTGCACGAAATTTTTTTTATTTTGTTTCATGAATACATTGCATACCAACAAAAATTTGTGTGTGTTTCATTTGGTGTGTTGATTGTTATTGTTTCATTTACAAGTGATTGTGCACAGAACAACAAAATACTCAGCATTTGATTGCTGTTGCAAACAGAACAATCTTACTGCACCAATTTGAATAAATTTCATTTTGATTTGATAAGTAAAGGACTGCATTCACATCATCATTGCATTTTTACTTGCAAATTGATTGTATTGGTAGCTGAATGTTGCATAACCATCACAAACGAACCACTTATTTTAAATTCTGAATTGTGAAATCTTGCTGTTCATAATTGAAGATTCTTGTGCATATTTGGCGTTAATAATCAGATAATTAAAGAATTCACATTAGCCATTCATTGTAAGTGCAAGGTGATTGCTACTATTTCATTTGAGGATAATCTGAATTCAAAATACAGAATTTGCTTGTTGCTTATGATCAGAAAGTTTACTGCATATAGCTTCTTCTTTGCATATCTGTGTAACTAGCATTCATATAGATCATCATGAATCTAGAAGAGAAATTTAGTGCATTAGTCACCATGGTTGAACAGCTGAGCATGTCTGTCAATGAATTAAAGGAAACCAGAACACAAACCCAACAACTTAACTCTAATAATGAACCTGCAAAAGAGGATAAGTCTATGAGAATTGATGTTCGTGAATTTGATGGTACTTCCCATGAACCAGAGACCTATGTTGAATGGGAGAAAGGGGTAGAGAGGTACTTTGAATACATGGATACCCACCCAGGCCAACAATATAAAATAGCCAAGGCAAAACTGACCATGTTAGCTGCAACATGGCTGCAAGGCTTACAAAGGCAAAGTGATATAGATTGGTATGCCTCAAAACAAAACCAAGCTATATGCACACGTAGTTTGCTGTTTTCGTTTAATGAATTTGTTTTTTTGTGATTTTTGTGGTTTTATAACAAGGGAAAATGAAATGTATGTGTTGATTTTTTTCAACTGAAAATGGCTTGCCAAAGGTTGCTTCGATACAGATACACCACGAAACAAATCTAAGGGCTCCTAAGAACACATTCAAACTTTAGCCAAAAGAATGAAAAGCATAGGAACTTCAAATTACTTAAACTAATCCAAGTTAAAGTAAATTGCAAATAAGAACAAAGAAAATTGCTCAATAGGAAGTTTGTATTGAAAGTGTTGAATATTATCTGAAACAAGCTAAGGCTTATTTATACTTATAAGGAGATAAGCCAGCAAGAAACAAAATAGCAAAGAATCCACTTGCAACGGCTACAAATCAGCCATACACCCACTTGCAACAGCTACAAATCAGCTATACACCCACTTGAACCAGCTACAAATCAGCTATTATTTGCAATATGTTTGACTAATCTTCAAATGATATTTTTGGGCTGACAAGTAGATAAGATCTTCATGATATATCCCTCACAATCTTCAAGAAATAATGCTGAAAATTTCAGCTGCAAGTAGTGTCTCAACGTCTTAATTTTGCTAAATATATTTTTTTAATCATCCACTTGCTGAACTTTCATATTTATATTCTTCATATTTCCTTGGTTAATTTGCTTGATATTTTCAGCTGCTTGCTTGCGTTTCAATCGCATAATATTCGACCCATGAGCAAAATTAAATACTAAACTCAAATAAAAGAAAAGTACAACTCGACTAACTAAGCATGAGAAATGATTAAGCTTGATCCTAAACCTGGCTTTAATCATCTCGAAGAAAACAAAAGACCCAAATACTCGAAATAAAATAAACGACTTAAATAATAAAACGACCCAAAAAAAAGAAGACTTAGTTTATGACTACGAAATTAAAGGATTTCAGTTTTGGACCTTGAATTTGAGCGTCCTCCATTTGATGCATCATTATATTAATCTTGGCTAGCTCAGCAGAACTAGATGTAGGTGATCCTACATCATCCTCCCCTTCTTTGGAAAAGCTTGACCTCAAGCTTGGTAACATGTCCTCCTCATGAAATGTAATCAAATCTGCAACATTGAAAGTAGAAGACACACCATAGCTACTAGGTAGCTTTAGTTTGTAAGCATTGTCATTTACTTTTTCCAAAATTTCGAACGGTCCATCAATTCTAGCACTTAACTTTGATTTCCTTTGTGTGGGAAACCTATCCTTTCTCAAGTAAATCCATACTAAGTCACCTTCTTTGAAAATCACTTCTTTTCTCTTTTGGTCCACTTTCTCTTTAACCTTATTATTCATTTTCTCAATCTTTTCCACAACTTGTTTATGCAACTTTTGGATCTCATTAGCTCTAGACTCGGCATCATGACTAAACTTCAAAGGTGTAGGAAAAGGCGTAAGATCTATAGGGGTTAAAGGATTAAGGCCATAAACTATAAAGAAAGGAGAAAACCCGGTTGTCTTGCTAGGAACTCGATTATAAGCAAATTCAGCATGTGGTAGCAATTGTTCCCATTGTTTAGGATTCTTAGTAATGAGGGCACGCAACAAGGTTCCTAAGGTCCTATTGGTCACTTCGGTTTGTCCATCAGTTTGGGGGTGGCTAGAACTACTAAAGTTAAGCTTGGTTCCCATCTTTTTCCACAAAGTAAGCCAAAAATGACTAAGAAACTTTGAATCTCTATCACTTACCATACTTCTTGCTATCCCATGTAGTCTTACTATTTCCTTAAAGTAAAGATTAGCAATGTTAACGGCATCATGTGTAGTATGACAAGCAATGAAGTGGGCCATCTTAGAGAACCTATCAACAACAACCATAATGGAATCCTTATTGTTAGAGGTTCTAGGAAGTCCGGTTATGAAGTCTAAGCTCACATCTTCCCATGGATTTTGTGGTGTAGGAAGAGGTTGGTAAAGACCTTGAGACGTTTTGTGGGCTTTGGCTTTTAGGCATTGCACACACCTCTTAATAATATGAATGACATCTTTAGCAAGTTTCGGCCAAAAGAAGGTCTCACTCACTAGAGCTATCGTCTTTTCTTCCCCAAAATGTCCTCCAAGTCCTCCCTCATGATATTCCTTAATTAAGGTCTCCCTAACACTATGTCTGGGCACACATAATTGATTACCTCGAAAGAGATATCCTTGAAAGAGGTAAAAAAGTCCTTGAGGTTTGTTATGACATTTTTCAAATATTTCTCCAAAATCAACATCATCAATATAACATTCTTTTAACAATTCCATCCCAACAACCTTAGTATTCAAAGTGCTCAAAAGCAAGTATCTCCTAGATAAAGCATCAGCTCCGGTGTTTAATTTACCCGCTTTGTGTTTAATGGTGAAATGAAAGGTTTGTAGGAACTCGACCCACTTAGCATGTCTAGATTGAAGTTTGTGTTGGCTTTGAATGAATTTTAAGGCCTCATGGTCAGAATGTAACACAAATTCTTTTGCAATCAAATAATGTCTCCAATGTTCTAAACATCTAATAATAGCATAAAACTCTTTATCATAAGTAGAATACTTCCTTTTAGCATCATTGAGTTTTTCACTAAAGTAAGCAAGGGGTTTGTTGTTTTGAGTAAGGACACCTCCAATCCCTACCCCAGATGCATCACACTCTACTTCAAAGATATCCTCAAAATTAGGCAAAGCAAGAACAGGTGCGGTGGTAAGTTTTTCTTTGATGGTGTCAAAGGCTGCTTGTGTTTTGGAATTCCATTCTATGGTCTTATGTTTTGTGAGTTCGGTGATAGGGGCCATGATTGAACTAAAGTTTGGGACAAACCTCCTATAAAAAGAAGCTAAACCATGAAATGATCTAACTTGGTGAATGGTGGTAGGAACAGGCCAGTCTCTAATAGCTTCAACTTTCTTTTCATCCGCTTTTATCCCCTCAATTGACACAATAAACCCAAGAAATTTTACTGATTCCGAAAAGAATTGACACTTTTCCAAATTACCATACAATTTTTCTTTAGCCAATACACTAAAAACTTGATGCAAATGTTTAACATGCTCGTCTTCACTTTTACTATACACCAAGATATCATCAAAATAAACCACAACAAATTGACCCAAGAAAGGCTTTAAAGTTTGGTTCATAAGTCTCATAAAGGTAGAAGGTGCATTAGACAACCCAAAGGGCATGACTAACCATTCATAAAGTCCTTCTTTAGTTTTAAATGCGGTTTTCCATTCATCCCCTTCATAAATTCTAACTTGGTGATATCCACTCCTAAGGTCGATTTTAGAAAAAACTTTCGAACCATATAAATCATCTAACAAGTCATTGAGTCTAGGTATTGGAAATCTATACTTGATGGTGATTCTATTAATGGCTCTACTGTCCACACACATCCTCATTTCTCCAGTTTTCTTAGGCACAAGTAAGGTAGGGACGGCACAAGGACTTATGGACTCTCTAATCAAACCTTTAGCTAACAATTCATCAACTTGTCTCCTAATTTCTTCGGTCTCTTTAGGATTAGTTCTATAGGCTGGTTTGTTAGGTAATGTGGAACCGGGAATGAAATCAATCTTATGTTGTATGTCCCTTTTTGGTGGAAGTCCATTAGGTATCTCAATAGGAAAAACATGCGCAAATTCATCAAGTAAAGGCACAAGCAAAGGGTGATCATGCAAAACAGATTCGGTTTCATCATTTAGCAATAATAATTCTTTTCGTTCCGCAAATTCATGTTGTTCACTTTTAAGTATAGGAATCAAAGAATGAAAATTTGTTAAAGTTGCTTGTAATTTAGAATTATGGCCAGGTGCATATGGAGCTAACGTGATCTTTTTCTTATTTAAAACAAAAGTATGTGTATTTTTAAAGCCATCATGCATAACTTTTCTATCATATTGCCAAGGTCTTCCTAATAAAACATGACATGCATCCATAGGTATAACATCACATAAAAGACTCTCCTTATAACTATTGCCTATTGAAAACGATAGTAAAACTTGAGAGTTTACAGGAATACCTTTGTTTTGATTCAACCATTGAATCATGTATGGCTCGGGGTGTGGAGTGGTGGTGAGATTAAGCTTGTCCACCATAGTCTTTGAAGCGACATTAGTGCAACTTCCTCCATCAATGATAAGCGAACAGATCTTACCTTTAACCGTACATTTTGTGTGGAAGATTGCTTCCCTTTGTTGGTTTGGATCTTTGGCTTTGACCCCACTAAGAGCTCTTCGCATGACCAGTAGTTCTCCTTCATCCGGATATATCATTTCCTCATCAAGTTCTTCATTGTCAACGAAATCCTCCACGTTTTCTTCTTGATAATCTTCAAACTCAACCAAGTTCACCATTTTTCGGTTTGGGCATTCGGAAGAAATATGTCCTAGGCCTTGACACTTAAAACATCTCCTAGGTGTGAATGAATTGGTGTTTGGTTTGGGTGTATTGGGCATGCTTAGGGGCTGCTTTGAGTTATTGTTTTGCAAAGCTTTTGAATCTTGTGAATGGGCTTTAGAATAGGAATGGGAAGTGTTCTTTTGGTAGGAATTGAAATTGGTCGTTCTTGCTGAAGTGAAACGTGAGGTTTCCTTCATTTTAGTTCTTTGTTGTTTATCCACTTTATGTGCAAGGTTAATTAAATCATCAAGGCAAGCATAAGGTTGTAATTCAACAATGTTTCTGATTTTTGAATCTAAACCATTTAAAAATCTTACCAAAGTTTGATGATCATCCTCCTTAAGGTCGCACCTCATTATCATTGTCTCGAACTCTCGACCATACTCTTCTACACTCCTGCCATCTTGTTGTAGATGTTGAAGTTTGGTGAAATTCTCTTGCATGTAGTATGAAGGCAGAAACTTTTCCTTCATTTGCTTCTTCATCTTTTCCCATGATCTAATCTTGTCTTTCCCTTCTCTTTCTCGTTTTGCACATTTGCTAGCCCACCAAGTAGAAGCATATTTGCGCAATTTTAATGCTACTATCTTTACCTTCTTTTCTTCATCCGTATTCTTGTAATCAAATACTCTTTCAACGGTTCTTACCCATTCAAGGAACTCATCTCCATCTAATCTTCCTTCAAATTCTGGAATGTCGACTCTAAGATCATCTCCACGGCTTGTTTGCCTACTAACTTTAGGACTTTCAGACTCATAATCCCCACCTTCCCTTAAGGTGCGTTTTAGGTCTAGATACTCTTTAAGTTGGGTTTGTAGGTATTTAATGGTGGCATTTTGCTCTTCAACAATTCTGCTCAAATCACTTGTTTCTCCTTCACCACTTTGAGACATGGTGTTATGCTTTGTGAATGAACGAAATTAAGGCTTGGAGCGTAGCCTTGGCTCTGATACCAAGATGATATAGATTGGTATGCCTCAAAACAAAACCAAGCTATATGCACACGTAGTTTGCTGTTTTCGTTTAATGAATTTGTTTTTTTGTGATTTTTGTGGTTTTATAACAAGGGAAAATGAAATGTATGTGTTGATTTTTTTCAACTGAAAATGGCTTGCCAAAGGTTGCTTCGATACAGATACACCACGAAACAAATCTAAGGGCTCCTAAGAACACATTCAAACTTTAGCCAAAAGAATGAAAAGCATAGGAACTTCAAATTACTTAAACTAATCCAAGTTAAAGTAAATTGCAAATAAGAACAAAGAAAATTGCTCAATAGGAAGTTTGTATTGAAAGTGTTGAATATTATCTGAAACAAGCTAAGGCTTATTTATACTTATAAGGAGATAAGCCAGCAAGAAACAAAATAGCAAAGAATCCACTTGCAACGGCTACAAATCAGCCATACACCCACTTGCAACAGCTACAAATCAGCTATACACCCACTTGAACCAGCTACAAATCAGCTATTATTTGCAATATGTTTGACTAATCTTCAAATGATATTTTTGGGCTGACAAGTAGATAAGATCTTCATGATATATCCCTCACAATCTTCAAGAAATAATGCTGAAAATTTCAGCTGCAAGTAGTGTCTCAACGTCTTAATTTTGCTAAATATATTTTTTTAATCATCCACTTGCTGAACTTTCATATTTATATTCTTCATATTTCCTTGGTTAATTTGCTTGATATTTTCAGCTGCTTGCTTGCGTTTCAATCGCATAATATTCGACCCATGAGCAAAATTAAATACTAAACTCAAATAAAAGAAAAGTACAACTCGACTAACTAAGCATGAGAAATGATTAAGCTTGATCCTAAACCTGGCTTTAATCATCTCGAAGAAAACAAAAGACCCAAATACTCGAAATAAAATAAACGACTTAAATAATAAAACGACCCAAAAAAAAGAAGACTTAGTTTATGACTACGAAATTAAAGGATTTCAGTTTTGGACCTTGAATTTGAGCGTCCTCCATTTGATGCATCATTATATTAATCTTGGCTAGCTCAGCAGAACTAGATGTAGGTGATCCTACATCACAAAGGCAACGTGAGAATAGACCTAAGATTCATTCATGGGAGAAACTTAGGAAACGCCTTAGGAGAAAGTACATTCCCACTAATTACAAGCAACAACTCTACACCAAGTGGAGTAATTTGAGGCAAGACCCTAGGACAGTAGCTGAGTGTATGCAAGAAGGGGAAAGATTGACTGCCCTGTGTGAGAAACACGAACCAGAAGAGAGGAAGATTGGGAGGTTCTTAAGTGGGTTAAGGGAAGATTTAAGGGAGAGAATTGAGGTGATGCAGAACTTGACTTATGAAGGAGCATGCAATAGTGCCCTAACATTTGAGAAATCAGCAAAGAGGAGAGTTGTACAACCTACACCCTTGGTCAGTAAAATGAGAGAACACAGCACCCATAGGGCACCTACACAAAATACAGCACAAGACTCAACTGTTGGCAATAGGGCAACTGCACATTTTCCTCACAGCAGTACTGCACAACACGCCCCTGCAATTAGGGAAACACAGCAGTGTGCACCCATTGTTAAGACTATACATGTTGATAATGTGGAACTAAACAGACCACACTTGCAAGCTTCATCTACATGCACAACCCTACATGTTGATAATGTTGAGATGAATGGATTTTATTTCACTGAAGATGCGATTACACACACGTTTCATAGTAGCTTTAAGCCACCTGCACAGAAACCAGCACAACACCTACCTGCCAGCAGTAGCACAGGTTCACATTTGCCACTCATTAGCACTACACAACCCTACATTGCATCAATTAGTCCTTACACAGCGAGACAACTCACAGCAAAAGAAAAGGAAGTGAACCCTAAGGATGTCATACCTCCTACACAGACCACGCAAACACCTACGCATTTATTAGGAAGGAAGGAGTATGATGATAAAGATGATAATGATAGACACATAACCAAGCTACCCTTCTATGAGACCATTACATTACATAAAATACCTCAAGGCATGAACTCCAAACTAACCTTCATGCATGTATTCTGTGTTGATATTCATGGAGGATTTGCACATAGTGGCTATCCTCATCTGCATTTTGAACATTTCTCATTTGCATGTATGTATGACCTTAATCCTTGGAATGCTACTACCTTAGTTCATTTATTTTTGCAGGATAGAAGTGCAAGGAACCCAAGGAAGCAAGCAAGCACAGCCCAGCAACCACATGCTCAGGTTCAGACAGTAGCAAATGCATACTCTGTTGATGCAGCCAACAGCCATGTTTCACCCTACCACACGAGCTTAGAATTGAGGACAATTCTTTTTCAAGAAGGGGGGATTGAACCATATCAACTAGGTTCAAATGGAGATAGCAGCAAAGACTCAAGAAGCAACCCAAGAAGAATGGAATTCAACAACAACAAGAGCAACAAACACCACCATGTTGATTTTGATGGAGTTTGTATGGATTCTGATTTTATGCATTCTACACAAAAGGATGAATCAAATACAAGCCAAAACAATGAAGAAGATAAGCAATTAATTATGGGAAAGCAAGAACAAAAGCTTAGAAACAAAGAAGACCAGCAGCAAGCCAAGATCAGAGGCATTCAAGACCATCAGCAGCCCCTGACCAGTTCCAACGACCAGGCTACCTTGGCGGACCTGTACAGACGAACCCTGAGCCCAAGGGATGACGTGGAGGGCATAATTGGAATCTCCACACTAGGACCTAGCCATCATGGTCCAAGGGTCCCACGCGTGATCATTGGAAGCATGTGGAAAAGTGAGGCAAAGGTCACACAGTCAACATGGTCAGTAAGCTCGAACATGCAACAGCTTCTGACCACTGACCAGGCCAGCTTGGCAAGCCCATCCAGACACGACCTGGACCCGTATGCTGACGTGGAGGGTAGGGTTGGAATCTTTGCACAAGGGTCTAGCCACCATGGTCCAAGAGCCCTCTTGAAAGTCAACGGAAAGGCATTGAAATCAGAGCACAAGGTTGCTTAGTCAACGACCAGCAGGAGGACTTTCACACAGCTGCTGATGTTTCTGTTTTGGCTTTAATAAACACATGTATGTGCACGTGATGTATATTACCGTTATGACCGTTGCCCCTTCATGTAACTTCAATTATTCTTAGTGTCTAGGCTTATATATAGATGATTCATGCATTGTAAAGGCACGTTGATTGTTGAATAAAAATTCCAAAATTTCAGAAATTTTCAAGTGTTTGAAACTTTCTTCAATTGCTTGCAATTGGGTTACTTGGGCCAGTTTGCCCTTCGTGTTTGTGTGAAAACCTTGATCAGTCTTCAAGGCCACGCTGCACTCATCCAAGAACAATCGATAATTCCCTTGATTTATCAAAGGAATTCTCCATTGTTGCATTGAAAAGGGGCTTGGTAGTCCACCCTTGATCAAGGCACTGCCCAGCAGTATTGGAATATCCTTCCATATCTTCGTGTGTTCAATCCATTCCATTGCATTCACCACGCACACATACATCAATAGTTCATTGTTCATTGATCATTGATCCTTGTTCATTCTTCATCGTTCATTCATCATTGATCATTGATGCTTATTCATTCTTCATAGTTCATTGTTCATTGATCATTGATCCTTGTTCATTCTTCATCGTTCATTCATCATTGATCATTGATCCTTATTCATTCTTCATCGTTCATTCTTCATTCATCATTGATCCTTATTCATTCTTCATCGTTCGTTCTTCATAGATCATTGATTCTTGTTCATTCTTCATCGTTCATTCATCATTGATCATTGATCCTTATTCATTCTTCATCGTTCATTCATCATTGATCATTGATCCTTATTCATTCTTCATCGTTCGTTCTTCATTGATCATTGATCCTTGTTCATTCTTCATCGTTCATTCTTCACTGATCATTGATCCTTGTTCATTCTTCATCGTTCATTCTTCACTGATCATTGATCCTTGTTCATTCTTCATCGTTCATTCATCATTGATCATTGATCCTTATTCATTCTTCATCGTTCATTCTTCATTGATCATTGATCCTTGTTCATTCTTCATCGTTCATTCATCATTGATCATTGATCCTTATTCATTCTTCATCGTTCATTCTTCATAGATCATTGATTCTTGTTCATTCTTCATCGTTCATTCTTCATTGATCATTGATCCTTATTCATTCTTCATCGTTCATTCTTCATTGATCATTGATCCTTTTTCATTCTTCATCGTTCATTGTTCATTGATCATTGATCCTTGTTCATTCTCCATCGTTCATTCATCATTGATCATTGATCCTTGTTCATTCTTCATCGTTCATTCTTCATTGATCATTGATCCTTGTTCCTTCTTCATCGTTCATTCATCATTGATCATTGATCCTTGTTCATTCTTCATCGTTCATTCTTCACTGATCATTAATCCTTGTTCATTCTTCATCGTTCAATGTTCATTATTCATTGATCCTTGTTCATTCTTCATCGTTCATTCTTCATTGATCATTGATCCTTTTTCATTGTTCATCGTTCGTTCTTTATTGATGATTGATCCTTGTTCATTCTTCATCGCTCAATGAGGCATATCAGCTAGGCTCACGTGAGGAAAACAACAATAAGCCAAAAGCTAGCAATGAATCAATCAACAACAACAAGAAACACAACAACCGAAGCAATGTTGTTGGTTCTGATTTTGATGATAATGCACATGGTTCTGTACTAAGACCTTCAACATGGAGTCTTGATGATTCAAGTTCAAACCAAGACATGCCAACAAAGGGTGAACTAATTAAGGAAGGCCAAGACTCAAGAAACAACCCAAAGAAACCAACAGCAACCCAAGATAAGAAGCATTCTGACCATCAGCAGCTCATGACCAACCCCACTGACCAGGCCACCTTGGCGGGCCTGTACAGACGAACCCTAAGCCCATGGGATGACGTGGAGGGCATAATTGGAATCTCCACACTAGGACCTAGCCATCATGGTCCAAGGGTCCTACGCGTGATCATTGGAAGCATGTGGAAAAGTGAGGCAAAGGTCACACAGTCAACATGGTCAGTAAGCTCGAATATGCAACAGCTTCTGACCACTGACCAGGCCAGCTTGGCAAGCCCATCCGGACACGACCTGAACCCGTATGCTGACGTGGAGGGTAGGTTTGGAATCTTTGCACAAGGGTCTAGCCACCATGGTCCAAGAGCCCTCTTGAAAGTCACCGGAAAGACATTAAAATCAGAGTACAAGGTCGCGTAGTCAACAGCTGCTGCATAGTCTTCATTGTTCTGTTTTAAGTGTTCTTAGGCGTGTGTATTAGCCACGTGTAAATATAGCCGTTAATAACCGTTAGGCCTTCATGTAATTAGCCTACTCCTCATTCATAGCTTATAAATAGGTGATTCATGCATTGTAATGGACGTTGATTGTTGAATAAAATTCCAAATTTCAGAAAACTTCAAGTGTTTGAATTTTTCTTCAATTGCTTGCAATTGGGTTACTTGGGCCAGCTTGCCCTCCATTGAACGTGCATCCTCTTGATCAGTCTTCAAGATTGCACTTCAACCTATCCAAGAACATTGATCATTCCCTTGATTAATCAAAGGAATTTGTCATTGTTGCGTTGAAAAGGGGCTTGGCAGTCCAACCCTTGACAAAGCACTGTGTTCAGTCTTGGAATATCCTCCATATATCTTCGTGTCCAATCCATTCCATTGCATTCACCACGCACACATACATCAATTGGTATCAGAGCAAGGACGTGTAGGGCTTGAATTTCATCATTAGTCATTGGTGAAGACGAGTTCTTAACATTCTAGTTGGTATCATCAGAGGAATCAAGAACCAGGGCGATTTTTTTTGTTCATGTTCGATTTCAGTGGCGATTCTCTTCAATTTCGGTTGTTTTCTTTCTTTTTGTTTAATTGCTTTGTGAATTAGTGTTCCTGCATATAATTCGTTGCATTTTCCTCACATTTGTTTGATCAATTGTGCATACATCATCTGAATTTCACGAAATTGGTTCAGAAACCCTAAAGAACTTAGTTCTTGAAGGAGTTTCTGAAATTGGCGATTTTCCTTTGCACATTCGTTTAAGTTTCATTTGAATTAGTTAACATAGAGTTGCATTTGCATCACCATTGCATTTTTGTTTACAAATTGATCGAATTTGTGGATTGGGTTCTGCAAACAATCACAGAAGAACACCTCTTCAATTCTGATTTGCATAACATTGCATTTTGCGATTTCATTTTTGCATTATTTGTCTAAATTTCATGCTGAATTAGTTAAAATAAATTTGCATTTACATTATCATTGCATCTTGTTTACAATTTGATTGTAACTGTGACTGCACATTACATACCATCACAAAAAATCACATTGCTGTTCTGATTTGTGTGATATTGATGTTCATAACTGAATTTTCATACCAGCTCCTGCATATTTGGTTGCAATCAATAATAACTAAGGAATTTGCATTTAACAAATCATCTAAAGAACTAAGTAATTGCTGTTAATTCATTGCAAGGAAGGCTGCACAGAACACAATTGTTAAAATCTGATTTTCTGTTGTAAAACAGAACCATTGTGCCTTCATTTCTAATTCTTGCATATTTTGTTGTAATACATAGTAAAATAACCAAATTGAAAATTAGCAAAATTCATTTAAAGTACAAGGTGACTATTATTGTTCATTTCAAAGCAAAATTGTGCACAGACACAATTGTTCAATCTGAGTTCTGTTACAAAACAGAACAAGCTTACTGCATTCGTTTTTTTTTCATTCCATTTACATACATCAATTGCTGCACTATTTCTTCCTTTGCATATTTGGGTTTAAGTCAACAATTCATCATAATTACAAGATACTTACTGCTATTTCATTTAAAGAAAATTCGTGTAAAAAAATTCAGAAGCCAGATCACAACAGTTGCTTGTTGTGCACAGAACCAGCTTGCTGCATTCAGTTCATCATTGCATATTTGCATATTGCATAGCCTTGTGTGTTTGCATTCATATAGATCATCATGAATTTAGAAGAAAAATTTGATGCATTAGTAAATATGGTCACTCATTTGAGTTTAACTGTTAATGAGTTGAAGAACACCACACCACAGTACTGATGTGATTATGCGTGTGAAAATGAAGGACTTAATACGCACAATCACAATGTGACTCAAACCAAGGATATTCCAAGACTGAAAATCAGCTTCTTGAATAGAGTTGGACTGCCAAGCCTCTTTTCAAGACAACACCCGTGCTTTCCTTTGATGAATCAAGGGAATACTCAATGTTCTTGGATAGGGTGTAGTGTGGCCTTGAAGACTGATCAAGGATTCACACCAACACGAAGGGCAAACTGGCCCTAGTAACCCCAATTGCAAGCAATTGTGAAAAAATTCAAACACTGAATTTTTTTGAGAAAAACTTTCATTAAGCAACAACGTGTTCTTACAATGAATGAACCACATATTTATAGAACTAGGCTACATGAACAAAGGCATGAAAATACACGTGGGTAACTAATTCTAACGGTCATATGGCTCATGTGCATTACACGTGCTAATTAAAACCAAAATAAAACAAACAGAAGCTGTGCATCAGCTGTTCGACTAATCTGTCGAATGGGCGACCTTGAGCTCAGATTTCCGTCCTTCTTTAGTGACTTCCAGAAGGGTCCTTGGACCATGGCAGCTAGTCCCAAGTGTGGAGATTCCAAATATGCCTTCCACGTCATCCCACGGGCTCGGGTCACGTCTGGACGGGCTTGCCAAGGTGGCCTGGTCATCGGTTTTGGTCCGTAACTGCTGCTGGTCTGTTTTGCTGATTTTTGTCATGCCTTCTTGTTCTTTTGTTGCTTCAATCAATTGCATCTGGTTTCCCTTAATTAATTCATCACTTCCTTGTATGTATTGGTTGCATTAGAAGTCTTTCTCGTTTAGTGTTGAAGCTGGTTCAGAAGCTTAGTTCAGAGGCTTCAAGTTCAAATGTGTTGTTCATGACATTACTTGTTTTACTTGGATACTCTTGGCTTCCTTGAATCTGAACCAATATGGTTCAATCCCTCCTTCTTGGAAAAAGAATTGTCCTCAATTCTTGACCCTCTCCTTGCATGTTTGGGCTAGCTAAAGGTGACACGAACACTCTGTACAAGCTGCCACTATACGCGAGACTGAATAACACAACCAGATTGCTTTGCTGCTGCACCTGTAGTATTGTTTAAAATACTTTCCCTAAGGCTGCTCAATCAACCGGCTAATATATGATACTGAATATGGGTTTACATTCACAACATGTTGTTGAATGATGCTGTTCTGATTCACCTGTTGCTGCTGTACTTTTGCACACTAATCGGCCTTCTGACCTCAACATACCAATTGATAGGACAACAACGTTGCTGCACCCAACCAACAGTTGCACAACTTAACGGGCACAACAAAAACCTCACTACTGCAGCTGTACAGTTGAGCATCCAACAGCCTATGAATTTTCAATAGCTCCTCACAGACTAAACATAACTTCATCATTTGCTGTACCTGGTGCACCTCTAACCCAGCAAGACTGAACTTCTGTGTATTGACATCATACAAACTGCACAAACACCACAATAATAGACAACTACTAGCAAGACTTCAATTAAATAGGAATCAAGTTCCCCATGACCATCACACATGTAAGGAAGAATGCTCTTGCCCTTACTTGCATAATCAACCACACCCATATATTAAACAAGCTTACCAAGAAGATTAGCTTGCTCGTATTACCAAGGCTACACTCTACTTGTTGCATTTTCCCTTTCATAGAAAAAATCCTTCCTCGAATTTTTGTAGGATGAACCTCAACAAATCTACTAACATGAACAAACTCCACAAAGTGTGTTTGTTTAACCACACGATCAATGTGAACAAACTTTTCTTCCGTAGCTTGCACAACATGTGAACTAGGCCTCAAACTTGAAGGATAATTCACCACTTCTAAGGGTTGCATAAAAGAACCAACATCCTCAACATTAGTTGTCTCAACGGTTTCTTCAAGATCATTAACAACCTCTACACATGATGCTTCAACAATCACTTCACTATCTTCCACAATGGACGGTTCTAATGGTGTGCTTTGTGTATCAACATGCTTTGAAATAATTTCAAATCTAATCCTAACTGGATCAAAATCAGGATTAAACTCATGAATAATCACCATTTTAGAATCCCCATGTTGCTCTTGCAATTGTTGTTGAAATCTCAGCTTTTCTTCATGAAGTTCAAGCCTCCTCTTCAAGTTTTGCTTTTGACTCCTAACATCCACCAATTGTTTAAGACAAAGACTCAATTGAGTCCAATCCCTTTGACGGTAACAATCCACTTTCAACCTCACAAGCCTTTCCTCCTCCAAATTCAATATGTTAAGGTGAAGGTTTTCAAGTGCACACTCTAGTTTATCCACTGACTTATGCTTGTTCATGTCTGCTGCCGTTGTTTTCTTATTCTAAGGTTTAAGACTTTCTCAAAATTTAAGTATGAGAGTAAGGATAAAAGTGAAAAGAAGGAAAAACAAAGAAATGAAGTATGGAATTATTTGTGCACAAAAACAGAAAGTAAACCAGAACCAAAGAGCCAAATTCAGAAATCTGTTGTGAAATGTTTGCTATTGAAAACCCGACCAAACCAACTCCAAGTATGATGAAACTTGGTGACAACACACCTCAAGATGTCTACAAGCACCCCAAATTGGAAATACTCAAATACGTGGTCTAGTTTGATCACAATTCAAATATTCCTCCAAACATCCAATCTGAACTATTTTTGTGACCTTTGGTCTAAAACACTTGCGCATTTTTTTTTTCACAACTCCAATGACTACACCACAAGGCTTAACAAAAACTAGACTCAAAAATACCCAAAGTGAAAAAAAGAAACAATGAAAAAGACTCAAAAATGAAGGAAACACAATGAAAATACAGAAGACAAGTACAAATGAGACTCTCCTGTACTTTAAGAAACAACAAGGAAATGGGTAAATCAAGAAACCTATAAAACGTAAGAAATAGTGCAAAAATGATATGGTTTCATGAATTTAGGATAGAGTTTAGTAATTTGGTGAAAGATGAGAGCAAAATAAAAGAATCTTGAAAGGTTTTCGAAGACAACTTACCAAGGTACCCGGATTTCATTGGTTTTGGGCAGTCTGTAAAGAAAAATTCATATCTCCTTAACCACAACGCCAAATCCAAAGATTCCAAAGCCAAAAGTTTCCCAACTCAACCCCAAATACCGTGTAAAAACAGTTTTGAAAATAAATCACAATACGATCCCCAAAACACCACTACTTTCGACCCCAAATGCAGTCAGTTTCTGACAGCTTCTATTCTTCTTGTTTTTGCGACTTTTATCTGTTGTTTCTCATAAAAAAACGATTGAATTAGAACCCTAAGGACTTTGAGGCTCTGATACCAATTGATGTGATTATGCGTGTGAAAATGAAGGACTTAATACGCACAATCACAATGTGACTCAAACCAAGGATATTCCAAGACTGAAAATCAGCTTCTTGAATAGAGTTGGACTGCCAAGCCTCTTTTCAAGACAACACCCGTGCTTTCCTTTGATGAATCAAGGGAATACTCAATGTTCTTGGATAGGGTGTAGTGTGGCCTTGAAGACTGATCAAGGATTCACACCAACACGAAGGGCAAACTGGCCCTAGTAACCCCAATTGCAAGCAATTGTGAAAAAATTCAAACACTGAATTTTTTTGAGAAAAACTTTCATTAAGCAACAACGTGTTCTTACAATGAATGAACCACATATTTATAGAACTAGGCTACATGAACAAAGGCATGAAAATACACGTGGGTAACTAATTCTAACGGTCATATGGCTCATGTGCATTACACGTGCTAATTAAAACCAAAATAAAACAAACAGAAGCTGTGCATCAGCTGTTCGACTAATCTGTCGAATGGGCGACCTTGAGCTCAGATTTCCGTCCTTCTTTAGTGACTTCCAGAAGGGTCCTTGGACCATGGCAGCTAGTCCCAAGTGTGGAGATTCCAAATATGCCTTCCACGTCATCCCACGGGCTCGGGTCACGTCTGGACGGGCTTGCCAAGGTGGCCTGGTCATCGGTTTTGGTCCGTAACTGCTGCTGGTCTGTTTTGCTGATTTTTGTCATGCCTTCTTGTTCTTTTGTTGCTTCAATCAATTGCATCTGGTTTCCCTTAATTAATTCATCACTTCCTTGTATGTATTGGTTGCATTAGAAGTCTTTCTCGTTTAGTGTTGAAGCTGGTTCAGAAGCTTAGTTCAGAGGCTTCAAGTTCAAATGTGTTGTTCATGACATTACTTGTTTTACTTGGATACTCTTGGCTTCCTTGAATCTGAACCAATATGGTTCAAGTACCCATCAACTCCACAACCTAACCCTAACCATGAACATGCAAAAGAGGATAAAACCATGAGAATTGATATACATGAATTTGATGGCACATCTCATGATCCGGAGGTGTACATTGCATGGGAGAAAAGGGTAGAACGTTATTTTGAATTGAGAGACACCCACCCAGCCCATCAGTACAAGGTTGCAAAAGTAAAATTAACAAAGCTAGCTGCAACTTGGCTTGAAGGAATTCAAAGGCAAAGAAAACGTGAGAATAGACCTAAGATTCATTCATGGGAGAAACTTAGGAAACGCCTTAGGAGAAAGTACATTCCCACTAATTACAAACAACAACCCTACACCAAGTGGAGTACTTTGAAGCAAGACCCTAGGACAGTAGCTAAGTGTATGCAAGAAGGGGAAAGCTTGACTGTCCTGAGTAAAAAAAAAAACGAACCAGAAGCGAGGAAGGGTGGAAGGCTCCTAGGAGGGCTGAAGGAAGACCTAAGGGAGACGATTGAGGTGATGGAGAACTTGCACTATGAAGAGGCTTGTAGTAGTGCATTGTGAGCCATATCAGCTAGGCTCAAATAAGGGCAGCAACAAAGAACCAAGAAACAACCCAAGAGAAATGGAATACAACAACAACAAGAGCAACAAACACCAATATGTTGATTTGGATGCAGTTTGTAAAGCTTCTGATTTTATGCACAATAGGCCTTCCTCTACACATAACAATAAGATCAAGATAAGCCAAAATAATAAGGAAGATCATGAACTAATTATGGGAAAGCAAAGGCAAAAGTTTGAAACCTCAAATGAGCACAGAAGACCTACAGCAACCCAAGTTCAGAAACATCAGCAGCCTCTGATCTATTCCATTGACCAGGCCACCTTGGCGGGCCTACCCAAACGAACCCAAAGCCCATTGGATGACGTGGAGGGTAGGGTTGGAATCTTTGCACATGGACCTAGCTACCATGACCAAGAGTTCCCCTGGAAGTCACCAGAGGTGGGCTGAAAGTAGAGGCCAAGGTCGCCCAGTTGACAGAGGAGCCCATAGCTGCTGCCTTGTTCTGTTTTAAGCTCTTTGGCGCGTGTATAGGCACGTGTTTGTAAATAGCCGTTAATAACCGTTAGGCATTCATGTAGATAGCCTACCTTTCATTCCTAGCTCTATATATAGTTGATTCAAGCATTGTAAAGACATTGGTTTTGTTGAATAAATTTCCAAATTTCAGAAAATTTCAAGTGTTTGAAATTCTCTTCAATTGCTTGCAATTGGGTTACTTGGGCCAGTTTGCCCTTCATTGATTGTGCATCCTCTTGATCAGACCTTCAAGATTGCACTTCAATCTATCCAAGAACATTGATCGTTCCCTTGATTAATCAAAGGAATTCATCATTGTTGCGTTGAAAAGGGGCTTGGCAGTCCAACCCTTGACAAAGCATTGCCCAGCAATCTTGGAATATCCCCCTATAAGTCACTGTGATTCAATTTCAATTCCATTCCATTTTGCATTACAAACGTAAACACATCAATTGGTATCAGAGCAAGGACGTGTAGGGCTTGAATTTCATCCTCATTCATTGGTGAAGACGAATTCTTTGCTTGAACAATCAGAGGAATCAAGAATTCAGAGAACTAGGGCGATTTTCTGTTCGTGTTCGATTTCAGTGGCGATTCTCTTCAAATTTCGGTTGTTTTCTTTCCTTTTGTTTAACTACTTCATGAATTAATGTTCCTGAATATATTTCGTTGCATTTCCATTGAATTTGATTGGTGATTCGTGCATACATTGTCTGATATTCACGAAAATTGTTTTGAAACCCTAAAGAACCCAGTTCTTGAAGGAGTTTTTGCAATTCGCGATTGTATTCTGCATATTTGTTTGAATTACATTTTGAATTGATAAAATAGAAGGTTACATTCATATCTCATTGTCTATTACTTGCAAATTGATCATATTCGTGACTGTGCACGATTGAAGAACATCATAGAAGAACAGTTCTTCAATTCTGATTTTTTTTTTGTTTTGTGATCTTGCTGTGCACGATTGAAGTTTCTTTTTGTTCCTTTGTGCATATGTGCTATAATAAACGAATAACTAAGGAATTCACATTAGCAAATCATCTAAAGAACAAAGTGATTGTTGTTATTCCATTAAAAGTCAAATTGTGCACAGAACACAATTGCTCAATCTGATTCTGTTGAACAGAACCATTGCTGCACCCATTTCTTTCCTTTGCATATTTGGGTTTAAGTCAACAATTCATCATAATTACAAGATACTTACTGCTATTTCAATTAAAGAAAATTCGTGTAAAAAATTCAGAAGCCCAGATCACAACAGTTGCTTGTTGTGCACAGTATCAGCTTGCTGCATTCAGTTCATCATTGCATATTTGCATATTGCATAGCCTTGTGTGTTTGCATCATATAGATCATCATGAATATGGAAGAGAAATTTGATGCATTAGTCAATATGGTCACCCAATTGAGTTTGACTGTTAATGAGCTTAGGAACACAACCCCACAATACCGACATCAACCACAGCACCCACACCAAGACCTTAACATTGAGGCTGCAAGGGAAGATAAATCCATGAGAGTTGATGTGTATGAGTTTGATGGTACTTCACATGACCCTGAGATATACGTAGAATGGGAAAAGGGGGTGGAACGCTACTTTGAATATAAGGAGATACACCCAGATCACCAATACAAAATAGCTAAAGTGAAGCTAACCAAGTTAGCAGCAACTTGGCTTGAAGGAAATCAGAGACAAAGAACACGTGAGAATAGATCTAAGATCAATACTTGGGAGAAGCTTAGAAAACATCTTAGAAGGAAGTACATTCCAGCCAATTATAAGCAACAACTATACACTAATTGGAGTAATTTGAGGCAAGGCTCTAGGACAGTAGCTGAATATATACAAGAAGGGGAAAGATTGACTGTCTTATGTGATATAAATGAGCCCGAAGAAATGAAGATAGGGAGGTTTTTAAGTGGGCTGAGGGAGGACCTGAGAGAGAAGGTGGAGGTGATCCAAAACCTAACATATGAAGGGGCCTGTAACAGTGCCTTAATCTTTGAATAATCAGCAAAGAGGAGAGCCACACAAAACACACCTATGGTGAACAGAATGAGAGAAAACAGCAGCAATAGAGCTCCTGCACAGAACCCAGCACATGACTCACCTAGTGGCCATAGGGCAACGGCACATCTCCCTTACAGTAGCACAACACAACCTCACAATATATGTACTGATTCTCACATAGAAAGGCAACTCACAGCAAAAGAGAAGGACATGAACCCTAAGGATGTTATGTGTTTTAAGTGCCATGGGCATGGTCATTACAAAAGAAATTGCCCCAATGCTCGAGCCTTCACACAAAGAGAATGGGAGGAAATTAATAGTAGGAAGGGACCAAGGGCTATGCTAGTGCACATAGAAGGCAAAGGGGAGGAAGTCAAATTACCACCCACACCTGAGGATGAGTATGAAGGTTCCTTTAGAGTCAATAGCTTGGGATTAATGGAGAAAGTCATGGATAGCACTACTGAGGATAGTGAAGAGGAGGGAGGAATAGAGCACATTTACCCTGAGGAGGAGCTTCACAATTTGGTGATTAGGAGAAATTTTCACATGGTCCCACAGGTCAAGAATTTAGACCAAAGAGAAAACATTTTTCAAACAAAATGTAAGATAGGGAACAAGCTATGTGATTTGATCATTGATGGAGGAAGCGAATCCAATTGTGTGAGTAAAGAGTTAATCAAAACTTTAGGATTGACCACTACACCTCACCCTCGACCATACACATTAAGGTGGTTAGATGATCACACAAAGAATGCAGTTAGTAAACAATGCTTGGTGAATTTTAGCATAGGCACATACAATGACCAAGTGCTTTGTGATGTTTTAGCCATGGATGCTTGTCATGTATTGCTTGGGAGACCATGGCAACATGATAGGAAAACTATTCATAATGGTTTCACCAATGTTTATTCACTACGGCACGAAGGCAAGATTAAGGAGTTAATACCACTACCACCTCACAAAGCCATACCTCCTACCAAGACCAAGCAAACACCTACGCATTTATTAGGGAGGAAGGAATATGATACCAAGGATGATAGTGTTAGACACATAACCAAGCTAACCTTCTATGAGACCATTAAACTACATGGAAAACTTCAAGGTGTTAGTAGTTATGAGGATCCTAATTCCCCTAATACACGTCTGAGTAATTCCTACATTAGGTTGAGCATAAAAATAAAATTCAATGTTACATGGCACCCTCAAATGGATGGTCAAAGGAAGGTGACCAGTAAAACCTTGGGGCATATCTTAAAGGACTTAGTAGAGAGAAACAAACAGGATTGGAACAAAACTTTAACCCACAATGAAATTGCACATAATGGAAATCCTCATCTGCATTCTGAACATTTCTCATTTGCATGCATGTATGACCTTAATCCTTGGAATGCTACTACCTTAGTTCATTTGTCTTTGCAGAACAAAGGTGCATGGAACACAAGGAAGACAACAAGCACAGTTCCATACACCGCTGCTCAGGTGCAGACAGTAAAGAATGCAGCCAGCAGCCATGTTTCACCCTACCGCATGAGCTTGGAATTGAGGACAATTCTTTTTCAAGAAGGGGGGATTGAGCCATATCAGCTAGGCTCAAATAAGGGCAGCAACAAAGAACCAAGAAACAACCCAAGAGAAATGGAATACAACAACAACAAGAGCAACAAACACCAATATGTTGATTTGGATGCAGTTTGTAAAGCTTCTGATTTTATGCACAATAGGCCTTCCTCTACACATAACAATAAGATCAAGATAAGCCAAAATAATAAGGAAGATCATGAACTAATTATGGGAAAGCAAAGGCAAAAGTTTGAAACCTCAAATGAGCACAGAAGACCTACAGCAACCCAAGTTCAGAAACATCAGCAGCCTCTGATCTATTCCATTGACCAGGCCACCTTGGCGGGCCTACCCAAACGAACCCAAAGCCCATTGGATGACGTGGAGGGTAGGGTTGGAATCTTTGCACATGGACCTAGCTACCATGACCAAGAGTTCCCCTGGAAGTCACCAGAGGTGGGCTGAAAGTAGAGGCCAAGGTCGCCCAGTTGACAGAGGAGCCCATAGCTGCTGCCTTGTTCTGTTTTAAGCTCTTTGGCGCGTGTATAGGCACGTGTTTGTAAATAGCCGTTAATAACCGTTAGGCATTCATGTAGATAGCCTACCTTTCATTCCTAGCTCTATATATAGTTGATTCAAGCATTGTAAAGACATTGGTTTTGTTGAATAAATTTCCAAATTTCAGAAAATTTCAAGTGTTTGAAATTCTCTTCAATTGCTTGCAATTGGGTTACTTGGGCCAGTTTGCCCTTCATTGATTGTGCATCCTCTTGATCAGACCTTCAAGATTGCACTTCAATCTATCCAAGAACATTGATCGTTCCCTTGATTAATCAAAGGAATTCATCATTGTTGCGTTGAAAAGGGGCTTGGCAGTCCAACCCTTGACAAAGCATTGCCCAGCAATCTTGGAATATCCCCCTATAAGTCACTGTGATTCAATTTCAATTCCATTCCATTTTGCATTACAAACGTAAACACATCACATTGATATTAGAAAAGTCAGCAAGAAGAAGGGCTGCACCACTTGCACACACCTTCAACAAAGCACGAGAAACCAGTAGCTACAAATTGAATACACATACCCCTGCTGACAGTAAAGGACCTGCTGCACAGCACTCCCCTACAATTAGGGAAACACAGCAGTATGCACCCATTGTTAAGACTATACATGTTGATAATGTTGAAATAAACAACCCGCCCTTGCAAGCTTCATCTACATATGTTGATAATGTTGAGATGCATGGATTTTACTTCATAGAAGGTGAGATTACACAACCCTTTGACAGCAAGAGTACACACCCTCACAACACCATCACTAGTCCTTACACAGGGAAGGAAACACCTACGCATCTATTAGGAAAGAAGGAGTGTGATGCCAAGGATGATAGTGTTAGACACATAACCAAGATAACCTTCTATAAAACCATTAAACTACATGGAATACTTCAAAATGTTAGTAGTTATAATGTTTCTAATCTCCCTAGCACCCTTTTGAGTAACTTCTGCATTATATTGCACACAAAACAAAAATTCAGTATTGCATGGTACCCTCACATAGATGATAAAAGGAAAGTGACCAATATAACCTTGGTGCATATCTTAAAGAACTTAGTTGAGAAGAATAACAAAGATTGGATTACAAATTTAGCCCACACTGAAATTGCATATAGTAGATGCCTTAGTCTAACCTTTAAGTGTTTTCCATGTACATGCTTAAATAGCTTAAATTCTATGACTTCTACTGCCTTCGTTCATTTATTCTTGCAGGACAACGGTGCATGGAACACAAGGAAGCCAATAGGCACAGCTCAACACACAGCTGCTCAGGACCACACAGTGGAGAATGCAGCCAGCAGCCATGATGTTTTACACTACCACACAAGCGTGGAATTGAGGACAATTCCTTTTCAAGAAGGGGGGATTGAGCCATATCAGCTAGGCTCACGTGAGGAAAACAACAATAAGCCAAAAGCTAGCAAGGAATCAATCAACAACAACAAGAAACACAACAACCGAAGCAATGTTGTTGGTTCTGATTTTGATGATAATGCACATGGTTCTGTACTAAGACCTTCAACATGGAGTCTTGATGATTCAAGTTCAAACCAAGACATGCCAACAAAGGGTGAACTAATTAAGGAAGGCCAAGACTCAAGAAACAACCCAAAGAAACCAACAGCAACCCAAGATAAGAAGCATTCTGACCATCAGCAGCTCATGACCAACCCCACTGACCAGGCCACCTTGGCGGGCCTGTACAGACGAACCCTAAGCCCATGGGATGACGTGGAGGGCATAATTGGAATCTCCACACTAGGACCTAGCCATCATGGTCCAAGGGTCCTACGCGTGATCATTGGAAGCATGTGGAAAAGTGAGGCAAAGGTCACACAGTCAACATGGTCAGTAAGCTCGAATATGCAACAGCTTCTGACCACTGACCAGGCCAGCTTGGCA
This sequence comes from Amaranthus tricolor, assembly GCF_026212465.1. Taxonomy (NCBI): domain Eukaryota; kingdom Viridiplantae; phylum Streptophyta; class Magnoliopsida; order Caryophyllales; family Amaranthaceae; genus Amaranthus; species Amaranthus tricolor. The sequence goes on along the minus strand of NC_080056.1, from coordinate 27,447,597 downwards.
AGCCCATCCGGACACGACCTGAACCCGTATGCTGACGTGGAGGGTAGGTTTGGAATCTTTGCACAAGGGTCTAGCCACCATGGTCCAAGAGCCCTCTTGAAAGTCACCGGAAAGACATTAAAATCAGAGTACAAGGTCGCGTAGTCAACAGCTGCTGCATAGTCTTCATTGTTCTGTTTTAAGTGTTCTTAGGCGTGTGTATTAGCCACGTGTAAATATAGCCGTTAATAACCGTTAGGCCTTCATGTAATTAGCCTACTCCTCATTCATAGCTTATAAATAGGTGATTCATGCATTGTAATGGACGTTGATTGTTGAATAAAATTCCAAATTTCAGAAAACTTCAAGTGTTTGAATTTTTCTTCAATTGCTTGCAATTGGGTTACTTGGGCCAGCTTGCCCTCCATTGAACGTGCATCCTCTTGATCAGTCTTCAAGATTGCACTTCAACCTATCCAAGAACATTGATCATTCCCTTGATTAATCAAAGGAATTTGTCATTGTTGCGTTGAAAAGGGGCTTGGCAGTCCAACCCTTGACAAAGCACTGTGTTCAGTCTTGGAATATCCTCCATATATCTTCGTGTCCAATCCATTCCATTGCATTCACCACGCACACATACATCACTCAATCATCATTGATCATTGATCCTTGTCCATTCTTCATTGATCATTAATCCTTGTTCATTCTTCATCGTTCATACTTCATTGATCATTGATGCTTGTTCATTCTTCATCGTTCATTCTTCATTGATCATTCATCCTTGTTCATTCTTCATCGTTCAGTCTTCATTGATCATTGATCCTTGTTCATTCTTCATCGTTCATTCTTCATTGATCATTCATCCTTGTTCATTCTTCATCGTTCAATCATCATTGATCATTGATCCTTGTTCATTCTTCATCGTTCATTCTTCATTGATCATTGATCCTTTTTCATTGTTCATCGTTCGTTCTTTATTGATGATTGATCCTTGTTCATTCTTCATCGCTCAATCATCATTGATCATTGATCCTTGTCCATTCTTCATTGATCATTAATCCTTGTTCATTCTTCATCGTTCATACTTCATTGATCATTGATGCTTGTTCATTCTTCATCGTTCATTCTTCATTGATCATTCATCCTTGTTCATTCTTCATCGTTCAGTCTTCATTGATCATTGATCCTTGTTCATTCTTCATCGTTCATTCTTCATTGATCATTCATCCTTGTTCATTCTTCATCGTTCAATCATCATTGATCATTGATCCTTATTCATTCTTCATCGTTCATTCTTCATTCATCATTGATCCTTATTCATTCTTCATCGTTCGTTCTTCATAGATCATTGATTCTTGTTCATTCTTCATCGTTCATTCATCATTGATCATTGATCCTTATTCATTCTTCATCGTTCATTCATCATTGATCATTGATCCTTATTCATTCTTCATCGTTCGTTCTTCATTGATCATTGATCCTTGTTCATTCTTCATCGTTCATTCTTCACTGATCATTGATCCTTGTTCATTCTTCATCGTTCATTCTTCACTGATCATTGATCCTTGTTCATTCTTCATCGTTCATTCATCATTGATCATTGATCCTTATTCATTCTTCATCGTTCATTCTTCATTGATCATTGATCCTTGTTCATTCTTCATCGTTCATTCATCATTGATCCTTGATCCTTATTCATTCTTCATCGTTCATTCTTCATAGATCATTGATTCTTGTTCATTCTTCATCGTTCATTCTTCATTGATCATTGATCCTTATTCATTCTTCATCGTTCATTTTTCATTGATCATTGATCCTTTTTCATTCTTCATCGTTCATTGTTCATTGATCATTGATCCTTGTTCATTCTCCATCGTTCATTCATCATTGATCATTGATCCTTGTTCATTCTTCATCGTTCATTCTTCATAGATCATTGATCCTTGTTCCTTGTTCATCTTTCATTCATCATTGATCATTGATCCTTGTTCATTCTTCATCGTTCATTCTTCACTGATCATTAATCCTTGTTCATTCTTCATCGTTCAATGTTCATTATTCATTGATCCTTGTTCATTCTTCTTCGTTCATTCTTCATTGATCATTGATCCTTTTTCATTGTTCATCGTTCGTTCTTTATTGATGATTGATCCTTGTTCATTCTTCATCGCTCAATCATCATTGATCATTGATCCTTGTTCATTCTTCATTGATCATTAATCCTTGTTCATTCTTCATCGTTCATTCTTCATTGATCATTGATGCTTGTTCATTCTTCATCGTTCATTCTTTATTGATCATTCATCCTTGTTCATTCTTCATCGTTCAGTCTTCATTGATCATTGATCCTTGTTCATTCTTCATCGTTGATTCTTCATTGATCATTCATCCTTGTTCATTCTTCATCGCTCATTCTTCATTGATCATTCATCCTTGTTCATTCTACATCGTTCATTGTTCATTGATCAAAGATGCTTGTTCATTCTTCATCGTTCATTCATCATTGATCATTGATCCTTATTCATTCTTTATCGTTCATTCATCATTGATCATTGATCCTTATTCATTCTTCATCGTTCTTTCTTCATTGATCATTGGTCCTTGTTCATTCTTCATCGTTCATTCTTCACTGATCATTGATCCTTGTTCATTCTTCATCGTTCATTCTTCACTGATGATTGATCCTTGTTCATTCTTCATCGTTCATTCATCATTGATCATTGATCCTTACTCATTCGTCATCGTTCATTCTTCATTGATCATTAATCCTTTTTCATTCTTCATCGTTCATTCATCATTGATCATTGATCCTTATTCATTCTTCATCGTTCATTCTTCATAGATCATTGATTCTTGTTCATTCTTCATCATTCATTCTTCATTTATCATTGATCCGTATTCATTGTTCATCGTTCATTCTTCTTTGATCATTGATCCTTGTTCATTCTTCATCGTTCATTGTTCATTGATCATTGATCCTTGGTCATTCTCCATCGTTCATTCATCATTGATCATTGATCCTTGTTCATTCTTCATCGTTCATTCTTCATTGATCATTGATCCTTGTTCCTTCTTCATCGTTCATTCATCATTGATCATTGATCCTTGTTCATTCTTCATCGTTCATTCTTCACTGATCATTAATCCTTGTTCATTCTTCATCGTTCAATGTTCATTATTCATTGATCCTTGTTCATTCTTCATCGTTCATTCTTCATTGATCATTGATCCTTTTTAATTGTTCATCGTTCGTTCTTCATTGATGATTGATCCTTGTTCATTCTTCATCGCTCAATAATCATTAATCATTGATCCTTGTTCATTCTTCATTGATCATTAATCCTTGTTCATTCTTCATCGTTCATTCTTCATTGATCATTGATGCTTGTTCATTCTTCATCGTTCATTCTTCATTGATCATTCATCCTTGTTCATTCTTCATCGTTCAGTCTTCATTGATCATTGATCCTTGTTCATTCTTCATCGTTGATTCTTCATTGATCATTCATCCTTGTTCATTCTTCATCGCTCATTCTTCATTGATCATTCATCCTTGTTCATTCTACATCGTTCATTGTTCATTGATCAAACATCCTTGTTCATTCTTCATCGTTCTGACCAAAGTGGTCAAGGTTCGAATAGTCCAAATATTCCAGTCCAAGAATCCAACGTTAGGGAATTGATTTTGTCTAAATCCTTTTTCGAGATTACGCCTACAAGCTTTGGTATGCATGGTCCGAATATGTCCTCAAATGGTTGCACTTTGCTAAGCGTGACTAACTATTTCATTCATGAGACAGATTAAAGACATTAAATGGATCGGTTACAAGGAATTAATTCCAAACGGTTTTGGAATTCAAAGGGGCGTGTTTTTAAGGAGATTTAAAGCTGGTTTTTAATCTCATTTAAGAGGTATTATTAGGAGGTTTTGCTGGTTTAATTTCGTGAATAAAGAGGCTTGAATGAGGAGTTAATTCGTGGCAGTTACAAAGGCATTCAAGGACAGCTTTGAATGATGGTTTTGAACAGTTTTGGAAGGTTAATGGCTGGATGTTTTTGGAGTTAATTCTCCTTCATTTAAGCTCATTTGTTTAAGTTAAATTAAGGGTAGTAATGGGCATTAATTTGGACGGTTATGAGCCAATTAATAGGCCCTTTTATTTCAGTCTTGTTTTTAGAATATGTAAAGGCATTATTGAATGTAACTCAAGCTATATAAGGCTTGGAAATGATCAATGAAAATTCATTCAGAAATTTGCCAAAACAAAACCTTCACGTGTGTGAGTTCTAACTTTGCTAGGAGTTTAGCTAAGTTGTCAATCCAAGGTTGAGAGTTTCTCAATTTTGAAGAGTTCTAGTTTTGGTCGAGTGTTCCCAAAGCTTGATCTTAAGTAGTCGTTGTCTAGGTTGAGTGTTCCCTAAACACTTCTACACCCAAACAAGTGAGTGAGTGTTCCTCCTTGTTATATCCCCAAGTTAAGGGTGAGTGTTCCCCTAAACTTACTTGTTTCTTTCCAATTATCCTTCTAAAAAAACCTAACACACATTCCCACGTTTTATCCCATTTGTGAACGAAGTTTTTCAACTTAGTTTACACATCATTTGGCGTGTCAGATAGGGGGAGTTTTTCCATACACTTCCAAAGGGGTCGAATACCTACATATCATGGGAGAGAATCAAGATTTGAAAGTAGCTTTGGAAGCTCTAAATCGTTCCATTGCTAGTCAAGAAAGGTTGGCCGAAACTAATGCCAATCTACAAGGGAATTGATGTAAATGCTAATTCAAGACTTCCTAAATGATTAAGGAAGGAGAAGGACAAAAGAAAAGAAAGAAGAAGTAATTTGGACAGAATGTATATTTGAATGAAAATAGGACAACCAAAGCACAAGAACAAACTCAATGCAATAGTATTTAGGCTAGAGACAAGACAAACTCAATCTCCCCTAGTTTAATACTCAAGAACACACTCAAAGTATTAAAGAACTCTTGTTAACCTTGGACAAACACAAAGATAGGCAAGAAGAAAACACAAAGGTTGATTCATAAAACAAGTCTGAACTTTCATTCATGAATAGCTCTCTTTAAATAGAGTTACAACAGCAAAAGGAAGCTAAAAAGCAAGAGAAATTAAGGTGGGACGTCCAAGCATGGGGAACAAGCATTGGAACTCACAAAACAGCATTAAATAGCCTCCAAAGCATGCATTAGGCTGATTTAAGTTGTTCCCCAAGCATGCAGTAGCTAATTAATCAGATTTAAGTGGTAAAAAGACTTTAAAAAACATAACTAAACTTGGACCTATCAAAGTGACGTCCAACCAATATATATGTAGCTTCACTTAATCTTCAACCCAAGTTAGACATGTAACAAATTCAGATTTAAAAGGATTAAAACCAAGTACTTCAAGAACTAAAGCAATCGGCTCATGAGATAATGTATTTGATCTTGGATCATTCTCTCCTTCTTTTGAAGAGTTTGTCCTCAAACTTGAATCATCCAAGTACGGTGACAAATCGCCCACATTAAAAGTAGCACTAACACCCATCAACTCATCAGGAAGTTCAATCTTGTATGCATTATCATTTACCCTCTCAAGTACTTTAAACGGACCATCAGAACGAGGCATGAGCTTGTTTTTGCGAAGCTTCGGAAATCTCTCTTTTCTCAAATGAAGCCAAACCAAATCCCCAGGGTTAAATATGGGTTGTTTCCTTTTTTTGTTTGCTCTCTCTTGGTATTTTTTATTCATCTCCTCAATTCTTTTCTGATGTGATTATGCGTGGTAAGTAATGGATTCTGAAACGCACAAATACAATATGACTCAACCCAGTGATATTCCAAGATTGCTATGCAACGTCTGGACAAGAGTTGGCCTACCAAACCCCTTTTCTAGACAACGCCAGCAAACTCCGTTGATCAATCAAGGGAATATGCAACGTTCTTGGATGGAATGAAGTGTAATCTTGAAAATCTGATCAAGAGTTTACACGTTCAAGGAGGGTAAGCTGACCCTTAGAACCCCAATTGCAAGCAATTGACAAAAAAACTCAAACAATGAATTTTCTGGAAAATTTTCATTAACAACAACTTGTCTTTTACATTGGATTACCTACACTATTTATAAGGGTTAATCATCAAGGTAGGCTGAATACATGAGCTTAACGGTTCTAACGGTCAAATATTCCACGTGCTTAAACATGTGATTAACTATCATAACGGAAACAAACAACAAGGCTTTATAAGGCTACTGTGTTGTTGGTTGTCAACTGGGTGACCTTGGTCTCCAATTTCAGGCCTCCTCCAATGATTTCCAATAGGACTCTTGGGCCGTGGCAGCTAGGCCCGTGTGTAGAGATTCCATATTCACCCTCCACGTCATCCCAATGGTTCAGGTCGTGTCTGGTTGCGCCCTCCAAGGTAGCCTGGTCAGCTATTGACGTCAGTTCAGCTTGTTGGTCTGTACTGTCCAGTTTTGTAGGCCTATGTTCCTTTGCTGTTTTACGTAGCTGCATTTGGTTCTTCTTAATTAATTCATCCCTTCCTTGAATGCTTTGATTATATGGAAGGTCCTTCTTGCTTAATATTGAAGCTGGTTCTGAAACTGAATTTGATTCAGAGGTTTCAAGCTCACTTGTGTTGTTCATGTCATTGCTTGATTGTTCTTGGCTCTTGTTGTTGCATCTTGGGTCTTGATTTGGTTCAATCCCCTCTTCTTGAAAAGGAATTGTCCTCAATTCGGAGTCTTCATAGTATGGTGCAAGGTCACCAATGTTAAACGTAGGTGACACACCATAAGTGGCTGGCAAAGCAACAGTGTAGGCATTGTCTCCTGCTTGGGCTATAATCTGGAATGGACCATCTGCCCTTGGTTTCAATTTGTTGCTTCTTTGTTTGGGGAATCTTTCTTTGCGTAGATACACCCATACAAGGTCTCCAACTTTGAATTGTCTTCTTTCCTTGAATCCTTTGTCTGCATGCTGCTTGTATTTTTCATTGGTATGCATGATGTTTTGCTGGACTTGAGCATGTATCTGTTGAGCCGTTGTAAGCTGCTTCTCTGCATTCCACGTACCCCTGTCCTGCAATGGTAAACAAACTAGGGTAGTAGGGGTCAAAGGATTAAATCCATACACACATTCAAAGGGGGAGTACTTAGTTGTCATGCTTGGACACCTGTTGTATGCAAATTCAGCGTGTGCAAGCTTTTCATCCCAATCTTTTGTGTTCTTTTTAACCAATGTTCTTAGTATATTTCCCAGTGTTCTATTTGTTACCTCAGTTTGCCCATCCGTTTGAGGATGGTATGCGGTGCTAAATAACAATTTCGTGCCCATCATGGTCCATAGACTAGTCCAAAAATTGCTCAGAAATTTAGAGTCTCTATCACTCACAATGCTTTGGGGTATACCATGCAATCGTATTATTTCTTCAAAGTATAATTTGGCTATGTGTCTAGCATCACTAGTCTTGGTGCAAGGTATGAAATGTGCCATCTTTGAAAATCGATCTACTACTACCATCACAGCATCCTTTCCTCTAATGGTTCTTGGTAAGGCCACTACGAAGTCCATACTAATATGTTCCCAAGGGTGGCTAGCAACTGGTAAGGGTCTATATTCCCCTTTGTGAAAGGTCAATTTGGCTCTTATGCAAACCTCACATCTCAATATGTGCTTGCCCACTGTGCCTAGCATCTTAGGCCAAAAAAAATGTTGTGCTAGCATGTCTAACGTTTTTTGAATACCAAAGTGCCCTGCTAGTGTGCCCTCATGCACCTCTTTGACCAAAGTGTTCCTTAATGGTGATCTTGGTATGCATAGCCTATTGTTTTTGAACAAAAACCCATTTTGTATGTAGAACGGTCCCTGGGGTCTCTGTGTGCACTCCACATATTTGTCTCTTAATTCAGGATCCTCGAGGTATAAAGGTTTAATCATCTCAAAGCCTAAAATTTTGGCTTCTAATATGGCTAACAAATGATACCTTCTACTTAGAGCATCAGCTACAACATTAGCCTTCCCTGCCTTATACTTAGCTGAAAATGTAAAGGATTGAAGAAACTCTACCCATTTGCCATGTCTGGCATTCAACTTACTTTGCCCATTGATGTGTTTAAGTGATTCATGGTCTGAGTGTAGGATGAAAGGTTGGACTTTTAGGTAATGTGACCATGTCTCTAATGCTCTTACTATGGCGTAAAACTCTCTGTCGTAGGTAGAGTAATTAAGTCTACTCCCATTTAGTTTTTCACTAAAGTAGGCAACAGGTCTTCCTTCTTGGATTAGTACAGCTCCAATCCCTTTCCCACTAGCGTCACACTCAACTTCGAAAGGTTTAGTGAAATCGGGTAGTCTCAAAATGGGTGCCTTGCACATCAATTCCTTGATCTGTTCAAAGGCTTGTTGTGCTTCAATGGTCCACTCAAAGGTACCCTTTTTTGTGCATTCTGTTAAGGGTGACATGATAGAACTGAAATTCTTAATGAATCTTCTGTAGAATGAAGCTAATCCATGGAAAGATCTTACTTGTGTAATAGATGTAGGTGTAGGCCAGGTGCTAATTGCCTCTATCTTTATAGGGTCCACTTTGACTCCTTCCTTTCCAATTATAAATCCTAGAAAGTTTACCTCAGTCATCATAAAAGCACATTTCTCTAATTTTCCATAAAGTTGTTGTTTCCTTAAGGTTTCAAATAATTTTCTAAGGTGATCAAGGTGTTCATCTACAGTCACACTATAAATCAAGATGTCATCCAAGTATACTACCACAAATTTCCCAAGAAAAGGTCTTAGTACCTCGTTCATCAGTCTCATAAATGTGCTTGGGGCTCCAGTTAACCCAAAGGGCATTACCAACCACTCATATAGTCCATATTTGGTTTTGAATGCCGTTTTCCACTCATCACCTTCTCTCATCCTTATCTGGTGATAGCCACTTCTAAGATCAATCTTGCTAAACCAACATGCTCCTGCTAGTTCATCTAGCATATCATCTAGTCTAGGCATGGGAAATCTATATTTAACAGTAATGTTATTCACACTTCTGCTATCTACGCACATTCGCCATGATCCATCTTTTTTTGGAACTAGGAGTGTAGGTACAGCACAGGGACTCAGACTTTCCCTTACATATCCTTTGGCTAATAAATCTTCTACTTGTCTTTGTAATTCTCTAGCCTCAGTAGGATTTGTTCTGTAAGCTGGTCTATTAGGTATAGGTGCCCCTGGTATTAGGTCTATCTGATGCTCGATGCCTCTAATGGGTGGTAAACCTTGAGGTAAGTCATCTGGGAATACATCTTGGAATTCATCTATCAATTTTTGCACAATTGGGTGAATAGATGTGTGTGTAGAGGTTGACTCCTTGGTGAACATTATAAACACTATGTTCCCTGCTCTTAGCTCCCTGTCACACTCTTTCCTTCCTATTAAGTGTGTGGGTGATGGTTTAGCCTTAGTGGGTGGTATGGCCTTGTGAGGGGGTAGTGGCATTAACTCTTTAGTCTTACCCTCGTGTTTTAGGGAATATATGTTGGTGAAACCATTGTGGATAGTTTTCCTATCATGTTGCCATGGTCTCCCAAGCAACACATGACAAGCATCCATGGCTAAAACATCGCAAAGCACTTGGTCGTTATATGTGCCTATGCTAAAACTCACCAAGCATTGTTTACTAACCGTATTTCCCGTACTATCATCTAACCACCTTAATTTGTAAGGTCGAGGGTGAGGTTTAGTGGTCAATCCCAATGTTTTGACTAGTTCTTTGCTTACACAGTTGGATTCACTGCCTCCATCGATGATCAAATCACATAGCTTGTTCCCGATCTTACATTTTGTTTGAAAAATGTTTTCTCTTTGGTCTGAATTCTTGACCTGTGGGACTATATGAAGATTTCTTCTGATCAATAGATTGTGAAGCTCCTCCTCGGGGTAAACATGCTCTATGTCTTCCTCCTCCTCCTCACTCTCCTCAGTGGTATCTTCCATCTTTTCCAAGTATCCACGGCTGTTTACTCTAAAAGAACCATCATATTCATTTTCAGGTGTGGGTGGTAACTTGACTTCCTCCCCTTTTCCTTCTATGTGCACTAGCATAGCCCTTGGTCCCTTCCTACTATTGATTTCTTCCCATTCCCTTTGTGTGAAAGCTCGTGCATTGGGACAATTTCTCTTGTAGTGTCCATGCCCATGACACTTAAAACACATGATATCTTTAGGGTGTACTTCCTTATTCTTGCTAGCATTTGGTCTTTCTACATAAGGGTTGCTAGAGGCGTTGTAGGACTGTGCAGGTTTGGTGGGCATGAGACTTGGTGCAGCTGTTCTGCTACTGTGATTGGTATTCTGCGCAGGTGTCCTAAAGTTACTAAAGTCCTTGCCTTTGTTCAGTGTGTGTACCGCTTGTGTGACCCTTCTCCTTGCTGATTTCTCAAGTATCAAAGCACTATTACATGCTCCCTCATAGGTAAGGTTCTGCATCACCTCAATCTTCTCCCTTAGGTCTTCCCTCAACCCACTTAAGAACCTTCCGATCTTCATTTCCTCTGGTTCATTTATCTCACAAAGGACAGTCAACTTTTCTCCCTCTTGAATATACTCTGAAACTGACCTACTGCCCTGCCTAAGGTTGCTCCAGCTAGTGTACAGTTGCTGTTTGTAATTGTGTGGAATGTACTTCTTCCTAAGGTTTTTCTTAAGCTTTTCCCAAGTGCTGATTTTGGGTCTGTCCTCTCGTGTCCTTTGTTTCTGCACACCTTCCAACCAGGTTGCAGCTAGCCTAGTTAGCTTCACTTTGGCAATTTTGTATTGGTGATCTGGGTGTGTGTCCTTGTACTCAAAATATCTCTCCACTCCTTTTTCCCATTCAAGATACGTTTCTGGGTCATGTGAGGTACCATCAAAATCAAGCACATCAACTCTTAAGGTCTTGTCCTCTCTTGTGTTCTCAATGCTGGAATTCTGGTCGAGGTGTTGGGGTTGCTGAACTGGGTGTTGTGTAGCATTTTGTAAGGCTATAACAGCCAAACTCAATTGGTTGACAGTGTTTACTAATGCATCAAGTTTGTCATTGGTATCCATGATGATTTTTCGTATGAATGCAATACCTCACAGGTATACAAGAGAAAATGAATGCAACAGTTCTGCTTTATCAATGAAATGGATTCTGTGTTCAATCACTTTTCAAAATAGCAACAATGACCTTGGCACCAAAATGAATTACTGATTGATTTCTTGATTTATTAATGTTTTATAGTCAAACATACAAAGAAGATATCAATTTGCACGGATGAAAATCACACAAATCAGGATTTAAAGTAGGTTGTTCGTTTGTATTTTTATTATGTGATATGCAGTCACCAATGATCAATTTGTAAGCAAAAATGTAATGACAATATGAATGCAGTCCCTTACTTGACAAATCAAAATGAAATTTATTCAAATTCTTGCAAATACGAAGAACAAATTGTAATGAACGCAGAAACTCCCTCAAGAACTAGTTCTTTAGGGTTTCAGAATGATTTTTGTAAATGTCAGTCAATATATGAACGAAATCACAACCAAATTCAATTGAAATGCATCGAATTATATCTAAGAACATTAATTCATAAAGCAATTAAACAAAAGAAAAGAAACAACCGTAGTTTGCAGATATTTCCACTGAATCGAACACGAACAAACAAAATCGCCCTTTTCTTCTGAAATTTGATTTCTCCGATCATTCAGTCATGATGTTGAGAACTCGTTTCTACAGATGAATGCGAATGAAAATCAATCCCTACTCGTCCTTGCTCGAAATTTGTAGAGATTCGCCACTGAAATCGATCACGAACAAAAATCGCCCTAGTTCTCTGAAATCTTGATTCTCTGATTGTTCAGGCAAGATGTTAAAAATTCGACTTCTCCAATGAATGGGAATGAAATTCAAGCCCTACACATCCTTGCTCTGATACCAATTGATGTGATTATGCGTGGTAAGTAATGGATTCTGAAACGCACAAATACAATATGACTCAACCCAGTGATATTCCAAGATTGCTATGCAACGTCTGGACAAGAGTTGGCCTACCAAACCCCTTTTCTAGACAACGCCAGCAAACTCCGTTGATCAATCAAGGGAATATGCAACGTTCTTGGATGGAATGAAGTGTAATCTTGAAAATCTGATCAAGAGTTTACACGTTCAAGGAGGGTAAGCTGACCCTTAGAACCCCAATTGCAAGCAATTGACAAAAAAACTCAAACAATGAATTTTCTGGAAAATTTTCATTAACAACAACTTGTCTTTTACATTGGATTACCTACACTATTTATAAGGGTTAATCATCAAGGTAGGCTGAATACATGAGCTTAACGGTTCTAACGGTCAAATATTCCACGTGCTTAAACATGTGATTAACTATCATAACGGAAACAAACAACAAGGCTTTATAAGGCTACTGTGTTGTTGGTTGTCAACTGGGTGACCTTGGTCTCCAATTTCAGGCCTCCTCCAATGATTTCCAATAGGACTCTTGGGCCGTGGCAGCTAGGCCCGTGTGTAGAGATTCCATATTCACCCTCCACGTCATCCCAATGGTTCAGGTCGTGTCTGGTTGCGCCCTCCAAGGTAGCCTGGTCAGCTATTGACGTCAGTTCAGCTTGTTGGTCTGTACTGTCCAGTTTTGTAGGCCTATGTTCCTTTGCTGTTTTACGTAGCTGCATTTGGTTCTTCTTAATTAATTCATCCCTTCCTTGAATGCTTTGATTATATGGAAGGTCCTTCTTGCTTAATATTGAAGCTGGTTCTGAAACTGAATTTGATTCAGAGGTTTCAAGCTCACTTGTGTTGTTCATGTCATTGCTTGATTGTTCTTGGCTCTTGTTGTTGCATCTTGGGTCTTGATTTGGTTCATTTTCTTTACTTGCTCACAGGTTTTTTGAAAGGTTTCCACCCTCTTTTTTGCATCTTTTTCTACCATATTAGTTTTCAGCAAGGGAATCAAATCAACAGGCACAAATGGATTCACTCCATACACTACTTCAAAAGGAGAACGAGAAGTAGTTAAAGAATGAGCCCTATTGTAAGCAAACTCCGCATGGGCTAGTTTCATGTCCCAATCTTTCTGCGTTTTGCTCACAAGACCACGTAACAAAGCACCCAAAGTTCTATTTGTCACCTCTGTTTGCCCATCAGTTTGGGGATGATGAGAGGTGCTAAATAGTAACTTGGTACCAACCAACTTCCATAGGGTCCTCCAAAAGTGACTTAAAAACTTGGAGTCCCTATCCGAAACTATACTTCGAGGAATGCCATGTAGTTTGACAATTTCCTTGAAGTACAATTCAGCCACTTTTACTGCATCATCTGTTTTATTACAAGCTACAAAATGAGCCATTTTGGAAAATCTATCTACCACCACCATAATGCTATCTCTACCCCTTTGAGTCCGCGGTAGCCCAACAATGAAATCCATGCTAACACTTTCCCAAGGAGAATCTGGAACAGGTAATGGAGTATAAAGCCCCTTTGTGAAATGCCCTTTTGACTTTTGACATGTAGCACATCTCTCCACAACTAAAGTAACATCCCTGATCATCCTTGGCCAATAGAAATGCTCACCAAGAATATCAAGAGTCTTTTGAATGCCAAAATGACCAGCCAATCCACCACTATGAACTTCTCTTACCAACAATTCACGAATGCCACTTTTAGGAACACACAACTTGTTACCTTTAAAAAGATAACCATCTTGATCAACGTAATCTTTCGATGGCTTTGGAAATTCATTAGCAAAATCAGGATCATCTTTGTAATACTCCTTGAGTTGTTCAAAACCCAAAACCTTAGCATCCACCATAGAAAGCAAGTATGCTCTTCGAGATAAAGCATCAGCTACAATATTACTTTTTCCATCTTTATATTTGGAGCTAAAGGTAAATGATTGAAGAAATTCTACCCACTTTGCATGTCTTTTATTAAGTTTTTGTTGCCCATTTATGAATTTTAAAGCCTCATGATCAGAATGAAGAACAAAGGGTTTTGGTCTAAGGTAATGAGACCAATGATCAAGAGCTCTAACGATGGCATAAAATTCACGATCATAAGTAGAGTAATTCAATTTAGCCTCACTTAACTTCTCACTAAAGAAACTTACTGGCTTCTTTTCTTGAATAAGGACAGCCCCTATTCCAACCCCACTTGCATCACACTCTACTTCAAACACGTTGTTAAAATCAGGGAGAACAAGTATAGGTGCATTGCAAAGCATGTATTTGACTTTATCAAAAGCCCTTTGAGCATTTTCAGTCCATTCAAATTCACCCTTTTTTGTTAACTCGGTAATGGGAGCCATAATAGAAGAGAAGTTTCTAATGAACCGCCTATAGAAAGAAGCAAGCCCATGAAAACTCCTTACCTCATGCACATTGGTTGGAGCCAACCAAGACTTAACTGCCTTAACCTTTTCTGGATCTACTTGCACTCCTTCTCTAGTCACAATGTATCCCAAAAATGACACACTAGGGGTCATGAAAAAACACTTCTCAAGCTTTCCATACAACTTTACTTCCCTCAATTTTTCAAACAACCTCTTCAAATGCACCATATGGTCTTCATTGTTTTTACTATACACTAGAATATCATCCAAGTAAACAACAACAAAATTATTAAGAAAAGGACGGAGAACCTCATTCATTAACCTCATGAAAGAACTTGGAGCATTGCAAAGCCCAAATGGCATCACTAACCACTCATATAACCCTTGTTTTGTTTTAAAAGCAGTTTTCCATTCATCCCCTTCCCTTATTCTCATTTGATGATAACCACTCCTTAAATCTATTTTTGAAAAGACTAAGGCTCCACTTAATTCATCAAGCATATCTTGCAACCTAGGCATAGGAAAACGGTATTTGATGGTTATGTTATTTATGGATCTACTATCTACACACATTCTCCAAGTGCCATCTTTCTTAGGCACTAAAAGGGCAGGGACAGCACAAGGACTAAGACTTTCTCTCACGTAGCCCCTTTCAATCAACTCACTCACTTGCCTCTCAAGCTCTTTACTTTCCTCGGGGTTACATCTATAAGCAGCTTTATTTGGCAAAGGTGCTCCAGGAATCAAGTCAATGGCGTGCTCAATGCCTCTTATTGGTGGGAGGCCCTTGGGCAAGTCATTTGGAAATACATCTTTGTACTCTTCTAATAACTCATTTAAGGAAGATGAGTTATCACAAGAAGTACTAATCTGATCTTTGGTCCTTAGAACCAAAGCATAACCACCACCATATTCATCCACTATTTTTTCAAACTCATTACATGTTACAAGATAGTTGCTTTTGTCTTTTTCTTTCTTAGCAACTTTAGGGGGTAAGGGAATTAATTTGACTTTTCTACCATCTTTTTTTGTTACAATATACTCATTACTTTTTCCTCTATGCTCCGAATTGTGATCAAATTGCCATGGTCTTCCAAGCAGCAAGTGACAAGCATCCATGGGAATTACATCGCACCATCTTTCATCTTCAAAGCCTCCAATAGAATAAGAAACCAAAGCTTGCTTCCTCACCCTTATTCCAGTGCTATCATTCAACCAATTCAACTTGTAAGGTTCTTCATGATCTCTAGTAGCTAACTTCAGCTTACTCACAACTTCAGATGATACTACATCAGTTTGTGCACCACTATCAACTATAACATTGCAAGTCTTCTCTCCAATTTTGCATCTAGTATGAAACAAATTGTGGCGTTGCTTCAAATCAGCTTGTGGCTCACTAAATAGCACTTTTCGAACCACCATCATATTGTACTCATCTTCTGGTTGTATTTCCTCCTCATAATCATCCTCCAAATCTTCCACTTCATTTGCCACAAAATTATACATTTTTTCCTCTTCATCCATAATAGCACACTGAGTAGATGTTAAAATAGCCTTGCTAGGACATTCACTAGCAATATGTCCTCTTCCATGACATTTAAAACATTTCCTCCTTGTTGCAAGTTCACTAGGCGACACAACAGCCTTTTCTTTTGATTTTTCGCTTATAAAACTAGATGGGAAAGCCTTACTTTGAAAAGTACTCCCTTTTGAGTTGGAAGGAGTAAACTTCGAAGTACCTTTGTAAGGAAACTTAGGCTTTTCCTTCTCTTTCTCTTCCTTGGATTGTGCTTCATATTTCAAAGCCAATTTGCAAACATCACTAAAAGAAGCATAATGAGTAACTTCCACTTTTCTACAAATATTTTTGGACAGCCCTTTAATGAAACGAGCAATTTTAAAGGCTTCCTTCTCTTGCAAATCACAAATCAAACATAGTTTTTCAAACTCTCTAATGTATTCTTCCACACTCATCTCATTTTCTTGTGAAAGATGTGTAAGTTTCAAGTATTGCTCCTGCTCATACTCCTTACTCACCCATTTATCCCTCATCTTTTTTTTAAATTTTTCCCAAGAGTCCATTTTATTTTTTCCTTCTCTTCTTCTATTTGCTTTAACATTTTCGTACCATAAGGCAGCAAGTTTAGTGAGTTTAAGAACAGCAAGCTTAAACTTCTTTTTATCATCATACTCCTTATATTCAAACACGGTTTCAATTTGCCTTAGCCAATCAAGAAATGATTCGCTATCATGACCTCCATCAAATTCTGGAAGATCAATTCTAAGCCCCCTATCTTCATCAAAAGATTTATAATTATTTCCACTACTAGAATCCTCATTTTCAATCTCACCAATTTTTCTTGTAGCTTTTAAAAGCATATCAGCCATAGCATCCATTCTTGTATCTTGCTTTTGTTTTTCAATCTCACGCTCTTCATTTTTTTCCTCCATTCTTTCTAACCTCAAATTGATTGATCTCAATAGCTCAGCGAGGTTTTCTTCAGCCATAGTTTTTTTTTTTTTTTTTTTTTTTTTTTTTTTAAAAAAAACGAAAAACCGAAAGCAACACAACAGCAAGTCTGATATTTTGTGTTTATTTTGAATGAATTAACACTTTGAAACACTCTTTAAAATACCAAAGCTCTGATACCAAATGATGTAAATGCTAATTCAAGACTTCCTAAATGATTAAGGAAGGAGAAGGACAAAAGAAAAGAAAGAAGAAGTAATTTGGACAGAATGTATATTTGAATGAAAATAGGACAACCAAAGCACAAGAACAAACTCAATGCAATAGTATTTAGGCTAGAGACAAGACAAACTCAATCTCCCCTAGTTTAATACTCAAGAACACACTCAAAGTATTAAAGAACTCTTGTTAACCTTGGACAAACACAAAGATAGGCAAGAAGAAAACACAAAGGTTGATTCATAAAACAAGTCTGAACTTTCATTCATGAATAGCTCTCTTTAAATAGAGTTACAACAGCAAAAGGAAGCTAAAAAGCAAGAGAAATTAAGGTGGGACGTCCAAGCATGGGGAACAAGCATTGGAACTCACAAAACAGCATTAAATAGCCTCCAAAGCATGCATTAGGCTGATTTAAGTTGTTCCCCAAGCATGCAGTAGCTAATTAATCAGATTTAAGTGGTAAAAAGACTTTAAAAAACATAACTAAACTTGGACCTATCAAAGTGACGTCCAACCAATATATATGTAGCTTCACTTAATCTTCAACCCAAGTTAGACATGTAACAAATTCAGATTTAAAAGGATTAAAACCAAGTACTTCAAGAACTAAAGCAATCGGCTCATGAGATAATGTATTTGATCTTGGATCAGGAATCTTGCTGCCTTAATGGCAAGACTCCTGAACGAGCAAGATAGGAGAGATCAAAACGAGGAACCTCCACCTAGGAGGGAAGATAGGAGTCTCAAAGTAGATGTCCCTGCCTTTGATGGGTCGCTTGATCCAGAAAAGTACTTGGAATGGGAGAAATCCTTGGAAAGGTACTTTGAATACAAAGACATTCAAGAGGAAGTACAAAAATACAAGATAGCCAAAGTCAAGCTGAAAGGCTATGGTGATAGTTGGTTGCAAGGAGAACAAAGGGGGCATACCCTTAGGGGGAAAGCTTCCATCTCTACTTGGAGGAAATTGAAGAAAAGGATGAGGGATCGCTTTATTCCTCACAATTACAAACAAAGTCAATATGTAAAGTGGAGTACTTTACAACAAAGAGGCGACCCAGTTGAAGATTACATAAAGGAGTTTGATAGACTCGCCATTGTGTGTGAAGTCACAGAAAATGAAGAGCTCAAGTTGGGGCGTTTTATTGCTGGTTTGGATCAAGAATTGCAAGAGAAGCTTGAAGGTTACACCAACTTAACCTTTGTGGAAGCTTGTAAACTTGTGGTGAAATTCGATGCTAAGAGGAAGAAGAAGAAGTCTACTTTCATTCCTCAAGTGGTTCGAAAACCTACCTTTCCTACCAAGGAGGGGTCTAGTCTTGTCAAACCTAATGATCCACCTAGGAAGGACAAGAAGGACTTCAAACTTAGTGACATTGTATGTTACAAGTGTGGAGGAAGAGGGCATTTCAAGAAAGATTGTCCAAATTCAAGGGCCTTAACTATGCAAGAGGTGAAGCTCATTGCCAACCAAACTATAGATTGGGAAGAGTTTGAAGATGAAGAAGGGGAGGCCGTGGGTGAAGATGAAGAGGAGGACCAATGCTTTCCAGAAGAGGAGGCCAAGCAAAGCCTAGTGGTGAGGAGGGCGTTGCAAGCCCAAGTTGAGGAGCCCATAGCACCTCAAAGACAACACATTTTCATCAGCAAGTGCAAGGTTGAAGGCGAGGTATGTGATTTGATTATTGATAGTGGGAGTGAGGCAAATACGGTTTCTAAAACTCTAGTAACCAAACTTGGTCTTACAACTACAAATCATCCAAATCCTTATAAGTTGAGTTGGTTAGATTCGAATTCCAGCACGGGGGTTAGAAAACAAAGCATGGTTAGTTTTTCCATTGGTTCTTATCATGATTCTCAATTATGTGATGTTGTGTCTATGGATGCTTGTCATATTTTACTTGGTAGACCATGGCAAACTGATCGAAAATCTGTCCATGATGGTTATCATAATACTTACACTATAACTCACCAAGGAAAACAAAAAAAAATTACATCCCTTACCACCCCCACGTTTTTCACAAAGAATTAAACAATCTAAGGAGGTGTCATTGCTCACTCTTAAAGAATTTGAGAGGGAGATTGATGGTGAGAATGAGGTGTATCTGTTGTATTCTAAAGAAGTCCATGAAAAATTTGTGAGTCAAAACCCTAAATTGGCTCAATTGATTAAAGACTTTGAAGATGTTTTTCCTGATGAGTTACCTAATGGGTTACCACCTTTAAGAGGTATTGAACATCAAATTGATCTTATTCCTGGTGCTCCTTTGCCTAACAAACCCGCCTATAGATGTAATCCTTTGGAGACTAAGGAGTTGCAAAGACAAATAGAGGAGTTGATGAGTATGGGGTATGTGCGTGAGTCTATGAGTCCTTGTGCTGTTCCTGCTCTTTTGGTTCCTAAAAAGGATGGTACATGGCGTATGTGTATTGATAGTAGGGCTGTCAATAACATTACTATCAAGTACAGGTTTCCTATCCCAAGGCTTGATGACATGCTTGATGAGTTGAGTGGCTCTAATATCTTTTCTAAAGTTGATTTGAGGAGTGGCTATCATCAAATTCGAATGAGGGAAGGAGATGAATGGAAGACTGCTTTCAAGACCAAGCATGGGTTGTACGAGTGGCTTGTTATGCCATTTGGACTCACCAATGCTCCTAGCACTTTCATGAGATTGATGAATGAAGTGTTGAGGCCTTTTCTAGGCAAGTTCGTGGTGGTGTATCTTGATGACATCCTCATCTATAGCAAGCGTGAAGATGAACATTTGTTACATTTATTGGAAGTTTTCACTGTATTAAGAAAGCAAAAATTGTATGGAAAACTTGAGAAATGTAATTTTATGCTATATGAGGTCACTTTTCTTGGTTACATTATTTCAGGTGAAGGTGTGAAAGTTGATCCAAGCAAGATTGAGGCTATTCAATCATGGCCTAGTCCCAAGACACTCACGGAGGTGCGCTCATTCCATGGGTTAGCTTCCTTTTATAGGAGGTTCATTCGCAATTTCAGCACTCTCATGGCTCCTATAACTGAGTGCACAAAGAAGGGCTCGTTTGAGTGGACTCCCCAAGCTCAAAAGGCCTTTGAGGAGGTCAAAGAGAAGATGTGCAACACTCCAATCCTAGCACTTCCAGATTTCTCAAAGCCATTTGAAGTTGAGTGTGATGCAAGTGGGAGGGGAATTGGTGCCGTTTTGATTCAAGAAGGGCGTCCTATTGCCTATTTTAGTGAGAAGTTGAGTCAAGGCAAGCTGAACTATTCCACCTATGACAAGGAGTTCTATGCAATGGTGAGGGCTCTAGATCATTGGTCACATTACTTGAGGCCACAACCATTCATCCTACATTCTGATCATGAGTCTTTAAGATTCATTCATGGCCAAAAGAAGCTAAATTCGAGGCATGCTAAGTGGGTGGAGTTCTTGCAAACATTTAACTTTTCCTCTAAATACAAGAGTGGGAAAGCTAATATTGTTGCGGATGCCTTATCTAGAAGACATTCTCTACTTGGAGTGGTGGAAGCTAAGATCCTTGGGTTCGATTTGATCAAGGAGTTCTATAAAGAAGATGATGATTTCAAGCCTATTTTGGAGAGGTGCGTGAATGGAGTCTATGATCTTTTTTCCTTACAAAATGACTTTCTTTTTAAGGGAAATAGATTATGCATTCCTAAGTGTCCTATTCGAAGTCTATTGATCCATGAGGCTCATGGAGGTGGACTAGCCGGTCACTTTGGAGTTCAAAAGACCATGGAGCTTCTTCAAGCTCATTTCTATTGGCCTAACATGCTAGCTACTGTCCATCATGTGGTGGCTCGTTGTTCTACTTGTCAAAGGGCCAAGATGGTGTTTCAAAAGGGTCTCTACAAGCCTTTGCCTATTCCAGAAAGACCTTGGGAAGATGTGAGTATGGACTTTATTGTGGCTTTACCTAGAACTCAAAGAGGTAAGGACTCAATCATGGTGGTGGTAGACCGTTTCTCTAAGATGGCTCACTTCATTCCTTGTCACAAAACTGAAGATGCAATGAAGGTGGCTAAGCTTTATTTTGATGGGATTGTGAGATTCCATGGAGTCCCAAGGACTATTGTTTCTGATAGGGACACAAAATTTCTAAGTCACTTTTGGAAATCCTTGTGGCGCCTAATGGGGACTAAATTGCTATTTTCGACCTCTCATCATCCTCAAACTGATGGACAAACGGAGGTGGTCAATAGGGTGCTAGGTTCTTTGCTTAGGACCTTGGTTAGTAAGAGCACCAAAGATTGGGATGTTAAGCTAGCTCACGCTGAGTTTGCTTATAATAGGACCCCTAGTACTACCACAAAGTATTCTCCTTTTGAGGTGGTCTATGGTTCCAATCCTTATGTTCCTATTGATCTTATTGCTCTTCCTCAAGACAAATTCGTGCATGGAGGTGCCAAGGAGCAAGCTGAATTTATGATCAAAGTCCACAAGGAGGTAAGAAAGAATATTGAAAAGGCAAATGAAATCTACAAGAAGCAAGCCAACAAGCGCGTCAAAAACGTGAGAAGCTTTGAGGTTGGTGACTTGGTGTGGATTTACATGAGGAAAGAAAGGTTTCCTAATCAAAGGAAAAACAAGCTCATGCCCCGAGCCGAAGGTCCATTCGAAGTGGTGGAAAAGATAAACAACAATGCCTACAAAGTTGATTTGGGAGGTAAGTATGGCATTTCAAGCACGTTCAATGTGGGAGATCTAGCACCATACTATGATGATGAAGAATTGAGGGCAATTCCCATTGAAGAAGGGGAGGATGACCAAAGTGGTCAAGGTTCGAATAGTCCAAATATTCCAGTCCAAGAATCCAACGTTAGGGAATTGATTTTGTCTAAATCCTTTTTCGAGATTACGCCTACAAGCTTTGGTATGCATGGTCCGAATATGTCCTCAAATGGTTGCACTTTGCTAAGCGTGACTAACTATTTCATTCATGAGACAGATTAAAGACATTAAATGGATCGGTTACAAGGAATTAATTCCAAACGGTTTTGGAATTCAAAGGGGCGTGTTTTTAAGGAGATTTAAAGCTGGTTTTTAATCTCATTTAAGAGGTATTATTAGGAGGTTTTGCTGGTTTAATTTCGTGAATAAAGAGGCTTGAATGAGGAGTTAATTCGTGGCAGTTACAAAGGCATTCAAGGACAGCTTTGAATGATGGTTTTGAACAGTTTTGGAAGGTTAATGGCTGGATGTTTTTGGAGTTAATTCTCCTTCATTTAAGCTCATTTGTTTAAGTTAAATTAAGGGTAGTAATGGGCATTAATTTGGACGGTTATGAGCCAATTAATAGGCCCTTTTATTTCAGTCTTGTTTTTAGAATATGTAAAGGCATTATTGAATGTAACTCAAGCTATATAAGGCTTGGAAATGATCAATGAAAATTCATTCAGAAATTTGCCAAAACAAAACCTTCACGTGTGTGAGTTCTAACTTTGCTAGGAGTTGATGCAAAACTAAGACTGAATGTAGTCTTTGTTATGCAAAGATCAATGTGGAATCAAATTATGGCCCAAATACTCACGTATAATCTCAAACTAATCAATGTAAACAAGCCCAGAACACTTAGAACAACCAAGAAGATGCTTCTTGATTTTCAGACGTGTGGGTTACTGGACGTTGTTCTAACCCTTACACTATCCTAAGGAGTATGCAAGGCAAGGACTATTGTTCCTTGTATAGAATGCTTCCCTGAGATTATAGGTTTGCCTGAAAACCTATGAATTCCCCGGCCAAAGAATAACTATTCCTTGAAACAAGTTTGCAAACAAACTCGAAACAAACAAACACTTGTCTGAACAATGAAACTCTGATTTTATTCTCAATATCAAAACGCGACCCCAAATACATGAGAGTCCTAGTTATTTATAGAGTTTTTACATCTCAAAATAGCCGTTACCAGGGCTGCCTAAGACACGTGGCAAATAACTAACAAAACAGAAAGTTAAAACAAGGCCAACACTTAGCCAAAAAAACAGATGTTCTTTTCTTCTGACCAGGTGATACAAATATGGTATCAAAGACTAGGAACAGTACCAAGGACCTGAAGGAACAAGACAGTGAGTTGGACTTTTCATCAACGCCAATTGCACATGGAACACAAGGGACCCCCATGGGGCCTAAAAACACCTAGCAAGACCAAGGAAGCCAAGAACATAATAAGGAACAGCAGCCAGGTCCCAACAGAACAGACAGACTCTAAGAACAGAGCCACAGAGCCATCTGGCGAACAGCTGACCTTGGTGAACCGCCTCAGATCAGACCGGGAACACGTGGACCAAGAGGAGGGCTGGATTGGCATCTCCCCACATGGGCCTAGCCATCAAGGACCAAGGGTCTTGCTAACAGTACACCAGGAGGACAGTAGAGCAAGCTAAAGGAGGCCCAGTCGCCAGTTTGTAAATATCAGAATTTGGCGAAGCCTTTCTGTTTGTTTCTGTTTTAAGTAGTTAGCCACGTGTATTTGTTAGTTAATTGTAACGGCTAGTTTAGGATCCAAAGCCTATAAATATATGGGCTCTCATTGTAATAAGAGACGCTTGTACATTGATTTGAGTTTGAATACACTTGAGGTATTTTTCAGAAAAAAGGATTTTTTCTGTTTTTGAAGTTTGTTTACAAACTTCATCAAAGGGTTGTGGAGCAACCTTTTGGCCGGAGGGAAGGAGAATCACGGAGTGGTTTGAATTCTCAAAAGCACCCAGCAATCAAGGGTTCATAATCCTTGCATTGTTTCTATCCTAGTCCATCCATAGTTCACGTTCAAAGTGGCTGTTTCCCCCTCATCAGAAAAACAAGAAACTCTTTCTTGGTCTGTTTGTGTGAGTCAGTGAATGTGTTCATTGGATTTCTGAGTGTTTGAGTGTTCCCTTGATCAAGATAATTGACTTATCTTCATCCTTGCACTACACCCAACAATTCTCACCCTTGAACACGCATCAAATTGGTATCAGAGCCCAGCCACGAATTGGGCAAAGGCTGCACATATTGAAGTTCTGAAGAAAGAGGTTTCATTATTTCTGGGCATTTCAGAAGGAAGAAGCGTTGGGCGATTTTGAAGCATCGTGGAATTTTTCAATCAATCATTGAATTCACGACATTCAGGGAGTGATCTTCCTATTTCATTTTCATGGTCATTCATTTGTTTTTCATTAATTCGTATTGTCATACACAGAACATTTATTAAATTTCTGAGATTGGGATTCTTGCATTTGCGACCTTGCATACATTTCTTAATCATCTTTGTTGTGCATTGCTGGTATCATAGCTGTCTCTGGTCGAGTGGATATGACCATGGAGGAAAGATTTGGGATGTTAGAGGAAAATATGAGATTAGTCATGCAAACCTTGAATCAGTTGAGGATCGACCATCAGCAAGATAGAACACAAAACCCTAATTTGCGACCCAACGAGGATAGAACCGTTAAAATTGATATCCCTGAATTTGATGGACAATCTTATGATCCAGGAAAGTACTTAGAATGGGAGGATAGGATGGATAATTACTTTGAATTCAAGAATACACCCCCAGACCAACAGTACAAATTAGCTAAGATTAAATTGATCAAATCAGCTGCGATTTGGTTAGAAGGACTTCAAAAGCGTAGGATCAGGGAGGAAAGGGGTAGGATTAACTCTTGGGCTAAGCTCAAGAAGCACATGAAAAGGAAGTATGTCCCTACATCTTACAAACAACAGCAATACATCCAACTCAATGCCATGAAACAAGGAACCAAGTCTGTGGATGAGTATAGGAATGAGTGGGAAAGATTGTATGTGTTTTGTGACCCCCATGAGACTGAAGAGATGAGAGTGGGAAGGTTCATAGCTGGGCTAAGGGAAGAAATTAGGGATAGGCTCATGACTACACCTGACCTCACAGTGCACATAGCCAGCTTACAGGCTGTTGAGATTGAGAGGCAAATCAACAAGGCAGCCCACTCCCAAACCAGAAACACAAGGACCTACACCCCTAGGAACACAAGCACCATCCCTGCACCTAAGAGGGACACTCAGAACAGTGGGTTAAAGACTAGTACAACTAGAGGAGACCCCCCTGCCAACCCTAAAGATGTGGTCTGTTTTAAGTGCAATGGGAGGGGACACTACAAGAGGGACTGTCCTAATGCTAGAGCTTTCACTATGAGGGAGTGGAATGAAATTAGGCAAGACACCAGACCAAAAAAGATTTTAGTGGCCAAGAATGGACAGGAAGAGGAGATTTACCCTCCAAACTTGAGTGATGATGATGGCACCTATATAGAGGATGAAGAAGGGAACAGGCACATATTTGAGGGAGACACAGAGGATGAGGAAGATAAGAATCTGGAGAGAGTGTTGCCTGAGGAGGAGCACCTTAGTTTGGTCATTAGAAGGAGTTTTCACACCACACCCTTAGCTAAAAGGTCTGATCAGAGGGAAAATATATTCCAAACCAAATGCAGAATACAGGGGAAAGTGTGTGACCTTATTATTGACAGTGGGAGTGAGTCCAATTGTGTGAGCAAACAATTAGTGACTGAGCTGAACCTTGATACCAAGCCTCACCCTCACCCTTATAAAATGAAATGGCTTGACAACAAAGCAAGTGGATCAGTGAGCAAACAATGCTTGGTGAACCTGACTTTGGGGACTTACATGGATGAGGTGATGTGTGATGTTCTGGATATGGATGCTTGCCACTTATTGCTAGGTAGACCTTGGCAATATGACAAAAAGACCACCCATAATGGTTACACCAATACCTACACTCTAAGACATAATGGGAAAAAGAAGGAGTTGATTCCCCTGCCCCCACACAGGGCTGTTCCACCTAAGCCCTCTAAGGCACCTATCCACTTAATGACTAGAAGGGAATGTGAGAGGGAGATTGAGAGCAAGAAAGAGCTATATATTTTGATCATCAAGGAGACACAGAACAACCCATCTATACCCCCTGTGATGCAGAACCTGCTTAAACAATTTGAAGATATTTTTCCAAATGACTTACCACCTGGTCTTCCCCCTGTGAGAGGCATAGAGCACCAGATTGACCTGATTCCAGGAGCTAGTCTACCTAATAAGCCTGCCTACAGATCCAACCCTAAGGAGACTGAGGAATTACAGAGACAGGTCAATGAGCTAATGCAAAGAGGGTATGTTAGGGAAAGTCTAAGCCCATGTGCTGTACCCACTCTGTTAGTGCCAAAGAAAGATGGCACATGGAGAATGTGCATTGATAGCCGTAGCATGAACAACATAACCATCAAGTATAGGTTCCCTATTCCAAGGATTGATGATATTATAGATGAATTGGGAGGTTCAGAATGGTTTAGCAAGATAGACCTAAGGAGTGGCTACCACCAAATTAGAATGAAAACAGGGGATGAATGGAAAACTGCATTCAAGACCAAGTATGGGCTGTATGAGTGGCTTGTGATGCCCTTTGGCTTGACTGGAGCCCCCAGCACCTTCATGAGGTTGATGAATGAGATCCTTAGACCCTTCTTAGGGAAATTCATAGTAGTATACCTAGATGACATTCTTGTGTACAGCAAGGGAGTCACAGAACACCTAGATCATTTACAACAATTATTTGAAGTATTAAGGAAACAGAGGCTGTTTGCCAAGCTTGAAAAATGTAGCTTCCTCCTACCTGAAGTGAGCTTCTTGGGGTACATTATAGGGAAGGAAGGAGTGAGAGTTGACCCTGCTAAAGTCCAGGCTATACAAGAATGGCCTACACCCACTACCTTGACACAGGTGAGATCATTTCATGGCTTAGCTTCCTTCTACAGAAGATTCATAAGGAATTTCAGCTCTGTTTTGGCACCTGTAACAGAGTGTACCAAACAGGGGAAGTTTGAATGGACCCCTGCTGCCCAGAGAGCCTTTGAGAAACTTAAGGAGATGATGTGTAAGGCACCCATCCTTAAGCTACCAGACTTTACCAAGCCTTTTGAGTTAGAATGTGATGCTAGTGGGGTAGGAATTGGAGCTGTGCTTGTTCAGGAAGGAAGGCCTATTGCTTTCTTTAGTGAAAAATTGAACCACAGTAGGTTGAACTATTCCACTTATGATAAGGAATTCTATGCCATCATTAGAGCTTTTGAACACTGGTCTCATTACTTGAGGATTCAGCCCTTTGTATTACACACAGACCATGAATCCTTAAAACACATCAACAGCCAACATAAGCTGAACAGTAGGCATGCTAGATGGGTAGAATTTATGCAAACATTTGATTTTTCAGCCAAGTATAAGGCAGGGAAGACCAACATCATAGCTGATGCCCTTAGTAGAAAGTACCAATTGCTTGGGATAGTAGGTTCCAGAATATTAGGTTTTGAATTCATTAAGGACCAGTACTCTGTTTGTTCTGATTTTGCTGAGATTTATCACCTGTGCACAGAGAAGCCCCAGGGCTTATTCAGTATTCACCAAGGTTTCCTTTTTAAAGGGAACAGGTTGTGTATACCCAAGCTTCCTCTAAGATCTGTCTTGGTGAAGGAAGTGCATGAAGGCAGCATTGCAGGTCACTTTGGAATCCAAAAGACCTTGAATATGCTGGCTAAACACTTTTATTGGCCAAAGATGCTTGGCACAGTAAGCAAACATGTCCTCAGATGTGAGCCTTGCCTTCAGGCTAAGGTAACCTTTCACAAAGGGGAATACATCCCTTTACCTATTGCATAAAGACCTTGGGAACACCTCAGTATGGATTTTGTGATGGCTCTTCCCAAAACTAGGAGAGGGAAGGATGCTATTATGGTGGTTGTTGACAGGTTTTCTAAAATGTCTCACTTCATTGCATGCACTAAGATAGATGATGCACAACATATTGCAAAATTGTTCTTTGCTGAAATAGTAAGGTTGCATGGCATACCTAAGACTATTGTCTCAGACAGAGACAGCAAATTTCTAAGTCACTTTTGGAGGAATTTGTGGAAGATGTTAGGCACTAAACTATTGTTTAGCACTGCTTACCACCCACAAACTGATGGCCAAACAGAGGTCACTAATAGGACCTTAGGCACCCTGCTCAGAACATTAGTAAAGAGCAACATTAGGGAATGGGACTTAAAACTTTGTCATGCTGAGTCTGCATATAACAGAGCACCCAGTCATGCCACTAAATTCTCTCCATTTGAATGTGTTTATGGCATCAACCCTTTACTTCCTGTATCTCTCATTGATTTACCTTTATGTGACAGTAAGGGAATGGAAGCAGAGGAAATAATTAAGCAAATGGAAGCAGTGCACAAGCAAGTGCATAGTAACCTGGAAAGCACAAGCTCAAAGTATAAAAAGAAAGCAGACAAGCACATGAGGAACAAGCAAACCATCAAGGAAGGCGATCTTGTATGGGTGTACCTGAGGAAAGAAAGATTCCCCCAGCTCAGGAGGAACAAATTGATGCCCAGAGCCATAGGCCCCTATCCAGTAAAGAAGAAGTATGGGGAGAATGCATTTGAAGTTCAAATCCCAGCAGAGTACAATATCTCCCACACATTCAACATAGGAGACTTGACTCTACATGAACCTGCACAAGAATTGAGGACAATTCTCTCCCAAGAGGGAGGAGTTGATACAAATATGGTATCAAAGACTGGGAACAGTACCAAGGACCTGAAGGAACAAGACAGTGAGTTGGACTTTTCATCAACGCCAATTGCACATGGAACACAAGGGACCCCCATGGATACTCCCCAACAATCAATCATGGGCCTAAAAACACCTAGCAAGACCAAGGAAGCCAAGAACATAATAAGGAACAGCAGCCAGGTCCCAACAGAACAGACAGACTCTAAGAACAGAGCCACAGAGCCATCTGGCGAACAGCTGACCTTGGTGAACCGCCTCAGATCAAACCGGGAACACGTGGACCAAGAGGAGGGCTGGATTGGCATCTCCCCACATGGGCCTAGCCATCAAGGACCAAGGGTCTTGCTAACAGTACACCAGGAGGACAGTAGAGCAAGCTAAAGGAGGCCCAGTCGCCAGTTTGTAAATATCAGAATTTGGCTAAGTGTTGAAGCCTTTCTGTTTGTTTCTGTTTTAAGTAGTTAGCCACGTGTATTTGTTAGTTAATTGTAACGGCTAGTTTAGGATCCAAAGCCTATAAATATATGGGCTCTCATTGTAATAAGAGACGCTTGTACATTGATTTGAGTTTGAATACACTTGAGGTATTTTTCAGAAAAAAGGATTTTTTCTGTTTTTGAAGTTTGTTTACAAACTTCTTCAAAGGGTTGTGGAGCAACCTTTTGGCCGGAGGGAAGGAGAATCACGGAGTGGTTTGAATTCTCAAAAGCACCCAGCAATCAAGGGTTCATAATCCTTGCATTGTTTCTATCCTAGTCCATCCATAGTTCACGTTCAAAGTGGCTGTTTCCCCCTCATCAGAAAAACAAGAAACTCTTTCTTGGTCTGTTTGTGTGAGTCAGTGAATGTGTTCATTGGATTTCTGAGTGTTTGAGTGTTCCCTTGATCAAGATAATTGACTTATCTTCATCCTTGCACTACACCCAACAATTCTCACCCTTGAACACGCATCACCAGGTCTCCTTTAGCCAATCCTAGGGTCTTCCTGGTGGTTAGTTAGCAGCACCCTAGGGCCTCTATGGCTTGGTCCATGTAGGGAGATGCCATTGGTGTCTTCATCTTGGTCCAGGTACTCCTGGTCTGGGCTCAGTAACGTCAGTAAGGTCAGCTGGTCGTCAGAATCAACTATTACTCTGTTCTTGCATTCTGTTGGTTCTCCTGTTCCCAAAGTGTTATCTTCTGTTGTGCCTTGATCTTTCTCCATCCCAATTCGTAATCTTAAGCCCATATTCGATGTGTGGGAAGTATCATTGCTAGACCCTTGGTCTTTCTGAGTGTTTGGCGTAGAAGAAAAGTTGGGAACACTGTCCTGTTCCTGATCAGTACTGCCATGGTCACTGTTCCCTGATGCATTTGCATCAGGAGTTTAGCTAAGTTGTCAATCCAAGGTTGAGAGTTTCTCAATTTTGAAGAGTTCTAGTTTTGGTCGAGTGTTCCCAAAGCTTGATCTTAAGTAGTCGTTGTCTAGGTTGAGTGTTCCCTAAACACTTCTACACCCAAACAAGTGAGTGAGTGTTCCTCCTTGTTATATCCCCAAGTTAAGGGTGAGTGTTCCCCTAAACTTACTTGTTTCTTTCCAATTATCCTTCTAAAAAAACCTAACACACATTCCCACGTTTTATCCCATTTGTGAACGAAGTTTTTCAACTTAGTTTACACATCACGTTCATTCATCATTGATCATTGATCCTTATTCATTCTTCATCGTTCGTTCTTCATTGATCATTGATCCTTGTTCATTCTTCATCGTTCATTCTTCACTGATCATTGATCCTTGTTCATTCTTCATCGTTCATTCTTCACTGATCATTGATCCTTGTTCATTCTTCATCGTTCATTCATCATTGATCATTGATCCTTATTCATTCTTCATCGTTCATTCTTCATTGATCATTGATCCTTGTTCATTCTTCATCGTTCATTCATCATTGATCATTGATCCTTATTCATTATTCATCGTTCATTCTTCATAGATCATTGATTCTTTTTCATTCTTCATCGTTCATTCTTCAATGATCATTGATCCTTATTCATTCTTCATCGTTCATTCTTCATTGATCATTGATCCTTTTTCATTCTTCATCGTTCATTGTTCATTGATCATTGATCCTTATTCATTCTCCATCGATCATTCATCATTGATCATTGATCCTTGTTCATTCTTCATCGTTCATTCTTCATTGATCATTGATCCTTGTTCCTTCTTCATCGTTCATTCATCATTGATCATTGATCCTTGTTCATTCTTCATCGTTCATTCTTCACTGATCATTAATCCTTGTTCATTCTTCATCGTTCAATGTTCATTATTCATTGATCCTTGTTCATTCTTCATCGTTCATTCTTCATTGATCATTGATCCTTTTTCATTGTTCATCGTTCGTTCTTTATTGATGATTGATCCTTGTTCATTCTTCATCGCTCAATCATCATTGATCATTGATCCTTGTTCATTCTTCATTGATCATTAATCCTTGTTCATTCTTCATCGTTCATTCTTCATTGATCATTGATGCTTGTTCATTCTTCATCGTTCATTCTTCATTGATCATTCATCCTTGTTCATTCTTCATCGTTCAGTCTTCATTGATCATTGATCCTTGTTCATTCTTCATCGTTCATTCTTCATTGATCATTCATCCTTGTTCATTCTTCATCGTTCAATCATCATTGATCATTGATCCTTGTTCATTCTTCATCGTTCATTCTTCACTGATCATTAATCCTTGTTCATTTTTCATCGTTCAATGTTCATTATTCATTGATCCTTGTTCATTCTTCATCGTTCATTCTTCATTGATCATTGATCCTTTTTCATTGTTCATTGTTCGTTCTTTATTGATGATTGATCCTTGTTCATTCTTCATCGCTCAATCATCATTGATCATTGATCCTTGTTCATTCTTCATTGATCATTGATGATTGTTCATTCTTCATCGTTCATTCTTCATTGATCATTGATCCTTGTTCATTCTTCATCGTTCATTCTTCATTGATCATTGATGCTTATTCATTCTTCATCGTTCATTCTTCATTGATCATTGATCCTTGTTCATTCTTCATCGTTCATTCTTCACTGATCATTGATCCTTGTTCATTCTTCATCGTTCAATGTTCATTATTCATTGATCCTTGTTCATTCTTCATCGTTCATTCTTCATTGATCATTGATCCTTTTTCATTTTTCATCGTTCGTTCTTCATTGATGATTGATCCTTGTTCATTTTTCATCGCTCAATCATCATTGATTATTGATCCTTGTTCATTCTTCATTGATCATTGATCTTTGTTCATTCTTCATCGTTCATTAATCATTAATCATTGATGCTTGTTCATTCTTCATCGTTCATTCATCATTGATCATTGATCCTTGTTCATTCTTCATCGTTCATTCTTCATTGATCATTGATCCTTGTTCATTCTTCATCGTTCATTCTTCATTGATCATTGATGCTTGTTCATTCTTCATAGTTCATTGTTCATTGATCATTGATCCTTGTTCATTCTTCATCGTTCATTCATCATTGATCATTGATGCTTGTTCATTCTTCATAGTTCATTGTTCATTGATCATTGATCCTTGTTCATTCTTCATCGTTCATTCATCATTGATCATTGATGCTTGTTCATTCTTCATAGTTCATTGTTCATTGATCATTGATCCTTGTTCATTCTTCATCGTTCATTCATCATTGATCATTGATCCTCATTCATTCTTCATCGTTCATTCTTCATTGATCATTGATCCTTGTTCATTCTTCATCGTTCATTCTTCACTGATCATTGATCCTTGTTCATTCTTGATCGTTAATTCTTCACTGATCATTGATCCTTGTTCATTCTTCATCCTTCAATGTTCATTCTTCATCGTTCATTCTTCACTGATCATTGATCCTTGTTTATTCTTGATCGTTAATTCTTCACTGATCATTGATCCTTGTTCATTCTTCATCGTTCATTCTTCATTGATCATTGATCCTTTTTCATTGTTCATCGTTCGTTCTTCATTGATGATTGATCCTTCTTCATTCTTCATCGTTCATTCTTCACTGATCATTGATCCTTGTTCATTCTTCATCGTTAATTCTTCACTGATCGTTGATCCTTGTTCATTCTTCATCGTTCATTCATCATTGATCATTGATACTTATTCATTCTTCATCGTTCATTCTTCATTGATCATTGATCCTTATTCATTCTTCATCGTTCATTCTTCATTGATCATTGATCCTTGTTCATTCTTCATCGTTCATTGTTCATTGATCATCGATCCTTG
Source organism: Amaranthus tricolor (assembly GCF_026212465.1). Classification (NCBI taxonomy): domain Eukaryota; kingdom Viridiplantae; phylum Streptophyta; class Magnoliopsida; order Caryophyllales; family Amaranthaceae; genus Amaranthus; species Amaranthus tricolor. Next base: position 27,414,680 of record NC_080056.1, on the reverse strand, counting down.
TTCATTCTTCATCGTTCATTCATCATTGATCATTGATCCTTGTTCATTCTTCATCGTTCATTCTTAAGTGATCATTGATCCTTGTTCCTTCTTCATCGTGCATTCATCATTGATCATTCATCCTTGTTCATTCTTCATCGTTCATTCTTCACTGATTATTGATCCTTGTTCATTCTTCATCGTTCAATGTTCATTATTCATTGATCCTTGTTCATTCTTCATCGTTCATTCTTCATTGATCATTGATCCTTTTTCATTGTTCATCGTTCGTTCTTCATTGATCATTGATGCTTGTTTATTCTTCATCGTTCATTCTTCATAGATCATTCATCCTTGTTCATTCTTCATCATTCATTCTTCATTGATCATTGATCCTTGTTCATTCTTCATCGTTCATTCTTCATTGATCATTCATCCTTGTTCATTCTTCATCGCTCATTCTTCATTGATGATTCATCCTTGTTCATTCTTCATCGTTCATTGTTCATTGATCAAAGATCCTTGTTCATTCTTCATCGTTCATTCATCATTGATCATTGATCCTTATTCATTCTTCATCGTTCGTTCTTCATTGATCATTGATCCTTGTTCATTCTTCATCGTTCATTCTTCACTGATCATTGATCCTTGTTCATTCTTCATCGTTCATTCTTCACTGATCATTGATCCTTGTTCATTCTTCATCGTTCATTCATCATTGATCATTGATCCTTATTCATTCTTCATCGTTCATTCTTCATTGATCATTGATCCTTGTTCATTCTTCATCGTTCATTCATGATTGATCATTGATCCTTATTCATTCTTCATCGTTCATTCTTCATAGATTATTGATTCTTGTTCATTCTTCATCGTTCATTCTTCATTGATCATTGATCCTTATTCATTCTTCATCGTTCATTCTTCATTGATCATTGATCCTTGTTCATTCTTCATCGTTTATTGTTCATTGATCATTGATCATTGTTCATTCTCCATCGTTCATTCATCATTGATAATTGTTCCTTGTACATTCTTCATCGTTCATTCTTCATTGATCATTTGATGCGAATTCAAGGCGTATTGGAACCTTGAATTTGCAAAGATTATGATTCCCTAAATGGTTGGTTCAATGATCCACTCAGAAATGAAGAATAACCCCGTAAAACTCACTAAATGATCAGAAACAGAACCAAGAACTAAGTTCTTGATTTTCTGATGGTGATGATATGCCCGGATTCTTAGACTAAAAACGAAAGCCAACCAAAGTCTTCCAGACTTTGATTGAAAGATCCTTAAAGATATTGAATTGCTCCGCAACTCTAGACTCTAAGGAAACTCAAAGTCACTCCGTAACTTTGAAAAAGTTTGTGAACAAACTTTAGAGAAAACAGAAAACACTTTCTGAAATACCTCTTGTATTAAACTCAATGTAATGTCATATATTGTCCTTCTTACAACTGAGAGACCTCCTATATATAGAGGCCCTAACTACTATAACGGCTAGTTACACGTCATTAAAATAAAGACACGTGCTAAAATAGAAAACACTTAAAAAAACATAAAAATCAGACAGGCTAGCACTATACAATGCTGTCAGACTAAACTAGCGACTGGGTGACCTTCTACTCCATTTCTTGGTGTCTTCCCGTGCTTCTCAGGAGGTGTTTAGGGTCTTGATGGAAAGTTCTATGTGTAGAGATTCCAAATCCACTGCAAGTCAGGTCCCTCATGCCCAGATTTAGGTTCCACGTGCTGTGCAAGGTAGGCTGCTCGTCAGTTTCTTCGCTGTGCTGATCTGATGCAAAATAAAGGCGGATCATGGCCTTTATGTTGCAAAGATTAAGGTTGCTCCACAACCTTGATCAATGACACACTCAGAATCCAAAATCAATGACAAACAGACGCTCAAACACACACAAACAGATCAAGAATGAACTTCTTGTTTTTCTGACGATGGTGAACTGGGCACCTTTGTCAAACCTTCTAACTAAACGAATGATATGCACAATACAAGGACTTTCAGCCCTTGAGTGCTGGGTTCCTTCAAGAATAAGAGTCACTCCGTAATCTCTCAAACTCTCCGGCCAAGGTTGCTCCACAACCTTGATGAAGTTTGCAAACAAACTTCAAAAATGAGAAAAATCCTTTTTCTGAAAAAAATACCTCAATTCTTATTGATTGAATTTTTTGTAAACACTTGAACGTTTTATTACATGCATGAGACTCTCTATATATAGAGTCTTAAACTAACATAACGGCTATAAGAGGCACGAGCTTTATTTTAAAACGCACGTGCTAATACAAGGCGCTTAAAACAGAAACAGAAAACAGAAAATACTTGAAACAAATTCTGATCTTGAAACTATCGAACAGCCCACCTTCAGCAAGGCTTCTAGAGCTCTTGGTGGATTTTTAGCATGGTCCTAGGCCCTTGATGGCTAGATCCATATGCCAAGATTCCATTTCCATTATAGCCTAGGTTCTGGATGCACAGGTTTGGTCTCTACGTGTCGTGCAAGGTGACCTGATCGCTAGTTTGCTGCTGTGCTGTTCTGTATGCTGCTACTGTGTTCTGTTCGTGAGAATGTTCTGTATCAAAGGGTTAACTTCCCTTGCTGGGCTTCCTTTGACATCTTTACTTGAGACAACCACATTTGTATCAATTCCTCCCTCTTTGAAAAGAATTGTCCTCAATTGTAAGTCCTCCATGGCTGGGTGTTGTCTAAACAATCAAGTATTTACTCCACTTGCAAATGATCAGCTCAAACCTGCTACTGCCGTCTGAATGAACCTGCTGCACATCCTCCAAACCTGTTGTTTTATTGTTGTTCTATTGTGTTAATGAACCTACTGCACAACTACACCTGCTGCTGCCTCTGTACATTGAGCACACTCAGTATTCTGTTGCTGAGTTCGGAATGTGGCTCGTATTTGGATCAAATTAAATTAGAAACCATGTTTGCCAACGTCATCCAACACGTAAGAATCAAAGTTCTTGTCCTTACTTGCATGATTATCCAAACCCATATGTTAAACAAGCTTACTAAGCCAATTAGCTTGTTAGTATTACCAAGACAACACACAACTTGTTGCATCCTCCCCTTTTTAGAAAAAATTCGACCTCGAATTTTTGTAGGGTTAAACTCAACAAATCTCTCCACATGAACGTAATGTGCTAAAGGTGATTTAACAAGCACAAAATCCACCTTGACAAACTTAAGCCTCCTTGTTTGCTCTACTTGTAAACCATCCTCCAATCTTGGATGAGAATCCACTACTTCAAGGCACTCTATTGTAGAATCAACGTCCTCCATGCAAATTGTCTCAACAACCCCTTCAAGATCATCAAGGCTCTCAATACTAGGTGTTTCAACCATTTCTTCAAGATCATCAACAACCTCTACACAAGATGTTTCAACCACTTCTTTAAGATCATCAACAACCTCTACACAAGATGTTGCAACAACCTCTTCACTGTATGGTTCTGGATATTCATCATAAATGGGAACCACATTTGAATACAAGTCAAGTTCCTCTTGTTTAGAAGCAATATCATCATTTGGTTCTTGTTTGATATCAAGAGAAGAAAACAATGGTGTGTTGTTAGATTGTGTATTAACATGCTTTGATTGGACGTTAAATATAATCCTAACCGGCTTAACATCAGGATTATACTTAAGAACAGTTACCACTTTAGAATCCCCAAATTGCGCTTGCAATCTCTGCTGAACTTTCAACTTTTCTTGTTGAAGATGAAGCTTCCTCTTCTCTTCATAAAGAATTATTTTTCTGTAGAGTTGCTGCCCTTTAACCAAAACATGGTCCAACTGTTCCGAATAATGCTTGTACATACCCCAATCACATTGTTGAATACAAACTAGTTGCAACCTTTTAATGTTCTCCTCCTTAATCTTCAATGATTTTAGAGAATATTCACTAATAGCATAATCCATATCTTCAACTTGAGACTCAAGTCTATTCATTCTTTCATCCATGCTTATGTGTACATTTGATGACTCCATATTCTAAGACTCAATAATCTCTCAAAACGAAGTGTGAGAGTAAGGATAAGAGTGAAAAGAAAGAAAAGAAAAAAACACGAAGTTTTGGAATTTTGTGTGCACAAAACAGAAACAAACAGAAACAATCAGCACAATTTCAGAATCTGTGTGCTCAACTTTCACTACTGTGAACCCAACCAAAACACATTTAATTTTGATGAAACTTGGTGAAAACACACCCCAAGATGTCTACAAACACCCCAAACTGAAATTCCTCAAAAATATTGTGTGGTTTGATCACAATTCAAATTTTACTACACACATACAGTCTGTACTGTTTCTGTGACCTTTGGTCAAAAACACTTGCGCATCTTTTTGTTCACAACTCCAATGACTACACCACAAGACTCAACAAAAACTAGACTCAAAATGAATCAATTTGAAAAAAAGAAACAATGAAAAAGACTCAAAAATGAAATATGAAAAGATAAAATACAGAAGACCAAAAAAAACTTCAACTATTCTGTATTTTGCGAAGACACTATGAATGGGTCTTTCAAGAAACCTATAAAACGTATGTAAAAGTGAAACAAAGATGTGGTTTGATGAATATAGGATAGTGATTGATACTGTGATGGAAAATGAAGGCCAAAGAAAGAAATCTTGATAGGTTTTTCGAAGACAACTTACAACAGTACACAGAACTGATCACTTTTGCGCAGTCTGTAAAGAAACATGCATATCTACTTCACTACCCCACCAAATCCAATAATTCCAAAGCCAAACGTTCCCCAACTCAATGAAGAATATTTTGCAAAAACAGTTTTGAAAAATAACCTCAAACGGTCCTCCAAATCGATCATGTTTCAGACCCCAAAAACTGACAGAATCTGAAAATTTTTTCACCTTCAATGTCTTTGTATTTTCCCTTCTGTGCGTACCTTGCCCTCTTCGTGAACCGTGCTCTGATACCAATTTGATGCAAAATAAAGGCGGATCATGGCCTTTATGTTGCAAAGATTAAGGTTGCTCCACAACCTTGATCAATGACACACTCAGAATCCAAAATCAATGACAAACAGACGCTCAAACACACACAAACAGATCAAGAATGAACTTCTTGTTTTTCTGACGATGGTGAACTGGGCACCTTTGTCAAACCTTCTAACTAAACGAATGATATGCACAATACAAGGACTTTCAGCCCTTGAGTGCTGGGTTCCTTCAAGAATAAGAGTCACTCCGTAATCTCTCAAACTCTCCGGCCAAGGTTGCTCCACAACCTTGATGAAGTTTGCAAACAAACTTCAAAAATGAGAAAAATCCTTTTTCTGAAAAAAATACCTCAATTCTTATTGATTGAATTTTTTGTAAACACTTGAACGTTTTATTACATGCATGAGACTCTCTATATATAGAGTCTTAAACTAACATAACGGCTATAAGAGGCACGAGCTTTATTTTAAAACGCACGTGCTAATACAAGGCGCTTAAAACAGAAACAGAAAACAGAAAATACTTGAAACAAATTCTGATCTTGAAACTATCGAACAGCCCACCTTCAGCAAGGCTTCTAGAGCTCTTGGTGGATTTTTAGCATGGTCCTAGGCCCTTGATGGCTAGATCCATATGCCAAGATTCCATTTCCATTATAGCCTAGGTTCTGGATGCACAGGTTTGGTCTCTACGTGTCGTGCAAGGTGACCTGATCGCTAGTTTGCTGCTGTGCTGTTCTGTATGCTGCTACTGTGTTCTGTTCGTGAGAATGTTCTGTATCAAAGGGTTAACTTCCCTTGCTGGGCTTCCTTTGACATCTTTACTTGAGACAACCACATTTGTATCATGATCTGCTGCTGTTTTATGGTCTGTAAGCTGTTCTGTGATGCTATTTTCTGTTGAATGCATTCCTGGTCCTTGCTTGTGTTGTTTATGTGCTTGCTTGTGATGCTCATGATGGTGTTCATCTAAATACATGTCTTCAAGGTCGGTTTGTGCTGAATCAGGTGCTGATATGTGTTTGAAGGCTGCACATAACTTGGAATCTGCACAAGCACATGGTTCACTTCTGCACTAGTGCTTTATAGACGCACACATTTGCTGATCTAACATGCTAATGCTGCTACTAATCTGAAGGTGACACACAACCATTTGCTTGCTTGCACAAGTCTTGAATGTGTAAGAAAAACCTGCATCATGTCAAACATGGTGCAAACTCCCCTTCTTAGAAAAGAATTGTCCTCAATTCTAAGCTTCCCATGTATATTTGCATCCCAACAAAATTTTCGATGCCGGACATATTGATATTGTTCATCTTGTATTTGATACAGATTTGTTGCTACTGCTTTTATTATGTAACACGATGCTATCTTTGATTTATTACCAAACCTACAGACTACTCCTGAACCAGGTGATCACCCTTGTTGTTTGCTGAATTAGAACAGCTTCTGAACTTGCTGTGTACCTGATGAACATCCTAGCCTGCTGCGCTGCTTAACACACTGCTGCTACTGTGCACACAAAACCTGCTGCACACCTGATCTGTTTTGTCCATACATACTGCTACTGCACTTACTCTGATTTTACTTGCTGTATGTACTTGACTACACTGAACTATTTCTGTACATTGCTGCACCGACCCAATACAAACTGCACATGACTCCAAAAACACAACAACAATAGACACTACTAGCAAAACTTCAATTAAATTAGAAACCATGTTCCCCATGACCATCACACACGTAAGGATGAATGCTCTTGTCCTCACTTGCATAATGAACCACACCCATATGTTAAACAAGCTTACCAAGAAGATTAGCTTGCTTGTATTACCAAGGCCAGATTCAGCTTGTTGCATTCTCCCCTTCTTAGAAAAAATTCGGCCCCGAATTTTTGTAGGATTAAATTCAACAAACCTACTAACATGAACATACTCAACAAAATCAGCAATCATTACATACTCATGCTTCTTTGCTGGCTCTATTTGTGAATCATCTTCAAAACTTGCATGAATATTGGCCACATGTAATTCCTCCTGTCTAGTACAACCCAATTCATCACAAGCTGTCTCCACTACCTCTTCAAGATCTTCTACAATCTCTACGCACGCTGCCTCAACAACTTCTTTGAGATCATCTACAACCTCAACACAAGATGCCTCAACAACTTCTTTGAGATCATCTACAACCTCGACACAAGATGCCTCAACATCTCCTTTAAGATCATTAATCTCCTCTGCACAAGCTGCTTCAACAACCTCTTTACTACTTTCAACAGAGGGTGTTTCAACCACGTCTTCAAGAGCATTAACACTCTCAACACAAGATGTTTCAACCATCTCTTCACTATTCTCCACAATGGATGGTTCTTGATTGTTATCAAAAGAAGAAAACAATGGTGTGCTTTGTGTATCAACATGCTTTGAAGTGACGTTAAATATAATCCTAACCGGCTTAACATCAGGATTATACTCAAGAACAGTTACCACTTTAGAATCTCCAAATTCCTTTTGCAATCTCTGTTGAACCCTCAACTTTTCTTGTTGAAGATGAAGCTTCCTCTTCAAGCTTTGCTTTTGACTCCTAACATTCACCAATTGTTTGTGTTTTGGATATTCATCATAGATGGGAGCCACACTTGAATACAAGTCACGTTCCTGTCGTTTAGAAGCAATCTCACCACTTGGTTCTTGAATACCATCATGAGAAAGAACCAATGATGTTTGTTCCTCAACATGCTTGGGAATGATATTAACTTTAATCCTAGGCGGATTAGCATAAGGATCATACTCACGAACAATCACTGTTTTTGAGTCACCATGTTTCTTTTGTAATCTACGTTGGAATTTCTTCTTTTCTTCATGAAGAACCACCTTTCTATAGGCTTTATGCTCTTGAATCAAAACATGGCCTAACTGTTTCGAATAGTGCTCGTACATACCCCAATCACATTTTTGTATACAATCCAGTATCAACCCTCTAATGTTTTCCTCCTCAATCTTCAATGACTTTAGATGAGATTTATCAAGAGCATAGACTAGATTATCAGATTCAAGCACAAGTCTATACATTCTTTCACCTATGCTCATGTGTACGTTTGATGACCCCATATTTTAAGACTCAAAAATCTCTCAAAATGAAGTGTGACAGTAAGAATAAGGAAGAAACAGAAAAAAAGACGAAGAAACAAAGTTTGGGAAATTTTTTTGTGCACAAAACAGAAAACAAACAGAATCACTCAGCACAAATTTCAGAAACTATCTGTCAAAACTTGGCTATTGTAATCCAACCAAACCACCTTTAATTTTCATGAAACTTGGTGACAGCACACCCCAAGATGTCTACAAACACCTCAAATTGAAAACACTCAAATACGTGGCCTAGTTTGATCACAATTCAAAAATTACTCTACACATGCAATCTGAACAGTTTCTGTGACCTTTGGTCAAAAACACTTGCGCATCTTTTTTTCCCAAGTCCAATGATTCCAAAGCCAAACGTCTCCCAACTCAATCAGAAATACCGTGTAAAAACAGTTTTGAAAAACAATCACAATACGATCCCCAAAACGATACTGTTTTCGACCCCAAATGCAGTCAGTTTCTGACAGCTTCTGTTTCTTCGTGTCCCTTATACGCAACCGTGCTCTGATACCAATTTGATGCGAATTCAAGGCGTATTGGAACCTTGAATTTGCAAAGATTATGATTCCCTAAATGGTTGGTTCAATGATCCACTCAGAAATGAAGAATAACCCCGTAAAACTCACTAAATGATCAGAAACAGAACCAAGAACTAAGTTCTTGATTTTCTGATGGTGATGATATGCCCGGATTCTTAGACTAAAAACGAAAGCCAACCAAAGTCTTCCAGACTTTGATTGAAAGATCCTTAAAGATGTTGAATTGCTCCGCAACTCTAGACTCTAAGGAAACAAAAAGTCACTCCGTAACTTTGAAAAAGTTTGTGAACAAACTTTAGAGAAAACAGAAAACACTTTCTGAAATACCTCTTGTATTAAACTCAATGTAATGTCATATATTGTCCTTCTTACAACTGAGAGACCTCCTATATATAGAGGCCCTAACTACTATAACGGCTATTTACACGTCATTAAAATAAAGACACGTGCTAAAATAGAAAACACTTAAAAAAACATAAAAATCAGACAGGCTAGCACTATACAATGCTGTCAGACTAAACTAGCGACTGGGTGACCTTCTACTCCATTTCTTGGTGTCTTCCCGTGCTTCTCAGGAGGTTTTTAGGGTCTTGATGGAAAGTTCTATGTGTAGAGATTCCAAATCCACTGCAAGTCAGGTCCCTGATGCCTAGATTTAGGTTCCACGTGCTGTGCAAGGTAGGCTGCTCGTCAGTTTCTTCGCTGTGCTGATCTGCTGCTGTTTTATGGTCTGTAAGCTGTTCTGTGATGCTATTTTCTGTTGAATGCATTCCTGGTCCTTGCTTGTGTTGTTTATGTGCTTGCTTGTGATGCTCATGATGGTGTTCATCTACATACATGTCTTCAAGGTCGGTTTGTGCTGAATCAGGTGCTGATATGTGTTTGAAGGCTGCACATAACTTGGAATCTGCACAAGCACATGGTTCACTTCTGCACTAGTGCTTTTATAGACGCACACATTTGCTGATCTAACATGCTAATGCTGCTACTAATCTGAAGGTGACACACAACCATTTGCTTGCTTGCACAAGTCTTGAATGTGTAAGAAAAACCTGCATCATGTCAAACATGGTGCATCATTGATCCTTGTTCCTTCTTCATCGTTCATTCATCATTGATCATTGATCCTTGTTCATTCTTCATCGTTCATTCTTCACTGATCATTGATCCTTGTTCATTCTTCATCGTTAAATGTTTATTATTCATTGATCCTTGTTCATTCTTCATCGTTCATTCTTCATTAATCATTGATCCTTTTTCATTGTTCATCGTTCATTCTTCATTGATGATTGATCCTTGTTTATTCTTCATCGCTCAATCATCATTGATCATTGATCCTTGTTCATTCTTCATTGATCATTGATCCTTGTTCATTCTTCATCGTTCATTCTTCATTGATCATTGATGCTTGTTCATTCTCAATCGTTCATTCTTCATTGATCATTGATCCTTGTTCATTCTTCATCGCTCATTCTTCATTGATCATTTATCCTTGTTCATTCTTCATCGTTCATTGTTCATTGATCAAAGATCCTTGTTCATTCTTCATCGTTCATTCATCATTGATCATTGATCCTTATTCATTCTTTATCGTTCATTCATCATTGATCATTGATCCTTATTCATTCTTCATCGTTCGTTCTTCATTGATCATTGATCCTTGTTCATTCTTCATTATTCATTCTTCACTGATCATTGATCCTTGTTCATTCTTCATCGTTCATTATTCACTGATCATTGATCCTTGTTCATTCTTCATCGTTCATTCATCATTGATCATTGATCCTTATTCATTCTTTATCGTTCATTATTCATTGATCCTTGTTCATTCTTCATCGTTCATTGTTCATTGATCATTGATTCTTTTTCATTGTTCATCGTTCGTTCTTCATTGATGATTGATCCTTGTTCATTCTTCATCGTTCATTCTTCATTGATCATTGATGCTTTTTCATTCTTCATCGTTCATTCTTCATTGATCATTGATGCTTGTTCATTCTTCATCGTTCATTCTTCATTGATCATTCCTCCTTGTTCATTGTTCATCGTTCATTCTTCATTGATCATTGATCCTTGTTCATTCTTCATCGTTCATTCTTCATTGATCATTCATCCTTGTTCATTCTTCATCGCTCATTCTTCATTGATTATTCATCCTTGTTCATTCTTCATCGTTCATTGTTCATTGATCAAAGATCCTTGTTCATTCTTCATCATTCATTCATCATTGATCATTGATGCTTATTCATTCTTTATCGTTCATTCATCACTGATCATTGATCCTTATTCATTCTTCATCGTTCGTTCTTCATTGATCATTGATCCTTGTTCATTCTTCATCGTTCATTCTTCAATGATCATTGATCCTTGTTCATTCTTCATCGTTCATTCTTCACTGATCATTGATCCTTGTTCATTCTTCATCGTTCATTCATCATTGATCATTGATCCTTATTCATTCTTCATCGTTCATTCTTCATTGATCATTGATCCATGTTCATTCTTCATCGTTCATTCATTATTGATCATTGATCCTTATTCATTCTTCATCGTTCATTCTTCGTAGATCATTGATTCTTGTTCATTCTTCATCGTTCATTCTTCATTGATCATTGATCCTTATTCATTCTTCATCGTTCATTCTTCATTGATCCTTGTTCATTCTTCATCGTTCATTCTTCACTGATCATTGATCCTTGTTCATTCTTCATCGTTCATTCTTCATTGATCATTGATCCTTTTTCATTTTTCATCGTTCGTTCTTCATTGATGATTGATCCTTGTTCATTCTTCATCGCTCAATCATCATTGATTATTGATCCTTGTTCATTCTCCATTGATCATTGATCCTTGTTCATTCTTCATAGTTCATTAATCATTAATCATTGATGCTTGTTCATTCTTCATCGTTCATTCATGATTGATCATTGATCCTTGTTCATTCTTCATCGTTCATTCTTCATTGATCATTAATCATTGTTCATTCTTCATTGTTCATTCTTCATTGATCATTGATTCTCGTTCATTCTTCATAGTTCATTGTTCATTGTTCATTGATCATTTATCCTTGTTCATTCTTCATCGTTCATTCATCATTGATCATTGATGCTTGTTCATTCTTCATAGTTCATTGTTCATTGATCATTGATCCTTGTTCATTCTTCGTCGTTCATTCATCATTGATCATTGATGCTTATTCATTCTTCATAGTTCATTGTTCATTGATCATTGATCCTTGTTCATTCTTCATCGTTCATTCATCACTGATCATTGATCCTTGTTCATTCTTCATCCTTCAATGTTCATTATTCATTGATCCTTTATCATTCTTCATCGTTCATTCTTCATTGATCATTGATCCTTTTTCATTGTTCATCGTTCGTTCTTCATTGATGATTGATCCTTGTTCATTCTTCATCGTTCATTCTTCACTGATCATTGATCCTTGTTCATTCTTGATCGTTAATTCTTCTCTGATCATTGATCCTTGTTCATTCTTCATCGTTCATTCTTCATTGATCATTGATCCTTTTTCATTGTTCATCGTTCGTTCTTCATTGATGATTGATCCTTCTTCATTCTTCATCGTTCATTCTTCACTGATCATTGATCCTTGTTCATTCTTCATCGTTCATTCATCATTGATCATTGATACTTATTCATTCTTCATCGTTCATTCTTCATTGATCATTGATTCTTGTTCATTCTTCATCTTTCATTCTTCATTGATCATTGATCCTTATTCATTCTTCATCGTTCATTGTTCATTGATCATCGATCCTTGTTCATTCTTCATCGTTCATTCATCATTATTCATTGATCCTTGTTCATTCTTCATCGTTCATTCTTCATTTATCATTGATCCTTTTTCATTGTTCATCGTTCGTTCTTCATTGATCATTGATGCTTGTTTATTCTTCATCGTTCATTCTTCATTGATCATTCATCCTTGTTCATTCTTCATCATTCATTCTTCATTGATCATTGATCCTCGTTCATTCTTCATCGTTCATTCTTCATTGATCATTCATCCTTGTTCATTCTTCATCGTTCATTCTTCATTGATGATTCATCCTTGTTCATTCTTCATCGTTCATTGTTCATTGATCAAAGATCCTTGTTCATTCTTCATCGTTCATTCATCATTGATCATTGATCCTTATTCATTCTTTATCATTCATTCATCATTGATATCATTGATCCTTATTCATTCTTCATCGTTCGTTCTTCATTGATCATTGATCCTTGTTCATTCTTCATCGTTTATTCTTCACTGATCATTGATCCTTGTTCATTCTTCATCGTTCATTCTTCACTGATCATTGATCCTTGTTCATTCTTCATCGTTCATTCATCATTGATCATTGATCCTTATTCATTCTTCATCGTTCATTCTTCATTGATCATTGATCCATGTTCATTCTTCATCGTTCATTCATTATTGATCATTGATCCTTATTCATTCTTCATCGTTCATTCTTCGTAGATCATTGATTCTTGTTCATTCTTCATCGTTCATTCTTCATTGATCATTGATCCTTATTCATTCTTCATCGTTCATTCTTCATTGATCATTGATCCTTGTTCATTCTTCATCGTTCATTCTTCACTGATCATTGATCCTTGTGCATTCTTCATCGTTCATTCTTCATTGATCATTGATCCTTATTCATTCTTCATCGTTCATTCTTCATTGATCATTGATCCTTGTTCATTCTTCATCGTTCATTCTTCACTGATCATTGATCCTTGTGCATTCTTCATCGTTCAATGTTCATTATTCATTGATCCTTGTTCATTCTTCATCGTTCATTCTTCATTGATCATTGATCCTTTTTCATTTTTCATCGTTCATTAATCATTAATCATTGATGCTTGTTCATTCTTCATCGTTCATTCATCATTGATCATTGATCCTTGTTCATTCTTCATCGTTCATTGTTCATTGATCATTGATCCTTGTTCATTCTTCATCGTTCATTCATCATTGATCATTGATGCTTGTTCATTCTTCATAGTTCATTGTTCATTGATCATTGATCCTTGTTCATTCTTCATCGTTCATTCATCATTGATCATTGATGCTTGTTCATTCTTCATAGTTCATTGTTCATTGATCATTGATCCTTGTTCATTCTTCATCGTTCATTCATCATTGATCATTGATCTTTATTCATTCTTCATCGTTCATTCTTCATTGATCATTGATCCTTGTGCATTCTTCATCGTTCATTCTTCATTGATCATTGATCCTTGTTCATTCTTCATTGTTCGTTCTTCATTGATCATTGATCCTTGTTCATTCTTCATCGTTCATTCTTCACTGATCATTGATCCTTGTTCATTCTTCATCCTTCAATGTTCATTATTCATTGATCCTTTATCATTCTTCGTCGTTCATTCTTCATTGATCATTGATCCTTTTTCATTGTTCATCGTTCGTTCTTCATTGATGATTGATCCTTGTTCATTCTTCATCGTTCTTTCTTCACAGATCATTGATCCATTTCATTCTTGATCGTTAATTCTTCACTGATCATTGATCCTTGTTCATTCTTCATCGTTCATTCTTCATTGATCATTGATCCTTTTTCATTGTTCATCGTTCGTTTTTCATTGATGATTGATCCTTCTTCATTCTTCATCGTTCATTCTTCACTGATCATTGATCCTTGTTCATTCTTCATCGTTAATTCTTCACTGATCGTTGATCCTTGTTCATTCTTCATCGTTCATTCATCATTGATCATTGATACTTATTCATTCTTCATCGTTCATTCTTCATTAATCATTGATTCTTGTTCATTCTTCATCTTTCATTCTTCATTGATCATTGATCCTTATTCATTCTTCATCGTTCATTCTTCATTGATCATTGATCCTTGTTCATTCTTCATCGTTCATTGTTCATTGATCATCGATCCTTGTTCATTCTTCATCGTTCATTCATCATTGATCATTGATCCTTGTTCATTCTTCATCGTTCATTCTTAAGTGATCATTGATCCTTGTTCCTTCTTCATCGTGCATTCATCATTGATCATTCATCCTTGTTCATTCTTCATCGTTCATTCTTCACTGATCATTGATCCTTGTTCTTTCTTCATCGTTCAATGTTCATTATTCATTGATCCTTGTTCATTCTTCATCGTTCATTCTTCATTGATCATTGATCCTTTTTAATTGTTCATTGTTCGTTCTTCATTGATCATTGATGCTTGTTTATTCTTCATCGTTCATTCTTCATTGATCATTCATCCTTGTTCATTCTTCATCATTCATTCTTCATTGATCATTGATCCTTGTTCATTCTTCATCGTTCATTCTTCATTGATCATTCATCCTTGTTCATTCTTCATCGCTCATTCTTCATTGATGATTCATCCTTGTTCATTCTTCATCGTTTATTGTTCATTGATCAAAGATCCTTGTTCATTCTTCATCGTTCATTCATCATTGATTATTGATCCTTATTCATTCTTCATCGTTCGTTCTTCATTGATCATTGATCCTTGTTCATTCTTCATCGTTCATTCTCCACTGATCATTGATCCTTGTTCATTCTTCATCGTTCATTCTTCACTGATCATTGATCCTTGTTCATTCTTCATCGTTCATTCATCATTGATCATTGATCCTTATTCATTCTTCATCGTTCATTCTTCATTGATCATTGATCCTTGTTCATTCTTCATTGTTCATTCATCATTGATCATTGATCCTTATTCATTCTTCATCGTTCATTCTTCATATATTATTGATTCTTGTTCATTCTTCATCGTTCATTCTTCATTGATCATTGATCCTTATTCATTCTTCATCGTTCATTCTTCATTGATCATTGATCCTTGTTCATTCTTCATCGTTCAATCTTCACTGATCATTGATCCTTGTGCATTCTTCATCGTTCAATGTTCATTATTCATTGATCCTTGTTCATTCTTCATCGTTCATTCTTCATTGATCATTGATCCTTTTTCATTTTTCATCGTTCATTAATCATTAATCATTGATGCTTGTTCATTCTTCATCGTTCATTCATCATTGATCATTGATCCTTGTTCATTCTTCATCGTTCATTCTTCATTGATCATTGATCCTTGTTCATTCTTCATCGTTCATTCTTCATTGATCATTGATCCTTATTCATTCTTCATCGTTCATTCTTCATTGATCATTGATCCTTGTTCATTCTTCATCGTTCATTCTTCACTGATCATTGATCCTTGTGCATTCTTCATCGTTCAATGTTCATTATTCATTGATCCTTGTTCATTCTTCATCGTTCATTCTTCATTGATCATTGATCCTTTTTCATTTTTCATCGTTCATTAATCATTAATCATTGATGCTTGTTCATTCTTCATCGTTCATTCATCATTGATCATTGATCCTTGTTCATTCTTCATCGTTCATTCTTCATTGATCATTGATCCTTGTTCATTCTTCATCGTTCATTCATCATTGATCATTGATACTTATTCATTCTTCATCGTTCATTCTTCATTAATCATTGATTCTTGTTCATTCTTCATCTTTCATTCTTCATTGATCATTGATCCCTATTCATTCTTCATCGTTCATTCTTCATTGATCATTGATCCTTGTTCATTCTTCATCGTTCATTGTTCACTGATCATTGATCCTTGTGCATTCTTCATCGTTCAATGTTCATTATTCATTGATCCTTGTTCATTCTTCATCGTTCATTCTTCATTGATCATTGATCCTTTTTCATTTTTCATCGTTCTTTAATCATTAATCATTGATGCTTGTTCATTCTTCATCGTTCATTCATCATTGATCATTGATCCTTGTTCATTCTTCATCGTTCATTCTTCATTGATGATTGATCCTTGTTCATTCTTCATCGTTCATTCTTCATTGATCATTGATCCTTATTCATTCTTCATCGTTCATTCTTCATTGATCATTGATCCTTGTTCATTCTTCATCGTTCATTCTTCACTGATCATTGATCCTTGTGCATTCTTCATCGTTCAATGTTCATTAGTCATTGATCCTTGTTCATTCTTCATCGTTCATTCTTCATTGATCATTGATCCTTTTTCATTTTTCATCGTTCATTAATCATTAATCATTGATGCTTGTTCATTCTTCATCGTTCATTCATCATTGATCATTGATCCTTGTTCATTCTTCATCGTTCATTCTTCATTGATCATTGATCCTTGTTCATTCTTCATCGTTCATTCTTCATTGATCATTGATGCTTGTTCATTCTTCATAGTTCATTGTTCATTGATCATTGATCCTTGTTCATTCTTCATCGTTCATTCATCATTGATCATTGATGCTTGTTCATTCTTCATAGTTCATTGTTCATTGATCATTGATCCTTGTTCATTCTTCATCGTTCATTCATCATTGATCATTGATGCTTGTTCATTCTTCATAGTTCATTGTTCATTGATCATTGATCCTTGTTCATTCTTCATCGTTCATTCATCATTGATCATTGATCTTTATTCATTCTTCATCGTTCATTCTTCATTGATCATTGATCCTTGTGCATTCTTCATCGTTCATTCTTCATTGATCATTGATCCTTGTTCATTCTTCATTGTTCGTTCTTCATTGATCATTGATCCTTGTTCATTCTTCATCGTTCATTCTTCACTGATCATTGATCCTTGTTCATTCTTCATCCTTCAATGTTCATTATTCATTGATCCTTTATCATTCTTCGTCGTTCATTCTTCATTGATCATTGATCCTTTTTCATTGTTCATCGTTCGTTCTTCATTGATGATTGATCCTTGTTCATTCTTCATCGTTCTTTCTTCACAGATCATTGATCCATTTCATTCTTGATCGTTAATTCTTCACTGATCATTGATCCTTGTTAATTCTTCATCGTTCATTCTTCATTGATCATTGATCCTTGTTCATTCTTCATCGTTCATTCTTCACTGATCATTGATCCTTGTGCATTCTTCATCGTTCAATGTTCATTATTCATTGATCCTTGTTCATTCTTCATCGTTCATTCTTCATTGATCATTGATCCTTTTTCATTTTTCATCGTTCATTAATCATTAATCATTGATGCTTGTTCATTCTTCATCGTTCATTCATCATTGATCATTGATCCTTGTTCATTCTTCATCGTTCATTCTTCATTGATCATTGATCCTTGTTCATTCTTCATCGTTCATTCATCATTGATCATTGATACTTATTCATTCTTCATCGTTCATTCTTCATTAATCATTGATTCTTGTTCATTCTTCATCTTTCATTCTTCGTTGATCATTGATCCTTATTCATTCTTCATCGTTCATTCTTCATTGATCATTGATCCTTGTTCATTCTTCATCGTTCATTGTTCATTGATCATCGATCCTTGTTCATTCTTCATCGTTCATTCATCATTGATCATTGATCCTTGTTCATTCTTCATCGTTCATTCTTAAGTGATCATTGATCCTTGTTCCTTCTTCATCGTGCATTCATCATTGATCATTCATCCTTGTTCATTCTTCATCGTTCATTCTTCACTGATCATTGATCCTTGTTCTTTCTTCATCGTTCAATGTTCATTATTCATTGATCCTTGTTCATTCTTGATGTAGGATCACCTACATCTAGTTCTGATGAACTAACCCGGTTCAATACCATGATTCATCATATGCAAGATGCTCAAATTCAAGGTTCAAATGTTAAGTCTTTTAATTTTGTAATCATGAACTAAATCTTCTTCTTTAATTTTTATTTTGTATTTTCATTTTTATAATGAAACAAAGTCTTAGAGATGATTAAGCCAGGTTTAGGATCAAGCTTAATCATGTCTCATGTTTAGTTAGTCGAGTTGTAATTTTTATTTTATTGAGTCTAATATTTATTTTGCTCATGGGACGTCCTTTACAAAATTAAATGCATGGATCAAAACAAGCAATCAGATTCTTCAAATTGAGCTGTTGCATTTTTCAAAACCAGCTGAGTTACAACAGCCATATGTTTTGAAGATTGAGTGGGATTTTTATGATAATATCTCTTACAAGTCAGCCAAAAATAATCCCAAGAATGTAGAAGAGATGATTTGCAAATCCCAAAGAAAAACTAGCTGTTAGAGACAACAAAACTAGCTGTTAGAGACAACAAACAAAATCAGCAAAAATCTCCTTGTTCTTTTACTAGCTGTTGTATTTTATTGCCATTTTTGTTGTACTTTCATTTTCAAAGTTTGTACTCATTGCTGAATGCTTTAGTATAAATAGGATGTATGAACTCTTGTAATAAACAACCTGATTTTTACATTCTGAATACAAAACAACCTTTGAGCAAATTCCTTTGTTCTCTCTTTGCAATTTACTTTAACTTGGATTGGTTTTAGTAAGTTGAAGTTCCTATGCTTTTCATTCTTTTGGCTTAAAGTTTGAATGTGTTCTTAGGAGCCCTTGGTTTTAATTTGTGGTGAATCTGTATCAAATTAATCCTTGGATCAGCCATTTTCAAGTTGTTCAATTCAACATATCTTTTCTTAGTTCTTCTTATTACAAAACCCACAAAAATCACAAAAAAAAAACATTTTACAATACAACCTAAACTTTCAGCCTTAATTGCTGAATTCCGAAACCTTGAAACATACGTGTGCATATAGTTTGGTCCTTGTTCAAAACATAGCCAACCTATATCAATTCTTCATCGTTCATTCTTCATTGATCATTGATCCTTTTTAATTGTTCATTGTTCGTTCTTCATTGATCATTGATGCTTGTTTATTCTTCATCGTTCATTCTTCATTGATCATTCATCCTTGTTCATTCTTCATCATTCATTCTTCATTGATCATTGATCCTTGTTCATTCTTCATCGTTCATTCTTCATTGATCATTCATCCTTGTTCATTCTTCATCGCTCATTCTTCATTGATGATTCATCCTTGTTCATTCTTCATCGTTCATTGTTCATTGATCAAAGATCCTTGTTCATTCTTCATCGTTCATTCATCATTGATTATTGATCCTTATTCATTCTTCATCGTTCGTTCTTCATTGATCATTGATCCTTGTTCATTCTTCATCGTTCATTCTCCACTGATCATTGATCCTTGTTCATTCTTCATCGTTCATTCTTCACTGATCATTGATCCTTGTTCATTCTTCATCGTTCATTCATCATTGATCATTGATCCTTATTCATTCTTCATCGTTCATTCTTCATTGATCATTGATCCTTGTTCATTCTTCATCGTTCATTCATCATTGATCATTGATCCTTATTCATTCTTCATCGTTCATTCTTCATATATTATTGATTCTTGTTCATTCTTCATCGTTCATTCTTCATTGATCATTGATCCTTATTCATTCTTCATCGTTCATTCTTCATTGATCATTGATCCTTGTTCATTCTTCATCGTTCAATCTTCACTGATCATTGATCCTTGTGCATTCTTCATCGTTCAATGTTCATTATTCATTGATCCTTGTTCATTCTTCATCGTTCATTCTTCATTGATCATTGATCCTTTTTCATTTTTCATCGTTCATTAATCATTAATCATTGATGCTTGTTCATTCTTCATCGTTCATTCATCATTGATCATTGATCCTTGTTCATTCTTCATCGTTCATTCTTCATTGATCATTGATCCTTGTTCATTCTTCATCGTTCATTCTTCATTGATCATTGATCCTTATTCATTCTTCATCGTTCATTCTTCATTGATAATTGATCCTTGTTCATTCTTCATCGTTCATTCTTCACTAATCATTGATCCTTGTGCATTCTTCATCGTTAAATGTTCATTATTCATTGATCCTTGTTCATTCTTCATCGTTCATTCTTCATTGATCATTGATCCTTTTTCATTTTTCATCGTTCATTAATCATTAATCATTGATGCTTGTTCATTCTTCATCGTTCATTCATCATTGATCATTGATCCTTGTTCATTCTTCATCGTTCATTCTTCATTGATCATTGATCCTTGTTCATTCTTCATCGTTCATTCTTCATTGATCATTGATGCTTGTTCATTCTTCATAGTTCATTGTTCATTGATCATTGATCCTTGTTCATTCTTCATCGTTCATTCATCATTGATCATTGATGCTTGTTCATTCTTCATAGTTCATTGTTCATTGATCATTGATCCTTGTTCATTCTTCATCGTTCATTCATCATTGATCATTGATGCTTGTTCATTCTTCATAGTTCATTGTTCATTGATCATTGATCCTTGTTCATTCTTCATCGTTCATTCATCATTGATCATTGATCTTTATTCATTCTTCATCGTTCATTCTTCATTGATCATTGATCCTTGTGCATTCTTCATCGTTCATTCTTCATTGATCATTGATCCTTGTTCATTCTTCATTGTTCGTTCTTCATTGATCATTGATCCTTGTTCATTCTTCATCGTTCATTCTTCACTGATCATTGATCCTTGTTCATTCTTCATCCTTCAATGTTCATTATTCATTGATCCTTTATCATTCTTCGTCGTTCATTCTTCATTGATCATTGATCCTTTTTCATTGTTCATCGTTCGTTCTTCATTGATGATTGATCCTTGTTCATTCTTCATCGTTCTTTCTTCACAGATCATTGATCCATTTCATTCTTGATCGTTAATTCTTCACTGATCATTGATCCTTGTTCATTCTTCATCGTTCATTCTTCATTGATCATTGATCCTTTTTCATTGTTCATCGTTCGTTCTTCATTGATGATTGATCCTTCTTCATTCTTCATCGTTCATTCTTCACTGATCATTGATCCTTGTTCATTCTTCATCGTTAATTCTTCACTGATCGTTGATCCTTGTTCATTCTTCATCGTTCATTCATCATTGATCATTGATACTTATTCATTCTTCATCGTTCATTCTTCATTAATCATTGATTCTTGTTCATTCTTCATCTTTCATTCTTCATTGATCATTGATCCTTATTCATTCTTCATCGTTCATTCTTCATTGATCATTGATCCTTGTTCATTCTTCATCGTTCATTGTTCATTGATCATCGATCCTTGTTCATTCTTCATCGTTCATTCATCATTGATCATTGATCCTTGTTCATTCTTCATCCTTCATTCTTAAGTGATCATTGATCCTTGTTCCTTCTTCATCGTGCATTCATCATTGATCATTCATCCTTGTTCATTCTTCATCGTTCATTCTTCACTGATCATTGATCCTTGTTCTTTCTTCATCGTTCAATGTTCATTATTCATTGATCCTTGTTCATTCTTCATCGTTCATTCTTCATTGGTCATTGATCCTTTTTAATTGTTCATTGTTCGTTCTTCATTGATCATTGATGCTTGTTTATTCTTCATCGTTCATTCTTCATTGATCATTGATCCTTGTTCATTCTTCATCATTCATTCTTCATTGATCATTGATCCTTGTTCATTCTTCATCGTTCATTCTTCATTGATCATTCATCCTTGTTCATTCTTCATCGCTCATTCTTCATTGATGATTCATCCTTGTTCATTCTTCATCGTTCATTGTTCATTGATCAAAGATCCTTGTTCATTCTTCATCGTTCATTCATCATTGATTATTGATCCTTATTCATTCTTCATCGTTCGTTCTTCATTGATCATTGATCCTTGTTCATTCTTCATCGTTCATTCTCCACTGATCATTGATCCTTGTTCATTCTTCATCGTTCATTCTTCACTGATCATTGATCCTTGTTCATTCTTCATCGTTCATTCATCATTGATCATTGATCCTTATTCATTCTTCATCGTTCATTCTTCATTGATCATTGATCCTTGTTCATTCTTCATCGTTCATTCATCATTGATCATTGATCCTTATTCATTCTTCATCGTTCATTCTTCATATATTATTGATTCTTGTTCATTCTTCATCGTTCATTCTTCATTGATCATTGATCCTTATTCATTCTTCATCGTTCATTCTTCATTGATCATTGATCCTTGTTCATTCTTCATCGTTCATTGTTCATTGATCATTGATCGTTGTTCATTCTCCATCGTTCATTCATCATTGATCATTGATCCTTGTACATTCTTCATCGTTCATTCTTCATTTATCATTGATCCTTGTTCCTTCTTCATCATTCATTCATCATTGATCATTGATCCTTGTTCATTCTTCATCGTTCATTCTTCACTGATCATTGATCCTTGTTCATTCTTCATCGTTCAATGTTTATTATTCATTGATCCTTGTTCATTCTTCATCATTCATTCTTCATTAATCATTGATCCTTTTTCGTTGTTCATCGTTCGTTCTTCATTGATGATTGATCCTTGTTTATTCTTCATCGCTCAATCATCATTGATCATTGATCCTTGTTCATTCTTCATTGATCATTGATCCTTGTTCATTCTTCATCGTTCATTCTTCATTGATCATTGATGCTTGTTCATTCTTCATCGTTCATTCTTCATTGATCATTCATCCTTGTTCATTCTTCATCGCTCATTCTTCATTGATCATTGATCCTTGTTCATTCTTCATTATTCATTCTTCACTGATCATTGATCCTTGTTCATTCTTCATCGTTCATTATTCACTGATCATTGATCCTTGTTCATTCTTCATCGTTCATTCATCATTGATCATTGATCCTTATTCATTCTTCATCGTTCGTTCTTCATTGATCATTGATCCTTGTTCATTCTTCATTATTCATTCTTCACTGATCATTGATCCTTGTTCATTCTTCATCGTTCATTATTCACTGATCATTGATCCTTGTTCATTCTTCATCGTTCATTCATCATTGATCATTGATCCTTATTCATTCTTCATCGTTCATTCTTCATTGATCATTGATCCTTGTTCATTCTTCATCGTTCATTCATCATTGATCATTGATCCTTATTCATTCTTCATCGTTCATTCTTCATACATCATTGATTCTTGTACATTCTTCATTGTTCATTCTTCATTGATCATTGATCCTCATTCATCCTTCATCGTTCATTCTTCATTGATCATTGATCCTTGTTCATTCTTCATCGTTCATTGTTCATTGATCATTGATCGTTGTTCATTCTCCATCGTTCATTCAGCATTGATCATTGATCCTTGTACATTCTTCATCGTTCATTCTTCATTGATCATTGATCCTTGTTCCTTCTTCATCGTTCATTCATCATTGATCATTGATCCTTGTTCATTCTTCATCGTTCATTCTTCACTGATCATTGATCCTTGTTCATTCTTCATCGTTCAATGTTTATTATTCATTGATCCTTGTTCATTCTTCATCCTTCATTCTTCATTGATCATTGATCCTTTTTCATTGTTCGTCGTTCGTTCTTCATTGATGATTGATCCTTGTTTATTCTTCATCGCTCAATCATCATTGATCATTGATCGTTGTTCATTCTTCATTGATCATTGATCCTTGTTCATTCTTCATCGTTCATTCTTCATTGATCATTGATGCTTGTTCATTCTTCATCGTTCATTTTTCATTTTTCATTCATCCTTGTTCATTCTTCATCGCTCATTCTTCATTGATCATTTATCCTTGTTCATTCTTCATCGTTCATTGTTCATTGATCAAATATCCTTGTTCATTCTTCATCGTTCATTCATCATAGATCATTGATCCTTATTCATTCTTTATCGTTCATTCATCATTGATCATTGATCCTTGTTCATTCTTCATCGTTCATTATTCAGTGATCATTGATCCTTGTTCATTCTTCATCGTTCATTCATCATTGATCATTGATCCTTATTCATTCTTCATTGTTCATTTTTCATTGATCATTGATCCTTGTTCATTCTTCATCGTTCATTCATCATTGATCATTGATCCTTATTCATTCTTCATCGTTCATTCTTCATAGATCATTGATTCTTGTTCATTCTTCATCGTTCATTCTTCATTGATCATTGATCCTTATTCATTCTTCATCGTTCGTTCTTCATTGATCATTGATCCTTGTTCATTCTTCATCGTTTATTCTTCACTGATCATTGATCCTTGTTCATTCTTCATCGTTCATTCATCATTGATCATTGATCCTTATTCATTCTTCATCGTTGATTCTTCATTGATAATGCATCCTAGTTTATTGTTCATCTTTTATTCTTCAATGATCATTGATCCTTGTTCATTGTGCATCGTTCATTCTTCAATGGTCATTGAAACTTGTTCATTCTTCATCGTTCATTCTTCAATGATCATTGATCCTTTTTCATTGTTCATCATTTATTCTTTTATGATTATTGATCCTTGTTCATTCTTCATCGTTCATTCTTCATTCATCATTGGTCCTTGTTCATTCTTCATCATTCATTCTTCATTCATCATTGGTCCTTGTTCATTCTTCATCGTTCATTCATCATGGATCATTGATCCTTGTTCATTCTTCATCGTTCATTCTTCATTGATCATTGATTCTTGTTCATTCTTCATAGTTCATTGTTCATTGATCATTGATCCTTGTTCATTCTTAATCGTTCATTCATCATTGATCATTGATGCTTGTTCATTCTTTATAGTTCATTGTTCATTGATCATTGATCCTTGTTCATTCTTCATCGTTCATTCATCATTGATCATTGATCCTTGTTCATTCTTCATCGTTCATTCTTCATTGATCATTGATCCTTGTTCATTCTTCATCCTTCAATGTTCATTATTCATTGATCCTTTATCATTCTTCATCGTTCATTCTTCATTGATCATTGATCCTTTTTCATTCTTTATCGTTCATTCTTCATTGATCATTGATCCTTGTTCATTCTTCATCGTTCATTAATCATTGATCATTGATCCATGTTCATTCTTCATCGTTCATTCTTCATTGATCATTGATCCTTGTTCATTCCTCATCGTTCATTCATCATTGATCATTGATCCTTGTTCATTCTTCATCGTTCATTCTTCATTGATCATTGATCCTTGTTCATTCTTCATCGTTCGTTCTTCCTTGATCATTGATCCTTGTTCATTCTTCATCGTTCATTCTTCATTGTTCGTTCTTCATCGTTCATTCTTCATTGATCATTGATCCTTGTTCATTCTTCATTGTTCGTTCTTCATTGATCATTGATCCTTGTTCATTCTTCATCGTTCATTCTTCATTGATCATTGATCCATGTTCATTCTTCATCGTTCATTCATCATTGATCATTGATCCTTGTTCATTCTTCATCGTTCATTCTTCATTGATCATCGATCCTTGTTCATTCTTCATCGTTCATTCATCATTGATCATTGATCCTTATTCATTCTTCATCGTTCATTCTTCATACATCATTGGTCCTTGTTCATTCTTCATCATTCATTCTTCATTGATCATTGATCCTTGTTCATTCTTCATCGTTCATTCTTCATTGATCATTAATGTTTGTTCATTCTTCATAGTTCATTGTTCATTGATCGTTGATCCTTGTTCATTCTTCATCGTTCATTCATCATTGATCATTGATCCTTGTTCATTCTTCATCGTTCATTCTTCATTGATCATTGATCCTTGTTCATTCTTCATCTTTCATTCTTCATTGATCATCGATCCTTGTTCATTCTTCATCGTTCATTCATCATTGATCATTGATCCTTATTCATTCTTCATCGTTCATTCATCATTGATCATTGATGCTTGTTCATTCTTTATAGTTCATTGTTCATTGATCATTGATCGTTGTTCATTCTTCATCGTTCATTCATCATTGATCATTGATCATTATTCATTCTTCATCGTTCATTCTTCATTTGTCATTGATCCTTGTTCATTCTTCATCGTTCGTTCTTCATTGATCATTGATCCTTGTTCATTCTTCATCGTTCATTCTTCATTGATCATTGATGCTTATTCATTCTTCGTAGTTCATTGTTCATTGATCATTGATCCTTGTTCATTCTTCATCGTTCATTCATCATTGATCATTGATACTTGTTCATTCTTCATTGATCATTGATCCTTGTTCCTTCTTCATCGTTTATTCATCATTGATCATTGATGCTTGTTCATTCTTCATAGTTCATTGTTCATAGATCATTGATCCTTTTTCATTCTTCATCGTTCATTCTTCATTGATCCTTGTTCATTCTTCATCGTTCATTCTTCACTGATCATTGATCCTTGTTCATTCTTCATCGTTCAATGTTCATTATTCATTGATCCTTGTTCATTCTTCATCGTTCATTCATCATTGATCATTGATCCTTGTTCATTCTTCATCGTTCATTGTTCATTGATCATTGATCCTTGTTCATTCTTAATCGTTCATTCATCATTGATCATTGATGCTTATTCATTCTTCATCGTTCATTCTTCATTGATCATTGATCCTTGTTCATCCTTCATAGTTCATTGTTCATTGATCGTTGATCCTTGTTCATTCTTCATCGTTCATTCATCATTGATCATTGATCCTTGTTCATTCTTCATCGTTCATTCTTCATTGATCATTGATCCTTGTTCATTCTTCATCGTTCATTCTTCATTGATCATTGATCCTTGTTCATTCTTCATCGTTCATTAATCATTGATCATTGATCCATGTTCATTCTTCATCGTTCATTCTTCATTGATCATTGATCCTTGCTCATTCCTCATCGTTCATTCATCATTGATCATTGATCCTTGTTCATTCTTCATCGTTCATTCTTCATTGATCATTGATCCTTGTTCATTCTTCATCGTTCATTCTTCATTGATCATTGATGCTTGTTCATTCTTCATAGTTCATTGTTCATTGATCATTGATCCTTGTTCATTCTTCATCGTTCATTCATCATTTGAGCCAAATCAAGAACCAGGCTCAGAGGGCACCAACGAAGGCCAAGGACACCCAAGAAACACAAGCAACTTCATGGGCAACACACTTGAAGTATTCGAATCAACACTTACAATCAGGGATTCAACTTCAACATCAAATAAGGACTTCCAATTCAAAGGAAGTGAGAAAATAAGCAAAGGAAATCAAAGGCAACAAAGTACATCAACAGCAAGCCAAGGAGGCACAGCACATGCCACTGATCAGAACAAATCAGACAATCAGCAGCTATTCCATGAACCCGCTGACCAGGCCACCTTGATGGACGTCCACAGATGTAAGCTGAACCGTTGTGATGACTTGGAGGGTATAATTGGAATCTCCACACTAGGACCTAGCCATCATGGTCCAAGGGTCCCACGCATGATCATGGAAAGCATATGGAAAAGTAAGGCCAAGGTCGCCCAGTCAACAGGGACAGCAAACCAAAACATGCAGCAGCTTCTGACCATTGAGCAGGCCACCTTGGAAAGCTCACCCAGGCGTGACCCGAACCCATTGGATGACGTGGAGCATAGGGTTGGAATCTCTGCACAAGGACCTAGCCACCATGACCCAAGAGCCCTCTTAAAAGTCATCGGAAAGACATTGAAATCAGAGTACAAGGTCGCTTAGTCAGCAGCTTGCATTACTTGGTTTATGGTTGTTTGTTTGATTTAATTTTGTGTTTAGCCACGTGTAATTAGCCGTTAATAACCGTTAGGCACTCATGTAATTAGCCTACCTTTCATTCCTAGCATTATATATAGTAGTGATCATCATTGTAATGGACGTTATTGTTGCTTAATGAAAAGTTTTCTTCTCAAAAATTCAGTGTTTGAATTTTTACAATTGCGTTGCAATTGGGGTTACTAGGGCTAGTTTTGCCCTTCGTGTTTGTGTGAACCTTGATCAGTCTTCAAGGCCACGCTGCACTATCCAAGAACAATCGATCATTTCCATTGATTCATCAACGGAATTCATCATTGTTGCGTTGAAAAGGGGCTTGGCAGTCCAACCCTTGTCAAGGCATTGCATAGCAATCTTGGAATATCCTTCCATATTTCGTGTGTTCAATCCATTCCCATACATTGCTTGGCGTGTTTGGATCAATTGGTATCAGAGCAAGGACGTGTAGGGCTTGAATTTCATCATTAGTCATTGGTGAAGACGAGTTCTTAACATTCTAGTTGGTATCATCAGAGAAAATCAAGAAGTCAGCAACTAGGGCGATTTTTTTTTTTTTGTTCGTGTTTGATTTCAGTGGCAAATCCCTACGAATTTCGGTTGTTTTTCTTCCTTTTGTTTAATTACTTCATGAATTAATATTCCTGCATATAATCCGCTGCATTTCCATTGAATTTGATTGATCATTCGTGCGTTCATTGTCTGATATTCACAAATTGTTCTGAAACCCTAAAAGAACCCAGTTCTTGAATGAGTTTCTGCCTTTTTGCGATTTCAACCTTCATTCTTGATGCAATTATGGATAGCCCACAGTCCAAAGCAAAGGAAGAAAAGCATAATTGCATCATTGCACTTGCTCAGCCCATTGAACCTATGAAACTTGCTGATTTTTGCTTGGAAAATGAAGAGGATGATCTTCAAAATAGACTAAGCATAAACATGGAATTAAGACAAAGACAAGAAGGAAAACAAGGAAGTCTCCTAATAGCCATCAAGCAAAACAGGAACATGAACCTGTTCCCAAGTCTACAAACAGCAGAATCAACAAAACATCACATTGCCTGCCAGCCTACCTTTGGAGCATTAGAACGTCTAGCTTTGTGCCTGCATAAGCATGGAGATCCAAGTAATGGCATCTCTAGACATGGAAGATTACACCAAGACTTAGAGGCATCACAACGGATCCTCACAGAAGCCACAAGACCAGCTCCAAGGTCGCTTGCTCGCCTGACGTTTGATAATGGCTGATCAAGAAGCCAGCCACCACCTGCTGACCAGCAGACCTAGCAAGCTTTGGCTAGATCGTATCTTTCAATCATTTGGGCCTCCAAGGGTAGAAATGGAATCTTTGTACTAGAAACTTGCTACCTAGACTAATCATGGCCATTATCAACCTTTGGAAGGGCACAAGAAAGTGTGTGGAAGGTCACCTGGTCAGCATCCTTTCTGTCAGAATATCAGAGTACTTTTATAGCTTGTTTTTCATGTTTTTAATGAAGCACATGTTGTGCACGTGTCCTTTATGACCGTTATAATTAGTTGGACGTGTCATTAGCCTTCTCATTGTATTTCCCTCGTCCCATAAGTCTATATATAGAAGTCCCTAGCCTTGTAATAAACAAGTTTCAGTTTTATAAAATTTCAGAAATTAGATTTCATTGGAGTGTTCCTTTGTTTTCTTCCTTGAATGTGTATGTACATTCAAAAGGGTCTTGAGTAGTGCAAGATCTTCAACCTAATATAGCTGAGAGTAGTCCTTGGCTATACTTAGGGGATTGTTGGCCTTGGAGGGTTAAACTCCTAGTCTTTCAATCCAAGATTCACCCTACAAACTTGTTCTGTTTGTGTGAATCATATCCCTATTCATGTGTGTTTTGGGTGTGTTTGGCTATCATATTACGTGGGATTGAAGGTTGGATTGATTCTCTACATTGCATTGAGGAATTCCAACCCAAACACGCATCAATTTGGTATCAGAGCTATTGGTTACGAAGGCCGGAAAATCAAGAAAGCATCATTCATCCTGTTTGTGATTTTACAATCTGTCTGGTGAGAAATTTATGCATATCTTTTTGTAGACGTAGATTTTCATCAAATACTTTTAGAGTAATCAAGGTTAGTGTCTTAACTTTGAGTTCTTGAAAGAAAAATTGGATTTCACGTTGTGTGCAAAATTTGGCGTAAGTGTTTGCACAAACTACAGAAACTGAATCTTGAAAATTCAAGATTCTGATTTGTGGAGCATTGGTGATATTTTTGTTCTTTTTTTTATCATTTTAAATTTTGATCAGTTAAAATAGAGGTTTGCAATCACATTTAATTTTATATTACGTGCAAATTGGTTTTTGTTAAGGCTATGCATTGCATTGTATTCACAAAAATCAGAATCCTTAGAAACTGATTTTCTGTGATCAAGTGATTTTGTTGTTCATTGTTGTTTTTCTTTCCTTTTCTACATTAGTTGTCTTTTATAATCAAATAAATAAGGATTTACATTAGTATTTCGTTAAAATTCAAAGTACAAATTGATTTATTGCTGTTTTGTGCACAAAGAACAGATTCTTAGAATCTGATTTTCTGAAATTCAGAAAGTGCTGCTGCATTCTGTTTGCTTCTGTGCATTTGTGTCTTTTCATCTAAAATACATCACCATGACTGAGGAAGAGAAGAGAGAGTTCATTCAAATGACCCTAGCAGCCATGGATCAAAAATTTGTTGAGTTTAACATGATGAATCAAGATAGGATGCCTCAAAACAGAACACAAGAGAATATGAATTTGAGGGTAGATGTAGCGGAGTTTAGTGGCCAATCCTTAACACCCGAGGATTACTTGAAATGGGAGGCTAGGTTGGAGAGTTTCTTTGAGTTCAAAGAAGCCACTGAAGGACAGCAATACAAGCTAGCTAAAAGCAAGCTAACCAAGCTAGCTGCTCTATGGCTTGAGAGAGTGCAAGGGCAAAGAAGGAGGGAGAACAAGGGGAAGATTAACACGTGGGCTAAATTAAAGAAACACCTCAGGAGGAAATACGTGCCCTTATCCTATAGACCACTACCAAATCTTACACCCCTACCCCCACGTAAGACCATGGCTACTCCTACGAAACAAGTGCTGACCAAACGTGACTGTGATGAGGATCAAACCCAACTGCAGGCCAAAGTAGTGAAAACAATAGAGAAAGCACCAGTAGACCTTGAGTTAACTAAGCCCTTGATTGTTGATGACAAGGAAACATGCTATGTTCTGAATCACAGTGAATACCACAAAGAAATTCAGAATAGGAAGGAATGCGTGCATGTGTTCACTAAAGAAATTAGTGAAAGCCAAGTCCAACAGCAACCCACAACATTGAATTCAGTAGAAGATGAAGCACTAGACACTGAGCTGATTAAAACTATACATGTTGATGATGTGGAATTAAACAAACAGCATTTGCAAGCTTCATCTACATGTTGTGAAATGAGTGGCTTTTATTTCATGGAAGACACTATCATTGACATTCATCCTGTTTGCAGGTATTATACAAATGATGAACAAAGGACTGTAAAGGTGCTGCAACCACAAAATGGACTCAAAAAGCAAACTATAGTAGAAGAGGAGCAGTGCAATATCCAAGCAAAAGGTGACATCAAGTCAAAGGAACTGCAGGAAGGAACATTGGCATGGATGCATGTTGATCTTCTGGACAGCCATGGAATCTCGAAGGCGTTCAACGTAGATGATTCCAAAAAACATGAGGGCAACGCAGAATTGAGGACAATTCTGTTTAAAGAAGGAGGGATTGATGCAATTATGGATAGCCCACAGTCCAAAGCAAAGGAAGAAAAGCATAATTGCATCATTGCACTTGCTCAGCCCATTGAACCTATGAAACTTGCTGATTTTTGCTTGGAAAATGAAGAGGATGATCTTCAAAATAGACTAAGCATAAACATGGAATTAAGACAAAGACAAGAAGGAAAACAAGGAAGTCTCCTAATAGCCATCAAGCAAAACAGGAACATGAACCTGTTCCCAAGTCTACAAACAGCAGAATCAACAAAACATCACATTGCCTGCCAGCCTACCTTTGGAGCATTAGAACGTCTAGCTTTGTGCCTGCATAAGCATGGAGATCCAAGTAATGGCATCTCTAGACATGGAAGATTACACCAAGACTTAGAGGCATCACAACGGATCCTCACAGAAGCCACAAGACCAGCTCCAAGGTCGCTTGCTCGCCTGACGTTTGATAATGGCTGATCAAGAAGCCAGCCACCACCTGCTGACCAGCAGACCTAGCAAGCTTTGGCTAGATCGTATCTTTCAATCATTTGGGCCTCCAAGGGTAGAAATGGAATCTTTGTACTAGAAACTTGCTACCTAGACTAATCATGGCCATTATCAACCTTTGGAAGGGCACAAGAAAGTGTGTGGAAGGTCACCTGGTCAGCATCCTTTCTGTCAGAATATCAGAGTACTTTTATAGCTTGTTTTTCATGTTTTTAATGAAGCACATGTTGTGCACGTGTCCTTTATGACCGTTATAATTAGTTGGACGTGTCATTAGCCTTCTCATTGTATTTCCCTCGTCCCATAAGTCTATATATAGAAGTCCCTAGCCTTGTAATAAACAAGTTTCAGTTTTATAAAATTTCAGAAATTAGATTTCATTGGAGTGTTCCTTTGTTTTCTTCCTTGAATGTGTATGTACATTCAAAAGGGTCTTGAGTAGTGCAAGATCTTCAACCTAATATAGCTGAGAGTAGTCCTTGGCTATACTTAGGGGATTGTTGGCCTTGGAGGGTTAAACTCCTAGTCTTTCAATCCAAGATTCACCCTACAAACTTGTTCTGTTTGTGTGAATCATATCCCTATTCATGTGTGTTTTGGGTGTGTTTGGCTATCATATTACGTGGGATTGAAGGTTGGATTGATTCTCTACATTGCATTGAGGAATTCCAACCCAAACACGCATCAATTCTTTATAAAATTCAATTGATCAAATTTCATTTAGTAAATAGAAGATTGCATTTACGTTTCATTGATTGTTGCATGCAAATTGATTTGTGGCTGTACAGTGCAAATCATCACAGGAAACCACTTCTTCAATTCTGATTTGTGTGATATTGCAATTTGTGATTTTATTTTGCATATCTGTCTAAATTGCATTTTGAATTAGTAAAAATAGAGTTACATTCATATCATCATTGTATCTTTGCTTACAAATTGATTGTGTTTGTGAAGTGTGCATTGCATAATAACCACAGAATTACAAATCATATTCTGATCTTGTTGCTCATAATTGAAGTATTTTTCCCTTTTGTGCATATCTGACTGAACTAAACAAATAAATAAAGATTCACATTAGCATCTCACTTAAAAGTGCAAAGTTGATCATTGCTGTTTCATTAAAAAGCAATCTGTGCACAGAATACAGGTTATTCAATTTGAGTGCTGTTGTGCACAGAACATTTGTTACATTCATCCCTTATTGTTTGCATATTTGGTTGTAATACATAACTAAATAACAAATTCAAATTAGCAAAATTCATTTAAAGAACAAAGTGATTGCTGGTATTCCATTGAAGATCAAATTGTGCACAGAACACAATTGAATTCTGTTGCAAAACAGAACAAATTGCTGCACCAATTCTTTTCTTTGCATGTTTGTTTTTTTTTTTAAAAATCAAAATTCATCATAATTGCAAGGTACTTACTGCATTTGCATTCAAAGAAAATTTGTGCACAAAATTCAGAACACAACAGTTGCTTGTTGTGATCAGTGCAGCTTGCTGCATTCAGTTCATCATTGCATATTTGCATATTGCATAGCCTTGTGTGTTTGCTGTATTCTTCTAAAAGGATTGGTACACAGAACACCCCACATTTGCTTGTTGCTGTGCATAAGAATAAGTTTACTGCATTCATTTGATTTGAGAATTGTGTGTTGCATCCATATAATCATCATGAATAACGAGGAAAAATTTGATGCATTGTTCAACATGGTATCCCAATTAAAATTAGCTGTCACAGAGATACAAAATAATATCTCACAACAACCATTACACCCATATCAACACCTAGACAGTGAGCATGGGAGGGAAGATAAGACCGTACGCATTGATGTACACGAATTTGATGGCACTACACATGATCCAGAGGTATATATTGAATGGGAAAAGGGAGTAGAACGATATTTTGAGTTTAAGGATACACACCCAGAACATCAATATAAGATAGCAAAAGTGAAGTTAGTTAAGCTTGCTGCAACCTGGCTTGAAGGTTTGCAAAGGCAACGAGCACGTAAGGATAAGCCTAAGATTCACTCATGGGAAAAACTTAGGAAACACCTTAGGAGAAAATACATTCCCACCAATTACAAGCATCTTCTTTACGCAAAATGGATCAACTTAAAACAAGGGGTTGGATCTGTAGCTGAATATATTCGAGAAGGGGAGAGATTGACTGTCCTATGTGAAAAAAATGAACCAGAAGAGAGGAAGATTGCAAGGTTCCTACGTGGGCTGAGGGAAGACCTAAGGGAGAAGATTGAGGTGATGCAGAACTTGACCTATGAAGGGGCTTGTACTAGTGCATTAATATTAGAGAAGTCAGCAAGAAGAAAGGCTGCACCACCTACACACACCCTTAACAGAAGCAAGGAAACCAGTACCTATAAGCAACCTACACAGCAGTTCTCTGAATATAAAGGAACACAGCAACATAGACCTTCTGCTAGCCATAGTAAACAGCAACCTTATCAGCATGTACACACATTGAACAAAACACTAGAGACCAGCAGCTATAAGCTGATTACACAAAACCCCACTGATGGCAATAGGACTACTGCACAGAACACCTTTGACCTTAGACAAACTGCACAACACTCCTCTAAAATTAGGGAAACACAGCAGCATGCACCCATTGTTAAGACTATACATGTTGATAATGTTGAAATAAACAACCCGCCCTTGCAAGCTTCATCTACATGCACAACCCTACATGTTGATAATGTTGAGATGAATGGATTTTACTTCATAAAAGATGAGATTACACAACTCTCTAACAGTAGGAGTGCACAACCCTACCTTGCATCAATTAATCCTTACACAGCGAGACAACTCACAGCAAAAGAACAGGACATGAACCCTAAGGATGTCATACCTCCTACAAAGGCTAAGCAAACACCTACGCAATTATTAGGAAGGAAGGAGTGTGATGCTAAGGATGATAGTGTTAGACACATAACCAAGACAACATTCTATGCGACCATTAAACTACATAGAATACTTCAAAGCATTAGTAGTTATAAGGATTCTAAGTTTCTTCACACCCTTTTGAGTGATTTCTGCATTATATTGCCCACAAAACAAAAATTCAGTATTGCATGGTACCCTCACATGGATGATCAAAGGAACGTGACCACTATGACCTTGGTGCATATCTTAAAGACCTTAGTTGAAAAAAATAACACAGATTGGAGTGAAAATTTAGCCCACACTGCAATTGCATATAGTAGATGCCTTAGTCTAATCTTTAAGTGTTTTCAATGTACATGCATGAATAGCTTAAATTCTATGACTTCTACTACCTTAGTTCATTTATCCTTGCAGGACAACGGTGCATGGAACACAAGGAAGCAATTAGACACAGCTCAGATTCAGACAGCAGCGGATGCACACACTGTTGATGCAGCCAGCAGCCATGATGTTTCACCCTACCACACGAACATAGAATTGAGGACAATTCTTTTTCAAGAAGGGGGGATTGAGCCAAATCAAGAA
This sequence comes from Amaranthus tricolor, assembly GCF_026212465.1. Lineage (NCBI taxonomy): Eukaryota > Viridiplantae > Streptophyta > Magnoliopsida > Caryophyllales > Amaranthaceae > Amaranthus > Amaranthus tricolor. The sequence continues at coordinate 27,378,826 of NC_080056.1, read as the reverse complement.
CCAGGCTCAGAGGGCACCAACGAAGGCCAAGGACACCCAAGAAACACAAGCAACTTCATGGGCAACACACTTGAAGTATTCGAATCAACACTTACAATCAGGGATTCAACTTCAACATCAAATAAGGACTTCCAATTCAAAGGAAGTGAGAAAATAAGCAAAGGAAATCAAAGGCAACAAAGTACATCAACAGCAAGCCAAGGAGGCACAGCACATGCCACTGATCAGAACAAATCAGACAATCAGCAGCTATTCCATGAACCCGCTGACCAGGCCACCTTGATGGACGTCCACAGATGTAAGCTGAACCGGTGTGATGACTTGGAGGGTATAATTGGAATCTCCACACTAGGACCTAGCCATCATGGTCCAAGGGTCCCACGCATGATCATGGAAAGCATATGGAAAAGTAAGGCCAAGGTCGCCCAGTCAACAGGGACAGCAAACCAAAACATGCAGCAGCTTCTGACCATTGAGCAGGCCACCTTGGAAAGCTCACCCAGGCGTGACCCGAACCCATTGGATGACGTGGAGCATAGGGTTGGAATCTCTGCACAAGGACCTAGCCACCATGACCCAAGAGCCCTCTTAAAAGTCATCGGAAAGACATTGAAATCAGAGTACAAGGTCGCTTAGTCAGCAGCTTGCATTACTTGGTTTCTGGTTGTTTGTTTGATTTAATTTTGTGTTTAGCCACGTGTAATTAGCCGTTAATAACCGTTAGGCACTCATGTAATTAGCCTACCTTTCATTCCTAGCATTATATATAGTAGTGATCATCATTGTAATGGACGTTATTGTTGCTTAATGAAAAGTTTTCTTCTCAAAAATTCAGTGTTTGAATTTTTACAATTGCGTTGCAATTGGGGTTACTAGGGCTAGTTTTGCCCTTCGTGTTTGTGTGAACCTTGATCAGTCTTCAAGGCCACGCTGCACTATCCAAGAACAATCGATCATTTCCATTGATTCATCAACGGAATTCATCATTGTTGCGTTGAAAAGGGGCTTGGCAGTCCAACCCTTGTCAAGGCATTGCATAGCAATCTTGGAATATCCTTCCATATTTCGTGTGTTCAATCCATTCCCATACATTGCTTGGCGTGTTTGGATCATCATTGATCATTGATGCTTGTTCATTCTTTATAGTTCATTGTTCATTGATCATTGATCCTTGTTCATTCTTCATCGTTCATTCATCATTGATCATTGATCATTTTTCATTCTTCATCGTTCATTCTTCATTTGTCATTGATCCTTGTTCATTCTTCATCGTTCATTCTTCATTGATCATTGATCCTTGTTCATTCTTCATCTTTCGTTCTTCATTGATCATTGATCCTTGTTAATTCTTCATCGTTCATTCTTCATTGATCATTGATCCTTGTTCATTCTTCATCGTTCATTCTTCATTGATCATTGATACTTGTTCATTCTTCATTGATCATTGATCCTTGTTCATTCTTCATCGTTCGTTCTTCCTTGATCATTGATCCTTGTTCATTCTTCATCGTTCATGCTTCACTGATCATTGATCCTTGTTCATTCTTCATCGTTCATTCATCATTGATCATTGATCCTTATTCATTCTTCATCGTTTATTCTTCATTGATCATTGATACTTGTTCATTCTTCATCGTTCGTTCTTCATTGATCATTGATCCTTGTTCATTCTTCATCGTTCATTCTTCATTGATCATTGATCCTTGTTCATTCTTCATCGTTCATTCTTCATTGATCATTGATCCTTGTTCATTCTTCATCATTCATTCATCATTGATCATTGATCCTTGTTCATTCTTCATCGTTCATTCTTCATTGATCATCGATCCTTGTTCATTCTTCATCGTTCATTCATCATTGATCATTGATCCTTTTTGATGCAATTATGGATAGCTCACAATTCAAGGCAACACAAGAAGAGCATAATTGCATCATTACACTTGCTCAACCCTTTGGACCAATGGAGCTTACGGATTGGTGCTTAAAGACTAAAGAGGATCAACTCCAAAATAGGAGGAACATCAAAGCATGGCAAGATCAAGAAGGAACAGTAGACAGTTCCTCAACAACCATCAAGCAGAACAGGAACAGAAGTCTGTTCCCAAGAAGCCTGTTCCCAGGACAGAAAGCAACAGAATATCAGGGACTGCGAACTGTCTGCCAGCCTACCTTGCGAGCCTTGGAACGCCTAACCTGTTACATATATGAGTATGGGAATACAGAAAATGGCATCTTCATACTTGAAATAAGAAGCCAAGACTCAGAGGAGACACGAAGAGTCATCATAGAGCCCACAGGAACAGCCCCAAGGTCACGTGTTCGCCAGACATTTGAGAATGGCTGATTTCAGAATACTTAGCATATTTTAAGTTTCTGTTTTAGTTCTTGTTTTACACGTGTTCTAATAATAAGGCACGGGGTTAGTTATGATTGTTAGACACCCCAACTAGCCGTTAGACATTGCTCTATATAAAGGGCATGATCATTGTAATTCAGACTAAGTTTAGATTTGGTTTATGAAAATTCATTCAAGTAATTGTTGTGACAATTGCAAACTGAGTGTTGTCTTTGTGAGTGAAGCAAAGAGAGTATTCAGCCATTCCACGAGGATTAGGAGAGTGAATCTTAATCTTGAGTGTGAGGACGAGGCCAAGGACTGAGTGAAGGTCCCTTTGTCTCCATCCTCGACATAGAACCATCCCCAAGGATTGTTCTTGTCAACCTTCTGTTTTCACATAAACAGAAGGGTTATTGTTCTTTGTGTACGTTTAGTGTGTTCTTGATCATCTTCTTGAAGGCATTGAGGGGGTTCTTGGATTGATCCACCCCGTACATGCATCACTTTTTCATTCTTCATCGTTCATTCTTCATTGATCATTGATCCTTGTTCATTCTTCATCATTCATTCTTCATTGATCATTGATCCTTGTTCATTCTTCGTCATTCATTCTTCATTGATCATTAATGCTTGTTCATTCTTCATAGTTCATTGTTCATTGATCGTTGATCCTTGTGCATTCTTCATCGTTTATTCATCATTGATCATTGATCCTTGTTCATTCTTCATCGTTCATTCATCATTGATCATTGATCCTTGTTCATTCTTCATCGTTCGTTCTTCCTTGATCATTGATCCTTGTTCATTCTTCATCGTTCATTCTTCACTGATCATTGATCCTTGTTCATTCTTCATCGTTCATTCATCATTGATCATTGATCCTTATTCATTCTTCATCGTTCATTCTTCATTGATCATTGATCCTTGTTCATTCTTCATCGTTCATTCTTCATTGATGATTGATCCTTGTTCATTCTTCATCGCTCAATCATCATTGATTATTGATCCTTGTTCATTCTCCATTGATCATTGATCCTTGTTCATTCTTCATCGTTCATTAATCATTAATCATTGATGCTTGTTCATTCTTCATCGTTCATTCATGATTGATCATTGATCCTTGTTCATTCTTCATCGTTCATTCTTCATTGATCATTGATCATTGTTCATTCTTCATTGTTCATTCTTCATTGATCATTGATTCTTGTTCATTCTTCATAGTTCATTGTTCATTGTTCATTGATCATTTATCCTTGTTCATTCTTCATCGTTCATTCATCATTGATCATTGATGCTTGTTCATTCTTCATAGTTCATTGTTCATTGATCATTGATCCTTGTTCATTCTTCGTCGTTCATTCATCATTGATCATTGATGCTTGTTCATTCTTCATAGTTCATTGTTCATTGATCATTGATCCTTGTTCATTCTTCATCGTTCATTCATCACTAATCATTGATCCTTGTTCATTCTTCATCCTTCAATGTTCATTATTCATTGATCCTTTATCATTCTTCATCGTTCATTCTTCATTGATCATTGATCCTTTTTCATTGTTCATCGTTCGTTCTTCATTGATGATTGATCCTTGTTCATTCTTCATCGTTCATTCTTCACTGATCATTGATCCTTGTTCATTCTTGATCGTTAATTCTTCACTGATCATTGATCCTTGTTCATTCTTCATCGTTCATTCATCATTGATCATTGATACTTATTCATTATTCATCGTTCATTCTTCATTGATCATTGATTCTTGTTCATTCTTCATCTTTCATTCTTCATTGATCATTGATCCTTATTCATTCTTCATCGTTCATTCTTCATTGATCATTGATCCTTGTTCATTCTTCATCGTTCATTGTTCATTGATCATCGATCCTTTTTCATTCTTCATCGTTCATTCATCATTGATCATTGATCCTTGTTCATTCTTCATCGTTCATTCTTAAGTGATCATTGAACCTTGTTCATTCTTCATCGTTCATTCATCATTGATCATTGATACTTATTCATTCTTCATCGTTCATTCTTCATTGATCATTGATTCTTGTTCATTCTTCATCTTTCATTCTTCATTGATCATTGATCCTTATTCATTCTTCATCGTTCATTCTTCATTGATCATTGATCCTTGTTCATTCTTGATGTAAGTACGCGTGGTGGTTGAAGAAATTACGCACGAATGGGATTTAATACACAAACACAAGGGGATATTCCAAGAAACTGACACGAAGAATAGGTGTAAGAACCGGACTGCCGGACTCCTTAATCACTCAACTCTACGCTTCCTCCTTTGATCTGCAAGGGAGTTAACAGCATCTATGGATGGGGTGATGTATGATCTTGAAGAACACTCAAGATCACGTTCATCAATGAAGGGCAAACTGGCCCAAGTAACCCAATTGCAACGTGCAATTGAAGAGAAAAACACTTAGTGTAATTTCTGATTTTCATTCATCATAACTTCGTTTTTACATTGATCAAACCTTCTATTTATAAGCCTAAGATACATGAGTAAAGCAAGGAATGAATAATACACGCAAGGTAACTACCACTAACGGTCATATGGAGCACGTGCACAACATGTGCTTCATTAAAAACATAAAAACAAGCAACAAAAGTATTCTGAAATTCTGACAGAAGGGCTGCTGACCAGGCGACGTTCCACCCACGTTCTTGTGCTCTTCCCAAGGTTGATGATGGCTAATAAGAGTCGTGGTAGCAAGATCCTAGTGTAGAGATTCCATTTCTACCCTTGGTGGTCCCATACATCAAAAGGTACGTTCAGGCCAAGGCTCACAAGGTCAGCTGGTCATAAGATCAGTGCTGTTTGTTTCGAACCAGTTGCTGACTACACGACCTTTGCCCTTGTTTTCCGTGCATCTCCGGTGATTGTAAGGAAGACTCTTGGACCATGACAGCAAGTTCCATGTAGGGAGATTCCAATTCTACCCTTAGTGTTCCCTAATATACTCGGGTATGATCTAGCCAAGCCTCGCAAGGTCCCCTGGTCAGTGGGTTCAATCAGCAACTAATGGTCTGATCTGCGACTGGGTTCCCTTGTGCTTCTGTGCTAGGTTATTGTGTGCACATCCATCATGGTTCGTGGACCTTTACGGCTAGGCCCATGTATAGAGATGATGTTCCCATGATTGGTTAGGTCCAGATCTCCGTGGTCAAGGCTTGGTTCATGCTGCAAGTTGGGCTGGTCAACGGATTTTTGATGTACTGAGTTTTGAATACTGATGTATTCTTATCATGCTTGTGATCATGCTTGTGAGCTGAGTTGTGTAGATAATATTGGGATGGATCATGTGCTAGATCATGTAAGTGAACTTGGGCTGGGTCATGGACTGAGATGGACATACATGGTTCAACTACCAAGCTCTTGAACCAATATGGTTCAATCCCTCTTTCTTGGAAAAAGAATTGTCCTCAATTCTTGACCTGCATGTTGCTACTGACTAGCTGAATGTGTGCTCAAGAATCTCTCAAAATTTAAGTATGAGAGTAAGGATAAGAGTGAAAAAGAAAGAAAGAAAAAGAAATGAAGTTTTGGAATTTTTTTTGTGCACAAAACAGAAGGCAAATCAGAACCAAACAGCCCCAAATTCAGAAATCAGTATGAAATGTTTGCTATTGAAAACCCGATCAAACCAACTCCAAGTATGATGAAACTTGGTGACAACACACCTCAAGATGTCTACAAACACCCCAAATTGGAAATACTCAAATACGTGGTCTAGTTTGATCACAATTCAAAAATTGCTACACACATACAGTCTGAACTGTTTCTGTGACCTTTGGTCTAAAACACTTGCGCATCTTTTTTTCCACAACTCCAATGACTACACCACAAGGCTTAACAAAAACTAGACTCAAAAATACCCAAATTGAAAAAAAGAAACAATGAAAAAGACTCAAAAATGAAGGAGACACAATGAAAATACAGAAGACAAGTATAAATGAGACTCTCCTGTACTTTGAAAAACAACAATGAAATGGGTAAATCAAGAAACCTATGAAACGTAAGAAATAGTGCACAAATGATATGGTTTCATGAATTTAGGATAGAGTTTAGTAATTTGGTGAAAGATGAGAGCAAAATAAAAGAATCTTGAAAGGTTTTCGAAGACAACTTACCAAGGTACCCGGATTTCATTGGTTTTGGGCAGTCTGTAAAGAAAAATTCATATCTCCTTAACCACAACGCCAAATCCAAAGATTCCAAAGCCAAACGTTTCCCAACTCAACCCCAAATACCGTGTAAAAACAGTTTTCAAAAACGCCTACAAGACATCCTCCAAAACGATCAAGTTTTAGACCACAAAAACCTGACAGAATCTGAAAATTTTTTTTCACACCTTTAATGTCTTCGTATTGGCTATTCTTTTCATCAAAACCAATTGAAATTCAAGCCCTACACGTCCTTGCTCTGATACCAATTGATGTAAGTACGCGTGGTGGTTGAAGAAATTACGCACGAATGGGATTTAATACACAAACACAAGGGGATATTCCAAGAAACTGACACGAAGAATAGGTGTAAGAACCGGACTGCCGGACTCCTTAATCACTCAACTCTACGCTTCCTCCTTTGATCTGCAAGGGAGTTAACAGCATCTATGGATGGGGTGATGTATGATCTTGAAGAACACTCAAGATCACGTTCATCAATGAAGGGCAAACTGGCCCAAGTAACCCAATTGCAACGTGCAATTGAAGAGAAAAACACTTAGTGTAATTTCTGATTTTCATTCATCATAACTTCGTTTTTACATTGATCAAACCTTCTATTTATAAGCCTAAGATACATGAGTAAAGCAAGGAATGAATAATACACGCAAGGTAACTACCACTAACGGTCATATGGAGCACGTGCACAACATGTGCTTCATTAAAAACATAAAAACAAGCAACAAAAGTATTCTGAAATTCTGACAGAAGGGCTGCTGACCAGGCGACGTTCCACCCACGTTCTTGTGCTCTTCCCAAGGTTGATGATGGCTAATAAGAGTCGTGGTAGCAAGATCCTAGTGTAGAGATTCCATTTCTACCCTTGGTGGTCCCATACATCAAAAGGTACATTCAGGCCAAGGCTCACAAGGTCAGCTGGTCATAAGATCAGTGCTGTTTGTTTCGAACCAGTTGCTGACTACACGACCTTTGCCCTTGTTTTCCGTGCATCTCCGGTGATTGTAAGGAAGACTCTTGGACCATGACAGCAAGTTCCATGTAGGGAGATTCCAATTCTACCCTTAGTGTTCCCTAATATACTCGGGTATGATCTAGCCAAGCCTCGCAAGGTCCCCTGGTCAGTGGGTTCAATCAGCAACTAATGGTCTGATCTGCGACTGGGTTCCCTTGTGCTTCTGTGCTAGGTTATTGTGTGCACATCCATCATGGTTCGTGGACCTTTACGGCTAGGCCCATGTATAGAGATGATGTTCCCATGATTGGTTAGGTCCAGATCTCCGTGGTCAAGGCTTGGTTCATGCTGCAAGGTGGGCTGGTCAACGGATTTTTGATGTACTGAGTTTTGAATACTGATGTATTCTTATCATGCTTGTGATCATGCTTGTGAGCTGAGTTGTGTAGATAATATTGGGATGGATCATGTGCTAGATCATGTAAGTGAACTTGGGCTGGGTCATGGACTGAGATGGACATACATGGTTCAACTACCAAGCTCTTGAACCAATATGGTTCAATTCTTCATCGTTCATTGTTCATTGATCATCGATCCTTTTTCATTCTTCATCGTGCATTCATCATTGATCATTCATCCTTGTACATTCTTCATCGTTCATTCTTCACTGATCATTGATCCTTGTTCATTCTTCATCGTTCAATGTTCATTATTCATTGATCCTTGTTCATTCTTCATCGTTCATTCTTCATTTATCATTGATCCTTTTTCATTGTTCATCGTTCGTTCTTCATTGATCATTGATGCTTGTTTATTATTCATCGTTCATTCTTCATTGATCATTCATCCTTGTTCATTCTTCATCATTCATTCTTCATTGATCATTGATCCTTGTTCATTCTTCATCGTTCATTCTTCATTGATCATTCATCCTTGTTCATTCTTCATCGTTCATTCTTCATTGATGATTCATCCTTGTTCATTCTTCATCGTTCATTGTTCATTGATCAAAGATCCTTGTTCATTCTTCATCGTTCATTCATCATTGATCATTGATCCTTGTTCATTCTTAATCGTTCATTCATCATTGATCATTGATGCTTGTTCATTCTTTATAGTTCATTGTTCATTGATCATTAATCCATGTTCATTCTTCATCGTTCATTCATTATTGATCATTGATCCTTATTCATTCTTCATCGTTCATTCTTCGTAGATCATTGATTCTTGTTCATTCTTCATCGTTCATTCTTCATTGATCATTGATCCTTATTCATTCTTCATCGTTCATTCTTCATTGATCATTGATCCTTGTTCATTCTTCATCGTTCATTCTTCGTAGATCATTGATTCTTGTTCATTCTTCATCGTTCATTCTTCATTGATCATTGATCCTTATTCATTCTTCATCGTTCATTCTTCATTGATCATTGATCCTTGTTCATTCTTCATCGTTCATTCTTCACTGATCATTGATCCTTGTTCATTCTTCATCGTTCATTCTTCATTGATCATTGATCCTTTTTCATTTTTCATCGTTCGTTCTTCATTGATGATTGATCCTTGTTCATTCTTCATCGCTCAATCATCATTGATTATTGATCCTTGTTCATTCTCCATTGATCATTGATCCTTGTTCATTCTTCATCGTTCATTAATCATTAATCATTGATGCTTGTTCATTCTTCATCGTTCATTCATGATTGATCATTGATCCTTGTTCATTCTTCATCGTTCATTCTTCATTGATCATTGAACATTGTTCATTCTTCATTGTTCATTCTTCATTGATCATTGATTCTTGTTCATTCTTCATAGTTCATTGTTCATTGATCATTTATCCTTGTTCATTCTTCATCGTTCATTCATCATTGATCATTGATGCTTGTTCATTCTTCATAGTTCATTGTTCATTGATCATTGATCCTTGTTCATTCTTCGTCGTTCATTCATCATTGATCATTGATGCTTGTTCATTCTTCATAGTTCATTGTTCATTGATCATTGATCCTTGTTCATTCTTCATCGTTCATTCATCACTGATCATTGATCCTTGTTCATTCTTCATCCTTCAATGTTCATTATTCATTGATCCTTTATCATTCTTCATCGTTCATTCTTCATTGATCATTGATCCTTTTTCATTGTTCATCGTTCGTTCTTCATTGATGATTGATCCTTGTTCATTCTTCATCGTTCATTCTTCACTGATCATTGATCCTTGTTCATTCTTGATCGTTAATTCTTCACTGATCATTGATCCTTGTTCATTCTTCATCGTTCATTCTTCATTGATCATTGATCCTTTTTCATTGTTCATCGTTCGTTCTTCATTGATGATTGATCCTTCTTCATTCTTCATCGTTCATTCTTCACTGATCATTGATCCTTGTTCATTCTTCATCGTTCATTCATCATTGATCATTGATACTTATTCATTCTTCATCGTTCATTCTTCATTGATCATTGATTCTTGTTCATTCTTTATCTTTCATTCTTCATTGATCATTGATCCTTATTCATTCTTCATCGTTCATTGTTAATTGATCATCGATCCTTGTTCATTCTTCATCGTTCATTCATCATTATTCATTGATCCTTGTTCATTCTTCATCGTTCATTCTTCATTTATCATTGATCCTTTTTCATTGTTCATCGTTCGTTCTTCATTGATCATTGATGCTTGTTTATTCTTCATCGTTCATTCTTCATTGATCATTCATCCTTGTTCATTCTTCATCATTCATTCTTCATTGATCATTGATCCTCGTTCATTCTTCATCGTTCATTCTTCATTGATCATTCATCCTTGTTCATTCTTCATCGTTCATTCTTCATTGATGATTCATCCTTGTTCATTCTTCATCGTTCATTGTTCATTGATCAAAGATCCTTGTTCATTCTTCATCGTTCATTCATCATTGATCATTGATCCTTATTCATTCTTTATCGTTCATTCATCATTGATCATTGATCCTTATTCATTCTTCATCGTTCGTTCTTCACTGATCATTGATCCTTGTTCATTCTTCATCGTTTATTCTTCATCGTTCATTCTTCACTGATCATTGATCCTTGTTCATTCTTCATCGTTCATTCATCGTTGATCATTGATCCTTATTCATTCTTCATCGTTCATTCTTCATTGATCATTGATCCATGTTCATTCTTCATCGTTCATTCATAATTGATCATTGATCCTTATTCATTCTTCATCGTTCATTCTTCGTAGATCATTGATTCTTGTTCATTCTTCATCGTTCATTCTTCATTGATCATTGATCCTTATTCATTCTTCATCGTTCATTCTTCATTGATCATTGATCCTTGTTCATTCTTCATCGTTCATTCTTCACTGATCATTGATCCTTGTGCATTCTTCATCGTTCAATGTTCATTATTCATTGATCCTTGTTCATTCTTCATCATTCATTCTTCATTGATCATTGATCCTTTTTCATTTTTCATCGTTCATTAATCATTAATCATTGATGCTTGTTCATTCTTCATCGTTCATTCATCATTGATCATTGATCCTTGTTCATTCTTCATCGTTCATTCTTCATTGATCATTGATCCTTGTTCATTCTTCATCGTTCATTCTTCATTGATCATTGATGCTTGTTCATTCTTCATAGTTCATTGTTCATTGATCATTGATCCTTGTTCATTCTTCATCGTTCATTCATCATTGATCATTGATGCTTGTTCATTCTTCATAGTTCATTGTTCATTGATCATTGATCCTTGTTCATTCTTCATCGTTCATTCATCATTGATCATTGATGCTTGTTCATTCTTCATAGTTCATTGTTCATTGATCATTGATCATTGATCCTTGTTCATTCTTCATCGTTCATTCATCATTGATCATTGATCTTTATTCATTCTTCATCGTTCATTCTTCATTGATCATTGATCCTTGTGCATTCTTCATCGTTCATTCTTCATTGATCATTGATCCTTGTTCATTCTTCATTGTTCGTTCTTCATTGATCATTGATCCTTGTTCATTCTTCATCGTTCATTCTTCACTGATCATTGATCCTTGTTCATTCTTCATCCTTCAATGTTCATTATTCATTGATCCTTTATCATTCTTCGTCGTTCATTCTTCATTGATCATTGATCCTTTTTCATTGTTCATCGTTCGTTCTTCATTGATGATTGATCCTTGTTCATTCTTCATCGTTCTTTCTTCACAGATCATTGATCCATTTCATTCTTGATCGTTAATTTTTAACTGATCATTGATCCTTGTTCATTCTTCATCGTTCATTCTTCATTGATCATTGATCCTTTTTCATTGTTCATCGTTCGTTCTTCATTGATGATTGATCCTTCTTCATTCTTCATCGTTCATTCTTCACTGATCATTGATCCTTGTTCATTCTTCATCGTTAATTCTTCACTGATCGTTGATCCTTGTTCATTCTTCATCGTTCATTCATCATTGATCATTGATACTTATTCATTCTTCATCGTTCATTCTTCATTAATCATTGATTCTTGTTCATTCTTCATCTTTCATTCTTCATTGATCATTGATCCTTATTCATTCTTCATCGTTCATTCTTCATTGATCATTGATCCTTGTTCATTCTTCATCGTTCATTGTTCATTGATCATCGATCCTTGTTCATTCTTCATCGTTCATTCATCATTGATCATTGATCCTTGTTCATTCTTCATCGTTCATTCTTAAGTGATCATTGATCCTTGTTCCTTCTTCATCGTGCATTCATCATTGATCATTCATCCTTGTTCATTCTTCATCGTTCATTCTTCACTGATCATTGATCCTTGTTCTTTCTTCATCGTTCAATGTTCATTATTCATTGATCCTTGTTCATTCTTCATCGTTCATTCTTCATTGATCATTGATCCTTTTTAATTGTTCATTGTTCGTTCTTCATTGATCATTGATGCTTGTTTATTCTTCATCGTTCATTCTTCATTGATCATTCATCCTTGTTCATTCTTCATCATTCATTCTTCATTGATCATTGATCCTTGTTCATTCTTCATCGTTCATTCTTCATTGATCATTCATCCTTGTTCATTCTTCATCGCTCATTCTTCATTGATGATTCATCCTTGTTCATTCTTCATCGTTCATTCATCATTGATTATTGATCCTTATTCATTCTTCATCGTTCGTTCTTCATTGATCATTGATCCTTGTTCATTCTTCATCGTTCATTCTCCACTGATCATTGATCCTTGTTCATTCTTCATCGTTCATTCTTCACTGATCATTGATCCTTGTTCATTCTTCATCGTTCATTCATCATTGATCATTGATCCTTATTCATTCTTCATCGTTCATTCTTCATTGATCATTGATCCTTGTTCATTCTTCATCGTTCATTCATCATTGATCATTGATCCTTATTCATTCTTCATCGTTCATTCTTCATATATTATTGATTCTTGTTCATTCTTCATCGTTCATTCTTCATTGATCATTGATCCTTATTCATTCTTCATCGTTCATTCTTCATTGATCATTGATCCTTGTTCATTCTTCATCGTTCATTGTTCATTGATCATTGATCGTTGTTCATTCTCCATCGTTCATTCATCATTGATCATTGATCCTTGTACATTCTTCATCGTTCATTCTTCATTGATCATTGATCCTTGTTCCTTCTTCATCATTCATTCATCATTGATCATTGATCCTTGTTCATTCTTCATCGTTCATTCTTCACTGATCATTGATCCTTGTTCATTCTTCATCGTTCAATGTTTATTATTCATTGATCCTTGTTCATTCTTCATCATTCATTCTTCATTAATCATTGATCCTTTTTCATTGTTCATCGTTCGTTCTTCATTGATGATTGATCCTTGTTTATTCTTCATCGCTCAATCATCATTGATCATTGATCCTTGTTCATTCTTCAATGATCATTGATCCTTGTTCATTCTTCATCGTTCATTCTTCATTGATCATTGATGCTTGTTCATTCTTCATCGTTCATTCTTCATTGATCATTCATCCTTGTTCATTCTTCATCGCTCATTCTTCATTGATCATTTATCCTTGTTCATTCTTCATCGTTCATTGTTCATTGATCAAAGATCCTTGTTCATTCTTCATCGTTCATTCATCATTGATCATTGATCCTTATTCATTCTTTATCGTTCATTCATCATTGATCATTGATCCTTATTCATTCTTCATCATTCGTTCTTCATTGATCATTGATCCTTGTTCATTCTTCATTATTCATTCTTCACTGATCATTGATCCTTGTTCATTCTTCATCGTTCATTATTCACTGATCATTGATCCTTGTTCATTCTTCATCGTTCATTCATCATTGATCATTGATCCTTATTCATTCTTCATCGTTCATTCTTCATTGATCATTGATCCTTGTTCATTCTTCATCGTTCATTCATCATTGATCATTGATCCTTATTCATTCTTCATCGTTCATTCTTCATACATCATTGATTCTTGTTCATTCTTCATCGTTCATTCTTCACTGATCATTGATCCTTGTTCATTCTTGATCGTTAATTCTTCACTGATCATTGATCCTTGTTCATTCTTCATCGTTCATTCTTCATTGATCATTGATCCTTTTTCATTGTTCATCGTTCGTTCTTCATTGATGATTGATCCTTCTTCATTCTTCATCGTTCATTCTTCACTGATCATTGATCCTTGTTCATTCTTCATCGTTCATTCATCATTGATCATTGATACTTATTCATTCTTCATCGTTCATTCTTCATTGATCATTGATTCTTGTTCATTCTTTATCTTTCATTCTTCATTGATCATTGATCCTTATTCATTCTTCATCGTTCATTGTTCATTGATCATCGATCCTTGTTCATTCTTCATCGTTCATTCATCATTATTCATTGATCCTTGTTCATTCTTGATGTATGTGTGCGTGGTGAATGCAATGGAATGGATTGGACACGAAGATATATGGAGGATATTCCAAGACTGAACACAGTGCTTTGTCAAGGGTTGGACTGCCAAGCCCCTTTTCAACGCAACAATGACAAATTCCTTTGATTAATCAAGGGAATGATCAATGTTCTTGGATAGGTTGAAGTGCAATCTTGAAGACTGATCAAGAGGATGCACGTTCAATGGAGGGCAAGCTGGCCCAAGTAACCCAATTGCAAGCAATTGAAGAAAAATTCAAACACTTGAAGTTTTCTGAAATTTGGAATTTTATTCAACAATCAACGTCCATTACAATGCATGAATCACCTATTTATAAGCTATGAATGAGGAGTAGGCTAATTACATGAAGGCCTAACGGTTATTAACGGCTATATTTACACGTGGCTAATACACACGCCTAAGAACACTTAAAACAGAACAATGAAGACTATGCAGCAGCTGTTGACTACGCGACCTTGTACTCTGATTTTAATGTCTTTCCGGTGACTTTCAAGAGGGCTCTTGGACCATGGTGGCTAGACCCTTGTGCAAAGATTCCAAACCTACCCTCCACGTCAGCATACGGGTTCAGGTCGTGTCCGGATGGGCTTGCCAAGCTGGCCTGGTCAGTGGTCAGAAGCTGTTGCATATTCGAGCTTACTGACCATGTTGACTGTGTGACCTTTGCCTCACTTTTCCACATGCTTCCAATGATCACGCGTAGGACCCTTGGACCATGATGGCTAGGTCCTAGTGTGGAGATTCCAATTATGCCCTCCACGTCATCCCATGGGCTTAGGGTTCGTCTGTACAGGCCCGCCAAGGTGGCCTGGTCAGTGGGGTTGGTCATGAGCTGCTGATGGTCAGAATGCTTCTTATCTTGGGTTGCTGTTGGTTTCTTTGGGTTGTTTCTTGAGTCTTGGCCTTCCTTAATTAGTTCACCCTTTGTTGGCATGTCTTGGTTTGAACTTGAATCATCAAGACTCCATGTTGAAGGTCTTAGTACAGAACCATGTGCATTATCATCAAAATCAGAACCAACAACATTGCTTCGGTTGTTGTGTTTCTTGTTGTTGTTGATTGATTCCTTGCTAGCTTTTGGCTTATTGTTGTTTTCCTCACGTGAGCCTAGCTGATATGGCTCAATCCCCCCTTCTTGAAAAGGAATTGTCCTCAATTCCACGCTTGTGTGGTAGTGTAAAACATCATGGCTGCTGGCTGCATTCTCCAATGTGTGGTCCTGAGCAGCTGTGTGTTGAGCTGTGCCTATTGGCTTCCTTGTGTTCCATGCACCGTTGTCCTGCAAGAATAAATGAACGAAGGCAGTAGAAGTCATAGAATTTAAGCTATTTAAGCATGTACATGGAAAACACTTAAAGGTTAGACTAAGGCATCTACTATATGCAATTTCAGTGTGGGCTAAATTTGTAATCCAATCTTTGTTATTCTTCTCAACTAAGTTCTTTAAGATATGCACCAAGGTTATATTGGTCACTTTCCTTTTATCATCTATGTGAGGGTACCATGCAATACTGAATTTTTGTTTTGTGTGCAATATAATGCAGAAGTTACTCAAAAGGGTGCTAGGGAGATTAGAAACATTATAACTACTAACATTTTGAAGTATTCCATGTAGTTTAATGGTTTTATAGAAGGTTATCTTGGTTATGTGTCTAACACTATCATCCTTGGCATCACACTCCTTCTTTCCTAATAGATGCGTAGGTGTTTGATGTAGGATCACCTACATCTAGTTCTCATGAGATAACCCGGATCAATACCATGGTTCATCATGTGAAAGATGCTCAAATTCAAGGTTCAAATGTCAAGTCTTTTAATTTTGTAATCATGAACTAAATCTTCTTCTAAATTTTATTTTGTATTTTCATTTTTATAATGAAACAAAGTCTTAGAGATGATTAAGCCAGGTTTAGGATCAAGCTTAATCATGTCTTATGTTTAGTTAGTCGAGTTGTAATTTTTATTTTATTGAGTCTAATATTTATTTTGCTCATGGGACGTCCTTTACAAAATTAAAACGCATGGAACGAAACAAGCAATCAGATTCTCCAAATTGAGCCGTTGCATTCTTCAAAACTAGCTGATTTACAACAGCCATATGTTATGAAGATTGAGTGGGATTTTTATGATAATATCTCTTACAAATCAGCCACAAATAATCCCAAGAAGATAGAAGAGCTGATTTGCAAATCCCAAAGAAAAAACTAGCTGTTAGAGACAACAAAACTAGCTGTTAGAGACAACAAAAAAAATCAGCAAAAATCTCCTTGTTCTTTTACTAGCTGTTGCATTTTATTGCCATTTTGGTTGTACTTTCATTTTCAAAGTTTGTACTCATTGCTGAATGCTTTAGTATAAATAGGATGTATGCACTCTTGTAATTCACAACCTGATTTTTACATTCTGAATACAAAACAACCTTTGAGCAAATTCCTTTGTTCTCTCTTTGCAATTTACTTTAACTTGGATTGGTTTTAGTAAGTTGAAGTTCCTATGCTTTTCATTCTTTTGGCTTAAAGTTTGAATGTGTTCTTAGGAGCCCTTGGTTTTAATTTGTGGTGAATCTGTATCAAATTAATCCTTGGATCAGCCATTTTCAAGTTGTTCAATTCAACATATCTGTTCTTAGTTCTTCTTATTACAAAACCCACAAAAATCACAAAAAAAAAAAAAACATTTTACAATACAACCTAAACTTTCAGCCTTAATTGCTGAATTCCGAAACCTTGAAACATACGTGTGCATATAGTTTGGTCCTTGTTCAAAACATAGCCAACCTATATCATCTTGGTATCAGAGCCAAGGCTACGCTCCTAGCCTTAATTTCGTTCATTCACAAAGCAAAACACCATGTCTCAAAGTGGTGAAGGAGAAACAAGTGATTTGAGCAGAATTGTTGAAGAGCAAAATGCCACCATTAAATACCTACAAACCCAACTTAAAGAGTTTTTAGATCTAAAACGCACCTTAAGGGAAGGTGGGTATTATGAATCTGAAAGTCCTAAAGTTAATAGGCAAACAAGCCGTGGAGATGATCTTAAAGTCGACATTCCAGAATTTGAAGGAAGATTAGATGGAGATGAGTTCCTTGAATGGGTAAGAACTGTTGAAAGAGTATTTGATTACAAGAATACAGATGAAGAAAAGAAGGTAAAGATAGTAGCATTAAAATTGCGCAAATATGCTTCTACTTGGTGGGCTAGCAAATGTGCAAAACGAGAAAGAGAAGGGAAAGACAAGATTAGATCATGGGAAAAGATGAAAAAGCAAATGAAGGAAAAGTTTCTGCCTTCATACTACATGCAAGAGAATTTCACCAAACTTCAACATCTACAACAAGATGGCAGGAGTGTAGAAGAGTATGGTCGAGAGTTCGAGACAATGATCATGAGATGCGACCTTAAGGAGGATGATCATCAAACTTTGGTAAGATTTTTAAATGGTTTAGATTCAAAAATCAGAAACATTGTTGAATTACAACCTTATGCTTGCCTTGATGATTTAATTAACCTTGCACATAAAGTGGATAAACAACAAAGAACTAAAATGAAGGAAACCTCACGTTTCACTTCAACAAGAACGACCAATTTTAATTCCTACCAAAAGAACACTCCCCATTCCTATTCTAAAGCCCATTCACAAGATTCAAAAGCTTTGCAAAACAATAATTCAAAGCAGCCCCTAAGCATGCCCAATACAACCAAACCAAACACCAATTCATTCACACCTAGGAGATGTTTTAAGTGTCAAGGCCTAGGACATATTTCTTCCGAATGCCCAAACCGGAAAATGGTGAACTTGGTTGAATTTGATGATCATCAAGAGGAAAGCGAGGAGGATTTCTGTGATGATGCTGAACTTGATGAAGAAATGATATATCCGGATGAAGGAGAATTATTGGTTATGCGAAGAGCTCTTAGTGGGGTCAAAGCCAAAGATCCAAACCCACAAAGGGAAGCAATATTCCACACGAAATGTACGGTTAAAGGTAAGATCTGTTCGCTTATCATTGATGGAGGAAGTTGCACTAATGTCGCTTCAAAGACCATGGTGGACAAGCTTAATCTCACCGCCACTCCACATCCCGAGCCATACATGATTCAATGGTTGAATCAAAACAAAGGTATTCCTGTAAACTCTCAAGTTTTGCTTTCATTTTCCATTGGTAATAGTTATAAGGAGAGTCTTTTATGTGATGTTATACCTATGGATGCATGTCATGTTTTATTAGGTAGGCCGTGGCAGTATGATAGGAAAGTTATGCATGATGGTTTTAAAAACACACATACTTTTGTTTTAAATAACAAAAAGATAACTTTAGCACCATATGCACCTAATGCTAATTCTAAATTGCAAGCAACTTTAACTAATTTTCATTCTTTAATTCCTATACTTAAAAGTGAACAACATGAATTTGAGGAACGAAAAGAATTGTTATTGCTAAATGATGAAACTGAATCTGTTTTGCATGATCACCCTTTGATTGAACCTTTGCTTGATGAATTTGCATATGTTTTTCCTAATGAAATACCAAACGGACTTCCACCTAAAAGGGATATACAACATAAAATTGATTTCATTCCCGGTTCCTCATTGCCTAACAAACCAGCCTATAGGACTAATCCTAAGGAAACTGAAGAAATTAGGAGACAAGTTGATGATTTGTTAGCTAAAGGTTTGATTGGAGAATCCATAAGTCCTTGTGCCGTTCCTACTTTACTTGTGCCTAAAAAGAATGGAGAAATGAGGATGTGTGTGGATAGTAGAGCCATCAATAGAATCACTATCAAGTATAGATTTCCCATACCTAGACTTAATGATTTGTTAGATGATCTATATGGTTCTAAAGTTTTCTCTAAGATTGACCTTAGGAGTGGATATCACCAAGTTAGAATCCATGAGGGGGATGAGTGGAAAACCGCATTTAAGACTAAGGAAGGACTTTATGAATGGTTAGTTATGCCCTTTGGTTTATCTAATGCACCTTCTACCTTTATGAGACTTATGAACCAAACCTTGAAGCCTTTTTTAGGTCACTTTGTAGTGGTTTATTTTGATGATATTTTGGTGTATAGTCAAAGTGAAGATGAACATGTTGATCATTTACGTCAAGTGTTTAGTGTGCTAGCTAAGGAGAAGTTATATGGTAACTTGGAGAAATGTCAATTCTTTTCGGAGTCAGTTAAGTTTCTTGGATTTATTGTGTCAATTGAGGGGATAAAAGCGGATGAAAAGAAAGTTGAAGCTATTAGAGACTGGCCTATCCCTACCACCATTCACCAAGTTAGATCATTTCATGGTTTAGCTTCTTTTTATAGGAGGTTTGTCCCAAACTTTAGCTCAATCATGGCCCCTATCACCGAACTCACAAAACTTAAGACTTTTGAGTGGAATTCCAAAGCACAAGCAGCATTTGACACCATCAAAAACAAACTTACCACCGCACCTGTTCTAGCTTTGCCTAATTTTGATGATGTTTTTGAAGTAGAGTGTGATGCATCTGGGGTAGGTATTGGAGGTGTCCTTACTCAAAACAACAAACCCCTTGCTTACTTTAGTGAGAAGCTCAATGATGCTAAGAGGAAATACTCAACTTATGATAAGGAGTTTTATGCTATCATTAGATGTTTAGAGCATTGGAGACACTACTTGATTGCCAAAGAATTTGTGTTACATTCTGACCATGAGGCCTTAAAGTTCATTCAAAGCCAACACAAACTTCAATCTAGACATGCTAAGTGGGTCGAGTTCCTACAAACCTTTCATTTCACCATTAAACACAAAGCGGGTAAACTAAACACCGGAGCTGATGCTTTATCTAGGAGATACTTGCTTTTGAGTACTTTGAATACTAAGGTTGTGGGAATGGAATTGTTAAAGGAATGCTATATTGATGATGTTGATTTTGGCGGAGTTTTTGAAAAATGCCATAATAAGCCTCAAGGACTTTTTTACATCTTCCAAGGATATCTTTTTCGAGGAAACCAATTGTGTGTGCCTAGACATAGTGTTAGGGAGACTTTGATTAAGGAGTATCATGAAGGAGGACTTGGAGGACATTTTGGAGAAGAGAAGACCATAGCTTTAGTAAGTGAGACCTTCTACTGGCCCAAGCTTGCTAAGGATGTCATTCATGTTATCAAGAGATGTGTGCAATGTCTAAAAGCCAAAGCCCACAAAACATCTCAAGGTCTTTACCAACCTCTTCCTACGCCACAAAACCCATGGGAGGATGTGAGTTTAGATTTCATCACTGGACTTCCTAGAACCTCTAACAATAAGGATTCCATCATGGTTGTTGTTGATAGGTTTTCTAAGATGGCTCACTTCATTGCTTGTCATACTACTCATGATGCCGTTAATATTGCTAACCTTTACTTTAAGGAGATAGTAAGACTACACGGGATAGCAAGAAGCATAGTGAGTGATAGAGATTCAAAGTTTCTTAGTCATTTTTGGCTTACTTTGTGGAGAAAAATGGGAACAAAGCTTAACTTTAGTAGTTCTAGCCACCCCCAAACTGATGGTCAAACCGAAGTAACCAATAGGACCTTAGGAACCTTGTTGCGTGCTCTCATTACTAAGAATCCTAAACAATGGGAACAATTGCTACCACATGCTGAATTTGCTTATAATCGTGTTCCTAGCAAGACCACAGGGTTTTCTCCTTTCTTTGTGGTTTATGGCCTTAACCCATTAACCCCTATAGACCTTACGCCTTTTCCTACACCATTGAAGTTTAGTCACGATGCCGAGTTGAGAGCTAATGAAATTCAAAAGGTGCATAAGAAAGTTGTGGAAAGGATTAAGAAAATGAATGAGAAGGTTAAAGAAAGAGTGGATCAAAAGAGAAAAGAGGTGATTTTCAAAGAAGGTGACTTAGTATGGATTTACTTGAGAAAGGATAGGTTTCCCATCCAAAGAAAATCAAAGTTAAGCGCTAGAATTGATGGACCTTTTGAAATTTTGGAGAAAGTAAATGACAATGCTTACAAACTAGAGCTACCTAGTAGCTATGGTGTGTCCTCTACTTTTAATGTTGCAGATTTAATTCCATTCCATGAGGAGGATATGTTACCAAACTTGAGGTCAAGCTTCTCCAAAGAAGGGGAGGATGATGTAGGATCACCTACATCTAGTTCTCATGAGATAACCCGGATCAATACCATGGTTCATCATGTGAAAGATGCTCAAATTCAAGGTTCAAATGTCAAGTCTTTTAATTTTGTAATCATGAACTAAATCTTCTTCTAAATTTTATTTTGTATTTTCATTTTTATAATGAAACAAAGTCTTAGAGATGATTAAGCCAGGTTTAGGATCAAGCTTAATCATGTCTTATGTTTAGTTAGTCGAGTTGTAATTTTTATTTTATTGAGTCTAATATTTATTTTGCTCATGGGACGTCCTTTACAAAATTAAAACGCATGGAACGAAACAAGCAATCAGATTCTCCAAATTGAGCCGTTGCATTCTTCAAAACTAGCTGATTTACAACAGCCATATGTTATGAAGATTGAGTGGGATTTTTATGATAATATCTCTTACAAATCAGCCACAAATAATCCCAAGAAGATAGAAGAGCTGATTTGCAAATCCCAAAGAAAAAACTAGCTGTTAGAGACAACAAAACTAGCTGTTAGAGACAACAAAAAAAATCAGCAAAAATCTCCTTGTTCTTTTACTAGCTGTTGCATTTTATTGCCATTTTGGTTGTACTTTCATTTTCAAAGTTTGTACTCATTGCTGAATGCTTTAGTATAAATAGGATGTATGCACTCTTGTAATTCACAACCTGATTTTTACATTCTGAATACAAAACAACCTTTGAGCAAATTCCTTTGTTCTCTCTTTGCAATTTACTTTAACTTGGATTGGTTTTAGTAAGTTGAAGTTCCTATGCTTTTCATTCTTTTGGCTTAAAGTTTGAATGTGTTCTTGATGTATGTGTGCGTGGTGAATGCAATGGAATGGATTGGACACGAAGATATACGGAGGATATTCCAAGACTGAACACAGTGCTTTGTCAAGGGTTGGACTGCCAAGCCCCTTTTCAACGCAACAATGACAAATTCCTTTGATTAATCAAGGGAATGATCAATGTTCTTGGATAGGTTGAAGTGCAATCTTGAAGACTGATCAAGAGGATGCACGTTCAATGGAGGGCAAGCTGGCCCAAGTAACCCAATTGCAAGCAATTGAAGAAACATTCAAACACTTGAAGTTTTCTGAAATTTGGAATTTTATTCAATCATCAACGTGTGTTTACAATGCTTGAATCACCTATTTATAAGCTATGAATGAGGAGTAGGCTAATTACATGAAGGCCTAACGGTTATTAACGGCTATATTTACACGTGGCTAATACACACATCTAAAAGGAACTCAAAACAGAATAATTAAGGCTATGCAGCAACTGTTGACTACGCGACCTTGTACTCTGATTTCAATGCCCTTCCATGAGCTTTCAAGAGGGCTCTTGGACCATGGTGGCTAGACCCTTGTTCAAAGATTCCAACCCTACCCTCCACGTCATCCAATGGGTTCGGGTCACGCCTAGGTGAGCTTGCCAAGGTGGCCTGCTCAATGGTCAGAATCTGTGGGCTGTTTGAGCTGGTTATTCTTGTTGACTGAGTGACCTTTGCCTCTAGTTTCCACGTGCTTCCAATGATCATGCATAGGATCCTTGGACCATGGTAGTTAGGCCCTAGTGTGGAGATTCCAAATATGTCCTCCACGTCATCCCTTGGCCTCAGGTTTCGTCTGTACAGGTCCGCCAAAGTGGCCTGGTCAGCTGAATTGGTCAGAGGCTGCTGATGTCTCTGATCTTGGCTTGCTGCAGGTCTTCTGTGTTCAATTGATGCTTCAAACTCTTGCCGTTGTTTTCCCATAATTAATTCATGATCTTCCTTGTTTATCTTGATCTCATTGTCATGTGTAGATAATGGTCTAATGTGCATAAAGTCAGAAGCTATACAAACCCTTTGAAATTCATCAATATGGTGTTTGTTGCTCTTGATGTTGTTGACTTCCATTTCTCTTGGGTTGCTTCTTGGGTCTTTGTTGCTATCTCCATTTGAGCGTAGTTGATATGGTTCAATCCCCCCTTCTTGAAAAAGAATTGTCCTCAATTCTAAGCACGTGTGGTAGGGTGAAACATGGCTGCTAGCTGCATCAACAGGGCATGCATTTGTTGCTGTTTGAACCTGAGCAGCAGTGTATGGAACTGTGCTTATTAGCTTCCTTGTGTTCCATGCACCTTTGTTCTGCAAAAATAAATGAACTAAGGTAGTAGCATTCCAAGGATTAAGGTCATACATGCATGCAAATGAGAAATGTTCAAAATGCAGATGAGGATAGCCACTATGTGCAAAGCCTTCATGAGTTACTGTTTTGTGCTCATCTCTTGTGTTTTGCTGTATTGATGTATTGAAGGCATTCCTCAATGTCTCATATGGTATTTTGTTTTGATTGTGCGTTTGAGGGTCATATGCAACACGGAATATACACCTTGTGCTCAATATAGTACAGAAATTACTCAAAAGGGTGCTAGGGAGATTAGAAACATTATAACTATTAACATTTTGAAGTATTCCATGTAGTTTAATGGTTTTATAGAAGGTTATCTTGGTTATGTGTCTAACACTATCATCCTTGGCATCACACTCCTTCTTTCCTAATAGATGCGTAGGTGTTTCCTTCCCTGTGTAAGGACTAGTGATGGTGTTGTGAGGGTGTGTACTCTTGCTGTCAAAGGGTTGTGTAATCTCACCTTCTATGAAGTAAAATCCATGCATCTCAACATTATCAACATATGTAGATGAAGCTTGCAAGGGCGGGCTGTTTATTTCAACATTATCAACATGTATAGTCGTAACAATGGATGCATGCTGCTGTGTTTCCCTAATTTTAGAGGAGTGCTGTGCAGTACTGCTGTGAGGAAAATGTGCAGCTGCCCTATTGCCAACAGGTGAGTCTTGTTTACTCAGGACAGTCAAGCTTTCCCCTTCTTGCATACACTTAGCTACTGTCCTAGGGTCTTTCTTCAAAGTACTCCACTTGGTGTAGGGTTGTTGTTTGTAATTAGTGGGAATGTACTTTCTCCTAAGGCGTTTTCTAAGTTTCTCCCATGAATGAATCTTAGGTCTATTCTCACGTTGCCTTTGCCTTTGTAGGCCTTCAAGCCAAGTTGCAGCTAGCTTTGTTAATTTTATTTTTGCAACCTTGTACTGATGGGCTGGGTGGGTGTCTCTCAATCCAAAATAACGTTCTACCCTTTTTTCCCATGCAATGTACACCTCCGGATCATGAGATGTGCCATCAAAGTCATGTATATCAACCCTTATAGTCTTGTCTTCCCTTGTAGCCTTAATGTTAAGGTCTTGGTGTGGTGGTTGCTGTGGGTATGGGAATGTTGTGTTCCTAAGCTCATTGATAGTTAAACCCAATTGAGTGACCATATTTACTAAAGCATCAAATTTCTCGTCCATATTCATGATGATCTATATGAATGCAACACAATATACACAAATATGCAAATAGGGAATGAATGCAGCAATGGGATGAAATGCAGCAACACTGTTCTGTTTCAACAGTAACTGTGGTGTTCTGAAAATTTTTGTACACAAATTTTCTTTGAACGCAAATAGCAGTAAATACTTTGCAATTATAATGAATGGTTGATTTTTTAGACAAACATGCAAAAGAAAGAATTGGTGCAGCGCTTGTTCTGTTTTGCAACAGAAATCAAATTGGAACAATGGTGTTTTGTGCACAATTTGCTTTAAACTGAAACAAAAACAATCACCTTGCACTTTCAATTAATTTGCTAACTTGAATTTGTTATTTAACAATGTATGACAACCAAATATGCAAGAATTAAGAATGAATGCACAATGGTTCTGTTTTTACAACAGGAACTCAGATTTTAATAATGGTGTTCTGTGCAGCTTTCCTTGCAATGAATGAACAGCAATTACTTGTTCTTTATATGGTTTGTTAAATGCAAATGCCTTAGTTATTGTTGATTATAATCAAATATGCATGAGGTGGTATGAAAAGATCAGCTATGACTATCAATATTGCCCAAATCAGAACAGCAAAGTGATTGCTGTGATGATATGCAATGTATAGCCACAATCACTAATAATTTGAAATCAAAAATGCAATGACAATGTAAATATAACTCTATTTTAACTAATTCAAAATGAAATTTAGACAGATATGCAAAATAAAATCACAAATTGCAATGTCACACAAATCAGATTTGAAGAAGTGTTCTTCTGTGATGGTTTGCAGTATACAGCCACAATTACAATCAAATTGCACGCAAAATACAATGAAACGTGAATGCAATCTTTTATTTACCAAATGAAATTTAATCAATTGAATTTTTATACAGAAATCACGAATGAAATCACCAAAATGCAGAAACTCATTCAAGAACTGAGTTCTTTAGGGTTTTCTGACAATTTCGTGAATATCAGCTTGATGTATGCACAATGATCAAACAAATGTGATGGAAATGCAACGAATTGTATGCAGGAACACTAATTAACAAAGTAATTAAACAAAAAGAAAGGAAACAACCGAAATTGATGGAGATTCGCCACTGAAATCGAACACGAACAAAAATCGCCCTAGTTCTCTGAATTCTTGATTCCTCTGATTGTTCAAGCAAAGAATTCGTCTTCACCAATGAATGAGGATGAAATTCAAGCCCTACACGTCCTTGCTCTGATACCAATTGATGTATGTGTGCGTGGTGAATGCAATGGAATGGATTGGACACGAAGATATACGGAGGATATTCCAAGACTGAACACAGTGCTTTGTCAAGGGTTGGACTGCCAAGCCCCTTTTCAACGCAACAATGACAAATTCCTTTGATTAATCAAGGGAATGATCAATGTTCTTGGATAGGTTGAAGTGCAATCTTGAAGACTGATCAAGAGGATGCACGTTCAATGGAGGGCAAGCTGGCCCAAGTAACCCAATTGCAAGCAATTGAAGAAACATTCAAACACTTGAAGTTTTCTGAAATTTGGAATTTTATTCAATCATCAACGTGTGTTTACAATGCTTGAATCACCTATTTATAAGCTATGAATGAGGAGTAGGCTAATTACATGAAGGCCTAACGGTTATTAACGGCTATATTTACACGTGGCTAATACACACATCTAAAAGGAACTCAAAACAGAATAATTAAGGCTATGCAGCAACTGTTGACTACGCGACCTTGTACTCTGATTTCAATGCCCTTCCATGAGCTTTCAAGAGGGCTCTTGGACCATGGTGGCTAGACCCTTGTTCAAAGATTCCAACCCTACCCTCCACGTCATCCAATGGGTTCGGGTCACGCCTAGGTGAGCTTGCCAAGGTGGCCTGCTCAATGGTCAGAATCTGTGGGCTGTTTGAGCTGGTTATTCTTGTTGACTGAGTGACCTTTGCCTCTAGTTTCCACGTGCTTCCAATGATCATGCATAGGATCCTTGGACCATGGTAGTTAGGCCCTAGTGTGGAGATTCCAAATATGTCCTCCACGTCATCCCTTGGCCTCAGGTTTCGTCTGTACAGGTCCGCCAAAGTGGCCTGGTCAGCTGAATTGGTCAGAGGCTGCTGATGTCTCTGATCTTGGCTTGCTGCAGGTCTTCTGTGTTCAATTGATGCTTCAAACTCTTGCCGTTGTTTTCCCATAATTAATTCATGATCTTCCTTGTTTATCTTGATCTCATTGTCATGTGTAGATAATGGTCTAATGTGCATAAAGTCAGAAGCTATACAAACCCTTTGAAATTCATCAATATGGTGTTTGTTGCTCTTGATGTTGTTGACTTCCATTTCTCTTGGGTTGCTTCTTGGGTCTTTGTTGCTATCTCCATTTGAGCGTAGTTGATATGGTTCAGTTCTTAGGAGCCCTTGGTTTTAATTTGTGGTGAATCTGTATCAAATTAATCCTTGGATCAGCCATTTTCAAGTTGTTCAATTCAACATATCTGTTCTTAGTTCTTCTTATTACAAAACCCACAAAAATCACAAAAAAAAAAAAAAACATTTTACAATACAACCTAAACTTTCAGCCTTAATTGCTGAATTCCGAAACCTTGAAACATACGTGTGCATATAGTTTGGTCCTTGTTCAAAACATAGCCAACCTATATCAGTGTTTCCTTCCCTGTGTAAGGACTAGTGATGGTGTTGTGAGGGTGTGTACTCTTGCTGTCAAAGGGTTGTGTAATCTCACCTTCTATGAAGTAAAATCCATGCATCTCAACATTATCAACATATGTAGATAAAGCTTGCAAGGGCGGGTTGTTTATTTCAACATTATCAACATGTATAGTCTTAACAATGGGTGCATACTGCTGTGTTTCCCTAATTGTAGGGGAGTGCTGTGCAGCAGGTCCTTTACTGTCAGCAGGGGTATGTGTATTCAATTTGTAGCTACTGGTTTCTCGTGCTTTGTTGAAGGTGTGTGCAAGTGGTGCAGCCCTTCTTCTTGCTGACTTTTCTAATATCAATGCACTACTACAAGCCTCTTCATAGTGCAAGTTCTCCATCACCTCAATCGTCTCCCTTAGGTCTTCCTTCAGCCCTCCTAGGAGCCTTCCACCCTTCCTCGCTTCTGGTTCGTTTTTTTTTTACTCAGGACAGTCAAGCTTTCCCCTTCTTGCATACACTTAGCTACTGTCCTAGGGTCTTGCTTCAAAGTACTCCACTTGGTGTAGGGTTGTTGTTTGTAATTAGTGGGAATGTACTTTCTCCTAAGGCGTTTCCTAAGTTTCTCCCATGAATGAATCTTAGGTCTATTCTCACGTTTTCTTTGCCTTTGAATTCCTTCAAGCCAAGTTGCAGCTAGCTTTGTTAATTTTACTTTTGCAACCTTGTACTGATGGGCTGGGTGGGTGTCTCTCAATTCAAAATAACGTTCTACCCTTTTCTCCCATGCAATGTACACCTCCGGATCATGAGATGTGCCATCAAATTCATGTATATCAATTCTCATGGTTTTATCCTCTTTTGCATGTTCATGGTTAGGGTTAGGTTGTGGAGTTGATGGGTACTGTGGTGTGGTGTTCTTCAACTCATTAACAGTTAAACTCAAATGAGTGACCATATTTACTAATGCATCAAATTTTTCTTCTAAATTCATGATGATCTATATGAATGCAAACACACAAGGCTATGCAATATGCAAATATGCAATGATGAACTGAATGCAGCAAGCTGGTTCTGTGCACAACAAGCAACTGTTGTGATCTGGCTTCTGAATTTTTTTACACGAATTTTCTTTAAATGAAATAGCAGTAAGTATCTTGTAATTATGATGAATTGTTGACTTAAACCCAAATATGCAAAGGAAGAAATAGTGCAGCAATTGATGTATGTAAATGGAATGAAAAAAAAACGAATGCAGTAAGCTTGTTCTGTTTTGTAACAGAACTCAGATTGAACAATTGTGTCTGTGCACAATTTTGCTTTGAAATGAACAATAATAGTCACCTTGTACTTTAAATGAATTTTGCTAATTTTCAATTTGGTTATTTTACTATGTATTACAACAAAATATGCAAGAATTAGAAATGAAGGCACAATGGTTCTGTTTTACAACAGAAAATCAGATTTTAACAATTGTGTTCTGTGCAGCCTTCCTTGCAATGAATTAACAGCAATTACTTAGTTCTTTAGATGATTTGTTAAATGCAAATTCCTTAGTTATTATTGATTGCAACCAAATATGCAGGAGCTGGTATGAAAATTCAGTTATGAACATCAATATCACACAAATCAGAACAGCAATGTGATTTTTTGTGATGGTATGTAATGTGCAGTCACAGTTACAATCAAATTGTAAACAAGATGCAATGATAATGTAAATGCAAATTTATTTTAACTAATTCAGCATGAAATTTAGACAAATAATGCAAAAATGAAATCGCAAAATGCAATGTTATGCAAATCAGAATTGAAGAGGTGTTCTTCTGTGATTGTTTGCAGAACCCAATCCACAAATTCGATCAATTTGTAAACAAAAATGCAATGGTGATGTAAATGCAATCCTATATTGATTAATTCAAATGAAATTTTAACAGATACGCAAAGAAAAATCGCCAATTGCAGAATACCCCTTCAAGAACTGAGTTCTTTAGGGTTTTCAGAATGCTCTTGTGATTATCAGACAATGCACGCACAAATTACCAATCAAATGTAATGGAAATGCAACGGATTATATGCAGGAACACTAATTTACAAAGTAATTAAACAAAAGGAAGAAAAACAACCGAAATTTGTAGAGATTCGCCACTGAAATCGAACACGAACAGAAAATCGCCCTAATCTCTGAATTCTTGATTCCTCTGACTGTTTAAGCAAAGAATTCGTCTTCACCAATGAATGAGGATGAAATTCAAGCCCTACACGTCCTTGCTCTGATACCAATTGATGTATGTGTGCGTGGTGAATGCAATGGAATGGATTGGACACGAAGATATATGGAGGATATTCCAAGACTGAACACAGTGCTTTGTCAAGGGTTGGACTGCCAAGCCCCTTTTCAACGCAACAATGACAAATTCCTTTGATTAATCAAGGGAATGATCAATGTTCTTGGATAGGTTGAAGTGCAATCTTGAAGACTGATCAAGAGGATGCACGTTCAATGGAGGGCAAGCTGGCCCAAGTAACCCAATTGCAAGCAATTGAAGAAAAATTCAAACACTTGAAGTTTTCTGAAATTTGGAATTTTATTCAACAATCAACGTCCATTACAATGCATGAATCACCTATTTATAAGCTATGAATGAGGAGTAGGCTAATTACATGAAGGCCTAACGGTTATTAACGGCTATATTTACACGTGGCTAATACACACGCCTAAGAACACTTAAAACAGAACAATGAAGACTATGCAGCAGCTGTTGACTACGCGACCTTGTACTCTGATTTTAATGTCTTTCCGGTGACTTTCAAGAGGGCTCTTGGACCATGGTGGCTAGACCCTTGTGCAAAGATTCCAAACCTACCCTCCACGTCAGCATACGGGTTCAGGTCGTGTCCGGATGGGCTTGCCAAGCTGGCCTGGTCAGTGGTCAGAAGCTGTTGCATATTCGAGCTTACTGACCATGTTGACTGTGTGACCTTTGCCTCACTTTTCCACATGCTTCCAATGATCACGCGTAGGACCCTTGGACCATGATGGCTAGGTCCTAGTGTGGAGATTCCAATTATGCCCTCCACGTCATCCCATGGGCTTAGGGTTCGTCTGTACAGGCCCGCCAAGGTGGCCTGGTCAGTGGGGTTGGTCATGAGCTGCTGATGGTCAGAATGCTTCTTATCTTGGGTTGCTGTTGGTTTCTTTGGGTTGTTTCTTGAGTCTTGGCCTTCCTTAATTAGTTCACCCTTTGTTGGCATGTCTTGGTTTGAACTTGAATCATCAAGACTCCATGTTGAAGGTCTTAGTACAGAACCATGTGCATTATCATCAAAATCAGAACCAACAACATTGCTTCGGTTGTTGTGTTTCTTGTTGTTGTTGATTGATTCCTTGCTAGCTTTTGGCTTATTGTTGTTTTCCTCACGTGAGCCTAGCTGATATGGCTCAATTCTTCATCGTTCATTCTTCATTTATCATTGATCCTTTTTCATTGTTCATCGTTCGTTCTTCATTGATCATTGATGCTTGTTTATTCTTCATCGTTCATTCTTCATTGATCATTCATCCTTGTTCATTCTTCATCATTCATTCTTCATTGATCATTGATCCTCGTTCATTCTTCATCGTTCATTCTTCATTGATCATTCATCCTTGTTCATTCTTCATCGTTCATTCTTCATTGATGATTCATCCTTGTTCATTCTTCATCGTTCATTGTTCATTGATCAAAGATCCTTGTTCATTCTTCATCGTTCATTCATCATTGATCATTGATCCTTATTCATTCTTTATCGTTCATTCATCATTGATCATTGATCCTTATTCATTCTTCATCGTTCGTTCTTCACTGATCATTGATCCTTGTTCATTCTTCATCGTTTATTCTTCATCGTTCATTCTTCACTGATCATTGATCCTTGTTCATTCTTCATCGTTCATTCATCGTTGATCATTGATCCTTATTCATTCTTCATCGTTCATTCTTCATTGATCATTGATCCATGTTCATTCTTCATCGTTCATTCATTATTGATCATTGATCCTTATTCATTCTTCATCGTTCATTCTTCGTAGATCATTGATTCTTGTTCATT
Source organism: Amaranthus tricolor (assembly GCF_026212465.1). Classification (NCBI taxonomy): domain Eukaryota; kingdom Viridiplantae; phylum Streptophyta; class Magnoliopsida; order Caryophyllales; family Amaranthaceae; genus Amaranthus; species Amaranthus tricolor. The sequence continues at coordinate 27,347,148 of NC_080056.1, read as the reverse complement.
CTTCATCGTTCATTCTTCATTGATCATTGATCCTTATTCATTCTTCATCGTTCATTCTTCATTGATCATTGATCCTTGTTCATTCTTCATCGTTCATTCTTCACTGATCATTGATCCTTGTGCATTCTTCATCGTTCAATGTTCATTATTCATTGATCCTTGTTCATTCTTCATCATTCATTCTTCATTGATCATTGATCCTTTTTCATTTTTCATCGTTCATTAATCATTAATCATTGATGCTTGTTCATTCTTCATCGTTCATTCATCATTGATCATTGATCCTTGTTCATTCTTCATCGTTCATTCTTCATTGATCATTGATCCTTGTTCATTCTTCATCGTTCATTCTTCATTGATCATTGATGCTTGTTCATTCTTCATAGTTCATTGTTCATTGATCATTGATCCTTGTTCATTCTTCATCGTTCATTCATCATTGATCATTGATGCTTGTTCATTCTTCATAGTTCATTGTTCATTGATCATTGATCCTTGTTCATTCTTCATCGTTCATTCATCATTGATCATTGATGCTTGTTCATTCTTCATAGTTCATTGTTCATTGATCATTGATCCTTGTTCATTCTTCATCGTTCATTCATCATTGATCATTGATCTTTATTCATTCTTCATCGTTCATTCTTCATTGATCATTGATCCTTGTGCATTCTTCATCGTTCATTCTTCATTGATCATTGATCCTTGTTCATTCTTCATTGTTCGTTCTTCATTGATCATTGATCCTTGTTCATTCTTCATCGTTCATTCTTCACTGATCATTGATCCTTGTTCATTCTTCATCCTTCAATGTTCATTATTCATTGATCCTTTATCATTCTTCGTCGTTCATTCTTCATTGATCATTGATCCTTTTTCATTGTTCATCGTTCGTTCTTCATTGATGATTGATCCTTGTTCATTCTTCATCGTTCTTTCTTCACAGATCATTGATCCATTTCATTCTTGATCGTTAATTTTTTACTGATCATTGATCCTTGTTCATTCTTCATCGTTCATTCTTCATTGATCATTGATCCTTTTTCATTGTTCATCGTTCGTTCTTCATTGATGATTGATCCTTCTTCATTCTTCATCGTTCATTCTTCACTGATCATTGATCCTTGTTCATTCTTCATCGTTAATTCTTCACTGATCGTTGATCCTTGTTCATTCTTCATCGTTCATTCATCATTGATCATTTATACTTATTCATTCTTCATCGTTCATTCTTCATTAATCATTGATTCTTGTTCATTCTTCATCTTTCATTCTTCATTGATCATTGATCCTTATTCATTCTTCATCGTTCATTCTTCATTGATCATTGATCCTTGTTCATTCTTCATCGTTCATTGTTCATTGATCATCGATCCTTGTTCATTCTTCATCGTTCATTCATCATTGATCATTGATCCTTGTTCATTCTTCATCGTTCATTCTTAAGTGATCATTGATCCTTGTTCCTTCTTCATCGTGCATTCATCATTGATCATTCATCCTTGTTCATTCTTCATCGTTCATTCTTCACTGATCATTGATCCTTGTTCTTTCTTCATCGTTCAATGTTCATTATTCATTGATCCTTGTTCATTCTTCATCGTTCATTCTTCATTGATCATTGATCCTTTTTAATTGTTCATTGTTCGTTCTTCATTGATCATTGATGCTTGTTTATTCTTCATCGTTCATTCTTCATTGATCATTCATCCTTGTTCATTCTTCATCATTCATTCTTCATTGATCATTGATCCTTGTTCATTCTTCATCGTTCATTCTTCATTGATCATTCATCCTTGTTCATTCTTCATCGCTCATTCTTCATTGATGATTCATCCTTGTTCATTCTTCATCGTTCATTCATCATTGATTATTGATCCTTATTCATTCTTCATCGTTCGTTCTTCATTGATCATTGATCCTTGTTCATTCTTCATCGTTCATTCTCCACTGATCATTGATCCTTGTTCATTCTTCATCGTTCATTCTTCACTGATCATTGATCCTTGTTCATTCTTCATCGTTCATTCATCATTGATCATTGATCCTTATTCATTCTTCATCGTTCATTCTTCATTGATCATTGATCCTTGTTCATTCTTCATCGTTCATTCATCATTGATCATTGATCCTTATTCATTCTTCATCGTTCATTCTTCATATATTATTGATTCTTGTTCATTCTTCATCGTTCATTCTTCATTGATCATTGATCCTTATTCATTCTTCATCGTTCATTCTTCATTGATCATTGATCCTTGTTCATTCTTCATCGTTCATTGTTCATTGATCATTGATCGTTGTTCATTCTCCATCGTTCATTCATCATTGATCATTGATCCTTGTACATTCTTCATCGTTCATTCTTCATTGATCATTGATCCTTGTTCCTTCTTCATCATTCATTCATCATTGATCATTGATCCTTGTTCATTCTTCATCGTTCATTCTTCACTGATCATTGATCCTTGTTCATTCTTCATCGTTCAATGTTTATTATTCATTGATCCTTGTTCATTCTTCATCATTCATTCTTCATTAATCATTGATCCTTTTTCATTGTTCATCGTTCGTTCTTCATTGATGATTGATCCTTGTTTATTCCTCATCGCTCAATCATCATTGATCATTGATCCTTGTTCATTCTTCAATGATCATTGATCCTTGTTCATTCTTCATCGTTCATTCTTCATTGATCATTGATGCTTGTTCATTCTTCATCGTTCATTCTTCATTGATCATTCATCCTTGTTCATTCTTCATCGCTCATTCTTCATTGATCATTTATCCTTGTTCATTCTTCATCGTTCATTGTTCATTGATCAAAGATCCTTGTTCATTCTTCATCGTTCATTCATCATTGATCATTGATCCTTATTCATTCTTTATCGTTCATTCATCATTGATCATTGATCCTTATTCATTCTTCATCATTCGTTCTTCATTGATCATTGATCCTTGTTCATTCTTCATTATTCATTCTTCACTGATCATTGATCCTTGTTCATTCTTCATCGTTCATTATTCACTGATCATTGATCCTTGTTCATTCTTCATCGTTCATTCATCATTGATCATTGATCCTTATTCATTCTTCATCGTTCATTCTTCATTGATCATTGATCCTTGTTCATTCTTCATCGTTCATTCATCATTGATCATTGATCCTTATTCATTCTTCATCGTTCATTCTTCATACATCATTGATTCTTGTTCATTCTTCATCGTTCATTCTTCATTGATCATTGATCCTCATTCATCCTTCATCGTTCATTCTTCATTGATCATTGATCCTTGTTCATTCTTCATCGTTCATTGTTCATTGATCATTGATCGTTGTTCATTCTCCATCGTTCATTCAGCATTGATCATTGATCCTTGTACATTCTTCATCGTTCATTCTTCATTGATCATTGATCCTTGTTCCTTCTTCATCGTTCATTCATCATTGATCATTGATCCTTGTTCATTCTTCATCGTTCATTCTTCACTGATCATTGATCCTTGTTCATTCTTCATCGTTCAATGTTTATTATTCATTGATCCTTGTTCATTCTTCATCCTTCATTCTTCATTGATCATTGATCCTTTTTCATTGTTCGTCGTTCGTTCTTCATTGATGATTGATCCTTGTTTATTCTTCATCGCTCAATCATCATTGATCATTGATCGTTGTTCATTCTTCATTGATCATTGATCCTTGTTCATTCTTCATCGTTCATTCTTCATTGATCATTGATGCTTGTTCATTCTTCATCATTCATTCTTCATTTTTCATTCATCCTTGTTCATTCTTCATCGCTCATTCTTCATTGATCATTTATCCTTGTTCATTCTTCATCGTTCATTGTTCATTGATCAAATATCCTTGTTCATTCTTCATCGTTCATTCATCATAGATCATTGATCCTTATTCATTCTTTATCGTTCATTCATCATTGATCATTGATCCTTATTCATTCTTCATCGTTCGTTCTTCATTGATCATTGATCCTTGTTCATTCTTCATCGTTCATTCTTCACTGATCATTGATCCTTGTTCATTCTTCATCGTTCATTATTCAGTGATCATTGATCCTTGTTCATTCTTCATCGTTCATTCATCATTGATCATTGATCCTTATTCATTCTTCATTGTTCATTCTTCATTGATCATTGATCCTTGTTCATTCTTCATCGTTCATTCATCATTGATCATTGATCCTTATTCATTCTTCATCGTTCGTTCTTCATTGATCATTGATCCTTGTTCATTCTTCATCGTTCATTGTTCATTGATCATCGATCCTTCTTCATTCTTCATCGTTCATTCATCATTGATCATTGATCCTTGTTCATTCTTCATCGTTCATTCTTAAGTGATCATTGATCCTTGTTCCTTCTTCATCGTGCATTCATCATTGATCATTCATCCTTGTTCATTCTTCATCGTTCATTCTTCACTGATCATTGATCCTTGTTCTTTCTTCATCGTTCAATGTTCATTATTCATTGATCCTTGTTCATTCTTCATCGTTCATTCTTCATTGATCATTGATCCTTTTTAATTGTTCATTGTTCGTTCTTCATTGATCATTGATGCTTGTTTATTCTTCATCGTTCATTCTTCATTGATCATTCATCCTTGTTCATTCTTCATCATTCATTCTTCATTGATCATTGATCCTTGTTCATTCTTCATCGTTCATTCTTCATTGATCATTCATCCTTGTTCATTCTTCATCGCTCATTCTTCATTGATGATTCATCCTTGTTCATTCTTCATCGTTCATTCATCATTGATTATTGATCCTTATTCATTCTTCATCGTTCGTTCTTCATTGATCATTGATCCTTGTTCATTCTTCATCGTTCATTCTCCACTGATCATTGATCCTTGTTCATTCTTCATCGTTCATTCTTCACTGATCATTGATCCTTGTTCATTCTTTATCGTTCATTCATCATTGATCATTGATCCTTATTCATTCTTCATCGTTCATTCTTCATTGATCATTGATCCTTGTTCATTCTTCATCGTTCATTCATCATTGATCATTGATCCTTGTTTATTCTTCATCGTTCATTCTCCACTGATCATTGATCCTTGTTCATTCTTCATCGTTCATTCTTCACTGATCATTGATCCTTGTTCATTCTTTATCGTTCATTCATCATTGATCATTGATCCTTATTCATTCTTCATTGTTCATTCTTCATTGATCATTGATCCTTGTTCATTCTTCATCGTTCATTCATCATTGATCATTGATCCTTATTCATTCTTCATCGTTCATTCTTCATATATTATTGATTCTTGTTCATTCTTCATCGTTCATTCTTCATTGATCATTGATCCTTATTCATTCTTCATCGTTCATTCTTCATTGATCATTGATCCTTGTTCATTCTTCATCGTTCATTGTTCATTGATCATTGATCGTTGTTCATTCTTCAATGATCATTGATCCTTGTACATTCTTCATCGTTCATTCTTCATTGATCATTGATCCTTGTTCCTTCTTCATCATTCATTCATTATTGATCATTGATCCTTGTTCATTCTTCATCGTTCATTCTTCACTGATCATTGATCCTTGTTCATTCTTCATCGTTCAATGTTTATTATTCATTGATCCTTGTTCATTCTTCATCATTCATTCTTCATTAATCATTGATCCTTTTTCATTGTTCATCGTTCGTTCTTCATTGATGATTGATCCTTGTTTATTCTTCATCGCTCAATCATCATTGATCATTGATCCTTGTTCATTCTTCAATGATCATTGATCCTTGTTCATTCTTCATCGTTCATTCTTCATTGATCATTGATGCTTGTTCATTCTTCATCGTTCATTCTTCATTGATCATTCATCCTTGTTCATTCTTCATCGCTCATTCTTCATTGATCATTTATCCTTGTTCATTCTTCATCGTTCATTGTTCATTGATCAAAGATCCTTGTTCATTCTTCATCGTTCATTCATCATTGATCATTGATCCTTATTCATTCTTTATCGTTCATTCATCATTGATCATTGATCCTTATTCATTCTTCATCATTCGTTCTTCATTGATCATTGATCCTTGTTCATTCTTCATTATTCATTCTTCACTGATCATTGATCCTTGTTCATTCTTCATCGTTCATTATTCACTGATCATTGATCCTTGTTCATTCTTCATCGTTCATTCATCATTGATCATCGATCCTTATTCATTCTTCATCGTTCATTCTTCATTGATCATTGATCCTTGTTCATTCTTCATCGTTCATTCATCATTGATCATTGATCCTTATTCATTCTTCATCGTTCATTCTTCATACATCATTGATTCTTGTTCATTCTTCATCGTTCATTCTTCATTGATCATTGATCCTCATTCATCCTTCATCGTTCATTCTTCATTGATCATTGATCCTTGTTCATTCTTCATCGTTCATTGTTCATTGATCATTGATCGTTGTTCATTCTCCATCGTTCATTCAGCATTGATCATTGATCCTTGTACATTCTTCATCGTTCATTCTTCATTGATCATTGATCCTTGTTCCTTCTTCATCGTTCATTCATCATTGATCATTGATCCTTGTTCATTCTTCATCGTTCATTCTTCACTGATCATTGATCGTTGTTCATTCTTCATCGTTCAATGTTTATTATTCATTGATCCTTGTTCATTCTTCATCCTTCATTCTTCATTGATCATTGATCCTTTTTCATTGTTCGTCGTTCGTTCTTCATTGATGATTTATCCTTGTTTATTCTTCATCGCTCAATCATCATTGATCATTGATCGTTGTTCATTCTTCATTGATCATTGATCCTTGTTCATTCTTCATCGTTCATTCTTCATTGATCATTGATGCTTGTTCATTCTTCATCGTTCATTCTTCATTTTTCATTCATCCTTGTTCATTCTTCATCGCTCATTCTTCATTGATCATTTATCCTTGTTCATTCTTCATCGTTCATTGTTCATTGATCAAATATCCTTGTTCATTCTTCATCGTTCATTCATCATAGATCATTGATCCTTATTCATTCTTTATCGTTCATTCATCATTGATCATTGATCCTTATTCATTCTTCATCGTTCGTTCTTCATTGATCATTGATCCTTGTTCATTCTTCATCGTTCATTCTTCACTGATCATTGATCCTTGTTCATTCTTCATCGTTCATTATTCAGTGATCATTGATCCTTGTTCATTCTTCATCGTTCATTCATCATTGATCATTGATCCTTATTCATTCTTCATTGTTCATTCTTCATTGATCATTGATCCTTGTTCATTCTTGATCGTTCATTCATCATTGATCATTGATCCTTATTCATTCTTCATCGTTCATTCTTCTTAGATCATTGATTCTTGTTCATTATTCATCGTTCATTCTTCATTGATCATTGATCCTTATTCATTCTTCATCGTTCGTTCTTCATTGATCATTGATCCTTGTTCATTCTTCATCGTTTATTCTTCACTGATCATTGATCCTTGTTCATTCTTCATCGTTCATTCATCATTGATCATTGATCCTTATTCATTCTTCATCGTTCATTCTTCATTGATAATGCATCCTAGTTCATTGTTCATCTTTTATTCTTCAATGATCATTGATCCTTGTTCATTGTGCATCGTTCATTCTTCAATGGTCATTGAAACTTGTTCATTCTTCATCGTTCATTCTTCAATGATCATTGATCCTTTTTCATTGTTCATCATTTATTCTTTTATGATTATTGATCCTTGTTCATTCTTCATCGTTCATTCTTCATTCATCATTGGTCCTTGTTCATTCTTCATCATTCATTCTTCATTGATTGTTGATCCTTGTTCATTCTTCATCGTTCATTCATCATTGATCATTGATCCTTGTTCATTCTTCATTGATCATTGATTCTTGTTCATTGTTCATAGTTCATTGTTCATTGATCATTGATCCTTGTTCATTCTTAATCGTTCATTCATCATTGATCATTGATGCTTGTTCATTCTTTATAGTTCATTGTTCATTGATCATTGATCCTTGTTCATTCTTCATCGTTCATTCATCATTGATCATTGATCATTATTCATTCTTCATCGTTCATTCTTCATTGATCATTGATCCTTGTTCATTCTTCATTGTTCGTTCTTCATTGATCATTGATCCTTGTTCATTCTTCATCGTTCATTCTTCATTGATCATTGATCCTTGTTCATTCTTCATCGTTCATTCATCATTGATCATTGATCCTTGTTCATTCTTCATCGTTCATTCTTCATTGATCATTGATCCTTGTTCATTCTTCATCTTTCATTCTTCATTGATCATCGATCCTTGTTCATTCTTCATCGTTCATTCATCATTGATCATTGATCCTTATTCATTCTTCATCGTTCATTCATCTTTGATCATTGATGCTTGTTCATTCTTTATAGTTCATTGTTCATTGAACATTGATCGTTGTTCATTCTTCATCGTTCATTCATCATTGATCATTGATCATTATTCATTCTTCATCGTTCATTCTTCATTTGTCATTGATCCTTGTTCATTCTTCATCGTTCGTTCTTCATTGATCATTGATCCTTGTTCATTCTTCATCGTTCATTCATCATTGATCATTGATACTTGTTCATTCTTCATTGATCATTGATCCTTGTTCCTTCTTCATCGTTTATTCATCATTTATCATTGATGCTTGTTCATTCTTCATAGTTCATTGTTCATTGATCATTGATCCTTGTTCATTCTTAATCGTTCATTCATCATTGATCATTGATGCTTATTCATTCTTCATCGTTCATTCTTCATTGATCATTGATCCTTGTTCATCCTTCATAGTTCATTGTTCATTGATCGTTGATCCTTGTTCATTCTTCATCGTTCATTCATCATTGATCATTGATCCTTGTTCATTCTTCATCGTTCATTCTTCATTGATCATTGATCCTTGTTCATTCTTCATCCTTCAATGTTCATTATTCATTGATCCTTTATCATTCTTCAGCGTTCATTCTTCATTGATCATTGATCCTTTTTCAGTCTTCATCGTTCATTCTTCATTGATCATTGATCCTTGTTCATTCTTCATCGTTCATTAATCATTGATCATTGATCCATGTTCATTCTTCATCGTTCATTCTTCATTGATCATTGATCCTTGTTCATTCTTCATCGTTCATTCTTCATTGATCATTGATCCTTGTTCCTTCTTCATCATTCATTCATCATTGATCATTGATCCTTGTTCATTCTTCATCGTTCATTCTTCACTGATCATTGATCCTTGTTCATTCTTCATCGTTCAATGTTTATTATTCATTGATCCTTGTTCATTCTTCATCATTCATTCTTCATTAATCATTGATCCTTTTTCATTGTTCATCGTTCGTTCTTCATTGATGATTGATCCTTGTTTATTCTTCATCGCTCAATCATCATTGATCATTGATCCTTGTTCATTCTTCAATGATCATTGATCCTTGTTCATTCTTCATCGTTCATTCTTCATTGATCATTGATGCTTGTTCATTCTTCATCGTTCATTCTTCATTGATCATTCATCCTTGTTCATTCTTCATCGCTCATTCTTCATTGATCATTTATCCTTGTTCATTCTTCATCGTTCATTGTTCATTGATCAAAGATCCTTGTTCATTCTTCATCGTTCATTCATCATTGATCATTGATCCTTATTCATTCTTTATCGTTCATTCATCATTGATCATTGATCCTTATTCATTCTTCATCATTCGTTCTTCATTGATCATTGATCCTTGTTCATTCTTCATTATTCATTCTTCACTGATCATTGATCCTTGTTCATTCTTCATCGTTCATTATTCACTGATCATTGATCCTTGTTCATTCTTCATCTTTCATTCATCATTGATCATCGATCCTTATTGATGTAGGATGACCTACATCTAGTTCTCATGAGCTAACCCGGTTCAATACCATGATTCGTCATATGGAAGATGCTCAAATTCAAGGTTCAAATGTGAAGTCTTTTAATTTTGTAATCATGAACTAAATCTTCTTCTTTAATTTTTATTTTGTATTTTCATTTTTATAATGAAACAAAGTCTTAGAGATGATTAAGCCAGGTTTAGGATCAAGCTTAATCATGTCTCATGTTTAGTTAGTCGAGTTGTAATTTTTATTTTATTGAGTCTAATATTTATTTTGCTCATGGGATGTCCTTTACAAAATTAAATGCATGGATCAAAACAAGCAATCAGATTCTCCAAATTGAGCTGTTGCATTTTTCAAAACCAGCTGAGTTACAACAGCCATATGTTTTGAAGATTGAGTGGGATTTTTATGATAATATCTCTTACAAGTCAGCCTCAAATAATCCCAAGAATGTAGAAGAGATGATTTGCAAATCCCAAAGAAAAACTAGCTGTTAGAGACAACAAAACTAGCTGTTAGAGACAACAAACAAAATCAGCAAAAATCTCCTTGTTCTTTTACTAGCTGTTGTATTTTATTGCCATTTTTGTTGTACTTTCATTTTCAAAGTTTGTACTCATTGCTGAATGCTTTAGTATAAATAGGATGTATGAACTCTTGTAATAAACAACCTGATTTTACATTCTGAATACAAAACAACCTTTGAGCAAATTCCTTTGTTCTCTCTTTGCAATTTACTTTAACTTGGATTGGTTTTAGTAAGTTGAAGTTCCTATGCTTTTCATTCTTTTGGCTTAAAGTTTGAATGTGTTCTTAGGAGCCCTTGGTTTTAATTTGTGGTGAATCTGTATCAAATTAATCCTTGGATCAGCCATTTTCAAGTTGTTCAATTCAACATATCTTTTCTTAGTTCTTCTTATTACAAAACCCACAAAAATCACAAAAAAAACATTTTACAATACAACCTAAACTTTCAGCCTTAATTGCTGAATTCCGAAACCTTGAAACATAAGTGTGCATATAGTTTGGTCCTTGTTCAAAACATAGCCAACCTATATCATCTTGGTATCAGAGCCAAGGCTACGCTCCGAGCCTTAATTTTGTTCACTCACAAAGCAAAAAAAAAAAAAACAAACACCATGTCTCAAAGTGGTGAAGGAGAAACAAGTGATTTGAGCAGAATTGTTGAAGAGCAAAATGCCACCATTAATTACTTACGAGCCCAACTTAAAGAGTTTCTAGACCTAAAACGCACCTTAAGGGAAGGTGGGTATTATGAATCTGAAAGTCCTAAAGTTAATAGGCAAACAAGCCGTCGAGATGATCTTAAAGTCGACATTCCAGAATTTGAAGGAAGATTAGATGGAGATGAGTTCCTTGAATGGGTAAGAACTGTTGAAAGAGTATTTGATTACAAGAATGCGGATGAAGAAAAGAAGGTAAAGATAGTAGCATTAAAATTGCGCAAATACGCTTCTACTTGGTGGGCTAGCAAATGTGCAAAACGAGAAAGAGAAGGGAAAGACAAGATTAGATCATGGGAAAAGATGAAGAAGCAAATGAAGGAAAAGTTTCTGCCTTCATACTACATGCAAGAGAATTTCACCAAACTTCAACATCTACAACAAGATGGCAGGAGTGTAGAAGAATATGGTCGAGAATTTGAAACCATGATCATGAGATGCGACCTTAAGGAGGATGATCACCAAACCTTGGTAAGATTTTTAAATGGTTTAGATTCAAAAATCAGAAACATTGTTGAATTACAACCTTATGCTTGCCTTGATGATTTAGTTAACCTTGCACATAAAGTGGATAAACAACAAAGAACTAAAATGAAGGAAACCTCACGTTTCACTTCAGCAAGAACTACCAATTTCAATTCCTACCAAGAGAACACTCCCCATTCCTATTCTAAAGCCCATTCACAAGATTCAAAAGCTTTGCAAAACAATAATTCAAAGCAGCCCCTAAGCATGCCCAATACAACCAAACCAAACACCAATTCATTCACACCTAGGAGATGTTTTAAGTGTCAAGGCCTAGGACATATTTCTTCCGAATGCCCAAACCGAAAAATGGTGAACTTGGTTGAATTTGATGATCATCAAGAGCAAAACGAGGAGGATTTCTGTGACGATGCTGAACTTGATGAGGAAATAATATATCCGGATGAAGGAGAATTATTGGTTATGCGAAGAGCTCTTAGTGGGGTCAAAGCCAAAGATCCAAACCCACAAAGGGAAGCAATATTCCACACAAAATGTACAGTTAAAGGTAAGATCTGTTCGCTTATCATTGATGGAGGAAGTTGCACTAATGTCGCTTCAAAGAATATGGTGGACAAGCTTAATCTCACCGCCACTCCACACCCCAAGCCATACATGATTAAATGGTTGAATCAAAACAAAGGTATTCCTGTAAACTCTCAAGTTTTGCTTTCATTTTCCATTGGTAATAGCTATAAGGAGAGTCTTTTATGTGATGTTATACCTATGGATGCATGTCATGTTTTATTAGGTAGGCCGTGGCAGTATGATAGGAAAGTTATGCATGATGGTTTTAAAAACACCCATACTTTTGTTTTAAATAACAAACAGATAACTTTAGCACCATATGCACCTAACACTAATTCTAAATTGCAAGAAACTTTAACTACTTTTCATTATTTAATTCCTATACTTAAAAGTGAACAACATGAACTTGAGGAACGAAAAGAATTGTTATTGCTAAATGATGAAACTGAATCTGTTTTGCATGATCACCCTTTAATTGAACCTGTGCTTGATGAATTTGCATATGTTTTTCCTAATGAAATACCAAATGGACTTCCACCTAAAAGGGATATACAACATAAAATTGATTTCATTCCCGGTTCCTCATTGCCTGACAAACCAGCCTATAGGACTAATCCTAAGGAAACCGAAGAAATTAGGAGACAAGTTGATGATTTGTTAGCTAAAGGTTTGATTATAGAATCCATAAGTCCTTGTGTCGTTCCTACTTTACTTGTGCCTAAAAAGAATGGAGAAATGAGGATGTGTGTGGATAGTAGAGCCATCAATAGAATCACTATCAAGTATAAATTTCCCATACCTAGACTTAATGATTTGTTAGATGATCTATATGGTTCTAAAGTTTTCTCTAAGATTGAGCTGAGGAGTGGATATCACCAAGTTAGAATCCATGAGGGGGATGAGTGGAAAACAACATTTAGGACTAAGGAAGGACTCTATGAATGGTTCGTTATTGATATAGGTTGGCTATGTTTTGAACAAGGACCAAACTATATGCACACTTATGTTTCAAGGTTTCGGAATTCAGCAATTAAGGCTGAAAGTTTAGGTTGTATTGTAAAATGTTTTTTTTGTGATTTTTGTGGGTTTTGTAATAAGAAGAACTAAGAAAAGATATGTTGAATTGAACAACTTGAAAATGGCTGATCCAAGGATTAATTTGATACAGATTCACCACAAATTAAAACCAAGGGCTCCTAAGAACACATTCAAACTTTAAGCCAAAAGAATGAAAAGCATAGGAACTTCAACTTACTAAAACCAATCCAAGTTAAAGTAAATTGCAAAGAGAGAACAAAGGAATTTGCTCAAAGGTTGTTTTGTATTCAGAATGTAAAATCAGGTTGTTTATTACAAGAGTTCATACATCCTATTTATACTAAAGCATTCAGCAATGAGTACAAACTTTGAAAATGAAAGTACAACAAAAATGGCAATAAAATACAACAGCTAGTAAAAGAACAAGGAGATTTTTGCTGATTTTGTTTGTTGTCTCTAACAGCTAGTTTTGTTGTCTCTAACAGCTAGTTTTTCTTTGGGATTTGCAAATCATCTCTTCTACATTCTTGGGATTATTTGAGGCTGACTTGTAAGAGATATTATCATAAAAATCCCACTCAATCTTCAAAACATATGGCTGTTGTAACTCAGCTGGTTTTGAAAAATGCAACAGCTCAATTTGGAGAATCTGATTGCTTGTTTTGATCCATGCATTTAATTTTGTAAAGGACATCCCATGAGCAAAATAAATATTAGACTCAATAAAATAAAAATTACAACTCGACTAACTAAACATGAGACATGATTAAGCTTGATCCTAAACCTGGCTTAATCATCTCTAAGACTTTGTTTCATTATAAAAATGAAAATACAAAATAAAAATTAAAGAAGAAGATTTAGTTCATGATTACAAAATTAAAAGACTTCACATTTGAACCTTGAATTTGAGCATCTTCCATATGACGAATCATGGTATTGAACCGGGTTAGCTCATGAGAACTAGATGTAGGTCATCCTACATCATCCTCCCCTTCTTTAGAGAAGCTTGACCTCAAGCTTGGTAACATATCATCAAAATAAACCACTACAAAGTGACCTAAGAAAGGCTTCAAGGTTTGGTTCACAAGTCTCATAAAGGTAGAAGGTGTATTAGATAAACCAAAGGGCATAACGAACCATTCATAGAGTCCTTCCTTAGTCCTAAATGTTGTTTTCCACTCATCCCCCTCATGGATTCTAACTTGGTGATATCCACTCCTCAGCTCAATCTTAGAGAAAACTTTAGAACCATATAGATCATCTAACAAATCATTAAGTCTAGGTATGGGAAATTTATACTTGATAGTTGATCCAAGTACACGTGGTGGTTGAAGAAATTACGCACGAATGGGATTTAATACACAAACACAAGGGGATATTCCAAGAAACTGACACGAAGAATAGGTGTAAGAACCGGACTGCCGGACTCCTTAATCACTCAACTCTACGCTTCCTCCTTTGATCTACAAGGGAGTTAACAGCATCTATGGATAGGGTGATGTATGATCTTGAAGAACACTCAAGATCACGTTCATCAATGAAGGGCAAACTGGCCCTAAGTAACCCAATTGCTAGGCAATTGCAAGGAAAACACTTAGTGAATTCTGAATTTTTATTAATCAAACTTACTTCTTTTACAATGATGGAACCATCTATATATAGACGTAAGGGAAGAGGGAAATACAATGAGAAGGCTAATGACACGTCTAACTAACAATAACGGTCATAAAGGATCACGTGCACAACATGTGCTTCATTAAAAAAAACATAAAACAAGCTAAGTATAATTCTGACAGAAGGCTGCTGAACAGGTGACCTTTCACCCATGTTTTTATGCATTTCCAAAGGTAGATGATGGCTACTAAGAGTCTTAGAAGCAAGCTCCTAGTGTAGAGATTCCATTTCTACCCTTGGTGGTCCCGTAGGTCAGACGATGTGCTCAAACCAAGTCTCACAAGGTGCCCTGGACATAAGATCAGTTCTGCACTATTTTGCACCAGTGCTGACTAGGTGACCTTCATCCTTTCATCTTAAGGTCTTCTAATGATTGATAGGAGGAATCTTTGACCATTGTAGGAAGATCCAAGTGTGAAGTTTCCAAATCTACCCTTAGAGTCCTCCAAGGAGTCAAGATACGTTCTAGACACAAAGCCCAAGGTCTGCTGGTCAGTGGTTACAACCTCACGCTGATGTGCAGTTTCTGTTGAGTGCGAGACCTTTAGTATTGATTTCCATGTGTTTTTGATGATGCACAATAATGTCCTTTGGTCAAGGTGTGATCTCCTATGTACCAAGATTCCAAATCCACCTTGCATGGCTAATGAATCTTTCCTGGTTGATCTAGAGGAGGGCTGCAAGGTCAACTGTTTGCTAGCTTTGATCATAGGCTGCTGTACTGTTGCTTTGAGCTTCTGTTCTTCCTCTTTAGTTGTTGAATCTGTGTCATAGCTTGCATATGACTCATTGCTTTGTTCTTCATTCATGCTTCCTGTATGGATCCTCATTGAATCATCCCAATATGGTTCATTCCCCCCTTCTTTAAAAGGAATTGTCCTCAATTCAGCATCCCCTAAGTAAGGAGCTAAGTCCCCTGCTTTGAAGGTAAGAGGTGTGCCAAATCCTTTTATTATTTTCAATTTGAATGAGTTGTCTCCATATTTAATAATTATCTGAAACGGTCCCATAGTCTTGGGCTTTAACTTATGCTTCCTGAGGTGAGAAAACCTCCTTTGCTTGAGTAGAATCCATGCAAATTCACCAAGTTGCATCAACTTGCTCTGCTTCAGTTCCTTGTTTGCTCTGTGCTGGTGTCTTGCTTTTGTTTTGTGCAACTTCTTATGCATTGGTTTGTGTTTTTTTCGGAAGTACTCATCATGCTTATGAACATTAGTGCTATATCTGTGCAAAACAAGAAGATCAATTAGTAAAATATCATGAGCAACAATTGAAAACCTCTTAATAATAGGTTTAACTTCCTTGGACAGCTTAGACCAACAATGATTTGCTGGTTTCTTCTTTCCCACACATCTTTTTTTATTTATCAAGTGCATAGGTTGCTTGGTCTTGGAAGTAGGTAAAGATTTCTTTCCCTTGAGGGTGGTGTGAAAGCTTTTCCTAATCACAACAGTCCTATGTTCCTCTTCCTCAGGGCATTTGAGCTCTCTGTCTGACTTAGAGTCAGCCACATAGGGTGTTACTACCCCTGGTTCTCTCTGAATATAGGTGCCATTAGGGTCATCATCATTAGTAATGTTTCCCCTCTCTTCCTCCCCACTATTAATGCCAACAAGGATGGTCTTAGGTCTCCCCTTGTTCTTAATTTCATCCCACTCAGCTAGGGTGAAAGCTCTTTTGTTAGGACAATCTACTTTGACATGCCCATGATCATGACACTTTAAACACATAACATCCTTAGGGTTTACTTCCCTCTCCTTGGCATTAAGCTGCCTCTCTGTGTGCATGACAGTAGGTGCAGTATGTCTATTATGTTGCTGTGTACTATGGCTAGCAGAGGATCTATATTGCTGTATTCCCCTATTTTCAGAAAGCTGCTGTGTAGGTTGCCTATAGCTACTGATTTCCTTGCCCTGGCTGAATGTGTAATTGCTAGGCACATACTTCCTCCTCATCTTTTTCTTAAGTTTCTCCCAAGAGTTGATTTTAGGTCTATCCTCACGTTTTCTTTGCCTTTGCACACCTTCAAGCCAAGTTGCAGCCAACCTGGTCAGCTTCACCTTAGCTATCTTGTATTGATGGTCTGGGTGGGTATCCTTATATTCAAAGTATCGTTCTACCCCTTCCTCCCATTCAATGTATTCCTCAGGGTCATGTGAGGTTCCGTCAAACTCATGCACATCAACCCTCATGGTCTTATCCTCTCTCACATTCTCAATGCTAGGGGTTTGATATAGGTATTGTGGTTGTTGTGGTGTAGCATTTTTTAATTCTGTGATAGCCAAGCTTAATTGAGTGACCATGTTAACTAATGCATCAAATTTCTCATCCATATTCATGATGATCTATATGAATGCAAACACACACAGATATACAAAGGAAGAAATGAATGCAGCAAGACTTATCTGATCACAACAACAATTCGATTCTGAATGTTCTGTGTTCTGTGCACAAAACAGCAAAATCAACTTGTACTTAGAATTAAATGAAATGATAATGTAAATTCCTATTTTATCTAATTACTAAAGACAGAAAATGCATAAAATCAAAGGAAACAACAATGAACAGCAACACAATTGATCAAAACAGAATAATTTCTTAGTATTCTGACTTATGTGGTTATTATGCAATGTGCAATCTTAATGAAAACAAATTTGCACGTGATTTTAAGTGAGATGTGATTTCAAACCATTATTTCACGTGATGGATATGGAAAGAAATGCAAACAAACAAACAAAGCAAAAAAAATCAGAAATATTACCTGATCACAGAAAATCAGATTCTTAAGAATCTGTATTCTGTGACTTGGTGTGCAATGTACAGCACCCAAGCGTTCAAAACCAATTTTGTGAATAATTTGTGATTATTTTGTTTATACTAATCAATCAAAATGTAAAAGAAATGAAAAAGAATGCGGAAATTCCACCTGTGAACACAAGAACAGAATCTTGAAATTTCAAGATTTCTGTTTCTACAGGTTGGAAAACACTTGCGCCAAATTTTGCACACAACGTGAAATCCAATCTTTCTTTCAAGAACTCAAAGTTAAGACACTAACCTTGATTGCTCTAAAAGGATTTGATGAAATTCTACGTCTACAAAAAGATATGCATAAAAATCTCACCAGACAGAATGTAAAGATCAAAATCAGGATGAATAAGGACTTCTTGATTTTCCGGCCTCCACAACCAAGCGCTATTGCCCTCTTCGTGAACCGTGCTCTGATACCAATTGATCCAAGTACACGTGGTGGTTGAAGAAATTACGCACGAATGGGATTTAATACACAAACACAAGGGGATATTCCAAGAAACTGACACGAAGAATAGGTGTAAGAACCGGACTGCCGGACTCCTTAATCACTCAACTCTACGCTTCCTCCTTTGATCTACAAGGGAGTTAACAGCATCTATGGATAGGGTGATGTATGATCTTGAAGAACACTCAAGATCACGTTCATCAATGAAGGGCAAACTGGCCCTAAGTAACCCAATTGCTAGGCAATTGCAAGGAAAACACTTAGTGAATTCTGAATTTTTATTAATCAAACTTACTTCTTTTACAATGATGGAACCATCTATATATAGACGTAAGGGAAGAGGGAAATACAATGAGAAGGCTAATGACACGTCTAACTAACAATAACGGTCATAAAGGATCACGTGCACAACATGTGCTTCATTAAAAAAAACATAAAACAAGCTAAGTATAATTCTGACAGAAGGCTGCTGAACAGGTGACCTTTCACCCATGTTTTTATGCATTTCCAAAGGTAGATGATGGCTACTAAGAGTCTTAGAAGCAAGCTCCTAGTGTAGAGATTCCATTTCTACCCTTGGTGGTCCCGTAGGTCAGACGATGTGCTCAAACCAAGTCTCACAAGGTGCCCTGGACATAAGATCAGTTCTGCACTATTTTGCACCAGTGCTGACTAGGTGACCTTCATCCTTTCATCTTAAGGTCTTCTAATGATTGATAGGAGGAATCTTTGACCATTGTAGGAAGATCCAAGTGTGAAGTTTCCAAATCTACCCTTAGAGTCCTCCAAGGAGTCAAGATACGTTCTAGACACAAAGCCCAAGGTCTGCTGGTCAGTGGTTACAACCTCACGCTGATGTGCAGTTTCTGTTGAGTGCGAGACCTTTAGTATTGATTTCCATGTGTTTTTGATGATGCACAATAATGTCCTTTGGTCAAGGTGTGATCTCCTATGTACCAAGATTCCAAATCCACCTTGCATGGCTAATGAATCTTTCCTGGTTGATCTAGAGGAGGGCTGCAAGGTCAACTGTTTGCTAGCTTTGATCATAGGCTGCTGTACTGTTGCTTTGAGCTTCTGTTCTTCCTCTTTAGTTGTTGAATCTGTGTCATAGCTTGCATATGACTCATTGCTTTGTTCTTCATTCATGCTTCCTGTATGGATCCTCATTGAATCATCCCAATATGGTTCAATAGTGATTCTATTGATGGCTCTACTATCCACACACATCCTCATTTCTCCATTCTTTTTAGGCACAAGTAAAGTAGGAACGACACAAGGACTTATGGATTCTATAATCAAACCTTTAGCTAACAAATCATCAACTTGTCTCCTAATTTCTTCGGTTTCCTTAGGATTAGTCCTATAGGCTGGTTTGTCAGGCAATGAGGAACCGGGAATGAAATCAATTTTATGTTGTATATCCCTTTTAGGTGGAAGTCCATTTGGTATTTCATTAGGAAAAACATATGCAAATTCATCAAGCACAGGTTCAATTAAAGGGTGATCATGCAAAACAGATTCAGTTTCATCATTTAGCAATAACAATTCTTTTCGTTCCTCAAGTTCATGTTGTTCACTTTTAAGTATAGGAATTAAATAATGAAAAGTAGTTAAAGTTTCTTGCAATTTAGAATTAGTGTTAGGTGCATATGGTGCTAAAGTTATCTGTTTGTTATTTAAAACAAAAGTATGGGTGTTTTTAAAACCATCATGCATAACTTTCCTATCATACTGCCACGGCCTACCTAATAAAACATGACATGCATCCATAGGTATAACATCACATAAAAGACTCTCCTTATAGCTATTACCAATGGAAAATGAAAGCAAAACTTGAGAGTTTACAGGAATACCTTTGTTTTGATTCAACCATTTAATCATGTATGGCTTGGGGTGTGGAGTGGCGGTGAGATTAAGCTTGTCCACCATATTCTTTGAAGCGACATTAGTGCAACTTCCTCCATCAATGATAAGCGAACAGATCTTACCTTTAACTGTACATTTTGTGTGGAATATTGCTTCCCTTTGTGGGTTTGGATCTTTGGCTTTGACCCCACTAAGAGCTCTTCGCATAACCAATAATTCTCCTTCATCCGGATATATTATTTCCTCATCAAGTTCAGCATCGTCACAGAAATCCTCCTCGTTTTGCTCTTGATGATCATCAAATTCAACCAAGTTCACCATTTTTCGGTTTGGGCATTCGGAAGAAATATGTCCTAGGCCTTGACACTTAAAACATCTCCTAGGTGTGAATGAATTGGTGTTTGGTTTGGTTGTATTGGGCATGCTTAGGGGCTGCTTTGAATTATTGTTTTGCAAAGCTTTTGAATCTTGTGAATGGGCTTTAGAATAGGAATGGGGAGTGTTCTCTTGGTAGGAATTGAAATTGGTAGTTCTTGCTGAAGTGAAACGTGAGGTTTCCTTCATTTTAGTTCTTTGTTGTTTATCCACTTTATGTGCAAGGTTAACTAAATCATCAAGGCAAGCATAAGGTTGTAATTCAACAATGTTTCTGATTTTTGAATCTAAACCATTTAAAAATCTTACCAAGGTTTGGTGATCATCCTCCTTAAGGTCGCATCTCATGATCATGGTTTCAAATTCTCGACCATATTCTTCTACACTCCTGCCATCTTGTTGTAGATGTTGAAGTTTGGTGAAATTCTCTTGCATGTAGTATGAAGGCAGAAACTTTTCCTTCATTTGCTTCTTCATCTTTTCCCATGATCTAATCTTGTCTTTCCCTTCTCTTTCTCGTTTTGCACATTTGCTAGCCCACCAAGTAGAAGCGTATTTGCGCAATTTTAATGCTACTATCTTTACCTTCTTTTCTTCATCCGCATTCTTGTAATCAAATACTCTTTCAACAGTTCTTACCCATTCAAGGAACTCATCTCCATCTAATCTTCCTTCAAATTCTGGAATGTCGACTTTAAGATCATCTCGACGGCTTGTTTGCCTATTAACTTTAGGACTTTCAGATTCATAATACCCACCTTCCCTTAAGGTGCGTTTTAGGTCTAGAAACTCTTTAAGTTGGGCTCGTAAGTAATTAATGGTGGCATTTTGCTCTTCAACAATTCTGCTCAAATCACTTGTTTCTCCTTCACCACTTTGAGACATGGTGTTTGTTTTTTTTTTTTTTGCTTTGTGAGTGAACAAAATTAAGGCTCGGAGCGTAGCCTTGGCTCTGATACCAAGATGATATAGGTTGGCTATGTTTTGAACAAGGACCAAACTATATGCACACTTATGTTTCAAGGTTTCGGAATTCAGCAATTAAGGCTGAAAGTTTAGGTTGTATTGTAAAATGTTTTTTTTGTGATTTTTGTGGGTTTTGTAATAAGAAGAACTAAGAAAAGATATGTTGAATTGAACAACTTGAAAATGGCTGATCCAAGGATTAATTTGATACAGATTCACCACAAATTAAAACCAAGGGCTCCTAAGAACACATTCAAACTTTAAGCCAAAAGAATGAAAAGCATAGGAACTTCAACTTACTAAAACCAATCCAAGTTAATGTAAATTGCAAAGAGAGAACAAAGGAATTTGCTCAAAGGTTGTTTTGTATTCAGAATGTAAAATCAGGTTGTTTATTACAAGAGTTCATACATCCTATTTATACTAAAGCATTCAGCAATGAGTACAAACTTTGAAAATGAAAGTACAACAAAAATGGCAATAAAATACAACAGCTAGTAAAAGAACAAGGAGATTTTTGCTGATTTTGTTTGTTGTCTCTAACAGCTAGTTTTGTTGTCTCTAACAGCTAGTTTTTCTTTGGGATTTGCAAATCATCTCTTCTACATTCTTGGGATTATTTGAGGCTGACTTGTAAGAGATATTATCATAAAAATCCCACTCAATCTTCAAAACATATGGCTGTTGTAACTCAGCTGGTTTTGAAAAATGCAACAGCTCAATTTGGAGAATCTGATTGCTTGTTTTGATCCATGCATTTAATTTTGTAAAGGACATCCCATGAGCAAAATAAATATTAGACTCAATAAAATAAAAATTACAACTCGACTAACTAAACATGAGACATGATTAAGCTTGATCCTAAACCTGGCTTAATCATCTCTAAGACTTTGTTTCATTATAAAAATGAAAATACAAAATAAAAATTAAAGAAGAAGATTTAGTTCATGATTACAAAATTAAAAGACTTCACATTTGAACCTTGAATTTGAGCATCTTCCATATGACGAATCATGGTATTGAACCGGGTTAGCTCATGAGAACTAGATGTAGGTCATCCTACATCAATAAGGATCGATGATCAATGATGAATGAACGATGAAGAATGAACAAGGATCAATGATCAGTGAATAATGAACGATAAAGAATGAACAAGGATCAATGATCAGTGAAGAATGAATAATGAAGAATGAACAAGGATCAATGATCAATGAAGAACGAATGATGAAGAATGAATAAGGATCAATGATCAATGATGAATGAACGATAAAGAATGAATAAGGATCAATGATCAATGATGAATGAACGATGAAGAATGAACAAGGATCTTTGATCAATGAACAATGAACGATGAAGAATGAACAAGGATAAATGATCAATGAAGAATGAGCGATGAAGAATGAACAAGGATGAATGATCAATGAAGAATGAACGATGAAGAATGAACAAGCATCAATGATCAATGAAGAATGAACGATGAAGAATGAACAAGGATCAATGATCATTGAAGAATGAACAAGGATCAATGATCAATGATGATTGAGCGATGAAGAATAAACAAGGATCAATCATCAATGAAGAACGAACGATGAACAATGAAAAAGGATCAATGATTAATGAAGAATGAATGATGAAGAATGAACAAGGATCAATGAATAATAAACATTGAACGATGAAGAATGAACAAGGATCAATGATCAGTGAAGAATGAACGATGAAGAATGAACAAGGATCAATGATCAATGATGAATGAATGATGAAGAAGGAACAAGGATCAATGATCAATGAAGAATGAACGATGAAGAATGAACAAGGATCAATGATCAATGAAGAATGAACGATGAAGAATGAACATGGATCAATGATCAATGATTAATGAACGATGAAGAATGAACAAGGATCAATGATCAATGAAGAATGAACGATGAAGACTGAAAAAGGATCAATGATCAATGAAGAATGAACGCTGAAGAATGATAAAGGATCAATGAATAATGAACATTGAAGGATGAAGAATGAACAAGGATCAATGATCAATGAAGAATGAACGATGAAGAATGAACAAGGATCAATGATCAATGATGAATGAACGATGAAGAATGAACAAGGATCAACGATCAATGAACAATGAACTATGAAGGATGAACAAGGATCAATGATCAATGAAGAATGAACGATGAAGAATGAATAAGCATCAATGATCAATGATGAATGAACGATTAAGAATGAACAAGGATCAATGATCAATGAACAATGAACTATGAAGAATGAACAAGCATCAATGATAAATGATGAATAAACGATGAAGAAGGAACAAGGATCAATGATCAATGAAGAATGAACAAGTATCAATGATCAATGATGAATGAACGATGAAGAATGAACAAGCATCAATGATCAATGAAGAACGAACGATGAAGAATGAACAAGGATCAATGACAAATGAAGAATGAACGATGAAGAATGAATAATGATCAATGATCAATGATGAATGAACGATGAAGAATGAACAACGATCAATGTTCAATGAACAATGAACTATAAAGAATGAACAAGCATCAATGATCAAAGATGAATGAACGATGAAGAATGAATAAGGATCAATGATCAATGATGAATGAACGATGAAGAATGAACAAGGATCGATGATCAATGAAGAATGAAAGATGAAGAATGAACAAGGATCAATGATCAATGAAGAATGAACGATGAAGAATGAACAAGGATCAATGATCAATGATGAATGAACGATGAAGAATGAACAAGGATCAATGATCAATGAAGAATGAACGATGAAGAATGAACAAGGATCAATGATCAATGAAGAACGAACAATGAAGAATGAACAAGGATCAATGATCAATGAAGAATGAACGATGAAGAATGAATAATGATCAATGATCAATGATGAATGAACGATGAAGAATGAACAAGGATCAATGATCAATGAACAATGAACTATAAAGAATGAACAAGCATCAATGATCAATGATGAATGAACGATTAAGAATGAACAAGGATCAATGATCAATGAACAATGAACTATGAACAATGAACAAGAATCAATGATCAATGAAGAATGAACAAGGATCAATGATCAATGATGAATGAACGATGAAGAATGAACAAGGATCAACAATCAATGAAGAATGAATGATGAAGAATGAACAAGGACCAATGATGAATGAAGAATGAACGATGAAGAATGAACAAGGATCAATAATCATAAAAGAATAAATGATGAACAATGAAAAAGGATCAATGATCATTGAAGAATGAACGATGAAGAATGAACAAGTTTCAATGACCATTGAAGAATGAACGATGCACAATGAACAAGGATCAATGATCATTGAAGAATAAAAGATGAACAATGAACTAGGATGCATTATCAATGAAGAATGAACGATGAAGAATGAATAAGGATCAATGATCAATGATGAATGAACGATGAAGAATGAACAAGGATCAATGATCAGTGAAGAATAAACGATGAAGAATGAACAAGGATCAATGATCAATGAAGAACGAACGATGAAGAATGAATAAGGATCAATGATCAATGAAGAATGAACGATGAAGAATGAACAAGAATCAATGATCTAAGAAGAATGAACGATGAAGAATGAATAAGGATCAATGATCAATGATGAATGAACGATCAAGAATGAACAAGGATCAATGATCAATGAAGAATGAACAATGAAGAATGAATAAGGATCAATGATCAATGATGAATGAACGATTAAGAATGAACAAGGATCAATGATCACTGAATAATGAACGATGAAGAATGAACAAGGATCAATGATCAGTGAAGAATGAACGATGAAGAATGAACAAGGATCATTGATCCTTGTTCATTCTTCATCGTTTATTCTTCATTGATCATTGATCCTTGTTCATTCTTCATCGTTCATTCATCATTGATCATTGATCCTTATTCATTCTTCATCGTTCATTCTTCATTGATAATGCATCCTAGTTCATTGTTCATCTTTTATTCTTCAATGATCATTGATCCTTGTTCATTGTGCATCGTTCATTCTTCAATGGTCATTGAAACTTGTTCATTCTTCATCGTTCATTCTTCAATGATCATTGATCCTTTTTCATTGTTCATCATTTATTCTTTTATGATTATTGATCCTTGTTCATTCTTCATCGTTCATTCTTCATTCATCATTGGTCCTTGTTCATTCTTCATCATTCATTCTTCATTGATTGTTGATCCTTGTTCATTCTTCATCGTTCATTCATCATTGATCATTGATCCTTGTTCATTCTTCATTGATCATTGATTCTTGTTCATTGTTCATAGTTCATTGTTCATTGATCATTGATCCTTGTTCATTCTTAATCGTTCATTCATCATTGATCATTGATGCTTGTTCATTCTTTATAGTTCATTGTTCATTGATCATTGATCCTTGTTCATTCTACATCGTTCATTCATCATTGATCATTGATCATTATTCATTCTTCATCGTTCATTCTTCATTGATCCTTGTTCATTCTTCATTGTTCGTTCTTCATTGATCATTGATCCTTGTTCATTCTTCATCGTTCATTCTTCATTGATCATTGATCCTTGTTCATTCTTCATCGTTCATTCATCATTGATCATTGATCCTTGTTCATTCTTCATCGTTCATTCTTCATTGATCATTGATCCTTGTTCATTCTTCATCTTTCATTCTTCATTGATCATCGATCCTTGTTCATTCTTCATCGTTCATTCATCATTGATCATTGATCCTTATTCATTCTTCATCGTTCATTCATCTTTGATCATTGATGCTTGTTCATTCTTTATAGTTCATTGTTCATTGAACATTGATCGTTGTTCATTCTTCATCGTTCATTCATCATTGATCATTGATCATTATTCATTCTTCATCGTTCATTCTTCATTTGTCATTGATCCTTGTTCATTCTTCATCGTTCGTTCTTCATTGATCATTGATCCTTGTTCATTCTTCATCGTTCATTCATCATTGATCATTGATACTTGTTCATTCTTCATTGATCATTGATCCTTGTTCCTTCTTCATCGTTTATTCATCATTTATCATTGATGCTTGTTCATTCTTCATAGTTCATTGTTCATAGATCATTGATCCTTTTTCATTCTTCATCGTTCATTCTTCATTGATCCTTGTTCATTCTTCATCGTTCATTCTTCACTGATCATTGATCCTTGTTCATTCTTCATCGTTCAATGTTCATTATTCATTGATCCTTGTTCATTCTTCATCGTTCATTCATCATTGATCATTGATCCTTGTTCATTCTTCATCGTTCATTGTTCATTGATCATTGATCCTTGTTCATTCTTAATCGTTCATTCATCATTGATCATTGATGCTTATTCATTCTTCATCGTTCATTCTTCATTGATCATTGATCCTTGTTCATCCTTCATAGTTCATTGTTCATTGATCGTTGATCCTTGTTCATTCTTCATCGTTCATTCATCATTGATCATTGATCCTTGTTCATTCTTCATCGTTCATTCTTCATTGATCATTGATCCTTGTTCATTCTTCATCCTTCAATGTTCATTATTCATTGATCCTTTATCATTCTTCATCGTTCATTCTTCATTGATCATTGATCCTTTTTCAGTCTTCATCGTTCATTCTTCATTGATCATTGATCCTTGTTCATTCTTCATCGTTCATTAATCATTGATCATTGATCCATGTTCATTCTTCATCGTTCATTCTTCATTGATCATTGATCCTTGTTCATTCCTCATCGTTCATTCATCATTGATCATTGATCCTTGTTCATTCTTCATCGTTCATTCTTCATTGATTATTGATCCTTGTTCATTATTCATCGTTCATTCTTCATTGATCATTGATCCTTGTTCATTCTTCATCGTTCATTCTTCATGGATTGTTCATGCTTGTTAGTTCTTCATAGTTCATTGTTCATTGATCATTGATCCTTTTTTATTCTTCATCGTTCATTAATCATTGATCATTGATCCATGTTCATTCTTCATCGTTCATTCTTCATTGATCATTGATCCTTGTTCATTCTTCATCGTTCATTCATCATTGATCATTGATCCTTGTTCATTCTTAATCGTTCATTCATCATTGATCATTGATGCTTGTTCATTCTTTATAGTTCATTGTTCATTGATCATTGAACCTTGTTCATTCTTCATCGTTCATTCATCATTGATCATTGATCATTATTCATTCTTCATCGTTCATTCTTCATTTGTCATTGATCCTTGTTCATTCTTCATCGTTCGTTCTTCATTGATCATTGATCCTTGTTCATTCTTCATCGTTCATTCTTCATTGATCATTGATGCTTATTCATTCTTCGTAGTTCATTGTTCATTGATCATTGATCCTTGTTCATTCTTCATCGTTCATTCATCATTGATCAATGATACTTGTTCATTCTTCATTGATCATTGATCCTTGTTCCTTGTTCATCGTTTATTCATCATTGATCATTGATGCTTGTTCATTCTTCATAGTTCATTGTTCATAGATCATTGATCCTTTTTCATTCTTCATCGTTCATTCTTCATTGATCCTTGTTCATTCTTCATCGTTCATTCTTCACTGATCATTGATCCTTGTTCATTCTTCATCGTTCAATGTTCATTATTCATTGATCCTTGTTCATTCTTCATCGTTCATTCATCATTGATCATTGATCCTTGTTCATTCTTCATCGTTCATTGTTCATTGATCATTGATCCTTGTTCATTCTTAATCGTTCATTCATCATTGATCATTGATGCTTATTCATTCTTCATCGTTCATTCTTTATTGATCATTGATCCTTGTTCATCCTTCATCGTTCATTCTTCATTGATCATTGATCCTTGTGCATTCTTCATCGTTCATTCTTCATTGATCATTGATCCTTGTTCATTCTTCATCGTTCATTCTTCATGGATTGTTCATGCTTGTTAGTTCTTCATAGTTCATTCTTCACTGATCATTGATCCTTGTTCATTCTTCATCGTTCAATGTTCATTATTCATTGATCCTTGTTCATTCTTCATCGTTCATTCATCATTGATCCTTGTTCATTCTTCATCGTTCATTGTTCATTGATCAATGATCCTTGTTCATTCTTAATCGTTCATTCATCATTGATCATTGATGCTTATTCATTCTTCATCGTTCATTCTTCATTGATCATTGATCCTTGTTCATCCTTCATCGTTCATTCTTCATTGATCATTGATCCTTGTGCATTCTTCATCGTTCATTCTTCATTGATCATTGATCCTTGTTCATTCTTCATCGTTCATTCTTCATGGATTGTTCATGCTTGTTAGTTCTTCATTGTTCATTGTTCATTGATCATTGATCCTTGTTCATTCTTCATCGTTCATTAATCATTGATCATTGATCCATGTTCATTCTTCGTCGTTCATTCTTCATTGATCATTGATCCTTGTTCATTCTTCATCGTTCATTCATCATTGATCATTGATCCTTGTTCATTCTTCATCGTTCATTCTTCATTGATCATTGATCCTTGTTCATTCTTCATCGTTCGTTCTTCCTTGATCATTGATCCTTGTTCATTCTTCATCGTTCATTCTTCACTGATCATTGATCCTTGTTCATTCTTCATCGTTCATTCATCATTGATCATTGATCCTTATTCATTCTTCATCGTTCATTCTTCATTGATCATTGATCCTTGTTCATTCTTCATCGTTCATTCTTCATTGATCATTGATCCTTGTTCATTCTTCATCGTTCATTCTTCATGGATTGTTCATGCTTGTTAGTTCTTCATAGTTCATTGTTCATTGATCATTGATCCTTGTTCATTCTTCATCGTTCATTAATCATTGATCATTGATCCATGTTCATTCTTCATCGTTCATTCTTCATTGATCATTGATCCTTGTTCATTCTTCATCGTTCATTCATCATTGATCATTGATCCTTGTTCATTCTTTATCGTTCATTCTTCATTGATCATTGATCCTTGTTCATTCTTCATCGTTCGTTCTTCCTTGATCATTGATCCTTGTTCATTCTTCATCGTTCATTCTTCACTGATCATTGATCCTTGTTCATTCTTCATCGTTCATTCATCATTGATCATTGATCATTATTCATTCTTCATCGTTCATTCTTCATTTGTCATTGATCCTTGTTCATTCTTCATCGTTCGTTCTTCATTGATCATTGATCCTTGTTCATTCTTCATCGTTCATTCTTCATTGATCATTAATGCTTATTCATTCTTCGTAGTTCATTGTTCATTGATCATTGATCCTTGTTCATTCTTCATCGTTCATTCATCATTGATCATTGATACTTTTTCATTCTTCATTGATCATTGATCCTTGTTCCTTCTTCATCGTTTATTCATCATTGATCATTGATGCTTGTTCATTCTTCATAGTTCATTGTTCATAGATCATTGATCCTTTTTCATTCTTCATCGTTCATTCTTCATTGATCCTTGTTCATTCTTCATCGTTCATTCTTCACTGATCATTGATCCTTGTTCATTCTTCATCGTTCAATGTTCATTATTCATTGATCCTTGTTCATTCTTCATTGTTCATTCATCATTGATCATTGATCCTTGTTCATTCTTCATCGTTCATTGTTCATTGATCATTGATCCTTGTTCATTCTTAATCGTTCATTCATCATTGATCATTGATGCTTATTCATTCTTCATCGTTCATTCTTCATTGATCATTGATCCTTGTTCATCCTTCATCGTTCATTCTTCATTGATCATTGATCCTTGTGCATTCTTCATCGTTCATTCTTCATTGATCATTGATCCTTGTTCATTCTTCATCGTTCATTCTTCATGGATTGTTCATGCTTGTTAGTTCTTCATAGTTCATTGTTCATTGATCATTGATCCTTGTTCATTCTTCATCGTTCATTAATCATTGATCATTGATCCATGTTCATTCTTCGTCGTTCATTCTTCATTGATCATTGATCCTTGTTCATTCTTCATCGTTCATTCATCATTGATCATTGATCCTTGTTCATTCTTCATCGTTCTTTCTTCATTGATCATTGATCCTTGTTCATTCTTCATCGTTCGTTCTTCCTTGATCATTGATCCTTGTTCATTCTTCATCGTTCATTCTTCACTGATCATTGATCCTTGTTCATTCTTCATCGTTCATTCATCATTGATCATTGATCCTTATTCATTCTTCATCGTTCATTCTTCATTGATCATTGATCCTTGTTCATTCTTCATCGTTCATTCTTCATGGATTGTTCATGCTTGTTAGTTCTTCATAGTTCATTGTTCATTGATCATTGATCCTTGTTCATTCTTCATCGTTCATTAATCATTGATCATTGATCCATGTTCATTCTTCATCGTTCATTCTTCATTGATCATTGATCCTTGTTCATTCTTCATCGTTCATTCATCATTGATCATTGATCCTTGTTCATTCTTCATCGTTCATTCATCATTGATCATTGATCCTTGTTCATTCTTCATCGTTCATTCTTCATTGATCATTGATCCTTGTTCATTCTTCATCGTTCATTCTTCATTGATCATTGATGCTTGTTCATTCTTCATAGTTCATTGTTCATTGATCATTGATCCTTGTTCATTCTTCATCGTTCATTCATCATTGATCATTGATGCTTGTTCATTCTTTATAGTTCATTGTTCATTGATCATTGATCCTTGTTCATTCTTCATCGTTCATTCATCATTGATCATTGATCATTTTTCATTCTTCATCGTTCATTCTTCATTTGTCATTGATCCTTGTTCATTCTTCATCGTTCATTCTTCATTGATCATTGATCCTTGTTCATTCTTCATCTTTCGTTCTTCATTGATCATTGATCCTTGTTCATTCTTCATCGTTCATTCTTCATTGATCATTGATCCTTGTTCATTCTTCATCGTTCATTCATCATTGATCGTTGATACTTGTTCATTCTTCATTGATCATTGATCCTTGTTCATTCTTCATCGTTCGTTCTTCCTTGATCATTGATCCTTGTTCATTCTTCATCGTTCATGCTTCACTGATCATTGATCCTTGTTCATTCTTCATCGTTCATTCATCATTGATCATTGATCCTTATTCATTCTTCATCGTTCATTCTTCATTGATCATTGATACTTGTTCATTCTTCATCGTTCGTTCTTCATTGATCATTGATCCTTGTTCATTCTTAATCGTTCATTCATCATTGATCATTGATGCTTATTCATTCTTCATCGTTCATTCATCATTGATCATTGATCCTTGTTCATTCTTCATCGTTCATTCTTCATTGATCATTGATCCTTGTTCATTCTTCATCGTTCATTCTTCATTGATCATTGATCCTTGTTCATTCTTCATCGTTCATTCATCATTGATCATTGATACTTGTTCATTCTTCATTGATCATTGATCCTTGTTCATTCTTCATCGTTCGTTCTTCCTTGATCATTGATCCTTGTTCATTCTTCATCGTTCATGCTTCACTGATCATTGATCCTTGTTCATTCTTCATCGTTCATTCATCATTGATCATTGATCCTTATTCATTCTTCATCGTTCATTCTTCATTGATCATTGATACTTGTTCATTCTTCATCGTTCTTTCTTCATTGATCATTGATCCTTGTTCATTCTTAATCGTTCATTCATCATTGATCATTGATGCTTATTCATTCTTCATCGTTCATTCATCATTGATCATTGATCCTTGTTCATTCTTCATCGTTCATTCTTCATTGATCATTGATCCTTGTTCATTCTTCATCGTTCATTCTTCATTGATCATTGATCCTTGTTCATTCTTCATCGTTCATTAATCATTGATCATTGATCCATGTTCATTCTTCATCGTTCATTCTTCATTGATCATTGATCCTTGTTCATTCCTCATCGTTCATTCATCATTGATCATTGATCCTTGTTCATTCTTCATCGTTCATTCTTCATTGATCATTGATCCTTGTTCATTCTTCATCGTTCGTTCTTCCTTGATCATTGATCCTTGTTCATTCTTCATCGTTCGTTCTTCCTTGATCATTGATCCTTGTTCATTCTTCATCGTTCATTCTTCACTGATCATTGATCCTTGTTCATTCTTCATCGTTCATTCATCATTGATCATTGATCCTTATTCATTCTTCATCGTTCATTCTTCATTGATCATTGATCCTTGTTCATTCTTCATCGTTCATTCATCATTGATCGTTGATACTTGTTCATTCTTCATTGATCATTGATCCTTGTTCATTCTTCATCGTTCATTCATCATTGATCATTGATCCTTGTTCATTCTTCATCGTTCATTCATCATTGATCATTGATCCTTGTTCATTCTTCATCGTTCATTCTTCATTGATCATTGATCCTTGTTCATTCTTCATCGTTCATTCTTCATTGATCATTGATGCTTGTTCATTCTTCATAGTTCATTGTTCATTGATCATTGATCCTTGTTCATTCTTCATCGTTCATTCATCATTGATCATTGATGCTTGTTCATTCTTTATAGTTCATTGTTCATTGATCATTGATCCTTGTTCATTCTTCATCGTTCATTCATCATTGATCATTGATCATTTTTCATTCTTCATCGTTCATTCTTCATTTGTCATTGATCCTTGTTCATTCTTCATCGTTCATTCTTCATTGATCATTGATCCTTGTTCATTCTTCATCTTTCGTTCTTCATTGATCATTGATCCTTGTTCATTCTTCATCGTTCATTCTTCATTGATCATTGATCCTTGTTCATTCTTCATCGTTCATTCATCATTGATCGTTGATACTTGTTCATTCTTCATTGATCATTGATCCTTGTTCATTCTTCATCGTTCGTTCTTCCTTGATCATTGATCCTTGTTCATTCTTCATCGTTCATGCTTCACTGATCATTGATCCTTGTTCATTCTTCATCGTTCATTCATCATTGATCATTGATCCTTATTCATTCTTCATCGTTCATTCTTCATTGATCATTGATACTTGTTCATTCTTCATCGTTCGTTCTTCATTGATCATTGATCCTTGTTCATTCTTAATCGTTCATTCATCATTGATCATTGATGCTTATTCATTCTTCATCGTTCATTCATCATTGATCATTGATCCTTGTTCATTCTTCATCGTTCATTCTTCATTGATCATTGATCCTTGTTCATTCTTCATCGTTCATTCTTCATTGATCATTGATCCTTGTTCATTCTTCATCGTTCATTAATCATTGATCATTGATCCATGTTCATTCTTCATCGTTCATTCTTCATTGATCATTGATCCTTGTTCATTCCTCATCGTTCATTCATCATTGATCATTGATCCTTGTTCATTCTTCATCGTTCATTCTTCATTGATCATTGATCCTTGTTCATTCTTCATCGTTCGTTCTTCCTTGATCATTGATCCTTGTTCATTCTTCATCGTTCGTTCTTCCTTGATCATTGATCCTTGTTCATTCTTCATCGTTCATTCTTCACTGATCATTGATCCTTGTTCATTCTTCATCGTTCATTCATCATTGATCATTGATCCTTATTCATTCTTCATCGTTCATTCTTCATTGATCATTGATCCTTGTTCATTCTTCATCGTTCATTCTTCATTGATCATTGATCCTTGTTCATTCTTCATCGTTCATTCTTCATTGATCATTGATCCTTGTTCATTCTTCATCGTTCATTCTTCATGGATTGTTCATGCTTGTTAGTTCTTCATAGTTCATTGTTCATTGATCATTTGTCCTTGTTCATTCTTCATCGTTCATTAATCATTGATCATTGATCTATGTTCATTCTTCATCGTTCATTCTTCATTGATCATTGATCCTTGTTCATTCTTCATCGTTCATTCATCATTGATCATTGATCCTTGTTCATTCTTTATCGTTCATTCTTCATTGATCATTGATCCTTGTTCATTCTTCATCGTTCGTTCTTCCTTGATCATTGATCCTTGTTCATTCTTCATCGTTCATTCTTCACTGATCATTGATCCTTGTTCATTCTTCATCGTTCATTCATCATTGATCATTGATCATTATTCATTCTTCATCGTTCATTCTTCATTTGTCATTGATCCTTGTTCATTCTTCATCGTTCGTTCTTCATTGATCATTGATCCTTGTTCATTCTTCATCGTTCATTCTTCATTGATCATTAATGCTTATTCATTCTTCGTAGTTCATTGTTCATTGATCATTGATCCTTGTTCATTCTTCATCGTTCATTCATCATTGATCATTGATACTTGTTCATTCTTCATTGATCATTGATCCTTGTTCCTTCTTCATCGTTTATTCATCATTGATCATTGATGCTTGTTCATTCTTCATAGTTCATTGTTCATAGATCATTGATCCTTTTTCATTCTTCATCGTTCATTCTTCATTGATCCTTGTTCATTCTTCATCGTTCATTCTTCACTGATCATTGATCCTTGTTCATTCTTCATCGTTCAATGTTCATTATTCATTGATCCTTGTTCATTCTTCATCGTTCATTCATCATTGATCATTGATCCTTCTTCATTCTTCATCGTTCATTGTTCATTGATCATTGATCCTTGTTCATTCTTAATCGTTCATTCATCATTGATCATTGATGCTTATTCATTCTTCATCGTTCATTCTTCATTGATCATTGATCCTTGTTCATCCTTCATCGTTCATTCTTCATTGATCATTGATCCTTGTGCATTCTTCATCGTTCATTCTTCATTGATCATTGATCCTTGTTCATTCTTCATCGTTTATTCTTCATGGATTGTTCATGCTTGTTAGTTCTTCATAGTTCATTGTTCATTGATCATTGATCCTTGTTCATTCTTCATCGTTCATTAATCATTGATCATTGATCCATGTTCATTCTTCATCGTTCATTCTTCATTGATCATTGATCCTTGTTCATTCTTCATCGTTCATTCATCATTGATCATTGATCCTTGTTCATTCTTCATCGTTCATTCATCATTGATCATTGATCCTTGTTCATTCTTCATCGTTCATTCTTCATTGATCATTGATCCTTGTTCATTCTTCATCGTTCATTCTTCATTGATCATTGATGCTTGTTCATTCTTCATAGTTCATTGTTCATTGATCATTGATCCTTGTTCATTCTTCATCGTTCATTCATCATTGATCATTGATGCTTGTTCATTCTTTATAGTTCATTGTTCATTGATCATTGATCCTTGTTCATTCTTCATCGTTCATTCATCATTGATCATTGATCATTTTTCATTCTTCATCGTTCATTCTTCATTTGTCATTGATCCTTGTTCATTCTTCATCGTTCATTCTTCATTGATCATTGATCCTTGTTCATTCTTCATCTTTCGTTCTTCATTGATCATTGATCCTTGTTCATTCTTCATCGTTCATTCTTCATTGATCATTGATCCTTGTTCATTCTTCATCGTTCATTCATCATTGATCGTTGATACTTGTTCATTCTTCATTGATCATTGATCCTTGTTCATTCTTCATCGTTCGTTCTTCCTTGATCATTGATCCTTGTTCATTCTTCATCGTTCATGCTTCACTGATCATTGATCCTTGTTCATTCTTCATCGTTCATTCATCATTGATCATTGATCCTTATTCATTCTTCATCGTTCATTCTTCATTGATCATTGATACTTGTTCATTCTTCATCGTTCGTTCTTCATTGATCATTGATCCTTGTTCATTCTTAATCGTTCATTCATCATTGATCATTGATGCTTATTCATTCTTCATCGTTCATTCATCATTGATCATTGATCCTTGTTCATTCTTCATCGTTCATTCTTCATTGATCATTGATCCTTGTTCATTCTTCATCGTTCATTCTTCATTGATCATTGATCCTTGTTCATTCTTCATCGTTCTTTCATCATTGATCATTGATACTTGTTCATTCTTCATTGATCATTGATCCTTGTTCATTCTTCATCGTTCGTTCTTCCTTGATCATTGATCCTTGTTCATTCTTCATCGTTCATGCTTCACTGATCATTGATCCTTGTTCATTCTTCATCGTTCATTCATCATTGATCATTGATCCTTATTCATTCTTCATCGTTCATTCTTCATTGATCATTGATACTTGTTCATTCTTCATCGTTCGTTCTTCATTGATCATTGATCCTTGTTCATTCTTAATCGTTCATTCATCATTGATCATTGATGCTTATTCATTCTTCATCGTTCATTCATCATTGATCATTGATCCTTGTTCATTCTTCATCGTTCATTCTTCATTGATCATTGATCCTTGTTCATTCTTCATCGTTCATTCTTCATTGATCATTGATCCTTGTTCATTCTTCATCGTTCATTAATCATTGATCATTGATCCATGTTCATTCTTCATCGTTCATTCTTCATTGATCATTGATCCTTGTTCATTCCTCATCGTTCATTCATCATTGATCATTGATCCTTGTTCATTCTTCATCGTTCATTCTTCATTGATCATTGATCCTTGTTCATTCTTCATCGTTCGTTCTTCCTTGATCATTGATCCTTGTTCATTCTTCATCGTTCGTTCTTCCTTGATCATTGATCCTTGTTCATTCTTCATCGTTCATTCTTCACTGATCATTGATCCTTGTTCATTCTTCATCGTTCATTCATCATTGATCATTGATCCTTATTCATTCTTCATCGTTCATTCTTCATTGATCATTGATCCTTGTTCATTCTTCATCGTTCATTCTTCATTGATCATTGATCCTTGTTCATTCTTCATCGTTCATTCTTCATTGATCATTGATCCTTGTTCATTCTTCATCGTTCATTCTTCATGGATTGTTCATGCTTGTTAGTTCTTCATAGTTCATTGTTCATTGATCATTTGTCCTTGTTCATTCTTCATCGTTCATTAATCATTGATCATTGATCTATGTTCATTCTTCATCGTTCATTCTTCATTGATCATTGATCCTTGTTCATTCTTCATCGTTCATTCATCATTGATCATTGATCCTTGTTCATTCTTTATCGTTCATTCTTCATTGATCATTGATCCTTGTTCATTCTTCATCGTTCGTTCTTCCTTGATCATTGATCCTTGTTCATTCTTCATCGTTCATTCTTCACTGATCATTGATCCTTGTTCATTCTTCATCGTTCATTCATCATTGATCATTGATCATTATTCATTCTTCATCGTTCATTCTTCATTTGTCATTGATCCTTGTTCATTCTTCATCGTTCGTTCTTCATTGATCATTGATCCTTGTTCATTCTTCATCGTTCATTCTTCATTGATCATTAA
The DNA here is from genome assembly GCF_026212465.1 of Amaranthus tricolor. Taxonomy (NCBI): domain Eukaryota; kingdom Viridiplantae; phylum Streptophyta; class Magnoliopsida; order Caryophyllales; family Amaranthaceae; genus Amaranthus; species Amaranthus tricolor. The sequence continues at coordinate 27,309,526 of NC_080056.1, read as the reverse complement.
TGCTTATTCATTCTTCGTAGTTCATTGTTCATTGATCATTGATCCTTGTTCATTCTTCATCGTTCATTCATCATTGATCATTGATACTTGTTCATTCTTCATTGATCATTGATCCTTGTTCCTTCTTCATCGTTTATTCATCATTGATCATTGATGCTTGTTCATTCTTCATAGTTCATTGTTCATAGATCATTGATCCTTTTTCATTCTTCATCGTTCATTCTTCATTGATCCTTGTTCATTCTTCATCGTTCATTCTTCACTGATCATTGATCCTTGTTCATTCTTCATCGTTCAATGTTCATTATTCATTGATCCTTGTTCATTCTTCATCGTTCATTCATCATTGATCATTGATCCTTCTTCATTCTTCATCGTTCATTGTTCATTGATCATTGATCCTTGTTCATTCTTAATCGTTCATTCATCATTGATCATTGATGCTTATTCATTCTTCATCGTTCATTCTTCATTGATCATTGATCCTTGTTCATCCTTCATCGTTCATTATTCATTGATCATTGATCCTTGTGCATTCTTCATCGTTCATTCTTCATTGATCATTGATCCTTGTTCATTCTTCATCGTTTATTCTTCATGGATTGTTCATGCTTGTTAGTTCTTCATAGTTCATTGTTCATTGATCATTGATCCTTGTTCATTCTTCATCGTTCATTAATCATTGATCATTGATCCATGTTCATTCTTCATCGTTCATTCTTCATTGATCATTGATCCTTGTTCATTCTTCATCGTTCATTCATCATTGATCATTGATCCTTGTTCATTCTTCATCGTTCATTCATCATTGATCATTGATCCTTGTTCATTCTTCATCGTTCATTCTTCATTGATCATTGATCCTTGTTCATTCTTCATCGTTCATTCTTCATTGATCATTGATGCTTGTTCATTCTTCATAGTTCATTGTTCATTGATCATTGATCCTTGTTCATTCTTCATCGTTCATTCATCATTGATCATTGATGCTTGTTCATTCTTTATAGTTCATTGTTCATTGATCATTGATCCTTGTTCATTCTTCATCGTTCATTCATCATTAATCATTGATCATTTTTCATTCTTCATCGTTCATTCTTCATTTGTCATTGATCCTTGTTCATTCTTCATCGTTCATTCTTCATTGATCATTGATCCTTGTTCATTCTTCATCTTTCGTTCTTCATTGATCATTGATCCTTGTTCATTCTTCATCGTTCATTCTTCATTGATCATTGATCCTTGTTCATTCTTCATCGTTCATTCATCATTGATCATTGATACTTGTTCATTCTTCATTGATCATTGATCCTTGTTCATTCTTCATCGTTCGTTCTTCCTTGATCATTGATCCTTGTTCATTCTTCATCGTTCATGCTTCACTGATCATTGATCCTTGTTCATTCTTCATCGTTCATTCATCATTGATCATTGATCCTTATTCATTCTTCATCGTTCATTCTTCATTGATCATTGATACTTGTTCATTCTTCATCGTTCGTTCTTCATTGATCATTGATCCTTGTTCATTCTTAATCGTTCATTCATCATTGATCATTGATGCTTATTCATTCTTCATCGTTCATTCATCATTGATCATTGATCCTTGTTCATTCTTCATCGTTCATTCTTCATTGATCATTGATCCTTGTTCATTCTTCATCGTTCATTCTTCATTGATCATTGATCCTTGTTCATTCTTCATCGTTCATTCATCATTGATCATTGATACTTGTTCATTCTTCATTGATCATTGATCCTTGTTCATTCTTCATCGTTCGTTCTTCCTTGATCATTGATCCTTGTTCATTCTTCATCGTTCATGCTTCACTGATCATTGATCCTTGTTCATTCTTCATCGTTCATTCATCATTGATCATTGATCCTTATTCATTCTTCATCGTTCATTCTTCATTGATCATTGATACTTGTTCATTCTTCATCGTTCGTTCTTCATTGATCATTGATCCTTGTTCATTCTTAATCGTTCATTCATCATTGATCATTGATGCTTATTCATTCTTCATCGTTCATTCATCATTGATCATTGATCCTTGTTCATTCTTCATCGTTCATTCTTCATTGATCATTGATCCTTGTTCATTCTTCATCGTTCATTCTTCATTGATCATTGATCCTTGTTCATTCTTCATCGTTCATTAATCATTGATCATTGATCCATGTTCATTCTTCATCGTTCATTCTTCATTGATCATTGATCCTTGTTCATTCCTCATCGTTCATTCATCATTGATCATTGATCCTTGTTTATTCTTCATCGTTCATTCTTCATTGATCATTGATCCTTGTTCATTCTTCATCGTTCGTTCTTCCTTGATCATTGATCCTTGTTCATTCTTCATCGTTCATTCTTCACTTGTCATTGATCCTTGTTCATTCTTCATCGTTCATTCATCATTGATCATTGATCCTTATTCATTCTTCATCGTTCATTCTTCATTGATCATTGATCCTTGTTCATTATTCATCGTTCATTCTTCATTGATCATTGATCCTTGTTCATTCTTCATCGTTCATTCATCATGGATTGTTCATGCTTGTTAGTTCTTGATCCAAACACGCCAAGCAATGTATGGGAATGGATTGAACACACGAAATATGGAAGGATATTCCAAGATTGCTATGCAATGCCTTGACAAGGGTTGGACTGCCAAGCCCCTTTTCAACGCAACAATGATGAATTCCGTTGATGAATCAATGGAAATGATCGATTGTTCTTGGATAGTGCAGCGTGGCCTTGAAGACTGATCAAGGTTCACACAAACACGAAGGGCAAAACTAGCCCTAGTAACCCCAATTGCAACGCAATTGTAAAAATTCAAACACTGAATTTTTGAGAAGAAAACTTTTCATTAAGCAACAATAACGTCCATTACAATGATGATCACTACTCTATATAATGCTAGGAATGAAAGGTAGGCTAATTACATGAGTGCCTAACGGTTATTAACGGCTAATTACACGTGGCTAAACACAAAATTAAATCAAACAAACAACCAGAAACCAAGTAATGCAAGCTGCTGACTAAGCGACCTTGTACTCTGATTTCAATGTCTTTCCGATGACTTTTAAGAGGGCTCTTGGGTCATGGTGGCTAGGTCCTTGTGCAGAGATTCCAACCCTATGCTCCACGTCATCCAATGGGTTCGGGTCACGCCTGGGTGAGCTTGCCAAGGTGGCCTGCTCAATGGTCAGAAGCTGCTGCATGTTTTGGTTTGCTGTCCCTGTTGACTGGGCGACCTTGGCCTTACTTTTCCATATGCTTTCCATGATCATGCGTGGGACCCTTGGACCATGATGGCTAGGTCCTAGTGTGGAGATTTGATGCAATTATGGATAGCCCACAGTCCAAAGCAAAGGAAGAAAAGCATAATTGCATCATTGCACTTGCTCAGCCCATTGAACCTATGAAACTTGCTGATTTTTGCTTGGAAAATGAAGAGGATGATCTTCAAAATAGACTAAGCATAAACATGGAATTAAGACAAAGACAAGAAGGAAAACAAGGAAGTCTCCTAATAGCCATCAAGCAAAACAGGAACATGAACCTGTTCCCAAGTCTACAAACAGCAGAATCAACAAAACATCACATTGCCTGCCAGCCTACCTTTGGAGCATTAGAACGTCTAGCTTTGTGCCTGCATAAGCATGGAGATCCAAGTAATGGCATCTCTAGACATGGAAGATTACACCAAGACTTAGAGGCATCACAACGGATCCTCACAGAAGCCACAAGACCAGCTCCAAGGTCGCTTGCTTGCCTGACGTTTGATAATGGCTGATCAAGAAGCCAGCCACCACCTGCTGACCAGCAGACCTAGCAAGCTTTGGCTAGATCGTATCTTTCAATCATTTGGGCCTCCAAGGGTAGAAATGGAATCTATACACTAGAATCTTGCTACCAAGACTCTTAGTGACCATTATCAACCTTTGGAAGAACACAATAAAGTGTGTGGAAGGTCACCTGGTCAGCAGCTTTCTGTCATGATTTCAGAATTCTATACTTAGCTTGTTTTTATGTTTTTAATAAAGCACATGTTGTGCACGTGTCCTTTATGACCGTTATAATTAGTTGGACGTGTCCTTAGCCTTCTCTTTGTATTTCCCTCGTCCCATAAGTCTATATATAGAAGTCCCTAGCCTTGTAACAAACAAGTTTCAGTTTTATAAAATTTCAGAAATTAGATTTCATTGGAGTGTTCCTTTGTTTTCTTCCTTGAATGTGTATGTACATTCAAAAGGGTCTTGAGTAGTGCAAGATCTTCAACCTAATATAGCTGAGAGTAGTCCTTGGCTATACTTAGGGGATTGTTGGCCTTGGAGGGTTAAACTCCTAGTCTTTCAATCCAAGATTCACCCTACAAACTTGTTCTGTTTGTGTGAATCATATCCCTATTCATGTGTGTTTTGGGTGTGTTTGGCTATCATATTACGTGGGATTGAAGGTTGGATTGATTCTCTACATTGCATTGAGGAATTCCAACCCAAACACGCATCAATTTGGTATCAGAGCTATTGGTTACGGTGGCCGGAAAATCAAGAAAAGCCTTATTCATCCTGTTTGTGATTTTACAATCTGTCTGGTGAGAAATTTATGCATATCTTTTTGTAGACGTAGATTTTCATCAAATACTTTTAGAGTAATCAAGGTTAGTGTCTTAACTTTGAGTTCTTGAAAGAAAAATTGGATTTCACGTTGTGTGCAAAATTTGGCGTAAGTGTTTGCACAAACTACAGAAACTGAATCTTGAAAATTCAAGATTCTGATTTGTGGAGCATTGGTGATATTTTTGTTCTTTTTTTTATCATTTTAAATTTTGATCAGTTAAAATAGAGGTTTGCAATCACATTTAATTTTATATTACGTGCAAATTGGTTTTTGTTAAGGCTATGCATTGCATTGTATTCACAAAAGTCAGAATCCTTAGAAACTGATTTTCTGTGATCAAGTGATTTTGTTGTTCATTGTTGTTTTTCTTTCCTTTTCTACATTAGTTGTCTTTTATAATCAAATAAATAAGGATTTACATTAGTATTTCGTTAAAATTCAAAGTACAAATTGATTTATTGCTGTTTTGTGCACAAAGAACAGATTCTTAGAATCTGATTTTCTGAAATTCAGAAAGTGCTGCTGCATTCTGTTTGCTTCTGTGCATTTGTGTCTTTTCATCTAAAATACATCACCATGACTGAGGAAGAGAAGAGAGAGTTCATTCAAATGACCCTAGCAGCCATGGATCAAAAATTTGTTGAGTTTAACATGATGAATCAAGATAGGATGCCTCAAAACAGAACACAAGAGAATATGAATTTGAGGGTAGATGTAGCGGAGTTTAGTGGCCAATCCTTAACACCCGAGGATTACTTGAAATGGGAGGCTAGGTTGGAGAGTTTCTTTGAGTTCAAAGAAGCCACTGAAGGACAGCAATACAAGCTAGCTAAAAGCAAGCTAACCAAGCTAGCTGCTCTATGGCTTGAGAGAGTGCAAGGGCAAAGAAGGAGGGAGAACAAGGGGAAGATTAACACGTGGGCTAAATTAAAGAAACACCTCAGGAGGAAATACGTGCCCTTATCCTATAGACCACTACCAAATCTTACACCCCTACCCCCACGTAAGACCATGGCTACTCCTACGAAACAAGTGCTGACCAAACGTGACTGTGATGAGGATCAAACCCAACTGCAGGCCAAAGTAGTGAAAACAATAGAGAAAGCACCAGTAGACCTTGAGTTAACTAAGCCCTTGATTGTTGATGACAAGGAAACATGCTATGTTCTGAATCACAGTGAATACCACAAAGAAATTCAGAATAGGAAGGAATGCGTGCATGTGTTCACTAAAGAAATTAGTGAAAGCCAAGTCCAACAGCAACCCACAACATTGAATTCAGTAGAAGATGAAGCACTAGACACTGAGCTGATTAAAACTATACATGTTGATGATGTGGAATTAAACAAACAGCATTTGCAAGCTTCATCTACATGTTGTGAAATGAGTGGCTTTTATTTCATGGAAGACACTATCATTGACATTCATCCTGTTTGCAGGTATTATACAAATGATGAACAAAGGACTGTAAAGGTGCTGCAACCACAAAATGGACTCAAAAAGCAAACTATAGTAGAAGAGGAGCAGTGCAATATCCAAGCAAAAGGTGACATCAAGTCAAAGGAACTGCAGGAAGGAACATTGGCATGGATGCATGTTGATCTTCTGGACAGCCATGGAATCTCGAAGGCGTTCAACGTAGATGATTCCAAAAAACATGAGGGCAACGCAGAATTGAGGACAATTCTGTTTAAAGAAGGAGGGATTGATGCAATTATGGATAGCCCACAGTCCAAAGCAAAGGAAGAAAAGCATAATTGCATCATTGCACTTGCTCAGCCCATTGAACCTATGAAACTTGCTGATTTTTGCTTGGAAAATGAAGAGGATGATCTTCAAAATAGACTAAGCATAAACATGGAATTAAGACAAAGACAAGAAGGAAAACAAGGAAGTCTCCTAATAGCCATCAAGCAAAACAGGAACATGAACCTGTTCCCAAGTCTACAAACAGCAGAATCAACAAAACATCACATTGCCTGCCAGCCTACCTTTGGAGCATTAGAACGTCTAGCTTTGTGCCTGCATAAGCATGGAGATCCAAGTAATGGCATCTCTAGACATGGAAGATTACACCAAGACTTAGAGGCATCACAACGGATCCTCACAGAAGCCACAAGACCAGCTCCAAGGTCGCTTGCTTGCCTGACGTTTGATAATGGCTGATCAAGAAGCCAGCCACCACCTGCTGACCAGCAGACCTAGCAAGCTTTGGCTAGATCGTATCTTTCAATCATTTGGGCCTCCAAGGGTAGAAATGGAATCTATACACTAGAATCTTGCTACCAAGACTCTTAGTGACCATTATCAACCTTTGGAAGAACACAATAAAGTGTGTGGAAGGTCACCTGGTCAGCAGCTTTCTGTCATGATTTCAGAATTCTATACTTAGCTTGTTTTTATGTTTTTAATAAAGCACATGTTGTGCACGTGTCCTTTATGACCGTTATAATTAGTTGGACGTGTCCTTAGCCTTCTCTTTGTATTTCCCTCGTCCCATAAGTCTATATATAGAAGTCCCTAGCCTTGTAACAAACAAGTTTCAGTTTTATAAAATTTCAGAAATTAGATTTCATTGGAGTGTTCCTTTGTTTTCTTCCTTGAATGTGTATGTACATTCAAAAGGGTCTTGAGTAGTGCAAGATCTTCAACCTAATATAGCTGAGAGTAGTCCTTGGCTATACTTAGGGGATTGTTGGCCTTGGAGGGTTAAACTCCTAGTCTTTCAATCCAAGATTCACCCTACAAACTTGTTCTGTTTGTGTGAATCATATCCCTATTCATGTGTGTTTTGGGTGTGTTTGGCTATCATATTACGTGGGATTGAAGGTTGGATTGATTCTCTACATTGCATTGAGGAATTCCAACCCAAACACGCATCAAGATTCCAATTATACCCTCCAAGTCATCACACCGGTTCAGCTTACATCTGTGGACGTCCATCAAGGTGGCCTGGTCAGCGGGTTCATGGAATAGCTGCTGATTGTCTGATTTGTTCTGATCAGTGGCATGTGCTGTGCCTCCTTGGCTTGCTGTTGATGTACTTTGTTGCCTTTGATTTCCTTTGCTTATTTTCTCACTTCCTTTGAATTGGAAGTCCTTATTTGATGTTGAAGTTGAATCCCTGATTGTAAGTGTTGATTCGAATACTTCAAGTGTGTTGCCCATGAAGTTGCTTGTGTTTCTTGGGTGTCCTTGGCCTTCGTTGGTGCCCTCTGAGCCTGGTTCTTGATTTGGCTCAATTGATGTAGGATCACCTACATCTAGTTCTGATGAACTAACCGGTTCAATACCATGATTCATCATATGCAAGATGCTCAAATTCAAGGTTCAAATGTTAAGTCTTTTAATTTTGTAATCATGAACTAAATCTTCTTCTTTAATTTTTATTTTGTATTTTCATTTTTATAATGAAACAAAGTCTTAGAGATGATTAAGCCAGGTTTAGGATCAAGCTTAATCATGTCTCATGTTTAGTTAGTCGAGTTGTAATTTTTGATTTATTGAGTCTAATATTTATTTTGCTCATGGGACGTCCTTTACAAAATTAAATGCATGGATCAAAACAAGCAATCAGATTCACCAAATTGAGCTGTTGCATTTTTCAAAACAGCTGAGTTACAACAGCCATATGTTTTGAAGATTGAGTGGGATTTTTATGATAATATCTCTTACAAGTCAGCCTCAAATAATCCCAAGAATGTAGAAGAGATGATTTGCAAATCCCAAAGAAAAACTAGCTGTTATAGACAACAAAACTAGCTGTTAGAGACAACAAACAAAATCAGCAAAAATCTCCTTGTTCTTTTACTAGCTGTTGTATTTTATTGCCATTTTTGTTGTACTTTCATTTTCAAAGTTTGTACTCATTGCTGAATGCTTTAGTATAAATAGGATGTATGCACTCTTGTAATTCACAACCTGATTTTTACATTCTGAATACAAAACAACCTTTGAGCAAATTCCTTTGTTCTCTCTTTGCAATTTACTTTAACTTGGATTGGTTTTAGTAAGTTGAAGTTCCTATGCTTTTCATTCTTTTGGCTTAAAGTTTGAATGTGTTCTTAGGAGCCCTTGGTTTTAATTTGTGGTGAATCTGTATCAAATTAATCCTTGGATCAGCCATTTTCAAGTTGTTCAATTCAACATATCTGTTCTTAGTTCTTCTTATTACAAAACCCACAAAAATCACAAAAAAAAAAGAAAAACATTTTACAATACAACCTAAACTTTCAGCCTTAATTGCTGAATTCCGAAACCTTGAAACATACGTGTGCATATAGTTTGGTCCTTGTTCAAAACATAGCCAACCTATATCATCTTGGTATCAGAGCCAAGGCTACGCTCCGAGCCTTAATTTTGTTCATTCACAAAGCAAAAAAATAAAAATAAAAAAAAAAAAAAAACACCATGTCTCAAAGTGGTGAAGGAGAAACAAGTGATTTGAGCAGAATTGTTGAAGAGCAAAATGCCACCATTAATTACTTACGAGCCCAACTTAAAGAGTTCTTAGACCTAAAACGCACCTTAAGGGAAGGTGGGTATTATGAATCTGAAAGTCCTAAAGTTAATAGGCAAACAAGCCGTGGAGATGATCTTAAAGTCGACATTCCAGAATTTGAAGGAAGATTAGATGGAGATGAGTTCCTTGAATGGGTAAGAATTGTTGAAAGAGTATTTGATTACAAGAATACAGATGAAGAAAAGAAGGTAAAGATAGTAGCATTAAAATTGCGCAAATATGCTTCTACTTGGTGGGCTAGCAAATGTGCAAAACGAGAAAGAGAAGGGAAAGACAAGATTAGATCATGGGAAAAGATGAAAAAGCAAATGAAGGAAAAGTTTCTGCCTTCATACTACATGCAAGAGAATTTCACCAAACTTCAACATCTACAACAAGATCACAGGAGTGTAGAAGAGTATGGTCGAGAGTTCGAGACAATGATCATGAGATGCGACCTTAAGGAGCATGATCATCAAACTTTGGTAAGATTTTTAAATGGTTTAGATTCAAAAATCAGAAACATTGTTGAATTACAACCTTATGCTTGCCTTGATGATTTAATTAACCTTGCACATAAAGTGGATAAACAACAAAGAACTAAAATGAAGGAAACCTCACGTTTCACTTCAGCAAGAACTACCAATTTCAATTCCTACCAAGAGAACACTCCCCATTCCTATTCTAAAGCGCATTCACAAGATTCAACAGCTTTGCAAAACAATAATTCAAAGCAGCCCCTAAGCATGCCCAATACACCCAAACCAAACACCAATTCATTCACACCTAGGAGATGTTTTAAGTGTCAAGGCCTAGGACATATTTCTTCCGAATGCCCAAACCGAAAAATGGTGAACTTGGTTGAATTTGATGATCATCAAGAGGAAAGCGAGGAGGATTTCTGTGACAATGATGAACTTGATGAGGAAATGATATATCCGGATGAAGGAGAATTATTGGTTATGCGAAGAGCACTTAGTGGGGTCAAAGCCAAAGACCCAAACCCACAAAGGGAAGCAATATTCCACACAAAATGTACAGTTAAAGGTAAAATCTGTTCGCTTATCATTGATGGAGGAAGTTGCACTAATGTCGCTTCAAAGACTATGGTGGACAAGCTTAATCTCACCGCCACTCCACACCCCAAGCCATACATGATTCAATGGTTGAATCAAAACAAAGGTATTCCTGTAAACTCTCAAGTTTTGCTTTCATTTTCCATTGGTAATAGCTATAAGGAGAGTCTTTTATGTGATGTTATACCTATGGATGCATGTCATGTTCTATTAGGTAGGCCGTGGCAGTATGATAGGAAAGTTATGCATGATGGTTTTAAAAACACACATACTTTTGTTTTAAATAACAAACAAATAACTTTAGCACCATATGCACCTAACGCTAATTCTAAATTGCAAGCAACTTTAACTAATTTTCATTCTTTAATTCCTATACTTAAAAGTGAACAACATGAACTTGAGGAACGAAAAGAATTGTTATTGCTAAATGATGAAACTGAATCTGTTTTGCATGATCACCCTTTAATTGAACCTGTGCTTGATGAATTTGCATATGTTTTTCCTAATGAAATACCAAATGGACTTCCACCTAAAAGGGATATACAACATAAAATTGATTTCATTCCCGGTTCCTCATTGCCTAACAAACCAGCCTATAGGACTAATCCTAAGGAAACCGAAGAAATTAGGAGACAAGTTGATGATTTGTTAGCTAAAGGTTTGATTAGAGGATCCATAAGTCCTTGTGCCGTTCCTACTTTACTTGTGCCAAAAAAGAATGGAGAAATGAGGATGTGTGTGGATAGTAGAGCCATCAATAGGATCACTATCAAGTATAGATTTCCCATACCTAGACTTAATGATTTGTCAGATGACCTATATGGCTCTAAAGTTTTCTCTAAGATTGACCTTAGGAGTGGATATCACCAAGTTAGAATCCATGAGGGGGATGAGTGGAAAACCACATTTAGGACTAAGAAAGGACTCTATGAATGGTTAGTTATGCCCTTTGGTTTATCTAATACACCTTCTACCTTTATGAGACTTGTGAACCAAACCTTGAAGCCTTTCTTAGGTCACTTTGTAGTGGTTTATTTTGATGATATGTTACCAAGCTTGAGGTCAAGCTTCTCCAAAGAAGGGGAGGATGATGTAGGATCACCTACATCTAGTTCTGATGAACTAACCCGGTTCAATACCATGATTCATCATATGCAAGATGCTCAAATTCAAGGTTCAAATGTTAAGTCTTTTAATTTTGTAATCATGAACTAAATCTTCTTCTTTAATTTTTATTTTGTATTTTCATTTTTATAATGAAACAAAGTCTTAGAGATGATTAAGCCAGGTTTAGGATCAAGCTTAATCATGTCTCATGTTTAGTTAGTCGAGTTGTAATTTTTGATTTATTGAGTCTAATATTTATTTTGCTCATGGGACGTCCTTTACAAAATTAAATGCATGGATCAAAACAAGCAATCAGATTCACCAAATTGAGCTGTTGCATTTTTCAAAACAGCTGAGTTACAACAGCCATATGTTTTGAAGATTGAGTGGGATTTTTATGATAATATCTCTTACAAGTCAGCCTCAAATAATCCCAAGAATGTAGAAGAGATGATTTGCAAATCCCAAAGAAAAACTAGCTGTTATAGACAACAAAACTAGCTGTTAGAGACAACAAACAAAATCAGCAAAAATCTCCTTGTTCTTTTACTAGTTGTTGTATTTTATTGCCATTTTTGTTGTACTTTCATTTTCAAAGTTTGTACTCATTGCTGAATGCTATAGTATAAATAGGATGTATGCACTCTTGTAATTCACAACCTGATTTTTACATTCTGAATACAAAACAACCTTTGAGCAAATTCCTTTGTTCTCTCTTTGCAATTTACTTTAACTTGGATTGGTTTTAGTAAGTTGAAGTTCCTATGCTTTTCATTCTTTTGGCTTAAAGTTTGAATGTGTTCTTAGGAGCCCTTGGTTTTAATTTGTGGTGAATCTGTATCAAATTAATCCTTGGATCAGCCATTTTCAAGTTGTTCAATTCAACATATCTGTTCTTAGTTCTTCTTATTACAAAACCCACAAAAATCACAAAAAAAAAAGAAAAACATTTTACAATACAACCTAAACTTTCAGCCTTAATTGCTGAATTCCGAAACCTTGAAACATACGTGTGCATATAGTTTGGTCCTTGTTCAAAACATAGCCAACCTATATCATCAATCCCCCCTTCTTGAAAAAGAATTGTCCTCAATTCTATGTTCGTGTGGTAGGGTGAAACATCATGGCTGCTGGCTGCATCAACAGTGTGTGCATCCGCTGCTGTCTGAATCTGAGCTGTGTCTAATTGCTTCCTTGTGTTCCATGCACCGTTGTCCTGCAAGGATAAATGAACTAAGGTAGTAGAAGTCATAGAATTTAAGCTATTCATGCATGTACATTGAAAACACTTAAAGATTAGACTAAGGCATCTACTATATGCAATTGCAGTGTGGGCTAAATTTTCACTCCAATCTGTGTTATTTTTTTCAACTAAGGTCTTTAAGATATGCACCAAGGTCATAGTGGTCACGTTCCTTTGATCATCCATGTGAGGGTACCATGCAATACTGAATTTTTGTTTTGTGGGCAATATAATGCAGAAATCACTCAAAAGGGTGTGAAGAAACTTAGAATCCTTATAACTACTAATGCTTTGAAGTATTCTATGTAGTTTAATGGTCGCATAGAATGTTGTCTTGGTTATGTGTCTAACACTATCATCCTTAGCATCACACTCCTTCCTTCCTAATAATTGCGTAGGTGTTTGCTTAGCCTTTGTAGGAGGTATGACATCCTTAGGGTTCATGTCCTGTTCTTTTGCTGTGAGTTGTCTCGCTGTGTAAGGATTAATTGATGCAAGGTAGGGTTGTGCACTCCTACTGTTAGAGAGTTGTGTAATCTCATCTTTTATGAAGTAAAATCCATTCATCTCAACATTATCAACATGTAGGGTTGTGCATGTAGATGAAGCTTGCAAGGGCGGGTTGTTTATTTCAACATTATCAACATGTATAGTCTTAACAATGGGTGCATGCTGCTGTGTTTCCCTAATTTTAGAGGAGTGTTGTGCAGTTTGTCTAAGGTCAAAGGTGTTCTGTGCAGTAGTCCTATTGCCATCAGTGGGGTTTTGTGTAATCAGCTTATAGCTGCTGGTCTCTAGTGTTTTGTTCAATGTGTGTACATGCTGATAAGGTTGCTGTTTACTATGGCTAGCAGAAGGTCTATGTTGCTGTGTTCCTTTATATTCAGAGAACTGCTGTGTAGGTTGCTTATAGGTACTGGTTTCCTTGCTTCTGTTAAGGGTGTGTGTAGGTGGTGCAGCCTTTCTTCTTGCTGACTTCTCTAATATTAATGCACTAGTACAAGCCCCTTCATAGGTCAAGTTCTGCATCACCTCAATCTTCTCCCTTAGGTCTTCCCTCAGCCCACGTAGGAACCTCGCAATCTTCCTCTCTTCTGGTTCATTTTTTTCACATAGGACAGTCAATCTCTCCCCTTCTCGAATATATTCAGCTACAGATCCAACCCCTTGTTTTAAGTTGATCCATTTTGCGTAAAGAAGATGCTTGTAATTGGTGGGAATGTATTTTCTCCTAAGGTGTTTCCTAAGTTTTTCCCATGAGTGAATCTTAGGCTTATCCTTACGTGCTCGTTGCCTTTGCAAACCTTCAAGCCAGGTTGCAGCAAGCTTAACTAACTTCACTTTTGCTATCTTATATTGATGTTCTGGGTGTGTATCCTTAAACTCAAAATATCGTTCTACTCCCTTTTCCCATTCAATATATACCTCTGGATCATGTGTAGTGCCATCAAATTCGTGTACATCAATGCGTACGGTCTTATCTTCCCTCCCATGCTCACTGTCTAGGTGTTGATATGGGTGTAATGGTTGTTGTGAGATATTATTTTGTATCTCTGTGACAGCTAATTTTAATTGGGATACCATGTTGAACAATGCATCAAATTTTTCCTCGTTATTCATGATGATTATATGGATGCAACACACAATTCTCAAATCAAATGAATGCAGTAAACTTATTCTTATGCACAGCAACAAGCAAATGTGGGGTGTTCTGTGTACCAATCCTTTTAGAAGAATACAACAAACACACAAGGCTATGCAATATGCAAATATGCAATGATGAACTGAATGCAGCAAGCTGCACTGATCACAACAAGCAACTGTTGTGTTCTGAATTTTGTGCACAAATTTTCTTTGAATGCAAATGCAGTAAGTACCTTGCAATTATGATGAATTTTGATTTTTAAAAAAAAAAACAAACATGCAAAGAAAAGAATTGGTGCAGCAATTTGTTCTGTTTTGCAACAGAATTCAATTGTGTTCTGTGCACAATTTGATCTTCAATGGAATACCAGCAATCACTTTGTTCTTTAAATGAATTTTGCTAATTTGAATTTGTTATTTAGTTATGTATTACAACCAAATATGCTAATAAGGGATGAATGTAACAAATGTTCTGTGCACAACAGCACTCAAATTGAATAACCTGTATTCTGTGCACAGATTGCTTTTTAATGAAACAGCAATGATCAACTTTGCACTTTTAAGTGAGATGCTAATGTGAATCTTTATTTATTTGTTTAGTTCAGTCAGATATGCACAAAAGGGAAAAATACTTCAATTATGAGCAACAAGATCAGAATATGATTTGTAATTCTGTGGTTATTATGCAATGCACACTTCACAAACACAATCAATTTGTAAGCAAAGATACAATGATGATATGAATGTAACTCTATTTTTACTAATTCAAAATGCAATTTAGACAGATATGCAAAATAAAATCACAAATTGCAATATCACACAAATCAGAATTGAAGAAGTGGTTTCCTGTGATGATTTGCACTGTACAGCCACAAATCAATTTGCATGCAACAATCAATGAAACGTGAACCATATCAAATAGGCTCAAATGGAGATATCAACGAAGACTCAAGAAGCAACAGCAAGCTAAGGAACAACATCAACAAAAACAACAAAGAACACATTAATGTTCCTGTTGAAGAATTTGATCATGCTGCATTTGGTTCTGTTTTAAGGACATCATCAATGAGTATTGATGATCAAAATTCAGACCAAGACAAGCCAAGAGACAATGAGCTAATTATAGAAAGCCAAGCAACAAGGAGCATACAAGTAAAGCCAACAACACGGACAAAACAATCAAGATCAGACCAGCAGACATTGACCAGCGACCAGGCTACCTTGACAAGCCCGCCCAGATGCAATCCGAGCCCAAGTGATGACGTGGAGGACATATTTGGAATCTCCACACTAGGGCCTAACTACCATGGGTCCAAGGATCCTATGCATGATCATTGGAAGCACGTGGAAACTAGAGGCAAAGGTCACTCAGTCAACAAGAATAACCAGCTCAAACAGCCCACCGATTCTGACCATTGAGCAGGCCACCTTGGCAAGCTCACCCAGGCGTGACCCGAACCCATTGGATGACGTGGAGCATAGGGTTGGAATCTTTGCACAAGGGTCTAGCCAACATGGTCCAAGAGCCCTCTTGAAAGTCAACGGAAAGGCATTGAAATCAGAGCACAAGGTCGCTTAGTCAACAGATCAAGCCAACAAACTGCTGCACAGTCTTGAGTATTCTGTTTTAAGCTTCTTAAGCGTGTGTATAGGCACGTGTGTAGATATGACCGTTAATAACCGTTAGGCCTTCATGTAATTAGCCTACTCCTCATTCATAGCTTATAAATAGGTGATTCAAGCATTGTAAACACACATTGATTGTTGAATAAAAATTCCAAAATTTCAGAAATTTTCAAGTGTTTGAAACTTTCTTCAATTGCTTGCAATTGGGTTACTTGGGCCAGTTTGCCCTTCATTGATTGTGCATCCTCTTGATCAGACCTTCAAGATTGCACTTCAATCTATCCAAGAACATTGATCGTTCCCTTGATTAATCAAAGGAATTCATCATTGTTGCGTTGAAAAGGGGCTTGGCAGTCCAACCCTTGACAAAGCACTGTGTTCAGTCTTGGAATATCCTCCGTATATCTTCGTGTCCAATCCATTCCATTGCATTCACCACGCACACATACATCAATTGGTATCAGAGCAAGAACGTGTAGGGCCGAAATTTCATCCTCATTCATCTGTAAAGGCGAAATTTCAGAGAAGAGGGCGATTTTTTTTCTCTGTTCGTGATCGATTCAGTGGCAAATCTCTACGAATTTCGGTTGTTTTCTTTCTTTTGTTTAATTACTTTGTGAATTAGTGTTCCTGCATATAATTCGTTGCATTTTCCTCACATTTGTTTGATCAATTGTGCATACATCATCTGAATTTCACGAAATTGGTTCAGAAACCCTAAAGAACTTAGTTCTTGAAGGAGTTTCTGAAATTGGCGATTTTCCTTTGCACATTCGTTTAAGTTTCATTTGAATTAGTTAACATAGAGTTGCATTTGCATCATCATTACATCTTTGCGTACAATTTGATTGTAATTGTGGCTGTATACTGCAAACAATCACAGAAGAACACCTCTTCATTTCTGATTTGCATAACATTGCATTTTGCGATTTCATTTTTGCATTATTTGTCTAAATTTCATGCTGAATTAGTTAAAATAAATTTGCATTTACATTATCATTGCATCTTGTTTACAATTTGATTGTAACTGTGACTGCATATTACATACCATCACAAAAATCACATTGCTGTTCTGATTTGTGTGATATTGATGTTCATAACTGAATTTTCATACCATCTCCTGCATATTTGGTTGCAATCAATAATAACTAAGGAATTTGCATTTAACAAATCATCTAAAGAACAAAGTGATTACTGTTAATTCGTTACAAGGAAAGCTGCACAGAACACAATTGTGCAAATCTGAATTTTTCTGTTGTAAAACAGAACCATTGTGCATTCATTCTTAATTCTTGCATTTTTGGTTGTCATACATTGCTAAATAATAAATTCAAATTAGCAAGTTCATGAAGAATATAAGGTGATTGTTATTGTTTCAGTTTAAAAACAAATTGTGCACAGAACACTATCACCACTTCTGATTTCTGTTGCAAAACAGAACAGGTGCTGCACCATTTCTTTTTCTTTGCATGTCTGGTTTTACATCAATAATTCATCATCATTACAAGGTATTTGTTGCCATTTGATTCAACAAAGAATTTGCACATAAAAAAAAATAAGTAGTTCAGAATACAGTAGTTGCTGTTGTGAACAGAACAAGCTACTGCATTCAGCTCATTATTTGCATATTTGTGTATATTGTATTGCATTCATATAGATCATCATGAATATGGACGAGAAATTTGATGCTTTAGTAAATATGGTCACTCAATTGAGTTTAACTGTTAATGAGCTTAAGCACACCACATTCCCATACCCACAGCAACCACCACACCAAGACCTTAACATTAAGGCTACAAAGGAAGACAAGACTATAAGGGTTGATATACATGAATTTGATGGCACATCTCATGATCCGGAGGTGTACATTGAATGGGAGAAAGGGGTAGAACGTTATTTTGAGTTTAAGGAGACCCACCCAGACCATCAATATAAGATTGCTAAGGTGAAATTAACAAGGCTAGCTGCAACTTGGCTTGAAGGAATTCAAAGGCAAAGAGCACGTAAGGATAAGCCTAAGATTCACTCATGGGAGAAACTTAGGAAACACCTTAGGAGAAAATACATTCCCACCAATTACAAGAAGATTGAGGTGATGAAGAACCTTACCTATGAAGGAGCTTGCAATAGTGCCCTAATATTGGAGAAATCAGCAAGGAGGAGAGCTGCACCTGCACACACCTTCAACAAAGCACGAGAAACCAGTAGCTATAAATTGAATACACACACCCCTGCTGACAGTAAAGGACCTGCTGCACAGCACTCCTCTAAAGTTGGGGAAACACGGCAGCATGCACCCATTGTTAAGACTATACATGTTGATAATGTTGAAATAAACAACCCGCCCTTGCAAGTTTCATCTACATGCACAACCCTACATGTTGATAATGTTGAGATGAATGGGTTTTATTTCATGGAAGATGAGATTACACACACGTTTCACAGTAGCTTTAAGCCATCTGCACAAAAACCAGCACGACACCTACCTACCAGCAGTAGCATAGGTTCACATTTGCCACTCATTAGTACTACACAACCTTACAACACACATATGGCTTCCAACACAGAGAGGCAGCTCACAACAAAGGAAAAGGAAGTGAACCCTAAGGATGATGTACCTCCTACAAAGACCACGCAAACACCTACGCATTTATTAGGAAAGAAGGAGTGTGATGCCAAGGATGATAGTGTTAGACACATAACCAAGATAACCTTCTATAAAACCATTAAACTACATGGAATACTTCAAAATGTTAGTAGTTATAATGTTTCTAATCTCCCTAGCACCCTTTTGAGTAATTTCTGTACTAAATTGAGCACAAGGTGTATATTCCGTGTTGCATATGACCCTCAAACGCACAATCAAAACAAAATACCATATGAGACATTGAGGAATGCCTTCAATACATTAATACAGCAAAACACAAGAGATGAGCACAAAACAGTAACTCATGAAGGCTTTGCACATAGTGGCTATCCTCATCTGCATTTTGAACATTTCTCATTTGCATGCATGTATGACCTTAATCATTGGCATACTACTACCTTAGTTCATTTATCATTGCAGGATAGAAGTGCAAGGAACCCAAGGAAGCAAGCAAGCACAGCCCAGCAACCACATGCTCAGGTTCAGACAGTAGCAAATGCATGCTCTGTTGATGCAGCCAACAACCATGTTTCACCCTACCACACGAGCTTAGAATTGAGGACAATTCTTTTTCAAGAAGGGGGGATTGAACCATATCAAATAGGCTCAAATGGAGATATCAACGAAGACTCAAGAAGCAACAGCAAGCTAAGGAACAACATCAACAAAAACAACAAAGAACACATTAATGTTCCTGTTGAAGAATTTGATCATGCTGCATTTGGTTCTGTTTTAAGGACATCATCAATGAGTATTGATGATCAAAATTCAGACCAAGACAAGCCAAGAGACAATGAGCTAATTATAGAAAGCCAAGCAACAAGGAGCATACAAGTAAAGCCAACAACACGGACAAAACAATCAAGATCAGACCAGCAGACATTGACCAGCGACCAGGCTACCTTGACAAGCCCGCCCAGATGCAATCCGAGCCCAAGTGATGACGTGGAGGACATATTTGGAATCTCCACACTAGGGCCTAACTACCATGGTCCAAGGATCCTATGCATGATCATTGGAAGCACGTGGAAACTAGAGGCAAAGGTCACTCAGTCAACAAGAATAACCAGCTCAAACAGCCCACCGATTCTGACCATTGAGCAGGCCACCTTGGCAAGCTCACCCAGGCGTGACCCGAACCCATTGGATGACGTGGAGCATAGGGTTGGAATCTTTGCACAAGGGTCTAGCCAACATGGTCCAAGAGCCCTCTTGAAAGTCAACGGAAAGGCATTGAAATCAGAGCACAAGGTCGCTTAGTCAACAGATCAAGCCAACAAACTGCTGCACAGTCTTGAGTATTCTGTTTTAAGCTTCTTAAGCGTGTGTATAGGCACGTGTGTAGATATGACCGTTAATAACCGTTAGGCCTTCATGTAATTAGCCTACTCCTCATTCATAGCTTATAAATAGGTGATTCAAGCATTGTAAACACACATTGATTGTTGAATAAAAATTCCAAAATTTCAGAAATTTTCAAGTGTTTGAAACTTTCTTCAATTGCTTGCAATTGGGTTACTTGGGCCAGTTTGCCCTTCATTGATTGTGCATCCTCTTGATCAGACCTTCAAGATTGCACTTCAATCTATCCAAGAACATTGATCGTTCCCTTGATTAATCAAAGGAATTCATCATTGTTGCGTTGAAAAGGGGCTTGGCAGTCCAACCCTTGACAAAGCACTGTGTTCAGTCTTGGAATATCCTCCGTATATCTTCGTGTCCAATCCATTCCATTGCATTCACCACGCACACATACATCAAAACGTAAATGCAATCTTCTATTTACTAAATGAAATTTGATCAATTGAATTTTATAAAGAATGAAGGTTGAAATCGCAAAAAGGCAGAAACTCATTCAAGAACTGGGTTCTTTTAGGGTTTCAGAACAATTTGTGAATATCAGACAATGAACGCACCAATGATCAATCAAATTCAATGGAAATGCAGCGGATTATATGCAGGAATATTAATTCATGAAGTAATTAAACAAAAGGAAGAAAAACAACCGAAATTCGTAGGGATTTGCCACTGAAATCGAACACGAACAAAAAAAAAAAAATCGCCCTAGTTGCTGACTTCTTGATTTTCTCTGATGATACCAACTAGAATGTTAAGAACTCGTCTTCACCAATGACTAATGATGAAATTCAAGCCCTACACGTCCTTGCTCTGATACCAATTGATCCAAACACGCCAAGCAATGTATGGGAATGGATTGAACACACGAAATATGGAAGGATATTCCAAGATTGCTATGCAATGCCTTGACAAGGGTTGGACTGCCAAGCCCCTTTTCAACGCAACAATGATGAATTCCGTTGATGAATCAATGGAAATGATCGATTGTTCTTGGATAGTGCAGCGTGGCCTTGAAGACTGATCAAGGTTCACACAAACACGAAGGGCAAAACTAGCCCTAGTAACCCCAATTGCAACGCAATTGTAAAAATTCAAACACTGAATTTTTGAGAAGAAAACTTTTCATTAAGCAACAATAACGTCCATTACAATGATGATCACTACTATATATAATGCTAGGAATGAAAGGTAGGCTAATTACATGAGTGCCTAACGGTTATTAACGGCTAATTACACGTGGCTAAACACAAAATTAAATCAAACAAACAACCAGAAACCAAGTAATGCAAGCTGCTGACTAAGCGACCTTGTACTCTGATTTCAATGTCTTTCCGATGACTTTTAAGAGGGCTCTTGGGTCATGGTGGCTAGGTCCTTGTGCAGAGATTCCAACCCTATGCTCCACGTCATCCAATGGGTTCGGGTCACGCCTGGGTGAGCTTGCCAAGGTGGCCTGCTCAATGGTCAGAAGCTGCTGCATGTTTTGGTTTGCTGTCCCTGTTGACTGGGCGACCTTGGCCTTACTTTTCCATATGCTTTCCATGATCATGCGTGGGACCCTTGGACCATGATGGCTAGGTCCTAGTGTGGAGATTCCAATTATACCCTCCAAGTCATCACACCGGTTCAGCTTACATCTGTGGACGTCCATCAAGGTGGCCTGGTCAGCGGGTTCATGGAATAGCTGCTGATTGTCTGATTTGTTCTGATCAGTGGCATGTGCTGTGCCTCCTTGGCTTGCTGTTGATGTACTTTGTTGCCTTTGATTTCCTTTGCTTATTTTCTCACTTCCTTTGAATTGGAAGTCCTTATTTGATGTTGAAGTTGAATCCCTGATTGTAAGTGTTGATTCGAATACTTCAAGTGTGTTGCCCATGAAGTTGCTTGTGTTTCTTGGGTGTCCTTGGCCTTCGTTGGTGCCCTCTGAGCCTGGTTCTTGATTTGGCTCAGTTCTTCATAGTTCATTGTTCATTGATCATTGATCCTTGTTTATTCTTCATCGTTCATTAATCATTGATCATTGATCCATGTTCATTCTTCATCGTTCATTCTTCATTGATCATTGATCCTTGTTCATTCTTCATCGTTCATTCATCATTGATCATTGATCCTTGTTCATTCTTAATCGTTCATTCATCATTGATCATTGATGCTTGTTCATTCTTTATAGTTCATTGTTCATTGATCATTGATCCTTGTTCATTTTTCATCGTTCATTCATCATTGATCATTGATCATTATTCATTCTTCATCGTTCATTCTTCATTTGTCATTGATCCTTGTTCATTCTTCATCGTTCGTTCTTCATTGATCATTGATCCTTGTTCATTCTTCATCGTTCATTCTTCATTGATCATTGATGCTTATTCATTCTTCGTAGTTCATTGTTCATTGATCATTGATCCTTGTTCATTCTTCATCGTTCATTCATCATTGATCAATGATACTTGTTCATTCTTCATTGATCATTGATCCTTGTTCCTTGTTCATCGTTTATTCATCATTGATCATTGATGCTTGTTCATTCTTCATAGTTCATTGTTCATAGATCATTGATCCTTTTTCATTCTTCATCGTTCATTCTTCATTGATCCTTGTTCATTCTTGAGCCATATCAGCTAGGCTCACATGAAGGCATCAACGAAGACTCAAGAAGCAACAGCAAGCTAAGGAACAACATCAACAAAAACAACAAAGAACACATTAATGTTCCTGTTGAAGAAATTGATCATGCTGCATTTGGTTCTGTTTTAAGGACATTATCAATGAGTATTGATGATCAAAATTCAGACCAAGACAAGCCAAGAGACAATGAGCTAATTATAGAAAGCCAAACAATAAGGAGCATACAAGTAAAGCCAACAACAAGGACAAAACAATCAAGATTAGACCAGCAGACACTGACCAGCGACCAGGCTACCTTGACAAGCCCGCCCAGATGCAATCCGAGCCCAAGTGATGACGTGGAGGACATAATTGGAATCTCCACACTAGGACCTAGCCATCATGGTCAAAGGGTCCTACGCATGATCATGCACATGGAAAAGTGATGCAAAGGTCGCACAGCCAACATGGTCAATAAGCTCAAACATGCAACAGCTTCTGACCACTGAGCAGGCCACCTTGGTAAGCTCGCCCAGACGTGACCCAAACCCATTGGATGACGTGGAGGGTAGGGTTGGAATCTTTACACATGGACCTAGCTACCATGACCCAAGAGTCCTCCTGAAAGTCATCGGAGGTGGACGGAAAACGGAGCACAAGGTCGTCCAGTCTACAGCTTACATACCAGGCATTACTTAGAGTTTCTGGTTGTTTGTTTGATTTAATTGGTGTTTAGCCACGTGTAATTAGCCGTTAATAACCGTTAGGCACTTGTGTAAATAGCCTACCTCTCATTCATAGTCTATATATAGTTGATTCATGCATTGTAAAGAGCTATTGATTGTTGAATAAAAATTCCAAAATTTCAGAAATTTTCAAGTGTTTGAAACTTTCTTCAATTGCTTGCAATTGGGTTACTTGGGCCAGTTTGCCCTTCATTGATTGTGCATCCTCTTGATCAGACCTTCAAGATTGCACTTCAATCTATCCAAGAACATTGATCGTTCCCTTGATTAATCAAAGGAATTCATCATTGTTGCGTTGAAAAGGGGCTTGGCAGTCCAACCCTTGACAAAGCACTGTGTTCAGTCTTGGAATATCCTCCATATATTTTCGTGTGTTCAATCCATTCCCATACATTGCTTGGCGTGTTTGGATCAATTGGTATCAGAGCAAGGACGTGTAGGGCTTGAATTTCATCCTCATTCATTGGTGAAGACGAATTCTTTGCTTAAACAGTCAGAGGAATCAAGAATTCAGAGAACTAGGGCGATTTTTGTTCGTGTTCAATTTCAGTGGCGAATCTCCATCAATTTCGGTTGTTTCCTTTCTTTTTGTTTAATTACTTTGTTAATTAGTGTTCCTGCATACAATTCGTTGCATTTCCATCACATTTGTTTGATCATTGTGCATACATCAAGCTGATATTCACGAAATTGTCAGAAAACCCTAAAGAACTCAGTTCTTGAATGAGTTTCTGCATTTTGGTGATTTCATTCGTGATTTCTGTATAAAAATTCAATTGATTAAATTTCATTTGGTAAATAAAAGATTGCATTCACGTTTCATTGTATTTTGCGTGCAATTTGATTGTAATTGTGGCTGTATACTGCAAACCATCACAGAAGAACACTTCTTCAAATCTGATTTGTGTGACATTGCAATTTGTGATTTTATTTTGCATATCTGTCTAAATTTCATTTTGAATTAGTTAAAATAGAGTTATATTTACATTGTCATTGCATTTTTGATTTCAAATTATTAGTGATTGTGGCTATACATTGCATATCATCACAGCAATCACTTTGCTGTTCTGATTTGGGCAATATTGATAGTCATAGCTGATCTTTTCATACCACCTCATGCATATTTGATTATAATCAACAATAACTAAGGCATTTGCATTTAACAAACCATATAAAGAACAAGTAATTGCTGTTCATTCATTGCAAGGAAAGCTGCACAGAACACCATTATTAAAATCTGAGTTCCTGTTGTAAAAACAGAACCATTGTGCATTCATTCTTAATTCTTGCATATTTGGTTGTCATACATTGTTAAATAACAAATTCAAGTTAGCAAATTAATTGAAAGTGCAAGGTGATTGTTTTTGTTTCAGTTTAAAGCAAATTGTGCACAAAACACCATTGTTCCAATTTGATTTCTGTTGCAAAACAGAACAAGCGCTGCACCAATTCTTTCTTTTGCATGTTTGTCTAAAAAATCAACCATTCATTATAATTGCAAAGTATTTACTGCTATTTGCGTTCAAAGAAAATTTGTGTACAAAAATTTTCAGAACACCACAGTTACTGTTGAAACAGAACAGTGTTGCTGCATTTCATCCCATTGCTGCATTCATTCCCTATTTGCATATTTGTGTATATTGTGTTGCATTCATATAGATCATCATGAATATGGACGAGAAATTTGATGCTTTAGTAAATATGGTCACTCAATTGAGTTTAACTGTTAATGAGCTTAAGCACACCACATTCCCATACCCACAGCAACCACCACACCAAGACCTTAACATTAAGGCTACAAAGGAAGACAAGACTATAAGGGTTGATATACATGAATTTGATGGCACATCTCATGATCCGGAGGTGTACATTGAATGGGAGAAAAGCGTAGAACGTTATTTTGAATTGAGAGCAACCCACCCAGCCCATCAGTATAAGGTTGCAAAGGTAAAATTAACAAGGCTAGCTGCAACTTGGCTTGAAGGAATTCAAAGGCAAAGAGCACGTAAGGATAAGCCTAAGATTCACTCATGGGAGAAATTTAGGAAACACCTTAGGAGAAAATACATTCCCAGCAATTACAAGAAGATTGAGGTGATGAAGAACCTTACCTATGAAGGAACTTGCAATAGTGCCCTAATATTGGAGAAATCAGCAAGGAGGAGAGCTGCACCTGCACACACCTTCAACAAAGCACGAGAAACCAATAGCTACAAATTGGATACACATACCCCTGCTGACAGTAAAGGACCTGTTGCACAGCACTCCTCTAAAGTTGGGGAAACACAACAGCATGCACCCATTGTTAAGACTATACATGTTGATAATGTTGAAATAAACAACCCGCCCTTGCAAGCTTCATCTACATGTGTTGATAATGTTGAGATGAATGGGTTTTATTTCATAGAAGATGAGATTACACAACTTTCTAACAATAGGAGTGCACAACCCCACCTTGCATCAATTAGTCCTTACATAGCGAGACAACTCACAGCAAAGGAAAAGGAAGTGAACCCTAAGGATGTCATACCTCCTACACAGACCACGCAAACACCTACGCATTTATTAGGAAGGAAGGAGTATGATGATAAAGATGATAATGCTAGACACATAACCAAGCTACCCTTCTATGAGACCATTACATTACATAAAATACCTCAAGGCATGAACTCCAAACTAACCTTCATGCATGTATTCTGTGTTGATATTCATGGAGGATTTGCACATAGTGGATATCCTACTCTGCATTCTAAATACTTTCCATTTGCATGCATCTATGGCTTTAATCATTGGAATACTACTACCTTAGTTTATTTACTTGTGCAGGACAAAAGTACATGGAACACAAGGAAGCAATTAGACACAGCTCTGATTCAGACAGCAGCGGATGCACACACTGTTGATGCAGCCAGCAGCCATGATGTTTCACCCTACCACACGAACTTAGAATTGAGGACAATTCTTTTTCAAGAAGGGGGGATTGAGCCATATCAGCTAGGCTCACATGAAGGCATCAACGAAGACTCAAGAAGCAACAGCAAGCTAAGGAACAACATCAACAAAAACAACAAAGAACACATTAATGTTCCTGTTGAAGAAATTGATCATGCTGCATTTGGTTCTGTTTTAAGGACATTATCAATGAGTATTGATGATCAAAATTCAGACCAAGACAAGCCAAGAGACAATGAGCTAATTATAGAAAGCCAAACAATAAGGAGCATACAAGTAAAGCCAACAACAAGGACAAAACAATCAAGATTAGACCAGCAGACACTGACCAGCGACCAGGCTACCTTGACAAGCCCGCCCAGATGCAATCCGAGCCCAAGTGATGACGTGGAGGACATAATTGGAATCTCCACACTAGGACCTAGCCATCATGGTCAAAGGGTCCTACGCATGATCATTGGAAGCACATGGAAAAGTGATGCAAAGGTCGCACAGCCAACATGGTCAATAAGCTCAAACATGCAACAGCTTCTGACCACTGAGCAGGCCACCTTGGTAAGCTCGCCCAGACGTGACCCAAACCCATTGGATGACGTGGAGGGTAGGGTTGGAATCTTTACACATGGACCTAGCTACCATGACCCAAGAGTCCTCCTGAAAGTCATCGGAGGTGGACGGAAAACGGAGCACAAGGTCGTCCAGTCTACAGCTTACATACCAGGCATTACTTAGAGTTTCTGGTTGTTTGTTTGATTTAATTGGTGTTTAGCCACGTGTAATTAGCCGTTAATAACCGTTAGGCACTTGTGTAAATAGCCTACCTCTCATTCATAGTCTATATATAGTTGATTCATGCATTGTAAAGAGCTATTGATTGTTGAATAAAAATTCCAAAATTTCAGAAATTTTCAAGTGTTTGAAACTTTCTTCAATTGCTTGCAATTGGGTTACTTGGGCCAGTTTGCCCTTCATTGATTGTGCATCCTCTTGATCAGACCTTCAAGATTGCACTTCAATCTATCCAAGAACATTGATCGTTTCCTTGATTAATCAAAGGAATTCATCATTGTTGCGTTGAAAAGGGGCTTGGCAGTCCAACCCTTGACAAAGCACTGTGTTCAGTCTTGGAATATCCTCCATATATTTTCGTGTGTTCAATCCATTCCCATACATTGCTTGGCGTGTTTGGATCAATTCTTCATCGTTCATTCTTCACTGATCATTGATCCTTGTTCATTCTTCATCGTTCAATGTTCATTATTCATTGATCCTTGTTCATTCTTCATCGTTCAATGTTTATTATTCATTGATCCTTGTTCATTCTTCATCCTTCAGTCTTCATTGATCATTGATCCTTTTTCATTGTTCGTCGTTCGTTCTTCATTGATGATTGATCCTTGTTTATTCTTCATCGCTCAATCATCATTGATCATTGATCGTTGTTCATTCTTCATTGATCATTGATCCTTGTTCATTCTTCATCGTTCATTCTTCATTGATCATTGATGCTTGTTCATTCTTCATCGTTCATTCTTCATTTTTCATTCATCCTTGTTCATTCTTCATCGCTCATTCTTCATTGATCATTTATCCTTGTTCATTCTTCATCGTTCATTGTTCATTGATCAAATATCCTTGTTCATTCTTCATCGTTCATTCATCATTGATCATTGATCCTTATTCATTCTTTATCGTTCATTCATCATTGATCATTGATCCTTATTCATTCTTCATCGTTCGTTCTTCATTAATCATTGATCCTTGTTCATTCTTCATCGTTCATTCTTCACTGATCATTGATCCTTGTTCATTCTTCATCGTTCATTATTCAGTGATCATTGATCCTTGTTCATTCTTCATCGTTCATTAATCATTGATCATTGATCCTTATTCATTCTTCATTGTTCATTGTTCATTGATCATTGATCCTTGTTCATTCTTCATCGTTCATTCATCATTGATCATTGATCCTTATTCATTCTTCATCGTTCATTCTTCATAAATCATTGATTCTTGTTCATTCTTGATACAAATATAGTATCAAAGGTTGGGAACAACACTAAGGGCAGGAGGGAACAAGACAATGCATTGGACTTGTCACCTACGCCAAATGCACATGAGACAAAAGGAACACATAAGAATACTGCCCAACAAGCAAGGATGGACTCAAGAACACATATCAAGACCCAAGAAACCCAACACAATACAGAAGTCAATAGCAAGGACTTGGAAGGACAAACAGACGCCAAAATCAGAGCATCAGAATCACCTGGCAAACAGCAGACCTTGGTGAACCGGCTGGAACCAGACCGGGAACAACTGGACCGGGGAGAAGGCTGGGATGGCACCTCACCACATGGGCCAAGCCACCAAGGACCAAGGGTAGTCCTGATAGTACACCAAGAAGCCAGTGGAACAGCCTAAAGGAAGCCCAGTCGCAAAATATTGTAAAGTCTGAAAAATGACTAAGTGTTGAAGTTTCTGTTTTGCGTTTGATTATTAGTTATTGTTAGTTAGTCCACGTGTATTAGGCATATGAGTATTGTAACGGCTAGTTTAGTTTGCAAAGTCTATATATACATAGACTCCCTTTGTAAAAGACACGT
The DNA here is from genome assembly GCF_026212465.1 of Amaranthus tricolor. Classification (NCBI taxonomy): domain Eukaryota; kingdom Viridiplantae; phylum Streptophyta; class Magnoliopsida; order Caryophyllales; family Amaranthaceae; genus Amaranthus; species Amaranthus tricolor. Next base: position 27,280,785 of record NC_080056.1, on the reverse strand, counting down.
TTGGATTCATGTTCTAATTCAATATACTTGAGGTATTTCAGAAAAAGGATTTTTCTGATTTTCGAAGTTTGTTTACAAACTTCACTGAAGGTTGTGGAACAACCTTCTGGCTGGAGAGATTAAGAGTGACGGAGTGACTTTGATTCTCAAAAGCATCTTGCATTCAAGGACTTGTAATCCTTGTTTCGTTATCATCATTCGTGTGTTCATCAGAGTGTCATCGCATTGAACCCTCACCCATCAGAAAATCAAGAAAAGCGTTCTTGTTCTAAGTGTGGACTGTGCGAGTTGTTTGATTGATTTTGGGATGTTTGAATGTGCCCCTGAGTGAATTAATCATCACATTGTAATCCTTGCATCCCAAAGAACAATTCCACCCCCAAACTCGCATCAATTCTTCATCGTTCATTCTTCATTGATCATTGATCCTTATTCATTCTTCATCGTTCGTTCTTCATTGATCATTGATCCTTGTTCATTCTTCATCGTTTATTCTTCACTGATCATTGATCCTTGTTCATTCTTCATCGTTCATTCATCATTGATCATTGATCCTTATTCATTCTTCATCGTTCATTCTTCATTGATAATGCATCCTAGTTCATTGTTCATCTTTTATTCTTCAATGATCATTGATCCTTGTTCATTGTGCATCGTTCATTCTTCAATGGTCATTGAAACTTGTTCATTCTTCATCGTTCATTCTTCAATGATCATTGATCCTTTTTCATTGTTCATCATTTATTCTTTTATGATTATTGATCGTTGTTCATTCTTCATCGTTCATTCTTCATTCATCATTGGTCCTTGTTCATTCTTCATCATTCATTCCTCATTGATCATTGATCCTTGTTCATTCTTCATCGTTCATTCTTCATTGATCAATAATTCTTGTTCATTCTTCATAGTTCATTGTTCATTGATCGTTGATCCTTGTTCATTCTTCATCGTTCATTCATCATTGATCATTGATCCTTGTTCATTCTTCATCGTTCATTCTTCATTGATCATTGATTCTTGTTCATTGTTCATAGTTCATTGTTCATTGATCATTGATCCTTGTTCATTCTTAATCGTTCATTCATCATTGATCATTGATGCTTGTTCATTCTTTATAGTTCATTGTTCATTGATCATTGACCCTTGTTCATTCTTCATCGTTCATTCATCATTGATCATTGATCATTATTCATTCTTCATCGTTCATTCTTCATTGATCATTGATCCTTGTTCATTCTTCATTGTCCGTTCTTCATTGATCATTGATCCTTGTTCATTCTTCATCGTTCATTCTTCATTGATCATTGATCCTTGTTCATTGTTCATCGTTCATTCATCATTGATCATTGATCCTTGTTCATTCTTCATCGTTCATTCTTCATTGATCATCGATCCTTGTTCATTCTTCATCGTTCATTCATCATTGATCATTGATCTTTATTCATTCTTCATCGTTCATTCTTCATTCATCATTGGTCCTTGTTCATTCTTCATCATTCATTCTTCATTGATCATTGATCCTTGTTCATTCTTCATCGTTCATTCTTCATTGATCATTAATGTTTGTTCATTCTTCATAGTTCATTGTTCATTGATCGTTGATCCTTGTTCATTCTTCATCGTTCATTCATCATTGATCATTGATCCTTGTTCATTCTTCATCGTTCATTCTTCATTGATCATTGATCCTTGTTCATTCTTCATCTTTCATTCTTCATTGATCATCGATCCTTGTTCATTCTTCATCGTTCATTCATCATTGATCATTGATCCTTATTCATTCTTCATCGTTCATTCATCATTGATCATTGATGCTTGTTCATTCTTTATAGTTCATTGTTCATTGATCATTGATCGTTGTTCATTCTTCATCGTTCATTCATCATTGATCATTGATCATTATTCATTCTTCATCGTTCATTCTTCATTTGTCATTGATCCTTGTTCATTCTTCATCGTTCGTTCTTCATTGATCATTGATCCTTGTTCATTCTTCATCGTTCATTCTTCATTGATCATTGATGCTTATTCTTTCTTCGTAGTTCATTGTTAATTGATCATTGATCCTTGTTCATTCTTCATCGTTCATTCATCATTGATCATTGATACTTGTTCATTCTTCATTGATCATTGATCCTTGTTCCTTCTTCATCGTTTATTCATCATTGATCATTGATGCTTGTTCATTCTTCATAGTTCATTGTTCATAGATCATTGATCCTTTTTCATTCTTCATCGTTCATTCTTCATTGATCCTTGTTCATTCTTCATCGTTCATTCTTCACTGATCACTGATCCTTGTTCATTCTTCATCGTTCAATGTTCATTATTCATTGATCCTTGTTAATTCTTCATCGTTCATTCATCATTGATCATTGATCCTTGTTCATTCTTCATCGTTCATTGTTCATTGATCATTGATCCTTGTTCATTCTTAATCGTTCATTCATCATTGATCATTGATGCTTATTCATTCTTCATCGTTCATTCTTCATTGATCATTGATCCTTGTTCATCCTTCATAGTTCATTGTTGATTGATCGTTGATCCTTGTTCATTCTTCATCGTTCATTCATCATTGATCATTGATCCTTGTTCATTCTTCATCGTTCATTCTTCATTGATCATTGATCCTTGTTCATTCTTCATCCTTCAATGTTCATTATTCATTGATCCTTTATCATTCTTCATCGTTCATTCTTCATTGATCATTGATCCTTTTTCATTCTTCATCGTTCATTCTTCATTGATCATTGATCCTTGTTCATTCTTCATCGTTCATTAATCATTGATCATTGATCCATGTTCATTCTTCATCGTTCATTCTTCATTGATCATTGATCCTTGTTCATTCCTCATCGTTCATTCATCATTGATCATTGATCCTTGTTCATTCTTCATCGTTCATTCTTCATTGATTATTGATCCTTGTTCATTATTCATCGTTCATTCTTCATTGATCATTGATCCTTGTTCATTCTTCATCGTTCATTCTTCATGGATTGTTCATGCTTGTTAGTTCTTCATAGTTCATTGTTCATTGATCATTGATCCTTGTTTATTCTTCATCGTTCATTAATCATTGATCATTGATCCATGTTCATTCTTCATCGTTCATTCTTCATTGATCATTGATCCTTGTTCATTCTTCATCGTTCATTCATCATTGATCATTGATCCTTGTTCATTCTTAATCGTTCATTCATCATTGATCATTGATGCTTGTTCATTCTTTATAGTTCATTGTTCATTGATCATTGAACCTTGTTCATTCTTCATCGTTCATTCATCATTGATCATTGATCATTATTCATTCTTCATCGTTCATTCTTCATTTGTCATTGATCCTTGTTCATTCTTCATCGTTCGTTCTTCATTGATCATTGATCCTTGTTCATTCTTCATCGTTCATTCTTCATTGATCATTGATGCTTATTCATTCTTCGTAGTTCATTGTTCATTGATCATTGATCCTTGTTCATTCTTCATCGTTCATTCATCATTGATCAATGATACTTGTTCATTCTTCATTGATCATTGATCCTTGTTCCTTGTTCATCGTTTATTCATCATTGATCATTGATGCTTGTTCATTCTTCATAGTTCATTGTTCATAGATCATTGATCCTTTTTCATTCTTCATCGTTCATTCTTCATTGATCCTTGTTCATTCTTCATCGTTCATTCTTCACTGATCATTGATCCTTGTTCATTCTTCATCGTTCAATGTTCATTATTCATTGATCCTTGTTCATTCTTCATCGTTCATTCATCATTGATCCTTGTTCATTCTTCATCGTTCATTGTTCATTGATCATTGATCCTTGTTCATTCTTAATCGTTCATTCATCATTGATCATTGATGCTTATTCATTCTTCATCGTTCATTCTTCATTGATCATTGATCCTTGTTCATCCTTCATCGTTCATTCTTCATTGATCATTGATCCTTGTGCATTCTTCATCGTTCATTCTTCATTGATCATTGATCCTTGTTCATTCTTCATCGTTCATTCTTCATGGATTGTTCATGCTTGTTAGTTCTTCATAGTTCATTGTTCATTGATCATTGATCCTTGTTCATTCTTCATCGTTCATTAATCATTGATCATTGATCCATGTTCATTCTTCGTCGTTCATTCTTCATTGATCATTGATCCTTGTTCATTCTTCATCGTTCATTCATCATTGATCATTGATCCTTGTTCATTCTTCATCGTTCATTCTTCATTGATCATTGATCCTTGTTCATTCTTCATCGTTCGTTCTTCCTTGATCATTGATCCTTGTTCATTCTTCATCGTTCATTCTTCACTGATCATTGATCCTTGTTCATTCTTCATCGTTCATTCATCATTGATCATTGATCCTTATTCATTCTTCATCGTTCATTCTTCATTGATCATTGATCCTTGTTCATTCTTCATCGTTCATTCTTCATTGATCATTGATCCTTGTTCATTCTTCATCGTTCGTTCTTCCTTGATCATTGATCCTTGTTCATTCTTCATCGTTCATGCTTCACTGATCATTGATCCTTGTTCATTCTTCATCGTTCATTCATCATTGATCATTGATCCTTATTCATTCTTCATCGTTCATTCTTCATTGATCATTGATACTTGTTCATTCTTCATCGTTCGTTCTTCATTGATCATTGATCCTTGTTCATTCTTCATCGTTCATTCTTCATTGATCATTGATCCTTGTTCATTCTTCATCGTTCATTCTTCATTGATCATTGATCCTTGTTCATTCTTCATCATTCATTCATCATTGATCATTGATCCTTGTTCATTCTTCATCGTTCATTCTTCATTGATCATCAATCCTTGTTCATTCTTCATCGTTCATTCATCATTGATCATTGATCCTTTTTCATTCTTCATCGTTCATTCTTCATTGATCATTGATCCTTGTTCATTCTTCATCATTCATTCTTCATTGATCATTGATCCTTGTTCATTCTTCGTCATTCATTCTTCATTGATCATTAATGCTTGTTCATTCTTCATAGTTCATTGTTCATTGATCGTTGATCCTTGTGCATTCTTCATCGTTTATTCATCATTGATCATTGATCCTTGTTCATTCTTCATCGTTCATTATTCAGTGATCATTGATCCTTGTTCATTCTTCATCGTTCATTCATCATTGATCATTGATCCTTGTTCATTCTTCATCGTTCATTCTTCATTGATCATTGATCCTTGTTCATTCTTCATCGTTCGTTCTTCCTTGATCATTGATCCTTGTTCATTCTTCATCGTTCATTCTTCACTGATCATTGATCCTTGTTCATTCTTCATCGTTCATTCATCATTGATCATTGATCCTTATTCATTCTTCATCGTTCATTCTTTATTGATCATTGATCCTTGTTCATTCTTCATCGTTCGTTCTTCATTGATCATTGATCCTTGTTCATTCGTCATCGTTCATTCTTCATTGATCATTGATCCTTGTTCATTCTTCATCGTTCATTCTTCATTGATCATTGATCCTTGTTCATTCTTCATCGTTCGTTCTTCCTTGATCATTGATCCTTGTTCATTCTTCATCGTTCATTCTTCACTGATCATTGATCCTTGTTCATTCTTCATCGTTCATTCATCATTGATCATTGATCCTTATTCATTCTTCATCGTTCATTCTTTATTGATCATTGATCCTTGTTCATTCTTCATCGTTCGTTCTTCATTGATCATTGATCCTTGTTCATTCTTCATCGTTCATTCTTCATTGATCATTGATCCTTGTTCATTCTTCATTGTTCATTCTTCATTGATCATTGATCCTTGTTCATTCTTCATCATTCATTCTTCATTGATCATTGATCCTTGTTCATTCTTCGTCATTCATTCATCATTGATCATTAATGCTTGTTCATTCTTCATAGTTCATTGTTCATTGATCGTTAATCCTTGTTCATTCTTCATCGTTTATTCATCATTGATCATTGATCCTTGTTCATTCTTCATCGTTCATTCATCATTGATCATTGATACTTGTTCATTCTTCATTGATCATTGATCCTTGTTCATTCTTCATCGTTCATTCATCATTGATCATTGATCCTTATTCATTCTTCATCGTTCATTCTTTATTGATCATTGATCCTTGTTCATTCTTCATCGTTCGTTCTTCATTGATCATTGATCCTTGTTCATTCGTCATCGTTCATTCTTCATTGATCATTGATCCTTGTTCATTCTTCATCGTTCATTCTTCATTGATCATTGATCCTTGTTCATTCTTCATCATTCATTCTTCATTGATCATTGATCCTTGTTCATTCTTCGTCATTCATTCTTCATTGATCATTAATGCTTGTTCATTCTTCATAGTTCATTGTTCATTGATCGTTGATCCTTGTTCATTCTTCATCGTTTATTCATCATTGATCATTGATCCTTGTTCATTCTTCATCGTTCATTCATCATTGATCATTGATACTTGTTCATTCTTCATTGATCATTGATCCTTGTTCATTCTTCATCGTTCGTTCTTCCTTGATCATTGATCCTTGTTCATTCTTCATCGTTCATTCTTCACTGATCATTGATCCTTGTTCATTCTTCATCGTTCATTCATCATTGATCATTGATCCTTATTCATTCTTCATCGTTCATTCTTCATTGATCATTGATCCTTGTTCATTCTTCATCTTTCGTTCTTCATTGATCATTGATCCTTGTTCATTCTTCATCGTTCATTCTTCATTGATCATTGATCCTTGTTCATTCTTCATCGTTCATTCATCATTGATCATTGATACTTGTTCATTCTTCATTGATCATTGATCCTTGTTCATTCTTCATCGTTCGTTCTTCCTTGATCATTGATCCTTGTTCATTCTTCATCGTTCATGCTTCACTGATCATTTGATGTATGTGTGCGTGGTGAATGCAATGGAATGGATTGGACACGAAGATATATGGAGGATATTCCAAGACTGAACACAGTGCTTTGTCAAGGGTTGGACTGCCAAGCCCCTTTTCAACGCAACAATGACAAATTCCTTTGATTAATCAAGGGAATGATCAATGTTCTTGGATAGGTTGAAGTGCAATCTTGAAGACTGATCAAGAGGATGCACGTTCAATGGAGGGCAAGGCCCAAGTAACCCAATTGCAAGCAATTGAAGAAAAATTCAAACACTTGAAGTTTTCTGAAATTTGGAATTTTATTCAATGATCAACGTCCATTACAATGCATGAATCAACTATATATAGAGCTAGGAATGAAAGGTAGGCTATTTACACGAATGCCTAACGGTCATTAACGGTCATATACAAACACGTGCTATACACACGCCTAAAATAGAACAATAGAACTATGCAACAGCTTATTCGCAAATCTTTCAACTGGGCGACCTTGGGCTCTGTTTTCAGTCCACCTCCGATGACTTCCAGGAGGGCTCTTGGGTCATGGTAGCTAGACCCATGTGTAGAGATTCCAGATCTACCTTCCACGTCATCCAATGGGCTCGGTTCACGTCTGGGCGGGCTTGCCAAGGTGGCTTGGTCAGTGGTCAGAAGCTGCTGGTTTTGGCTTGCTGTCCATGATGACTGTGCGACCTTTGCCTTACCTTTCCATGTGCTTCCAATGATTATTAGTAGGACTCTTGGACCTTGATAGCAAGTTCCATGTGTAGAGATTCCAAATATGCCCTCCACCTCATCCCATGGGCTTAGGGTTCGTCTGGGTAGGCCCACCAAGGTGGTCTGGTCAGTGGAGCAGGTCAGCAACTTCTGATGGTCCGTATGCTTCTGTTCTTGGATTGTTGCTAGGCTCTTCTGTTGTTTTGATGATTTATACGATTGTATTTGTTCTAAATCATCATTGCTTTGATTGTCTTGGAATGAATAAAGTTCTTTGCTCATCATTGTTAATGGTCTTAATGCAAACCCATTTATGAAAACAAAATGATGAAGGAAATTAGTGTTGTTGTCCTTTGGGTCCTTTGGGTCATGGTTGCTATCTCCATATGAGCCTAGCTGACTTGGCTCAATCCCCCCTTCTTGAAAAAGAATTGTCCTCAATTCCAAGTCCATGAGATAGGGTGCTAAGTCCTCAATGTTGAATGTGAGTGAGACACCATAGTTGCTGTGCAGATCAACAATGTATGCATCTGCTACTGCCTGAACCTGAACATGTATGTGCTGGGTTATGGCTATTTGCTTCTTTGCATTCCATGGACTTTTGTCCTTATGCTTCCTGAGGTGAGAAAAGCTCCTTTGCTTGAGTAGAATCCATGCAAATTCACCAAGTTGCATCAACTTGCTCTGCTTCAGTTCCTTGTTTACTCTGTGCTGGTGTCTTGCTTTTGTTTTGTGCAGCTTCTTATGCATTGGTTTGTGTTTTTTTCGGAAGTACTCATCATGCTTATGAACATTAGTGTTATATCTGTGCAAAACAAGAAGATCAATTAGTAAAAGATCATGAGCAACAATTGAAAACCTCTTAATAATAGGTTTAACTTCCTTGGACAGCTTAGACCAACAATGATTTTCTGGTTTCTTCTTTCCCACACATCTTTTTTTATTTATTAAGTGCATAGGTTGCTTGGTCTTGGAAGTAGGTACAGCTTTGTGAGGGGATAAAGGAATTAATTCTTTCATCTTACCCTCATGCCTTTCTTCCTCTTCAGGGTATACTTTGAAATGCCCATGGTCACAACACTTAGACCAAACCACATCCTTGATTGGTGTGACACTCTTGCTATTGGACTCGTTGCTACTGGTTTTAATGGAGGTATTAGTAGTGATCACATTCCTAATATTCAAAGGCTGCTGGTTGCTTTTATGCATAGATGATTCATTGGTTTGTGCAACAAGTTGTGAAGTGCTTTTCTTTGAGTATTGCTCTAATAGTAATGCATGATCATTAGCTAAGGCTACTGTTTTGTTGCCTTGAGTGAGTGTGCTCCATTGTATAGGCAATTGCTGTGTGTAATTACTAGGCACATACTTTCTCCTCATTTTTTTCTTAAGGTTCTCCCAAGAATTCACTTTTTTCTTTCCATTCCTAAGCCTTTGCCTTTGAACTCCTTCTAACCATATGGCAGCTAGTTTGGTGAGTTTCACCTTTGCAATCTTGTATTGATGGTCTGGGTGGGTAGCCTTATATTCAAAGTATCGTTCTACCCCTTCCTCCCATTCAATGTATTCCTCAGGGTCATATGAGGTTCCATCAAACTCATGCATACCAACCCTCATGGATTTGTCTTCCCTTGTAGCCTCAATATTAGGGTCTTGGTGTAGGTGTTGTGGTAGTGTAGCATTTTTCAATTCTGTGACGGCCAAGCTTAATTGAGTGACCATGTTAACTAGTGCATCAAATTTATCATTGTTATCCATAATGACTTATGTGAATGCAGACACAGACAAATATGCAAAGAAGGAAGTGAATGCAGCAAGACTATTCTGTGCACAGCAGCAATCAGATTTTGAACATTCTGTATTCTGTGCAAGATGTAATGAACAACAACAATCACTTTATGTTCTTTGAATGAATTTTCTAATGTGAATTCTTAGTTATTTGTTTATTGAGGTTAGATATGCAAGAATCAAACAGCAAGTCCTAAAGTAGAAAAGAATGCAGCAGGTTCCCTCTGATCACAACACATTCAGATTCCAAATGATCTGAATTCTGTGCACCAAACAGCAAAAATTCAATTTGTACTTAGAATGAAGTGCAATGCTAATGTAAAGTCCTGATTATTAAAGACATAATCATGCAATAAAGAGAAGAAAACAACAATAATATTGCAAAATCAATGACAGCAAATTAGAAAAAATCAGATTCTTTAAGAACCTGTACTTTGTGCACACAACAGCAAAATCTACTTGTACTTAGAATTAAATGAAATACTAATGTAAATCCCTATTTTATCTAAGTAATGAAGACAACAAATGCATAAAATCAAAGAAAACAACAATGAAGAACAAAACACTTGATCAAAACAGAATAGTTTCTTAGTATTCTGATTTTTTGTGATTGAATGCAGTGTGCAATCTCAATAAGAATCGAGTTGCACGTGGAATAAAACGAAAATTAATTGAAAACCTCTATTTTATATGATTATTAAAGACAAAAAATGTAGAAAAGAAAAGAAACACAACTATGAAAGCAAAACACTTAATCAAAACAGAACAATTTCTTAAAATCTGATTTTTGTGGCTATTATGCAATGTGCAATCTTAATGAAAACCAATTTGCACGAAATTTTAAGTGAAATGTGATTGCAAACCTTTATTTTATCAAATCAAAATGAAAAGTGATAACAAAAAGAGCAGAAATATCACCAAAGATCAACAGATCAGAATCTTGAATTTTCAAGATCCTGTTCAGCAGTCTGTACAAACACTTGCGCCAAATTTTGCACACAACGTGAAATCCAATCTTTCTTTCAAGAACTCAAAGTTAAGACACTAACCTTGATTGCTCTAAAAGGATTTGATGAAATTCAACGTCTACAAAAAGATATGCATAAAATTCTCACCAGACAGATTGTAGGATTCAATTCAGAATGAAGCAAAGCCTTTCTTGATTTTCCGGCCTCCACAAGTGCTCTTGCCCTCTTCGTGAACCGTGCTCTGACACCAATTGATGTATGTGTGCGTGGTGAATGCAATGGAATGGATTGGACACGAAGATATATGGAGGATATTCCAAGACTGAACACAGTGCTTTGTCAAGGGTTGGACTGCCAAGCCCCTTTTCAACGCAACAATGACAAATTCCTTTGATTAATCAAGGGAATGATCAATGTTCTTGGATAGGTTGAAGTGCAATCTTGAAGACTGATCAAGAGGATGCACGTTCAATGGAGGGCAAGCTGGCCCAAGTAACCCAATTGCAAGCAATTGAAGAAAAATTCAAACACTTGAAGTTTTCTGAAATTTGGAATTTTATTCAATGATCAACGTCCATTACAATGCATGAATCAACTATATATAGAGCTAGGAATGAAAGGTAGGCTATTTACACGAATGCCTAACGGTCATTAACGGTCATATACAAACACGTGCTATACACACGCCTAAAATAGAACAATAGAACTATGCAACAGCTTATTCGCAAATCTTTCAACTGGGCGACCTTGGGCTCTGTTTTCAGTCCACCTCCGATGACTTCCAGGAGGGCTCTTGGGTCATGGTAGCTAGACCCATGTGTAGAGATTCCAGATCTACCTTCCACGTCATCCAATGGGCTCGGTTCACGTCTGGGCGGGCTTGCCAAGGTGGCTTGGTCAGTGGTCAGAAGCTGCTGGTTTTGGCTTGCTGTCCATGATGACTGTGCGACCTTTGCCTTACCTTTCCATGTGCTTCCAATGATTATTAGTAGGACTCTTGGACCTTGATAGCAAGTTCCATGTGTAGAGATTCCAAATATGCCCTCCACCTCATCCCATGGGCTTAGGGTTCGTCTGGGTAGGCCCACCAAGGTGGTCTGGTCAGTGGAGCAGGTCAGCAACTTCTGATGGTCCGTATGCTTCTGTTCTTGGATTGTTGCTAGGCTCTTCTGTTGTTTTGATGATTTATACGATTGTATTTGTTCTAAATCATCATTGCTTTGATTGTCTTGGAATGAATAAAGTTCTTTGCTCATCATTGTTAATGGTCTTAATGCAAACCCATTTATGAAAACAGAATGATGAAGGAAATTAGTGTTGTTGTCCTTTGGGTCCTTTGGGTCATGGTTGCTATCTCCATATGAGCCTAGCTGACTTGGCTCATCATTGATCCTTGTTCATTCTTCATCGTTCATTCATCATTGATCATTGATCCTTATTCATTCTTCATCGTTCATTCTTCATTGATCATTGATACTTGTTCATTCTTCATCGTTCGTTCTTCATTGATCATTGATCCTTGTTCATTCTTCATCGTTCATTCTTTATTGATCATTGATCCTTGTTCATTCTTCATCGTTCATTCTTCATTGATCATTGATCCTTGTTCATTCTTCATCATTCATTCATCATTGATCATTGATCCTTGTTCATTCTTCATCGTTCATTCTTCATTGATCATCGATCCTTGTTCATTCTTCATCGTTCATTCATTATTGATCATTGATCCTTTTTCATTCTTCATCGTTCATTCTTCATTGATCATTGATCCTTGTTCATTCTTCATCATTCATTCTTCATTGATTATTGATCCTTGTTCATTCTTCGTCATTCATTCTTCATTGATCATTAATGCTTGTTCATTCTTCATAGTTCATTGTTCATTGATCGTTGATCCTTGTGCATTCTTCATCGTTTATTCATCATTGATCATTGATCCTTGTTCATTCTTCATCGTTCATTCATCATTGATCATTGATACTTGTTCATTCTTCATTGATCATTGATCCTTGTTCATTCTTCATCGTTCGTTCTTCCTTGATCATTGATCCTTGTTCATTCTTCATCGTTCATTCTTCACTGATCATTGATCCTTGTTCATTCTTCATCGTTCATTCATCATTGATCATTGATCCTTATTCATTCTTCATCGTTCATTCTTTATTGATCATTGATCCTTGTTCATTCTTCATCGTTCGTTCTTCATTGATCATTGATCCTTGTTCATTCTTCGTCGTTCATTTCTTCATTGATCATTGATCCTTGTTCATTCTTCATTGTTCATTCTTCATTGATCATTGATCCTTGTTCATTCTTCATCATTCATTCTTCATTGATCATTGATCCTTGTTCATTCTTCGTCATTCATTCTTCATTGATCATTAATGCTTGTTCATTCTTCATAGTTCATTGTTCATTGATCGTTGATCCTTGTTCATTCTTCATCGTTTATTCATCATTGATCATTGATCCTTGTTCATTCTTCATCGTTCATTCATCATTGATCATTGATACTTGTTCATTCTTCATTGATCATTGATCCTTGTTCATTCTTCATCGTTCATTCATCATTGATCATTGATCCTTATTCATTCTTCATCGTTCATTCTTTATTGATCATTGATCCTTGTTCATTCTTCATCGTTCGTTCTTCATTGATCATTGATCCTTGTTCATTCGTCATCGTTCATTCTTCATTGATCATTGATCCTTGTTCATTCTTCATCGTTCATTCTTCATTGATCATTGATCCTTGTTCATTCTTCATCATTCATTCTTCATTGATCATTGATCCTTGTTCATTCTTCGTCATTCATTCTTCATTGATCATTAATGCTTGTTCATTCTTCATAGTTCATTGTTCATTGATCGTTGATCCTTGTTCATTCTTCATCGTTTATTCATCATTGATCATTGATCCTTGTTCATTCTTCATCGTTCATTCATCATTGATCATTGATACTTGTTCATTCTTCATTGATCATTGATCCTTGTTCATTCTTCATCGTTCGTTCTTCCTTGATCATTGATCCTTGTTCATTCTTCATCGTTCATTCTTCACTGATCATTGATCCTTGTTCATTCTTCATCGTTCATTCATCATTGATCATTGATCCTTATTCATTCTTCATCGTTCATTCTTTATTGATCATTGATCCTTGTTCATTCTTCATCGTTCGTTCTTCATTGATCATTGATCCTTGTTCATTCTTCATCGTTCATTCTTCATTGATCATTGATCCTTGTTCATTCTTCATTGTTCATTCTTCATTGATCATTGATCCTTGTTCATTCTTCATCATTCATTCTTCATTGATCATTGATCCTTGTTCATTCTTCGTCATTCATTCTTCATTGATCATTAATGCTTGTTCATTCTTCATAGTTCATTGTTCATTGATCGTTGATCCTTGTTCATTCTTCATCGTTTATTCATCATTGATCATTGATCCTTGTTCATTCTTCATCATTCATTCATCATTGATCATTGATACTTGTTCATTCTTCATTGATCATTGATCCTTGTTCATTCTTCATCGTTCATTCATCATTGATCATTGATCCTTATTCATTCTTCATCGTTCATTCTTTATTGATCATTGATCCTTGTTCATTCTTCATCGTTCGTTCTTCATTGATCATTGATCCTTGTTCATTCGTCATCGTTCATTCTTCATTGATCATTGATCCTTGTTCATTCTTCATCGTTCATTCTTCATGGCAGTCCAATTCCAAACATTCAATTCCATGTGCCATTGTCTTGGAATATCCTTGAGTTCGTGAGTAAATCCAATTTGCGTGTTCAATTTCTTCATTAACCACGCATAATTGGATCAATTCTTCATCGTTCATTCTTCATTGATCATTGATCCTTGTTCATTCTTCATCGTTCATTCATCATTGATCATTGATCCTTGTTCATTCTTCATCGTTCATTCTTCATTGATCATCGATCCTTGTTCATTCTTCATCGTTCATTCATCATTGATCATTGATCCTTATTCATTCTTCATCGTTCATTCTTCATTCATCATTGGTCCTTGTTCATTCTTCATCATTCATTCTTCATTGATCATTGATCCTTGTTCATTCTTCATCGTTCATTCTTCATTGATCATTAATGTTTGTTCATTCTTCATAGTTCATTGTTCATTGATCGTTGATCCTTGTTCATTCTTCATCGTTCATTCATCATTGATCATTGATCCTTGTTCATTCTTCATCGTTCATTCTTCATTGATCATTGATCCTTGTTCATTCTTCATCGTTCATTCTTCATTGATCATTGATGCTTGTTCATTCTTTACAGTTCATTGTTCATTGATCATTGATCGTTGTTCATTCTTCATCGTTCATTCATCATTGAGCATTGATCATTATTCATTCTTCATCGTTCATTCTTCATTTGTCATTGATCCTTGTTCATTCTTCATCATTCGTTCTTCATTGATCATTGATCCTTGTTCATTCTTCATCGTTCATTCTTCATTGATCATTGATGCTTATTCATTCTTCGTAGTTCATTGTTCATTGATCATTGATCCTTGTTCATTCTTCATCGTTCATTCATCATTGATCATTGATACTTGTTCATTCTTCATTGATCATTGATCCTTGTTCCTTCTTCATCGTTTATTCATCATTGATCATTGATGCTTGTTCATTCTTCATAGTTCATTGTTCATAGATCAATGATCCTTTTTCATTCTTCATCGTTCATTCTTCATTGATCCTTGTTCATTCTTCATCGTTCATTCTTCACTGATCATTGATCCTTGTTCATTCTTCATCGTTCAATGTTCATTATTCATTGATCCTTGTTCATTCTTCATCGTTCATTCTTCATTGATCATTGATCCTTGTTCATTCTTCATCGTTCATTGTTCATTGATCATTGATCCTTGTTCATTCTTAATCGTTCATTCATCATTGATCATTGATGCTTATTCATTCTTCATCGTTCATTCTTCATTGATCATTGATCCTTGTTCATCCTTCATCGTTCATTCTTCATTGATCTGATCCTTGTGCATTCTTCATCGTTCATTCTTCATTGATCATTGATCCTTGTTCATTCTTCATCGTTTATTCTTCATGGATTGTTCATGCTTGTTAGTTCTTCATAGTTCATTGTTCATTGATCATTGATCCTTGTTCATTCTTCATCGTTCATTAATCATTGATCATTGATCCATGTTCATTCTTCATCGTTCATTCTTCATTGATCATTGATCCTTGTTCATTCTTCATCGTTCATTCATCATTGATGATTGATCCTTTGATGTATGTGTGCGTGGTGAATGCAATGGAATGGATTGGACACGAAGATATATGGAGGATATTCCAATACTGCTGGGCAGTGCCTTGATCAAGGGTGGACTACCAAGCCCCTTTTCAACGCAACAATGGAGAGTTCCTTTGATAAATCAAGGGAATTATCGATTGTTCTTGGATGAGTGCAGCGTGGCCTTGAAGACTGATCAAGGTTTTCACACAAACACGAAGGGCAAACTGGCCCAAGTAACCCAATTGCAAGCAATTGAAGAAAGTTTCAAACACTTGAAAATTTCTGAAATTTTGGAATTTTTATTCAACAATCAATGTCCATTACAATGCATGAATCAACTATATATAGAGCTAGGAATGAAAGGTAGGCTATTTACACGAATGCCTAACGGTCATTAACGGTCATATACAAACACGTGCTATACACGCGCCTAAAATAGAACAATAGAACTATGCAACAGCTTATTCGCAAATCTTTCAACTGGGCGACCTTGGGCTCTGTTTTCAGTCCACCTCCGGTGACTTCCAGGAGGGCTCTTGGGTCATGGTAGCTAGACCCATGTGTAGAGATTCCAGATCTACCTTCCACGTCATCCAATGGGCTCGGTTCACGTCTGGGCGGGCTTGCCAAGGTGGCTTGGTCAGTGGTCAGAAGCTGCTGGTTTTGGCTTGCTGTCCATGATGACTGTGCGACCTTTGCCTTACCTTTCCATGTGCTTCCAATGATTATTAGTAGGACTCTTGGACCTTGATAGCAAGTTCCATGTGTAGAGATTCCAAATATGCCTTCCACCTCATCCCATGGGCTTAGGGTTCGTCTGGGTAGGCCCACCAAGGTGGTCTGGTCAGTGGAGCAGGTCAGCAACTTCTGATGGTCCGTATGCTTCTGATCTTGGATTGTTGCTAGGCTCTTCTGTTGTTTTGATGATTTATACGATTGTATTTGTTCTAAATCATCATTGCTTTGATTGTCTTGGAATGAATAAAGTTCTTTGCTCATCATTGTTAATGGTCTTAATGCAAACCCATTTATGAAAACAGAATGATGAAGGAAATTAGTGTTGTTGTCCTTTGGGTCCTTTGGGTCATGGTTGCTATCTCCATATGAGCCTAGCTGACTTGGCTCATCATTGATCCTTGTTCATTCTTCATCGTTCATTCATCATTGATCATTGATCCTTATTCATTCTTCATCGTTCATTCTTCATTGATCATTGATACTTGTTCATTCTTCATCGTTCGTTCTTCATTGATCATTGATCCTTGTTCATTCTTCATCGTTCATTCTTTATTGATCATTGATCCTTGTTCATTCTTCATCGTTCATTCTTCATTGATCATTGATCCTTGTTCATTCTTCATCATTCATTCATCATTGATCATTGATCCTTGTTCATTCTTCATCGTTCATTCTTCATTGATCATCGATCCTTGTTCATTCTTCATCGTTCATTCATTATTGATCATTGATCCTTTTTCATTCTTCATCGTTCATTCTTCATTGATCATTGATCCTTGTTCATTCTTCATCATTCATTCTTCATTGATCATTGATCCTTGTTCATTCTTCGTCATTCATTCTTCATTGATCATTAATGCTTGTTCATTCTTCATAGTTCATTGTTCATTGATCGTTGATCCTTGTGCATTCTTCATCGTTTATTCATCATTGATCATTGATCCTTGTTCATTCTTCATCGTTCATTCATCATTGATCATTGATACTTGTTCATTCTTCATTGATCATTGATCCTTGTTCATTCTTCATCGTTCGTTCTTCCTTGATCATTGATCCTTGTTCATTCTTCATCGTTCATTCTTCACTGATCATTGATCCTTGTTCATTCTTCATCGTTCATTCATCATTGATCATTGATCCTTATTCATTCTTCATCGTTCATTCTTTATTGATCATTGATCCTTGTTCATTCTTCATCGTTCGTTCTTCATTGATCATTGATCCTTGTTCATTCTTCGTCGTTCATTTCTTCATTGATCATTGATCCTTGTTCATTCTTCATTGTTCATTCTTCATTGATCATTGATCCTTGTTCATTCTTCATCATTCATTCTTCATTGATCATTGATCCTTGTTCATTCTTCGTCATTCATTCTTCATTGATCATTAATGCTTGTTCATTCTTCATAGTTCATTGTTCATTGATCGTTGATCCTTGTTCATTCTTCATCGTTTATTCATCATTGATCATTGATCCTTGTTCATTCTTCATCGTTCATTCATCATTGATCATTGATACTTGTTCATTCTTCATTGATCATTGATCCTTGTTCATTCTTCATCGTTCATTCATCATTGATCATTGATCCTTATTCATTCTTCATCGTTCATTCTTTATTGATCATTGATCCTTGTTCATTCTTCATCGTTCGTTCTTCATTGATCATTGATCCTTGTTCATTCGTCATCGTTCATTCTTCATTGATCATTGATCCTTGTTCATTCTTCATCGTTCATTCTTCATTGATCATTGATCCTTGTTCATTCTTCATCATTCATTCTTCATTGATCATTGATCCTTGTTCATTCTTCGTCATTCATTCTTCATTGATCATTAATGCTTGTTCATTCTTCATAGTTCATTGTTCATTGATCGTTGATCCTTGTTCATTCTTCATCGTTTATTCATCATTGATCATTGATCCTTGTTCATTCTTCATCGTTCATTCATCATTGATCATTGATACTTGTTCATTCTTCATTGATCATTGATCCTTGTTCATTCTTCATCGTTCGTTCTTCCTTGATCATTGATCCTTGTTCATTCTTCATCGTTCATTCTTCACTGATCATTGATCCTTGTTCATTCTTCATCGTTCATTCATCATTGATCATTGATCCTTATTCATTCTTCATCGTTCATTCTTTATTGATCATTGATCCTTGTTCATTCTTCATCGTTCGTTCTTCATTGATCATTGATCCTTGTTCATTCTTCATCGTTCATTCTTCATTGATCATTGATCCTTGTTCATTCTTCATTGTTCATTCTTCATTGATCATTGATCCTTGTTCATTCTTCATCATTCATTCTTCATTGATCATTGATCCTTGTTCATTCTTCGTCATTCATTCTTCATTGATCATTAATGCTTGTTCATTCTTCATAGTTCATTGTTCATTGATCGTTGATCCTTGTTCATTCTTCATCGTTTATTCATCATTGATCATTGATCCTTGTTCATTCTTCATCATTCATTCATCATTGATCATTGATACTTGTTCATTCTTCATTGATCATTGATCCTTGTTCATTCTTCATCGTTCATTCATCATTGATCATTGATCCTTATTCATTCTTCATCGTTCATTCTTTATTGATCATTGATCCTTGTTCATTCTTCATCGTTCGTTCTTCATTGATCATTGATCCTTGTTCATTCGTCATCGTTCATTCTTCATTGATCATTGATCCTTGTTCATTCTTCATCGTTCATTCTTCATGGCAGTCCAATTCCAAACATTCAATTCCATGTGCCATTGTCTTGGAATATCCTTGAGTTCGTGAGTAAATCCAATTTGCGTGTTCAATTTCTTCATTAACCACGCATAATTGGATCAATTCTTCATCGTTCATTCTTCATTGATCATTGATCCTTGTTCATTCTTCATCGTTCATTCATCATTGATCATTAATCCTTGTTCATTCTTCATCGTTCATTCTTCATTGATCATCGATCCTTGTTCATTCTTCATCGTTCATTCATCATTGATCATTGATCCTTATTCATTCTTCATCGTTCATTCTTCATTCATCATTGGTCCTTGTTCATTCTTCATCATTCATTCTTCATTGATCATTGATCCTTGTTCATTCTTCATCGTTCATTCTTCATTGATCATTAATGTTTGTTCATTCTTCATAGTTCATTGTTCATTGATCGTTGATCCTTGTTCATTCTTCATCGTTCATTCATCATTGATCATTGATCCTTGTTCATTCTTCATCGTTCATTCTTCATTGATCATTGATCCTTGTTCATTCTTCATCGTTCATTCTTCATTGATCATTGATGCTTGTTCATTCTTTATAGTTCATTGTTCATTGATCATTGATCGTTGTTCATTCTTCATCGTTCATTCATCATTGATCATTGATCATTATTCATTCTTCATCGTTCATTCTTCATTTGTCATTGATCCTTGTTCATTCTTCATCATTCGTTCTTCATTGATCATTGATCCTTGTTCATTCTTCATCGTTCATTCTTCATTGATCATTGATGCTTATTCATTCTTCGTAGTTCATTGTTCATTGATCATTGATCCTTGTTCATTCTTCATCGTTCATTCATCATTGATCATTGATACTTGTTCATTCTTCATTGATCATTGATCCTTGTTCCTTCTTCATCGTTTATTCATCATTGATCATTGATGCTTGTTCATTCTTCATAGTTCATTGTTCATAGATCAATGATCCTTTTTCATTCTTCATCGTTCATTCTTCATTGATCCTTGTTCATTCTTCATCGTTCATTCTTCACTGATCATTGATCCTTGTTCATTCTTCATCGTTCAATGTTCATTATTCATTGATCCTTGTTCATTCTTCATCGTTCATTCTTCATTGATCATTGATCCTTGTTCATTCTTCATCGTTCATTGTTCATTGATCATTGATCCTTGTTCATTCTTAATCGTTCATTCATCATTGATCATTGATGCTTATTCATTCTTCATCGTTCATTCTTCATTGATCATTGATCCTTGTTCATCCTTCATCGTTCATTCTTCATTGATCTGATCCTTGTGCATTCTTCATCGTTCATTCTTCATTGATCATTGATCCTTGTTCATTCTTCATCGTTTATTCTTCATGGATTGTTCATGCTTGTTAGTTCTTCATAGTTCATTGTTCATTGATCATTGATCCTTGTTCATTCTTCATCGTTCATTAATCATTGATCATTGATCCATGTTCATTCTTCATCGTTCATTCTTCATTGATCATTGATCCTTGTTCATTCTTCATCGTTCATTCATCATTGATGATTGATCCTTTGATGTATGTGTGCGTGGTGAATGCAATGGAATGGATTGGACACGAAGATATATGGAGGATATTCCAATACTGCTGGGCAGTGCCTTGATCAAGGGTGGACTACCAAGCCCCTTTTCAACGCAACAATGGAGAGTTCCTTTGATAAATCAAGGGAATTATCGATTGTTCTTGGATGAGTGCAGCGTGGCCTTGAAGACTGATCAAGGTTTTCACACAAACACGAAGGGCAAACTGGCCCAAGTAACCCAATTGCAAGCAATTGAAGAAAGTTTCAAACACTTGAAAATTTCTGAAATTTTGGAATTTTTATTCAACAATCAATGTCCATTACAATGCATGAATCAACTATATATAGAGCTAGGAATGAAAGGTAGGCTATTTACACGAATGCCTAACGGTCATTAACGGTCATATACAAACACGTGCTATACACGCGCCTAAAATAGAACAATAGAACTATGCAACAGCTTATTCGCAAATCTTTCAACTGGGCGACCTTGGGCTCTGTTTTCAGTCCACCTCCGGTGACTTCCAGGAGGGCTCTTGGGTCATGGTAGCTAGACCCATGTGTAGAGATTCCAGATCTACCTTCCACGTCATCCAATGGGCTCGGTTCACGTCTGGGCGGGCTTGCCAAGGTGGCTTGGTCAGTGGTCAGAAGCTGCTGGTTTTGGCTTGCTGTCCATGATGACTGTGCGACCTTTGCCTTACCTTTCCATGTGCTTCCAATGATTATTAGTAGGACTCTTGGACCTTGATAGCAAGTTCCATGTGTAGAGATTCCAAATATGCCTTCCACCTCATCCCATGGGCTTAGGGTTCGTCTGGGTAGGCCCACCAAGGTGGTCTGGTCAGTGGAGCAGGTCAGCAACTTCTGATGGTCCGTATGCTTCTGATCTTGGATTGTTGCTAGGCTCTTCTGTTGTTTTGATGATTTATACGATTGTATTTGTTCTAAATCATCATTGCTTTGATTGTCTTGGAATGAATAAAGTTCTTTGCTCATCATTGTTAATGGTCTTAATGCAAACCCATTTATGAAAACAGAATGATGAAGGAAATTAGTGTTGTTGTCCTTTGGGTCCTTTGGGTCATGGTTGCTATCTCCATATGAGCCTAGCTGACTTGGCTCAATCCCCCCTTCTTGAAAAAGAATTGTCCTCAATTCCAAGTCCATGAGATAGGGTGCTAAGTCCTCAATGTTGAATGTGAGTGAGACACCATAGTTGCTGTGCAGATCAACAATGTATGCATCTGCTACTGCCTGAACCTGAACATGTATGTGCTGGGTTATGGCTATTTGCTTCTTTGCATTCCATGGACTTTTGTCCTTATGCTTCCTGAGGTGAGAAAAGCTCCTTTGCTTGAGTAGAATCCATGCAAATTCACCAAGTTGCATCAACTTGCTCTGCTTCAGTTCCTTGTTTACTCTGTGCTGGTGTCTTGCTTTTGTTTTGTGCAGCTTCTTATGCATTGGTTTGTGTTTTTTTCGGAAGTACTCATCATGCTTATGAACATTAGTGTTATATCTGTGCAAAACAAGAAGATCAATTAGTAAAAGATCATGAGCAACAATTGAAAACCTCTTAATAATAGGTTTAACTTCCTTGGACAGCTTAGACCAACAATGATTTTCTGGTTTCTTCTTTCCCACACATCTTTTTTTATTTATTAAGTGCATAGGTTGCTTGGTCTTGGAAGTAGGTACAGCTTTGTGAGGGGATAAAGGAATTAATTCTTTCATCTTACCCTCATGCCTTTCTTCCTCTTCAGGGTATACTTTGAAATGCCCATGGTCACAACACTTAGACCAAACCACATCCTTGATTGGTGTGACACTCTTGCTATTGGACTCGTTGCTACTGGTTTTAATGGAGGTATTAGTAGTGATCACATTCCTAATATTCAAAGGCTGCTGGTTGCTTTTATGCATAGATGATTCATTGGTTTGTGCAACAAGTTGTGAAGTGCTTTTCTTTGAGTATTGCTCTAATAGTAATGCATGATCATTAGCTAAGGCTACTGTTTTGTTGCCTTGAGTGAGTGTGCTCCATTGTATAGGCAATTGCTGTGTGTAATTACTAGGCACATACTTTCTCCTCATTTTTTTCTTAAGGTTCTCCCAAGAATTCACTTTTTTCTTTCCATTCCTAAGCCTTTGCCTTTGAACTCCTTCTAACCATATGGCAGCTAGTTTGGTGAGTTTCACCTTTGCAATCTTGTATTGATGGTCTGGGTGGGTAGCCTTATATTCAAAGTATCGTTCTACCCCTTCCTCCCATTCAATGTATTCCTCAGGGTCATATGAGGTTCCATCAAACTCATGCATACCAACCCTCATGGATTTGTCTTCCCTTGTAGCCTCAATATTAGGGTCTTGGTGTAGGTGTTGTGGTAGTGTAGCATTTTTCAATTCTGTGACGGCCAAGCTTAATTGAGTGACCATGTTAACTAGTGCATCAAATTTATCATTGTTATCCATAATGACTTATGTGAATGCAGACACAGACAAATATGCAAAGAAGGAAGTGAATGCAGCAAGACTATTCTGTGCACAGCAGCAATCAGATTTTGAACATTCTGTATTCTGTGCAAGATGTAATGAACAACAACAATCACTTTATGTTCTTTGAATGAATTTTCTAATGTGAATTCTTAGTTATTTGTTTATTGAGGTTAGATATGCAAGAATCAAACAGCAAGTCCTAAAGTAGAAAAGAATGCAGCAGGTTCCCTCTGATCACAACACATTCAGATTCCAAATGATCTGAATTCTGTGCACCAAACAGCAAAAATTCAATTTGTACTTAGAATTAAATGAAATACTAATGTAAATCCCTATTTTATCTAAGTAATGAAGACAACAAATGCATAAAATCAAAGAAAACAACAATGAAGAACAAAACACTTGATCAAAACAGAATAGTTTCTTAAAATCTGATTTTTGTGGCTATTATGCAATGTGCAATCTTAATGAAAACCAATTTGCACGAAATTTTAAGTGAAATGTGATTGCAAACCTTTATTTTATCAAATCAAAATGAAAAGTGATAACAAAAAGAGCAGAAATATCACCAAAGATCAACAGATCAGAATCTTGAATTTTCAAGATCCTGTTCAGCAGTCTGTACAAACACTTGCGCCAAATTTTGCACACAACGTGAAATCCAATCTTTCTTTCAAGAACTCAAAGTTAAGACACTAACCTTGATTGCTCTAAAAGTATTTGATGAAATTCAACGTCTACAAAAAGATATGCATAAAATTCTCACCAGACAGATTGTAGGATTCAATTCAGAATGAAGCAAAGCCTTTCTTGATTTTCCGGCCTCCACAAGTGCTCTTGCCCTCTTCGTGAACCGTGCTCTGATACCAATTGATGTATGTGTGCGTGGTGAATGCAATGGAATGGATTGGACACGAAGATATATGGAGGATATTCCAATACTGCTGGGCAGTGCCTTGATCAAGGGTGGACTACCAAGCCCCTTTTCAACGCAACAATGGAGAGTTCCTTTGATAAATCAAGGGAATTATCGATTGTTCTTGGATGAGTGCAGCGTGGCCTTGAAGACTGATCAAGGTTTTCACACAAACACGAAGGGCAAACTGGCCCAAGTAACCCAATTGCAAGCAATTGAAGAAAGTTTCAAACACTTGAAAATTTCTGAAATTTTGGAATTTTTATTCAACAATCAATGTCCATTACAATGCATGAATCAACTATATATAGAGCTAGGAATGAAAGGTAGGCTATTTACACGAATGCCTAACGGTCATTAACGGTCATATACAAACACGTGCTATACACGCGCCTAAAATAGAACAATAGAACTATGCAACAGCTTATTCGCAAATCTTTCAACTGGGCGACCTTGGGCTCTGTTTTCAGTCCACCTCCGGTGACTTCCAGGAGGGCTCTTGGGTCATGGTAGCTAGACCCATGTGTAGAGATTCCAGATCTACCTTCCACGTCATCCAATGGGCTCGGGTCACGTCTGGGCGGGCTTGCCAAGGTGGCTTGGTCAGTGGTCAGAAGCTGCTGGTTTTGGCTTGCTGTCCATGATGACTGTGCGACCTTTGCCTTACCTTTCCATGTGCTTCCAATGATTATTAGTAGGACTCTTGGACCTTGATAGCAAGTTCCATGTGTAGAGATTCCAAATATGCCTTCCACCTCATCCCATGGGCTTAGGGTTCGTCTGGGTAGGCCCACCAAGGTGGTCTGGTCAGTGGAGCAGGTCAGCAACTTCTGATGGTCCGTATGCTTCTGATCTTGGATTGTTGCTAGGCTCTTCTGTTGTTTTGATGATTTATACGATTGTATTTGTTCTAAATCATCATTGCTTTGATTGTCTTGGAATGAATAAAGTTCTTTGCTCATCATTGTTAATGGTCTTAATGCAAACCCATTTATGAAAACAGAATGATGAAGGAAATTAGTGTTGTTGTCCTTTGGGTCCTTTGGGTCATGGTTGCTATCTCCATATGAGCCTAGCTGACTTGGCTCATCCTTGTTCATTCTTCATCGTTCATTCATCATTGATCATTGATCCTTGTTCATTCTTCATCGTTCATTCTTCATTGATCATTGATCCTTGTTCATTCTTCATCGTTCATTCTTCATTGATCATTGATGCTTGTTCATTCTTCATAGTTCATTCATTGTTCATTGATCATTGATCCTTGTTCATTCTTTATCGTTCATTCATCATTGATCATTGATGCTTGTTCATTCTTTATAGTTCATTGTTCATTGATCATTGATCCTTGTTCATTCTTCATCGTTCATTCATCATTGATCATTGATCATTATTCATTCTTCATCGTTCATTCTTCATTTGTCATTGATCCTTGTTCATTCTTCATTGATCATTGATCCTTGTTCATTCTTCATCATTCGTTCTTCATTGATCATTGATCCTTGTTCATTCTTCATCGTTCATTCTTCATTGATCATTGATCCTTGTTCATTCTTCATCGTTCATTCATCATTGATCATTGATACTTGTTCATTCTTCATTGATCATTGATCCTTGTTTATTCTTCATCGTTCGTTCTTCCTTGATCATTGATCCTTGTTCATTCTTCATCGTTCATCCTTCATTGATCATTGATCCTTGTTCATTCTTCATCGTTCATTCATCATTGATCATTGATCCTTATTCATTCTTCATCGTTCATTCTTCATTGATCATTGATCCTTGTTCATTCTTCATTGATCATTGATCCTTGTTCATTCTTCATCGTTCGTTCTTCCTTGATCATTGATCCTTGTTCATTCTTCATCGTTCATTCTTCACTGATCATTGATCCTTGTTCATTCTTCATCGTTCATTCATCATTGATCATTGATCCTTATTCATTCTTCATCGTTCATTCTTCATTGATCATTGATCCTTGTTCATTCTTCATCGTTCGTTCTTCATTGATCATTGATCCTAGTTCATTCTTCATCGTTCATTCTTCATTGATCATTGATCCTTGTTCATTCTTCATCGTTCATTCTTCATTGATCATTGATCCTTGTTCATTCTTCATCGTTCATTCATCATTGATCATTGATCCTTGTTCATTCTTCATCGTTCATTCTTCATTGATCATCGATCCTTGTTTATTCTTCATCGTTCATTCATCATTGATCATTGATCCTTATTCATTCTTCATCGTTCATTCTTCATTGGTCATTGATCCTTGTTCATTCTTCATCATTCATTCTTCATTGATCATTGATCCTTGTTCATTCTTCATCGATCATTCTTCATTGATCATTAATGCTTGTTCATTCTTCATTCTTCATTGTTCATTGATTGTTGATCCTTGTTCATTCTTCATCGTTCATTCATCATTGATCATTGATCCTTGTTCATTCTTCATCGTTCATTCTTCATTGATCATTGATCCTTGTTCATTCTTCATCGTTCATTCATCATTGATCATTGATGCTTGTTCATTCTTTATAGTTCATTGTTCATTGATCATTGATCCTTGTTCATTCTTCATCATTCATTCATCATTGATCATTGATCATTATTCATTCTTCATCGTTCATTCTTCATTTGTCATTGATCCTTGTTCATTCTTCATCGTTCGTTCTTCATTGATCATTGATCCTTGTTCATTCTTCATCGTTCATTCTTCATTGATCTTTGATGCTTATTCATTCTTCGTAGTTCATTGTTCTTTGATCATTAATCCTTGTTCATTCTTCATCGTTCATTCATCATTGATCATTGATACTTGTTCATTCTTCATTGATCATTGATCATTGATCCTTGTTCATTCTTCATCGTTCGTTCTTCCTTGATCATTGATCCTTATTCATTCTTCATCGTTCATTCTTCACTGATCATTGATTCTTGTTCATTCTTCATCGTTCATTCATCATTGATCATTGATCCTTATTCATTCTTCATCGTTCATTCTTCATTGATCATTGATCCTTGTTCATTCTTCATTGTTCATTCTTCATTGATCATTGATCCTTGTTCATTCTTCATCGTTCGTTCTTCATTGATCATTGATCCTTGTTCATTCTTCATCGTTCATTCTTCTTTGATCATTGATGCTTATTCATTCTTCGTAGTTCATTGTTCATTGATCATTGATGCTTGTTCATTCTTCATCGTTCATTCATCATTGATCATTGATACTTGTTCATTCTTCATTGATCATTGATCCTTGTTCATTCTTCATCGTTCATTCTTCATTGATCATAGATCCTTGTTCATTCTTCATCGTTCATTCATCATTGATCATTGATCCTTGTTCATTCTTCATCGTTCATTCTTCATTGATCATCGATCCTTGTTCATTCTTCATCGTTCATTCATCATTGATCAATTATCCTTATTCATTCTTCATCGTTCATTCTTCATTCATCATTGGTCCTTGTTCATTCTTCATCATTCATTCTTCATTGATCATTGATCCTTGTTCATTCTTCATCGTTCATTCTTCATTGATCAATAATGCTTGTTCATTCTTCATAGTTCATTGTTCATTGATCGTTGATCCTTGTTCAATCTTCATCGTTCATTCATCATTGATCATTGATCCTTGTTCATTCTTCATCGTTCATTCTTCATTGATCATTGATGCTTGTTCATTGTTCATAGTTCATTGTTCATTGATCATTGATCCTTGTTCATTCTTAATCGTTTATTCATCATTGATCATTGATGCTTGTTCATTCTTTATAGTTCATTGTTCATTGATCATTGATCCTTGTTCATTCTTCATCGTTCATTCATCATTGATCATTGATCATTATTCATTCTTCATCGTTCATTCTTCATTGATCATTGATCCTTGTTCATTCTTCATCGTTCGTTCTTCATTGATCATTGATCCTTGTTCATTCTTCATCGTTCATTCTTCATTGATCATTGATCCTTGTTCATTCTTCATCGTTCATTCTTCATTGATCATGGATCCTTGTTCATTCTTCATCGTTCATTCATCATTGATCATTGATCCTTGTTCATTCTTCATCGTTCATTCTTCATTGATCATCGATCCTTGTTCATTCTTCATCGTTCATTCATCATTGATCATTGATCCTTATTCATTCTTCATCGTTCATTCTTCATTCATCATTGGTCCTTGTTCATTCTTCATCATTCATTCTTCATTGATCATTGATCCTTGTTCATTCTTCATCGTTCATTCTTCTTTGATCATTGATGCTTATTCATTCTTCGTAGTTCATTGTTCATTGATCATTGATCCTTGTTCATTCTTCATCGTTCATTCATCATTGATCATTGATACTTGTTCATTCTTCATTGATCATTGATCCTTGTTCATTCTTCATCGTTCATTCTTCATTGATCATTGATCCTTGTTCATTCTTCATCGTTCATTCATCATTGATCATTGATCCTTGTTCATTCTTCATCGTTCATTCTTCATTGATCATCGATCCTTGTTCATTCTTCATCGTTCATTCATCATTGATCAATTATCCTTATTCATTCTTCATCGTTCATTCTTCATTCATCATTGGTCCTTGTTCATTCTTCATCATTCATTCTTCATTGATCATTGATCCTTGTTCCTTCTTCATCGTTTATTCATCATTGATCATTGATGCTTGTTCATTCTTCATAGTTCATTGTTCATAGATCATTGATCCTTTTTCATTCTTCATCGTTCATTCTTCATTGATCCTTGTTCATTCTTCATCGTTCATTCTTCACTGATCATTGATCCTTGTTCATTCTTCATCGTTCAATGTTCATTATTCATTGATCCTTGTTCATTCTTCATCGTTCATTCTTCATTGATCATTGATCCTTGTTCATTCTTCATCGTTCATTGTTCATTGATCATTGATCCTTGTTCATTCTTAATCGTTCATTCATCATTGATCATTGATGCTTATTCATTCTTCATCGTTCATTCTTCATTGATCATTGATCCTTGTTCATCCTTCATCGTTCATTCTTCATTGATCTGATCCTTGTGCATTCTTCATCGTTCATTCTTCATTGATCATTGATCCTTGTTCATTCTTCATCGTTTATTCTTCATGGATTGTTCATGCTTGTTAGTTCTTCATAGTTCATTGTTCATTGATCATTGATCCTTGTTCATTCTTCATCGTTCATTAATCATTGATCATTGATCCATGTTCATTCTTCATCGTTCATTCTTCATTGATCATTGATCCTTGTTCATTCTTCATCGTTCATTCATCATTGATGATTGATCCTTGTTCATTCTTCATCGTTCATTCATCATTGATCATTGATCCTTGTTCATTCTTCATCGTTCATTCTTCATTGATCATTGATCCTTGTTCATTCTTCATCGTTCATTCTTCATTGATCATTGATGCTTGTTCATTCTTCATAGTTCATTCATTGTTCATTGATCATTGATCCTTGTTCATTCTTCATCGTTCATTCATCATTGATCATTGATGCTTGTTCATTCTTTATAGTTCATTGTTCATTGATCATTGATGCTTGTTCATTCTTCATCGTTCATTCATCATTGATCATTGATCATTATTCATTCTTCATCGTTCATTCTTCATTTGTCATTGATCCTTGTTCATTCTTCATTGATCATTGATCCTTGTTCATTCTTCATCATTCGTTCTTCATTGATCATTGATCCTTGTTCATTCTTCATCGTTCATTCTTCATTGATCATTGATCCTTGTTCATTCTTCATCGTTCATTCATCATTGATCATTGATACTTGTTCATTCTTCATTGATCATTGATCCTTGTTTATTCTTCATCGTTCGTTCTTCCTTGATCATTGATCCTTGTTCATTCTTGAGCCATATCAGCTAGGCTCAAATAAAGATCCAAGGGAACCAGCAAGCAATAACAACCTAAGGAACAATACAATCAAAAACAACAAAGAACACATGAATGTTTCTGTTGAAAATTTGGATCAAGCTGCACTTGGCCCTGTTTTAAGGACATCATCATTGAATAATGATGATCAGGATTCAGACCAAGACAATGACTTAATTATGGCAAACCAAGCAACAAGGAACACACAAGCAAAGCCAACAACAAGGACAAAACAAGCTAAGTCTGACCAACAGCAAGGTCTGACACCGACCAGCGACCAGGCTACCTTGACAAGCCCGCCCAGATGTAACCCGAGCCCAAGTGATGACGTGGAGGGCATAATTGGAATCTCCACACTAGGAACTAGCCATCATAGTCCAAGGGTTCCACGCATGATCATTGGAAACTCATGGAAACTTGAGGCAAAGGTCGCACAGTCAACCTGGACAGCAAGCTCAAACATGCATCAGTTTCTGACCATTGAGCAGGCCACCTTGGCAAGCTCACCCAGGCGTGACCCGAATCCATTGGATGACGTGGAGCATAGGGTTGGAATCTCTGCACTAGGACCTAGCCACCATGACCCAAGAACCCTCTTGAAAGTCAACGGAAAGGCATTGAAATCAGAGCACAAGGTTGCTTAGTCAACGACCAGCAGGAGGACTTTCACACAGCTGCTGATGTTTCTGTTTTGGCTTTAATAAACACATGTATGTGCACGTGATGTATATTACCGTTATGACCGTTGCTCCTTCATGTAACTTCAATTATTCTTAGTGTCTAGGCTTATATATAGATGATTCATGCATTGTAAAGGGACGTTGATCATTGAATAAATTTCCAAATTTCAGAAAACTTCAAGTGTTTGAGTTTTTCTTCAATTGCTTGCAATTGGGTTACTTGGGCCAGTTTGCCCTCCGTTGATTGTGCATCCTCTTGATCAGTCTTCAAGATTGCACTTCAACCTATCCAAGAACATTGAACATTCCCTTGATTAATCAAAGGAATTTGTCATTGTTGCGTTGAAAAGGGGCTTGGCAGTCCAACCCTTGACAAAGCACTGTGTTCAGTCTTGGAATATCCTCCATATATCTTCGTGTCCAATCCATTCCATTGCATTCACCACGCACACATACATCAATTGGTATCAGAGCAAGGACGTGTAGGGCTTGAATTTCATCCTCATTCATTGGTGAAGACGAATTCTTTGCTTGAACAATCAGAGGAATCAAGAATTCAGAGAACTAGGGCGATTTTTGTTCGTGTTCGATTTCAGTGGCGAATCTCTACAAATTTCGGTTGTTTTTCTTCTTTTTGTTTAATTACTTCATGAATTAATGTTCCTAGATGTAATTCGAAGCATTTGAATTGAATTTGATTGGTGATTCGTGCATACATAGTCTGACATTCACGAAAAATGTTCTGAAACCCTAAAGAACCCAGTTCTTGAAGGAGTTTCTGCATTTTGGTGATTTCATTCGTGATTTCTGTATAAAAATTCAATTGATTAAATTTCATTTGGTAAATAAAAGATTGCATTCACGTTTCATTGTATTTTGCGTGCAATTTGATTGTAATTGTGGCTGTATACTGCAAACCATCACAGAAGAACACTTCTGCAATTCTGATTTGTGTAACATTGCAATTTGTGATTTTATTTTGCATATTTGTCTAAATTTCATTCTGAATTAGTTAAAATAGATTTGCATTTACATTATCATTGCATCTTTGATTTTAAATTGTTTGTGATTGTGACTGCACATTGCATACCATTACAGAAATCACATTGTTGTTCTGATTTGTGTGATATTGATAGTCATCTTTGATTTTCACACCATCTCGTGCATAATTGGCTTTAGTTAACAATAACTAAACAGTTTGCATTTAACAAACCATATAAAGAACTAAGTAATTGCTGTTAATTCATTGCAAGGAAGGCTGCACAGAACACAATTGTTAAAATCTGATTTTCTGTTGTAAAACAGAACCATTGTGCATTCATTTCTAATTCTTGCATATTTTGTTGTAATACATAGTAAAATAACCAAATTGAAAATTAGCAAAATTCATTTAAAGTACAAGGTGACTATTATTGTTCATTTCAAAGCAAAACTGTGCACAGACACAATTGTTCAATCTGAGTTCTGTTACAAAACAGAACAAGCTACTGCATTCATTTTCACCCCATTTACATACATCAGTTGCTGCACTATTTCTTTCCTTTGCATATTTGGGTTTAAGTCAAAAATTCATCATAATTACAAGATACTTACTGCTATTTCATTTAAAGAAAATTCGTGTAAAAAATTCAGAAGCCAGATCACAACAGTTGCTTGTTGTGCACAGAACCAGCTTGCTGCATTCAGTTCATCATTGCATATTTGCATATTGCATAGCCTTGTGTGTTTGCATTCATATAGATCATCATGAATTTAGAAGAAAAATTTGATGCATTAGTAAATATGGTCACTCAGTTGAGTTTAACTGTTAATGAGTTGAAGAACACCACACCACAGTACCCATCAACTCCACAACCTAACCCTAACCATGAACATGCAAAAGAGGATAAAACCATGAGAATTGATATACATGAATTTGATGGCACATCTCATGATCCGGAGGTGTACATTAAATGGGAGAAAGGGGTAGAACGTTACTTTAAATTTAAGGATACACCCCCAGGCCAACAATATAAAGTAGCCAAGGTAAAACTGACCATGTTAGCTGCAACATGGCTGGAAGGTTTACAAAGGCAAAGGCAACGAGAGAATAGCTCAAAAATCAACACTTGGGAGAAACTAAGGAAGCACCTTAGGAGGAAGTACATTCCCCACAACTATAGACCTCAGTTATACACCAGCTGGAGCCACTTAAAACAAGGATCTAGGTCAGTTTCAAGCTATAGCCAAAAAGGTGAAAGGTTGATAGCCTTATGTGGGATAGATGAGCCAGCAGAAATGAAGGTTGGGAGGTTTCTAAGTGGGTTAAGGGAGGATTTGAAAGACAAAATTGAGGTGATGCAGAACCTTACCTATGAAGGAGCATGCATTAGTGCCCTAACATCTGAGAAGTCAGCAAAGAGGAAAGCTACACCTCTGAAATTAGAGCAAAGACCTGCACACACATGTAATAAGAGCAAAGACCTTAGGCAAACTGCACAACACTCCTCTAAAGTTGGGGAAACACAGCAGCATGCACCCATTGTTAAGACTATACATGTTGAAATAAACAGCCCGCCCTTGCAAGTTTCATCTACATGTGTTGATAATGTTGAGATGAATGGGTTTTATTTCATAGAAGATGAGATTACACAACTTTCTAACAATAGGAGTGCACAACCCCACCTTGCATCAATTAGTCCTTACATAGCGAGACAACTCACAGCAAAGGAAAAGGAAGTGAACCCTAAGGATGTCATACCTCCTACAACGACCACGCAAACACCTACGCATTTATTAGGAAGGAAGGAGTATGATGATAAAGATGATAGTGATAGACACATAACCAAGCTACCCTTCTATGAGACCATTACATTACATGAAATACCTCAAGGCATGGACTCCAAGCTAACCTTCATACATGTATTCTGTGTTGATATTCATGGAGGATTTGCACATAGTAGATATCCTAATCTGCATTCTAAATACTTTCCATTTGCATGCATGTATGGCCTTAATCATTGGAATACTACTACCTTAGTTTATTTACTTGTGCAGGACAAAAGTACATGGAACACAAGGAAGCAATTAGACACAGCTCAGATTCAGACAGCAGCGGATGCACACACTGCTGATGCAGCCAGCAGCCATGTTTCACCCTACCACACGAGCTTAGAATTGAGGACAATTCTTTTTCAAGAAGGGGGGATTGAGCCATATCAGCTAGGCTCAAATAAAGATCCAAGGGAACCAGCAAGCAATAACAACCTAAGGAACAATACAATCAAAAACAACAAAGAACACATGAATGTTTCTGTTGAAAATTTGGATCAAGCTGCACTTGGCCCTGTTTTAAGGACATCATCATTGAATAATGATGATCAGGATTCAGACCAAGACAATGACTTAATTATGGCAAACCAAGCAACAAGGAACACACAAGCAAAGCCAACAACAAGGACAAAACAAGCTAAGTCTGACCAACAGCAAGGTCTGACACCGACCAGCGACCAGGCTACCTTGACAAGCCCGCCCAGATGTAACCCGAGCCCAAGTGATGACGTGGAGGGCATAATTGGAATCTCCACACTAGGAACTAGCCATCATAGTCCAAGGGTTCCACGCATGATCATTGGAAACTCATGGAAACTTGAGGCAAAGGTCGCACAGTCAACCTGGACAGCAAGCTCAAACATGCATCAGTTTCTGACCATTGAGCAGGCCACCTTGGCAAGCTCACCCAGGCGTGACCCGAATCCATTGGATGACGTGGAGCATAGGGTTGGAATCTCTGCACTAGGACCTAGCCACCATGACCCAAGAACCCTCTTGAAAGTCAACGGAAAGGCATTGAAATCAGAGCACAAGGTTGCTTAGTCAACGACCAGCAGGAGGACTTTCACACAGCTGCTGATGTTTCTGTTTTGGCTTTAATAAACACATGTATGTGCACGTGATGTATATTACCGTTATGACCGTTGCTCCTTCATGTAACTTCAATTATTCTTAGTGTCTAGGCTTATATATAGATGATTCATGCATTGTAAAGGGACGTTGATCATTGAATAAATTTCCAAATTTCAGAAAACTTCAAGTGTTTGAGTTTTTCTTCAATTGCTTGCAATTGGGTTACTTGGGCCAGTTTGCCCTCCGTTGATTGTGCATCCTCTTGATCAGTCTTCAAGATTGCACTTCAACCTATCCAAGAACATTGAACATTCCCTTGATTAATCAAAGGAATTTGTCATTGTTGCGTTGAAAAGGGGCTTGGCAGTCCAACCCTTGACAAAGCACTGTGTTCAGTCTTGGAATATCCTCCATATATCTTCGTGTCCAATCCATTCCATTGCATTCACCACGCACACATACATCAATTCTTCATCGTTCATTCTTCATTGATCATTGATCCTTGTTCATTCTTCATCGTTCATTCATCATTGATCATTGATCCTTATTCATTCTTCATCGTTCATTCTTCATTGATCATTGATCCTTGTTCATTCTTCATTGATCATTGATCCTTGTTCATTCTTCATCGTTCGTTCTTCCTTGATCATTGATCCTTGTTCATTCTTCATCGTTCATTCTTCACTGATCATTGATCCTTGTTCATTCTTCATCGTTCATTCATCATTGATCATTGATCCTTATTCATTCTTCATCGTTCATTCTTCATTGATCATTGATCCTTGTTCATTCTTCATCGTTCGTTCTTCATTGATCATTGATCCTAGTTCATTCTTCATCGTTCATTCTTCATTGATCATTGATCCTTGTTCATTCTTCATCGTTCATTCTTCATTGATCATTGATCCTTGTTCATTCTTCATCGTTCATTCATCATTGATCATTGATCCTTGTTCATTCTTCATCGTTCATTCTTCATTGATCATCGATCCTTGTTTATTCTTCATCGTTCATTCATCATTGATCATTGATCCTTATTCATTCTTTATCGTTCATTCTTCATTGGTCATTGATCCTTGTTCATTCTTCATCATTCATTCTTCATTGATCATTGATCCTTGTTCATTCTTCATTGATCATTAATGCTTGTTCATTCTTCATTCTTCATTGTTCATTGATTGTTGATCCTTGTTCATTCTTCATCGTTCATTCATCATTGATCATTGATCCTTGTTCATTCTTCATCGTTCATTCTTCATTGATCATTGATCCTTGTTCATTCTTCATCGTTCATTCATCATTGATCATTGATGCTTGTTCATTCTTTATAGTTCATTGTTCATTGATCATTGATCCTTGTTCATTCTTCATCATTCATTCATCATTGATCATTGATCATTATTCATTCTTCATCGTTCATTCTTCATTTGTCATTGATCCTTGTTCATTCTTCATCGTTCGTTCTTCATTGATCATTGATCCTTGTTCATTCTTCATCGTTCATTCTTCATTGATCTTTGATGCTTATTCATTCTTCGTAGTTCATTGTTCTTTGATCATTAATCCTTGTTCATTCTTCATCGTTCATTCATCATTGATCATTGATACTTGTTCATTCTTCATTGATCATTGATCATTGATCCTTGTTCATTCTTCATCGTTCGTTCTTCCTTGATCATTGATCCTTGTTCATTCTTCATCGTTCATTCTTCACTGATCATTGATTCTTGTTCATTCTTCATCGTTCATTCATCATTGATCATTGATCCTTATTCATTCTTCATCGTTCATTCTTCATTGATCATTGATCCTTGTTCATTCTTCATCTTTCGTTCTTCATTGATCATTGATCCTTGTTCATTCTTCATTGTTCATTCTTCATTGATCATTGATCCTTGTTCATTCTTCATCGTTCGTTCTTCATTGATCATTGATCCTTGTTCATTCTTCATCGTTCATTCTTCTTTGATCATTGATGCTTATTCATTCTTCGTAGTTCATTGTTCATTGATCATTGATGCTTGTTCATTCTTCATCGTTCATTCATCATTGATCATTGATACTTGTTCATTCTTCATTGATCATTGATCCTTGTTCATTCTTCATCGTTCATTCTTCATTGATCATTGATCCTTGTTCATTCTTCATCGTTCATTGATCATTGATCATTGATCCTTGTTCATTCTTCATCGTTCATTCTTCATTGATCATCGATCCTTGTTCATTCTTCATCGTTCATTCATCATTGATCAATTATCCTTATTCATTCTTCATCGTTCATTCTTCATTCATCATTGGTCCTTGTTCATTCTTCATCATTCATTCTTCATTGATCATTGATCCTTGTTCATTCTTCATCGTTCATTCTTCATTGATCAATAATGCTTGTTCATTCTTCATAGTTCATTGTTCATTGATCGTTGATCCTTGTTCAATCTTCATCGTTCATTCATCATTGATCATTGATCCTTGTTCATTCTTCATCGTTCATTCTTCATTGATCATTGATGCTTGTTCATTGTTCATAGTTCATTGTTCATTGATCATTGATCCTTGTTCATTCTTAATCGTTTATTCATAATTGATCATTGATGCTTGTTCATTCTTTATAGTTCATTGTTCATTGATCATTGATCCTTGTTCATTCTTCATCGTTCATTCATCATTGATCATTGATCATTATTCATTCTTCATCGTTCATTCTTCATTGATCATTGATCCTTGTTCATTCTTCGTCGTTCGTTCTTCATTGATCATTGATCCTTGTTCATTCTTCATCGTTCATTCTTCATTGATCATTGATCCTTGTTCATTCTTCATCGTTCATTCTTCATTGATCATGGATCCTTGTTCATTCTTCATCGTTCATTCATCATTGATCATTGATCCTTGTTCATTCTTCATCGTTCATTCTTCATTGATCATCGATCCTTGTTCATTCTTCATCGTTCATTCATCATTGATCATTGATCCTTATTCATTCTTCATCGTTCATTCTTCATTCATCATTGGTCCTTGTTCATTCTTCATCATTCATTCTTCATTGATCATTGATCCTTGTTCATTCTTCATCGTTCATTCTTCTTTGATCATTGATGCTTATTCATTCTTCGTAGTTCATTGTTCATTGATCATTGATCCTTGTTCATTCTTCATCGTTCATTCATCATTGATCATTGATACTTGTTCATTCTTCATTGATCATTGATCCTTGTTCATTCTTCATCGTTCATTCTTCATTGATCATTGATCCTTGTTCATTCTTCATCGTTCATTCATCATTGATCATTGATCCTTGTTCATTCTTCATCGTTCATTCTTCATTGATCATCGATCCTTGTTCATTCTTCATCGTTCATTCATCATTGATCAATTATCCTTATTCATTCTTCATCGTTCATTCTTCATTCATCATTGGTCCTTGTTCATTCTTCATCATTCATTCTTCATTGATCATTGATCCTTGTTCATTCTTCATCGTTCATTCTTCATTGATCAATAATGCTTGTTCATTCTTCATAGTTCATTGTTCATTGATCGTTGATCCTTGTTCAATCTTCATCGTTCATTCATCATTGATCATTGATCCTTGTTCATTCTTCATCGTTCATTCTTCATTGATCATTGATGCTTGTTCATTGTTCATAGTTCATTGTTCATTGATCATTGATCCTTGTTCATTCTTAATCGTTCATTCATCATTGATCATTGATGCTTGTTCATTCTTTATAGTTCATTGTTCATTGATCATTGATCCTTGTTCATTCTTCATCGTTCATTCATCATTGATCATTGATCATTATTCATTCTTCATCGTTCATTCTTCATTGATCATTGATCCTTGTTCATTCTTCATCGTTCGTTCTTCATTGATCATTGATCCTTGTTCATTCTTCATCGTTCATTCTTCATTGATCTTTGATCCTTGTTCATTCTTCATCGTTCATTCTTCATTGATCATGGATCCTTGTTCATTCTTCATCGTTCATTCATCATTGATCATTGATCCTTGTTCATTCTTCATCGTTCATTCTTCATTGATCATCGATCCTTGTTCATTCTTCATCGTTCATTCATCATTGATCATTGATCCTTATTCATTCTTCATCGTTCATTCTTCATTCATCATTGGTCCTTGTTCATTCTTCATCATTCATTCTTCATTGATCATTGATCCTTGTTCATTCTTCATCGTTCATTCTTCATTGATCATTGATGCTTGTTCATTCTTCATAGTTCATTGTTCATTGATCATTGATCTATGTTCATTCTTAATCATTCATTCATCATTGATCATTGATGCTTGTTCATTCTTTATAGTTCATTGTTCATTGATCATTGATCGTTGTTCATTCTTCATCGTTCATTCATCATTGATAATTGATCATTGTTCATTCTTCATCGTTCATTCTTCATTTGTCATTGATCCTTGTTCATTCTTCATCATTCGTTCTTCATTGATCATTGATCCTTGTTCATTCTTCATCGTTCATTCTTCATTGATCATTGATGCTTATTCATTCTTCGTAGTTCATTGTTCATTGATCATTGATCCTTGTTCATTCTTCATCGTTCATTCATCATTGATCATTGATACTTGTTCATTCTTCATTGATCATTGATCCTTGTTCCTTCTTCATCGTTTATTCATCATTGATCATTGATGCTTGTTCATTCTTCATAGTTCATTGTTCATAGATCATTGATCCTTTTTCATTCTTCATCGTTCATTCTTCATTGATCCTTGTTCATTCTTCATCGTTCATTCTTCACTGATCATTGATCCTTGTTCATTCTTCATCGTTCAATGTTCATTATTCATTGATCCTTGTTCATTCTTCATCGTTCATTCTTCATTGATCATTGATCCTTGTTCATTCTTCATCGTTCATTGTTCATTGATCATTGATCCTTGTTCATTCTTAATCGTTCATTCATCATTGATCATTGATGCTTATTCATTCTTCATCGTTCATTCTTCATTGATCATTGATCCTTGTTCATCCTTCATCGTTCATTCTTCATTGATCATTGATCCTTGTACATTCTTCATCGTTCATTCTTCATTGATCATTGATCCTTGTTCATTCTTCATCGTTCATTCTTCATGGATTGTTCATGCCTGTTAGTTCTTCATAGTTCATTGTTCATTGATCATTGATCCTTGTTCATTCTTCATCGTTCATTAATCATTGATCATTGATCCATGTTCATTCTTCATCGTTCATTCTTCATTGATCATTGATCCTTGTTCATTCTTCATCGTTCATTCATCATTGATCATTGATCCTTGTTCATTCTTCATCGTTCATTCTTCATTGATCATTGATCCTTGTTCATTCTTCATCGTTCGTTCTTCCTTGATCATTGATCCTTGTTCATTCTTCATCGTTCATTCTTCACTGATCATTGATCCTTGTTCATTCTTCATCGTTCATTCATCATTGATCATTGATCCTTATTCATTCTTCATCGTTCATTCTTCATTGATCATTGATACTTGTTCATTCTTCATCGTTCATTCTTCATTGATCATTGATCCTTGTTCATTCTTCATTGTTCATTCATCATTGATCATTGATCCTTGTTCATTCTTCATCTTTCATTCTTCATTGATCATCGATCCTTGTTCATTCTTCATCGTTCATTCATCATTGATCATTGATCCTTATTCATTCTTCATCGTTCATTCTTCATTGATCATTGATCCTTGTTCATTCTTCATCATTCATTCTTCATTGATCATTGATCCTTGTTCATTCTTAATCGTTCATTCATCATTGATCATTGATGCTTGTTCATTCTTTATAGTTCATTGTTCATTGATCATTGATCCTTGTCCATTCTTCATCGTTCATTCATCATTAATCATTGATCATTATTCATTCTTCATCGTTCATTCTTCATTTGTCATTGATCCTTGTTCATTCTTCATCATTCGTTCTTCATTGATCATTGATCCTTGTTCATTCTTCATCGTTCATTCTTCATTGATCATTGATGCTTATTCATTCTTTGTAGTTCATTGTTCATTGATCATTGATCCTTGTTCATTCTTCATCGTTCATTCATCGTTGATCATTGATACTTGTTCATTCTTCATTGATCATTGATCCTTGTTCCTTCTTCATCGTTTATTCATCATTGATCATTGATGCTTGTTCATTCTTCATAGTTCATTGTTCATAGATCATTGATCCTTTTTCATTCTTCATCGTTCATTCTTCATTGATCCTTGTTCATTCTTCATCGTTCATTCTTCACTGATCATTGATCCTTGTTCATTCTTCATCGTTCAATGTTCATTATTCATTGATCCTTGTTCATTCTTCATCGTTCATTCATCATTGATCCTTGTTCATTCTTCATCGTTCATTGTTCATTGATCATTGATCCTTGTTCATTCTTAATCGTTCATTCATCATTGATCATTGATGCTTATTCATTCTTCATCGTTCATTCTTCATTGATCATTGATCCTTGTTCATCCTTGATCGTTCATTCTTCATTGATCATTGATCCTTGTGCATTCTTCATCGTTCATTCTTCATTGATCATTGATCCTTGTTCATTCTTCATCGTTCATTCTTCATGGATTGTTCATGCTTGTTAGTTCTTCATAGTTCATTGTTCATTGATCATTGATCCTTGTTCATTCTTCATCGTTCATTAATCATTGATCATTGATCCATGTTCATTCTTCATCGTTCATTCTTCATTGATCATTGATCCTTGTTCATTCTTCATCGTTCATTCATCATTGATCATTGATCCTTGTTCATTCTTCATCGTTCATTCTTCATTGATCATTGATCCTTGTTCATTCTTCATCGTTCATTCATCATTGATCATTGATCCTTATTCATTCTTCATCGTTCATTCTTCATTGATCACTGATCCTTGTTCATTCTTCATCGTTCGTTCTTCATTGATCATTGATCCTTGTTCATTCTTCATCGTTCATTCTTCATTGATCATTGATCCTTGTTCATTCTTCATCGTTCATTCTTCATTGATCATTGATCCTTGTTCATTCTTCATCGTTCATTCATCATTGATCATTGATCCTTGTTCATTCTTCATCGTTCATTCTTCATTGATCGTCGATCCTTGTTCATTCTTCATCGTTCATTCATCATTGATCATTGATCCTTATTCATTCTTCATCGTTCATTCTTCATTCATCATTGATCCTTGTTCATTCTTCATCATTCATTCTTCATTGATCATTGATCCTTGTTCATTCTTCATCGTTCATTCTTCATTGATCATTAATGCTTGTTCATTCTGAACCATATGTGGACCATGGTTTCAGTCCAAGACATGACCCTGACTCAAGAGAGGACTCATTAGCAAAGGAAGAGTCCTTGGTCGATCCTTTGAGCAAACTACAGAGCCATCCAAACACAGCCCCTCATCAACACAAGGCTTCTACTGAGCTTGCATCCGAAGCATCGAGTAGAATACAGAGGCATTCGAGCAAGGACTTGCAAAGACTCCAGAACATCACTGATCTTTCGCTCCAGAACAGCACTGATCCTTCACTCGAGCCCTCGAGCAAACCCCAAGCTCAGTCGAGCAAAGGACATCAGAATCAGGAAATGGCCTCTGACCAGCTGACTAGCGAACAAGCGACCTTACTGGCTTGTTTCCGATCAAACCATGGGCTTCCACTACATGAACCAGGTCAAAATGGCATCTTCATGCATGGACCTAGCCACAATGGGCCTAGGACCCTCCTAACACTAATCATAGAGAGCGGAGGAACGAGTGCAAGGTGCCCCGGTCACCAGTCAGAACATATATTCTATACTTAGCCAAATTT
Source organism: Amaranthus tricolor (assembly GCF_026212465.1). Taxonomy (NCBI): domain Eukaryota; kingdom Viridiplantae; phylum Streptophyta; class Magnoliopsida; order Caryophyllales; family Amaranthaceae; genus Amaranthus; species Amaranthus tricolor. The sequence goes on along the minus strand of NC_080056.1, from coordinate 27,238,411 downwards.
CCTTGTTTTTCTGTTTTAAATTGATCATGTACTTGGCACGTGTGTAGCTAGCCGTTGTAATCATAGAAAGCTATATATAGGCGCCTAGTTTCTCTGTATTGGACAATCAATTGAGTATCAATCTATTTCATTCAGTTTTTAGTATTCTTCATTCAGTTTTGCAAAGTGTTTGATTTCTTCTTCCTCCTTGCGTGAACATCTTCATCTTCATCAGTCACAACACAAACGAAGTGTGGAACGCTTCTGAAACTAGGATTGAGAATCAACCTAGTGTGTAACCTTCCCACAAGAACGAGTGAAGTTTAGAGGAGGGTCGTATACCAAGCCCAATGGGTGAGTGAAGCCGGATAAGGGTGGTATCGAGGCTGACCTGAGAACCAAGAAGTGGTTTCTTGGGCGTAGTTTGGTGGGTTCTGTTTTGTTTTTCCGCATTGTGTGATTCAATCTAAGGATTAGATTGGTAGAGTGCAAGATTGTGAATCCGGAGGACACAATCTTGGTGCAAGTTGGTATCAGAGCACAAGTTACGAGAGGACGCAAACCACCATTGTTGAAGGATTATCGAAGGAATCGCACGGGAGTATCAGAGAAGACTGGAATTTCTGAAACACGCGCAAAACTGGTAAAATCGTTCTAAATTTTGAACGCAAGTTACATGCAATTGTAATTTCGTTTAGAGGTGATATTCAATCAATCTTCTACATAGTTGTTAGGGTCTAAATCAATTTCCAATTGAGTTAGACGAAGTTTTAAAATCTGACGAACGTTTTCTGAAAAAATTTTCGAAAATCTTTAATCATTGTTTTCCTGTTTATAATCGATTAAATTGATTTGTTAATTGATTATAATACAGATATAACATTCTATTATTACAATTTACACGTTATAACATTGTTGATCAAGTATTCAATTGTTGAGATTAGTTGTTCGACATTTTCGTTTGTTCTGGGAAATTGTCTGTTGATTATTAGGGTTACAATTTGAGGGTTTGATCTCTTTTTGTTGCCTTAAACATCTATAATCTGAGTTTACATTGCAGCTTTGGCATTGATTTGTTGGTTTTGAACATTCTTGATTGTGCATACATTGCCGCTGAGATTGTTTTCTGTTTGAATTGATCATTGTTGCATCTTGTTTGTGAGCTGGTATCTAGCTATTGAGACTTAGAGCCCCTGTTTGCTTTGTGTGTGTGTTCTTTGTTTGGCTAGTTTGAGACCTTAGAGCCATGGAAGCCAGGATGCAAACCATAGAGGAGACCTTACACATGTTGGTTCAGCACATTACACAAGAAGGGAGAGGGAACCCACAGAGATTACCCCCTCAACCACAGAATCACCATGAGGATAGGTTGCTCAAAGTAGACATCAAGGATTTTGATGGTCATTCCCATAACCCTGAGGATTACTTGGAATGGGAATCAAGTTTGGAGAGGTACTTTGAGTTTATGGAAACTCCTCCTGAAAAACAGTATAGAATAGCCAAGATGAAGCTCACCAAGTTTGCTGCTATATGGCTTGAAGGGGTACAAAGGACAAGGGCAAGGGAGAATAGGGGAAGGATTGAAACATGGGGCAAGCTTAAGAAGCTTCTGACCAGAAAGTATGTCCCTGTGAACTTCAAACATCAATTGTATATGAAATGGAGCACTTTAAACCAAAGGGGAAGAAGTGTGGTTGATTATATACAGGAATGGGAGAAGTTAGTTGTGCTTTGTGAAATAGAGGATACAGAGGAGGTGAAACTAACCAAGTTTATGTCTGGACTAAGGGAAGATATCAGGGATCAGCTTATGATGATGCCTACTTTAGACCTCCAAACAGCCTTTAACATGGCCCCTATATATGAGCAAAACTTTAACAAAAGGAGACAAACAGGGAATAACTACAATAAGCCCCCTAAGTTTAACCCACCTAAGAACCAAAGACCTAGTTCACCCAAGAACCAGAGGCCAAACTCACCCCTGAACCAGAGAAGAACATAGCAGTATGCTAGTGGATCAAACAAAGCAATTGTGCCTATGAGTAAGATAGTTTGTTTCAAATGCCATGGGCATGGACATTATAAGAATGAATGTCCTAATGCTAGGGTGTTTACTGTCCAAGAATGGAAGGATATAAAGGCTGATACTAGGGAAAAAGTCATGTTAGTGGTCAGAAATGGCAGAATAGAAGAGGAGAGTCCTCATATCCCTGAAAATGAACCAGATGGAACTTATGTGCAAGATGATTTTGGGAATTTAGTTAGATATGAGCACAGTACTGAGGAGGAATCAGATGAGGAAAGGGAAAGAGTTATGCCTGAAGATGATCATTATAGTATGATTGTTAGGAGAAGTCTACATTCCACTTGTGAGGAGCAAAGGAGTAATCAAAGGGAAAGCATATTCCAGACCAAATGCAGAATAGGGAATAGAGTATGTGACTTGATTATTGATGGAGGAAGTGAGACTAATTGTGTCAGTACAGGATTAGTTTCAGACCTGAAGTTGAAAACCAAACCACATCCACACCCCTATAAACTCAAATGGTTAGATAACAATTCAAGTGGTTCTGTGAGTAGGCAATGCATGATTGGATTTAACATAGGCTCTTTCAAGGATCAAGTGTTATGTGATGTGCTAGATATGAGTGCATGCCATGTGCTTTTGGGAAGACCTTGGCAATATGACAGAAAAAGCATACACAATGGCTACACTAACATCTATACAGTGAAGCATGAAGGAAAGACTAAAGACCTTATCCCCTTACCACCTCATAAGGCTATACCCCCTCCACCCCATAAACCTGTTCACTTAATCAGTAGGAAGGTTTGTGAAAAGGAAATCAAGTGTAAAGGCCAAGTATACATTCTATTTACCAAAGAAGTAGGGCAAACAGAGGAGATACCCTCAAAGGTGAAACCCCTGCTTCAGCAGTTTGCTGATGTGTTCCCTGATGATTTGCCTAAGGGTTTACCTCCCATTAGAGGGATAGAGCATCAAATTGATCTCATACCTGGAGCACCATTACCTAACAAGCCAGCTTATAGGACCAACCCCACAGAAACCAAGGAGTTACAGAGACAAGTAGAGGAGCTGTTACAGAGAGGATATGTAAGGGAAAGCCTTAGTCCATGTGCTGTACCTACCTTGCTTGTGCCTAAAAAGGATGGAACCTGGAGGATGTGCATTTATTGTAGAAGTGTTAACAATATCACTATTAAGTATAGGTTTCCCATACCAAGAATAGATGATATGCTTGATGAATTATCAGGTGCACAGTTGATATAGGTTGGCTATGTTTTGAACAAGGACCAAACTATATGCACACTTATGTTTCAAGGTTTCGGAATTCAGCAATTAAGGCTGAAAGTTTAGGTTGTATTGTAAAATGTTTTTTTTGTGATTTTTGTGGGTTTTGTAATAAGAAGAACTAAGAAAAGATATGTTGAATTGAACAACTTGAAAATGGCTGATCCAAGGATTAATTTGATACAGATTCACCACAAATTAAAACCAAGGGCTCCTAAGAACACATTCAAACTTTAAGCCAAAAGAATGAAAAGCATAGGAACTTCAACTTACTAAAACCAATCCAAGTTAAAGTAAATTGCAAAGAGAGAACAAAGGAATTTGCTCAAAGGTTGTTTTGTATTCAGAATGTAAAATCAGGTTGTGAATTACAAGAGTGCATACATCCTATTTATACTAAAGCATTCAGCAATGAGTACAAACTTTGAAAATGAAAGTACAACCAAAATGGCAATAAAATGCAACAGCTAGTAAAAGAACAAGGAGATTTTTGCTGATTTTTTTTGTTGTCTCTAACAGCTAGTTTTGTTGTCTCTAACAGCTAGTTTTTCTTTGGGATTTGCAAATCAGCTCTTCTATCTTCTTGGGATTATTTGTGGCTGATTTGTAAGAGATATTATCATAAAAATCCCACTCAATCTTCATAACATATGGCTGTTGTAAATCAGCTAGTTTTGAAGAATGCAACGGCTCAATTTGGAGAATCTGATTGCTTGTTTCGTTCCATGCGTTTTAATTTTGTAAAGGACGTCCCATGAGCAAAATAAATATTAGACTCAATAAAATAAAAATTACAACTCGACTAACTAAACATAAGACATGATTAAGCTTGATCCTAAACCTGGCTTAATCATCTCTAAGACTTTGTTTCATTATAAAAATGAAAATACAAAATAAAATTTAGAAGAAGATTTAGTTCATGATTACAAAATTAAAAGACTTGACATTTGAACCTTGAATTTGAGCATCTTTCACATGATGAACCATGGTATTGATCCGGGTTATCTCATGAGAACTAGATGTAGGTGATCCTACATCATCCTCCCCTTCTTTGGAGAAGCTTGACCTCAAGCTTGGTAACATATCCTCCTCATGGAATGGAATTAAATCTGCAACATTAAAAGTAGAGGACACACCATAGCTACTAGGTAGCTCTAGTTTGTAAGCATTGTCATTTACTTTCTCCAAAATTTCAAAAGGTCCATCAATTCTAGCGCTTAACTTTGATTTTCTTTGGATGGGAAACCTATCCTTTCTCAAGTAAATCCATACTAAGTCACCTTCTTTGAAAATCACCTCTTTTCTCTTTTGATCCACTCTTTCTTTAACCTTCTCATTCATTTTCTCAATCCTTTCCACAACTTTCTTATGCACCTTTTGAATTTCATTAGCTCTCAACTCGGCATCGTGACTAAACTTCAATGGTGTAGGAAAAGGCGTAAGGTCTATAGGGGTTAATGGGTTAAGGCCATAAACCACAAAGAAAGGAGAAAACCCTGTGGTCTTGCTAGGAACACGATTATAAGCAAATTCAGCATGTGGTAGCAATTGTTCCCATTGTTTAGGATTCTTAGTAATGAGAGCACGCAACAAGGTTCCTAAGGTCCTATTGGTTACTTCGGTTTGACCATCAGTTTGGGGGTGGCTAGAACTACTAAAGTTAAGCTTTGTTCCCATTTTTCTCCACAAAGTAAGCCAAAAATGACTAAGAAACTTTGAATCTCTATCACTCACTATGCTTCTTGCTATCCCGTGTAGTCTTACTATCTCCTTAAAGTAAAGGTTAGCAATATTAACGGCATCATGAGTAGTATGACAAGCAATGAAGTGAGCCATCTTAGAAAACCTATCAACAACAACCATGATGGAATCCTTATTGTTAGAGGTTCTAGGAAGTCCAGTGATGAAATCTAAACTCACATCCTCCCATGGGTTTTGTGGCGTAGGAAGAGGTTGGTAAAGACCTTGAGATGTTTTGTGGGCTTTGGCTTTTAGACATTGCACACATCTCTTGATAACATGAATGACATCCTTAGCAAGCTTGGGCCAGTAGAAGGTCTCACTTACTAAAGCTATGGTCTTCTCTTCTCCAAAATGTCCTCCAAGTCCTCCTTCATGATACTCCTTAATCAAAGTCTCCCTAACACTATGTCTAGGCACACACAATTGGTTTCCTCGAAAAAGATATCCTTGGAAGATGTAAAAAAGTCCTTGAGGCTTATTATGGCATTTTTCAAAAACTCCGCCAAAATCAACATCATCAATATAGCATTCCTTTAACAATTCCATTCCCACAACCTTAGTATTCAAAGTACTCAAAAGCAAGTATCTCCTAGATAAAGCATCAGCTCCGGTGTTTAGTTTACCCGCTTTGTGTTTAATGGTGAAATGAAAGGTTTGTAGGAACTCGACCCACTTAGCATGTCTAGATTGAAGTTTGTGTTGGCTTTGAATGAACTTTAAGGCCTCATGGTCAGAATGTAACACAAATTCTTTGGCAATCAAGTAGTGTCTCCAATGCTCTAAACATCTAATGATAGCATAAAACTCCTTATCATAAGTTGAGTATTTCCTCTTAGCATCATTGAGCTTCTCACTAAAGTAAGCAAGGGGTTTGTTGTTTTGAGTAAGGACACCTCCAATACCTACCCCAGATGCATTACACTCTACTTCAAAAACATCATCAAAATTAGGCAAAGCTAGAACAGGTGCGGTGGTAAGTTTGTTTTTGATGGTGTCAAATGCTGCTTGTGCTTTGGAATTCCACTCAAAAGTCTTAAGTTTTGTGAGTTCGGTGATAGGGGCCATGATTGAGCTAAAGTTTGGGACAAACCTCCTATAAAAAGAAGCTAAACCATGAAATGATCTAACTTGGTGAATGGTGGTAGGGATAGGCCAGTCTCTAATAGCTTCAACTTTCTTTTCATCCGCTTTTATCCCCTCAATTGACACAATAAATCCAAGAAACTTAACTGACTCCGAAAAGAATTGACATTTCTCCAAGTTACCATATAACTTCTCCTTAGCTAGCACACTAAACACTTGACGTAAATGATCAACATGTTCATCTTCACTTTGACTATACACCAAAATATCATCAAAATAAACCACTACAAAGTGACCTAAAAAAGGCTTCAAGGTTTGGTTCATAAGTCTCATAAAGGTAGAAGGTGCATTAGATAAACCAAAGGGCATAACTAACCATTCATAAAGTCCTTCCTTAGTCTTAAATGCGGTTTTCCACTCATCCCCCTCATGGATTCTAACTTGGTGATATCCACTCCTAAGGTCAATCTTAGAGAAAACTTTAGAACCATATAGATCATCTAACAAATCATTAAGTCTAGGTATGGGAAATCTATACTTGATAGTGATTCTATTGATGGCTCTACTATCCACACACATCCTCATTTCTCCATTCTTTTTAGGCACAAGTAAAGTAGGAACGGCACAAGGACTTATGGATTCTCTAATCAAACCTTTAGCTAACAAATCATCAACTTGTCTCCTAATTTCTTCAGTTTCCTTAGGATTAGTCCTATAGGCTGGTTTGTTAGGCAATGAGGAACCGGGAATGAAATCAATTTTATGTTGTATATCCCTTTTAGGTGGAAGTCCGTTTGGTATTTCATTAGGAAAAACATATGCAAATTCATCAAGCAAAGGTTCAATCAAAGGGTGATCATGCAAAACAGATTCAGTTTCATCATTTAGCAATAACAATTCTTTTCGTTCCTCAAATTCATGTTGTTCACTTTTAAGTATAGGAATTAAAGAATGAAAATTAGTTAAAGTTGCTTGCAATTTAGAATTAGCATTAGGTGCATATGGTGCTAAAGTTATCTTTTTGTTATTTAAAACAAAAGTATGTGTGTTTTTAAAACCATCATGCATAACTTTCCTATCATACTGCCACGGCCTACCTAATAAGACATGACATGCATCCATAGGTATAACATCACATAAAAGACTCTCCTTATAGCTATTACCAATGGAAAATGAAAGCAAAACTTGAGAGTTTACAGGAATACCTTTGTTTTGATTCAACCATTTAATCATGTATGGCTTGGGGTGTGGAGTGGCGGTGAGATTAAGCTTGTCCACCATATTCTTTGAAGCGACATTAGTGCAACTTCCTCCATCAATGATAAGCGAACAGATCTTACCTTTAACTGTACATTTTGTGTGGAATATTGCTTCCCTTTGTGGGTTTGGATCTTTGGCTTTGACCCCACTAAGAGCTCTTCGCATAACCAATAATTCTCCTTCATCCGGATATATTATTTCCTCATCAAGTTCAGCATCGTCACAGAAATCCTCCTCGTTTTGCTCTTGATGATCATCAAATTCAACCAAGTTCACCATTTTTCGGTTTGGGCATTCGGAAGAAATATGTCCTAGGCCTTGACACTTAAAACATCTCCTAGGTGTGAATGAATTGGTGTTTGGTTTGGTTGTATTGGGCATGCTTAGGGGCTGCTTTGAATTATTGTTTTGCAAAGCTTTTGAATCTTGTGAATGGGCTTTAGAATAGGAATGGGGAGTGTTCTTTTGGTAGGAATTAAAATTGGTCGTTCTTGTTGAAGTGAAACGTGAGGTTTCCTTCATTTTAGTTCTTTGTTGTTTATCCACTTTATGTGCAAGGTTAATTAAATCATCAAGGCAAGCATAAGGTTGTAATTCAACAATGTTTCTGATTTTTGAATCTAAACCATTTAAAAATCTTACCAAAGTTTGATGATCATCCTCCTTAAGGTCGCATCTCATGATCATTGTCTCGAACTCTCGACCATACTCTTCTACACTCCTGCCATCTTGTTGTAGATGTTGAAGTTTGGTGAAATTCTCTTGCATGTAGTATGAAGGCAGAAACTTTTCCTTCATTTGCTTTTTCATCTTTTCCCATGATCTAATCTTGTCTTTCCCTTCTCTTTCTCGTTTTGCACATTTGCTAGCCCACCAAGTAGAAGCATATTTGCGCAATTTTAATGCTACTATCTTTACCTTCTTTTCTTCATCTGTATTCTTGTAATCAAATACTCTTTCAACAGTTCTTACCCATTCAAGGAACTCATCTCCATCTAATCTTCCTTCAAATTCTGGAATGTCGACTTTAAGATCATCTCCACGGCTTGTTTGCCTATTAACTTTAGGACTTTCAGATTCATAATACCCACCTTCCCTTAAGGTGCGTTTTAGATCTAAAAACTCTTTAAGTTGGGTTTGTAGGTATTTAATGGTGGCATTTTGCTCTTCAACAATTCTGCTCAAATCACTTGTTTCTCCTTCACCACTTTGAGACATGGTGTTTTGCTTTGTGAATGAACGAAATTAAGGCTAGGAGCGTAGCCTTGGCTCTGATACCAAGATGATATAGGTTGGCTATGTTTTGAACAAGGACCAAACTATATGCACACTTATGTTTCAAGGTTTCGGAATTCAGCAATTAAGGCTGAAAGTTTAGGTTGTATTGTAAAATGTTTTTTTTGTGATTTTTGTGGGTTTTGTAATAAGAAGAACTAAGAAAAGATATGTTGAATTGAACAACTTGAAAATGGCTGATCCAAGGATTAATTTGATACAGATTCACCACAAATTAAAACCAAGGGCTCCTAAGAACACATTCAAACTTTAAGCCAAAAGAATGAAAAGCATAGGAACTTCAACTTACTAAAACCAATCCAAGTTAAAGTAAATTGCAAAGAGAGAACAAAGGAATTTGCTCAAAGGTTGTTTTGTATTCAGAATGTAAAATCAGGTTGTGAATTACAAGAGTGCATACATCCTATTTATACTAAAGCATTCAGCAATGAGTACAAACTTTGAAAATGAAAGTACAACCAAAATGGCAATAAAATGCAACAGCTAGTAAAAGAACAAGGAGATTTTTGCTGATTTTTTTTGTTGTCTCTAACAGCTAGTTTTGTTGTCTCTAACAGCTAGTTTTTCTTTGGGATTTGCAAATCAGCTCTTCTATCTTCTTGGGATTATTTGTGGCTGATTTGTAAGAGATATTATCATAAAAATCCCACTCAATCTTCATAACATATGGCTGTTGTAAATCAGCTAGTTTTGAAGAATGCAACGGCTCAATTTGGAGAATCTGATTGCTTGTTTCGTTCCATGCGTTTTAATTTTGTAAAGGACGTCCCATGAGCAAAATAAATATTAGACTCAATAAAATAAAAATTACAACTCGACTAACTAAACATAAGACATGATTAAGCTTGATCCTAAACCTGGCTTAATCATCTCTAAGACTTTGTTTCATTATAAAAATGAAAATACAAAATAAAATTTAGAAGAAGATTTAGTTCATGATTACAAAATTAAAAGACTTGACATTTGAACCTTGAATTTGAGCATCTTTCACATGATGAACCATGGTATTGATCCGGGTTATCTCATGAGAACTAGATGTAGGTGATCCTACATCAACAGTGGTTTAGTAAAGTAGACTTGAGGAGTGGTTACCATCAAATTAGAATGAAAGAAGGGGATGAATGGAAGACTGCTTTTAAAACTAAGTATGGCTTATATGAATGGTTAGTAATGCCATTTGGGTTAACAGGAGCACCAAGCACCTTCATGAGGTTAATGAATGAAGTGTTGAGGCCTTTTTTGGGAAAATTCATAGTGGTTTATCTTGATGACATTCTGATCTACAGCAGAGAGCTTACAGAGCACCTTAATCACTTGCAACAACTCTTTGAAACTTTAAGGAAACAGAAACTCTATGGGAAATTAGAAAAATGTAGTTTTCTTATGCAAGAAGTGGGATTTTTAGGATTCATCATAGGCAAAGATGGGGTAAAGGTTGATCCATCCAAAGTAGAGGCTGTAAAAAATTGGCCTGTACCTACCTCTGTTACACAAGTGAGATCTTTCCATGGCCTTGCATCTTTTTATAGGAGATTCATTAAGAATTTCAGTACTATCATGACCCCTATCACAGAATGTACTAAGAAGGGAACCTTTAGTTGGACCACAGAAGCACAAAAAGCCTTTGAACTCATCAAAGACATCATGTGCAAAGCCCCTGTTTTGAAGCTCCCTGACTTCACTAAGCCTTTTGAGGTAGAATGTGATGCTTGTGGCACTGGTATAGGAGCAGTTTTAATTCAGGAGGGCAGACCAGTGGCATTTTTCAGTGAAAAGTTGAATAAAACCAGACTAAATTACTCCACCTATGATAAAGAATTTTATGCCATGATAAGAGCTTTGGAGAATTGGTCTCATTATCTGAAAATGCAACCCTTCATACTTTACACTGATCATGAGTCTTTGAAAAATATCCATGGGCAGAACAAACTTAACCCAAGACATGCTAGATGGGTTGAATTCCTACAAACCTTTAATTTTTCAGCAAAATATAAAACAGGAAAGACCAATGTGATTGCTGATGCATTAAGTAGGAAATACAACTTACTGTCTGTGCTAAATGCTAAAGTGATTGGGTTTGAGATGATTAAGGAACAATATGCTAATGATTCTGATTTTTGTGACTTGTATTCAGCATGTTTAAAAGAACCCCAAGGTGTTTTCCACCTACAACAGGGTTTTCTATTCAAAAACAATAGGCTATGCATACCTAAGACCTCCTTAAGACTGTTGTTAGTAAAGGAAGTGCATGAGGAAAGTTTAAGTGGTCACTTTGGCATACAAAAGACCTTAGATATGTTAAGTGAACATTTTTACTGGCCCAAAATGTTAGGCACAGTAGGCAAATACATACTAAAGTGTGAATCATGCATTAAAGCTAAAATCACTTTTCACAAAGGGGAATACTTACCCTTACCTGTGGCTGACAAGCCTTGGGAACATGTCAGTATTGATTTTGTCATGGCCTTGCCTAGAACTCAAAGGCAGAAGGACTCTATCATGGTAGTGGTTGATAGATTCTCAAAAATGGCACACTTTATTGCTTGCACAAAAACTGATGATGCACAGCATATAGCTAGATTATATTTTTCTGAAATTGTAAGATTGCATGGGGTTCCCAAGTCCATTGTTTCAGATAGGGATGGAAAGTTCCTTAGCCACTTTTGGAAAACTTTGTGGAAGTTGTTAGGGACCAATTTGTTGTTCAGCACAAGCCATCATCCTCAAACTGATGGTCAAACTGAGGTAACAAATAAGACCTTAGGATCCATTTTGAGGACCATTGTAGGCAAGCATCTTAGGGACTGGGACCTTAAGCTAAGCCAAGCTGAATTTGCTTACAATAGGAGCCCTAATTGGGCTACAAAGCATTCACCTTTTCAATGTGTGTATGGGGAAAACCCCTTATTGCCAATAGACCTAATGCATGTCAATATTGATGACAGGAAACAGAAGGATGCTGTGGAACAAGCAGCTGAACTGATAAAATTGCACAAAGAGGTCAAGGAAAACATATGCAGAGCTAATGAGAAGTACAAGCTCAAAGCTGATGGGAAGCACAAGCAAAGGGAAGCACTGAAGGTGGGAGATTTGGTTTGGGTGCATTTAAGAAAAGAGAGATTTCCACAATTGAGGAAAAACAAGCTCATGCCTAGGGCAGCTGGACCCTTCCCTATCATAGCCAAGTATGGGGATAATGCATACAAAGTGGAGCTGCCTGAAAATTACAACATCTCCAACACATTTAATATTGGAGACTTGCTACTGTACAAGGAAGACCAAGAATTGGGGTCAATTCTTTCCAAAGAAGGAGGAGTTGAACCATATGTGGACCATGGTTCCAGTCCAAGACATGACCCTGACTCAAGAGAGGACTCATTAGCAAAGGAAGAGTCCTTGGTCGATCCTTCGAGCAAACTACAGAGCCATCCAAACACAGCCCCTCATCAACACAAGGCTTCTACTGAGCTTGCATCCGAAGCATCGAGTAGAATACAGAGGCATTCGAGCAAGGACTTGCAAAGACTCCAGAACATCACTGATCTTTCGCTCCAGAACAGCACTGATCCTTCACTCGAGCCCTCGAGCAAACCCCAAGCTCAGTCGAGGAAAGGACATCAGAATCAGGAAATGGCCTCTGACCAGCTGACTAGCGAACAAGCGACCTTACTGGCTTGTTTCCGATCAAACCATGGGCTTCCACTACATGAACCAGGTCAAAATGGCATCTTCATGCATGGACCTTGATGCAAAACTAAGACTGAATGTAGTCTTTGTTATGCAAAGATCAATGTGGAATCAAATTATGGCCCAAATACTCACGTATAATCTCAAACTAATCAATGTAAACAAGCCCAGAACACTTAGAACAACCAAGAAGATGCTTCTTGATTTTCAGACGTGTGGGTTACTGGACGTTGTTCTAACCCTTACACTATCCTAAGGAGTATGCAAGGCAAGGACTATTGTTCCTTGTATAGAATGCTTCCCTGAGATTATAGGTTTGCCTGAAAACCTATGAATTCCCCGGCCAAAGAATAACTATTCCTTGAAACAAGTTTACAAACAAACTCGAGACAAACAAACACTTGTCTGAACAATGAAACTCTGATTTTATTCTCAATATCAAACGCGACTCCAAATACATGAGAGTCCTAGTTATTTATAGAGTTTTTACATCTCAAAATAGCCGTTACCAGGGCTGCCTAAGACACGTGGCAAATAACTAACAAAACAGAAAGTTAAAACAAGGCCAACACTTAGCCAAAAAAACAGATGTTCTTTTCTTCTGACCAGGTCTCCTTTAGCCAATCCTAGGGTCTTCCTGGTGGTTAGTTAGCAGCACCCTAGGGCCTCTATGGCTTGGTCCATGTAGGGAGATGCCATTGGTGTCTTCATCTTGGTCCAGGTACTCCTGGTCTGGGCTCAGTAACGTCAGTAAGGTCAGCTGGTCGTTAGAATCAACTGTTACTCTGTTCTTGCATTCTGTTGGTTCTCCTGTTCCCAAAGTGTTATCTTCTGTTGTGCCTTGTTCTTTCTCCATCCCAATTCGTATTCTTAAGCCCATATTCGATGTGTGGGAAGTATCATTGCTGGACCCTTGGTCTTTCTGAGTGTTTGGCGTAGAAGAAAAGTTGGGAACACTGTCCTGTTCCTGATCAGTACTGCCATGGTCACTGTTCCCTGATGCATTTGCATCAACTCCTCCCCCTTGGGAAAGAATTGTCCTCAATTCTTGGACTGGCTGGTGCAGTGTCAGATCTCCTATGTTGAAGATAGGGGAGATGTTGAAGTCTGCAGGTAGTTGAATCTCAAAGGCATTGTCTCCAATTTTCTTTAACACTTGGTAGGGACCAATGGCTCTAGGTTGTAGTTTGTTTCTTCTGAGATGTGGAAAGCGTTTCTTCCTTAGGTACACCCATACTTTGTCACCTTCCTGGATTGGTGCTCTTGCTTTCAGGTGCTTGTCAGCTTGTTTCTTGTATTTCCTGTTGGTCTCTTCCAGGTTTGCATGGACTTGCTTGTGAATTTCTTCCATTTGCTTGATCAAGTCTGCAGCTTCCTCTGTTTTGCTGTCACAAATAGGCAAATCAATCAGAGACACAGGAAGCAAAGGGTTATTACCATATACACATTCAAATGGAGTATGCTTGGTGGCACGACTTGGTGATCTATTAAAGGCAAATTCAGCATAGCATAACTTCAAGTCCCATTCCCTAACATTTGTGGTCACTAATGACCTTAACAGGGTACCCAAAGTCCTGTTGGTCACCTCTGTTTGACCATCAGTCTGAGGGTGATAGGCTGTGCTAAACAACAGTTTAGTACCCAACATCTTCCATAAGGTTTTCCAAAAATGACTCAAAAATTTGCTGTCTCTGTCAGAGACAATGGATTTGGGTATGCCATGCAATCTAACTATCTCAGCAAAATACAGTTTGGCTATGTGTTGTGCATCATCAGTCTTGGTGCAAGCTATGAAGTGTGACATCTTGGAAAACCTATCTACCACTACCATAATAGCATCCTTTCCTCTCCTGGTCTTGGGTAAGGCTACCATGAAGTCCATACTAATGTGTTCCCATGGCTTGTTAGCTACAGGCAAAGGTAGATACTCTCCCTTGTGAAAAGACACTTTTGCCTTAAGGCAAGTCTCGCACCTTAATATGTGTTTACCAACTGTTCCAAGCATCCTTGGCCAATAAAAGTGTTTAGCAAGCATGTCAAGGGTCTTTTGAATTCCAAAATGGCCAGCTATACTACCCTCATGCACCTCCTTCACCAACACTGTTCTCAAAGGTAGTTTAGGAATGCAAAGCTTGTTCCCCTTAAACAGATAGCCTTGATGAATACTAAATAACCCCTGTGGTGTGGTTTCACATGATTTATATATGTCAGCAAAGTCAGGGCAGGTTTGATATTGGTCCTTAATAAATTCAAAACCCAAAACCTTGGCACCTAATATACCCAGCATGCTGTACTTTCTGCTAAGGGCATCAGCAATGATATTGGTTTTGCCCACCTTATACTTAGCTGAAAAGTCAAAGGTTTGCATGAATTCCACCCACCTAGCATGCCTACTACTTAACTTGTGCTGCCTGTTTATATACTTCAAGGATTCATGGTCAGTATGCAAGATGAAAGGTTGAATTCTTAAGTAGTGAGACCAATGGTCTAAAGCCCTTATGATTGCATAGAACTCTTTGTCATAGGTGGAGTAATTAAGCCTACTAGTGTTGAGCTTTTCACTGAAAAATGCCACTGGTCTACCTTCTTGAACAAGCACTGCCCCAATCCCCATGCCACTGGCATCACACTCTAACTCAAAGGGTTTAGTAAAGTCAGGTAACTTGAGAATGGGAGCACTACACATCATACTTTTAAGGGTCTCAAAGGCCTGCTGGGCCTTGGGTGTCCAGTTGAACTTCCCCTGTTTTGTGCACTCTGTTATGGGTGCCATAACAGAGCTGAAATCCCTGATAAACCTCCTGTAGAAGGAAGCCAGCCCATGAAAAGACCTAATTTGTGTGAGGGTTGTGGGTGTGGGCCACTCCTGTATAGCTTGGACTTTGATTGGGTCTACCTTGACTCCCTCCTTGCCCACAATATACCCTAAGAAGCTAACCTCAGGTAGTAAGAAATTACACTTTTCAAGCTTTGCATACAACCTCTGTTTTCTCAGAACCTCAAATAGTTGTTGGAGGTGGTCTAGGTGTGCTGCTATGTCCTTGCTGTAGATGAGTATGTCATCTAGGTAAACAACTATAAACTTCCCTAGGAAAGGTCTCAAAATCTCATTCATCAGGCGCATGAATGTGCTAGGGGCACCTGTCAAACCAAAGGGCATAACAAGCCACTCATACAGCCCATACTTGGTCTTGAAGGCTGTTTTCCACTCATCCCCTGTTTTCATTCTGATTTGGTGGTATCCACTCCTGAGATCCACCTTGCTAAACCATTGAGAACCCCCTAATTCATCCAAAATGTCATCAATCCTAGGTATGGGGAACCTATACTTGATGGTTATGTTGTTTACACTACGGCTATCAATACACATCCTCCATGTGCCATCCTTTTTAGGCACAAGAAGAGTGGGTACTGCACAAGGACTCAAACTTTCCCTAACATAGCCCCTCTTCATCAAATCCTCTACCTGTCTCTGTAACTCTTGGGCCTCTTTGGGATTAGTCCTATAAGCAGGCTTATTAGGAAGACTAGCCCCAGGTAATAAATCAATCTGGTGTTCCACCCCCCTGAATGGTGGTAATCCAGGTGGTAGATCAGTGGGAAACACATCCTTATATTGTTCTAATAGCTCAGTCATCTCAGCAGGTATAGGTGTGGGATCTTGTACTTCTTTGGTGACTAACAAATACAGCTCTTCTGTTCCCTGCACTTCCCTTTCACACTCTCTTCTATTCATTAACTGCACATGTTCCTTAGAGGGCTTGGGTGGCACTGCTCTGTGTGGGGGCAGGGGTAAAAATTCTTTCCTCTTCCCATAGTGCCTAATAGTGTAAGTGTTGTCATACCCATTGTGCATGGCTTTCTTGTCATATTGCCAGGGCCTACCTAGCAAGAGGTGACATGCATCCATATCTAAGACATCACATAAAACTTCATCCTCATATGTTCCCAAAGTTAAGGTCACTGGGCACTGATGTTTTACTGAACCACTAGCCTTGGTGTCTAACCATTTCATTTTATAGGGATTAGGGTGAGCCTTAGTCTTTAGGTGTAACTCCTCCACTAGCTGCTTACTGACACAATTTGCCTCACTCCCACTATCAATAATCAAATCACATACCTTCCCCTGTATTTTACATTTTGTTTGGAAGATATTCTCTCTTTGGTCTGATTTTTTGCTCAAGGGTGTGTTGTGAAAGCTCCTTCTAATAATGAGGCTCAAGTGCTCTTCTTCAGGGGAAATTTTCTCCAGTTCTCCTTCTTCCTCAGAATCTCCTTCAAAAGGGTGCCAGTTCCCCTGCTCATCTCTTATAAATGTACCATCATCATCACTTAAGCTGGGAGGGTCTAACTCTTCCTCTTGCCCATTCTTTAACACCAAGAGTCTCTTAGGGTTAGTGTTTTGCCTAATGTCAGTCCACTCTCTCATGGTAAACGCCCTTGCATTGGGACAATCCCTCTTATAGTGTCCCCTCCCATTGCATTTAAAACAAATGATGTCCTGTGGCTTGGTGTGTGACTCTGTTCTGGGGTTAGTAGGTTTAGGTCCAGAGGGTGGTAACTCCTTCCTAGGCATGGTCACAGCACTAGTGTTCCTTGGGGTATAGGTCCTGTTGTTCCTCATTTGGGGGTTTGCTGCCCTGTGTTGCCTCTCAATTTCCATGGCTATAGAGGTAGCAAGTTGTAGTGTAAGGTCATGTGTATTCATCAATCTCTCCCTAAATTCTTCCCTTAATCCAGCTATAAACTTTCCTACTTTGTTTTCCTCAGGTTCATGAAGGTCACAAAGATGATACAATCTCTCCCATTCATTTAGGTAGTCCTCTACTGACCTAGCTCCCTGTTTCATGGCATACAACTGTACCCCCAGTTGCTGCTTGTATGTGGATGGAACATATCTTCTCTTCATTTGCTTCCTAAGTTTATCCCAAGTGCTAATCCTATTCCTTTCTTCCCTAAGTCTTTGTTTTTGAATGCTTTCTAACCAAGCTGCAGCTGATTTGGTTAGTTTGATCTTGGCAATCTTAAACTGTTAGTTTGGGGGTGTTTCCTTAAACTCAAAGTATTCTTCCATTCTTCTTTCCCATTCCAGATACTTGGAGGGGTCATGTGAGATGCCATCAAATTCAGGAAGATCGATTTTAATGGTCCTATCCTCATATGGTCGAAAATTAGGGTTTGGCATAGGTGGTCTGTTCTGATTATCGATTCCTAAATGCGCAAACAACCTATCCAATTTATCCTCAATTACTTCAAACCTAACATCCCGTTCCATGGTCTCTAAGTCACAACAGCTAGATAACCAGCACAGAATAATCCCAAAATTTTTCGAAGACAAACAAATAACAAAGAAAATCGCAATTTCGAAGAACAATTCGTGTTCAGACGAAGAATGAATAATGCAATGAATTGAACAATCTGTAATTGACAATTTAAAACGAAATCAAAGTAAAGGAAGACACTCCCTGAACGTTGTGGAATTGGAAATGCAAAAATCCCCAGTTCTATCGCTTTTTTTAATCGCCTTCAAATTCTTCCTTCAAAACAACCCAGAACAAATGGCAAGTTCTTCAAAACGTCCTTCTGATATACCCTCCTTTGTCCCTTTCGTGAATTGGCTCTGATACCAAGTTGATGCAAAACTAAGACTGAATGTAGTCTTTGTTATGCAAAGATCAATGTGGAATCAAATTATGGCCCAAATACTCACGTATAATCTCAAACTAATCAATGTAAACAAGCCCAGAACACTTAGAACAACCAAGAAGATGCTTCTTGATTTTCAGACGTGTGGGTTACTGGACGTTGTTCTAACCCTTACACTATCCTAAGGAGTATGCAAGGCAAGGACTATTGTTCCTTGTATAGAATGCTTCCCTGAGATTATAGGTTTGCCTGAAAACCTATGAATTCCCCGGCCAAAGAATAACTATTCCTTGAAACAAGTTTACAAACAAACTCGAGACAAACAAACACTTGTCTGAACAATGAAACTCTGATTTTATTCTCAATATCAAACGCGACTCCAAATACATGAGAGTCCTAGTTATTTATAGAGTTTTTACATCTCAAAATAGCCGTTACCAGGGCTGCCTAAGACACGTGGCAAATAACTAACAAAACAGAAAGTTAAAACAAGGCCAACACTTAGCCAAAAAAACAGATGTTCTTTTCTTCTGACCAGGTCTCCTTTAGCCAATCCTAGGGTCTTCCTGGTGGTTAGTTAGCAGCACCCTAGGGCCTCTATGGCTTGGTCCATGTAGGGAGATGCCATTGGTGTCTTCATCTTGGTCCAGGTACTCCTGGTCTAGGCTCAGTAACGTCAGTAAGGTCAGCTGGTCGTCAGAATCAACTGTTACTCTGTTCTTGCATTCTGTTGGTTCTCCTGTTCCCAAAGTGTTATCTTCTGTTGTGCCTTGATCTTTCTCCATCCCAATTCGTATTCTTAAGCCCATATTCGATGTGTGGGAAGTATCATTGCTGGACCCTTGGTCTTTCTGAGTGTTTGGCGTAGAAGAAAAGTTGGGAACACTGTCCTGTTCCTGATCAGTACTGCCATGGTCACTGTTCCCTGATGCATTTGCATCAGACCTAGCCACAATGGGCCTAGGACCCTCCTAACACTAATCATAGAGAGCGGAGGAACGAGTGCAAGGTGCCCCGGTCACCAGTCAGAACATATATTCTATACTTAGCCAAATTTCCTTGTTTTTCTGTTTTAAATTGATCATGTACTTGGCACGTGTGTAGCTAGCCGTTGTAATCATAGAAAGCTATATATAGGCGCCTAGTTTCTCTGTATTGGACAATCAATTGAGTATCAATCTATTTCATTCAGTTTTTAGTATTCTTCATTCAGTTTTGCAAAGTGTTTGATTTCTTCTTCCTCCTTGCGTGAACATCATCATCTTCATCAGTCACAACATAAACGAAGTGTGGAACACTTCTGAAACTAGGATTGAGAATCAACCTAGTGTGTAACCTTCCCACAAGAACGAGTGAAGTTTAGAGGAGGGTCGTATACCAAGCCCAAAGGGTGAGTGAAGCCGGATAAGGGTGGTATCGAGGCTGACCTGAGACCCAAGAAGTGGTTTCTTGGGCGTAGTTTGGTGGGTTCTGTTTTGTTTTTCCGCAGTGTGATTCAATCTAAGGATTAGATTGGTAGAGTGCAAGATTGTGAATCCGAAGGACACAATCTTGGTGCACATTCTTCATAGTTCATTGTTCATTGATCGTTGATCCTTGTTCATTCTTCATCGTTCATTCATCATTGATCATTTATCCTTGTTCATTCTTCATCGTTCATTCTTCATTGATCATTGATCCTTGTTCATTCTTCATCGTTCATTCTTCATTGATCATTGATGCTTGTTCATTCTTCATAGTTCATTGTTCATTGATCATTGATCCGTGTTAATTCTTAATCGTTCATTCATCATTGATCATTGTTGCTTGTTCATTCTTTATAGTTCATTGTTCACTGATCATTGATCCTTGTTCATTCTTCATCGTTCATTCATCATTGATCATTGATCATTATTCATTCTTCATCGTTCATTCTTCATTTGTCATTGATCCTTGTTCATTCTTCATCGTTCATTCATCATTGATCATTGATCCTTGTTCATTCTTCATCATTCATTGTTCATTGATCATTGATCCTTGTTCATTCTTAATCGTTCATTCATCATTGATCATTGATGCTTATTCATTCTTCATCGTTCATTCTTCATTGATCATTGATCCTTGTTCATCCTTCATCGTTCATTCTTCATTGATCATTGATCCTTGTACATTCTTCATCGTTCATTCTTCATTGATCATTGATCCTTGTTCATTCTTCATCGTTCATTCTTCATGGATTGTTCATGCTTGTTAGTTCTTCATAGTTCATTGTTCATTGATCATTGTTCCTTGTTCATTCTTCATCGTTAATTAATCATTGATCATTGATCCATGTTCATTCTTCATCGTTCATTCTTCATTGATCATTGATCCTTGTTCATTCCTCATCGTTCATTCATCATTGATCATTGATCCTTGTTCATTCTTCATCGTTCATTCTTCATTGATCATTGATCCTTGTTCATTCTTCATCGTTCGTTCTTCCTTGATCATTGATCCTTGTTCATTCTTCATCGTTCATTCTTCACTGATCATTGATCCTTGTTCATTCTTCATCGTTCATTCATCATTGATCATTGATCCTTATTCATTCTTCATCGTTCATTCTTCATTGATCATTGATACTTGTTCATTCTTCATCGTTCATTCTTCATTGTTCATTGATCCTTGTTCATTCTTCATCGTTCATTCATCATTGATCATTGATCCTTGTTCATTCTTCATCTTTCATTCTTCATTGATCATCGATCCTTGTTCATTATTCATCGTTCATTCATCATTGATCATTGATCCTTATTCATTCTTCATCGTTCATTCTTCATTGATCATTGATCCTTGTTCATTCTTCATCATTCATTCTTCATTGATCATTGATCCTTGTTCATTCTTAATCGTTCATTCATCATTGATCATTGATGCTTGTTCATTCTTTATAGTTCATTGTTCATTGATCATCGATCCTTGTTCATTCTTCATCGTTCATTCATCATTGATCATTGATCATTATTCATTCTTCATCGTTCATTCTTCATTTGTCATTGATCCTTGTTCATTCTTCATCGTTCGTTCTTCATTGATCATTGATCCTTGTTCATTCTTCATCGTTCATTCTTCATTGATCATTGATTCATTCTTTGTAGTTCATTGTTCATTGATCATTGATCCTTGTTCATTCTTCATCGTTCATTCATCATTGATCATTGATACTTGTTCATTCTTCATTGATCATTGATCCTTGTTCCTTCTTCATCGTTTATTCATCATTGATCATTGATGCTTGTTCATTCTTCATAGTTCATTGTTCATAGATCATTGATCCTTTTTCATTCTTCATCGTTCATTCTTCATTGATCCTTGTTCATTCTTCATCTTTCATTCTTCACTGATCATTGATCCTTGTTCATTCTTCATCGTTCAATGTTCATTATTCATTGATCCTTGTTCATTCTTCATCGTTCATTCATCATTGATCCTTGTTCATTCTTCATCGTTCATTGTTCATTGATCATTGATCCTTGTTCATTCTTAATCGTTCATTCATCATTGATCATTGATGCTTATTCATTCTTCATCGTTCATTCTTCATTGATCATTGATCCTTGTTCATCCTTCATCGTTCATTCTTCATTGATCATTGATCCTTGTGCATTCTTCATCGTTCATTCTTCATTGATCATTAATCCTTGTTGATTCTTCATCGTTCATTCTTCATGGATTGTTCATGCTTGTTAGTTCTTCATAGTTCATTGTTCATTGATCATTGATCCTTGTTCATTCTTCATCGTTCATTAATCATTGATCATTGATCCATGTTCATTCTTCATCGTTCATTCTTCATTGATCATTGATCCTTGTTCATTCTTCATCGTTCATTCATCATTGATCATTGATCCTTGTTCATTCTTCATCGTTCATTCTTCATTGATCATTGATCCTTGTTCATTCTTCATCGTTCATTCATCATTGATCATTGATCCTTATTCATTCTTCATCGTTCATTCTTCATTGATCACTGATCCTTGTTCATTCTTCATCGTTCGTTCTTCATTGATCATTGATCCTTGTTCATTCTTCATCGTTCATTCTTCATTGATCATTGATCCTTGTTCATTCTTCATCGTTCATTCTTCATTGATCATTGATCCTTGTTCATTCTTCATCGTTCATTCATCATTGATCATTGATCCTTGTTCATTCTTCATCGTTCATTGATCCTTGTTCATTCTTCATCGTTCGTTCTTCCTTGATCATTGATCCTTGTTCATTCTTCATCGTTCATTCTTCGCTGATCATTGATCTTTGTTCATTCTTCATCGTTCATTCATCTTTGATCATTGATCCTTATTCATTCTTCATCGTTCATTCTTCATTGATCATTGATCCTTGTTCATTCTTCATCGTTCGTTCTTCATTGATCATTGATCCTTGTTCATTCTTCATCGTTCATTCTTCATTGATCATTGATCCTTGTTCATTCTTCATCGTTCATTCTTCATTGATCATTGATACTTGTTCATTCTTCATCGTTCATTCATCATTGATCATTGATCCTTGTTCATTCTTCATCGTTCATTCTTCATTGATCATCGATCCTTGTTCATTCTTCATCGTTCATTCATCATTGATCATTGATCCTTATTCATTCTTCATCGTTCATTCTTCATTCATCATTGGTCCTTGTTCATTCTTCATCATTCATTCTTCATTGATCATTGATCCTTGTTCATTCTTCATCGTTCATTCTTCATTGATCAATAATGCTTGTTCATTCTTCATAGTTCATTGTTCATTGATCGTTGATCCTTGTTCAATCTTCATCGTTCATTCATCATTGATCATTGATCCTTGTTCATTCTTCATCGTTCATTCTTCATTGATCATTGATGCTTGTTCATTGTTCATAGTTCATTGTTCATTGATCATTGATCGTTGTTCATTCTTAATCGTTCATTCATCATTGATCATTGATGCTTGTTCATTCTTTATAGTTCATTGTGAACCATATGAGGACCATGGTTCAAGTCCAAGACATGACCTTGATCCAGGAAGGGACTCATTGGCAAGAGAAGAATCCTTAGTCGACCCATCGAGCAGCTCTCTGACCCATCCGAGCAAAAGTCACCCCTGCATCAACTCTACATTCGAGACATCAAGCAAAGAATAGAATCACTCGAGCAAGAGATGGCATAAGCATCAGAATCAAGAATTGGACTCTGACCAGTGGGCTGGCGAACAAGCAACCTTGTTGGCTTGTTTCAGATCAAACCATGGGCTTTCACAGTACGACCCAGGTCAAGATGGCATCCTTATGCATGGACCTAGCCATCATGGGCCTAGGACCCTCCTAACACTAAGCATAGAGGGCGGAGGGATGAGTGCAAGGTGCCCCAGTCACCAGTCAGGACATGTATTCTATACTTAGCCAAATTTCTTTGTTTTTCTGTTTTAAATTGATCATGTACTTGGCACGTGTGTAGCTAGCCGTTGTAATCATAGAAAGCTATATATAGGTGCCTAGTTTCTCTGTATTGGACAATCAAATGAGTATCAATCTATTTTCATTCAGTTTTAAACTAGGATTGAGGATCAACCTAGTGTGTAACCTGCACCAAGATTGTGTCCTCCGGATTCACAATCTTGCACTCTACCAATCTAATCCTTAGATTGAATCACACAATGCGGAAAAACAAAACAGAACCCACCAAACTACGCCCAAGAAACCACTTCTTGGTTCTCAGGTCAGCCTCGATACCACCCTTATCCGGCTTCACTCACCCTTTGGGCTTGGTATACGACCCTCCTCTAAACTTCACTCGTTCTTGTGGGAAGGTTACACACTAGGTTGATTCTCAATCCCAGTTTCAGAAGTGTTCCACACTTCGTTTGTGTTGTGACTGATGAAGATGAAGATGTTTACGCAAGGAGGAAGAAGAGATCAAACACTTTGCAAAACTGAATGAAGAATACTAAAAACTGAATGAAATAGATTGATACTCAATTGATTGTCCCATACAGAGAAACTAGGCACCTATATATAGCTTTCTATGATTACAACGGCTAGCTACACACGTGCCAAGTACATGACCAATTTAAAACAGAAAAACAAAGAAATTTGGCTAAGTATAGAATACATGTTCTGACTGGTGACTGGGGCACCTTGCACTCAACCCTCCGCCCTCTATGCTTAGTGTTAGGAGGGTCCTAGGCCCATGATGGCTAGGTCCATGCATGAGGATGCCATCTTGACCTGGATCGTACTGTGAAAGCCCATGGTTTGATCTGAAACAAGCCAACAAGGTTGCTTGTTCGCCAGCCCACTGGTCAGAGTCTAATTCTTGATTCTGATGTTCTTTGCTCGACTGTTTCTGGGATTCGCTCGATGGCTCGAGTGAAAGATCAGTGTAGAGATCAGTGGTTGTCTGATGCTTATGCCATCTCTTGCTTGAGTGACTCTGTTCTTTGCTCGATGTCTCGAATGTGAGATCAGTAGGAAACTTATGTTGATGAAGAGCTTTGCTCGGTTGGCTCTGTAATCTGCTCGAGTGTTCGAGTGAGTTGCTCGGATGCTCGAATGTTGAACCATATCAGCTACGCTCACGTGAGGACAGCAATAACAACCCAAAAGCTAGCAAGGAGTCAATGAACAATAACAACAAAAGCAACAAAAAACATGTTGATGAGCTTTATGAAGCTTGTGAAGATTCTAACTTCATGCATACAAATCCATCCTCTACATATAAGGATGAATCTAACATAAGCCAAAACAATCAAGAAGATAATCAATTAATTATGAGGAAACAAAAACAAGAGCTTAGGAACAAGGAAGACCAGCAGCAAGCCAAGATCAAAGGCATCCAAAGCCATCAGCAGCCCTTGACCAATTCCACTGACCAGGCCACCTTGGCGGGCCTACCCAGACGAACCCAAGGCCCATTGGATGACGTGGAGGGCATAATTGGAATCTCCACACTAGGACCTAGCCATCATGGTCCAAGGGTCCCACGCATGATCATGGGAAGCTCATGGAAACTTGAGGCAAAGGTCGCACAGTCATCAAGGACAGCAAGCCAAAACATGCAGCAGCCCCTGACCACTGAGCAGGCCACCTTGGCAAGCTCGCACAGACGTGACCCGAACCCATTGGATGACGTGGAAGGTAGGGTTGGAATCTCTGCACAAGGATCTAGCCAGCATGGTCCAAGAGCGCTCTTGAAAGTCAACGGAAAGGCATTGAAATCAGAGCACAAGGTCGCTTAGTCAACAAATCAAACCAACAGCTGCTGCAGTCTTGAGTATTCTGTTTTAAGCTTCTTAAGCGTGTGTATAGGCACGTGTGTATGTAAATAGCCGTTAATAACCGTTAGGCAATCATGTAATTAGCCTACTCTTCATTCCTAGCTCTATAAATATTTGATTCAATCTTTGTAAAGGACGTTGATCATTGAATAAATTTCCAAATTTCAGAAAACTTCAAGTGTTTGAGTTTTTCTTCAATTGCTTGCAATTGGGTTACCTTGGGCCAGTTTTGCCCATCTTGATGTACGTGTTCTTGAGTGTTCTTCAAGAACCTACATCCCCCTATCCATAGACACTGATATTCCCCTTGGAGTGCAAGAGGAGAAGCGTGGAGTTGAGTGCATAGGAAGCTTGGCAGTCCAATTCCAAACATTCAATTCCATGTGCCATTGTCTTGGAATATCCTTGAGTTCGTGAGTAAATCCAATTTGCGTGTTCAATTTCTTCATTAACCACGCATAATTGGATCAATTGTTATCAGAGCAAGAACGTGTAGGGCTTGAATATCATCCACATTCATCTGTGAAGACTAAATCTTCATATCACGCCTGAATGATCAGAAGAATTGAAATTCAGAAATTAGGGCAATTTTCCTGTGCGAGTTCGATTGCAGTGGCGATTCTCTACAAATCTCGGTTGTTTTTCTTTCCTCTGTTTAATTTCTTTATGTACTAATGTTCCTGAATGTAATTTGTTGCATTTCAATTAAATTTGATTGATGAATTGTGCATACACTGTCTGACATTCACGAAGAAAGACTGAAACCCTCAAGAACTCAGTTCTTGAAGGAGTTTCTGCATTGCAATTTCAAAATCTTCGTATTCATATCAATTTCATTGACTAAATTTCATTTTTATTTGATTAATAGTAGGATTGCATTTACATTTCATTGTAATTCACGTAAATTGATCATCATTGATAGCTGCATACTGCAAAATCAACACAGAAGAACAAATTCTTCAAATTCTGATCTGCTATTCATTGATTGTGCAAACTTGTTATTTTTTCTTCTCTTCATGGCATATTTTGTCTTAGTTCATTAGGATCATAATAGCATTGCATTCATTTCTAAACATAGCTTGGTTTCAGCATGTTGATGCACAAATCAGCATCTGAGTATAGTTGTGGACCAAACTCTGCTGTTCATATTCACATTAATCAACTTTGTCGAAGAACATAGGCTTTCATTAATAAATCTTGTTGCTTATAATACAAATCCAACTATTGTTCCATTAGAATACAGATTGTTCATGGTTTTGCTGTTTGGTGCACAGAAGTCAGATTATTGAGAATCTGATTTTGCTGTGATCAGAAAAAGTCTGCTGCATTCACTTCTGTCTTGGAACTTATTGTTTGATTTTTGCATAGCTGACCTTACTAAGTGAATAACTAGAAATTCACATTAGCAAAATCACCAAAGAACAAAAGTGTGCATGACTTGCTGTTTCATCAAAAAAAAAAAAAACTAAGTGCACAGAATATAGTTTGTTTAAATATTGCTGTTGAAAACACAAATTCAGATTGTTCAAAAAAATCAGATTGTTGTTGTGCACAGGACACAACTTGTTCAAGAATACAGAATATTCAAATTCTGATTGCTGCTGTGAACAGAATACAATCTGTTCAAGAACACAGACTGTGCATAGAACAGTTTATTTGCATTCATTTCATATTGTGTGTTTGCATTCATATAAATCATCATGGATAACAATGATAAATTTGACGCACTAGTTAACATGGTTAATCAACTAAGCGTAGCTGTCACGGCCCTGCAGAATGCTGCACCACAACACACACAATTCCCATATCACAATCCAAATGCTGAAAACATGAGGGAGGACAAAACCATGAGGGTTGATGTACATGAATTTGATGGCACATCTCATGATCCGGAGGTATATATTGAATGGGAGAAAGGGGTAGAGCGTTATTTTGAGTTTAAAGAAACCCACCCAGACCATCAATATAAGATCGCTAAGGTGAAGTTGACCAAGCTAGCAGCCACTTGGCTTGAAGGTGTGCAGAGGCAAAGAGCACGTAAGGATAAGCCTAAGATTCACTCATGGGAGAAACTTAGGAAACACCTTAGGAGAAAATACATTCCCACCAATTACAAGAAGATTGAGGTGATGAAGAAACTTACCTATGAAGGAGCTTGCAATAGTGCCCTAATATTGGAGAAATCAGCAAGGAGGAGAGCTGCACCTGCACACACCTTCAACAAAGCACGAGAAACCAGTAGCTACAAATTGGATACACATATCCCTGCTGACAGTAAAGGACCTGCTGCACAGCACTCCTCTAAAATTAGGGGAACACAGCAGCATGCATCCATTGTTACGACTATACATGTTGATAATGTTGAGATGAATGGGTTTTATTTCATGGAAGATGAGATTACACACACGTTTCACAGTAGCTTTAAGCCATCTGCACAAAAACCAGCACGACACCTACCTACCAGCAGTAGCATAGGTTCACATTTGCCACTCATTAGTACTACACAACCTTACAACACACATATGGCTTCCAACACAGAGAGGCAGCTCACAGCAAAGGAAAAGGAAGTGAACCCTAAGGATGTCATACCTCTTACAAAGACCACGCAAACACCTACGCATTTATTAGGATGGAAGGAGTATGATGATAATGATGATAGTGATAGACACATAACCAAGCTACCCTTCTATGAGACCATTACATTACATGAAATACCTCAAGGCATGGGCTCCAAGCTAACCTTCATACATGTATTCTGTGTTGATATTCATGGAGGATTTGCACATAGTGGATATCCTAATCTGCATTCTAAATACTTTCCATTTGCATGCATGTATGCCCTTAATCATTGGAATACTACTACCTTAGTTTATTTACTTGTGCAGGACAAAAGTACATGGAACACAAGGAAGCAATTAGACACAGCTCAGATTCAGACAGCAGCGGATGCACACACTGCTGATGCAGCTAGCAGCCATGTTTCACCCTACCACACGAGCTTAGAATTGAGGACAATTCTTTTTCAAGAAGGGGGGATTGAACCATATCAGCTAGGCTCACGTGAGGACAGCAATAACAACCCAAAAGCTAGCAAGGAGTCAATGAACAATAACAACAAAAGCAACAAAAAACATGTTGATGAGCTTTATGAAGCTTGTGAAGATTCTAACTTCATGCATACAAATCCATCCTCTACATATAAGGATGAATCTAACATAAGCCAAAACAATCAAGAAGATAATCAATTAATTATGAGGAAACAAAAACAAGAGCTTAGGAACAAGGAAGACCAGCAGCAAGCCAAGATCAAAGGCATCCAAAGCCATCAGCAGCCCTTGACCAATTCCACTGACCAGGCCACCTTGGCGGGCCTACCCAGACGAACCCAAGGCCCATTGGATGACGTGGAGGGCATAATTGGAATCTCCACACTAGGACCTAGCCATCATGGTCCAAGGGTCCCACGCATGATCATGGGAAGCTCATGGAAACTTGAGGCAAAGGTCGCACAGTCATCAAGGACAGCAAGCCAAAACATGCAGCAGCCCCTGACCACTGAGCAGGCCACCTTGGCAAGCTCGCACAGACGTGACCCGAACCCATTGGATGACGTGGAAGGTAGGGTTGGAATCTCTGCACAAGGATCTAGCCAGCATGGTCCAAGAGCGCTCTTGAAAGTCAACGGAAAGGCATTGAAATCAGAGCACAAGGTCGCTTAGTCAACAAATCAAACCAACAGCTGCTGCAGTCTTGAGTATTCTGTTTTAAGCTTCTTAAGCGTGTGTATAGGCACGTGTGTATGTAAATAGCCGTTAATAACCGTTAGGCAATCATGTAATTAGCCTACTCTTCATTCCTAGCTCTATAAATATTTGATTCAATCTTTGTAAAGGACGTTGATCATTGAATAAATTTCCAAATTTCAGAAAACTTCAAGTGTTTGAGTTTTTCTTCAATTGCTTGCAATTGGGTTACCTTGGGCCAGTTTTGCCCATCTTGATGTACGTGTTCTTGAGTGTTCTTCAAGAACCTACATCCCCCTATCCATAGACACTGATATTCCCCTTGGAGTGCAAGAGGAGAAGCGTGGAGTTGAGTGCATAGGAAGCTTGGCAGTCCAATTCCAAACATTCAATTCCATGTGCCATTGTCTTGGAATATCCTTGAGTTCGTGAGTAAATCCAATTTGCGTGTTCAATTTCTTCATTAACCACGCATAATTGGATCAAATGTAGAGTTGATGCAGGGGTGACTTTTGCTCAGATGAGTCAGAGAGCTGCTCGATGGGTCGACTAAGGATTCTTCTCTTGCCAATGAGTCCCTTCTTGGATCAAGGTCATGTCTTGGACTTGAACCATGGTCCTCATATGGTTCAACTCCTCCTTCTTTGGAAAGAATTGACCCCAATTCTTGGTCTTCCTTGTATAGTTGCAGGTCTCCAATGTTGAATGTGTTGGAGATGTTGTAGGTATCAGGTAGCTTCACTTGATATGCATTTTCCCCATATTTAGCAATGATAGGGAAAGGTCCAGCTGCTCGAGGCATTAGCTTGTTCTTCCTCAATTGTGGAAATCTCTCTTTTCTGAGGTGCACCCAAACCAAGTCTCCCACCTTCAGTGCTTCCCTTTGCTTGTGCTTCCCATCAGCTTTGAGCTTGTACTTCTCATTAGCTCTGCATATGTTTTCCTTGACCTCTTTATGCAATTTAATCAGTTCAGCTGCTTGTTCCACAGCATCCTTCTGTTTCCTGTCATCAACATTGACATGCATTAGGTCTATTGGCAATAAGGGGTTTTCCCCATACACACATTGAAAAGGTGAATGCTTTGTAGCCCAATTAGGGCTCCTATTGTAAGCAAATTCAGCTTGGCTTAGCTTAAGGTCCCAGTCCCTAAGATGCTTGCCTACAATGGTCCTCAAAATGGATCCTAAGGTCTTATTTGTTACCTCAGTTTGACCATCAGTTTGAGGATGATGGCTTGTGCTGAATAACAAATTGGTTCCTAACAGCTTCCATAAAGTTTTCCAAAAGTGGCTAAGGAACTTTCCATCCCTATCTGAAACAATGGATTTGGGAACCCCATGCAATCTTATAATTTCAGAAAAATATAACCTAGCTATATGCTGTGCATCATCAGTTTTTGTGCAAGCAATAAAGTGTGCCATTTTTGAGAATCTATCAACCACTACCATGATAGAGTCCTTCTGCCTTTGAGTTCTAGGCAAGGCCATGACAAAATCAATACTCACATGCTCCCAAGGCTTGTCAGCCACAGGTAAGGGTAAGTATTCCCCTTTGTGAAAAGTGATTTTAGCTTTAATGCATGATTCACACTTTAGTATGTATTTGCCTACTGTGCCTAACATTTTGGGCCAGTAAAAATGTTCACTTAACATATCTAAGGTCTTTTGTATGCCAAAGTGACCACTTAAACTTCCCTCATGCACTTCCTTTACTAACAACAGTCTTAAGGAGGTCTTAGGTATGCATAGCCTATTGTTTTTGAAAAGAAAACCCTGTTGTAGGTGGAAAACACCTTGGGGTTCTTTTAAACATGCTGAATACAAGTCACAAAAATCAGGATCATTAGCATATTGTTCCTTAATCATCTCAAATCCAATAACTTTAGCATTTAGCACAGACAGTAAGTTGTATTTCCTACTTAATGCATCAGCAATCACATTGGTCTTTCCTGTTTTATACTTTGCTGAAAAATTAAAGGTCTGTAGGAATTCAACCCATCTAGCATGTCTTGGGTTAAGTTTGTTCTGCCCATGGATATTTTTCAAAGACTCATGATCAGTGTATAGTATGAAGGGTTGCATTTTCAGATAATGAGACCAATTCTCCAAAGCTCTTATCATAGCATAAAATTCTTTATCATAGGTGGAGTAATTAAGCCTGGATTTATTTAGCTTTTCACTAAAGAATGCAACTGGTCTACCTTCTTGGATTAGGACTGCTCCTATTCCAGTGCCACAAGCATCACATTCTACCTCAAAAGGCTTAGTGAAGTCAGGCAGCTTCAAAACAGGGGCTTTGCACATGATGTCTTTGATGAGTTCAAAGGCTTTTTGTGCTTCTGTGGTCCAACTAAAAGTTCCCTTCTTAGTACATTCTGTGATAGGGGTCATGATAGTACTGAAATTCTTAATGAATCTCCTATAAAAAGATGCAAGGCCATGGAAAGATCTCACTTGTGTAACAGAGGTAGGTACAGGCCAATTTTTTACAGCCTCTACTTTGGATGGATCAACCTTTACCCCATCTTTGCCTATGATGAATCCTAAAAATCCCACTTCTTGCATAAGAAAACTACATTTTTCTAATTTCCCATTGAGTTTTTGTTTCCTTAAAGTTTCAAAGAGTTGCTGCAAGTGATTAAGGTGCTCTGTAAGCTCTCTGCTGTAGATCAGAATGTCATCAAGATAAACCACTATGAATTTTCCCAAAAAAGGTCTCAACACTTCATTCATTAACCTCATGAAGGTGCTTGGTGCTCCTGTTAACCCAAATGGCATTACTAGCCATTCATATAAGCCATACTTAGTTTTAAAAGCAGTCTTCCATTCATCCCCTTCTTTCATTCTAATTTGATGGTAACCACTCCTCAAGTCTACTTTACTAAACCAATGTGCACCTGATAATTCATCAAGCATATCATCTATTCTTGGTATGGGAAACCTATACTTAATAGTGATATTGTTAACACTCCTACTATCAATGCACATCCTCCAGGTTCCATCCTTCTTAGGCACAAGCAAGGTAGGTACAGCACATGGACTAAGGCTTTCCCTTACATATCCTCTCTGTAACAGCTCCTCTACTTGTCTCTGTAACTCCTTGGTTTCTGTGGGGTTGGTCCTATAAGCTGGCTTGTTAGGTAATGGTGCTCCAGGTATGAGATCAATTTGGTGTTCTATTCCCCTAATTGGTGGTAATCCTTTAGGCAAATCATCAGGGAACACATCAGCAAACTGCTGAAGCAGGGGTTTCACCTTTGAGGGTATCTCCTCTGTTTTCCCTACTTCTTTGGTAAATAGAATGTATACTTGGCTTTTACACTTGATTTCTTTTTCACAAACCTTCCTACTGATTAAGTGAACAGGTTTATGGGGTGGAGGGGGTATAGCCTTATGAGGTGGTAAAGGGATAAGGTCTTTAGTCTTTCCTTCATGCTTCACTGTATAAATGTTAGTGTAGCCATTGTGTATGCTTTTTCTGTCATATTGCCAAGGCCTTCCCAAAAGCACATGGCATGCACTCATATCTAGCACATCACATAACACTTGATCCTTGAAAGAGCCTATGTTAAATCCAATCATGCATTGCCTACTCACAGAACCACTTGAATTGTTATCTAACCATTTGAGTTTATAGGGGTGTGGATGTGGTTTGGTT
Source organism: Amaranthus tricolor (assembly GCF_026212465.1). Lineage (NCBI taxonomy): Eukaryota > Viridiplantae > Streptophyta > Magnoliopsida > Caryophyllales > Amaranthaceae > Amaranthus > Amaranthus tricolor. Next base: position 27,205,730 of record NC_080056.1, on the reverse strand, counting down.
TTCAACTTCAGATCTGAAACTAATCCTGAACTGACACAATTAGTCTCACTTCCTCCATCAATAATCAAGTCACATACTCTATTCCCTATTCTGCATTTGGTCTGGAATATGCTTTCCCTTTGGTTACTCATTTGCTCTTCACAAGTGGAATGCAAGCTTCTCCTAACAATCATGTTATAATGCTCATCTTCAGGTAAGACTCTTTCCCTCTCTTCTTCTGAATCCTCCTCAGTACTATGTTCATATCTAACCATATTCCCAAAGTCATCTTGTATATAAGTCCCATCTGGTTCATTTTCAAGACTGTGGGGGTCATCCTCCTCTACTCTTCCATTTCTGATCACTAACATGACTTTTTCCCTAGTATCAGCCTTTATATCCTTCCATTCTTGGGCAGTAAACACCCTAGCATTAGGACATTCATTTTTATAATGTCCATGCCCATGGCATTTGAAACAAACTATCTTACTCATAGGCACAATTGTTTTGTTTGATCCACTAGCATACTGCTCTGTTCTTCTCTGGTTCAGGGGTGAGTTTGGCCTCTGGTTCTTGGGTGAACTAGGTCTTTGGTTCTTAGGTGGGTTAAACTTAGGGGGCTTATTGTAGTTATTCCCTGTTTGTCTCCTTTTGTTAAAGTTTTGCTCATATATAGGGGCCATGTTAAAGGCTGTTTGGAGGTCTAAAGTAGGCATCATCATAAGCTGATCCCTGATATCTTCCCTTAGTCCAGACATAAACTTGGTTAGTTTCACCTCCTCTGTATCCTCTATTTCACAAAGCACAACTAACTTCTCCCATTCCTGTATATAATCAATCACACTTCTTCCCCTTTGGTTTAAGGTGCTCCATTTCATATACAATTGATGTTTGAAGTTCACAGGGACATACTTTCTGGTCAGAAGCTTCTTAAGCTTGCCCCATGTTTCAATCCTTCCCCTATTCTCCCTTGCCCTTGTCCTTTGTACCCCTTCAAGCCATATAGCAGCAAACTTGGTGAGCTTCATCTTGGCGATTCTATACTGTTTTTCAGGAGGAGTTTCCATAAACTCAAAGTACCTCTCCAAACTTGATTCCCATTCCAAGTAATCCTCAGGGTTATGGGAATGACCATCAAAATCCTTGATGTCTACCTTGAGCAACCTATCCTCATGGTGATTCTGTGGTTGAGGGGGTAATCTCTGTGGGTTCCCTCTCCCTTCTTGTGTAATGTGCTGAACCAACATGTGTAAGGTCTCCTCTATGGTTTGCATCCTGGCTTCCATGGTTCTAAGGTCTCAAACTAGCCAAACAAAGAACACACACACAAAGCCCAGAACAAGCACACACACTACAGCAAACAAGAACACACAAAGGTCTCCTAAGTCTCAACAGCTAAGAACCAACACACAAAGCAAACAGGGGCTCTAAGTCTCAACAGCTAGATACCAGCTCACAAACAAGATGCAACAATGATCAATTCAAACAGAAAACAATCTCAGCAGCAATGTATGCACAATCAAGAATGTTCAAACCAACAAATCAATGCCAAAGCTGTAATGTAAACTCAGACTATAGATGATTAAGGCAACAAAAAGAGATCAAACTCTCAAATTGTAACCCTAATAATCAAAGAGACAATTTCTCAGAACAATTAAAAATGTCGAACAACCAATTCTCGACAATCAAATACTTGATCAGCAATGTAATAACGTGAAAATGGTAATAAAAGAATGTTATATCTGTATTATAATCAATTAACAAATCAATTTAATCAATTATAAACAGGAAAACAATGTTTAAAGATTTTCGAAAATTTTTCTGAAAACGTTCGTCAGATTTTAAAACTTCGTCTAACTCAATTGGAAATTGATTTAGACCCTAAAACTATGTAGAAGATTGATTGAATATCACCTCTAAACGAAATTACAATTGCATGTAACTTGCGTTCAAAATTTAGAACGATTTTACCAGTTTTGCGCGTGTTTCAGAAATTCCAGTCTTCTCTGATACTCCTGTGCGATTTCTTCGATAATCCTTCAACAATGGTGGTTTGCGTCCTCTCGTAACTTGTGCTCTGATACCAACTTGCACCAAGATTGTGTCCTCCGGATTCACAATCTTGCACTCTACCAATCTAATCCTTAGATTGAATCACACAATGCGGAAAAACAAAACAGAACCCACCAAACTACGCCCAAGAAACCACTTCTTGGTTCTCAGGTCAGCCTCGATACCACCCTTATCCGGCTTCACTCACCCTTTGGGCTTGGTATACGACCCTCCTCTAAACTTCACTCGTTCTTGTGGGAAGGTTACACACTAGGTTGATTCTCAATCCCAGTTTCAGAAGTGTTCCACACTTCGTTTGTGTTGTGACTGATGAAGATGAAGATGTTTACGCAAGGAGGAAGAAGAGATCAAACACTTTGCAAAACTGAATGAAGAATACTAAAAACTGAATGAAATAGATTGATACTCAATTGATTGTCCCATACAGAGAAACTAGGCACCTATATATAGCTTTCTATGATTACAACGGCTAGCTACACACGTGCCAAGTACATGACCAATTTAAAACAGAAAAACAAAGAAATTTGGCTAAGTATAGAATACATGTTCTGACTGGTGACTGGGGCACCTTGCACTCAACCCTCCGCCCTCTATGCTTAGTGTTAGGAGGGTCCTAGGCCCATGATGGCTAGGTCCATGCATGAGGATGCCATCTTGACCTGGATCGTACTGTGAAAGCCCATGGTTTGATCTGAAACAAGCCAACAAGGTTGCTTGTTCGCCAGCCCACTGGTCAGAGTCCAATTCTTGATTCTGATGTTCTTTGCTCGACTGTTTCTGGGATTCGCTCGATGGCTCGAGTGAAAGATCAGTGTAGAGATCAGTGGTTGTCTGATGCTTATGCCATCTCTTGCTTGAGTGACTCTGTTCTTTGCTCGATGTCTCGAATGTGAGATCAGTAGGAAACTTATGTTGATGAAGAGCTTTGCTCGGTTGGCTCTGTAATCTGCTCGAGTGTTCGAGTGAGTTGCTCGGATGCTCGAATGTAGAGTTGATGCAGGGGTGACTTTTGCTCAGATGAGTCAGAGAGCTGCTCGATGGGTCGACTAAGGATTCTTCTCTTGCCAATGAGTCCCTTCTTGGATCAAGGTCATGTCTTGGACTTGAACCATGGTCCTCATATGGTTCAAGCACAAGCAAAGGGAAGCACTGAAGGTGGGAGATTTGGTTTGGGTGCATCTAAGAAAGGAGAGATTTCCACAATTGAGGAAAAACAAGCTAATGCCTCGAGCAGCTGGACCTTTCCCTATCATTGCTAAATATGGGGAAAATGCATATCAAGTGAAGCTGCCTGATACCTACAACATCTCCAACACATTTAACATTGGAGACCTGCAACTATACAAGGAAGACCAAGAATTGGGGTCAATTCTTTCCAAAGAAGGAGGAGTTGAACCATATGAGGACCATGGTTCAAGTCCAAGACATGACCTTGATCCAGGAAGGGACTCATTGGCAAGAGAAGAATCCTTAGTCGACCCATCGAGCAGCTCTCTGACCCATCCGAGCAAAAGTCACCCCTGCATCAACTCTACATTCGAGACATCAAGCAAAGAACAGAATCACTCGAGCAAGAGATGGCATAAGCATCAGAATCAAGAATTGGACTCTGACCAGTGGGCTGGCGAACAAGCAACCTTGTTGGCTTGTTTCAGATCAAACCATGGGCTTTCACAGTACGACCCAGGTCAAGATGGCATCCTCATGCATGGACCTAGCCATCATGGGCCTAGGACCCTCCTAACACTAAGCATAGAGGGCGGAGGGATGAGTGCAAGGTGCCCCAGTCACCAGTCAGGACATGTATTCTATACTTGGCCAAATTTCTTTGTTTTTCTGTTTTAAATTGATCATGTACTTGGCACGTGTGTAGCTAGCCGTTGTAATCATAGAAAGCTATATATAGGTGCCTAGTTTCTCTGTATTGGACAATCAATTGAGTATCAATCTATTTTCATTCAGTTTTTAGTATTCTTCATTCAGTTTTTTTTGCAAAGTGTTTGAATTCCCTTTACATTTCCCTTCCTTTGTGCATCTTCATCTTCATCAGTCACAACACAAACGAAGTGTGGAACACTTCTGAAACTAGGATTGAGGATCAACCTAGTGTGTAACCTTTCCACAAGAACGAGTGAAGTTTAGAGGAGGGTCGTATACCAAGCCCAAAGGGTGAGTGAAGCCGGATAAGGGTGGTAACTGAACCAAGTACACTCAAGTCAAAGTTTGGTTCAAGCCTAGTTGACCATTGCTCTCAACATAACCAACATAACCCTACTGATTTAAATCAAGATGTAGCTCCTCAAAGTTTTGGTAAGCATAAACACCAAGACTATGAGACAAGTGGGGAAGGATTGATTCAGAGTCAAAGTACAGCCTCCAAAACACATCAGAAGCCTCAGAGCAACAAAACGGATGCTGACCCAGATTCCAGCGACCAGACGACCTTGCACCTTGGTTTGAGAGGTGACCGGGGACAACCGGTGGGAGACCAGCCCAGATATGACATCTTGGCACACGGGCCTAGCCATCAAGGCCCAAGAACCCTCCTGGTAATCGACACAGGGCTCTGGGAATCCGGCTGAAGGTGCCTCGGTCAAGGGAAGAACAGCAGCAGACCAGCCAAGACTTAGCCTATTTTCTGTTTGTTCTGTTTTAAAAATCAGTGTGCAAGACACGTGTAACTAGCCGTTGCTTCTCATATGTAGCTCCTTAGAAACCTATAAATAGACTTGTAATGATTGTTTGAGATCAACTCAGAATAATATAGTTCATTTGATTCTTTGATTCATTTTGTTAAGCAATCATCTTCTTGCTCTCTTCCCTTAAGTGCATTTGTGTTTGTTGTTTTGGCCGGAACAAAAAAGGTGTGGAACACCTCTGAATTTTAGATTGTGGAACAATCTAAGGTGTAACCTATCTTCATTGAGTGGAACTCAGAAGATAGGGTGGGATTGAACCCGTGGTAAGTGAAGCCACACAAAGGTCGCCCAAGGCCAACCGGATAATCAAGACTTGATTTCTTGGGGTGAAATTGGTATGTATTGTCGGAGTAATTGTCAAGCAATCTTCTTCCAAGTGTGAAGGCTGATTATAGGTAAGATTGGGAGTCCGGAGGACCCAATCTTGGTGCAAATTGGTATCAGAGCGTAAGTGACGAGAGGGCACAAGACACCATTGTTGAAGCAACAAGAAGAACAAACTGCACCGGGTAACAGAGAAGACTGAGAACTGCGACTTGCGTGAATCTGGTAAAATCGTTCTTAATTTTGCACTCAGGTTACATGCAATTGTAAAACTGGGTAAAGGTGATACTTAGTTAATCATTGATATAAATAGTTACACTCAATTCAATTGCTGATTGAAATTGATGAAGATTTGAGTAATCTTGAAGAAAATCGTATTCTGACACATTTTGAATTTCTGTCTTCTGTTCTCTGGGAATATTTGATTGTGTTGATTCATTCTTTTTAATTGTTTAGGGATAGTTTTTGCATCATATAATAACAGTCACCCATAATTGCATTGTTGATTAACATCATTCGCAACATTAGAAATATTGTTCGATTTCAAATAAATTGTGAAACCCTAAATTGTTGGCTTTGTCTGAATTCTTTGAATCTTGATTAAGATACTCCATATTCATACATCCCTGTTAACATATAGGTGCATTCGTGACAAGTGTTTGAAGAATCTGTGTCTGTGAAAGTTTTCTACATCTTCTTTCTACATTGTTTGCATCTTGTATTGTTTGATTGTTGAGCTGTTGAGACTTAGAGCCATGGATGCTAGAATAGAGGCCATAGAGGAAACTCTTTACAGGGTAACCCAACTTCTGACCCAGGCTGGATTAGGCAACCAAGAAAGACTACCTAACAACCCCGTTGATGACCATGAAGATAGAACAGTTAGGATTGACATACATGAGTTTGATGGACAGTCCATGATACAAATATAGTATCAAAGGTTGGGAACAACACTAAGGGCAGGAGGGAACAAGACAATGCATTGGACTTGTCACCTACGCCAAATGCACATGAGACAAAAGGAACACATAAGAATACTGCCCAACAAGCAAGGATGGACTCAAGAACACATATCAAGACCCAAGAAACCCAACACAATACAGAAGTCAATAGCAAGGACTTGGAAGGACAAACAGACGCCAAAATCAGAGCATCAGAATCACCTGGCAAACAGCAGACCTTGGTGAACCGGCTGGAACCAGACCGGGAACAACTGGACCGGGGAGAAGGCTGGGATGGCACCTCACCACATGGGCCAAGCCACCAAGGACCAAGGGTAGTCCTGATAGTACACCAAGAAGCCAGTGGAACAGCCTAAAGGAAGCCCAGTCGCAAAATATTGTAAAGTCTGAAAAATGACTAAGTGTTGAAGTTTCTGTTTTGCGTTTGATTATTAGTTATTGTTAGTTAGTCCACGTGTATTAGGCATATGAGTATTGTAACGGCTAGTTTAGTTTGCAAAGTCTATATATACATAGACTCCCTTTGTAAAAGACACGTTTGGATTCATGTTCTAATTCAATATACTTGAGGTATTTCAGAAAAAGGATTTTTCTGATTTTCGAAGTTTGTTTACAAACTTCACTGAAGGTTGTGGAACAACCTTCTGGCTGGAGAGATTAAGAGTGACGGAGTGACTTTGATTCTCAAAAGCATCTTGCATTCAAGGACTTGTAATCCTTGTTTCGTTATCATCATTCGTGTGTTCATCAGAGTGTCATCGCATTGAACCCTCACCCATCAGAAAATCAAGAAAAGCGTTCTTGTTCTAAGTGTGGACTGTGCGAGTTGTTTGATTGATTTTGGGATGTTTGAATGTGCCCCTGAGTGAATTAATCATCACATTGTAATCCTTGCATCCCAAAGAACAATTCCCACCCCCAAACTCGCATCAAATTGGTATCAGAGCCTAGACACGAATTGGGCAAAGGTAGCACATATTGAGATTCTGAGGAAAGAGGTTTCATAATATCTGGGTATTTCAAAGAACGCAGCATTAGGCGATTTTGAAGCAACGAAAAATTTCTCAATTAATCAGTGGCTTTACGATATTCAGGGAGTGATCTTCCTATCTCATTTCAATTGTCATTCATTTGTTTTTCTTATTTCACATTGTCACACACAGTACGATTGTTAATTTTCTGAAATTGAAATTCTTGCATTTGCGATTTTGCATACATTTCTTGATCATCATTTGTTTGTGCATTTCTGGTATTTTAGCTGCCTCTGGTCAAGTGGAAATGACCATGGAGGAAAGATTTGGGGTATTAGAAGAGAATATGAGATTAGTTATGCAAACATTGAATCAGTTGAGGATTGACAATCAGCAGGATAGAATGCCTAACCCTAATTTTCGACCCTACGAGGATAGAACTATCAAAATTGACATTCCTGAGTTTGATGGCCAATCGTATGACCCAGGGAAATATCTAGAATGGGAAGATAGGATGGACAAGTACTTTGAATTCAAGAGCACGCCACCAGATCAACAATACAAACTAGCAAAGGTGAAATTGATCAAATCATCAGCAATATGGTTAGAAGGGCTACAAAAGCGTAGACTTGGGGAAGAAAGGGGTAGGATTGATTCATGGACCAAATTGAAAAAGCACATGAGAAGAAAATATGTCCCAACTACCTACAAACAGCAACAGTATGTCCAATTCAGTTCTTTAACCCAAGGAAACAAGTCTGTGCAGGAGTATATTCATGAATGGGAGAAAGAAAGAGCTAGTACCTTTGCCTCCACATAGGGCTATTCCACCTAAACCCACTAAAGCACCCATACATTTGATGACTAGGAAAGAATGTGAAAGAGAGATTGAACAGAGGGGAGAATTGTACATTTTGATTACTAAGGAAGTGCAGGACACCACACCTATACCCCCTGAACTGAACAGCCTTTTAGATCAGTACAAGGATGTTTTCCCAAGTGAGCTACCTCCTGGCCTACCTCCTGTGAGGGGTGTTGAACACCAAATAGACTTGATCCCTGGAGCTAGCTTGCCTAACAAGCCTGCTTATAGATCCAACCCAAAAGAAGCCAAGGAATTGCAGAGACAGGTGGATGAGTTATTGCAAAGGGGTTATGTTAGGGAAAGTTTGAGCCCATGTGCTGTGCCCACCCTATTAGTACCAAAAAAAGATGGCACATGGAGAATGTGCATTGACAGTAGAAGCATGAATAACATCACTATTAAGTATAGGTTCCCTATACCTAGAATTGATGATATGTTAGATGAATTGGGAGGGTCAGAGTGGTTCAGCAAGATAGATTTAAGAAGTGGATATCACCAAATACGCATGAAACAGGGAGATGAATGGAAAACTGCATTCAAGACCAAGTATGGGCTTTATGAATGGCTTGTAATGCCCTTTGGCTTGACTGGAGCTCCCAGCACCTTCATGAGGTTGATGAATGAGGTGCTTAGACCCTTCTTAGGGAAATTCATTGTGGTTTACTTAGATGATATACTAGTTTACAGTAAGAAGATCACAGAACACCTCAATCACCTGCAGCAATTATTTGAAGTTCTAAGGAAACAGAGGCTTTTTGCAAAATTAGAAAAGTGCAGCTTCCTTCTTTCAGAGGTCAGTTTCTTGGGTTATATAGTGGGGAAGGAAGGGGTTAGAGTTGATCCTGCAAAGGTCAAAGCTATACAAGAATGGCCCACACCCACCACCCTTACATAAGTAAGATCCTTGCATGGGCTGGCCTCATTTTATAGGAGGTTCATCAAAAATTTCAGCTCTGTTTTAGCCCCAGTAACAGAGTGCACAAAACAGGGGAAATTTGAGTGGACACCTGCTGCACAGAGGGCCTTTGAAACCCTTAAGGACATGATGTGTAAGGCTCCCATACTTAAGCTTCCTGATTTTGCCAAACCCTTTGAGCTAGAGTGTGATGCTAGTGGGGTAGGAATTGGAGCAGTTCTAGTACAAGAGGGTAGACCCATAGCCTTTTTCAGTGAAAAATTGAATCACAGCAGGTTGAATTATTCCACATATGATAAAGAATTTTATGCAATCATTAGAGCCTTTGAACATTGGTCTCATTACCTAAGAATTCAACCATTTGTGCTGCACACAGACCATGAATCCTTGAAGCACATCAATAGTCAGCACAAACTGAACAGTAGGCATGCTAGGTGGGTGGAGTTTATGCAAACTTTTGATTTCTCAGCTAGGTACAAGGTGGGAAAGACCAATGTAATAGCAGATGCTCTCAGTAGGAAGCATGGTTTACTTGGGATAGTAGGATCTAGGATTTTAGGCTTTGAATTCATCAAAGACCAATACTCTGCTTGCCCTGATTTTTCTGAAATTTACCAATCTTGCAAAGACAGACCCCAGGGATTGTTTAGCATGCACCAGGGCTTCTTGTTTAAAGGTAATAGGTTATGCATACCCAAGCTTCCCCTCAGATCTGTTTTGGTAAAGGAGGTGCATGAGGGAAGCATAGCAGGCCATTTTGGAATACAGAAAACATTAGATATGCTTGCTAAACACTTCTATTGGCCTAAGATGCTTGGCACAGTGGGCAAACATGTTTTAAAATGTGAACCTTGCCTTAAGGCTAAGGTAACTTTTCACAAAGGGGAGTATATACCCTTGCCCATTGCACACAAGCCTTGGGAACACATTAGTATGGATTTTGTGATGGCTTTGCCTAAGACAAGAAGGGGAAAAGATGCTATAATGGTTGTTGTAGATAGATTCTCAAAGATGTCTCATTTTATTGCATGCACTAAGGTGGATGATGCACAAAATATTGCAAAGTTGTTTTTTGCCGAAATTGTTAGGTTGCATGGATTGCCCAAAACCATTGTTTCAGACAGGGATAGTAAATTCCTAAGCCACTTTTGGAAATCCTTGTGGAAATTATTAGGCACTAAGCTATTGTTTAGTACAGCCTACCATCCACAAACGGATGGGCAAACAGAGGTCACTAACAGGACCTTAGGTGCTCTGCTCAGAACATTAGTAAAGAATAATATCAGGGAATGGGATTTAAAATTATGTCATGCTGAGTTTGCATACAATAGGGCACCTACTCATGCAACAAAACATTCTCCATTTGAATGTGTATATGGCACTAATCCATTGCTTCCTATTTCCCTCATTGATCTACCTGTATGTGACAGCAAGAGCATGGAAGCAGAGGACATGATCAAGCACATGGAGGCAGTGCACAAACAAGTTCATGACAACTTGGAGATTACCAGCACAAAATACAAACAGCAAGCAGACAAGCATCTCAAAAGGAGGCAGCCTATCAAGGAAGGAGACCTAGTGTGGGTGTACCTCAGAAAAGAAAGGTTCCCACAACTCCGGAAGAACAAACTGCTGCCCAGAGCTATAGGACCTTATCCAGTAAAGAAGCAATATGGGAAGAATGCATTTGAAGTTCAGCTGCCAGCAGAGTACAATATTTCCTCCACATTCAACATAGGAGACCTAACCTTGCATGAGCCTGCACAAGAATTGAGGACAATCCTTTCCCAAGAGGGAGGAGTTGATACAAATATAGTATCAAAGGTTGGGAACAACACTAAGGGCAGGAGGGAACAAGACAATGCATTGGACTTGTCACCTACGCCAAATGCACATGAGACAAAAGGAACACATAAGAATACTGCCCAACAAGCAAGGATGGACTCAAGAACACATATCAAGACCCAAGAAACCCAACACAATACAGAAGTCAATAGCAAGGACTTGGAAGGACAAACAGACGCCAAAATCAGAGCATCAGAATCACCTGGCAAACAGCAGACCTTGGTGAACCGGCTGGAACCAGACCGGGAACAACTGGACCGGGGAGAAGGCTGGGATGGCACCTCACCACATGGGCCAAGCCACCAAGGACCAAGGGTAGTCCTGATAGTACACCAAGAAGCCAGTGGAACAGCCTAAAGGAAGCCCAGTCGCAAAATATTGTAAAGTCTGAAAAATGACTAAGTGTTGAAGTTTCTGTTTTGCGTTTGATTATTAGTTATTGTTAGTTAGTCCACGTGTATTAGGCATATGAGTATTGTAACGGCTAGTTTAGTTTGCAAAGTCTATATATACATAGACTCCCTTTGTAAAAGACACGTTTGGATTCATGTTCTAATTCAATATACTTGAGGTATTTCAGAAAAAGGATTTTTCTGATTTTCGAAGTTTGTTTACAAACTTCACTGAAGGTTGTGGAACAACCTTCTGGCTGGAGAGATTAAGAGTGACGGAGTGACTTTGATTCTCAAAAGCATCTTGCATTCAAGGACTTGTAATCCTTGTTTCGTTATCATCATTCGTGTGTTCATCAGAGTGTCATCGCATTGAACCCTCACCCATCAGAAAATCAAGAAAAGCGTTCTTGTTCTAAGTGTGGACTGTGCGAGTTGTTTGATTGATTTTGGGATGTTTGAATGTGCCCCTGAGTGAATTAATCATCACATTGTAATCCTTGCATCCCAAAGAACAATTCCCACCCCCAAACTCGCATTAGTCCACCAAGCCTGAGGTATACATAGAATGGGAAGCAAGTCTAGATAGGTATTTTGAGTACAAGAACACCACACCTGAAAGACAATACAAGTTAGCTAAGATCAAACTTACTAAGTTAGCTGCTGTGTGGCTTGAGGGGATCCAAAGACAGAGGAGGAGGGAGGATAGAAACAGAATAGACACTTGGGACAAACTAAAAAAGCATTTAAGGAGAAAGTATGTGCCAAATAATTACAAACATCAATTATACATACAGTGGAGCACCTTGAATCAAGTGGGGAAAGAGTGTGAGTGAGTACATCCAGGAATGGGAGAAGCTCACTGTGCTATGTGAAGTCAATGAAACAGAGGATTTAAGGTTAGCCAAATTCTTAGCTGGATTAAGGACTGACATTAGGGACCAACTCATGGTGATACCAAACCTTGACCTACAGTTAGCCTTCAATATGGCCCTCACTGTAGAACAGGCTCATAACAGGAAGAGAGCAGCCTCTCATGGCTACTCTAAGAACCCTAAAAACTTCACACCCAAGGCTAACAACCCCACTTCACCTAGACTGCAGAAGAGAGTGGATCCAAACATTAATACCCCTGGGAGACCTCCTGTACCTCTAAAGAAAATAGTGTGTTTTAAGTGCCATGGACATGGTCACTATAAGGACTCCTGCCCTAATGCTAGAGTTTTCACTGCCCAAGAATGGAGAGATATCAAGGAAGACAACAAGCCTAAGATGATGCTAGTGTCTAGGAATGGCAGAATAGAGGAGGATTGGCCTCCAGTACCTGAGGATGAACCTGAAGGGTCATATAGAGTGAATGAATCAGGAAGACTGGTTAGATATGAGCATAGTACTGAGGAGGAGGAGTCTGAGGAAGAAAGAGAAAAGGTCATGCCTGAGGATGAGCATTATAACCTGATAGTAAGGAGGAGCCTGCATACCACTAGTGAAGAAAAAGAAAATAACCAAAGGGAAAACATCTTTCAAACCAAATGTAGGATAGGAGAGAAAGTATGTGATTTAATCATTGACAGTGGTAGTGAGTCTAATTGTGTGAGTTTAGCCTTGGTGACTGAGTTGAAACTCAAAACTAGACCTCACCCACACCCTTACAAACTCAAGTGGTTAGACAACAATGTTAGTGGATCTGTGAGCAAGCAGTGCTTGGTAGGATTTGTTATAGGCTCATATCAAGATAAGGTGTTATGTGATGTGTTAGAAATGAGTGCATGCCATGTGCTATTGGGAAGACCTTGGCAATATGACAAGAAGAGCATACATAATGGGTTTACTAACACCTACACTGTCAGGCATGAGGGCAAGCTAAAAGACCTGATTCCCCTTCCACCTCACAAGGCTATACCACCCCCTGTTAGGAAGCCAGTTCACCTGATCAGTAGGAAGGTTTGTGAGAAAGAGCTTAAAAGCAAGAGTTTGATTTATGTGTTGTTCACTAAAGAGCTAGAAAACCCAACAGACCAAAAGGAAGACCACACAGTAGACATACCATCAGAGGTTAAGCCTCTGCTTCAGCAGTATGCTGATGTGTTTCCTGATGACTTGCCTAAGGGTTTACCACCTATCAGAGGGATAGAACATCAGATAGACCTCATACCAGGGGCAGCCTTACCCAACAAACCAGCTTATAGAACCAATCCCACAGAAACCAAGGAATTGCAAAGGCAGGTTGAGGAGCTTTTGCAGAGAGGATATGTGAGGGAGAGCCTTAGTCCCTGTGCTGTCCCCACTCTCCTTGTCCCAAAAAAGGATGGAACCTGGAGGATGTGTGTGGATAGCAGGAGTGTCAACAACATCACCATCAAGTATAGATTTCCCATACCAAGGATAGATGATATGCTTGAAGAATTGTCAGGAGCACACTGGTTTAGTAAGATTGATTTGAGGAGTGGTTACCATCAGATCAGAATGAAGGAGGGGGATGAGTGGAAGACTGCTTTTAAGACTAAATATGGTTTATATGAGTGGTTAGTCATGCCATTTGGCCTAACAGGAGCTCCCAGTACATTCATGAGGCTAATGAATGAGATATTAAGACCCTTCTTAGGAAAATTCATAGTGGTATACCTTGATGATATCTTAGTTTACAGTAAACAACTGGAGGAACACCTTGACCACCTGCAACAGCTGTTTGAAACCCTTAGAAAACAGAGGTTATATGGGAAATTAGAAAAGTGTAGCTTTCTAATGCAGGAGGTTGGATTTCTAGGGTTCATCATAGGAAGGGAAGGTGTAAAGGTTGACCCAACTAAGGTTGAAGCAATCAAAAATTGGCCTACACCTACTACTGTCACACAAGTTAGGTCTTTCCATGGCCTTGCCGCATTTTATAGAAGGTTCATTAAGAATTTTAGTGCTATCATGGCCCCCATCACAGAGTGCACAAAGAAAGGCACATTTATTTGGACTTCAGAAGCCCAAAAGGCCTTTGAGCTCATTAAAGACATCATGTGCAAGGCCCCTGTTTTAAAACTACCTGACTTTTCTAAGCCTTTTGAAGTAGAGTGTGATGCTTGTGGGACTGGTATAGGTGCTGTTCTAATACAAGAAGGGAGGCCAGTGGCCTTCTTTAGTGAAAAATTGAACAAATCTAGGCTTAACTACTCCACATATGACAAGGAGTTCTATGCTATGATAAGAGCTTTGGAAAATTGGTCTCACTATTTGAAAATGCAACCCTTTGTCTTATATACTGATCATGAGTCATTAAAAAACATTCATGGACAAAATAAGCTTAGTCCTAGACATGCTAGGTGGGTGGAATTCCTACAAACATTCAATTTTTCAGCAAAGTATAAAACAGGCAAAACCAATGTGATAGCTGATGCATTAAGTAGGAGATACAATCTTTTAGCTATCCTTGAGGCTAGAATGCTAGGGTTTGAGATGATTAAGGAGCAATATAAGGGAGACCCTGATTTTAATGACTTGTACACAGCATGTCTAGAAGCACCACAAGGCCTATTCCACACCCAACAAGATTTTTTGTTCAAGGGCAACAGACTATGCATACCTAAGACACCACTTAGGCTCCTGTTAGTAAAAGAGGTACATGAGGGCTGTTTGGGGGGACACTTTGGCATTCAGAAGACATTAGACATGCTAAGTGAACACTTCTATTGGCCTAAGATGTTGGGAACAGTAGGAAAATATATCCTAAAATGTGAAGCATGCTTAAAAGCAAAAATCACATTCCACAAGGGAGAGTATACACCTCTGCCTGTAGCTAGTAGACCTTGGGAGCACTTAAGTATGGACTTTGTCATGGCCTTACCTAAGACTCAAAGAGGCAAAGATTCCATTATGGTAGTAGTTGACAGGTTTTCTAAAATGGCACACTTCATAGCATGCACAAAGGTGGATGATGCTAAACACATAGCTAGACTATATTTTGCTGAAGTTGTGAGATTGCATGGGGTCCCAAAAACCATTGTCTCTGACAGAGATAGTAAGTTCTTAAGTCACTTTTGGAGAACTTTGTGGAAGCTGTTAGGCACCACACTGCTTTTCAGTACAGCTCACCATCCCCAAATAGATGGACAAACTGAGGTGACAAATAAAACATTAGGAACCATTTTAAGAACTTTAGTAAAGAAAAATCTGAGGGAATGGGACCTTAAGTTGTGCCAAGCAGAATTTGCATATAATAGGAGCCCTAGTTATGCTACCAAGCACTCACCCTTTGAGTGTGTGTATGGTGAAAATCCTCTACTACCTGTAAACCTAATGCATGTTTGTATGAATGACAGGAAACAGATTGATGCAATAGAGAAAGCCAAGGAATTGGTGAAATTGCATAAGGAAATCCAGGACAATATATCCAAGGCAAATGACAAATACAAACACAAAGCAGATGGAAAGCATAAAGGCAGAGAGCCACTACAGGTTGGAGATATGGTCTGGGTACACCTAAGGAAGGATAGATTTCCACACTTGAGGAAGAACAAGCTGATGCCAAGAGCAGCAGGGCCCTTCCCCATCATTGCAAAGTATGGTGATAATGCATACAAGGTAGAGCTACCCGCAGAGTACAACATCACCAACACATTCAACATAGGGGACTTGCAATTGCATCAGGAGAATCAAGAATTGAGGACAATTCTTCCCCAAGAAGGAGGAGTTGAACCAAGTACACTCAAGTCAAAGTTTGGTTCAAGCCTAGTTGACCATTGCTCTCAACATAACCAACATAACCCTACTGATTTAAATCAAGATGTAGCTCCTCAAAGTTTTGGTAAGCATAAACACCAAGACTATGAGACAAGTGGGGAAGGATTGATTCAGAGTCAAAGTACAGCCTCCAAAACACATCAGAAGCCTCAGAGCAACAAAACGGATGCTGACCCAGATTCCAGCGACCAGACGACCTTGCACCTTGGTTTGAGAGGTGACCGGGGACAACCGGTGGGAGACCAGCCCAGATATGACATCTTGGCACACGGGCCTAGCCATCAAGGCCCAAGAACGCTCCTGGTAATCGACACAGGGCTCTGGGAATCCGGCTGAAGGTGCCTCGGTCAAGGGAAGAACAGCAGCAGACCAGCCAAGACTTAGCCTATTTTCTGTTTGTTCTGTTTTAAAAATCAGTGTGCAAGACACGTGTAACTAGCCGTTGCTTCTCATATGTAGCTCCTTAGAAACCTATAAATAGACTTGTAATGATTGTTTGAGATCAACTCAGAATAATATAGTTCATTTGATTCTTTGATTCATTTTGTTAAGCAATCATCTTCTTCCTCTCTTCCCTTAAGTGCATTTGTGTTTGTTGTTTTGGCCGGAACAAAAAAGGTGTGGAACACCTCTGAATTTTAGATTGGGGAACAATCTAAGGTGTAACCTATCTTCATTGAGTGGAACTCAGAAGATAGGGTGGGATTGAACCCGTGGTAAGTGAAGCCACACAAAGGTCGCCCAAGGCCAACCGGATAATCAAGACTTGATTTCTTGGGGTGAAATTGGTGTGTATTGTCGGAGTAATTGTCAAGCAATCTTCTTCCAAGTGTGAAGGCTGATTGTAGGTAAGATTGGGAGTCCGGAGGACCCAATCTTGGTGCAGTAACGAGGCTGACCTGAGAATCAAGAAGTGGTTTCTTGGGCGTAGTTTGGTGGATTCTGTTTTGTTTTTCCGCATTGAGTGAATCAATCTAAGGATTAGATTGATAGAGTGCAAGATTGTGAATCCGGAGGACACAATCTTGGTGCACATTGTTCATTGATCATTGATCCTTGTTCATTCTTCATCGTTCATTCATCATTGATCATTGATCATTATTCATTCTTCATCGTTCATTCTTCATTGATCATTGATCCTTCTTCATTCTTCATCGTTCGTTCTTCATTGATCATTGATCCTTGTTAATTCTTCATCGTTCATTCTTCATTGATCATTGATCCTTGTTCATTCTTCATCGTTCATTCTTCATTGATCATTGATCCTTGTTCATTCTTCATCGTTCATTCATCATTGATCATTGATCCTTGTTCATTCTTCATCGTTCATTCTTCATTGATCATCGATCCTTGTTCATTCTTCATCGTTCATTCATCATTGATCATTGATCCTTATTCATTCTTCATCGTTCATTCTTCATTCATCATTGGTCCTTGTTCATTCTTCATCATTCATTCTTCATTGATCATTGATCCTTGTTCATTCTTCATCGTTCATTCTTCATTGATCATTAATGTTTGTTCATTCTTCATAGTTCATTGTTCATTGATCGTTGATCCTTGTTCATTCTTCATCGTTCATTCATCATTGATCATTGATCCTTGTTCATTCTTCATCGTTCATTCTTCATTGATCATTGATCCTTGTTCATTCTTCATCGTTCATTCTTCATTGATCATTGATGCTTGTTCATTCTTCATAGTTCATTGTTCATTGATCATTGATCCTTGTTCATTCTTAATCGTTCATTCATCATTGATCATTGATGCTTGTTCATTCTTTATAGTTCATTGTTCATTGATCATTGATCGTTGTTCATTCTTCATCGTTCATTCATCATTGATCATTGATCATTATTAATTCTTCATCGTTCATTCTTCATTTGTGATATAGGTTGGCTATGTTTTGAACAAGGACCAAACTATATGCACACGTATGTTTTGAAGTTTCAAAAATTCAGCAATTAAGGCTGAAAGTGTAGGTGATATTGTAAAATGTTTTTTTTGTGATTTTTGTGGGTTTTGTAATAAGAAGAACTAAAAAAAGATATGTTGAATTGAACAACTTGAAAATGGCTGATCCAAGGATTAATTTGATACAGATTCACCACAAATTAAAACCAAGGGCTCCTAAGAACACATTCAAACTTTAAGCCAAAAGAATGAAAAGCATAGGAACTTCAAATTACTAAAACCAATCCAAGTTAAAGTAAATTGCAAAGAGAGAACAAAGGAATTTGCTCAAAGGTTGTTTTGTATTCAGAATGTAAAAATCAGGTTGTTTATTACAAGAGTTCATACATCCTATTTATACTAAAGCATTCAGCAATGAGTACAAACTTTGAAAATGACAGTACAACAAAAATGGCAATAAAATACAACAGCTTAGTAAAAGAACAAGGAGATTTTTGCTGATTTTGTTTGTTGTCTCTAACAGCTAGTTTTGTTATCTCTAACAGCTAGTTTTTCTTTGGGATTTGCAAATCATCTCTTCTACATTCTTGGGATTATTTGAGGCTGACTTGTAAGAGATATTATCATAAAAATCCCACTCAATCTTCAGAACATATGGCTGTTGTAACTCAGCTGGTTTTGAAAAATGCAACAGCTCAATTTGGAGAATCTGATTGCTTGTTTTGATCCATTTAATTTTGTAAAGGACGTCCCATGAGCAAAATAAATATTAGACTCAATAAAATAAAAATTACAACTCGACTAACTAAACATGAGACATGATTAAGCTTGATCCTAAACCTGGCTTAATCATCTCTAAGACTTTGTTTCATTATAAAAATGAAAATACAAAATAAAAATTAAAGAAGAAGATTTAGTTCATGATTACAAAATTAAAAGACTTAACGTTTGAACCTTGAATTTGAGCATCTTGCATATGATGAATCATGGTATTGAACCGGGTTAGTTCATCAGAACTAGATGTAGGTGATCCTACATCATCCTCCCCTTCTTTGGAGAAGCTTGACCTCAAGCTTGGTAACATATCATCAAAATAAACCACTACAAAGTGACCTAAGAAAGGCTTCAAGGTTTGGTTCACAAGTCTCATAAAGGTAGAAGGTGTATTAGATAAACCAAAGGGCATAACTAACCATTCATAGAGTCCTTCCTTAGTCCTAAATGTGGTTTTCCACTCATCCCCCTCATGGATTCTAACTTGGTGATATCCACTCCTCAGGTCAATCTTAGAAAAAACTTTAGAACCATATAGATCATCTAACAAATCATTAAGTCTAGGTATGAGAAATCTATACTTGATAGTGATTCTATTGATGGCTCTACTATCCACACACATCCTTATTTCTCCATTCTTTTTTGGCACAAGTAAAGTAGGAACGGCACAAGGACTTATGGATCCTCTAATCAAACCTTTAGCTAACAAATCATCAACTTGTCTCCTAATTTCTTCGGTTTCCTTAGGATTAGTCCTATAGGCTGGTTTGTTAGGCAATGAGGAACCGGGAATGAAATCAATTTTATGTTGTATATCCCTTTTAGGTGGAAGTCCGTTTGGTATTTCATTAGGAAAAACATATGCAAATTCATCAAGCAAAGGTTCAATTAAAGGATGATCATGCAAAATAGATTCAGTTTCATCATTTAGCAATAACAATTCTTTTTGTTCCTCAAGTTCATGTTGTTCACTTTTAAGTATAGGAATTAAAGAATGAAAATTAGTTAAAGTTGCTTGCAATTTAGAATTAGCGTTAGGTGCATATGGTGCTAAAGTTATCTGTTTGTCATTTAAAACAAAAGTATGTGTGTTTTTAAAACCATCATGCATAACTTTCCTATCATACTGCCACGGCCTACCTAATAAAACATGACATGCATCCATAGGTATAACATCACATAAAAGACTCTCCTTATAGCTATTACCAATGGAAAATGAAAGCAAAACTTGAGAGTTTACAGGAATACCTTTGTTTTGATTCAACCATTGAATCATGTATGGCTTGGGGTGTGGAGTGGCGGTGAGATTAAGCTTGTCCACCATAGTCTTTGAAGCGACATTAGTGCAACTTCCCCCATCAATGATAAGCGAACAGATCTTACCTTTAACTGTACATTTTGTGTGGAATATTGCTTCCCTTTGTGGGTTTGGATCTTTGGCTTTGACCCCACTAAGAGCTCTTCGCATAACCAATAATTCTCCTTCATCCGGGTATATCATTTCCTCATCAAGTTCAGCATCGTCACAGAAATCCTCCTCGTTTTCTTGATGATCATCAAATTCAACCAAGTTCACCATTTTTCGGTTTGGGCATTCGGAAGAAATATGTCCTAGGCCTTGACACTTAAAACATCTCCTAGGTGTGAATGAATTGGTGTTTGGTTTGGGTGTATTGGGCATGCTTAGGGGCTGCTTTGAATTATTGTTTTGCAAAGCTGTTGAATCTTGTGAATGGGCTTTAGAATAGGAATGGGGAGTGTTCTCTTGGTAGGAATTGAAATTGGTAGTTCTTGCTGAAGTGAAACGTGAGGTTTCCTTCATTTTAGTTCTTTGTTGTTTATCGACTTTATGTGCAAGGTTAATTAAATCATCAAGGCAAGCATAAGGTTGTAATTCAACAATGTTTCTGATTTTTGAATCTAAACCATTTAAAAATCTTACCAAAGTTTGATGATCATCCTCCTTAAGGTCGCATCTCATGATCATTGTCTCGAACTCTCGACCATACTCTTCTACACTCCTGCCATCTTGTTGTAGATGTTGAAGTTTGGTGAAATTCTCTTGCATGTAGTATGAAGGCAGAAACTTTTCCTTCATTTGCTTCTTCATCTTTTCCCATGATCTAACCTTGTCTTTCCCTTCTCTTTCTCGTTTTGCACATTTGCTAGCCCACCAAGTAGAAGCATATTTGCGCAATTTTAATGCTACTATCTTTACCTTCTTTTCTTCATCTGTATTCTTGTAATCAAATACTCTTTCAACAGTTCTTACCCATTCAAGGAACTCATCTCCATCTAATCTTCCTTCAAATTCTGGAATGTCGACTTTAAGATCATCTCCACGGCTTGTTTGCCTATTAACTTTAGGACTTTCAGATTCATAATACCCACCTTCCCTTAAGGTGCGTTTTAGGTCTAAGAACTCTTTAAGTTGGGCTCGTAAGTAATTAATGGTGGCATTTTGCTCTTCAACAATTCTGCTCAAATCACTTGTTTCTCCTTCACCACTTTGAGACATGGTATTTTTTTTTTTTTTTGCTTTGTGAATGAACAAAATTAAGGCTCGGAGCGTAGCCTTGGCTCTGATACCAAGATGATATAGGTTGGCTATGTTTTGAACAAGGACCAAACTATATGCACACGTATGTTTTGAAGTTTCAAAAATTCAGCAATTAAGGCTGAAAGTGTAGGTGATATTGTAAAATGTTTTTTTTGTGATTTTTGTGGGTTTTGTAATAAGAAGAACTAAAAAAAGATATGTTGAATTGAACAACTTGAAAATGGCTGATCCAAGGATTAATTTGATACAGATTCACCACAAATTAAAACCAAGGGCTCCTAAGAACACATTCAAACTTTAAGCCAAAAGAATGAAAAGCATAGGAACTTCAAATTACTAAAACCAATCCAAGTTAAAGTAAATTGCAAAGAGAGAACAAAGGAATTTGCTCAAAGGTTGTTTTGTATTCAGAATGTAAAAATCAGGTTGTTTATTACAAGAGTTCATACATCCTATTTATACTAAAGCATTCAGCAATGAGTACAAACTTTGAAAATGACAGTACAACAAAAATGGCAATAAAATACAACAGCTTAGTAAAAGAACAAGGAGATTTTTGCTGATTTTGTTTGTTGTCTCTAACAGCTAGTTTTGTTATCTCTAACAGCTAGTTTTTCTTTGGGATTTGCAAATCATCTCTTCTACATTCTTGGGATTATTTGAGGCTGACTTGTAAGAGATATTATCATAAAAATCCCACTCAATCTTCAGAACATATGGCTGTTGTAACTCAGCTGGTTTTGAAAAATGCAACAGCTCAATTTGGAGAATCTGATTGCTTGTTTTGATCCATTTAATTTTGTAAAGGACGTCCCATGAGCAAAATAAATATTAGACTCAATAAAATAAAAATTACAACTCGACTAACTAAACATGAGACATGATTAAGCTTGATCCTAAACCTGGCTTAATCATCTCTAAGACTTTGTTTCATTATAAAAATGAAAATACAAAATAAAAATTAAAGAAGAAGATTTAGTTCATGATTACAAAATTAAAAGACTTAACGTTTGAACCTTGAATTTGAGCATCTTGCATATGATGAATCATGGTATTGAACCGGGTTAGTTCATCAGAACTAGATGTAGGTGATCCTACATCAATTTGTCATTGATCCTTGTTCATTCTTCATCGTTCGTTCTTCATTGATCATTGATCCTTGTTCATTCTTCATCGTTCATTCTTCATTGATCATTGATGCTTATTCATTCTTCGTAGTTCATTGTTCATTGATCATTGATCCTTGTTCATTCTTCATCGTTCATTCATCATTGATCATTGATACTTGTTCATTCTTCATTGATCATTGATCCTTGTTCCTTGTTCATCGTTTATTCATCATTGATCATTGATGCTTGTTCATTCTTCATAGTTCATTGTTCATAGATCATTGATCCTTTTTCATTCTTCATCGTTCATTCTTCATTGATCCTTGTTCATTCTTCATCGTTCATTCTTCACTGATCATTGATCCTTGTTCATTCTTCATCGTTCAATGTTCATTATTCATTAATCCTTGTTCATTCTTCATCGTTCATTCATCATTGATCATTGATCCTTGTTCACTCTTCATCGTTCATTGTTCATTGATCATTGATCCTTGTTCATTCTTAATCGTTCATTCATCATTGATCATTGATGCTTATTCATTCTTCATCGTTCATTCTTCATTGATCATTGATCCTTGTTCATCCTTCATCGTTCATTCTTCATTGATCATTGATCCTTGTACATTCTTCATCGTTCATTCTTCATTGATCATTGATCCTTGTTCATTCTTCATCGTTCATTCTTCATGGATTGTTCATGCTTGTTAGTTCTTCATAGTTCATTGTTCATTGATCATTGATCCTTGTTCATTCTTCATCGTTCATTAATCATTGATCATTGATCCATGTTCATTCTTCATCGTTCATTCTTCATTGATCATTGATCGTTGTTCATTCCTCATCGTTCATTCATCATTGATCATTGATCCTTGTTCATTCTTCATCGTTCATTCTTCATTGATCATTGATCCTTGTTCATTCTTCATCGTTCGTTCTTCCTTGATCATTGATCCTTGTTCATTCTTCATCGTTCATTCTTCACTGATCATTGATCGTTGTTCATTCTTCATCGTTCATTCATCATTGATCATTGATCCTTATTCATTCTTCATCGTTCATTCTTCATTGATCATTGATACTTGTTCATTCTTCATCGTTCATTCTTCATTGATCATTGATCGTTGTTCATTCCTCATCGTTCATTCATCATTGATCATTGATCCTTGTTCATTCTTCATCGTTCATTCTTCATTGATCATTGATCCTTGTTCATTCTTCATCGTTCGTTCTTCCTTGGTCATTGATCCTTGTTCATTCTTCATCGTTCATTCTTCACTGATCATTGATCGTTGTTCATTCTTCATCGTTCATTCATCATTGATCATTGATCCTTATTCATTCTTCATCGTTCATTCTTCATTGATCATTGATACTTGTTCATTCTTCATCGTTCATTCTTCATTGATCATTGATCCTTGTTCATTCTTCATCGTTCATTCATCATTGATCATTGATCCTTGTTCATTCTTCATCTTTCATTCTTCATTGATCATCGATCCTTGTTCATTCTTCATCGTTCATTCATCATTGATCATTGATCCTTATTCATTCTTCATCGTTCATTCTTCATTGATCATTGATCCTTGTTCATTCTTCATCATTGATTCTTCATTGATCATTGATCCTTGTTCATTCTTAATCGTTCATTCATCATTGATCATTGATGCTTGTTCATTCTTTATAGTTCATTGTTCATTGATCATTGATCCTTGTTCATTCTTCATCGTTCATTCATCATTGATCATTGATCATTATTCATTCTTCATCGTTCATTCTTCATTTGTCATTGATCCTTGTTCATTCTTCATCGTTCGTTCTTCATTGATCATTGATCCTTGTTCATTCTTCATCGTTCATTCTTCATTGATCATTGATGCTTATTCATTCTTTGTAGTTCATTGTTCATTGATCATTGATCCTTGTTCATTCTTCATCGTTCATTCATCATTGATCATTGATACTTGTTCATTCTTCATTGATCATTGATCCTTGTTCCTTCTTCATCGTTTATTCATCATTGATCATTGATGCTTGTTCATTCTTCATAGTTCATTGTTCATAGATCATTGATCCTTTTTCATTCTTCATCGTTCATTCTTCATTGATCCTTGTTCTTTCTTCATCGTTCATTCTTCACTGATCATTGATCCTTGTTCATTCTTCATCGTTCAATGTTCATTATTCATTGATCCTTGTTCATTCTTCATCGTTCATTCATCATTGATCCTTGTTCATTCTTCATCGTTCATTGTTCATTGATCATTGATCCTTGTTCATTCTTAATTGTTCATTCATCATTGATCATTGATGCTTATTCATTCTTCATCGTTCATTCTTCATTGATCATTGATCCTTGTTCATCCTTCATCGTTCATTCTTCATTGATCATTGATCCTTGTGCATTCTTCATTGATCATTGATCATTGTTCATTCTTCATCGTTCATTCTTCATGGATTGTTCATGCTTGTTAGTTCTTCATAGTTCATTGTTCATTGATCATTGATCCTTGTTCATTCTTCATCGTTCATTTATCATTGATCATTGATCCATGTTCATTCTTCATCGTTCATTCTTCAATGATCATTGATCCTTGTTCATTCTTCATCGTTCATTCATCATTGATCATTGATCCTTGTTCATTCTTCATCGTTCATTCTTCATTGATCATTGATCGTTGTTCATTCCTCATCGTTCATTCATCATTGATCATTGATCCTTGTTCATTCTTCATCGTTCATTCTTCATTGATCATTGATCCTTGTTCATTCTTCATCGTTCGTTCTTCCTTGATCATTGATCCTTGTTCATTCTTCATCGTTCATTCTTCACTGATCATTGATCGTTGTTCATTCTTCATCGTTCATTCATCATTGATCATTGATCCTTATTCATTCTTCATCGTTCATTCTTCATTGATCATTGATACTTGTTCATTCTTCATCGTTCATTCTTCATTGATCATTGATCCTTGTTCATTCTTCATCGTTCATTCATCATTGATCATTGATCCTTGTTCATTCTTCATCTTTCATTCTTCATTGATCATCGATCCTTGTTCATTCTTCATCGTTCATTCATCATTGATCATTGATCCTTATTCATTCTTCATCGTTCATTCTTCATTTGTCATTGATCCTTGTTCATTCTTCATCGTTCGTTCTTCATTGATCATTGATCCTTGTTCATTCTTCATCGTTCATGCTTCATTGATCATTGATGCTTATTCATTCTTTGTAGTTCATTTTTCATTGATCATTGATCCTTGTTCATTCTTCATCGTTCATTCATCATTGATCATTGATACTTGTTCATTCTTCATTGATCATTGATCCTTGTTCCTTCTTCATCGTTTATTCATCATTGATCATTGATGCTTGTTCATTCTTCATAGTTCATTGTTCATAGATCATTGATCCTTTTTCATTCTTCATCGTTCATTCTTCATTGATCCTTGTTCATTCCTCATCGTTCATTCTGCACCAAGATTGTGTCCTCCGGATTCACAATCTTGCACTCTACCAATCTAATCCTTAGATTGAATCACACAATGCGGAAAAACAAAACAGAACCCACCAAACTACGCCCAAGAAACCTGATGTAGGATCACCTACATCTAGTTCTGCTGAGCTAGCCAAGATCAATATAATGATGCATCAAATGGAAGACGCTCAAATTCAAGGTCCAAAACTGAAGTCCTTTAATTTCGTAGTCATAAACTAAGTCTTCTTTTTGGGTCGTTTTATTATTTAAGTCGTTTATTTTATTTCGAGTATTTGGGTCTTTGTTTTCTTCGAGGTGATTAAAGCCAGGTTTAGGATCAAGCTTAATCATTTCTCATGCTTAGTTAGTCGAGTTGTACTTTTCTTTTATTTGAGTTTAGTATTTAATTTTGCTCATGGGTCGAATATTATGCGATTGAAACGCAAGCAAGCAGCTGAAAATATCAAGCAAATAAACCAAGGACATATGAAGATATTTGCAAATCATACAAGAATTCAGCCGTTGGGAAAAATTCAGCCAAAACAAATCTGATTTTGGTTCATTATTACATGAAGATCTTTTCTACAAAAAACAAATCAGCCTAGAAAATAGCCTTTGAAGACTTTGTAAGATATAGCTATGCACTACAAAATAGCCTAATTATATCCATAGAAGATTGAAAGATGCAACTTGCAAGTGGACTTGCAAGTGGATTCCTAGCCGTTAAGAAAACAAGCAACATTCTGATTTTTTTTGCTTTTTAATTTTTTTATTTTTGTTGGGCTGATTTCCTTTTAGTATAAATAGGCTTGTAGTTCATGTAATGAAGGCATTCAGCTTGCATAATACAAACACAACCCTTTGAGCAATTTTCCTTGTTCTTATTTGCAATTTACTTTAACTTGGATTAGTTTAAGTAATTTGAAGTTCCTATGCTTTTCATTCTTTTGGCTAAAGTTTGAATGTGTTCTTAGGAGCCCTCAGATTTGTTTCGTGGTGTATCTGTATCGAAGCAACCTTTGGCAAGCCATTTTTTAGTTTGAAAAAAATCAACACATACATTTCATTTTTCCCTTGTTATAAAACCACAAAAATCACAAAAACAAATTCATTAAACGAAAACAGCAAACTACGTGTGCTTATAGCTTGGTTTTGTTTTGAGGCATACCAATCTATATCAAAACCACTTCTTGGTTCTCAGGTCAGCCTCGATACCACCCTTATCCGGCTTCACTCACCCTTTGGGCTTGGTATACGACCCTCCTCTAAACTTCACTCGTTCTTGTGGGAAGGTTACACACTAGGTTGATTCTCAATCCCAGTTTCAGAAGTGTTCCACACTTCGTTTGTGTTGTGACTGATGAAGATGAAGATGTTTACGCAAGGAGGAAGAAGAGATCAAACACTTTGCAAAACTGAATGAAGAATACTAAAAACTGAATGAAATAGATTGATACTCAATTGATTGTCCCATACAGAGAAACTAGGCACCTATATATAGCTTTCTATGATTACAACGGCTAGCTACACACGTGCCAAGTACATGACCAATTTAAAACAGAAAAACAAAGAAATTTGGCTAAGTATAGAATACATGTTCTGACTGGTGACTGGGGCACCTTGCACTCAACCCTCCGCCCTCTATGCTTAGTGTTAGGAGGGTCCTAGGCCCATGATGGCTAGGTCCATGCATGAGGATGCCATCTTGACCTGGATCGTACTGTGAAAGCCCATGGTTTGATCTGAAACAAGCCAACAAGGTTGCTTGTTCGCCAGCCCACTGGTCAGAGTCCAATTCTTGATTCTGATGTTCTTTGCTCGACTGTTTCTGGGATTCGCTCGATGGCTCGAGTGAAAGATCAGTGTAGAGATCAGTGGTTGTCTGATGCTTATGCCATCTCTTGCTTGAGTGACTCTGTTCTTTGCTCGATGTCTCGAATGTGAGATCAGTAGGAAACTTATGTTGATGAAGAGCTTTGCTCGGTTGGCTCTGTAATCTGCTCGAGTGTTCGAGTGAGTTGCTCGGATGCTCGAATGTAGAGTTGATGCAGGGGTGACTTTTGCTCAGATGAGTCAGAGAGCTGCTCGATGGGTCGACTAAGGATTCTTCTCTTGCCAATGAGTCCCTTCTTGGATCAAGGTCATGTCTTGGACTTGAACCATGGTCCTCATATGGTTCAACTCCTCCTTCTTTGGAAAGAATTGACCCCAATTCTTGGTCTTCCTTGTATAGTTGCAGGTCTCCAATGTTGAATGTGTTGGAGATGTTGTAGGTATCAGGTAGCTTCACTTGATATGCATTTTCCCCATATTTAGCAATGATAGGGAAAGGTCCAGCTGCTCGAGGCATTAGCTTGTTCTTCCTCAATTGTAGAAATCTCTCTTTTCTGAGGTGCACCCAAACCAAGTCTCCCACCTTCAGTGCTTCCCTTTGCTTGTGCTTCCCATCAGCTTTGAGCTTGTACTTCTCATTAGCTCTGCATATGTTTTCCTTGACCTCTTTATGCAATTTAATCAGTTCAGCTGCTTGTTCCACAGCATCCTTCTGTTTCCTGTCATCAACATTGACATGCATTAGGTCTATTGGCAATAAGGGGTTTTCCCCATACACACATTGAAAAGGTGAATGCTTTGTAGCCCAATTAGGGCTCCTATTGTAAGCAAATTCAGCTTGGCTTAGCTTAAGGTCCCAGTCCCTAAGATGCTTGCCTACAATGGTCCTCAAAATGGATCCTAAGGTCTTATTTGTTACCTCAGTTTGACCATCAGTTTGAGGATGATGGCTTGTGCTGAATAACAAATTGGTTCCTAACAGCTTCCATAAAGTTTTCCAAAAGTGGCTAAGGAACTTTCCATCCCTATCTGAAACAATGGATTTGGGAACCCCATGCAATCTTATAATTTCAGAAAAATATAACCTAGCTATATGCTGTGCATCATCAGTTTTTGTGCAAGCAATAAAGTGTGCCATTTTTGAGAATCTATCAACCACTACCATGATAGAGTCCTTCTGCCTTTGAGTTCTAGGCAAGGCCATGACAAAATCAATACTCACATGCTCCCAAGGCTTGTCAGCCACAGGTAAGGGTAAGTATTCCCCTTTGTGAAAAGTGATTTTAGCTTTAATGCATGATTCACACTTTAGTATGTATTTGCCTACTGTGCCTAACATTTTGGGCCAGTAAAAATGTTCACTTAACATATCTAAGGTCTTTTGTATGCCAAAGTGACCACTTAAACTTCCCTCATGCACTTCCTTTACTAACAACAGTCTTAAGGAGGTCTTAGGTATGCATAGCCTATTGTTTTTGAAAAGAAAACCCTGTTGTAGGTGGAAAACACCTTGGGGTTCTTTTAAACATGCTGAATACAAGTCACAAAAATCAGGATCATTAGCATATTGTTCCTTAATCATCTCAAATCCAATAACTTTAGCATTTAGCACAGACAGTAAGTTGTATTTCCTACTTAATGCATCAGCAATCACATTGGTCTTTCCTGTTTTATACTTTGCTGAAAAATTAAAGGTCTGTAGGAATTCAACCCATCTAGCATGTCTTGGGTTAAGTTTGTTCTGCCCATGGATATTTTTCAAAGACTCATGATCAGTGTATAGTATGAAGGGTTGCATTTTCAGATAATGAGACCAATTCTCCAAAGCTCTTATCATAGCATAAAATTCTTTATCATAGGTGGAGTAATTAAGCCTGGATTTATTTAGCTTTTCACTAAAGAATGCAACTGGTCTACCTTCTTGGATTAGGACTGCTCCTATTCCAGTGCCACAAGCATCACATTCTACCTCAAAAGGCTTAGTGAAGTCAGGCAGCTTCAAAACAGGGGCTTTGCACATGATGTCTTTGATGAGTTCAAAGGCTTTTTGTGCTTCTGTGGTCCAACTAAAAGTTCCCTTCTTAGTACATTCTGTGATAGGGGTCATGATAGTACTGAAATTCTTAATGAATCTCCTATAAAAAGATGCAAGGCCATGGAAAGATCTCACTTGTGTAACAGAGGTAGGTACAGGCCAATTTTTTACAGCCTCTACTTTGGATGGATCAACCTTTACCCCATCTTTGCCTATGATGAATCCTAAAAATCCCACTTCTTGCATAAGAAAACTACATTTTTCTAATTTCCCATAGAGTTTTTGTTTCCTTAAAGTTTCAAAGAGTTGCTGCAAGTGATTAAGGTGCTCTGTAAGCTCTCTGCTGTAGATCAGAATGTCATCAAGATAAACCACTATGAATTTTCCCAAAAAAGGTCTCAACACTTCATTCATTAACCTCATGAAGGTGCTTGGTGCTCCTGTTAACCCAAATGGCATTACTAGCCATTCATATAAGCCATACTTAGTTTTAAAAGCAGTCTTCCATTCATCCCCTTCTTTCATTCTAATTTGATGGTAACCACTCCTCAAGTCTACTTTACTAAACCAATGTGCACCTGATAATTCATCAAGCATATCATCTATTCTTGGTATGGGAAACCTATACTCAATAGTGATATTGTTAACACTCCTACTATCAATGCACATCCTCCAGGTTCCATCCTTCTTAGGCACAAGCAAGGTAGGTACAGCACATGGACTAAGGCTTTCCCTTACATATCCTCTCTGTAACAGCTCCTCTACTTGTCTCTGTAACTCCTTGGTTTCTGTGGGGTTGGTCCTATAAGCTGGCTTGTTAGGTAATGGTGCTCCAGGTATGAGATCAATTTGGTGTTCTATTCCCCTAATTGGTGGTAATCCTTTAGGCAAATCATCAGGGAACACATCAGCAAACTGCTGAAGCAGGGGTTTCACCTTTGAGGGTATCTCCTCTGTTTTCCCTACTTCTTTGGTAAATAGAATGTATACTTGGCTTTTACACTTGATTTCTTTTTCACAAACCTTCCTACTGATTAAGTGAACAGGTTTATGGGGTGGAGGGGGTATAGCCTTATGAGGTGGTAAAGGGATAAGGTCTTTAGTCTTTCCTTCATGCTTCACTGTATAAATGTTAGTGTAGCCATTGTGTATGCTTTTTCTGTCATATTGCCAAGGCCTTCCCAAAAGCACATGGCATGCACTCATATCTAGCACATCACATAACACTTGATCCTTGAAAGAGCCTATGTTAAATCCAATCATGCATTGCCTACTCACAGAACCACTTGAATTGTTATCTAACCATTTGAGTTTATAGGGGTGTGGATGTGGTTTGGTTTTCAACTTCAGATCTGAAACTAATCCTGAACTGACACAATTAGTCTCACTTCCTCCATCAATAATCAAGTCACATACTCTATTCCCTATTCTGCATTTGGTCTGGAATATGCTTTCCCTTTGGTTACTCATTTGCTCTTCACAAGTGGAATGCAAGCTTCTCCTAACAATCATGTTATAATGCTCATCTTCAGGTAAGACTCTTTCCCTCTCTTCTTCTGAATCCTCCTCAGTACTATGTTCATATCTAACCATATTCCCAAAGTCATCTTGTATATAAGTCCCATCTGGTTCATTTTCAAGACTGTGGGGGTCATCCTCCTCTACTCTTCCATTTCTGATCACTAACATGACTTTTTCCCTAGTATCAGCCTTTATATCCTTCCATTCTTGGGCAGTAAACACCCTAGCATTAGGACATTCATTTTTATAATGTCCATGCCCATGGCATTTGAAACAAACTATCTTACTCATAGGCACAATTGTTTTGTTTGATCCACTAGCATACTGCTCTGTTCTTCTCTGGTTCAGGGGTGAGTTTGGCCTCTGGTTCTTGGGTGAACTAGGTCTTTGGTTCTTAGGTGGGTTAAACTTAGGGGGCTTATTGTAGTTATTCCCTGTTTGTCTCCTTTTGTTAAAGTTTTGCTCATATATAGGGGCCATGTTAAAGGCTGTTTGGAGGTCTAAAGTAGGCATCATCATAAGCTGATCCCTGATATCTTCCCTTAGTCCAGACATAAACTTGGTTAGTTTCACCTCCTCTGTATCCTCTATTTCACAAAGCACAACTAACTTCTCCCATTCCTGTATATAATCAATCACACTTCTTCCCCTTTGGTTTAAGGTGCTCCATTTCATATACAATTGATGTTTGAAGTTCACAGGGACATACTTTCTGGTCAGAAGCTTCTTAAGCTTGCCCCATGTTTCAATCCTTCCCCTATTCTCCCTTGCCCTTGTCCTTTGTACCCCTTCAAGCCATATAGCAGCAAACTTGGTGAGCTTCATCTTGGCGATTCTATACTGTTTTTCAGGAGG
The DNA here is from genome assembly GCF_026212465.1 of Amaranthus tricolor. Taxonomy (NCBI): domain Eukaryota; kingdom Viridiplantae; phylum Streptophyta; class Magnoliopsida; order Caryophyllales; family Amaranthaceae; genus Amaranthus; species Amaranthus tricolor. The sequence continues at coordinate 27,173,894 of NC_080056.1, read as the reverse complement.
AGTTTCCATAAACTCAAAGTACCTCTCCAAACTTGATTCCCATTCCAAGTAATCCTCAGGGTTATGGGAATGACCATCAAAATCCTTGATGTCTACCTTGAGCAACCTATCCTCATGGTGATTCTGTGGTTGAGGGGGTAATCTCTGTGGGTTCCCTCTCCCTTCTTGTGTAATGTGCTGAACCAACATGTGTAAGGTCTCCTCTATGGTTTGCATCCTGGCTTCCATGGTTCTAAGGTCTCAAACTAGCCAAACAAAGAACACACACACAAAGCCCAGAACAAGCACACACACTACAGCAAACAAGAACACACAAAGGTCTCCTAAGTCTCAACAGCTAAGAACCAACACACAAAGCAAACAGGGGCTCTAAGTCTCAACAGCTAGATACCAGCTCACAAACAAGATGCAACAATGATCAATTCAAACAGAAAACAATCTCAGCAGCAATGTATGCACAATCAAGAATGTTCAAACCAACAAATCAATGCCAAAGCTGTAATGTAAACTCAGACTATAGATGATTAAGGCAACAAAAAGAGATCAAACTCTCAAATTGTAACCCTAATAATCAAAGAGACAATTTCTCAGAACAATTAAAAATGTCGAACAACCAATTCTCGACAATCAAATACTTGATCAGCAATGTAATAACGTGAAAATAGTAATAAAAGAATGTTATATCTGTATTATAATCAATTAACAAATCAATTTAATCAATTATAAACAGGAAAACAATGTTTAAAGATTTTCGAAAATTTTTCAGAAAACGTTCGTCAGATTTTAAAACTTCGTCTAACTCAATTGGAAATTGATTTAGACCCTAAAACTATGTAGAAGATTGATTGAATATCACCTCTAAACGAAATTACAATTGCATGTAACTTGCGTTCAAAATTTAGAACGATTTTACCAGTTTTGCGCGTGTTTCAGAAATTCCAGTCTTCTCTGATACTCCTGTGCGATTTCTTCGATAATCCTTCAACAATGGTGGTTTGCGTCCTCTCGTAACTTGTGCTCTGATACCAACTTGCACCAAGATTGTGTCCTCCGGATTCACAATCTTGCACTCTACCAATCTAATCCTTAGATTGAATCACACAATGCGGAAAAACAAAACAGAACCCACCAAACTACGCCCAAGAAACCACTTCTTGGTTCTCAGGTCAGCCTCGATACCACCCTTATCCGGCTTCACTCACCCTTTGGGCTTGGTATACGACCCTCCTCTAAACTTCACTCGTTCTTGTGGGAAGGTTACACACTAGGTTGATTCTCAATCCCAGTTTCAGAAGTGTTCCACACTTCGTTTGTGTTGTGACTGATGAAGATGAAGATGTTTACGCAAGGAGGAAGAAGAGATCAAACACTTTGCAAAACTGAATGAAGAATACTAAAAACTGAATGAAATAGATTGATACTCAATTGATTGTCCCATACAGAGAAACTAGGCACCTATATATAGCTTTCTATGATTACAACGGCTAGCTACACACGTGCCAAGTACATGACCAATTTAAAACAGAAAAACAAAGAAATTTGGCTAAGTATAGAATACATGTTCTGACTGGTGACTGGGGCACCTTGCACTCAACCCTCCGCCCTCTATGCTTAGTGTTAGGAGGGTCCTAGGCCCATGATGGCTAGGTCCATGCATGAGGATGCCATCTTGACCTGGATCGTACTGTGAAAGCCCATGGTTTGATCTGAAACAAGCCAACAAGGTTGCTTGTTCGCCAGCCCACTGGTCAGAGTCCAATTCTTGATTCTGATGTTCTTTGCTCGACTGTTTCTGGGATTCGCTCGATGGCTCGAGTGAAAGATCAGTGTAGAGATCAGTGGTTGTCTGATGCTTATGCCATCTCTTGCTTGAGTGACTCTGTTCTTTGCTCGATGTCTCGAATGTGAGATCAGTAGGAAACTTATGTTGATGAAGAGCTTTGCTCGGTTGGCTCTGTAATCTGCTCGAGTGTTCGAGTGAGTTGCTCGGATGCTCGAATGTAGAGTTGATGCAGGGGTGACTTTTGCTCAGATGAGTCAGAGAGCTGCTCGATGGGTCGACTAAGGATTCTTCTCTTGCCAATGAGTCCCTTCTTGGATCAAGGTCATGTCTTGGACTTGAACCATGGCCCTCATATGGTTCACATTCTTCACTGATCATTGATCCTTATTCATTCTTCATCGTTCAATGTTCATTATTCATTGATCCTTGTTCATTCTTCATCGTTCATTCATCATTGATCCTTGTTCATTCTTCATCGTTCATTGTTCATTGATCATTGATCCTTGTTCATTCTTAATCGTTCATTCATCATTGATCATTGATGCTTATTCATTTTTCATCGTTCATTCTTCATTGATCATTGATCCTTGTTCATCCTTCATCGTTCATTCTTCATTGATCATTGATCCTTGTGCATTCTTCATCGTTCATTCTTCATTGATCATTGATCCTTGTTCATTCTTCATCGTTCATTCTTCATGGATTGTTCATGCTTGTTAGTTCTTCATAGTTCATTGTTCATTGATCATTGATCCTTGTTCATTCTTCATCGTTCATTAATCATTGATCATTGATCCATGTTCATTCTTCATCGTTCATTCTTCATTGATCATTGATCCTTGTTCATTCTTCATCGTTCATTCATCATTGATCATTGATCCTTGTTCATTCTTCATCGTTCATTCTTCATTGATCATTGATCCTTGTTCATTCTTCATCGTTCATTCATCATTGATCATTGATCCTTATTTATTCTTCATCGTTCATTCTTCATTGATCAATGATCCTTGTTCATTCTTCATCGTTCGTTCTTCATTGATCATTGATCCTTGTTCATTCTTCATCGTTCATTCTTCATTGATCATTGATCCTTGTTCATTCTTCATCGTTCATTCTTCATTGATCATTGATCCTTGTTCATTCTTCATCGTTCATTCATCATTGATCATTGATCCTTGTACATTCTTCATCGTGATGCGAATCTAAGGCTGGTTAAGGCCTTAGTATTGCAAAGATTCCGGTTCTCCAATTGGATGGCGCAGTAATACTCTCAGAGATAAGAAAATGAATCCACAAACTCACTAAACGATCAAAATCAGAACCAAGAACCTGTTTCTTGGTTTTCTGATGAATGTATGAACGAACGGATATTTGAATATAAATCCTTTATATTCAATAGCACACAAACCTTCCAGATTTATATGCAACCCTTAAAGTTTTCAGGTTGTTCCACAACTTGAGAACGCTCAGGGAAGAACAAAATTGTTCCACAATTTTGCCCAAAAACAGAAAAAACACTTTTCCTGAAATACCTCTTGTATTGAATCAAAAACTGAATGTATGTAATGTCTAATGTGCTTTTACAACTGAGAGACCTCCTATATATAGAGGTTCTAACTACTATAACGGCTAGTAAAAGTACACGTCATAAAAAATAGAACACGTGCTAAAAATAGAAACACTTAAAACAGAAATCAGAACAACAGAAGACTTTGCTTCAGAACTGGCGACCAGCCCTCCTTCAGCATGGGCTCTAGGGCTCCTGGTGGGTTTTTAGCATGATCCTAAGCTCTTAATGGCTTGGCCCATGTATAGAGATGACGTACTCATGGTTGGCTAGGTCCAGATCTCCATGGTCAAGGCTCGAGTCACGCTACAAGGTAGGCTGCTCGCAAGTTTTGCTAATGTGCTGCTGCTGCTCTTGTTCTGTTTCTGGCAGAATGTTGCTTTCCTTCTCGTGATGTGTTGGCTTGTATTTGTTGTCTTTATCACTTGAGACTTTTGTATCAATAGTACACACTTGATGGATCATGTGCCTGTTCTAATTGATCATGCTGCTGTTGTTATTTTAATATACGCATCACGTGGATTATGAACTGTAAACTCAAACAACAGCTGCACATCCTGATATGCCCCTTATATGTGCCTATTTTCTGCTGCTCTCCATTTGAACACAACTTGTTCTGAACTATAGTTTTCTGGCCTTCAGCATTAGTGCCTTATAGACGCGCACATCTGTTGATCTTATCATGCTAACGCTGCTACTCATCTGAAGGTGACGCACAACCAAATCGACCTAATGTGTCCTTATATTTGCATTTGTTGAACAGTCACATAGAGGCAAATATATAAGAAAAACCTGCACCATGTCAAACATGGTGCAAACTCCCCTTCTTAGAAAAAGAATTGCCCTCAATTCGAACTCCTCTCCTTGAATGTTTGAGCTATCCCAAAGATTACACAAACTGTTCATGCGTGCTGCCCACTGATGCTATTTGATCTGGCTTGTGCACATACCTACCAACCAATGTACTTGTTGCCCTCAACCTACTGTGCTGCACATATTTCTAAATCATCTTGCACATCAATAAATCTGCTCTGCTACTGAACCTTCTGTTGTTGTCCTTACTTCTTGAACCAACAAAACAATAACAGAAGATTATCATACTCATTAATAGCTTCATGGAACAACTCCAGCTGTTGTTGTGTTTTATTCTGCACTTGCACACCAACCAAGACTTGGTGCATGGTACTGTTTTATCAATGCACACATTTGCTGATCACTCAGTTGCTGATACACCTTTTGAGTCTGAACCAGCTGATTTAATGTGCTAATGCTGCTGCTGGTCTGATCCGAACACAGTGTGCACACTTGATCTAATGCATCTGCTACTGCTGTACTATTGCTTTTGTTGGCTGCTGTTGTTCTACTGGATGCATTCTGATCTACTCATACGCCTGCTTGCTGCACTAGTAATCTGCACTTGCACCTTTGATCTGCTGAATTAGAACAACTTCTGAACTTGTATACTTGCTGAACATCCTGATCTACTTCTGACTCTTAATGTTGGACTGTTCTGTGCACACACACACTGAATTATTGTTGTACGTTGTTGTACAGACCTAATACAAATTGCACATGATTCTAAAAAACACAACAACAATAGACACTAATAGAAAAACTCTAATTAAAGTAGAAATCATGTTCCCCATGATCATCACACACGTAAGAATGAATGCTCTTCTCCTCACTTGCATAATGAACCACACCCATATGTTAAACAAGCTTACCAAGAAGATTAGCTTGCTTGTATTACCAAGGCTAGATTCAGTTTGTTGTATTCCCTCTTTCTTAGAAAAAATTCGGCCCCGAATTTTTGTAGGATTAAATTCAACAAACCTACTAATATGAACATACTCAACAAAATCAGAAAACATCTCATACTCATGCTTCTTTGCTGGCAGCTCTGTGGGAAACACATCAAGATATTGGTCTATGAGCTGTTTTAACCTAGGTGGTATTGGTGCAGCCTTACTGACCTCTTTAGTGAACAAAAGATATAGCTCTCTTCTTCCTCTGATCTCCCTATCACATTCTCTCCTAGTGATCAAAAGGGTGGGTGTCTTAGTTGGTTTAGGTGGAATGGCTTGGTGTGGAGGCAAAGGTATTAACTCCTTTCTTTTACCATTGTGGTTAAGGGTATAAGTGTTGGTGTAGCCATTGTGCTTGGTCTTCCTATCATATTGCCACGGCCTGCCTAAAAGCAAGTGGCAAGCATCCATATCTAGCACATTAAACAAAATATTATCAGCATAAGAACCTAAGGTGAAGCTGATCAAACACTGCTTGTTGACAGCCCCACTAGCAGGTTTGGTTTCTAGTTTCAACTCATTCTCAAGCTGTTTACTCACACATTTGGACTCACTTCCCCCATCAATAATAAGATCACAAAATGTCTCCACAACCTCTTCAAGATCGTCTACTATCTCTACACAAGATGCTTCAACAACTTCTTTAAGATCATTTACAACCTCAACACAAGATGCCTTAACAACTTCTTCAAGATCTTTAATCTCCTCTGCACAAACTGCTTCAACAATCTCTTCACAATGTGCTTTAACATCTCCTTTAACCCTCTGCCTAGTCCCATCTTCCCTTTCAATACAAGTATCATTCTCTTCATCATTGTGATTAGGAGGATAGATCTCCTCTTCCTGCCCATTACTTGACACTAAAGTCTTGTTAGGTTTCGTGTCTTGCCTAATTTCCTCCCACTCTCTTAAGGTGAAAGCCCTTGCATTGGGACAGTCTCTTTTGTAATGACCCCTCCCATTACACTTTAAACATACTATCTCCTTAGCTGGTGTATCAGTTCTCATACTCTCCTTCAGTGCTGGTCTAGTGTTTTTGTTGTTGTTGTTGGATGTGTCCCTCCTAGGTAGCATACTGTTACTAGGTTTTCCAGGAGTAAAGGTCCTTGTAGCTCTGTTGTAAACAGGATTTCCTAGTCTCTTCTTCCTACTAAGGTTCCTTTCCACCTCTAGGGCTGTGTTGATAGCTAGGTGCATGGTAAGGTCTGGTGTGTAGATCAGCTCAGACCTGATCTCTTCCCTTAGTCCTGCTATAAACCTTCCTACTCTTAGTTCTTCCTCATCCTGTGCATCACATTTCACAGCCAGCCTTTCCCACTCTTGCACATACTCTTGCACACTCTTGGTTCCTTGATTAAGTGTGCTGAATTGTACATAAAGTTGTTGTCTGTAAGTAGGGGGTACATACTTCCTCCTCATGTATTTCTTAAGTTTATTCCAGGTACTTATCCTAGGCTTTCCTCCTCTTTCTCTTCGCCTCTGAATTCCCTCTAACCAGGTAGGTGCAATCTTAATCATTTTGACCTTGGCTATCTTGTATTGTCTATCTGGAGGTGTCTTCTGGATATCAAAGTATTGGTCCAACCTTTCCTCCCAATCTAGGTAATTGCTAGGGTCATATGAAAAGCCATCAAAATCAGGGATGTCAATCTTAAGAGCTCTGTCCTCTTGGTGCCTATGGTTCTGCACAGGTCTGTTTTGAGGGTTGTGATGAAAAAATCCTGCATTGGCTAACCCTTGCATAATGATCTGCATATTCTCCTCTAGGGTTCCCAACCTATTCTCTACAGCCATGATTAATTTTCTCAGAGATGATAGGATCAAAAACACACAAGAATTCACACAAAAACTTCAGATGACAAGTGTAACAAAAACAAAAACAGAAAGCAGAGTGTTGTGAACACAGGTTGTGAAAGATATCTGCACCAAATTTTTGTGTAATGATATATCCGGTCAAACAATATGAGAAATTAATCTTAGTTGAATTTGTAAACTTTTTAGATATGCAACAGCAACAAATTCTCAGAGTTTTAATCAAAAACTCAGATATCATGCACAATCATCAAACAAGAAACAGAATACAGTGCACTGGTGGGTGTTCTGTAATTGTGATGTGCAAATTTCGAATTAAACTCAGAGAAATTATGAAAATTAAAAGAAAGAATCACTCCCTGAATTATGTAAGACAACTTGAGTGGAATTGCACGTTTGATTCTCTTGTAAAAGTCAAATTCCCCCCTTCTGGTACTGATCAGAACAAATTGTGGACAATTCTTGATTTTCCGGCCTCTGAGTGCTCCTTGTCCCTTTCGTGAACACGGCTCTGATACCAATTTGATGCGAATCTAAGGCTGGTTAAGGCCTTAGTATTGCAAAGATTCCGGTTCTCCAATTGGATGGCGCAGTAATACTCTCAGAGATAAGAAAATGAATCCACAAACTCACTAAACGATCAAAATCAGAACCAAGAACCTGTTTCTTGGTTTTCTGATGAATGTATGAACGAACGGATATTTGAATATAAATCCTTTATATTCAATAGCACACAAACCTTCCAGATTTATATGCAACCCTTAAAGTTTTCAGGTTGTTCCACAACTTGAGAACGCTCAGGGAAGAACAAAATTGTTCCACAATTTTGCCCAAAAACAGAAAAAACACTTTTCCTGAAATACCTCTTGTATTGAATCAAAAACTGAATGTATGTAATGTCTAATGTGCTTTTACAACTGAGAGACCTCCTATATATAGAGGTTCTAACTACTATAACGGCTAGTAAAAGTACACGTCATAAAAAATAGAACACGTGCTAAAAATAGAAACACTTAAAACAGAAATCAGAACAACAGAAGACTTTGCTTCAGAACTGGCGACCAGCCCTCCTTCAGCATGGGCTCTAGGGCTCCTGGTGGGTTTTTAGCATGATCCTAAGCTCTTAATGGCTTGGCCCATGTATAGAGATGACGTACTCATGGTTGGCTAGGTCCAGATCTCCATGGTCAAGGCTCGAGTCACGCTACAAGGTAGGCTGCTCGCAAGTTTTGCTAATGTGCTGCTGCTGCTCTTGTTCTGTTTCTGGCAGAATGTTGCTTTCCTTCTCGTGATGTGTTGGCTTGTATTTGTTGTCTTTATCACTTGAGACTTTTGTATCAATAGTACACACTTGATGGATCATGTGCCTGTTCTAATTGATCATGCTGCTGTTGTTATTTTAATATACGCATCACGTGGATTATGAACTGTAAACTCAAACAACAGCTGCACATCCTGATATGCCCCTTATATGTGCCTATTTTCTGCTGCTCTCCATTTGAACACAACTTGTTCTGAACTATAGTTTTCTGGCCTTCAGCATTAGTGCCTTATAGACGCGCACATCTGTTGATCTTATCATGCTAACGCTGCTACTCATCTGAAGGTGACGCACAACCAAATCGACCTAATGTGTCCTTATATTTGCATTTGTTGAACAGTCACATAGAGGCAAATATATAAGAAAAACCTGCACCATGTCAAACATGGTGCACATCGTTCATTCTTCATTGATCATTGATCCTTGTTCATTCTTCATCGTTCATTCTTCATGGATTGTTCATGCTTGTTAGTTCTTCATAGTTCATTGTTCATTGATCATTGATCCTTGTTCATTCTTCATCGTTCATTCTCCATTGATCATTGATCCTTGTTCATTCCTCATCGTTCATTCATCATTGATCATTGATCCTTGTTCATTCCTCATCGTTCATTCTTCATTGATCATTGATCCTTGTTCATTCTTCATCGTTCGTTCTTCCTTGATCATTGATCCTTGTTCATTCTTCATCGTTCATTCTTCACTGATCATTGATCCTTGTTCATTCTTCATCGTTCATTCTTCACTGATCATTGATCCTTGTTCATTCTTCATCGTTCATTCATCATTGATCATTGATCCTTATTCATTCTTCATCGTTCATTGTTCATTGATCATTGATCCTTGTTCATTCTTCATCGTTCATTAATCATTGATCATTGATCCATGTTCATTCTTTATCGTTCATTCTTCATTGATCATTGATCCTTGTTCATTCTTCATCGTTCATTCATCATTGATCATTGATCCTTGTTCATTCTTCATCGTTCATTCTTCATTGATCATTGATCCTTGTTCATTCTTCATCGTTCATTCATCATTGATCATTGATCCTTATTCATTCTTCATCGTTCATTCTTCATTGATCACTGATCCTTGTTCATTCTTCATCGTTCGTTCTTCATTGATCATTGATCCTTGTTCATTCTTCATCGTTCATTCTTCATTGATCATTGATCCTTGTTCATTCTTCATCGTTCATTCTTCATTGATCATTGATCCTTGTTCATTCTTCATCGTTCATTCATCATTGATCATTGATCCTTGTTCATTCTTCATCGTTCATTCTTCATTGATCGTCGATCCTTGTTCATTCTTCATCGTTCATTCATCATTGATCATTGATCCTTATTCATTCTTCATCGTTCATTCTTCATTCATCATTGATCCTTGTTCATTCTTCATCATTCATTCTTCATTGATCATTGATCCTTGTTCATTCTTCATCGTTCATTCTTCATTGATCATTAATGCTTGTTCATTCTTCATAGTTCATTGTTCATTGATCGTTGATCCTTGTTCATTCTTCATCGTTCATTCATCATTGATCATTGATCCTTGTCCATTCTTCATCGTTCATTCTTCATTGATCATTGATCCTTGTTCATTCTTCATCGTTCATTCTTCATTGATCATTGATGCTTGTTCATTCTTCATAGTTCATTGTTCATTGATCATTGATCCGTGTTCAATCTTAATCGTTCATTCATCATTGATCATTGTTCCTTGTTCATTCTTTATAGTTCATTGTTCACTGATCATTGATCCTTGTTCATCTTCATCGTTCATTCATCATTGATCATTGATCATTATTCATTCTTCATCGTTCATTCTTCATTTGTCATTGATCCTTGTTCATTCTTCATCGTTCATTCATCATTGATCATTGATCCTTGTTCATTCTTCATCGTTCATTGTTCATTGATCATTGATCCTTGTTCATTCTTAATCGTTCATTCATCATTGATCATTGATGCTTATTCATTCTTCATCGTTCATTCTTCATTGATCATTGATCCTTGTTCATCCTTCATCGTTCATTCTTCATTGATCATTGATCCTTGTACATTCTTCATCGTTCATTCTTCATTGATCATTGATCCTTGTTCATTCTTCATCGTTCATTCTTCATGGATTGTTCATGCTTGTTAGTTCTTCATAGTTCATTGTTCATTGATCATTGATCCTTGTTCATTCTTCATCGTTCATTAATCATTGATCATTGATCCATGTTCATTCTTCATCGTTCGTTCTTCATTGATCATTGATCCTTGTTCATTCTTCATCGTTCATTCTTCATTGATCATTGATCCTTGTTCATTCTTCATCGTTCATTCTTCATTGATCCTTGATCCTTGTTCATTCTTCATCGTTCATTCATCGTTGATCATTGATCCTTGTTCATTCTTCATCTTTCATTCTTCATTGATCGTCGGTCCTTGTTCATTCTTCATCGTTCATTCATCATTGATCATTGATCCTTATTCATTCTTCATCGTTCATTCTTCATTGATCATTGATCCTTGTTCATTCTTCATCATTCATTCTTCATCATTCATTCTTCATTGATCCTTGTTCATTCTTAATCGTTCATTCATCATTGATCATTGATGCTTGTTCATTCTTCATAGTTCATTGTTCATTGATCGTTGATCCTTGTTCATTCTTCATCGTTCATTCATCATTGATCATTGATCTTTGTTCATTCTTCATCGTTCATTCTTCATTGATCATTGATCCTTTTTCATTCTTCATCGTTCATTCTTCATTGATCATTGATGCTTGTTCATTCTTCATAGTTCATTGTTCATTGATCATTGATCCGTGTTCATTCTTAATCGTTCATTCATCATTGATCATTGTTGCTTGTTCATTCTTTATAGTTCATTGTTCACTGATCATTGATCCTTGTTCATCTTCATCGTTCATTCATCATTGATCATTGATCATTATTCATTCTTCATCGTTCATTCTTCATTTGTCATTGATCCTTGTTCATTCTTCATCGTTCATTCATCATTGATCATTGATCCTTGTTCATTCTTCATCGTTCATTGTTCATTGATCATTGATCCTTGTTCATTCTTAATCGTTCATTCATCATTGATCATTGATGCTTATTCATTCTTCATCGTTCATTCTTCATTGATCATTGATCCTTGTTCATCCTTCTTCGTTCATTCTTCATTCATCAATGATGCTTGTACATTCTTCATCGTTCATTCTTCATTGATCATTGATCCTTGTTCATTCTTCATCGTTCATTCTTCATGGATTGTTCATGCTTGTTAGTTCTTCATAGTTCATTGTTCATTGATCATTGATCCTTGTTCATTCTTCATCGTTCATTAATCATTGATCATTGATCCATGTTCATGATTCATCGTTCATTCTTCATTGATCATTGATCCTTGTTCATTCCTCATCGTTCATTCATCATTGATCATTGATCCTTGTTCATTCTTCATCGTTCATTCTTCATTGATCATTGATCCTTGTTCATTCTTCATCGTTCGTTCTTCCTTGATCATTGATCCTTGTTCATTCTTCATCGTTCATTCTTCACTGATCATTGATCCTTGTTCATTCTTCATCGTTCATTCATCATTGATCATTGATCCTTATTCATTCTTCATCGTTCATTGTTCATTGATCATTGATCCTTGTTCATTCTTCATCGTTCATTAATCATTGATCATTGATCCATGTTCATTCTTCATCGTTCATTCTTCATTGATCATTGATCCTTGTTCATTCTTCATCGTTCATTCATCATTGATCATTGATCCTTGTTCATTCTTCATCGTTCATTCTTCATTGATCATTGATCCTTGTTCATTCTTCATCGTTCATTCATCATTGATCATTGATCCTTATTCATTCTTCATCGTTCATTCTTCATTGATCACTGATCCTTGTTCATTCTTCATCGTTCGTTCTTCATTGATCATTGATCCTTGTTCATTCTTCATCGTTCATTCTTCATTGATCATTGATCCTTGTTCATTCTTCATCGTTCATTCTTCATTGATCATTGATCCTTGTTCATTCTTCATCGTTCATTCATCATTGATCATTGATCCTTGTTCATTCTTCATCGTTCATTCTTCATTGATCGTCGATCCTTGTTCATTCTTCATCGTTCATTCATCATTGATCATTGATCCTTATTCATTCTTCATCGTTCATTCTTCATTCATCATTGATCCTTGTTCATTCTTCATCATTCATTCTTCATTGATCATTGATCCTTGTTCATTCTTCATCGTTCATTCTTCATTGATCATTAATGCTTGTTCATTCTTCATAGTTCATTGTTCATTGATCGTTGATCCTTGTTCATTCTTCATCGTTCATTCATCATTGATCATTGATCCTTGTCCATTCTTCATCGTTCATTCTTCATTGATCATTGATCCTTGTTCATTCTTCATCGTTCATTCTTCATTGATCATTGATGCTTGTTCATTCTTCATAGTTCATTGTTCATTGATCATTGATCCGTGTTCATTCTTAATCGTTCATTCATCATTGATCATTGTTGCTTGTTCATTCTTTATAGTTCATTGTTCACTGATCATTGATCCTTGTTCATCTTCATCGTTCATTCATCATTGATCATTGATCATTATTCATTCTTCATCGTTCATTCTTCATTTGTCATTGATCCTTGTTCATTCTTCATCGTTCATTCATCATTGATCATTGATCCTTGTTCATTCTTCATCGTTCATTGTTCATTGATCATTGATCCTTGTTCATTCTTAATCGTTCATTCATCATTGATCATTGATGCTTATTCATTCTTCATCGTTCATTCTTCATTGATCATTGATCCTTGTTCATCCTTCATCGTTCATTCTTCTTTGATCATTGATCCTTGTACATTCTTCATCGTTCATTCTTCATTGATCATTGATCCTTGTTCATTCTTCATCGTTCATTCTTCATGGATTGTTCATGCTTGTTAGTTCTTCATAGTTCATTGTTCATTGATCATTGATCCTTGTTCATTCTTCATCGTTCATTAATCATTGATCATTGATCCATGTTCATTCTTCATCGTTCATTCTTCATTGATCATTGATCCTTGTTCATTCCACATCGTTCATTCATCATTGATCATTGATCGTTGTTCATTCTTCATCGTTCATTCTTCATTGATCATTGATCCTTGTTCATTCTTCATCGTTCGTTCTTCCTTGATCATTGATCCTTGTTCATTCTTCATCGTTCATTCATCATTGATCATTGATCCTTATTCATTCTTCATCGTTCATTGTTCATTAATCATTGATCCTTGTTCATTCTTCATCGTTCATTAATCATTGATCATTGATCCATGTTCATTCTTCATCGTTCATTCTTCATTGATCATTGATCCTTGTTCATTCTTCATCGTTCATTCTTCATTGATCATTGATCCTTGTTCATTCTTCATCGTTCATTCATCGTTGATCATTGATCCTTGTTCATTCTTCATCTTTCATTCTTCATTGATCATCGATCCTTGTTCATTCTTCATCGTTCATTCATCATTGATCATTGATCCTTATTCATTCTTCATCGTTCATTCTTCATTGATCATTGATCCTTGTTCATTCTTCATCATTCATTCTTCATTGATCATTGATCCGTGTTCATTCTTAATCGTTCATTCATCATTGATCATTGATGCTTGTTCATTCTTTATAGTTCATTGTTCATTGATCATTGATCCTTGTTCATTCTTCATCGTTCATTCATCATTGATCATTGATCATTATTCATTCTTCATCGTTCATTTTTCATTTGTCATTGATCCTTGTTCATTCTTCATCGTTCGTTCTTCATTGATCATTGATCCTTGTTCATTCTTCATCGTTCGTTCTTCCTTGATCATTGATCCTTGTTCATTCTTCATCGTTCATTCTTCACTGATCATTGATCCTTGTTCATTCTTCATCGTTCATTCATCATTGATCATTGATCCTTATTCATTCTTCATCGTTCATTGTTCATTAATCATTGATCCTTGTTCATTCTTCATCGTTCATTAATCATTGATCATTGATCCATGTTCATTCTTCATCGTTCATTCTTCATTGATCATTGATCCTTGTTCATTCTTCATCGTTCATTCATCATTGATCATTGATCCTTGTTCATTCTTCATCGTTCATTCTTCATTGATCATTGATCCTTGTTCATTCTTCATCGTTCATTCATCATTGATCATTGATCCTTATTCATTCTTCATCGTTCATTCTTCATTGATCACTGATCCTTGTTCATTCTTCATCGTTCGTTCTTCATTGATCATTGATCCTTGTTCATTCTTCATCGTTCATTCTTCATTGATCATTGATCCTTGTTCATTTTTCATCGTTCATTCTTCATTGATCATTGATCCTTGTTCATTCTTCATCGTTCATTCATCATTGATCATTGATCCTTGTTCATTCTTCATCGTTCATTCTTCATTGATCGTCGATCCTTGTTCATTCTTCATCGTTCATTCATCATTGATCATTGATCCTTATTCATTCTTCATCGTTCATTCTTCATTCATCATTGATCCTTGTTCATTCTTCATCATTCATTCTTCATTGATCATTGATCCTTGTTCATTCTTCATCGTTCATTCTTCATTGATCATTAATGCTTGTTCATTCTTCATAGTTCATTGTTCATTGATCGTTGATCCTTGTTCATTCTTCATCGTTCATTCATCATTGATCATTGATCCTTGTTCATTCTTCATCGTTCATTCTTCATTGATCATTGATCCTTGTTCATTCTTCATCGTTCATTCTTCATTGATCATTGATGCTTGTTCATTCTTCATAGTTCATTGTTCATTGATCATTGATCCGTGTTCATTCTTAATCGTTCATTCATCATTGATCATTGTTGCTTGTTCATTCTTTATAGTTCATTGTTCACTGATCATTGATCCTTGTTCATCTTCATCGTTCATTCATCATTGATCATTGATCATTATTCATTCTTCATCGTTCATTCTTCATTTGTCATTGATCCTTGTTCATTCTTCATCGTTCATTCATCATTGATCATTGATCCTTGTTCATTCTTCATCGTTCATTGTTCATTGATCATTGATCCTTGTTCATTCTTAATCGTTCATTCATCATTGATCATTGATGCTTATTCATTCTTCATCGTTCATTCTTCATTGATCATTGATCCTTGGTCATTCTTCATCGTTCGTTCTTCCTTGATCATTGATCCTTGTTCATTCTTCATCGTTCATTCTTCACTGATCTTTGATCTTTGTTCATTCTTCATCGTTCATTCATCATTGATCATTGATCCTTATTCATTCTTCATCGTTCATTCTTCATTGATAATTCTTCATTGATCATTGATGCTTATTCATTCTTCGTAGTTCATTGTTCATTGATCATTGATCCTTGTTCATTCTTTATCGTTCATTCATCATTGATCATTGATACTTGTTTATTCTTCATTGATCATTGATCCTTGTTCCTTCTTCATCGTTTATTCATCATTGATCATTGATGCTTGTTCATTTATTCATAGTTCATTGTTCATAGATCATTGATCCTTTTTCATTCTTCATCGTTCATTCTTCATTGATCCTTGTTCATTCTTCATCGTTCATTCTTCATGGATTGTTCATGCTTGTTAGTTCTTCATAGTTCATTGTTCATTGATCATTGATCCGTGTTCATTCTTCATCGTTCATTAATCATTGATCATTGATCCATGTTCATTCTTCATCGTTCATTCTTCATTGATCATTGATCCTTGTTCATTCCACATCGTTCATTCATCATTGATCATTGATCCTTGTTCATTCTTCATCGTTCATTCTTCATTGATCATTGATCCTTGTTCATTCTTCATCGTTCGTTCTTCCTTGATCATTGATCCTTGTTCATTCTTCATCGTTCATTCTTCACTGATCATTGATCCTTGTTCATTCTTCATCGTTCATTCATCATTGATCATTGATCCTTATTCATTCTTCATCGTTCATTCTTCATTGATCATTGATACTTGTTCATTCTTCATCGTTCATTCTTCATTGATCATTGATCCTTGTTCATTCTTCATCGTTCATTCATCGTTGATCATTGATCCTTGTTCATTCTTCATCTTTCATTCTTCATTGATCATCGATCCTTGTTCATTCTTCATCGTTCATTCATCATTGATCATTGATCCTTATTCATTCTTCATCGTTCATTCTTCATTGATCACTGATCCTTGTTCATTCTTCATCATTCATTCTTCATTGATCATTGATCCTTGTTCATTCTTAATCGTTCATTCATCATTGATCATTGATGCTTGTTCATTCTTTATAGTTCATTGTTCATTGATCATTGATCCTTGTTCATTCTTCATCGTTCATTCATCATTGATCATTGATCATTATTCATTCTTCATCGTTCATTCTTCATTTGTCATTGATCCTTGTTCATTCTTCATCGTTCGTTCTTCATTAATCATTGATCCTTGTTCATTCTTCATCGTTCGTTCTTCCTTGATCATTGATCCTTGTTCATTCTTCATCGTTCCTTCTTCACTGATCATTGATCCTTGTTCATTCTTCATCGTTCATTCATCATTGATCATTGATCCTTATTCATTCTTCATCGTTCATTGTTCATTGATCATTGATCCTTGTTCATTCTTCATCGTTCATTAATCATTGATCATTGATCCATGTTCATTCTTCATCGTTCATTCTTCATTGATCATTGATCCTTGTTCATTCTTCATCGTTCATTCATCATTGATCATTGATCCTTGTTCATTCTTCATCGTTCATTCTTCATCGATCATTGATCCTTGTTCATTCTTCATCGTTCATTCATCATTGATCATTGATCCTTATTCATTCTTCATCGTTCATTCTTCATTGATCACTGATCCTTGTTCATTCTTCATCGTTCGTTCTTCATTGATCATTGATCCTTGTTCATTCTTCATCGTTCATTCTTCATTGATCATTGATCCTTGTTCATTCTTCATCGTTCATTCTTCATTGATCATTGATCCTTGTTCATTCTTCATCGTTCATTCATCATTGATCATTGATCCTTGTTCATTCTTCATCGTTCATTCTTCATTGATCGTCGATCCTTGTTCATTCTGTATCGTTCATTCATCATTGATCATTGATCCTTATTCATTCTTCATCGTTCATTCTTCATTCATCATTGATCCTTGTTCATTCTTCATCATTCATTCTTCATTGATCATTGATCCTTGTTCATTCTTCATCGTTCATTCTTCATTGATCATTAATGCTTGTTCATTCTTCATAGTTCATTGTTCATTGATCGTTGATCCTTGTTCATTCTTCATCGTTCATTCATCATTGATCATTGATCCTTGTTCATTCTTCATCGTTCATTCTTCATTGATCATTGATCCTTGTTCATTCTTCATCGTTCATTCTTCATTGATCATTGATGCTTGTTCATTCTTCATAGTTCATTGTTCATTGATCATTGATCCGTGTTCATTCTTAATCGTTCATTCATCATTGATCATTGTTGCTTGTTCATTCTTTATAGTTCATTGTTCACTGATCATTGATCCTTGTTCATTCTTCATCGTTCATTCATCATTGATCATTGATCATTATTCATTCTTCATCGTTCATTCTTCATTTGTCATTGATCCTTGTTCATTCTTCATCGTTCATTCATCATTGATCATTGATCCTTGTTCATTCTTCATCGTTCATTGTTCATTGATCATTGATCCTTGTTCATTCTTAATCGTTCATTCATCATTGATCATTGATGCTTATTCATTCTTCATCGTTCATTCTTCATTGATCATTGATCCTTGTTCATCCTTCATCGTTCATTCTTCATTGATCATTGATCCTTGTACATTCTTCATCGTTCATTCTTCATTGATCATTGATCCTTGTTCATTCTTCATCGTTCATTCTTCATGGATTGTTCATGCTTGTTAGTTCTTCATAGTTCATTGTTCATTGATCATTGATCCTTGTTCATTCTTCATCGTTCATTAATCATTGATCATTGATCCATGTTCATTCTTCATCGTTCATTCTTCATTGATCATTGATCCTTGTTCATTCCACATCGTTCATTCATCATTGATCATTGATCCTTGTTCATTCTTCATCGTTCATTCTTCATTGATCATTGATCCTTGTTCATTCTTCATCGTTCGTTCTTCCTTGATCATTGATCCTTGTTCATTCTTCATCGTTCGTTCTTCCTTGATCATTGATCCTTGTTCATTCTTCATCGTTCATTCTTCACTGATCATTGATCCTTGTTCATTCTTCATCGTTCATTCATCATTGATCATTGATCCTTATTCATTCTTCATCGTTCATTCTTCATTGATCTTTGATACTTGTTCATTCTTCATCGTTCATTCTTCATTGATCATTGATCCTTCTTCATTCTTCATCGTTCATTCATCGTTGATCATTGATCCTTGTTCATTCTTCATCTTTCATTCTTCATTGATCATCGATCCTTGTTCATTCTTCATCGTTCATTCATCATTGATCATTGATCCTTATTCATTCTTCATCGTTCATTCTTCATTGATCATTGATCCTTGTTCATTCTTCATCATTCATTCTTCATTAATTATTGATCCTTGTTCATTCTTAATCGTTCATTCATCATTGATCATTGATGCTTGTTCATTCTTTATAGTTCATTGTTCATTGATCATTGATCCTTGTTCATTCTTCATCGTTCATTCATCATTGATCATTGATCATTATTCATTCTTCATCGTTCATTCTTCATTTGTCATTGATCCTTGTTCATTCTTCATCGTTCGTTCTTCATTGATCATTGATCCTTGTTCATTCTTCATCGTTCGTTCTTCCTTGATCATTGATGCTTATTCATTCTTTGTAGTTCATTGTTCATTGATCATTGATCCTTGTTCATTCTTCATCGTTCATTCATCATTGATCATTGATACTTGTTCATTCTTCATTGATCATTGATCCTTGTTACTTCTTCATCGTTTATTCATCATTGATCATTGATGCTTGTTCATTCTTCATAGTTCATTGTTCATAGATCATTGATCCTTTTTCATTCTTCATCGTTCATTCTTCATTGATCCTTGTTCATTCTTCATCGTTCATTCTTCACTGATCATTGATCCTAGTTCATTCTTTATCGTTCAATGTTCATTATTCATTGATCCTTGTTCATTCTTCATCGTTCATTCATAATTGATCCTTGTTCATTCTTCATCGTTCATTGTTCATTGATCATTGATCCTTGTTCATTCTTAATCGTTCATTCATCATTGATCATTGATGCTTATTCATTCTTCATCGTTCATTCTTCATTGATCATTGATCCTTGTTCATCCTTCATCGTTCATTCTTCATTGATCATTGATCCTTGTGCATTCTTCATCGTTCATTCTTCATTGATCATTGATCCTTGTTCATTCTTCATCGTTCATTCTTCATGGATTGTTCATGCTTGTTAGTTCTTCATAGTTCATTGTTCATTGATCATTGATCCTTGTTCATTCTTCATCGTTCATTAATCATTGATCATTGATCCATGTTCATTCTTCATCGTTCATTCTTCATTGATCATTGATCCTTGTTCATTCTTCATCGTTCATTCATCATTGATCATTGATCCTTGTTCATCCTTCATCGTTCATTCTTCATTGATCATTAATGCTTGTTCATTCTTCATAGTTCATTGTTCATTGATCGTTGATCCTTGTTCATTCTTCATCGTTCATTCATCATTGATCATTGATCCTTGTTCATTCTTCATCGTTCATTCTTCATTGATCATTGATCCTTGTTCATTCTTCATCGTTCATTCTTCATTGATCCTTGTTCATTCTTCATCGTTCATTCTTCACTGATCATTGATCATTGTTCATTCTTCATCGTTCAATGTTCATTATTCATTGATCCTTGTTCATTCTTCATCGTTCATTCATCATTGATCCTTGTTCATTCTTCATCGTTCATTGTTCATTGATCATTGATCCTTGTTCATTCTTAATCGTTCATTCATCATTGATCATTGATGCTTATTCATTCTTCATCGTTCATTCTTCATTGATCATTGATCCTTGTTCATCCTTCATCGTTCATTCTTCATTGATCATTGATCCTTGTGCATTCTTCATCGTTCATTCTTCATTGATCATTGATCCTTGTTCATTCTTCATCGTTCATTCTTCATGGATTGTTCATGCTTGTTAGTTCTTCATAGTTCATTGTTCATTGATCATTGATCCTTGTTCATTCTTCATCGTTCATTAATCATTGATCATTGATCCATGTTCATTCTTCATCGTTCATTCTTCATTGATCATTGATCCTTGTTCATTCTTCATCGTTCATTCATCATTGATCATTGATCCTTGTTCATTCTTCATCGTTCATTCTTCATTGATCATTGATCCTTGTTCATTCTTCATCGTTCATTCATCATTGATCATTGATCCTTATTCATTCTTCATCGTTCATTCTTCATTGATCACTGATCCTTGTTCATTCTTCATCGTTCCTTCTTCATTGATCATTGATCCTTGTTCATTCTTCATCGTTCATTCTTCATTGATCATTGATCCTTGTTCATTCTTCATCGTTCATTCTTCATTGATCATTGATCCTTGTTCATTCTTCATCGTTCATTCATCATTGATCATTGATCCTTGTTCATTCTTCATCGTTCATTCTTCATTGATCGTCGATCCTTGTTCATTCTTCATCGTTCATTCTTCATTGATCATTGATCCTTATTCATTCTTCATCGTTCATTCATCATTCATCATTGATCCTTGTTCATTCTTCATCATTCATTCTTCATTGGTCATTGATCCTTGTTCATTCTTCATCGTTCATTCTTCATTGATCATTAATGCTTGTTCATTCTTCATAGTTCATTGTTCATTGATTGTTGATCCTTGTTCATTCTTCATCGTTCATTCATCATTGATCATTGATCCTTGTTCATTCTTCATCGTTCATTCTTCATTGATCATTGATCCTTGTTCATTCTTCATCGTTCATTCTTCATTGATCATTGATGCTTGTTCATTCTTCATAGTTCATTGTTCATTGATCATTGATCCGTGTTCATTCTTAATCGTTCATTCATCATTGATCATTGTTGCTTGTTCATTCATTATAGTTCATTGTTCACTGATCATTGATCCTTGTTCATTCTTCATCGTTCATTCATCATTGATCATTGATCATTGATCATTATTCATTCTTCATCGTTCATTCTTCATTGGTCATTGATCCTTGTTCATTCTTCATCGTTCATTCATCATTGATCATTGATCCTTATTCATTCTTCATCGTTCATTCTTCATTGATCATTGATACTTGTTCATTCTTCATCGTTCATTCTTCATTGATCATTGATCCTTGTTCATTCTTCATCGTTCATTCATCATTGATCATTGTTCCTTGTTCATTCTTCATCTTTCATTCTTCATTGATCATCGATCCTTGTTCATTCTTCATCGTTCATTCATCATTGATCATTGATCCTTATTCATTCTTCATCGTTCATTCTTCATTGATCATTGATCCTTGTTCATTCTTCATCATTCATTCTTCATTGATCATTGATCCTTGTTCATTCTTAATCGTTCATTCATCATTGATCATTGATGCTTGTTTATTCTTTATAGTTCATTGTTCATTGATCATTGATCCTTGTTCATTCTTCATCGTTCATTCATCATTGATCATTGATCATTATTCATTCTTCATCGTTCATTCTTCATTTGTCATCGATCCTTGTTCATTCTTCATCGTTCGTTCTTCATTGATCATTGATCCTTGTTCATTCTTCATCGTTCATTCTTCATTGATCATTGATGCTTATTCATTCTTCGTAGTTCATTGTTCATTGATCATTGATCCTTGTTCATTCTTCATCGTTCATTCATCATTGATCATTGATACTTGTTCATTCTTCATTGATCATTGATCCTTGTTCCTTCTTCATCGTTTATTCATCATTGATCATTGATCCTTGTTCATTCTTCATAGTTCATTGTTCATAGATCATTGATCCTTTTTCATTCTTCATCGTTCATTCTTCATTGATCCTTGTTCATTCTTCATCGTTCATTCTTCACTGATCATTGATCCTTGTTCATTCTTCATCGTTCAATGTTCATTATTCATTGATCCTTGTTCATTCTTCATCGTTCATTCTTCATTGATCATTGATGCTTATTCATTCTTCGTAGTTCATTGTTCATTGATCATTGATCCTTGTTCATTCTTCATCGTTCATTCATCATTGATCATTGATACTTGTTCATTCTTCATTGATCATTGATCCTTGTTCCTTCTTCATCGTTTATTCATCATTGATCATTGATGCTTGTTCATTCTTCATAGTTCATTGTTCATAGATCATTGATCCTTTTTCATTCTTCATCGTTCATTCTTCATTGATCCTTGTTCATTCTCATCGTTCATTCTTCACTGATCATTGAACCTTGTTCATTCTTCATCGTTCAATGTTCATTATTCATTGATCCTAGTTCATTCTTCATCGTTCATTCATCATTGATCATTAATCCCTGTTCATTCTTCATCGTTCATTGTTCATTGATCATTGATCCTTGTTCATTCTTAATCGTTCATTCATCATTGATCATTGATGCTTATTCATTCTTCATCGTTCATTCTTCATTGATCATTGATCCTTGTTCATCCTTCATCGTTCATTCTTCATTGATCATTGATCCTTGTGCATTCTTCATCGTTCATTCTTCATTGATCATTGATCCTTGTTCATTCTTCATCGTTCATTCATCATTGATCATTGATCCTTATTCATTCTTCATCGTTCATTCTTCATTGATCATTGATCCTTGTTCATTCTTCATCATTCATTCTTCATTGATCATTGATCCTTGTTCATTCTTAATCGTTCATTCATCATTGATCATTGATGCTTGTTTATTCTTTATAGTTCATTGTTCATTGATCATTGATCCTTGTTCATTCTTCATCGTTCATTCATCATTGATCATTGATCATTATTCATGCTTCATCGTTCATTCTTCATTTGTCATCGATCCTTGTTCATTCTTCATCGTTCGTTCTTCATTGATCATTGATCCTTGTTCATTCTTCATCGTTCATTCTTCATTGATCATTGATGCTTATTCATTCTTTGTAGTTCATTGTTCATTGATAATTGATCCTTGTTCATTCTTCATCGTTCATTAATCATTGATCATTGATCCATGTTCATTCTTCATCGTTCATTCATCATTGATCATTGATCCTTGTTCATTCTTCATCGTTCATTCTTCATTGATCATTGATCATTGTTCATTCTTCATCGTTCGTTCTTCCTTGATCATTGATCCTTGTTCATTCTTCATCGTTCATTCTTCACTGATCATTGATCCTTGTTCATTCTTCATCGTTCATTCATCATTGATCATTGATCCTTATTCATTCTTCATCGTTCATTCTTCATTGATCATTGATACTTGTTCATTCTTCACCGTTCATTCATCATTGATTATTGATCCTTGTTCATTCTTCATCGTTCATTCATCATTGATCATTGTTCCTTGTTCATTCTTCATCTTTCATTCTTCATTGATCATCGATCCTTGTTCATTCTTCATCGTTCATTCATCATTGATCATTGATCCTTATTCATTCTTCATCGTTCATTCTTCATTGATCATTGATCCTTGTTCATTCTTCATCATTCATTCTTCATTGATCATTGATCCTTGTTCATTCTTAATCGTTCATTCATCATTGATAATTGATGCTTGTTTATTCTTTATAGTTCATTGTTCATTGATCATTGATCCTTGTTCATTCTTCATCGTTCATTCATCATTGATCATTGATCATTATTCATTCTTCATCGTTCATTCTTCATTTGTCATCGATCCTTGTTCATTCTTCATCGTTCGTTCTTCATTGATCATTGATCCTTGTTCATTCTTCATCGTTCATTCTTCATTGATCATTGATGCTTATTCATTCTTCGTAGTTCATTGTTCATTGATCATTGATCCTTGTTCATTCTTCATCGTTCATTCATCATTGATCATTGATACTTGTTCATTCTTCATTGATCATTGATCCTTGTTCCTTCTTCATCGTTTATTCATCATTGATCATTGATCCTTGTTCATTCTTCATAGTTCATTGTTCATAGATCATTGATCCTTTTTCATTCTTCATCGTTCATTCTTCATTGATCCTTGTTCATTCTTCATCGTTCATTCTTCACTGATCATTGATCCTTGTTCATTCTTCATCGTTCAATGTTCATTATTCATTGATCCTTGTTCATTCTTCATCGTTCATTCATCATTGATCCTTGTTCATTCTTCATCGTTCATTGTTCATTGATCATTGATCCTTGTTCATTCTTAATCGTTCATTCATCATTGATCATTGATGCTTATTCATTCTTCATGGAATGTTCATGCTTGTTAGTTCTTCATAGTTCATTGTTCATTGATCATTGATCCTTGTTCATTCTTCATCGTTCATTGATCATTGATCATTGATCATTATTCATTCTTCATCATTCATTCTTCATTTGTCATTGATCCTTGTTCATTCTTCATCGTTCGTTCTTCATTGATCATTGATCCTTGTTCATTCTTCATCGTTCATTCTTCATTGATCCTTGTTCATTCTTCATCGTTCATTCTTCACTGATCATTGATCCTTGTTCATTCTTCATCGTTCAATGTTCGTTATTCATTGATCCTTGTTCATTCTTCATCGTTCATTCATCATTGATCATTAATCCTTGTTCATTCTTCATCGTTCATTCATCATTGATCATTGATCCTTGTTCATTCTTCAACTTTCATTCTTCATTGATCATCGATCCTTGTTCATTCTTCATCGTTCATTCATCATTGATCATTGATCCTTATTCATTCTTCATCGTTCATTCTTCATTGATCATTGATCCTTGTTCATTCTTCATCATTCATTCTTCATTGATCATTGATCCTTGTTCATTCTTAATCGTTCATTCATCATTGATCATTGATGCTTGTTTATTCTTTATAGTTCATTGTTCATTGATCATTGATCCTTGTTCATTCTTCATCGTTCATTCATCATTGATCATTGATCATTATTCATTCTTCATCGTTCATTCTTCATTTGTCATTGATCCTTGTTCATTCTTCATCGTTCGTTCTTCAACGATCATTGATCCTTGTTCATTCTTCATCGTTCGTTCTTCCTTGATCATTGATCCTTGTTCATTCTTCATCGTTCATTCTTCACTGATCATTGATCCTTGTTCATTCTTCATCGTTCATTCATCATTGATCATTGATCCTTATTCATTCTTCATCGTTCATTGTTCATTAATCATTGATCCTAGTTCATTCTTCATCGTTCATTAATCATTGATCATTGATCCATGTTCATTCTTCATCGTTCATTCTTCATTGTTCATTGATCCTTGTTCATTCTTCATCGTTCATTCATCATTGATCATTGATCCTTGTTCATTCTTCATCGTTCATTCTTCATTGATCATTGATCCTTGTTCATTCTTCATCGTTCATTCATCATTGATCATTGATCCTTATTCATTCTTCATCGTTCATTCTTCATTGATCACTGATCCTTGTTCATTCTTCATCGTTCGTTCTTCATTGATCATTGATCCTTGTTCATTCTTCATCGTTCATTCTTCATTGATCATTGATCCTTGTTCATTCTTCATCGTTCATTCTTCATTGATCATTGATCCTTGTTCATTCTTCATCGTTCATTCATCATTGATCATTGATCCTTGTTGAACCATATCAACTACGCTCAAATGGAGATAGCAACAAAGACCCAAGAAGCAACCCAAGAGAAATGGAAGTCAACAACATCAAGAGCAACAAACACCATATTGATGAATTTCAAAGGGTTTGTATAGCTTCTGACTTTATGCACATTAGACCATTATCTACACATGACAATGAGATCAAGATAAACAAGGAAGATCATGAATTAATTATGGGAAAACAACGGCAAGAGTTTGAAGCATCAATTGAACACAGAAGACCTGCAGCAAGCCAAGATCAGAGACATCAGCAGCCTCTGACCAATTCAGCTGACCAGGCCACTTTGGCGGACCTGTACAGACGAAACCTGAGGCCAAGGGATGACGTGGAGGACATATTTGGAATCTCCACACTAGGGCCTAACTACCATGGTCCAAGGATCCTATGCATGATCATTGGAAGCACGTGGAAACTAGAGGCAAAGGTCACTCAGTCAACAAGAATAACCAGCTCAAACAGCCCACAGATTCTGACCATTGAGCAGGCCACCTTGGCAAGCTCACCTAGGCGTGACCCGAACCCATTGGATGACGTGGAGGGTAGGGTTGGAATCTTTGAACAAGGGTCTAGCCACCATGGTCCAAGAGCCCTCTTGAAAGCTCATGGAAGGGCATTGAAATCAGAGTACAAGGTCGCGTAGTCAACAGTTGCTGCATAGCCTTAATTATTCTGTTTTGAGTTCCTTTTAGATGTGTGTATTAGCCACGTGTAAATATAGCCGTTAATAACCGTTAGGCCTTCATGTAATTAGCCTACTCCTCATTCATAGCTTATAAATAGGTGATTCAAGCATTGTAAACACACGTTGATGATTGAATAAAATTCCAAATTTCAGAAAACTTCAAGTGTTTGAATGTTTCTTCAATTGCTTGCAATTGGGTTACTTGGGCCAGCTTGCCCTCCATTGAACGTGCATCCTCTTGATCAGTCTTCAAGATTGCACTTCAACCTATCCAAGAACATTGATCATTCCCTTGATTAATCAAAGGAATTTGTCATTGTTGCGTTGAAAAGGGGCTTGGCAGTCCAACCCTTGACAAAGCACTGTGTTCAGTCTTGGAATATCCTCCGTATATCTTCGTGTCCAATCCATTCCATTGCATTCACCACGCACACATACATCAATTGGTATCAGAGCAAGGACGTGTAGGGCTTGAATTTCATCCTCATTCATTGGTGAAGACGAATTCTTTGTTTGAACAATCAGAGGAATCAAGAATTCAGAGAACTAGGGCGATTTTTGTTCGTGTTCGATTTCAGTGGCGAATCTCTACAAATTTTGGTTGTTTTTCTTCTTTTTGTTTAATTACTTCATGAATTAATGTTCCTAGATGTAATTCGAAGCATTTGAATTGAATTTGATTGGTGATTCGTGCATACATAGTCTGACATTCACGAAAAATGTTCTGAAACCCTAAAGAACCCAGTTCTTGAAGGAGTTTCTGCATTTTGGTGATTTCATTCGTGATTTCTGTATAAAAATTCAATTGATTAAATTTCATTTGGTAAATAAAAGATTGCATTCACGTTTCATTGTATTTTGCGTGCAATTTGATTGTAATTGTGGCTGTATACTGCAAACCATCACAGAAGAACACTTCTTCAAATCTGATTTGTGTGACATTGCAATTTGTGATTTTATTTTGCATATCTGTCTAAATTTCATTTTGAATTAGTTAAAATAGAGTTATATTTACATTGTCATTGCATTTTTGATTTCAAATTATTAGTGATTGTGGCTATACATTGCATATCATCACAGCAATCACTTTGCTGTTCTGATTTGGGAGATATTGATAGTCATAGCTGATCTTTTCATACCACCTCATGCATATTTGATTATAATCAACAATAACTAAGGCATTTGCATTTAACAAACCATATAAAGAACAAGTAATTGCTGTTCATTCATTGCAAGGAAAGCTGCACAGAACACCATTATTAAAATCTGAGTTCCTGTTGTAAAAACAGAACCATTGTGCATTCATTCTTAATTCTTGCATATTTGGTTGTCATACATTGTTAAATAACAAATTCAAGTTAGCAAATTAATTGAAAGTGCAAGGTGATTGTTTTTGTTTCAGTTTAAAGCAAATTGTGCACAAA
Organism: Amaranthus tricolor; assembly: GCF_026212465.1. NCBI lineage: Eukaryota > Viridiplantae > Streptophyta > Magnoliopsida > Caryophyllales > Amaranthaceae > Amaranthus > Amaranthus tricolor. The sequence continues at coordinate 27,145,653 of NC_080056.1, read as the reverse complement.
ACACCATTGTTCCAATTTGATTTCTGTTGCAAAACAGAACAAGCGCTGCACCAATTCTTTCTTTTGCATGTTTGTCTAAAAAATCAACCATTCATTATAATTGCAAAGTATTTACTGCTATTTGCGTTCAAAGAAAATTTGTGTACAAAAATTTTCAGAACACCACAGTTACTGTTGAAACAGAACAGTGTTGCTGCATTTCATCCCATTGCTGCATTCATTCCCTATTTGCATATTTGTGTATATTGTGTTGCATTCATATAGATCATCATGAATATGGACGAGAAATTTGATGCTTTAGTAAATATGGTCACTCAATTGGGTTTAACTATCAATGAGCTTAGGAACACAACATTCCCATACCCACAGCAACCACCACACCAAGACCTTAACATTAAGGCTACAAGGGAAGACAAGACTATAAGGGTTGATATACATGACTTTGATGGCACATCTCATGATCCGGAGGTGTACATTGCATGGGAAAAAAGGGTAGAACGTTATTTTGGATTGAGAGACACCCACCCAGCCCATCAGTACAAGGTTGCAAAAATAAAATTAACAAAGCTAGCTGCAACTTGGCTTGAAGGCCTACAAAGGCAAAGGCAACGTGAGAATAGACCTAAGATTCATTCATGGGAGAAACTTAGAAAACGCCTTAGGAGAAAGTACATTCCCACTAATTACAAACAACAACCCTACACCAAGTGGAGTACTTTGAAGAAAGACCCTAGGACAGTAGCTAAGTGTATGCAAGAAGGGGAAAGCTTGACTGTCCTGAGTAAACAAGACTCACCTGTTGGCAATAGGGCAGCTGCACATTTTCCTCACAGCAGTACTGCACAGCACTCCTCTAAAATTAGGGAAACACAGCAGCATGCATCCATTGTTACGACTATACATGTTGATAATGTTGAAATAAACAGCCCGCCCTTGCAAGCTTCATCTACATATGTTGATAATGTTGAGATGCATGGATTTTACTTCATAGAAGGTGAGATTACACAACCCTTTGACAGCAAGAGTACACACCCTCACAACACCATCACTAGTCCTTACACAGGGAAGGAAACACCTACGCATCTATTAGGAAAGAAGGAGTGTGATGCCAAGGATGATAGTGTTAGACACATAACCAAGATAACCTTCTATAAAACCATTAAACTACATGGAATACTTCAAAATGTTAATAGTTATAATGTTTCTAATCTCCCTAGCACCCTTTTGAGTAATTTCTGTACTATATTGAGCACAAGGTGTATATTCCGTGTTGCATATGACCCTCAAACGCACAATCAAAACAAAATACCATATGAGACATTGAGGAATGCCTTCAATACATCAATACAGCAAAACACAAGAGATGAGCACAAAACAGTAACTCATGAAGGCTTTGCACATAGTGGCTATCCTCATCTGCATTTTGAACATTTCTCATTTGCATGCATGTATGACCTTAATCCTTGGAATGCTACTACCTTAGTTCATTTATTTTTGCAGAACAAAGGTGCATGGAACACAAGGAAGCTAATAAGCACAGTTCCATACACTGCTGCTCAGGTTCAAACAGCAACAAATGCATGCCCTGTTGATGCAGCCAGCAGCCATGTTTCACCCTACCACACGTGCTTAGAATTGAGGACAATTCTTTTTCAAGAAGGGGGGATTGAACCATATCAACTACGCTCAAATGGAGATAGCAACAAAGACCCAAGAAGCAACCCAAGAGAAATGGAAGTCAACAACATCAAGAGCAACAAACACCATATTGATGAATTTCAAAGGGTTTGTATAGCTTCTGACTTTATGCACATTAGACCATTATCTACACATGACAATGAGATCAAGATAAACAAGGAAGATCATGAATTAATTATGGGAAAACAACGGCAAGAGTTTGAAGCATCAATTGAACACAGAAGACCTGCAGCAAGCCAAGATCAGAGACATCAGCAGCCTCTGACCAATTCAGCTGACCAGGCCACTTTGGCGGACCTGTACAGACGAAACCTGAGGCCAAGGGATGACGTGGAGGACATATTTAGAATCTCCACACTAGGGCCTAACTACCATGGTCCAAGGATCCTATGCATGATCATTGGAAGCACGTGGAAACTAGAGGCAAAGGTCACTCAGTCAACAAGAATAACCAGCTCAAACAGCCCACAGATTCTGACCATTGAGCAGGCCACCTTGGCAAGCTCACCTAGGCGTGACCCGAACCCATTGGATGACGTGGAGGGTAGGGTTGGAATCTTTGAACAAGGGTCTAGCCACCATGGTCCAAGAGCCCTCTTGAAAGCTCATGGAAGGGCATTGAAATCAGAGTACAAGGTCGCGTAGTCAACAGTTGCTGCATAGCCTTAATTATTCTGTTTTGAGTTCCTTTTAGATGTGTGTATTAGCCACGTGTAAATATAGCCGTTAATAACCGTTAGGCCTTCATGTAATTAGCCTACTCCTCATTCATAGCTTATAAATAGGTGATTCAAGCATTGTAAACACACGTTGATGATTGAATAAAATTCCAAATTTCAGAAAACTTCAAGTGTTTGAATGTTTCTTCAATTGCTTGCAATTGGGTTACTTGGGCCAGCTTGCCCTCCATTGAACGTGCATCCTCTTGATCAGTCTTCAAGATTGCACTTCAACCTATCCAAGAACATTGATCATTCCCTTGATTAATCAAAGGAATTTGTCATTGTTGCGTTGAAAAGGGGCTTGGCAGTCCAACCCTTGACAAAGCACTGTGTTCAGTCTTGGAATATCCTCCGTATATCTTCGTGTCCAATCCATTCCATTGCATTCACCACGCACACATACATCACTTGTTCATTCTTCATCGTTCATTCTTCATTGATCGTCGATCCTTGTTCATTCTTCATCGTTCATTCATCATTGATCATTGATCCTTATTCATTCTTCATCGTTCATTCTTCATTCATCATTGATCCTTGTTCATTCTTCATCATTCATTCTTCATTGATCATTGATCCTTGTTCATTCTTCATCGTTCATTCTTCATTGATCATTAATGCTTGTTCATTCTTCATAGTTCATTGTACATTGATTGTTGATCCTTGTTCATTCTTCATCGTTCATTCATCATTGATCATTGATCCTTGTTCATTCTTCATCGTTCATTCTTCATTGATCATTGATCCTTGTTCATTCTTCATCGTTCATTCTTCATTGATCATTGATGCTTGTTCATTCTTCATAGTTCATTGTTCATTGATCATTGATCCGTGTTCATTCTTAATCGTTCATTCATCATTGATCATTGTTGCTTGTTCATTCTTTATAGTTCATTGTTCACTGATCATTGATCCTTGTTCCTTCTTCATCGTTTATTCATCATTGATCATTGATGCTTGTTCATTCTTCATAGTTCATTGTTCATAGATCATTGATCCTTTTTCATTCTTCATCGTTCATTCTTCATTGATCCTTGTTCATTCTCATCGTTCATTCTTCACTGATCATTGATCCTTGTTCATTCTTCATCGTTCAATGTTCATTATTCATTGATCCTTGTTCATTCTTCATCGTTCATTCATCATTGATCATTAATCCCTGTTCATTCTTCATCGTTCATTGTTCATTGATCATTGATCCTTGTTCATTCTTAATCGTTCATTCATCATTGATCATTGATGCTTATTCATTCTTCATCGTTCATTCTTCATTGATCATTGATCCTTGTTCATCCTTCATCGTTCATTCTTCATTGATCATTGATCCTTGTGCATTCTTCATCGTTCATTCTTCATTGATCATTGATCCTTGTTCATTCTTCATCGTTCATTCTTCATGGATTGTTCATGCTTGTTAGTTCTTCATAGTTCATTGTTCATTGATCATTGATCCTTGTTCATTCTTCATCGTTCATTAATCATTGATCATTGATCCATGTTCATTCTTCATCGTTCATTCATCATTGATCATTGATCCTTGTTCATTCTTCATCGTTCATTCTTCATTGATCATTGATCCTTGTTCATTCTTCATCGTTCGTTCTTCCTTGATCATTGATCCTTGTTCATTCTTCATCGTTCATTCTTCACTGATCATTGATCCTTGTTCATTCTTCATCGTTCATTCATCATTGATCATTGATCCTTATTCATTCTTCATCGTTCATTCTTCATTGATCATTGATACTTGTTCATTCTTCATCGTTCATTCTTCATTGATCATTGATCCTTGTTCATTCTTCATCGTTCATTCATCATTGATCATTGTTCCTTGTTCATTCTTCATCTTTCATTCTTCATTGATCATCGATCGTTGTTCATTCTTCATCGTTCATTCATCATTGATCATTGATCCTTATTCATTCTTCATCGTTCATTCTTCATTGATCATTGATCCTTGTTCATTCTTCATCATTCATTCTTCATTGATCATTGATCCTTGTTCATTCTTAATCGTTCATTCATCATTGATCATTGATGCTTGTTTATTCTTTATAGTTCATTGTTCATTGATCATTGATCCTTGTTCATTCTTCATCGTTCATTCATCATTGATCATTGATCATTATTCATTCTTCATCGTTCATTCTTCATTTGTCATCGATCCTTGTTCATTCTTCATCGTTCGTTCTTCATTGATCATTGATCCTTGTTCATTCTTCATCGTTCATTCTTCATTGATCATTGATACTTGTTCATTCTTCATTGATCATTGATCCTTGTTCCTTCTTCATCGTTTATTCATCATTGATCATTGATCCTTGTTCATTCTTCATAGTTCATTGTTCATAGATCATTGATCCTTTTTCATTCTTCATCGTTCATTCTTCATTGATCCTTGTTCATTCTTCATCGTTCATTCTTCACTGATCATTGATCCTTGTTCATTCTTCATCGTTCAATGTTCATTATTCATTGATCCTTGTTCATTCTTCATCGTTCATTCATCATTGATCCTTGTTCATTCTTCATCGTTCATTGTTCATTGATCATTGATCCTTGTTCATTCTTAATCGTTCATTCATCATTGATCATTGATGCTTATTCATTCTTCATGGAATGTTCATGCTTGTTAGTTCTTCATAGTTCATTGTTCATTGATCATTGATCCTTGTTCATTCTTCATCCTTCATTAATCATTGATCATTGATCCATGTTCATTCTTCATCGTTCATTCTTCATTGATCATTGATCCTTGTTCATTCTTCATCGTTCATTCATCATTGATCATTGATCCTTGTTCATTCTTCATCGTTCATTCTTCATTGATCATTGATCCTTGTTCATTCTTCATCGTTCATTCTTCATTGATCATCGATCCTTGTTCATTCTTCATCGTTCATTCATCATTGATCATTGATCCTTATTCATTCTTCATCGTTCATTCTTCATTGATCATTGATCCTTGTTCATTTTTCATCATTCATTCTTCATTGATCATTGATCCTTGTTCATTCTTAATCGTTCATTCATCATTGATCATTGATGCTTGTTCATTCTTTATAGTTCATTGTTCATTGATCATTGATCCTTGTTCATTCTTCATCGTTCATTCATCATTGATCATTGATCATTATTCATTCTTCATCGTTCATTCTTCATTTGTCATTGATCCTTGTTCATTCTTCATCGTATGTTCTTCATTGATCATTGATCCTTGTTCATTCTTAATCGTTCATTCATCATTGATCATTGATGCTTGTTCATTCTTTATAGTTCATTGTTCATTGATCATTGATCGTTGTTCATTCTTCATCGTTCATTGATCATTGATCATTGATCATTATTCATTCTTCATCGTTCATTCTTCATTTGTCATTGATCCTTGTTCATTCTTCATCGTTCGTTCTTCATTGATCATTGATCCTTGTTCATTCTTCATCGTTCATTCTTCATTGATCCTTGTTCATTCTTCATCGTTCATTCTTCACTGATCATTGATCCTTGTTCATTCTTCATCGTTCAATGTTCATTATTCATTGATCCTTGTTCATTCTTCATCTTTCATTCATCATTGATCATTAATCCTTGTTCATTCTTCATCGTTCATTCATCATTGATCATTGATCCTTGTTCATTCTTCAACTTTCATTCTTCATTGATCATCGATCCTTGTTCATTCTTCATCGTTCATTCATCATTGATCATTGATCCTTATTCATTCTTCATCGTTCATTCTTCATTGATCATTGATCCTTGTTCATTCTTCATCATTCATTCTTCATTGATCATTGATCCTTGTTCATTCTTAATCGTTCATTCATCATTGATCATTGATGCTTGTTTATTCTTTATAGTTCATTGATCATTGATCATTATTCATTCTTCATCGTTCATTCTTCATTTGTCATTGATCCTTGTTCATTCTTCATCGTTCGTTCTTCATTGATCATTGATCCTTGTTCATTCTTCATCGTTCGTTCTTCCTTGATCATTGATCCTTGTTCATTCTTCATCGTTCATTCTTCACTGATCATTGATCCTTGTTCATTCTTCATCGTTCATTCATCATTGATCATTGATCCTTATTCATTCTTCATCGTTCATTGTTCATTAATCATTGATCCTTGTTCATTCTTCATCGTTCATTAATCATTGATCATTGATCCATGTTCATTCTTCATCGTTCATTCTTCATTGATCATTGATCCTTGTTCATTCTTCATCGTTCTTTCATCATTGATCATTGATCCTTGTTCATTCTTCATCGTTCATTCTTCATTGATCGTCGATCCTTGTTCATTCTTCATCGTTCATTCATCATTGATCATTGATCCTTATTCATTCTTCATCGTTCATTCTTCATTCATCATTGATCCTTGTTCATTCTTCATCATTCATTCTTCATTGATCATTGATCCTTGTTCATTCTTCATCGTTCATTCTTCATTGATCATTAATGCTTGTTCATTCTTCATAGTTCATTGTTCATTGATCGTTGATCCTTGTTCATTCTTCATCGTTCATTCATCATTGATCATTGATGCTTATTCATTCTTCATGGAATGTTCATGCTTGTTAGTTCTTCATAGTTCATTGTTCATTGATCATTGATCCTTGTTCATTCTTCATCCTTCATTAATCATTGATCATTGATCCATGTTCATTCTTCATCGTTCATTCTTCATTGATCATTGATCCTTGTTCATTCTTCATCGTTCATTCATCATTGATCATTGATCCTTGTTCATTCTTCATCGTTCATTCTTCATTGATCATTGATCCTTGTTCATTCTTCATCGTTCCTTCTTCATTGATCATCGATCCTTGTTCATTCTTCATCGTTCATTCATCATTGATCATTGATCCTTATTCATTCTTCATCGTTCATTCTTCATTGATCATTGATCCTTGTTCATTCTTCATCATTCATTCTTCATTGATCATTGATCCTTGTTCATTCTTAATCGTTCATTCATCATTGATCATTGATGCTTGTTCATTCTTTATAGTTCATTGTTCATTGATCATTGATCCTTGTTCATTCTTCATCGTTCATTCATCATTGATCATTGATCATTATTCATTCTTCATCGTTCATTCTTCATTTGTCATTGATCCTTGTTCATTCTTCATCGTATGTTCTTCATTGATCATTGATCCTTGTTCATTCTTAATCGTTCATTCATCATTGATCATTGATGCTTGTTCATTCTTTATAGTTCATTGTTCATTGATCATTGATCGTTGTTCATTCTTCATCGTTCATTGATCATTGATCATTATTCATTCTTCATCGTTCATTCTTCATTTGTCATTGATCCTTGTTCATTCTTCATCGTTCGTTCTTCATTGATCATTGATCCTTGTTCATTCTTCATCGTTCATTCTTCATTGATCCTTGTTCATTCTTCATCGTTCATTCTTCACTGATCATTGATCCTTGTTCATTCTTCATCGTTCAATGTTCATTATTCATTGATCCTTGTTCATTCTTCATCTTTCATTCATCATTGATCATTAATCCTTGTTCATTCTTCATCGTTCATTCATCATTGATCATTGATCCTTGTTCATTCTTCAACTTTCATTCTTCATTGATCATCGATCCTTGTTCATTCTTCATCGTTCATTCATCATTGATCATTGATCCTTATTCATTCTTCATCGTTCATTCTTCATTGATCATTGATCCTTGTTCATTCTTCATCATTCATTCTTCATTGATCATTGATCCTTGTTCATTCTTAATCGTTCATTTATCATTGATCATTGATGCTTGTTTATTCTTTATAGTTCATTGTTCATTGATCATTGATCCTTGTTCATTCTTCATCGTTCATTCATCATTGATCATTGATCATTATTCATTCTTCATCGTTCATTCTTCATTTGTCATTGATCCTTGTTCATTCTTCATCGTTCGTTCTTCATTGATCATTGATCCTTGTTCATTCTTCATCGTTCGTTCTTCCTTGATCATTGATCCTTGTTCATTCTTCATCGTTCATTCTTCACTGATCATTGATCCTTGTTCATTCTTCATCGTTCATTCATCATTGATCATTGATCCTTATTCATTCTTCATCGTTCATTGTTCATTAATCATTGATCCTTGTTCATTCTTCATCGTTCATTAATCATTGATCATTGATCCATGTTCATTCTTCATCGTTCATTCTTCATTGATCATTGATCCTTGTTCATTCTTCATCGTTCATTCATCATTGATCATTGATCCTTGTTCATTCTTCATCGTTCATTCTTCATTGATCATTGATCCTTGTTCATTCTTCATCGTTCATTCATCATTGATCATTGATCCTTATTCATTCTTCATCGTTCATTCTTCATTGATCACTGATCCTTGTTCATTCTTCATCGTTCGTTCTTCATTGATCATTGATCCTTGTTCATTCTTCATCGTTCATTCTTCATTGATCATTGATCCTTGTTCATTCTTCATCGTTCATTCTTCATTGATCATTGATCCTTGTTCATTCTTCATCGTTCATTCATCATTGATCATTGATCCTTGTTCATTCTTCATCGTTCATTCTTCATTGATCGTCGATCCTTGTTCATTCTTCATCGTTCATTCATCATTGATCATTGATCCTTATTCATTCTTCATCGTTCATTCTTCATTCATCATTGATCCTTGTTCATTCTTCATCATTCATTCTTCATTGATCATTGATCCTTGTTCATTCTTCATCGTTCATTCTTCATTGATCATTAATGCTTGTTCATTCTTCATAGTTCATTGTTCATTGATCGTTGATCCTTGTTCATTCTTCATCGTTCATTCATCATTGATCATTGATCCTTGTTCATTCTTCATCGTTCATTCTTCATTGATCATTGATCCTTGTTCATTCTTCATCGTTCATTCTTCATTGATCATTGATGCTTGTTCATTCTTCATAGTTCATTGTTCATTGATCATTGATCCGTGTTCATTCTTAATCGTTCATTCATCATTGATCATTGTTGCTTGTTCATTCTTTATAGTTCATTGTTCACTGATCATTGATCCTTGTTCATCTTCATCGTTCATTCATCATTGATCATTGATCATTATTCATTCTTCATCGTTCATTCTTCATTTGTCATTGATCCTTGTTCATTCTTCATCGTTCATTCATCATTGATCATTGATCCTTGTTCATTCTTCATCGTTCATTGTTCATTGATCATTGATCCTTGTTCATTCTTAATCGTTCATTCATCATTGATCATTGATGCTTATTCATTCTTCATCGTTCATTCTTCATTGATCATTGATCCTTGTTCATCCTTCATCGTTCATTCTTCATTGATCAATGATGCTTGTACATTCTTCATCGTTCATTCTTCATTGATCATTGATCCTTGTTCATTCTTCATCGTTCATTCTTCATGGATTGTTCATGCTTGTTAGTTCTTCATAGTTCATTGTTCATTGATCATTGATCCGTGTTCATTCTTCATCGTTCATTAATCATTGATCATTGATCCATGTTCATTCTTCATCGTTCATTCTTCATTGATCATTAATCCTTGTTCATTCCACATCGTTCATTCATCATTGATCATTGATCCTTGTTCATTCTTCATCGTTCATTCTTCATTGATCATTGATCCTTGTTCATTCTTCATCGTTCGTTCTTCCTTGATCATTGATCCTTGTTCATTCTTCATCGTTCATTCTTCACTGATCATTGATCCTTGTTCATTCTTCATCGTTCATTCATCATTGATCATTGATCCTTATTCATTCTTCATCGTTCATTCTTCATTGATCATTGATACTTGTTCATTCTTCATCGTTCATTCTTCATTGATCATTGATCCTTGTTCATTCTTCATCGTTCATTCATCGTTGATCATTGATCCTTGTTCATTCTTCATCTTTCATTCTTCATTGATCATCGATCCTTGTTCATTCTTCATCGTTCATTCATCATTGATCATTGATCCTTATTCATTCTTCATCGTTCATTCTTCATTGATCATTGATCCTTGTTCATTCTTCATCATTCATTCTTCATTGATCATTGATCCTTGTTCATTCTTAATCGTTCATTCATCATTGATCATTGATGCTTGTTCATTCTTTATAGTTCATTGTTCATTGATCATTGATCCTTGTTCATTCTTCATCGTTCATTCATCATTGATCATTGATCATTATTCATTCTTCATCGTTCATTCTTCATTTGTCATTGATCCTTGTTCATTCTTCATCGTTCGTTCTTCATTGATCATTGATCCTTGTTCATTCTTCATCGTTCGTTCTTCCTTGATCATTGATCCTTGTTCATTCTTCATCGTTCATTCTTCACTGATCATTGATCCTTGTTCATTCTTCATCGTTCATTCTTCTTTGATCATTGATCCTTGTTCATTCTTCATCGTTCATTCATCATTGATCATTGATCCTTATTCATTCTTCATCGTTCATTCTTCATTGATCACTGATCCTTGTTCATTCTTCATCGTTCGTTCTTCATTGATCATTGATCCTTGTTCATTCTTCATCGTTCATTCTTCATTGATCATTGATCCTTGTTCATTCTTCATCGTTCATTCATCATTGATCATTGATCCTTGTTCATTCTTCATCGTTCATTCTTCATTGATCGTCGATCCTTGTTCATTCTTCATCGTTCATTCATCATTGATCATTGATCCTTATTCATTCTTCATCGTTCATTCTTCATTCATCATTGATCCTTGTTCATTCTTCATCATTCATTCTTCATTGATCATTGATCCTTGTTCATTCTTCATCGTTCATTCTTCATTGATCATTAATGCTTGTTCATTCTTCATAGTTCATTGTTCATTGATCGTTGATCCTTGTTCATTCTTCATCGTTCATTCATCATTGATCATTGATCCTTGTTCATTCTTCATCGTTCATTCTTCATTGATCATTGATCCTTGTTCATTCTTCATCGCTCATTCTTCATTGATCATTGATCATTATTCATTCTTCATCGTTCATTCTTCATTTGTCATTGATCCTTGTTCATTCTTCATCGTTCGTTTTTCATTGATCATTGATCCTTGTTCATTCTTCATCGTTCGTTCTTCCTTGATCATTGATCCTTGTTCATTCTTCATCGTTCCTTCTTCACTGATCATTGATCCTTGTTCATTCTTCATCGTTCATTCATCATTGATCATTGATCCTTGTTCATTCTTCATCGTTCATTCTTCATTGATCATTGATCCTTGTTCATTCTTCATCGTTCATTCTTCATTGATCATTGATGCTTGTTCATTCTTCATAGTTCATTGTTCATTGATCGTTGATCCGTGTTCATTCTTAATCGTTCATTCATCATTGATCATTGTTGCTTGTTCATTCTTTATAGTTCATTGTTCACTGATCATTGATCCTTGTTCATTCTTCATCGTTCATTCATCATTGATCATTGATCATTATTCATTCTTCATCGTTCATTCTTCATTTGTCATTGATCCTTGTTCATTCTTCATCGTTCATTCATCATTGATCATTGATCCTTGTTCATTCTTCATCGTTCATTGTTCATTGATCATTGATCCTTGTTCATTCTTAATCGTTCGTTCATCATTGATCATTGATGCTTATTCATTCTTCATCGTTCATTCTTCATTGATCATTGATCCTTGTTCATCCTTCATCGTTCATTTTTCATTGATCATTGATCCTTGTACATTCTTCATCGTTCATTCTTCATTGATCATTGATCCTTGTTCATTCTTCATCGTTCATTCTTCATGGATTGTTCATGCTTGTTAGTTCTTCATAGTTCATTGTTCATTGATCATTGATCCTTGTTCATTCTTCATCGTTCATTAATCATTGATCATTGATCCATGTTCATTCTTCATCGTTCATTCTTCATTGATCATTGATCCTTGTTCATTCCACATCGTTCATTCATCATTGATCATATCCTTGTTCATTCTTCATCCTTCATTCTTCATTGATCATTGATCCTTGTTCATTCTTCATCGTTCGTTCTTCCTTGATCATTGATCCTTGTTCATTCTTCATCGTTCGTTCTTCCTTGATCATTGATCCTTGTTCATTCTTCATCGTTCATTCTTCACTGATCATTGATCCTTGTTCATTCTTCATCGTTCATTCATCATTGATCATTGATCCTTATTCATTCTTCATCGTTCATTCTTCATTGATCTTTGATACTTGTTCATTCTTCATCGTTCATTCTTCATTGATCATTGATCCTTCTTCATTCTTCATCGTTCATTCATCGTTGATCATTGATCCTTGTTCATTCTTCATCTTTCATTCTTCATTGATCATCGATCCTTGTTCATTCTTCATCGTTCATTCATCATTGATCATTGATCCTTATTCATTCTTCATCGTTCATTCTTCATTGATCATTGATCCTTGTTCATTCTTCATCATTCATTCTTCATTGATCATTGATCCTTGTTCATTCTTAATCGTTCATTCATCATTGATCATTGATGCTTGTTCATTCTTTATAGTTCATTGTTCATTGATCATTGATCCTTGTTCATTCTTCATCGTTCATTCATCATTGATCATTGATCATTATTCATTCTTCATCGTTCATTCTTCATTTGTCATTGATCCTTGTTCATTCTTCATCGTTCGTTCTTCATTGATCATTAACCTTGTTCATTCTTCATCGTTCGTTCTTCCTTGATCATTGATGCTTATTCATTCTTTGTAGTTCATTGTTCATTGATCATTGATCCTTGTTCATTCTTCATCGTTCATTCATCATTGATCATTGATACTTGTTCATTCTTCATTGATCATTGATCCTTGTTACTTCTTCATCGTTTATTCATCATTGATCATTGATGCTTGTTCATTCTTCATAGTTCATTGTTCATAGATCATTGATCCTTTTTGATTCTTCATCGTTCATTCTTCATTGATCCTTGTTCATTCTTCATCGTTCATTCTTCACTGATCATTGATCCTTGTTCATTCTTTATCGTTCAATGTTCATTATTCATTGATCCTTATTCATTCTTCATCGTTCATTCATAATTGATCCTTGTTCATTCTTCATCGTTCATTGTTCATTGATCATTGATCCTTGTTCATTCTTAATCGTTCATTCATCATTGATCATTGATGCTTATTCATTCTTCATCGTTCATTCTTCATTGATCATTGATCCTTGTTCATCCTTCATCGTTCATTCTTCATTGATCATTGATCCTTGTGCATTCTTCATCGTTCATTCTTCATTGATCATTGATCCTTGTTCATTCTTCATCGTTCATTCTTCATGGATTGTTCATGCTTGTTAGTTCTTCATAGTTCATTGTTCATTGATCATTGATCCTTGTTCATTCTTCATCGTTCATTAATCATTGATCATTGATCCATGTTCATTCTTCATCGTTCATTCTTCATTGATCATTGATCCTTGTTCATTCTTCATCGTTCATTCATCATTGATCATTGATCCTTGTTCATCCTTCATCGTTCATTCTTCATTGATCATTAATGCTTGTTCATTCTTCATAGTTCATTGTTCATTGATCGTTGATCCTTGTTCATTCTTCATCGTTCATTCATCATTGATCATTGATCCTTGTTCATTCTTCATCGTTCATTCTTCATTGATCATTGATCCTTGTTCATTCTTCATCGTTCATTCTTCATTGATCCTTGTTCATTCTTCATCGTTCATTCTTCACTGATCATTGATCATTGTTCATTCTTCATCGTTCAATGTTCATTATTCATTGATCCTTGTTCATTCTTCATCGTTCATTCATCATTGATCCTTGTTCATTCTTCATCGTTCATTGTTCATTGATCATTGATCCTTGTTCATTCTTAATCGTTCATTCATCATTGATCATTGATGCTTATTCATTCTTCATCGTTCATTCTTCATTGATCCTTGTTCATCCTTCATCGTTCATTCTTCATTGATCATTGATCCTTGTGCATTCTTCATCGTTCATTCTTCATTCATCATTGATCCTTGTTCATTCTTCATCGTTCATTCTTCATGGATTGTTCATGCTTGTTAGTTCTTCATAGTTCATTGTTCATTGATCATTGATCCTTGTTCATTCTTCATCGTTCATTAATCATTGATCATTGATCCATGTTCATTCTTCATCGTTCATTCTTCATTGATCATTGATCCTTGTTCATTCTTCATCGTTCATTCATCATTGATCATTGATCCTTGTTCATTCTTCATCGTTCATTCTTCATTGATCATTGATCCTTGTTCATTCTTCATCGTTCATTCATCATTGATCATTGATCCTTATTCATTCTTCATCGTTCATTCTTCATTGATCACTGATCCTTGTTCATTCTTCATCGTTCCTTCTTCATTGATCATTGATCCTTGTTCATTCTTCATCGTTCATTCTTCATTGATCATTGATCCTTGTTCATTCTTCATCGTTCATTCTTCATTGATCATTGATCCTTGTTCATTCTTCATCGTTCATTCATCATTGATCATTGATCCTTGTTCATTCTTCATCGTTCATTCTTCATTGATCGTCGATCCTTGTTCATTCTTCATCGTTCATTCATCATTGATCATTGATCCTTATTCATTCTTCATCGTTCATTCTTCATTCATCATTGATCCTTGTTCATTCTTCATCATTCATTCTTCATTGATCATTGATCCTTGTTCATTCTTCATCGTTCATTCTTCATTGATCATTAATGCTTGTTCATTCTTCATAGTTCATTGTTCATTGATTGTTGATCCTTGTTCATTCTTCATCGTTCATTCATCATTGATCATTGATCCTTGTTCATTCTTCATCGTTCATTCTTCATTGATCATTGATCCTTGTTCATTCTTCATCGTTCATTCTTCATTGATCATTGATGCTTGTTCATTCTTCATAGTTCATTGTTCATTGTGAACCATATGAGGACCATGGTTCAAGTCCAAGACATGACCTTGATCCAAGGAGGGACTCATTGGCAAGAGAAGAATCCTTAGTCGACCCATCGAGCAGCTCTCTGACTCATCTGAGCAAAAGTCACCCCTGCATCAACTCTACATTCGAGCATCCGAGCAACTCACTCGAACACTCGAGCAGATTACAGAGCCAACCGAGCAAAGCTCTTCATCAACATAAGTTTCCTACTGATCTCACATTCGAGACGTCGAGCAAAGAACAGAGTCACTCAAGCAAGAGATGGCATAAGCATCAGACAACCACTGATCTCTACACTGATCTTTCACTCGAGCCATCGAGCGAATCCCAGAAACAGTCGAGCAAAGAACATCAGAATCAAGAATTGGACTCTGACCAGTTGGCTGGCGAACAAGCAACCTTGTTGGCTTGTTTCAGATCAAACCATGGGCTTTCACAGTACGATCCAGGTCAAGATGGCATCCTCATGCATGGACCTAGCCATCATGGGCCTAGGACCCTCCTAACACTAAGCATAGAGGGCGGAGGGTTGAGTGCAAGGTGCCCCAGTCACCAGTCAGAACATGTATTCTATACTTAGCCAAATTTCTTTGTTTTTCTGTTTTAAATTGGTCATGTACTTGGCACGTGTGTAGCTAGCCGTTGTAATCATAGAAAGCTATATATAGGTGCCTAGTTTCTCTGTATGGGACAATCAATTGAGTATCAATCTATTTCATTCAGTTTTTAGTATTCTTCATTCAGTTTTGCAAAGTGTTTGATCTCTTCTTCCTCCTTGCGTAAACATCTTCATCTTCATCAGTCACAATACAAACGAAGTGTGGAACACTTCTGAAACTGGGATTGAGAATCAACCTAGTGTGTAACCTTCCCACAAGAACGAGTGAAGTTTAGAGGAGGGTCGTATACCAAGCCCAAAGGGTGAGTGAAGCCGGATAAGGGTGGTATCGAGGCTGACCTGAGAACCAAGAAGTGGTTTCTTGGGCGTAGTTTGGTGGGTTCTGTTTTGTTTTTCCGCATTGTGTGATTCAATCTAAGGATTAGATTGGTAGAGTGCAAGATTGTGAATCCGGAGGACACAATCTTGGTGCAAGTTGGTATCAGAGCACAAGTTACGAGAGGACGCAAACCACCATTGTTGAAGGATTATCGAAGAAATCGCACAGGAGTATCAGAGAAGACTGGAATTTCTGAAACACGCGCAAAACTGGTAAAATCGTTCTAAATTTTGAACGCAAGTTACATGCAATTGTAATTTCGTTTAGAGGTGATATTCAATCAATCTTCTACATAGTTTTAGGGTCTAAATCAATTTCCAATTGAGTTAGACGAAGTTTTAAAATCTGACGAACGTTTTCTGAAAAATTTTCGAAAATCTTTAAACATTGTTTTCCTGTTTATAATTGATTAAATTGATTTGTTAATTGATTATAATACAGATATAACATTCTTTTATTACCATTTTCACGTTATTACATTGCTGATCAAATATTTGATTGTCGAGAATTGGTTGTTCGACATTTTTAATTGTTCTGAGAAATTGTCTCTTTGATTATTAGGGTTACAATTTGAGAGTTTGATCTCTTTTTGTTGCCTTAATCATCTATAGTCTGAGTTTACATTACAGCTTTGGCATTGATTTGTTGGTTTGAACATTCTTGATTGTGCATACATTGCTGCTGAGATTGTTTTCTGTTTGAATTGATCATTGTTGCATCTTGTTTGTGAGCTGGTATCTAGCTGTTGAGACTTAGAGCCCCTGATTGCTTTGTGTGTTGGTTCTTAGCTGTTGAGACTTAGGAGACCTTTGTGTGTGAGTTCTTTGTTTGGCTAGTTTGAGACCTTAGAACCATGGAAGCCAGGATGCAAACCATAGAGGAGACCTTACACATGTTGGTTCAGCACATTACACAAGAAGGGAGAGGGAACCCACAGAGATTACCCCCTCAACCACAGAATCACCATGAGGATAGGTTGCTCAAGGTAGACATCAAGGATTTTGATGGTCATTCCCATAACCCTGAGGATTACTTGGAATGGGAATCAAGTTTGGAGAGGTACTTTGAGTTTATGGAAACTCCTCCTGAAAAACAGTATAGAATCGCCAAGATGAAGCTCACCAAGTTTGCTGCTATATGGCTTGAAGGGGTACAAAGGACAAGGGCAAGGGAGAATAGGGGAAGGATTGAAACATGGGGCAAGCTTAAGAAGCTTCTGACCAGAAAGTATGTCCCTGTGAACTTCAAACATCAATTGTATATGAAATGGAGCACCTTAAACCAAAGGGGAAGAAGTGTGATTGATTATATACAGGAATGGGAGAAGTTAGTTGTGCTTTGTGAAATAGAAGATACAGAGGAGGTGAAACTAACCAAGTTTATGTCTGGACTAAGGGAAGATATCAGGGATCAGCTTATGATGATGCCTACTTTAGACCTCCAAACAGCCTTTAACATGGCCCCTATATATGAGCAAAACTTTAACAAAAGGAGACAAACAGGGAATAACTACAATAAGCCCCCTAAGTTTAACCCACCTAAGAACCAAAGACCTAGTTCACCCAAGAACCAGAGGCCAAACTCACCCCTGAACCAGAGAAGAACAGAGCAGTATGCTAGTGGATCAAACAAAACAATTATGCCTATGAGTAAGATAGTTTGTTTCAAATGCCATGGGCATGGACATTATAAAAATGAATGTCCTAATGCTAGGGTGTTTACTGCCCAAGAATGGAAGTATATAAAGGCTGATACTAGGGAAAAAGTCATGTTAGTGATCAGAAATGGAAGAGTAGAGGAGGATGACCCCCACAGTCTTGAAAATGAACCAGATGGGACTTATATACAAGATGACTTTGGGAATATGGTTAGATATGAACATAGTACTGAGGAGGATTCAGAAGAAGAGAGGGAAAGAGTCTTACCTGAAGATAAGCATTATAACCTGATTGTTAGGAGAAGCTTGCATTCCACTTGTGAAGAGCAAATGAGTAACCAAAGGGAAAGCATATTCCAGACCAAATGTAGAATAGGGAATAGAGTATGTGACTTGATTATTGATGGAGGAAGTGAGACTAATTGTGTCAGTTCAGGATTAGTTTCAGATCTGAAGTTGAAAACCAAACCACATCCACACCCCTATAAACTCAAATGGTTAGATAACAATTCAAGTGGTTCTGTGAGTAGGCAATGCATGATTGGATTTAACATAGGCTCTTTCAAGGATCAAGTGTTATGTGATGTGCTAGATATGAGTGCATGCCATGTGCTTTTGGGAAGGCCTTGGCAATATGACAGAAAAAGCATACACAATGGCTACACTAACATTTATACAGTGAAGCATGAAGGAAAGACTAAAGACCTTATCCCTTTACCACCTCATAAGGCTATACCCCCTCCACCCCATAAATGATGTATGTGTGCGTGGTGAATGCAATGGAATGGATTGCACACGAAGATATATGGAGGATATTCCAATACTGCTGGGCAGTGCCTTGATCAAGGGTGGACTACCAAGCCCCTTTTCAACGCAACAATGGAGAGTTCCTTTGATAAATCAAGGGAATTATCGATTGTTCTTGGATGAGTGCAGCGTGGCCTTGAAGACTGATCAAGGTTTTCACACAAACACGAAGGGGATATTCCAAGAAACTGACACGAAGAATAGGTGTAAGAACCGGACTGCCGGACTCCTTAATCACTCAACTCTACGCTTCCTCCTTTGATCTGCAAGGGAGTTAACAGCATCTATGGATGGGGTGATGTATGATCTTGAAGAACACTCAAGATCACGTTCATCAATGAAGGGCAAACTGGCCCAAGTAACCCAATTGCAACGTGCAATTGAAGAGAAAAACACTTAGTGTAATTTCTGATTTTCATTCATCATAACTTGGTTTTTACATTGATCAAACCTTCTATTTATAAGCCTAAGATACATGAGTAAAGCAAGGAATGAATAATACACGCAAGGTAACTACCACTAACGGTCATATGGAGCACGTGCACAACATGTGCTTCATTAAAAACATAAAAACAAGCAACAAAAGTATTCTGAAATTCTGACAGAAGGGCTGCTGACCAGGCGACGTTCCACCCACGTTCTTGTGCTCTTCCCAAGGTTGATGATGGCTAATAAGAGTCGTGGTAGCAAGATCCTAGTGTAGAGATTCCATTTCTACCCTTGGTGGTCCCATACATCAAAAGGTACGTTCAAGCCAAGGCTCACAAGGTCAGCTGGTCATAAGATCAGTGCTGTTTGTTTCGAACCAGTTGCTGACTACACGACCTTTGCCCTTGTTTTCCGTGCATCTCCGGTGATTGTAAGGAAGACTCTTGGACCATGACAGCAAGTTCCATGTAGGGAGATTCCAATTCTACCCTTAGTGTTCCCTAATATACTCGGGTATGATCTAGCCAAGCCTCGCAAGGTCCCCTGGTCAGTGGGTTCAATCAGCAACTAATGGTCTGATCTGCGACTGGGTTCCCTTGTGCTTCTGTGCTAGGTTATTGTGTGCACATCCATCATGGTTCGTGGACCTTTACGGCTAGGCCCATGTATAGAGATGATGTTCCCATGATTGGTTAGGTCCAGATCTCCGTGGTCAAGGCTTGGTTCATGCTGCAAGGTGGGCTGGTCAACGGATTTTTGATGTACTGAGTTTTGAATACTGATGTATTCTTATCATGCTTGTGATCATGCTTGTGAGCTGAGTTGTGTAGATAATATTGGGATGGATCATGTGCTAGATCATGTAAGTGAACTTGGGCTGGGTCATGGACTGAGATGGACATACATGGTTCAACTACCAAGCTCTTGAACCAATATGGTTCAATCCCTCTTTCTTGGAAAAAGAATTGTCCTCAATTCTTGACCTGCATGTTGCTACTGACTAGCTGAATGTGTGCTCAAGAATCTCTCAAAATTTAAGTATGAGAGTAAGGATAAGAGTGAAAAAGAAAGAAAGAAAAAGAAATGAAGTTTTGGAATTTTTTTTGTGCACAAAACAGAAGGCAAATCAGAACCAAACAGCCCCAAATTCAGAAATCAGTATGAAATGTTTGCTATTGAAAACCCGATCAAACCAACTCCAAGTATGATGAAACTTGGTGACAACACACCTCAAGATGTCTACAAACACCTCAAATTGGAAATACTCAAATACGTGGTCTAGTTTGATCACAATTCAAAAATTCCTCCAAACATCCATTTTGAACTATTTTTGTGACCTTTGGTCTAAAACACTTGCGCATCTTTTTTTCCACAACTTCAATGACTACACCACAAGGCTTAACAAAAACTAGACTCAAAAATACCCAAAGTGAAAAAAAGAAACAATGAAAAAGACTCAAAAATGAAGGAAACACAATGAAAATACAGAAGACAAATACAAATGAGACTCTCCTGTACTTTAAGAATCAACAATGAAATGGGTAAATCAAGAAACCTATGAAACGTAAGAAATAGTGCACAAATGATATGGTTTCATGAATTTAGGATAGAGTTTAGTAATTTGGTGAAAGATGAGAGCAAAATAAAAGAATCTTGAAAGGTTTTCGAAGACAACTTACCAAGGTACCCGGATTTCATTGGTTTTGGGCAGTCTGTAAAGAAAAATTCATATCTCCTTAACCACAACGCCAAATCCAAAGATTCCAAAGCCAAAAGTTTCCCAACTCAACCCCAAATACCGTGTAAAAACAGTTTTCAAAAACGCCTACAAGACATCCTCCAAAACGATCAAGTTTTAGACCACAAAAACCTGACAGAATCTGAAAATTTTTTTTCACACCTTTAATGTCTTCGTATTGGCTATTCTTTTCATCAAAACCAATTGAAATTCAAGCCCTACACGTCCTTGCTCTGATACCAATTGATGTAAGTACGCGTGGTGGTTGAAGAAATTACGCACGAATGGGATTTAATACACAAACACAAGGGGATATTCCAAGAAACTGACACGAAGAATAGGTGTAAGAACCGGACTGCCGGACTCCTTAATCACTCAACTCTACGCTTCCTCCTTTGATCTGCAAGGGAGTTAACAGCATCTATGGATGGGGTGATGTATGATCTTGAAGAACACTCAAGATCACGTTCATCAATGAAGGGCAAACTGGCCCAAGTAACCCAATTGCAACGTGCAATTGAAGAGAAAAACACTTAGTGTAATTTCTGATTTTCATTCATCATAACTTGGTTTTTACATTGATCAAACCTTCTATTTATAAGCCTAAGATACATGAGTAAAGCAAGGAATGAATAATACACGCAAGGTAACTACCACTAACGGTCATATGGAGCACGTGCACAACATGTGCTTCATTAAAAACATAAAAACAAGCAACAAAAGTATTCTGAAATTCTGACAGAAGGGCTGCTGACCAGGCGACGTTCCACCCACGTTCTTGTGCTCTTCCCAAGGTTGATGATGGCTAATAAGAGTCGTGGTAGCAAGATCCTAGTGTAGAGATTCCATTTCTACCCTTGGTGGTCCCATACATCAAAAGGTACGTTCAAGCCAAGGCTCACAAGGTCAGCTGGTCATAAGATCAGTGCTGTTTGTTTCGAACCAGTTGCTGACTACACGACCTTTGCCCTTGTTTTCCGTGCATCTCCGGTGATTGTAAGGAAGACTCTTGGACCATGACAGCAAGTTCCATGTAGGGAGATTCCAATTCTACCCTTAGTGTTCCCTAATATACTCGGGTATGATCTAGCCAAGCCTCGCAAGGTCCCCTGGTCAGTGGGTTCAATCAGCAACTAATGGTCTGATCTGCGACTGGGTTCCCTTGTGCTTCTGTGCTAGGTTATTGTGTGCACATCCATCATGGTTCGTGGACCTTTACGGCTAGGCCCATGTATAGAGATGATGTTCCCATGATTGGTTAGGTCCAGATCTCCGTGGTCAAGGCTTGGTTCATGCTGCAAGGTGGGCTGGTCAACGGATTTTTGATGTACTGAGTTTTGAATACTGATGTATTCTTATCATGCTTGTGATCATGCTTGTGAGCTGAGTTGTGTAGATAATATTGGGATGGATCATGTGCTAGATCATGTAAGTGAACTTGGGCTGGGTCATGGACTGAGATGGACATACATGGTTCAACTACCAAGCTCTTGAACCAATATGGTTCAATCCCTCTTTCTTGGAAAAAGAATTGTCCTCAATTCTTGACCTGCATGTTGCTACTGACTAGCTGAATGTGTGCTCAAGAATCTCTCAAAATTTAAGTATGAGAGTAAGGATAAGAGTGAAAAAGAAAGAAAGAAAAAGAAATGAAGTTTTGGAATTTTTTTTGTGCACAAAACAGAAGGCAAATCAGAACCAAACAGCCCCAAATTCAGAAATCAGTATGAAATGTTTGCTATTGAAAACCCGATCAAACCAACTCCAAGTATGATGAAACTTGGTGACAACACACCTCAAGATGTCTACAAACACCTCAAATTGGAAATACTCAAATACGTGGTCTAGTTTGATCACAATTCAAAAATTCCTCCAAACATCCATTTTGAACTATTTTTGTGACCTTTGGTCTAAAACACTTGCGCATCTTTTTTTCCACAACTTCAATGACTACACCACAAGGCTTAACAAAAACTAGACTCAAAAATACCCAAAGTGAAAAAAAGAAACAATGAAAAAGACTCAAAAATGAAGGAAACACAATGAAAATACAGAAGACAAATACAAATGAGACTCTCCTGTACTTTAAGAAACAACAATGAAATGGGTAAATCAAGAAACCTATGAAACGTAAGAAATAGTGCACAAATGATATGGTTTCATGAATTTAGGATAGAGTTTAGTAATTTGGTGAAAGATGAGAGCAAAATAAAAGAATCTTGAAAGGTTTTCGAAGACAACTTACCAAGGTACCCGGATTTCATTGGTTTTGGGCAGTCTGTAAAGTAAAATTCATATCTCCTTAACCACAACGCCAAATCCAAAGATTCCAAAGCCAAAAGTTTCCCAACTCAACCCCAAATACCGTGTAAAAACAGTTTTCAAAAACGCCTACAAGACATCCTCCAAAACGATCAAGTTTTAGACCACAAAAACCTGACAGAATCTGAAAATTTTTTTTTCACACCTTTAATGTCTTCGTATTGGCTATTCTTTTCATCAAAACCAATTGAAATTCAAGCCCTACACGTCCTTGCTCTGATACCAATTGATGTAAGTACGCGTGGTGGTTGAAGAAATTACGCACGAATGGGATTTAATACACAAACACAAGGGGATATTCCAAGAAACTGACACGAAGAATAGGTGTAAGAACCGGACTGCCGGACTCCTTAATCACTCAACTCTACGCTTCCTCCTTTGATCTGCAAGGGAGTTAACAGCATCTATGGATGGGGTGATGTATGATCTTGAAGAACACTCAAGATCACGTTCATCAATGAAGGGCAAACTGGCCCAAGTAACCCAATTGCAACGTGCAATTGAAGAGAAAAACACTTAGTGTAATTTCTGATTTTCATTCATCATAACTTGGTTTTTACATTGATCAAACCTTCTATTTATAAGCCTAAGATACATGAGTAAAGCAAGGAATGAATAATACACGCAAGGTAACTACCACTAACGGTCATATGGAGCACGTGCACAACATGTGCTTCATTAAAAACATAAAAACAAGCAACAAAAGTATTCTGAAATTCTGACAGAAGGGCTGCTGACCAGGCGACGTTCCACCCACGTTCTTGTGCTCTTCCCAAGGTTGATGATGGCTAATAAGAGTCGTGGTAGCAAGATCCTAGTGTAGAGATTCCATTTCTACCCTTGGTGGTCCCATACATCAAAAGGTACGTTCAAGCCAAGGCTCACAAGGTCAGCTGGTCATAAGATCAGTGCTGTTTGTTTCGAACCAGTTGCTGACTACACGACCTTTGCCCTTGTTTTCCGTGCATCTCCGGTGATTGTAAGGAAGACTCTTGGACCATGACAGCAAGTTCCATGTAGGGAGATTCCAATTCTACCCTTAGTGTTCCCTAATATACTCGGGTATGATCTAGCCAAGCCTCGCAAGGTCCCCTGGTCAGTGGGTTCAATCAGCAACTAATGGTCTGATCTGCGACTGGGTTCCCTTGTGCTTCTGTGCTAGGTTATTGTGTGCACATCCATCATGGTTCGTGGACCTTTACGGCTAGGCCCATGTATAGAGATGATGTTCCCATGATTGGTTAGGTCCAGATCTCCGTGGTCAAGGCTTGGTTCATGCTGCAAGGTGGGCTGGTCAACGGATTTTTGATGTACTGAGTTTTGAATACTGATGTATTCTTATCATGCTTGTGATCATGCTTGTGAGCTGAGTTGTGTAGATAATATTGGGATGGATCATGTGCTAGATCATGTAAGTGAACTTGGGCTGGGTCATGGACTGAGATGGACATACATGGTTCAACTACCAAGCTCTTGAACCAATATGGTTCAATCCCTCTTTCTTGGAAAAAGAATTGTCCTCAATTCTTGACCTGCATGTTGCTACTGACTAGCTGAATGTGTGCTCAAGAATCTCTCAAAATTTAAGTATGAGAGTAAGGATAAGAGTGAAAAAGAAAGAAAGAAAAAGAAATGAAGTTTTGGAATTTTTTTTGTGCACAAAACAGAAGGCAAATCAGAACCAAACAGCCCCAAATTCAGAAATCAGTATGAAATGTTTGCTATTGAAAACCCGATCAAACCAACTCCAAGTATGATGAAACTTGGTGACAACACACCTCAAGATGTCTACAAACACCTCAAATTGGAAATACTCAAATACGTGGTCTAGTTTGATCACAATTCAAAAATTCCTCCAAACATCCATTTTGAACTATTTTTGTGACCTTTGGTCTAAAACACTTGCGCATCTTTTTTTCCACAACTTCAATGACTACACTACAAGGCTTAACAAAAACTAGACTCAAAAATACCCAAAGTGAAAAAAAGAAACAATGAAAAAGACTCAAAAATGAAGGAAACACAATGAAAATACAGAAGACAAATACAAATGAGACTCTCCTGTACTTTAAGAAACAACAATGAAATGGGTAAATCAAGAAACCTATGAAACGTAAGAAATAGTGCACAAATGATATGGTTTCATGAATTTAGGATAGAGTTTAGTAATTTGGTGAAAGATGAGAGCAAAATAAAAGAATCTTGAAAGGTTTTCGAAGACAACTTACCAAGGTACCCGGATTTCATTGGTTTTGGGCAGTCTGTAAAGTAAAATTCATATCTCCTTAACCACAACGCCAAATCCAAAGATTCCAAAGCCAAAAGTTTCCCAACTCAACCCCAAATACCGTGTAAAAACAGTTTTCAAAAACGCCTACAAGACATCCTCCAAAACGATCAAGTTTTAGACCACAAAAACCTGACAGAATCTGAAAATTTTTTTTTCACACCTTTAATGTCTTCGTATTGGCTATTCTTTTCATCAAAACCAATTGAAATTGATTTGTTAATTGATTATAATACAGATATAACATTCTTTTATTACTATTTTCACGTTATTACATTGCTGATCAAGTATTTGATTGTCGAGAATTGGTTGTTCGACATTTTTAATTGTTCTGAGAAATTGTCTCTTTGATTATTAGGGTTACAATTTGAGAGTTTGATCTCTTTTTGTTGCCTTAATCATCTATAGTCTGAGTTTACATTACAGCTTTGGCATTGATTTGTTGGTTTGAACATTCTTGATTGTGCATACATTGCTGCTGAGATTGTTTTCTGTTTGAATTGATCATTGTTGCATCTTGTTTGTGAGCTGGTATCTAGCTGTTGAGACTTAGAGCCCCTGTTTGCTTTGTGTGTTGGTTCTTAGCTGTTGAGACTTAGGAGACCTTTGTGTGTTCTTGTTTGCTGTAGTGTGTGTGCTTGTTCTGGGCTTTGTGTGTGTGTTCTTTGTTTGGCTAGTTTGAGACCTTAGAACCATGGAAGCCAGGATGCAAACCATAGAGGAGACCTTACACATGTTGGTTCAGCACATTACACAAGAAGGGAGAGGGAACCCACAGAGATTACCCCCTCAACCACAGAATCACCATGAGGATAGGTTGCTCAAGGTAGACATCAAGGATTTTGATGGTCATTCCCATAACCCTGAGGATTACTTGGAATGGGAATCAAGTTTGGAGAGGTACTTTGAGTTTATGGAAACTCCTCCTGAAAAACAGTATAGAATCGCCAAGATGAAGCTCACCAAGTTTGCTGCTATATGGCTTGAAGGGGTACAAAGGACAAGGGCAAGGGAGAATAGGGGAAGGATTGAAACATGGGGCAAGCTTAAGAAGCTTCTGACCAGAAAGTATGTCCCTGTGAACTTCAAACATCAATTGTATATGAAATGGAGCACCTTAAACCAAAGGGGAAGAAGTGTGATTGATTATATACAGGAATGGGAGAAGTTAGTTGTGCTTTGTGAAATAGAGGATACAGAGGAGGTGAAACTAACCAAGTTTATGTCTGGACTAAGGGAAGATATCAGGGATCAGCTTATGATGATGCCTACTTTAGACCTCCAAACAGCCTTTAACATGGCCCCTATATATGAGCAAAACTTTAACAAAAGGAGACAAACAGGGAATAACTACAATAAGCCCCCTAAGTTTAACCCACCTAAGAACCAAAGACCTAGTTCACCCAAGAACCAGAGGCCAAACTCACCCCTGAACCAGAGAAGAACAGAGCAGTATGCTAGTGGATCAAACAAAACAATTGTGCCTATGAGTAAGATAGTTTGTTTCAAATGCCATGGGCATGGACATTATAAAAATGAATGTCCTAATGCTAGGGTGTTTACTGCCCAAGAATGGAAGGATATAAAGGCTGATACTAGGGAAAAAGTCATGTTAGTGATCAGAAATGGAAGAGTAGAGGAGGATGACCCCCACAGTCTTGAAAATGAACCAGATGGGACTTATATACAAGATGACTTTGGGAATATGGTTAGATATGAACATAGTACTGAGGAGGATTCAGAAGAAGAGAGGGAAAGAGTCTTACCTGAAGATGAGCATTATAACATGATTGTTAGGAGAAGCTTGCATTCCACTTGTGAAGAGCAAATGAGTAACCAAAGGGAAAGCATATTCCAGACCAAATGCAGAATAGGGAATAGAGTATGTGACTTGATTATTGATGGAGGAAGTGAGACTAATTGTGTCAGTTCAGGATTAGTTTCAGATCTGAAGTTGAAAACCAAACCACATCCACACCCCTATAAACTCAAATGGTTAGATAACAATTCAAGTGGTTCTGTGAGTAGGCAATGCATGATTGGATTTAACATAGGCTCTTTCAAGGATCAAGTGTTATGTGATGTGCTAGATATGAGTGCATGCCATGTGCTTTTGGGAAGGCCTTGGCAATATGACAGAAAAAGCATACACAATGGCTACACTAACATTTATACAGTGAAGCATGAAGGAAAGACTAAAGACCTTATCCCTTTACCACCTCATAAGGCTATACCCCCTCCACCCCATAAACCTGTTCACTTAATCAGTAGGAAGGTTTGTGAAAAAGAAATCAAGTGTAAAAGCCAAGTATACATTCTATTTACCAAAGAAGTAGGGAAAACAGAGGAGATACCCTCAAAGGTGAAACCCCTGCTTCAGCAGTTTGCTGATGTGTTCCCTGATGATTTGCCTAAAGGATTACCACCAATTAGGGGAATAGAACACCAAATTGATCTCATACCTGGAGCACCATTACCTAACAAGCCAGCTTATAGGACCAACCCCACAGAAACCAAGGAGTTACAGAGACAAGTAGAGGAGCTGTTACAGAGAGGATATGTAAGGGAAAGCCTTAGTCCATGTGCTGTACCTACCTTGCTTGTGCCTAAGAAGGATGGAACCTGGAGGATGTGCATTGATAGTAGGAGTGTTAACAATATCACTATTGAGTATAGGTTTCCCATACCAAGAATAGATGATATGCTTGATGAATTATCAGGTGCACATTGGTTTAGTAAAGTAGACTTGAGGAGTGGTTACCATCAAATTAGAATGAAAGAAGGGGATGAATGGAAGACTGCTTTTAAAACTAAGTATGGCTTATATGAATGGCTAGTAATGCCATTTGGGTTAACAGGAGCACCAAGCACCTTCATGAGGTTAATGAATGAAGTGTTGAGACCTTTTTTGGGAAAATTCATAGTGGTTTATCTTGATGACATTCTGATCTACAGCAGAGAGCTTACAGAGCACCTTAATCACTTGCAGCAACTCTTTGAAACTTTAAGGAAACAAAAACTCTATGGGAAATTAGAAAAATGTAGTTTTCTTATGCAAGAAGTGGGATTTTTAGGATTCATCATAGGCAAAGATGGGGTAAAGGTTGATCCATCCAAAGTAGAGGCTGTAAAAAATTGGCCTGTACCTACCTCTGTTACACAAGTGAGATCTTTCCATGGCCTTGCATCTTTTTATAGGAGATTCATTAAGAATTTCAGTACTATCATGACCCCTATCACAGAATGTACTAAGAAGGGAACTTTTAGTTGGACCACAGAAGCACAAAAAGCCTTTGAACTCATCAAAGACATCATGTGCAAAGCCCCTGTTTTGAAGCTGCCTGACTTCACTAAGCCTTTTGAGGTAGAATGTGATGCTTGTGGCACTGGAATAGGAGCAGTCCTAATCCAAGAAGGTAGACCAGTTGCATTCTTTAGTGAAAAGCTAAATAAATCCAGGCTTAATTACTCCACCTATGATAAAGAATTTTATGCTATGATAAGAGCTTTGGAGAATTGGTCTCATTATCTGAAAATGCAACCCTTCATACTATACACTGATCATGAGTCTTTGAAAAATATCCATGGGCAGAACAAACTTAACCCAAGACATGCTAGATGGGTTGAATTCCTACAGACCTTTAATTTTTCAGCAAAGTATAAAACAGGAAAGACCAATGTGATTGCTGATGCATTAAGTAGGAAATACAACTTACTGTCTGTGCTAAATGCTAAAGTTATTGGATTTGAGATGATTAAGGAACAATATGCTAATGATCCTGATTTTTGTGACTTGTATTCAGCATGTTTAAAAGAACCCCAAGGTGTTTTCCACCTACAACAGGGTTTTCTTTTCAAAAACAATAGGATATGCATACCTAAGACCTCCTTAAGACTGTTGTTAGTAAAGGAAGTGCATGAGGGAAGTTTAAGTGGTCACTTTGGCATACAAAAGACCTTAGATATGTTAAGTGAACATTTTTACTGGCCCAAAATGTTAGGCACAGTAGGCAAATACATACTAAAGTGTGAATCATGCATTAAAGCTAAAATCACTTTTCACAAAGGGGAATACTTACCCTTACCTGTGGCTGACAAGCCTTGGGAGCATGTGAGTATTGATTTTGTCATGGCCTTGCCTAGAACTCAAAGGCAGAAGGACTCTATCATGGTAGTGGTTGATAGATTCTCAAAAATGGCACACTTTATTGCTTGCACAAAAACTGATGATGCACAGCATATAGCTAGGTTATATTTTTCTGAAATTATAAGATTGCATGGGGTTCCCAAATCCATTGTTTCAGATAGGGATGGAAAGTTCCTTAGCCACTTTTGGAAAACTTTATGGAAGCTGTTAGGAACCAATTTGTTATTCAGCACAAGCCATGATGTAAAATAAAGGGCTGGATATGGACTTTATCATGCAATGATTCTCGTTGATCAACAACCTTAATCAATGGTGCACTCAGAGTCCTACAATACCTCCCAAACAAACACTCAGACAACCCACATGAACCAAGAACGTGGTTCTTGATTTTCTGATGGGTATGAATGATGGCCTTGTCTGGCTTGTATCACTTATCCTACG
Source organism: Amaranthus tricolor (assembly GCF_026212465.1). Classification (NCBI taxonomy): domain Eukaryota; kingdom Viridiplantae; phylum Streptophyta; class Magnoliopsida; order Caryophyllales; family Amaranthaceae; genus Amaranthus; species Amaranthus tricolor. The sequence goes on along the minus strand of NC_080056.1, from coordinate 27,115,492 downwards.
CTTGATGTAATGCAAGGAAATGATAGCCTTGATTACAAACCTCCGGTGAGAATCCAAGTTTCCACGTAACCCTTCAAACTCTCCGGCCAAGTTGTCCCACAACTGACGAAGTTTACACAAAAACTTCACAAAACAGAAAACTAAACTTTACTCTGAAAATTACCTCTTTATTGATTCTTATTCAAACGTCCCTTTATTACATGAGAAACTAAGCTATTTATAGAGTTTTGATATCTAACTAGCCGTTACAAAGACTCCCAAATACACGTGGAGTTAGTTAAAACAAAAACAGAATACAATCAAAGGCTAAACACTTAGTCAAAAAAATGCTCTTGTTTTCCTTCTGCCCAGCCTTCCTTCTGTGCGCACTCTAGTCTTCCTGATGGATTATTAGCGTGACTCGAGGGCCTTTATGGCTAGGTCCGTGTAGGGAGGTGCCATTCCCTCCTTTCCCTTGGCCCAGATGCCCCTGACCTGTGCTCAGGCGATCCGTCAAGGTCTGCTGGTCAGCAGATTCTGCTGCTGTTCTGTTTTTGCTGTCTGGGGGTTCTCTTGGGTCCCATGAGTTGGTTTCTGTGTGTTCTTGGCTTCCCTTAGCCTCTTTAGGTTTTCTTTGCTTCCTTCCAGATGTGTGGGCCTCCTCATTGCTGTTTATTTGCCTATTTTGTGTAATTGGCGTAGATGTCAACCCATTGGTGCTTGCTTGATCTTGGTTGCTCTTGGTGAGGTCTTTGTTGCTTGATGATTTTACATCAACTCCTCCCCCTTGGAAAAGAATTGTCCCCAATTCTTCGTCTGGTTGGTGTAGGGTTAGATCTCCAATATTGAAGATAGGAGATATGTTATGCTCAGGAGGGAGTTGGATTTCAAAGGCATTCTCTCCATACTTCTTCAGAACAGAGTATGGGCCTATGGCTCTGGGTTGGAGCTTGTTCTTTCTTAAGTGTGGGAATCTGTTCTTCCTGAGATATACCCATACTTGGTCTCCTTCCTTGATTGGTTGTCTTGCCTTTAGATGCTTGTCTGCTTGCTTTTTGTATTTTCTGTTGGCCTCTTCCAAGTTGGCATGCACTTGTTGATGAATTGCTTCCATTTGCTGAATCAGGTCCTCTGCTTCTACTTGCTTGCTGTCACAGAGGGGCAAATCAATTAGTGTAGTAGGAAGTAAAGGATTAGTGCCATACACACACTCAAAAGGAGTGTGTTTTGTGGAACAACTAGGAGCCCTGTTGTAAGCAAACTCAGCATAACACAATTTCAAGTCAATTTGATGCTCTATGCCTCTCATAGGTGGCAAACCAGGGGGCAAATCAGTGGGGAAAACATCTTTGTACTGCTCCAGTAAGTCCTTCATATCAGGGGGTATGGGTGTGGGCTCCTGTACTTCTTTGGTTAACAAGATATATAATTCTTCATTTCCTTTCACTTCCTTCTCACACTCTCTCCTACTTATCAAATGGACAGGGACCTTAGCTACTGTAGGAGGCACAGCTCTGTGTGGAGGCAGGGGAATTAATTCCTTCTTTTTCCCATTGTGGCTGAGGGTGTATGTGTTTGTGTATCCATTATGAGTGGTCTTTCTATCATATTGCCATGGCCTACCCAAAAGTAAATGGCAAGCATCCATGTCCAGCACATCACAAAGGATTTCATCAGTATATGTTCCCAAAGTCAAACTGATCAAGCATTGTCTACACACTACTCCACTTGCCTTATTATCTAACCATTTCATTTTGCATGGGTGTGGGTGGGGTTTAGTCTTCAGGTTCAACTCACTGATCAACTGCTTACTAACACAATTTGATTCACTCCCACTGTCAATGATCAAGTCACAAACCTTGCCCTGCACCTTGCACTTGGTTTGGAAAATATTCTCCCTTTGATCAGATTTTTTTGTGGATGGTGTTGTGTGAAAACTTCTTCTAATGATCAGGCTCAAGTGCTCCTCCTCAGGCAAAATTTTCTCTAATTCCTCCCCTGTCTCTTCCTCAGTGTCCCCCTCAAATGGGCGCCTATTACCTTGTTCATCCTCCAAAAACGTGCCATCATCATCACTTAGATTGGGTGGGTCTAATACCTCTTCTTGCCCATTTCTGGAGACCAAGATCTTCTTAGGGTTTGTATTTTGCCTAATATCATTCCATTCCATCATTGTGAAGGCCCTAGCATTAGGACAGTCTCTTTGATAGTGCCCTCTTCCATTACACTTGAAACATACGATGTTTTTGGGGTTGGTGTTGGCTTCTATTCTGTTACTGACAGGTCTTGGCCCAGTGCTTGGTACCTCCCTCCTAGGTGCAGTCAAATTACTAGTGTTCCTAGGTGCATATGTCCTTGTATTCCTGGTATGGGCAGCATTAAACCTAAGGTTAAGCCTTTCAACCTCTTGAGCATACATGCTGGCTGAGTGTACTGTAAGGTCTGGTGTAATCCTCATTTGTCCCTTAATATCATCCCTCAAACCTGCAATAAACCTACTCACCCTCATATCTTCAGGATCATTGAGGTCACACAGGACATAGATTCTCTCCCATTCATTAAGATACTCCTGAACTGTTCTACTTCCCTGTTTCATTGAGTTAAGCTGCACATATTGTTGCTGCTTGTGGTAGGACGGAATGTATTTCCTTCTCATATTCTTCTTTAGCTTTCCCCAATTATTAATCCTACCTTTCCCTTCCCTAAGTCTCTGTTTCTGTAATCCTTCAAGCCATATGGATGCTGATTTGGTCAATTTTACCTTAGCTAGCTTGAATTGATGATCCAAAGGAGTTTCTCTATACTCAAAATATTGTTCCATCCTTCCTTCCCACTCCTGGTAATGGTCTGGATCATGAGAGACCCCATCGAATTCAGGGATCTCCAATTTGATGGCCCTATCTTCGTATGGTCGAGGGTTAGGGTTTGGTGCTCTATCAATTTGGTTCTGCGTGATTATGCCAGTCATCTCTTCTCTAAACTGACGCAAACTATTGATGCGTGTTTGGGTTGGAATTCCTCAATGCAATGTAGAGAACTAAGCCAACCTTCAATCCCACGTAATATGATAGCCAAACAAACCCAAAACACACATGAAACCGGGATATGATTCACACAAACAGAACAATGTTTGTAAGGTGAATCTTGAATTGAAAGACTAGGAGTTTTGATCCTCCAAGGCCATCAATTCCCTTAATACAACCAAGGACTACTCTCAGTTGCAAAAGGTGATGATCTTGCACTACTCAAGATCGTTGAATGTTCATACACATTCAAGGAAGAAAACAAAGGAACACTCCAATGAAATCTAAATTCTGAAATTTTATTCAACTTGAAACTTGTTATTTACAATGCTAGGGACGCCTATATATAGACTTGGGGAAAGGGGAAAGTACATTGGCAAGCTAAGGACACGTATAACTAATTATAACGGCCATTAAAAGGACACGTGCACAACATGTGCTTATTTAAAAGAAAGAAAAACACCCTAAACTAAGCATTCTGATTTCTGACAACAACTTGCTGACCAGGTGACCTTCCACACCCTTTCTTGTGTCCTTCCAACGGTTTATAATGGTCACTAAGAGTCTTGGTAGCAAGTTCCTAGTGTAGAGATTCCATTTCTACCCTTGGTGGCACAAGATACCATGAAACATGATCGGGCCAAAGCATGCTAGGTCAGCTGGTCACAACAATTCTGAAATGCTGATTTGTTCCTTTCTGGCACACCTTGCGACTGGCTGACCTTCACAACTGATTTCGGTGGGTTGTCTATGATGTATAGCGACGGTCTTGGGCCAAGGCATGAAGGTCCATGTACCAAGATTCCATTTTCATCTTCCATGGCCTCTGAGTCCCTCTTGGTTAGGCTGTGCAAGGCGTGCAAGGTAAGCTGTTCGTCAGTTGTTGCTGTGCCCTGCTGTGCTTCCGTTTGGTGTCTTGTTTCTTCTTCTTGTGTTGATGAATCAGTCTCCTTGCTTGAATTTGACTCTTGGTTTAGCTCTTCATCCATGTTGCTCATGTGAGTCATCCTTGAACCATCCCAAATTGGTTCAATCCCCCCTTCTTTTGAAGGAATTGTCCTCAATTCCATATCCCCTAAGTAAGGAGCCAAGTCCCTTGCTTTGAAAGTAGGAGATATGCCAAATCCTTCTGTTATGTCCAATCCGAATGAGTTGTCCCCATATTTAATAATTATCTGAAATGGTCCCATAGCCTTGGGCTTTAACTTATGCTTCCTGAAGTGAGGAAACCTTCTTTGCTTGAGTAGGATCCATGCAAATTCACCAAGTTGCATTAGTTTGCTCTGCTTTACTCCTCTGTTTGCTCTGTGTTTGAATCTTGCTTTTGCTTTCTTCATCTTCTCATGCACTAGTTTGTGGGTTTTCAGGAGGTACTCATCTTGCCTTTGATCATTAGTGTTATATTTGTACAAAACAAAGAGATCAATTAGTGATGAATCAGGAGGAACAACTGAAAACTTCTTACTTATAGGCTTATCTTCCTTGGTGCTCACTGTCCAACAGTGACCTGCTGCCTTATAGTTTTTCCTCATTATTAAGTGTATAGGTTGCTTGGTTTTGGGGAGAGGTATAGCTTTCTTCCCCTTAAGGGTGGTGTGAAAGCTTTTCCTAATCACAACAGCCCTATGTTCTTTTTCCTCAAGGTATATAAGCTCTCTTTCTGATTCTGAATCAGAAACATAAGGTGCTACCTCCCTTGATTCCTTCTGAATGTAGGTTGCATCAGGTTCATCGTCATTAGTAATGGTGCCCATCTCTTTCTCCTTACCGTTGATGCTAACAAGGATGGTCTTAGGCCTCTCCTTGCTCCTAATTTCATCCCACTCAGCTAGGGTGAAGGATCTATTGTTAGGGCAATTGACTTTTAAGTGACCATGACCATGACACTTATAACAAACAACATCTTTGATAGGTGTGACACTCTTAGACTCAATGCTACTGGTCTTGGTGGAGGAACTAATGTTCAAGTGCTGCTGATTGCTACTATGCACAGATGGTTCATTAATTTGTGTAGCTCTTTTCTTGGAATATTGCTCTAACATCAGTGCATGTTCACTATCTTGGGTGAGTGTGTTCCATTGCATAGAGAGTTGTTGTGTGTAATTGCTAGGCACATACTTCCTCCTCATCTTTTTCTTAAGTTTCTCCCAAGATTTCAGCTTCTCTTTCCCTTCCCTCAACCTCTGCCTTTGAACTTTCTCCAACCATGTGGAGGCTAGTTTGGTGAGTTTAACCTTAGCCATCTTGAATTGCTTGTCTAAGGGTGTGTCCCTAAACTCAAAGAAGTTATCAAGGCTGGTCTCCCAATCAATATAGTCCTCGGGTTTTAAGGATTGGCCACTAAACTCAGCTACATCTACCCTCAAACTCCCATCCTCTTGTGTTCTGTTTTGATGGTTTATATTCTGGTTCATCATGTTTAGTTCAACAAATTTGTGATCTATGGCTGCTAAGGTCTCTTGAAGAAACCACCTCTTATCCTCCTCATTCATGATGATTAATATAAGAGAACAACACACACAAATGTACAAGGACAGAACAGAATGCAGCAATAACACCTAATCAACACAAAATCAGATTCTTAAGAATCTGTATGTTGTGCACAAAACAGCAAAAATAAACTTGCACTTAGAATTAAATGAGATGCTAATGTGAAACTATATTCTATCTAACTATTAAAGATAGAACATGCAATAAAGAGAAGAAAACAACAATAATATTGCAAAATCAATGACACCAGATCAGAAAAATCAGATTCTTTAAGAATCTGACTTCTGTGCACACAACAGCAATACCAATTTGTATTTAAGATTAAATGCAATGCTAATGTAAAGCCCTATCCTACCTAATTATTAAAATCAGAATATGCAGCAAAAAATAGCAATGAAAACTTATGACAATTAGAAGACTTAATCACAAATCAAACAAAATCAGTTTCTTCAAATCTAATCTTTGTGACTATATGCAATGTGCATTCTTAATAAAAATCAAGTTGCACGTGAAACAAAATGAAAACTAATTGCAAACCTCTATTTTATATGATTATTAAAGACAACTAATGTAGAAAAGAAAAGAAAACAACAATGAACAACAAAATCACTTGATCACAGAAAATCAGTTTCTAAGGATTCTGATTTTTGTGAATACAATGCAATGCATAGCCTTAACAAAAACCAATTTGCACGTAATATAAAGTGAGATGTGATTGAAACCCTTTATTTCTTCTAATTAAAACGTTAAGGGATGAAGAAAAGATCAGAAATACCATTTATGAACCACAGATCAGAATCTTGAATTTTCAAGATGCTGTTTCTGCAGTCTGTGCAAACACTTGCGCCAATTTTTGCACACAACGTGAAATCAAATTTTTCTTTCAAGAACTCAAAGTTAATACACTAACCTTGATTACCCTAAAAGGATTTGATGAAATTTTACGTCTACAAAAAGATATGCATAAAAATCTCACCAGACAGATTGCAAAATCACAAACAGGATGAACAAGGCTTTTCTTGATTTTCCGGCCACCGTAACCAATAGCTCTGATACCAAATTGATGCGTGTTTGGGTTGGAATTCCTCAATGCAATGTAGAGAACTAAGCCAACCTTCAATCCCACGTAATATGATAGCCAAACAAACCCAAAACACACATGAAACCGGGATATGATTCACACAAACAGAACAATGTTTGTAAGGTGAATCTTGAATTGAAAGACTAGGAGTTTTGATCCTCCAAGGCCATCAATTCCCTTAATACAACCAAGGACTACTCTCAGTTGCAAAAGGTGATGATCTTGCACTACTCAAGACCCTTTTGAATGTACATACACATTCAAGGAAGAAAACAAAGGAACACTCCAATGAAATCTAAATTCTGAAATTTTATTCAACTTGAAACTTGTTATTTACAATGCTAGGGACGCCTATATATAGACTTGGGGAAAGGGGAAAGTACATTGGCAAGCTAAGGACACGTATAACTAATTATAACGGCCATTAAAAGGACACGTGCACAACATGTGCTTATTTAAAAGAAAGAAAAACACCCTAAACTAAGCATTCTGATTTCTGACAACAACTTGCTGACCAGGTGACCTTCCACACCCTTTCTTGTGTCCTTCCAACGGTTTATAATGGTCACTAAGAGTCTTGGTAGCAAGTTCCTAGTGTAGAGATTCCATTTCTACCCTTGGTGGCACAAGATACCATGAAACATGATCGGGCCAAAGCATGCTAGGTCAGCTGGTCACAACAATTCTGAAATGCTGATTTGTTCCTTTCTGGCACACCTTGCGACTGGCTGACCTTCACAACTGATTTCGGTGGGTTGTCTATGATGTATAGCGACGGTCTTGGGCCAAGGCATGAAGGTCCATGTACCAAGATTCCATTTTCATCTTCCATGGCCTCTGAGTCCCTCTTGGTTAGGCTGTGCAAGGCGTGCAAGGTAAGCTGTTCGTCAGTTGTTGCTGTGCCCTGCTGTGCTTCCGTTTGGTGTCTTGTTTCTTCTTCTTGTGTTGATGAATCAGTCTCCTTGCTTGAATTTGACTCTTGGTTTAGCTCTTCATCCATGTTGCTCATGTGAGTCATCCTGGTAATGGTCTGGATCATGAGAGACCCCATCGAATTCAGGGATCTCCAATTTGATGGCCCTATCTTCGTATGGTCGAGGGTTAGGGTTTGGTGCTCTATCAATTTGGTTCTGCGTGATTATGCCAGTCATCTCTTCTCTAAACTGACGCAAACTATTCTCCATCATCCTATGCATACTGGTTTCTAAATCCCTCAATCTTTCCTCCATGGTCATATCCATTCGACCAGAGACAGCTAAGATTCCCAGAAATGCACAACAAAACGAATGCAAACAATCGCAAATGCAGGAATTTCAAATGAGTGCACGGTTGTGTGTAGTTTGTATCTGAAATTATGCAACCAGTATTCCAAATTAAATGACAAATCAAAATCAATAGGAAAGATTACTCCCTGTATATGGTGTGTTCGTTGTCGATGGATAAAACAAAAATCGCCCAGCGCTTATTTCTTCAAAATGCCCAGAAAACAAATGTAACCTCTTTCCTCAGACTGTTCCTTTGTACCCTTCTTTCCCAACTCGTAATCTATGCTCTGATACCAAGTTGATGTAAAATAAAGGGCTGGATATGGACTTTATCATGCAATGATTCTCGTTGATCAACAACCTTAATCAATGGTGCACTCAAAGTCCTACAATACCTCCCAAACAAACACTCAGACAACCCACATGAACCAAGAACGTGGTTCTTGATTTTCTGATGGGTATGAATGATGGCCTTGTCTGGCTTGTATCACTTATCCTACGCTTGATGTAATGCAAGGAAATGATAGCCTTGATTACAAACCTCCGGTGAGAATCCAAGTTTCCACGTAACCCTTCAAACTCTCCGGCCAAGTTGTCCCACAACTGACGAAGTTTACACAAAAACTTCACAAAACAGAAAACTAAACTTTACTCTGAAAATTACCTCTTTATTGATTCTTATTCAAACGTCCCTTTATTACATGAGAAACTAAGCTATTTATAGAGTTTTGATATCTAACTAGCCGTTACAAAGACTCCCAAATACACGTGGAGTTAGTTAAAACAAAAACAGAATACAATCAAAGGCTAAACACTTAGTCAAAAAAATGCTCTTGTTTTCCTTCTGCCCAGCCTTCCTTCTGTGCGCACTCTAGTCTTCCTGATGGATTATTAGCGTGACTCGAGGGCCTTTATGGCTAGGTCCGTGTAGGGAGGTGCCATTCCCTCCTTTCCCTTGGCCCAGATGCCCCTGACCTGTGCTCAGGCGATCCGCCAAGGTCTGCTGGTCAGCAGATTCTGCTGCTGTTCTGTTTTTGCTGTCTGGGGGTTCTCTTGGGTCCCATGAGTTGGTTTCTGTGTGTTCTTGGCTTCCCTTAGCCTCTTTAGGTTTTCTTTGCTTCCTTCCAGATGTGTGGGCCTCCTCATTGCTGTTTATTTGCCTATTTTTTGTAATTGGCGTAGATGTCAACCCATTGGTGCTTGCTTGATCTTGGTTGCTCTTGGTGAGGTCTTTGTTGCTTGATGATTTTACATCAAGCCATCATCCTCAAACTGATGGTCAAACTGAGGTAACAAATAAGACCTTAGGATCCATTTTGAGGACCATTGTAGGCAAGCATCTTAGGGACTGGGACCTTAAGCTAAGTGATGCGTGTTTGGGTTGGAATTCCTCAATTCAATGTAGAGAACTAAGCCAACCTTCAATCCCACGTATTATGATAGCCAAACACACCCAAAACACACATGAAACAGGGATATGATTCACACAAACAAACAAGTTTGTAGGGTGAATCTTGGATTGAAAGACTAGGAGTTTAACCCTCCAAGGCCAACAATCCCCTAAGTATAGCCAAGGACTACTCTCAGCTATAGTAGGTTGAAGATCTTGCACTACTCAAGACCCTTTTGAATGTACATACACATTCAAGGAAGAAAACAAAGGAACACTCCAATGATTCTGAAATTCTGAATTTTATTCAACTTGAAACTTGTCTTTTACAAGGCTTGGAACGTCTATATATAGACTTGGGGAACGGGGAAAATACAATAAGAAAGTTAAGGACACGTTTAACTACTTATAACGGTCATTAAAAGACACGTGCAAAACATGTGCACATTAAAACAAGAGAAAACATGCTAACAGAACATTCTAACATTCTGACAGTAGGTATGCTGACCAGGTGACCTTCCACACACTTTCTTGTGATCTTCCAAAGGTTGATAATGACCATGATTAGTCTAGGTAGCAAGTTTCTAGTACAAAGATTCCATTTCTACCCTTGGAGGCCCAAATGATTGAAAGATACGATCTAGCCAAAGCTTGCTAGGTCTGCTGGTCAGCAGGTGGTGGCTGGCTTCTTGATCAGCCATTATCAAATGTCAGGCGAGCAAGCGACCTTGGAGCTAGTCTTGTGGCTTCTGTGAGGATCCGTTGTGATGCCTCTAAGTCTTGGTGTAATCTTCCATGTCTAGAGATGCCATTCCTTGGAATCTCATGCTCAAACACACACCAAGATAAACGTTCCAATGCTCGCAAGGTGGTCTGCCAGGCAGTTTGATGCCTTTGCTGTTCAGTAGCTTGCTGACTTGGGAACAACATTCTGTTCTGGTTGAAGGCTATTGGGAGACTTCCCTTTGTTTCCCATTGGTCTTGCCATGCTTGCATGTAGATGTTCAATCCAATTTGCAAGTGATCTCCTTTATTCAAGCCATGATCAGCACGTTCATTAAGTTTAGTACATGAAGGTTCAATGGGTTTTAACAATATCATGATGCAATTATGCCCTAATTTGATATTGAATTGAGAGCTCTTCATAATTGCATCAATCCCTCCTTCTTTAAACAGAATTGTCCTCAATTCTGCGTTGCCCTCATGGTTTCTTGTGTTATCAACGGTAGAGGCTGTTGAGACTTCATGGTTACTCAGCAAGTTGACATGCTTCCATGTCAAAGGTTCTTCCTGCAGCTCCTCATGTCTGAACTCCTCTTGTGTTTGCAGCAGTCTTTCAGTGCTTTGTTTAATATTTGTATGGTACCTACAATCATAAGAAAAGTTAGTAATCTCATCTTCTATGAAATAAAAGCCATTCAGCTCACAGCATGAAGATGAAGCTTGCAAATGCAGATTGCTTAATTCAACATCATCAATATGTATAATTTTGTTCAGCTCAGTGTTTAATGCTTCATCCTTTAATGAGTTCAATGCTTTAGTTTGCTGTTCAGCTTGATCCTCACTAATCTCTGTAGTGAGCACTTGTACAGATTCCTTCCTGTTCTGAATTTCTTTCTTTTTATGAACATAGATGGTTTCCTTGTCTTCCATGAAACAAAAATCATTCATATCACAGTATGTAGATGGATTTTGCAAATGCAATTTATTTATTTCAGTATCATCAACAGTCATGGACTTAATCAACTCAAGGTCTACTGATGCATCCTCTATTGTTTTCACTACTTTGGCCTGCAGTTGGGTTTGATCCTCATAATAGTCACGTTTGGTCAGCACTTGTTTTGTAGGAGTAGTCATGGTCTTGCGTGGGGGTAGGGGTGTAAGATTTGGTAGTTGTCTATAGGACAAGGGCACGTATTTCATTCTGAGGTGTTTCTTCAGTTTAGCCCACGTGTTAATCTTCCCCTTGTTCTCCCTCCTTCTTTGCCCTTGCACTCTCTCAAGCCATAGAGCAGCTAGCTTGGTTAGCTTGCTTTTAGCTAGCTTGTATTGCTGTCCTTCAGTGGTTTCTTTGAACTCAAAGAAACTCTCTAACCTAGCCTCCCATTTCAAGTAATCCTCGGGTGTTAAGGATTGGCCACTAAACTCCGCTACATCTATCCTCAAATTCATATTCTCTTGTGTTCTGTTTTGAGGCATCCTATCTTGATTCATCATGTTAAACTCAGCAAATTTTTGATCCATGGCTGCTAGGGTCATTTGAAAGAACTCTCTCTTCTCTTCCTCAGTCATTGTGATGTATTTTAAATGAAAAGAACACAAATGCACAGAAGAACAAAATGTAGGTAGATATGCAGCAATACCTTCTGATCACAGAGAAATCAGATTCTAAAGAATCTGTCCTTTGTGCACAAAACAGCAATAAATCAATTTGTATTTTGAATTTTAACGAAATACTAATGTAAATCCTTATTTATTTGATTATTAAAGACAAAATATGCAGCAAAGAAAAGAAAACAAAAAAAAAAAATCAGCAAACACTTATTCAAAACAGAATATATTTTTCAGTATTCTGACTTGTGGCTATTATGCAATGCATAGACTTAACAAAAACCAATTTGCACGTAATATCAAATGAAATGTGATTGCAAACCTTTATTCTAACTGATAAAAATGTAAAATTATAACAAAAAGAACAGAAATATCACCAATGCTCCACAGATCAGAATCTTGAATTTTCAAGATCCTGTTTCAGCAGTCTGCACAAACACTTGCGCCAAATTTTGTACACAATGTGAAATCCAATTTTTATTTCAAGAAATCAAAGTTAAGATATATTTCTTTGATATTCCAAAAGGATTTAACGAGATTTTGATTACACAAAGAGTTATGACAGAAATTCCAAACAGACAATCCTGTTTGTGCAGTTTTGAAAACACTTGCACCTTTTTCTCTTCACAACGTAAAAACTTAATTTTCCTTGATGAATTAGAAGTGTAGATACGTACCTTTGATTTTCCAAAAGCAAAATGACAAAAACCTTCTCCTAAAAACAAAAATCACAGAAAGTCTTACCAGACAGAATGCAAGAACCAAACTCAGGTGAATGATGCTTTCTTGATTTTCCGGCCTTCGTAACCAGTGGCTCTGATACCAAATTGATGCGTGTTTGGGTTGGAATTCCTCAATTCAATGTAGAGAACTAAGCCAACCTTCAATCCCACGTATTATGATAGCCAAACACACCCAAAACACACATGAAACAGGGATATGATTCACACAAACAAACAAGTTTGTAGGGTGAATCTTGGATTGAAAGACTAGGAGTTTAACCCTCCAAGGCCAACAATCCCCTAAGTATAGCCAAGGACTACTCTCAGCTATAGTAGGTTGAAGATCTTGCACTACTCAAGACCCTTTTGAATGTACATACACATTCAAGGAAGAAAACAAAGGAACACTCCAATGATTCTGAAATTCTGAATTTTATTCAACTTGAAACTTGTCTTTTACAAGGCTTGGAACGTCTATATATAGACTTGGGGAACGGGGAAAATACAATAAGAAAGTTAAGGACACGTTTAACTACTTATAACGGTCATTAAAAGACACGTGCAAAACATGTGCACATTAAAACAAGAGAAAACATGCTAACAGAACATTCTAACATTCTGACAGTAGGTATGCTGACCAGGTGACCTTCCACACACTTTCTTGTGATCTTCCAAAGGTTGATAATGACCATGATTAGTCTAGGTAGCAAGTTTCTAGTACAAAGATTCCATTTCTACCCTTGGAGGCCCAAATGATTGAAAGATACGATCTAGCCAAAGCTTGCTAGGTCTGCTGGTCAGCAGGTGGTGGCTGGCTTCTTGATCAGCCATTATCAAATGTCAGGCGAGCAAGCGACCTTGGAGCTAGTCTTGTGGCTTCTGTGAGGATCCGTTGTGATGCCTCTAAGTCTTGGTGTAATCTTCCATGTCTAGAGATGCCATTCCTTGGAATCTCATGCTCAAACACACACCAAGATAAACGTTCCAATGCTCGCAAGGTGGTCTGCCAGGCAGTTTGATGCCTTTGCTGTTCAGTAGCTTGCTGACTTGGGAACAACATTCTGTTCTGGTTGAAGGCTATTGGGAGACTTCCCTTTGTTTCCCATTGGTCTTGCCATGCTTGCATGTAGATGTTCAATCCAATTTGCAAGTGATCTCCTTTATTCAAGCCATGATCAGCACGTTCATTAAGTTTAGTACATGAAGGTTCAATGGGTTTTAACAATATCATGATGCAATTATGCCCTAATTTGATATTGAATTGAGAGCTCTTCATAATTGCATCAATCCCTCCTTCTTTAAACAGAATTGTCCTCAATTCTGCGTTGCCCTCATGGTTTCTTGTGTTATCAACGGTAGAGGCTGTTGAGACTTCATGGTTACTCAGCAAGTTGACATGCTTCCATGTCAAAGGTTCTTCCTGCAGCTCCTCATGTCTGAACTCCTCTTGTGTTTGCAGCAGTCTTTCAGTGCTTTGTTTAATATTTGTATGGTACCTACAATCATAAGAAAAGTTAGTAATCTCATCTTCTATGAAATAAAAGCCATTCAGCTCACAGCATGAAGATGAAGCTTGCAAATGCAGATTGCTTAATTCAACATCATCAATATGTATAATTTTGTTCAGCTCAGTGTTTAATGCTTCATCCTTTAATGAGTTCAATGCTTTAGTTTGCTGTTCAGCTTGATCCTCACTAATCTCTGTAGTGAGCACTTGTACAGATTCCTTCCTGTTCTGAATTTCTTTCTTTTTATGAACATAGATGGTTTCCTTGTCTTCCATGAAACAAAAATCATTCATATCACAGTATGTAGATGGATTTTGCAAATGCAATTTATTTATTTCAGTATCATCAACAGTCATGGACTTAATCAACTCAAGGTCTACTGATGCATCCTCTATTGTTTTCACTACTTTGGCCTGCAGTTGGGTTTGATCCTCATAATAGTCACGTTTGGTCAGCACTTGTTTTGTAGGAGTAGTCATGGTCTTGCGTGGGGGTAGGGGTGTAAGATTTGGTAGTTGTCTATAGGACAAGGGCACGTATTTCATTCTGAGGTGTTTCTTCAGTTTAGCCCACGTGTTAATCTTCCCCTTGTTCTCCCTCCTTCTTTGCCCTTGCACTCTCTCAAGCCATAGAGCAGCTAGCTTGGTTAGCTTGCTTTTAGCTAGCTTGTATTGCTGTCCTTCAGTGGTTTCTTTGAACTCAAAGAAACTCTCTAACCTAGCCTCCCATTTCAAGTAATCCTCGGGTGTTAAGGATTGGCCACTAAACTCCGCTACATCTATCCTCAAATTCATATTCTCTTGTGTTCTGTTTTGAGGCATCCTATCTTGATTCATCATGTTAAACTCAGCAAATTTTTGATCCATGGCTGCTAGGGTCATTTGAAAGAACTCTCTCTTCTCTTCCTCAGTCATTGTGATGTATTTTAAATGAAAAGAACACAAATGCACAGAAGAACAAAATGTAGGTAGATATGCAGCAATACCTTCTGATCACAGAGAAATCAGATTCTAAAGAATCTGTCCTTTGTGCACAAAACAGCAATAAATCAATTTGTATTTTGAATTTTAACGAAATACTAATGTAAATCCTTATTTATTTGATTATTAAAGACAAAATATGCAGCAAAGAAAAGAAAACAAAAAAAAAAAATCAGCAAACACTTATTCAAAACAGAATATATTTTTCAGTATTCTGACTTGTGGCTATTATGCAATGCATAGACTTAACAAAAACCAATTTGCACGTAATATCAAATGAAATGTGATTGCAAACCTTTATTCTAACTGATAAAAATGTAAAATTATAACAAAAAGAACAGAAATATCACCAATGCTCCACAGATCAGAATCTTGAATTTTCAAGATCCTGTTTCAGCAGTCTGCACAAACACTTGCGCCAAATTTTGTACACAATGTGAAATCCAATTTTTATTTCAAGAAATCAAAGTTAAGATATATTTCTTTGATATTCCAAAAGGATTTAACGAGATTTTGATTACACAAAGAGTTATGACAGAAATTCCAAACAGACAATCCTGTTTGTGCAGTTTTGAAAACACTTGCACCTTTTTCTCTTCACAACGTAAAAACTTAATTTTCCTTGATGAATTAGAAGTGTAGATACGTACCTTTGATTTTCCAAAAGCAAAATGACAAAAACCTTCTCCTAAAAACAAAAATCACAGAAAGTCTTACCAGACAGAATGCAAGAACCAAACTCAGGTGAATGATGCTTTCTTGATTTTCCGGCCTTCGTAACCAGTGGCTCTGATACCAAATTGATGCGTGTTTGGGTTGGAATTCCTCAATTCAATGTAGAGAACTAAGCCAACCTTCAATCCCACGTATTATGATAGCCAAACACACCCAAAACACACATGAAACAGGGATATGATTCACACAAACAAACAAGTTTGTAGGGTGAATCTTGGATTGAAAGACTAGGAGTTTAACCCTCCAAGGCCAACAATCCCCTAAGTATAGCCAAGGACTACTCTCAGCTATAGTAGGTTGAAGATCTTGCACTACTCAAGACCCTTTTGAATGTACATACACATTCAAGGAAGAAAACAAAGGAACACTCCAATGATTCTGAAATTCTGAATTTTATTCAACTTGAAACTTGTCTTTTACAAGGCTTGGAACGTCTATATATAGACTTGGGGAACGGGGAAAATACAATAAGAAAGTTAAGGACACGTTTAACTACTTATAACGGTCATTAAAAGACACGTGCAAAACATGTGCACATTAAAACAAGAGAAAACATGCTAACAGAACATTCTAACATTCTGACAGTAGGTATGCTGACCAGGTGACCTTCCACACACTTTCTTGTGATCTTCCAAAGGTTGATAATGACCATGATTAGTCTAGGTAGCAAGTTTCTAGTACAAAGATTCCATTTCTACCCTTGGAGGCCCAAATGATTGAAAGATACGATCTAGCCAAAGCTTGCTAGGTCTGCTGGTCAGCAGGTGGTGGCTGGCTTCTTGATCAGCCATTATCAAATGTCAGGCGAGCAAGCGACCTTGGAGCTAGTCTTGTGGCTTCTGTGAGGATCCGTTGTGATGCCTCTAAGTCTTGGTGTAATCTTCCATGTCTAGAGATGCCATTCCTTGGAATCTCATGCTCAAACACACACCAAGATAAACGTTCCAATGCTCGCAAGGTGGTCTGCCAGGCAGTTTGATGCCTTTGCTGTTCAGTAGCTTGCTGACTTGGGAACAACATTCTGTTCTGGTTGAAGGCTATTGGGAGACTTCCCTTTGTTTCCCATTGGTCTTGCCATGCTTGCATGTAGATGTTCAATCCAATTTGCAAGTGATCTCCTTTATTCAAGCCATGATCAGCACGTTCATTAAGTTTAGTACATGAAGGTTCAATGGGTTTTAACAATATCATGATGCAATTATGCCCTAATTTGATATTGAATTGAGAGCTCTTCATAATTGCATCACTAAGCCAAGCTGAATTTGCTTACAATAGGAGCCCTAATTGGGCTACAAAGCATTCACCTTTTCAATGTGTGTATGGGGAAAACCCCTTATTGCCAATAGACCTAATGCATGTCAATGTTGATGACAGGAAACAGAAGGATGCTGTGGAACAAGCAGCTGAACTGATTAAATTGCATAAAGAGGTCAAGAAAAACATATGCAGAGCTAATGAGAAGTACAAGCTCAAAGCTGATGGGAAGCACAAGCAAAGGGAAGCACTGAAGGTGGGAGACTTGGTTTGGGTGCACCTCAGAAAAGAGAGATTTCCACAATTGAGGAAGAACAAGCTAATGCCTCGAGCAGCTGGACCTTTCCTTATCATTGCTAAATATGGGGAAAATGCATATCAAGTGAAGCTACCTGATACCTACAACATCTCCAACACATTCAACATTGGAGACCTGCAACTATACAAGGAAGACCAAGAATTGGGGTCAATTCTTTCCAAAGAAGGAGGAGTTGAACCATATGAGGACCATGGTTCAAGTCCAAGACATGACCTTGATCCAAGGAGGGACTCATTGGCAAGAGAAGAATCCTTAGTCGACCTATCGAGCAGCTCTCTGACTCATCTGAGCAAAAGTCACCCCTGCATCAACTCTACATTCGAGCATCCGAGCAACTCACTCGAACACTCGAGCAGATTACAGAGCCAACCGAGCAAAGCTCTTCATCAACATAAGTTTCCTACTGATCTCACATTCGAGACGTCGAGCAAAGAACAGAGTCACTCAAGCAAGAGATGGCATAAGCATCAGACAACCACTGATCTCTACACTGATCTTTCACTCGAGCCATCGAGCGAATCCCAGAAACAGTCGAGCAAAGAACATCAGAATCAAGAATTGGACTCTGACCAGTGGGCTGGCGAACAAGCAACCTTGTTGGCTTGTTTCAGATCAAACCATGGGCTTTCACAGTACGATCCAGGTCAAGATGGCATCCTCATGCATGGACCTAGCCATCATGGGCCTAGGACCCTCCTAACACTAAGCATAGAGGGCGGAGGGTTGAGTGCAAGGTGCCCCAGTCACCAGTCAGAACATGTATTCTATACTTAGCCAAATTTCTTTGTTTTTCTGTTTTAAATTGGTCATGTACTTGGCACGTGTGTAGCTAGCCGTTGTAATCATAGAAAGCTATATATAGGTGCCTAGTTTCTCTGTATGGGACAATCAATTGAGTATCAATCTATTTCATTCAGTTTTTAGTATTCTTCATTCAGTTTTGCAAAGTGTTTGATCTCTTCTTCCTCCTTGCGTAAACATCTTCATCTTCATCAGTCACAATACAAACGAAGTGTGGAACACTTCTGAAACTGGGATTGAGAATCAACCTAGTGTGTAACCTTCCCACAAGAACGAGTGAAGTTTAGAGGAGGGTCGTATACCAAGCTCAAAGGGTGAGTGAAGCCGGATAAGGGTGGTATCGAGGCTGACCTGAGAACCAAGAAGTGGTTTCTTGGGCGTAGTTTGGTGGGTTCTGTTTTGTTTTTCCGCATTGTGTGATTCAATCTAAAGATTAGATTGGTAGAGTGCAAGATTGTGAATCCGGAGGACACAATCTTGGTGCACATTGATCATTGATCCGTGTTCATTCTTAATCGTTCATTCATCATTGTTGCTTGTTCATTCATTATAGTTCATTGTTCACTGATCATTGATCCTTGTTCATTCTTCATCGTTCATTCATCATTGATCATTGATCATTGATCATTATTCATTCTTCATCGTTCATTCTTCATTGGTCATTGATCCTTGTTCATTCTTCATCGTTCGTTCTTCATTAATCATTGATCCTTGTTCATTCTTCATCGTTCATTCTTCATTGATCATTGATGCTTATTCATTCTTCGTAGTTCATTGTTCATTGATCATTGATCCTTGTTCATTCTTCATCGTTCATTCATCATTGATCATTGATACTTGTTCATTCTTCATTGATCATTGATCCTTGTTCCTTCTTCATCGTTTATTCATCATTGATCATTGATGCTTGTTCATTCTTCATAGTTCATTGTTCATAGATCATTGATCCTTTTTCATTCTTCATCGTTCATTCTTCATTGATCCTTGTTCATTCTCATCGTTCATTCTTCACTGATCATTGATCCTTGTTCATTCTTCATCGTTCAATGTTCATTATTCATTGATCCTAGTTCATTCTTCATCGTTCATTCATCATTGATCATTAATCCCTGTTCATTCTTCATCGTTCATTGTTCATTGATCATTGATCCTTGTTCATTCTTAATCGTTCATTCATCATTGATCATTGATGCTTATTCATTCTTCATCGTTCATTCTTCATTGATCATTGATCCTTGTTCATCCTTCATCGTTCATTCTTCATTGATCATTGATCCTTGTGCATTCTTCATCGTTCATTCTTCATTGATCATTGATCCTTGTTCATTCTTCATCGTTCATTCTTCATGGATTGTTCATGCTTGTTAGTTCTTCATAGTTCATTGTTCATTGATAATTGATCCTTGTTCATTCTTCATCGTTCATTAATCATTGATCATTGATCCATGTTCATTCTTCATCGTTCATTCATCATTGATCATTGATCCTTGTTCATTCTTCATCGTTCATTCTTCATTGATCATTGATCCTTGTTCATTCTTCATCGTTCGTTCTTCCTTGATCATTGATCCTTGTTCATTCTTCATCGTTCATTCTTCACTGATCATTGATCCTTGTTCATTCTTCATCGTTCATTCATCATTGATCATTGATCCTTATTCATTCTTCATCGTTCATTCTTCATTGATCATTGATACTTGTTCATTCTTCATCGTTCATTCTTCATTGATCATTGATCCTTGTTCATTCTTCATCGTTCATTCATCATTGATCATTGTTCCTTGTTCATTCTTCATCTTTCATTCTTCATTGATCATCGATCCTTGTTCATTCTTCATCGTTCATTCATCATTGATCATTGATCCTTATTCATTCTTCATCGTTCATTCTTCATTGATCATTGATCCTTGTTCATTCTTCATCATTCATTCTTCATTGATCATTGATCCTTGTTCATTCTTAATCGTTCATTCATCATTGATCATTGATGCTTGTTTATTCTTTATAGTTCATTGTTCATTGATCATTGATCCTTGTTCATTCTTCATCGTTCATTCATCATTGATCATTGATCATCGTTCATTCTTCATTTGTCATCGATCCTTGTTCATTCTTCATCGTTCGTTCTTCATTGATCATTGATCCTTGTTCATTCTTCATCGTTCATTCTTCATTGATCATTGATGCTTATTCATTCTTCGTAGTTCATTGTTCATTGATCATTGATCCTTGTTCATTCTTCATCGTTCATTCATCATTGATCATTGATACTTGTTCATTCTTCATTGATCATTGATCCTTGTTCCTTCTTCATCGTTTATTCATCATTGATCATTGATCCTTGTTCATTCTTCATAGTTCATTGTTCATAGATCATTGATCCTTTTTCATTCTTCATCGTTCATTCTTCATTGATCCTTGTTCATTCTTCATCGTTCATTCTTCACTGATCATTGATCCTTGTTCATTCTTCATCGTTCAATGTTCATTATTCATTGATCCTTGTTCATTCTTCATCGTTCATTCATCATTGATCCTTGTTCATTCTTCATCGTTCATTGTTCATTGATCATTGATCCTTGTTCATTCTTAATCGTTCATTCATCATTGATCATTGATGCTTATTCATTCTTCATGGAATGTTCATGCTTGTTAGTTCTTCATAGTTCATTGTTCATTGATCATTGATCCTTGTTCATTCTTCATCCTTCATTAATCATTGATCATTGATCCATGTTCATTCTTCATCGTTCATTCTTCATTGATCATTGATCCTTGTTCATTCTTCATCGTTCATTCATCATTGATCATTGATCCTTGTTCATTCTTCATCGTTCATTCTTCATTGATCATTGATCCTTGTTCATTCTTCATCGTTCATTCTTCATTGATCATCGATCCTTGTTCATTCTTCATCGTTCATTCATCATTGATCAT
The DNA here is from genome assembly GCF_026212465.1 of Amaranthus tricolor. Taxonomy (NCBI): domain Eukaryota; kingdom Viridiplantae; phylum Streptophyta; class Magnoliopsida; order Caryophyllales; family Amaranthaceae; genus Amaranthus; species Amaranthus tricolor. Next base: position 27,094,677 of record NC_080056.1, on the reverse strand, counting down.
TAATCCTTATTCATTCTTCATCGTTCATTCTTCATTGATCATTGATCCTTGTTCATTCTTCATCATTCATTCTTCATTGATCATTGATCCTTGTTCATTCTTAATCGTTCATTCATCATTGATCATTGATGCTTGTTCATTCTTTATAGTTCATTGTTCATTGATCATTGATCCTTGTTCATTCTTCATCGTTCATTGATCATTGATCATTGATCATTATTCATTCTTCATCGTTCATTCTTCATTTGTCATTGATCCTTGTTCATTCTTCATCGTTCGTTCTTCATTGATCATTGATCCTTGTTCATTCTTCATCGTTCATTCTTCATTGATCCTTGTTCATTCTTCATCGTTCATTCTTCACTGATCATTGATCCTTGTTCATTCTTCATCGTTCAATGTTCATTATTCATTGATCCTTGTTCATTCTTCATCGTTCATTCATCATTGATCATTAATCCTTGTTCATTCTTCATCGTTCATTCATCATTGATCATTGATCCTTGTTCATTCTTCAACTTTCATTCTTCATTGATCATCGATCCTTGTTCATTCTTCATCGTTCATTCATCATTGATCATTGATCCTTATTCATTCTTCATCGTTCATTCTTCATTGATCATTGATCCTTGTTCATTCTTCATCATTCATTCTTCATTGATCATTGATCCTTGTTCATTCTTAATCGTTAATTCATCATTGATCATTGATGCTTAATCATTCTTTATAGTTCATTGTTCATTGATCATTGATCCTTGTTCATTCTTCATCGTTCATTCATCATTGATCATTGATCATTATTCATTCTTTATCGTTCATTCTTCATTTGTCATTGATCCTTGTTCATTCTTCATCGTTCGTTCTTCATTGATCATTGATCCTTGTTCATTCTTCATCGTTCATTCTTCATTGATCATTGATGCTTATTCATTCTTTGTAGTTCATTGTTCATTGATCATTGATCCTCGTTCATTCTTCATCGTTCATTCATCATTGATCATTGATCCTTGTTCATTCTTCATCGTTCATTCTTCATTGATCATTGATCCTTGTTCATTCTTCATCGTTCGTTCTTCCTTGATCATTGATCCTTGTTCATTCTTCATCGTTCATTCTTCACTGATCATTGATCCTTGTTCATTCTTCATCGTTCATTCATCATTGATCATTGATCCTTATTCATTCTTCATCGTTCATTCTTCATTGATCATTGATCCTTGTTCATTCTTCATCATTCATTCTTCATTGATCATTGATCCTTGTTCATTCTTAATCGTTCATTCATCATTGATCATTGATGCTTGTTTATTCTTTATAGTTCATTGTTCATTGATCATTGATCCTTGTTCATTCTTCATCGTTCATTCATCATTGATCATTGATCATTATTCATTCTTCATCGTTCATTCTTCATTTGTCATCGATCCTTGTTCATTCTTCATCGTTCGTTCTTCATTGATCATTGATCCTTGTTCATTCTTCATCGTTCATTCTTCATTGATCATTGATGCTTATTCATTCTTCGTAGTTCATTGTTCATTGATCATTGATCCTTGTTCATTCTTCATCGTTCATTCATCATTGATCATTGATACTTGTTCATTCTTCATTGATCATTGATCCTTGTTCCTTCTTCATCGTTTATTCATCATTGATCATTGATCCTTGTTCATTCTTCATAGTTCATTGTTCATAGATCATTGATCCTTTTTCATTCTTCATCGTTCATTCTTTATTGATCCTTGTTAATTCTTCATCGTTCATTCTTCACTGATCATTGATCCTTGTTCATTCTTCATCGTTCAATGTTCATTATTCATTGATCCTTGTTCATTCTTCATCGTTCATTCATCATTGATCCTTGTTCATTCTTCATCGTTCATTGTTCATTGATCATTGATCCTTGTTCATTCTTAATCGTTCATTCATCATTGATCATTGATGCTTATTCATTCTTCATGGAATGTTCATGCTTGTTAGTTCTTCATAGTTCATTGTTCATTGATCATTGATCCTTGTTCATTCTTCATCCTTCATTAATCATTGATCCTTGTTCATTCTTCATCGTTCGTTCTTCCTTGATCATTGATCCTTGTTCATTCTTCATCGTTCATTCTTCATTGATCATTGATCCTTGTTCATTCTTCATCGTTCATTCATCATTGATCATTGATCCTTGTTCATTCTTCATCGTTCATTCTTCATTGATCATTGATCCTTGTTCATTCTTCATCGTTCATTCTTCATTGATCATCGATCCTTGTTCATTCTTCATCGTTCATTCATCATTGATCATTGATCCTTATTCATTCTTCATCGTTCATTCTTCATTGATCATTGATCCTTGTTCATTCTTCATCATTCATTCTTCATTGATCATTGATCCTTGTTCATTCTTAATCGTTCATTCATCATTGATCATTGATGCTTGTTCATTCTTTATAGTTCATTGTTCATTGATCATTGATCCTTGTTCATTCTTCATCGTTCATTCATCATTGATCATTGATCATTATTCATTCTTCATCGTTTATTCTTCATTTGTCATTGATCCTTGTTCATTCTTCATCGTATGTTCTTCATTGATCATTGATCCTTGTTCATTCTTAATCGTTCATTCATCATTGATCATTGATGCTTGTTCATTCTTTATAGTTCATTGTTCATTGATCATTGATCGTTGTTCATTCTTCATCGTTCATTGATCATTGATCATTGATCATTATTCATTCTTCATCGTTCATTCTTCATTTGTCATTGATCCTTGTTCATTCTTCATCGTTCGTTCTTCATTGATCATTGATCCTTGTTCATTCTTCATCGTTCATTCTTCATTGATCCTTGTTCATTCTTCATCGTTCATTCTTCACTGATCATTGATCCTTGTTCATTCTTCATCGTTCAATGTTCATTATTCATTGATCCTTGTTCATTCTTCATCTTTCATTCATCATTGATCATTAATCCTTGTTCATTCTTCATCGTTCATTCATCATTGATCATTGATCCTTGTTCATTCTTCAACTTTCATTCTTCATTCATCATCGATCCTTGTTCATTCTTCATCGTTCATTCATCATTGATCATTGATCCTTATTCATTCTTCATCGTTCATTCTTCATTGATCATTGATCCTTGTTCATTCTTAATCGTTAATTCATCATTGATCATTGATGCTTAATCATTCTTTATAGTTCATTGTTCATTGATCATTGATCCTTGTTCATTCTTCATCGTTCATTCATCATTGATCATTGATCATTATTCATTCTTCATCGTTCATTCTTCATTTGTCATTGATCCTTGTTCATTCTTCATCGTTCGTTCTTCATTGATCATTGATCCTTGTTCATTCTTCATCGTTCATTCTTCATTGATCATTGATGCTTATTCATTCTTTGTAGTTCATTGTTCATTGATCATTGATCCTTGTTCATTCTTCATCGTTCATTCATCATTGATCATTGATCCTTATTCATTCTTCATCGTTCATTCTTCATTGATCATCGATCCTTGTTCATTCTTCATCGTTCATTCATCATTGATCATTGATCCTTATTCATTCTTCATCGTTCATTCTTCATTGATCATTGATCCTTGTTCATTCTTCATCATTCATTCTTCATTGATCATTGATCCTTGTTCATTCTTAATCGTTCATTCATCATTGATCATTGATGCTTGTTCATTCTTTATAGTTCATTGTTCATTGATCATTGATCCTTGTTCATTCTTCATCGTTCATTCATCATTGATCATTGATCATTATTCATTCTTCATCGTTCATTCTTCATTTGTCATTGATCCTTGTTCATTCTTCATCGTATGTTCTTCATTGATCATTGATCCTTGTTCATTCTTAATCGTTCATTCATCATTGATCATTGATGCTTGTTCATTCTTTATAGTTCATTGTTCATTGATCATTGATCGTTGTTCATTCTTCATCGTTCATTGATCATTGATCATTGATCATTATTCATTCTTCATCGTTCATTCTTCATTTGTCATTGATCCTTGTTCATTCTTCATCGTTCATTCTTCATTGATCATTGATCCTTGTTCATTCTTCATCGTTCATTCTTCATTGATCCTTGTTCATTCTTCATCGTTCATTCTTCACTGATCATTGATCCTTGTTCATTCTTCATCGTTCAATGTTCATTATTCATTGATCCTTGTTCATTCTTCATCTTTCATTCATCATTGATCATTAATCCTTGTTCATTCTTCATCGTTCATTCATCATTGATCATTGATCCTTGTTCATTCTTCAACTTTCATTCTTCATTGATCATCGATGCTTGTTCATCCTTCATCGTTCATTCATCATTGATCATTGATCCTTATTCATTCTTCATCGTTCATTCTTCATTGATCATTGATCCTTGTTCATTCTTCATCATTCATTCTTCATTGATCATTGATCCTTGTTCATTCTTAATCGTTAATTCATCATTGATCATTGATGCTTAATCATTCTTTATAGTTCATTGTTCATTGATCATTGATCCTTGTTCATTCTTCATCGTTCATTCATCATTGATCATTGATCATTATTCATTCTTCATCGTTCATTCTTCATTTGTCATTGATCCTTGTTCATTCTTCATCGTTCGTTCTTCATTGATCATTGATCCTTGTTCATTCTTCATCGTTCATTCTTCATTGATCATTGATGCTTATTCATTCTTTGTAGTTCATTGTTCATTGATCATTGATCCTTTTTCATTCTTCATCGTTCATTCATCATTGATCATTGATCCTTATTCATTCTTCATCGTTCATTCTTCATTGATCATTGATCCTTGTTCATTCTTCATCATTCATTCATCATTGATCATTGATCCTTGTTCATTCTTAATCGTTCATTCATCATTGATCATTGATGCTTGTTCATTCTTTATAGTTCATTGTTCATTGATCATCGATCCTTGTTCATTCTTCATCGTTCATTCATCATTGATCATTGATCATTATTCATTCTTCTTCGTTCATTCTTCATTTGTCATTGATCCTTGTTCATTCTTCATCGTATGTTCTTCATTGATCATTGATCCTTGTTCATTCTTAATCGTTCATTCATCATTGATCATTGATGCTTGTTCATTCTTTATAGTTCATTGTTCATTGATCATTGATCGTTGTTCATTCTTCATCGTTCATTCATCATTGATCATTAATCATTATTCATTCTTCATCGTTCATTCTTCATTTGTCATTGATCCTTGTTCATTCTTCATCGTATGTTCTTCATTGATCATTGATCCTTGTTCATTCTTAATCGTTCATTCATCATTGATCATTGATGCTTGTTCATTCTTTATAGTTCATTGTTCATTGATCATTGATCGTTGTTCATTCTTCATCGTTCATTCATCATTGATCATTGATCATTATTCATTCTTCATCGTTCATTCTTCATTTGTCATTGATCCTTGTTCATTCTTCATCGTTCGTTCTTCATTTATCATTGATCCTTGTTCATTGTTCATCGTTCATTCTTCATTGATCATTGATGCTTATTCATTCTTCGTAGTTCATTGTTCATTGATCATTGATCCTTGTTCATTCTTCATCGTTCATTCATCATTGATCATTGATACTTGTTCATTCTTCATTGATCATTGATCCTTGTTCCTTCTTCATCGTTTATTCATCATTGATCATTGATGCTTGTTCATTCTTCATAGTTCATTGTTCATAGATCATTGATCCTTTTTCATTCTTCATCGTTCATTCTTTATTAATCCTTGTTCATTCTTCATCGTTCATTCTTCACTGATCATTGATCCTTGTTCATTCTTCATCGTTCAATGTTCATTATTCATTGATCCTTGTTCATTCTTCATCGTTCATTCATCATTGATCATTAATCCTTGTTCATTCTTCATCGTTCATTCTTCATTGATCATTGATCCTTGTTCATCCTTCATCGTTCATTCTTCATTGATCATTGATCCTTGTACATTCTTCATCGTTCATTCTTCATTGATCATTGATCCTTGTTCATTCTTCATCGTTCATTCTTCATGGATTGTTCATGCTTGTTAGTTCTTCATAGTTCATTGTTCATTGATCATTGATCCTTGTTCATTCTTCATCGTTCATTAATCATTGATCATTGATCCATGTTCATTCTTCATCGTTCATTCATCATTGATCATTGATCCTTATTCATTCTTCATCGTTCATTCTTCATTGATCATTGATACTTGTTCATTCTTCATCGTTCATTCTTCATTGATCATTGATCCTTGTTCATTCTTCATCGTTCATTCTTCATTGATAATTGATCCTTGTTCATCCTTCATCGTTCATTCTTCATTGATCATTGATCCTTGTGCATTCTTCATCGTTCATTCTTCATTGATCATTGATCCTTGTTCATTCTTCATCGTTCATTCTTCATGGATTGTTCATGCTTGTTAGTTCTTCATAGTTCATTGTTCATTGATCATTGATCCTTGTTCATTCTTCATCGTTCATTAATCATTGATCATTGATCCATGTTCATTCTTCATCGTTCATTCATCATTGATCTTTGATCCTTATTCATTCTTCATCGTTTATTCTTCATTGATCATTGATCCTTGTTCATTCTTCATCGTTCATTCTTCATTGATCATTGATCCTTGTTCATTCTTCATCATTCATTCTTCATTGATCATTGATCCTTGTTCATCCTTCATCGTTCATTCTTCATTGATCATTGATCCTTGTGCATTCTTCATCGTTCATTCTTCATTGATCATTGATCCTTGTTCATTCTTCATCGTTCATTCTTCATGGATTGTTCATGCTTGTTAGTTCTTCATAGTTCATTGTTCATTGATCATTGATCCTTGTTCATTCTTCATCGTTCATTAATCATTGATCATTGATCCATGTTCATTCTTCATCGTTCATTCATCATTGATCTTTGATCCTTGTTCATTCTTCATCGTTCATTCTTCATTGATCATTGATCCTTGTTCATTCTTCATCGTTCGTTCTTCCTTGATCATTGATCCTTGTTCATTCTTCATCGCTCATTCTTCACAGATCATTGATCCTTGTTCATTCTTCATCGTTCATTCATCATTGATCATTGATCCTTATTCATTCTTCATTGATCATTGATTCTTGTTCATTCTTCATCGTTCATTCTTCATTGATCATTGATCCTTGTTCATTCTTCATCGTTCATTCATCATTGATCATTGATCCTTGTTCATTCTTCATCTTTCATTCTTCCTTGATCATTGATCCTTGTTCATTCTTCATCGCTCATTCTTCACTGATCATTGTTCCTTGTTCATTCTTCATCGTTCATTCATCATTGATCATTGATCCTAATTCATTCTTCATCGTTTATTCTTCATTGATCATTGATACTTGTTCATTCTTCATCGTTCATTCTTCATAGATCATTGATCCTTGTTCATTCTTCATCGTTCATTCATCATTGATCATTGATCCTTGTTCATTCTTCATCTTTCATTCTTCATTGATCATCGATCCTTGTTCATTCTTCATCGTTCATTCATCATTGATCATTGATCCTTATTCATTCTTCATCGTTCATTCTTCATTGATCATTGATCCTTGTTCATTCTTCATCATTCATTCTTCATTGATCATTGATCCTTGTTCATTCTTAATCGTTCATTCATCATTGATCATTGATTCTTGTTCATTCTTTATAGTTCATTGTTCATTGATCATTGATCCTTGTTCATTCTTCATCGTTCATTCATCATTGATCATTGATGCTTATTCATTCTTCGTAGTTCATTGTTCATTGATCATTGATCCTTGTTCATTCTTCATCGTTCATTCATCATTGATCATTGAAACTTGTTCATTCTTCATTGATCATTGATCCTTGTTCCTTCTTCATCGTTTATTCATCATTGATCATTGATCCTTGTTCATTCTTCATAGTTCATTGTTCATAGATCATTGATCCTTTTTCATTCTTCATCGTTCATTCTTCATTGATCCTTGTTCATTCTTCATCGTTCATTCTTCACTGATCATTGATCCTTGTTCATTCTTCATCGTTCAATGTTCATTATTCATTGATCCTTGTTCATTCTTCATCGTTCATTCATCAATGATCCTTGTTCATTCTTCATCGTTCATTGTTCATTGATCATTGATCCTTGTTCATTCTTAATCGTTCATTCATCATTGATCATTGATGCTTATTCATTCTTCATGGAATGTTCATGCTTGTTAGTTCTTCATAGTTCATTGTTCATTGATCATTGATCCATGTTCATTCTTCATCGTTCATTCTTCATTGATCATTGATCCTTGTTCATTCTTCATCGTTCATTCATCATTGATCATTGATCCTTGTTCATTCTTAATCGTTCATTCATCATTGATCATTGATGCTTGTTCATTCTTTATAGTTCATTGTTCATTGATCATTGATCGTTGTTCATTCTTCATCGTTCATTCATCATTGATCATTGATCATTATTCATTCTTCATCGTTCATTCTTCATTTGTCATTGATCCTTGTTCATTCTTCATCGTATGTTCTTCATTGATCATTGATCCTTGTTCATTCTTAATCGTTCATTCATCATTGATCATTGATGCTTGTTCATTCTTTATAGTTCATTGTTCATTGATCATTGATCGTTGTTCATTCTTCATCGTTCATTCATCATTGATCATTGATCATTATTCATTCTTTGTAGTTCATTGTTCATTGATCATTGATCCTTGTTTATTCTTCATCGTTCGTTCTTCATTGATCATTGATCCTTGTTCATTCTTCATCGTTCATTCTTCATTGATCATTGAATCTTATTCATTCTTTGTAGTTCATTGTTCATTGATCATTGATCCTTGTTCATTCTTCATCGTTCATTCATCATTGATCATTGATACTTGTTCATTCTTCATTGATCATTGATCCTTGTTCCTTCTTCATCGTTTATTCATCATTGATCATTGATGCTTGTTCATTCTTCATAGTTCATTGTTCATAGATCATTGATCCTTTTTCATTCTTCATCGTTCATTCTTCATTGATCCTTGTTCATTCTTCATCGTTCATTCTTCACTGATCATTGATCCTTGTTCATTCTTCGTCGTTCAATGTTCATTATTCATTGATCCTTGTTCATTCTTCATCGTTCATTCATCATTGATCATTGATCCTTGTTCATTCTTCATCGTTCAGTGTTCATTGATCATTGATCCTTGTTCATTCTTAATCGTTCATTCATCATTGATCATTAATGCTTATTCATTCTTCATCGTTCATTCTTCATTGATCATTGATCCTTGTTCATCCTTCATCGTTCATTCTTCATTGATCATTGATCCTTGTACATTCTTCATCGTTCATTCTTCATTGATCATTGATCCTTGTTCATTCTTCATCGTTCATTAATCATTGATCATTGATCCGTGTTCATTCTTCATCGTTCATTCTTCATTGATCATTGATCCTTGTTCATTCCTCATCGTTCATTCATCATTGATCATTGATCCTTGTTCATTCTTCATCGTTCATTCTTCATTGATCATTGATCCTTGTTCATTCTTCATCGTTCGTTCTTCCTTGATCATTGATCCTTGTTCATTCTTCATCGTTCATTCTTCACTGATCATTGATCCTTGTTCATTCTTCATCGTTCATTCATCATTGATCATTGATCCTTATTCATTCTTCATCGTTCATTCTTCATTGATCATTGATCCTTGTTCATTCTTCATCGTTCATTCTTCATTGATCATTGATCCTTGTTCATTTTTCATCGTTCATTCTTCATGGATTGTTCATGCTTGTTAGTTCTTCATAAATCATTGTTCATTGATCATTGATCCTTGTTCATTCTTCATCGTTCATTAATCATTGATCATTGATCCATGTTCAATCTTCATCGTTCATTCTTCATTGATCATTGATCCTTGTTCATTCTTCATCGTTCATTCATCATTGATCATTGATCCTTGTTCATTCTTAATCGTTCATTCATCATTGATCATTGATGCTTGTTCATTCTTTATAGTTCATTGTTCATTGATTATTTATCCTTGTTCATTCTTCATCGTTCATTCATCATTGATCATTGATCATTATTCATTCTTCATCATTCATTCTTCATTTGTCATTGATCCTTGTTCATTCTTCATTGTTCGTTCTTCATTGATCATTGATCCTTGTTCATTCTTCATCGTTCATTCTTCATTGATCATTGATGCTTATTCATTCTTCGTAGTTCATTGTTCATTGATCATTGATCCTTGTTCATTCTTCATCGTTCATTCATCATTGATCATTGATACTTGTTCATTCTTCATTGATCATTGATCCTTGTTCCTTCTTCATCGTTTATTCATCATTGATCATTGATGCTTGTTCATTCTTCATAGTTCATTGTTCATAGATCATTGATCCTTTTTCATTCTTCATCGTTCATTCTTCATTGATCCTTGTTCATTCTTCATCGTTCATTCTTCACTGATCATTGATCCTTGTTCATTCTTCATCGTTCAATGTTCATTATTCATTGATCCTTGTTCATTCTTCATCGTTCATTCATCATTGATCCTTGTTCATTCTTCATCGTTCATTGTTCATTGATCATTGATCCTTGTTCATTCTTAATCGTTCATTCATCATTGATCATTGATGCTTATTCATTCTTCATCGTTCATTCTTCATTGATCATTGATCCTTGTTCATCCTTCATCGTTCATTCTTCATTGATTATTGATCCTTGTGCATTCTTCATCTTTCATTCTTCATGGATTGTTCATGCTTGTTAGTTCTTCATAGTTCATTGTTCATTGATCATTGATCCTTGTTCATTCTTCATCGTTCATTAATCATTGATCATTGATCCATGTTCATTCTTCATCGTTCATTCTTCATTGATCATTGATCCTTGTTCATTCTTGATCGTTCATTCATCATTGATCATTGATCCTTGTTCATTCTTCATCGTTCATTCTTCATTGATCATTGATCCTTGTTCATTCTTCATCGTTCGTTCTTCCTTGATCATTGATCCTTGTTCATTCTTCATCGTTCATTCTTCACTGATCATTGATCCTTGTTCATTCTTCATCGTTCATTCTTCATTGATCATTGATCCTTGTTCATTCTTCATCGTTCGTTCTTCCTTGATCATTGATCCTTGTTCATTCTTCATCGTTCATTCTTCACTGATCATTGATTCTTGTTCATTCTTCATCGTTCATTCATCATTGATCATTGATCCTTATTCATTCTTCATCGTTCATTCTTCATTGATCATTGATCCTTGTTCATTCTTCATCGTTCATTCTTCATTGATCATTGATCCTTGTTCATTCTTCATCGTTCATTCTTCATGGATTGTTCATGCTTGTTAGTTCTTCATAGTTCATAGTTCATTGATCATTGATCCTTGTTCATTCTTCATCGTTCATTAATCATTGATCATTGATCCATGTTCATTCTTCATCGTTCATTCTTCATTGATCATTGATCCTTGTTCATTCTTGATCGTTCATTCATCATTAATCATTGATCCTTGTTCATTCTTCATCGTTCATTCTTCATTGATCATTGATCCTTGTTCATTCTTCATCGTTCGTTCTTCCTTGATCATTGATCCTTGTTCATTCTTCATCGTTCATTCTTCACTGATCATTGATCCTTGTTCATTCTTCATCGTTCATTCATCATTGATCATTGATCATTATTCATTCTTCATCGTTCATTCTTCATTTGTCATTGATCCTTGTTCATTCTTCATCGTTCGTTCTTCATTGATCATTGATCCTTGTTCATTCTTCATCGTTCATTCTTCATTGATCATTAATGCTTATTCATTCTTCGTAGTTCATTGTTCATTGATCATTGATCCTTGTTCATTCTTCATCGTTCATTCATCATTGATCATTGATACTTGTTCATTCTTCATTGATCATTGATCCTTGTTCCTTCTTCATCGTTTATTCATCATTGATCATTGATGCTTGTTCATTCTTCATAGTTCATTGTTCATAGATCATTGATCCTTTTTCATTCTTCATCGTTCATTCTTCATTGATCCTTGTTCATTCTTCATCGTTCATTCTTCACTGATCATTGATCCTTGTTCATTGATGCAAATGCATCAGGGAACAGTGACCATGGCAGTACTGATCAGGAACAGGACAGTGTTCCCAACTTTTCTTCTACGCCAAACACTCAGAAAGACCAAGGGTCCTGCAATGATACTTCCCACACATCGAATATGGGCTTAAGAATACGAATTGGGATGGAGAAAGATCAAGGCACAACAGAAGATAACACTTTGGGAACAGGAGAACCAACAGAATGCAAGAACAGAGTAACAGTTGATTCTGACGACCAGCTGACCTTACTGACGTTACTGAGCCCAGACCAGGAGTACCTGGACCAAGATGAAGACACCAATGGCATCTCCCTACATGGACCAAGCCATAGAGGCCCTAGGGTGCTGCTAACTAACCACCAGGACGACCCTAGGATTGGCTAAAGGAGACCTGGTCAGAAGAAAAGAACATCTGTTTTTTGGCTAAGTGTTGGCCTTGTTTTAACTTTCTGTTTTGTTAGTTATTTGCCACGTGTCTTAGGCAGCCCTGGTAACGGCTATTTTGAGATGTAAAAACTCTATAAATAACTAGGACTCTCATGTATTTGGAGGCGCGTTGGATATTGAGAATAAAATCAGAGTTTCATTGTTCAGACAAGTGTTTGTTTGTTTCGAGTTTGTTTGCAAACTTGTTTCAAGGAATAGTTATTCTTTGGCCGGGGAATTCATAGGTTTTCAGGCAAACCTGTAATCTCAGGGAAGCATTCTATACAAGGAACAATAGTCCTTGCCTTGCATACTCCTTAGGATAGTGTAAGGGTTAGAACAACGTCCAGTAACCCACACGTCTGAAAATCAAGAAGCATCTTCTTGGTTGTTCTAAGTGTTCTGGGCTTGTTTACATTGATTAGTTTGAGATTATACGTGAGTATTTGGGCCATAATTTGATTCCACATTGGTCTTTGCATAACAAAGACTACATTCAGTCTTAGTTTTGCATCAACTTGGTATCAGAGCCAATTCACGAAAGGGACAAAGGAGGGTATATCAGAAGGACGTTTTGAAGAACTTGCCATTTGTTCTGGGTTGTTTTGAAGGAAGAATTTGAAGGCGATTTAAAAAAAAGCGATAGAACTGGGGATTTTTGCATTTCCAATTCCACAACGTTCAGGGAGTGTCTTCCTTTACTTTGATTTCGTTTTAAATTGTCAATTACAGATTGTTCAATTCATTGCATTATTCATTCTTCGTCTGAACACGAATTGTTCTTCGAAATTGCGATTTTCTTTGTTATTTGTTTGTCTTCGAAAAATTTTGGGATTATTCTGTGCTGGTTATCTAGCTGTTGTGACTTAGAGACCATGGAACGGGATGTTAGGTTTGAAGTAATTGAGGATAAATTGGATAGGTTGTTTGCGCATTTAGGAATCGATAATCAGAACAGACCACCTATGCCAAACCCTAATTTTCGACCATATGAGGATAGGACCATTAAAATCGATCTTCCTGAATTTGATGGCATCTCACATGACCCCTCCAAGTATCTGGAATGGGAAAGAAGAATGGAAGAATACTTTGAGTTTAAGGAAACACCCCCAAACCAACAGTTTAAGATTGCCAAGATCAAACTAACCAAATCAGCTGCAGCTTGGTTAGAAAGCATTCAAAAACAAAGACTTAGGGAAGAAAGGAATAGGATTAGCACTTGGGATAAACTTAGGAAGCAAATGAAGAGAAGATATGTTCCATCCACATACAAGCAGCAACTGGGGGTACAGTTGTATGCCATGAAACAGGGAGCTAGGTCAGTAGAGGACTACCTAAATGAATGGGAGAGATTGTATCATCTTTGTGACCTTCATGAACCTGAGGAAAACAAAGTAGGAAAGTTTATAGCTGGATTAAGGGAAGAATTTAGGGAGAGATTGATGAATACACCTGACCTTACACTACAACTTGCTACCTCTATAGCCATGGAAATTGAGAGGCAACACAGGGCAGCAAACCCCCAAATGAGGAACAACAGGACCTATACCCCAAGGAACACTAGTGCTGTGACCATGCCTAGGAAGGAGTTACCACCCTCTGGACCTAAACCTACTAACCCCAGAACAGAGTCACACACCAAGCCACAGGACATCATTTGTTTTAAATGCAATGGGAGGGGACACTATAAGAGGGATTGTCCCAATGCAAGGGCGTTTACCATGAGAGAGTGGACTGACATTAGGCAAAACACTAACCCTAAGAGACTCTTGGTGTTAAAGAATGGGCAAGAGGAAGAGTTAGACCCTCCCAGCTTAAGTGATGATGATGGTACATTTATAAGAGATGAGCAGGGGAACTGGCACCCTTTTGAAGGAGATTCTGAGGAAGAAGGAGATTCTGAGGAAGAAGGAGAACTGGAGAAAATTTCCCCTGAAGAAGAGCACTTGAGCCTCATTATTAGAAGGAGCTTTCACAACACACCCTTGAGCAAAAAATCAGACCAAAGAGAGAATATCTTCCAAACAAAATGTAAAATACAGGGGAAGGTATGTGATTTGATTATTGATAGTGGGAGTGAGGCAAATTGTGTCAGTAAGCAGCTAGTGGAGGAGTTACACCTAAGGACTAAGGCTCACCCTATGAACCATATGAGGACCATGGTTCAAGTCCAAGACATGACCTTGATCCAAGAAGGGACTCATTGGCAAGAGAAGAATCCTTAGTCGACCCATCGAGCAGCTCTCTGACTCATCTGAGCAAAAGTCACCCCTGCATCAACTCTACATTCGAGCATCCGAGCAACTCACTCGAACACTCGAGCAGATTACAGAGCCAACCGAGCAAAGCTCTTCATCAACATAAGTTTCCTACTGATCTCACATTCGAGACATCGAGCAAAGAACAGAGTCACTCAAGCAAGAGATGGCATAAGCATCAGACAACCACTGATCTCTACACTGATCTTTCACTCGAGCCATCGAGCGAATCCCAGAAACAGTCGAGCAAAGAACATCAGAATCAAGAATTGGACTCTGACCAGTGGGCTGGCGAACAAGCAACCTTGTTGGCTTGTTTCAGATCAAACCATGGGCTTTCACAGTACGATCCAGGTCAAGATGGCATCCTCATGCATGGACCTAGCCATCATGGGCCTAGGACCCTCCTAACACTAAGCATAGAGGGCGGAGGGTTGAGTGCAAGGTGCCCCAGTCACCAGTCAGAACATGTATTCTATACTTAGCCAAATTTCTTTGTTTTTCTGTTTTAAATTGGTCATGTACTTGGCACATGTGTAGCTAGCCGTTGTAATCATAGAAAGCTATATATAGGTGCCTAGTTTCTCTGTATGGGAGGATGAATTGAGCATCAATCTATTTCATTCAGTTTTTAGTATTCTTCATTCAGTTTTGCAAAGTGTTTGATCTCTTCTTCCTCCTTGCGTAAACATCTTCATCTTCATCAGTCACAATACAAACGAAGTGTGGAACACTTCTGAAACTGGGATTGAGAATCAACCTAGTGTGTAACCTTCCCACAAGAACGAGTGAAGTTTAGAGGAGGGTCGTATACCAAGCCCAAAGGGTGAGTGAAGCCGGATAAGGGTGGTATCGAGGCTGACCTGAGAACCAAGAAGTGGTTTCTTGGGCGTAGTTTGGTGGGTTCTGTTTTGTTTTTCCGCATTGTGTGATTCAATCTAAGGATTAGATTGGTAGAGTGCAAGATTGTGAATCCGGAGGACACAATCTTGGTGCAAGTTGGTATCAGAGCGCAAGTTACGAGAGGACGCAAACCACCATTGTTGAAGGATTATCGAAGAAATCGCACAGGAGTATCAGAGAAGACTGGAATTTCTGAAACACGCGCAAAACTGGTAAAATCGTTCTAAATTTTGAACGCAAGTTACATGCAATTGTAATTTCGTTTAGAGGTGATATTCAATCAATCTTCTGCATAGTTTTAGGGTCTAAATCAATTTCCAATTGAGTTAGACGAAGTTTTAAAATCTGACGAACGTTTTCTGAAAAATTTTCGAAAATCTTTAAACATTGTTTTCCTGTTTATAATTGATTAAATTGATTTGTTAATTGATTATAATACAGATATAACATTCTTTTATTACCATTTTCACGTTATTACATTGCTGATCAAGTATTTGATTGTCGAGAATTGGTTGTTCGACATTTTTAATTGTTCTGAGAAATTGTCTCTTTGATTATTAGGGTTACAATTTGAGAGTTTGATCTCTTTTTGTTGCCTTAATCATCTATAGTCTGAGTTTACATTACAGCTTTGGCATTGATTTGTTGGTTTGAACATTCTTGATTGTGCATACATTGCTGCTGAGATTGTTTTCTGTTTGAATTGATCATTGTTGCATCTTGTTTGTGAGCTGGTATCTAGCTGTTGAGACTTAGAGCCCCTGTTTGCTTTGTGTGTTGGTTCTTAGCTGTTGAGACTTAGGAGACCTTTGTGTGTTCTTGTTTGCTGTAGTGTGTGTGCTTGTTCTGGGCTTTGTGTGTGTGTTCTTTGTTTGGCTAGTTTGAGACCTTAGAACCATGGAAGCCAGGATGCAAACCATAGAGGAGACCTTACACATGTTGGTTCAGCACATTACACAAGAAGGGAGAGGGAACCCAAAGAGATTACCCCCTCAACCACAGAATCACCATGAGGATAGGTTGCTCAAGGTAGACATCAAGGATTTTGATGGTCATTCCCATAACCCTGAGGATTACTTGGAATGGGAATCAAGTTTGGAGAGGTACTTTGAGTTTATGGAAACTCCTCCTGAAAAACAGTATAGAATCGCCAAGATGAAGCTCACCAAGTTTGCTGCTATATGGCTTGAAGGGGTACAAAGGACAAGGGCAAGGGAGAATAGGGGAAGGATTGAAACATGGGGCAAGCTTAAGAAGCTTCTGACCAGAAAGTATGTCCCTGTGAACTTCAAACATCAATTGTATATGAAATGGAGCACCTTAAACCAAAGGGGAAGAAGTGTGATTGATTATATACAGGAATGGGAGAAGTTAGTTGTGCTTTGTGAAATAGAGGATACAGAGGAGGTGAAACTAACCAAGTTTATGTCTGGACTAAGGGAAGATATCAGGGATCAGCTTATGATGATGCCTACTTTAGACCTCCAAACAGCCTTTAACATGGCCCCTATATATGAGCAAAACTTTAACAAAAGGAGACAAACAGGGAATAACTACAATAAGCCCCCTAAGTTTAACCCACCTAAGAACCAAAGACCTAGTTCACCCAAGAACCAGAGGCCAAACTCACCCCTGAACCAGAGAAGAACAGAGCAGTATGCTAGTGGATCAAACAAAACAATTGTGCCTATGAGTAAGATAGTTTGTTTCAAATGCCATGGGCATGGACATTATAAAAATGAATGTCCTAATGCTAGGGTGTTTACTGCCCAAGAATGGAAGGATATAAAGGCTGATACTAGGGAAAAAGTCATGTTAGTGATCAGAAATGGAAGAGTAGAGGAGGATGACCCCCACAGTCTTGAAAATGAACCAGATGGGACTTATATACAAGATGACTTTGGGAATATGGTTAGATATGAACATAGTACTGAGGAGGATTCAGAAGAAGAGAGGGAAAGAGTCTTACCTGAAGATGAGCATTATAACATGATTGTTAGGAGAAGCTTGCATTCCACTTGTGAAGAGCAAATGAGTAACCAAAGGGAAAGCATATTCCAGACCAAATGCAGAATAGGGAATAGAGTATGTGACTTGATTATTGATGGAGGAAGTGAGACTAATTGTGTCAGTTCAGGATTAGTTTCAGATCTGAAGTTGAAAACCAAACCACATCCACACCCCTATAAACTCAAATGGTTAGATAACAATTCAAGTGGTTCTGTGAGTAGGCAATGCATGATTGGATTAAACATAGGCTCTTTCAAGGATCAAGTGTTATGTGATGTGCTAGATATGAGTGCATGCCATGTGCTTTTGGGAAGGCCTTGGCAATATGACAGAAAAAGCATACACAATGGCTACACTAACATTTATACAGTGAAGCATGAAGGAAAGACTAAAGACCTTATCCCTTTACCACCTCATAAGGCTATACCCCCTCCACCCCATAAACCTGTTCACTTAATCAGTAGGAAGGTTTGTGAAAAAGAAATCAAGTGTAAAAGCCAAGTATACATTCTATTTACCAAAGAAGTAGGGAAAACAGAGGAGATACCCTCAAAGGTGAAACCCCTGCTTCAGCAGTTTGCTGATGTGTTCCCTGATGATTTGCCTAAAGGATTACCACCAATTAGGGGAATAGAACACCAAATTGATCTCATACCTGGAGCACCATTACCTAACAAGCCAGCTTATAGGACCAACCCCACAGAAACCAAGGAGTTACAGAGACAAGTAGAGGAGCTGTTACAGAGAGGATATGTAAGGGAAAGCCTTAGTCCATGTGCTGTACCTACCTTGCTTGTGCCTAAGAAGGATGGAACCTGGAGGATGTGCATTGATAGTAGGAGTGTTAACAATATCACTATTAAGTATAGGTTTCCCATACCAAGAATAGATGATATGCTTGATGAATTATCAGGTGCACATTGGTTTAGTAAAGTAGACTTGAGGAGTGGTTACCATCAAATTAGAATGAAAGAAGGGGATGAATGGAAGACTGCTTTTAAAACTAAGTATGGCTTATATGAATGGCTAGTAATGCCATTTGGGTTAACAGGAGCACGAAGCACCTTCATGAGGTTAATGAATGAAGTGTTGAGACCTTTTTTGGGAAAATTCATAGTGGTTTATCTTGATGACATTCTGATCTACAGCAGAGAGCTTATAGAGCACCTTAATCACTTGCAGCAACTCTTTGAAACTTTAAGGAAACAAAAACTCTATGGGAAATTAGAAAAATGTAGTTTTCTTATGCAAGAAGTGGGATTTTTAGGATTCATCATAGGCAAAGATGGGGTAAAGGTTGATCCATCCAAAGTAGAGGCTGTAAAAAATTGGCCTGTACCTACCTCTGTTACACAAGTGAGATCTTTCCATGGCCTTGCATCTTTTTATAGGAGATTCATTAAGAATTTCAGTACTATCATGACCCCTATCACAGAATGTACTAAGAAGGGAACTTTTAGTTGGACCACAGAAGCACAAAAAGCCTTTGAACTTATCAAAGACATCATGTGCAAAGCCCCTGTTTTGAAGCTGCCTGACTTCACTAAGCCTTTTGAGGTAGAATGTGATGCTTGTGGCACTGGAATAGGAGCAGTCCTAATCCAAGAAGGTAGACCAGTTGCATTCTTTAGTGAAAAGCTAAATAAATCCAGGCTTAATTACTCCACCTATGATAAAGAATTTTATGCTATGATAAGAGCTTTGGAGAATTGGTCTCATTATCTGAAAATGCAACCCTTCATACTATACACTGATCATGAGTCTTTGAAAAATATCCATGGGCAGAACAAACTTAACCCAAGACATGCTAGATGGGTTGAATTCCTACAGACCTTTAATTTTTCAGCAAAGTATAAAACAGGAAAGACCAATGTGATTGCTGATGCATTAAGTAGGAAATACAACTTACTGTCTGTGCTAAATGCTAAAGTTATTGGATTTGAGATGATTAAGGAACAATATGCTAATGATCCTGATTTTTGTGACTTGTATTCAGCATGTTTAAAAGAACCCCAAGGTGTTTTCCACCTACAACAGGGTTTTCTTTTCAAAAACAATAGGATATGCATACCTAAGACCTCCTTAAGACTGTTGTTAGTAAAGGAAGTGCATGAGGGAAGTTTAAGTGGTCACTTTGGCATACAAAAGACCTTAGATATGTTAAGTGAACATTTTTACTGGCCCAAAATGTTAGGCACAGTAGGCAAATACATACTAAAGTGTGAATCATGCATTAAAGCTAAAATCACTTTTCACAAAGGGGAATACTTACCCTTACCTGTGGCTGACAAGCCTTGGGAGCATGTGAGTATTGATTTTGTCATGGCCTTGCCTAGAACTCAAAGGCAGAAGGACTCTATCATGGTAGTGGTTGATAGATTCTCAAAAATGGCACACTTTATTGCTTGCACAAAAACTGATGATGCACAGCATATAGCTAGGTTATATTTTTCTGAAATTATAAGATTGCATGGGGTTCCCAAATCCATTGTTTCAGATAGGGATGGAAAGTTCCTTAGCCACTTTTGGAAAACTTTATGGAAGCTGTTAGGAACCAATTTGTTATTCAGCACAAGCCATCATCCTCAAACTGATGGTCAAACTGAGGTAACAAATAAGACCTTAGGATCCATTTTGAGGACCATTGTAGGCAAGCATCTTAGGGACTGGGACCTTAAGCTAAGCCAAGCTGAATTTGCTTACAATAGGAGCCCTAATTGGGCTACAAAGCATTCACCTTTTCAATGTGTGTATGGGGAAAACCCCTTATTGCCAATAGACCTAATGCATGTCAATGTTGATGACAGGAAACAGAAGGATGCTGTGGAACAAGCAGCTGAACTGATTAAATTGCATAAAGAGGTCAAGGAAAACATATGCAGAGCTAATGAGAAGTACAAGCTCAAAGCTGATGGGAAGCACAAGCAAAGGGAAGCACTGAAGGTGGGAGACTTGGTTTGGGTGCACCTCAGAAAAGAGAGATTTCCACAATTGAGGAAGAACAAGCTAATGCCTCGAGCAGCTGGACCTTTCCCTATCATTGCTAAATATGGGGAAAATGCATATCAAGTGAAGCTACCTGATACCTACAACATCTCCAACACATTCAACATTGGAGACCTGCAACTATACAAGGAAGACCAAGAATTGGGGTCAATTCTTTCCAAAGAAGGAGGAGTTGAACCATATGAGGACCATGGTTCAAGTCCAAGACATGACCTTGATCCAAGAAGGGACTCATTGGCAAGAGAAGAATCCTTAGTCGACCCATCGAGCAGCTCTCTGACTCATCTGAGCAAAAGTCACCCCTGCATCAACTCTACATTCGAGCATCCGAGCAACTCACTCGAACACTCGAGCAGATTACAGAGCCAACCGAGCAAAGCTCTTCATCAACATAAGTTTCCTACTGATCTCACATTCGAGACATCGAGCAAAGAACAGAGTCACTCAAGCAAGAGATGGCATAAGCATCAGACAACCACTGATCTCTACACTGATCTTTCACTCGAGCCATCGAGCGAATCCCAGAAACAGTCGAGCAAAGAACATCAGAATCAAGAATTGGACTCTGACCAGTGGGCTGGCGAACAAGCAACCTTGTTGGCTTGTTTCAGATCAAACCATGGGCTTTCACAGTACGATCCAGGTCAAGATGGCATCCTCATGCATGGACCTAGCCATCATGGGCCTAGGACCCTCCTAACACTAAGCATAGAGGGCGGAGGGTTGAGTGCAAGGTGCCCCAGTCACCAGTCAGAACATGTATTCTATACTTAGCCAAATTTCTTTGTTTTTCTGTTTTAAATTGGTCATGTACTTGGCACGTGTGTAGCTAGCCGTTGTAATCATAGAAAGCTATATATAGGTGCCTAGTTTCTCTGTATGGGACAATCAATTGAGTATCAATCTATTTCATTCAGTTTTTAGTATTCTTCATTCAGTTTTGCAAAGTGTTTGATCTCTTCTTCCTCCTTGCGTAAACATCTTCATCTTCATCAGTCACAACACAAACGAAGTGTGGAACACTTCTGAAACTGGGATTGAGAATCAACCTAGTGTGTAACCTTCCCACAAGAACGAGTGAAGTTTAGAGGAGGGTCGTATACCAAGCCCAAAGGGTGAGTGAAGCCGGATAAGGGTGGTATCGAGGCTGACCTGAGAACCAAGAAGTGGTTTCTTGGGCGTAGTTTGGTGGGTTCTGTTTTGTTTTTCCGCATTGTGTGATTCAATCTAAGGATTAGATTGGTAGAGTGCAAGATTGTGAATCCGGAGGACACAATCTTGGTGCACCCTAATCCCTATAAAATGAAATGGTTAGACACCAAGGCTAGTGGTTCAGTAAAACGTCAGTGCCCAGTGACCTTAACTTTGGGAACATATGAGGATGAAGTTTTATGTGATGTCTTAGATATGGATGCATGTCACCTCTTGCTAGGTAGGCCCTGGCAATATGACAAGAAAGCCATGCACAATGGGTATGACAACACTTACACTATTAGGCACTATGGGAAGAGGAAAGAATTTTTACCCCTGCCCCCACACAGAGCAGTGCCACCCAAGCCCTCTAAGGAACATGTGCAGTTAATGAATAGAAGAGAGTGTGAAAGGGAAGTGCAGGGAACAGAAGAGCTGTATTTGTTAGTCACCAAAGAAGTACAAGATCCCACACCTATACCTGCTGAGATGACTGAGCTATTAGAACAATATAAGGATGTGTTTCCCACTGATCTACCACCTGGATTACCACCATTCAGGGGGGTGGAACACCAGATTGATTTATTACCTGGGGCTAGTCTTCCTAATAAGCCTGCTTATAGGACTAATCCCAAAGAGGCCCAAGAGTTACAGAGACAGGTAGAGGATTTGATGAAGAGGGGCTATGTTAGGGAAAGTTTGAGTCCTTGTGCAGTACCCACTCTTCTTGTGCCTAAAAAGGATGGCACATGGAGGATGTGTATTGATAGCCGTAGTGTAAACAACATAACCATCAAGTATAGGTTCCCCATACCTAGGATTGATGACATTTTGGATGAATTAGGGGGTTCTCAATGGTTTAGCAAGGTGGATCTCAGGAGTGGATACCACCAAATCAGAATGAAAACAGGGGATGAGTGGAAAACAGCCTTCAAGACCAAGTGTGGGCTGTATGAGTGGCTTGTTATGCCCTTTGGTTTGACAGGTGCCCCTAGCACATTCATGCGCCTGATGAATGAGATTTTGAGACCTTTCCTAGGGAAGTTTATAGTTGTTTACCTAGATGACATACTCATCTACAGCAAGGACATAACAGCACACCTAGACCACCTCCAACAACTATTTGAGGTTCTGAGAAAACAGAGGTTGTATGCAAAGCTTGAAAAGTGTAATTTCTTACTACCTGAGGTTAGCTTCTTAGGGTGTATTGTGGGCAAGGAGGGAGTCAAGGTAGACCCAATCAAAGTCCAAGCCATACAGGAGTGGCCCACACCCACAACCCTCACACAAATTAGGTCTTTTCATGGGCTGGCTTCCTTCTACAGGAGGTTTATCAGGGATTTCAGCTCTGTTATGGCACCCATAACAGAGTGCACAAAACAGGGGAAGTTCAACTGGACACCCAAGGCCCAGCAGGCCTTTGAGACCCTTAAAAGTATGATGTGTAGTGCTCCCATTCTCAAGTTACCTGACTTTACTAAACCCTTTGAGTTAGAGTGTGATGCCAGTGGCATGGGGATTGGGGCAGTGCTTGTTCAAGAAGGTAGACCAGTGGCATTTTTCAGTGAAAAGCTCAACACTAGTAGGCTTAATTACTCCACCTATGACAAAGAGTTCTATGCAATCATAAGGGCTTTAGACCATTGGTCTCACTACTTAAGAATTCAACCTTTCATCTTGCATACTGACCATGAATCCTTGAAGTATATAAACAGTCAGCACAAGTTAAGTAGTAGGCATGCTAGGTGGGTGGAATTCATGCAAACCTTTGACTTTTCAGCTAAGTATAAGGTGGGCAAAACCAATATCATTGCTGATGCCCTTAGCAGAAAGTACAGCATGCTGGGTATATTAGGTGCCAAGGTTTTGGGTTTTGAATTCATTAAGGACCAATATCAAACCTGCCCTGACTTTGCTGACATATATAAATCATGTGAAACCACACCACAGGGGTTATTTAGTATTCATCAAGGCTATCTGTTTAAGGGGAACACGCTTTGCATTCCTAAACTACCTTTGAGAACAGTGTTGGTGAAGGAGGTGCATGAGGGTAGTATAGCTGGCCATTTTGGAATTCAAAAGACCCTTGACATGCTTGCTAAACACTTTTATTGGCCAAGGATGCTTGGAACAGTTGGTAAACACATATTAAGGTGCGAGACTTGCCTTAAGGCAAAAGTGTCTTTTCACAAGGGAGAGTATCTACCTTTGCCTGTAGCTAACAAGCCATGGGAACACATTAGTATGGACTTCATGGTAGCCTTGCCCAAGACCAGGAGAGGAAAGGATGCTATTATGGTAGTGGTAGATAGGTTTTCCAAGATGTCACACTTCATAGCTTGCACCAAGACTGATGATGCACAACACATAGCCAAACTGTATTTTGCTGAGATAGTTAGATTGCATGGCATACCCAAATCCATTGTCTCTGACAGAGACAGCAAATTTTTGAGTCATTTTTGGAAAACCTTATGGAAGATGTTGGGTACTAAACTGTTGTTTAGCACAGCCTATCACCCTCAGACTGATGGTCAAACAGAGGTGACCAACAGGACTTTGGGTACCCTGTTAAGGTCATTAGTGACCACAAATGTTAGGGAATGGGACTTGAAGTTATGCTATGCTGAATTTGCCTTTAATAGATCACCAAGTCGTGCCACCAAGCATACTCCATTTGAATGTGTGTATGGTAATAACCCTTTGCTTCCTGTGTCTCTGATTGATTTGCCTATATGTGACAGCAAAACAGAGGAAGCTGCAGACTTGATCAAGCAAATGGAAGAAATTCACAAGCAAGTCCATGCAAACCTGGAAGAGACCAACAGGAAATACAAGAAACAAGCTGACAAGCACCTGAAAGCAAGAGCACCAATCCAGGAAGGTGACAAAGTATGGGTGTACCTAAGGAAGAAACGCTTTCCACATCTCAGAAGAAACAAACTACAACCTAGAGCCATTGGTCCCTACCAAGTGTTAAAGAAAATTGGAGACAATGCCTTTGAGATTCAACTACCTGCAGACTTCAACATCTCCCCTATCTTCAACATAGGAGATCTGACACTGCACCAGCCAGTCCAAGAATTGCGGACAATTCTTTCCCAAGGGGGAGGAGTTGATGCAAATGCATCAGGGAACAGTGACCATGGCAGTACTGATCAGGAACAGGACAGTGTTCCCAACTTTTCTTCTACGCCAAACACTCAGAAAGACCAAGGGTCCAGCAATGATACTTCCCACACATTGAATATGGGCTTAAGAATACGAATTGGGATGGAGAAAGATCAAGGCACAACAGAAGATAACACTTTGGGAACAGGAGAACCAACAGAATGCAAGAACAGAGTAACAGTTGATTCTGACGACCAGCTGACCTTACTGACGTTACTGAGCCCAGACCAGGAGTACCTGGACCAAGATGAAGACACCAATGGCATCTCCCTACATGGACCAAGCCATAGAGGCCCTAGGGTGCTGCTAACTAACCACCAGGACGACCCTAGGATTGGCTAAAGGAGACCTGGTCAGAAGAAAAGAACATCTGTTTTTTGGCTAAGTGTTGGCCTTGTTTTAACTTTCTGTTTTGTTAGTTATTTGCCACGTGTCTTAGGCAGCCCTGGTAACGGCTATTTTGAGATGTAAAAACTCTATAAATAACTAGGACTCTCATGTATTTGGAGGCGCGTTGGATATTGAGAATAAAATCAGAGTTTCATTGTTCAGACAAGTGTTTGTTTGTTTCGAGTTTGTTTGCAAACTTGTTTCAAGGAATAGTTATTCTTTGGCCGGGGAATTCATAGGTTTTCAGGCAAACCTGTAATCTCAGGGAAGCATTCTATACAAGGAACAATAGTCCTTGCCTTGCATACTCCTTAGGATAGTGTAAGGGTTAGAACAACGTCCAGTAACCCACACGTCTGAAAATCAAGAAGCATCTTCTTGGTTGTTCTAAGTGTTCTGGGCTTGTTTACATTGATTAGTTTGAGATTATACGTGAGTATTTGGGCCATAATTTGATTCCACATTGATCTTTGCATAACAAAGACTACATTCAGTCTTAGTTTTGCATCATTCATTCTTCATCGTTCAATGTTTATTATTCATTGATCCTTGTTCATTCTTCATCGTTCATTCATCATTGATCATTGATCCTTGTTCATTCTTCATCGTTCATTGTTCATTGATCATTGATCCTTGTTCATTCTTAATCGTTCATTCATCATTGATCATTGATGCTTATTCATTCTTCATCGTTCATTCTTCATTGATCATTGATCCTTGTTCATCCTTCATCGTTCATTCTTCATTGATCATTGATCCTTGTGCATTCTTCATCGTTCATTCTTCATTGATCATTGATCCTTGTTCATTCTTCATCGTTTATTCTTCATGGATTGTTCATGCTTGTTAATTCTTCATAGTTCATTGTTCATTGATCATTGATCCTTGTTCATTCTTCATCGTTCATTAATCATTGATCATTGATCCGTGTTCATTCTTCATCGTTCATTCTTCATTGATCATTGATCCTTGTTCATTCTTCATCGTTCATTCATCATTGATCATTGATCCTTGTTCATTCTTCATCGTTCATTCATCATTGATCATTGATCCTTGTTCATTCTTCATCGTTCATTCTTCATTGATCATTGATCCTTGTTCATTCTTCATCATTCATTCTTCATTGATCATTGATGCTTGTTCATTCTTCATAGTTCATTGTTCATTGATCATTGATCCTTGTTCATTCTTCATCGTTCATTCATCATTGATCATTGATGCTTGTTCATTCTTTATAGTTCATTGTTCATTGATCATTGATCCTTGTTCATTCTTCATCGTTCATTCATCATTGATCATTGATCATTATTCATTCTTCATCGTTCATTCTTCATTTGTCATTGATCCTTGTTCATTCTTCATCGTTCATTCTTCATTGATCATTGATCCTTGTTCATTCTTCATCTTTCGTTCTTCATTGATCATTGATCCTTGTTCATTCTTCATCGTTCATTCTTCATTGATCACTGATCCTTGTTCATTCTTCATCGTTCATTCATAATTGATCATTGATACTTGTTCATTCTTCATTGATCATTGATCCTTGTTCATTCTTCATCATTCGTTCTTCCTTGATCATTGATCCTTGTTCATTCTTCATCGTTCATTCTTCACTGATCATTGATCCTTGTTCATTCTTCATCGTTCATTCATCATTGATCATTGATCCTTATTCATTCTTCATCATTCATTCTTCATTGATCATTGATCCTTGTTCATTCTTCATCGTTCGTTCTTCATTGATCATAGATCCTTGTTCATTCTTCATCGTTCATTCTTCATTGATCATTGATCCTTGTTCATTCTTCATCGTTCATTCTTCATTGATCATTGATCCTTGTTCATTCTTCATCATTCATTCTTCATTGATCATTGATCCTTGTTCATTCTTCATCGTTCATTCTTCATTGATCATCGATCCTTGTTCATTCTTCATCGTTCATTCATCATTGATCATTGATCCTTTTTCATTCTTCATCGTTCATTCTTCATTGATCATTGATCCTTGTTCATTCTTCATCATTCATTCTTCATTGATCATTGATCCTTGTTCATTCTTCGTCATTCAATCTTCATTGATAATTAATGCTTGTTCATTCTTCATAGTTCATTGTTCATTGATCGTTGATCCTTGTTCATTCTTCATCGTTTATTCATCATTGATCATTCTTCATTGATCATTGATGCTTATTCATTCTTCGTAGTTCATTGTTCATTGATCATTGATCCCTGTTCATTCTTCATCGTTCATTCATCATTGATCATTGATACTTGTTCATTCTTCATTGATCATTGATCCTTGTTCCTTCTTCATCGTTTATTCATCATTGATCATTGATGCTTGTTCATTCTTCATAGTTCATTGTTCATAGATCATTGATCCTTTTTCATTCTTCATCGTTCATTCTTCATTGATCCTTGTTCATTCTTCATCGTTCATTCTTCACTGATCATTGATCCTTGTTCATTCTTCATCGTTCAATGTTCATTATTCATTGATCGTTGTTCATTCTTCATCGTTCATTCATCATTGATCCTTGTTCATTCTTCATCGTTCATTGTTCATTGATCATTGATCCTTGTTCATTCTTAATCGTTCATTCATCATTGATCATTGATGCTTATTCATTCTTCATCGTTCATTCTTCATTGATCATTGATCCTTGTTCATCCTTCATCGTTCATTAATCATTGATCATTGATCCATGTTCATTCTTCATCGTTCATTCTTCATTGATCATTGATCCTTGTTCATGCTTGTTAGTTCTTCATAGTTCATTGTTCATTGATCATTGATCCTTGTTCATTCTTCATCGTTCATTAATCATTGATCATTGATCCATGTTCATTCTTCATCGTTCATTCTTCATTGATCATTGATCCTTGTTCATTCTTCATCGTTCATTCATCATTGATCATTGATCCTTGTTCATTCTTCATCGTTCGTTCTTCATTGATCATTGATCCTTGTTCATTCTTCATCGTTCATTCTTCACTGATCATTGATCCTTGTTCATTCTTCATCGTTCATTCATCATTGATCATTGATCCTTATTCATTCTTCATCGTTCATTCTTCATTGATCATTGATCCTTGTTCATTCTTCATCGTTCATTCTTCGTTGATCATTGATCCTTGTTCATTCTTCATCGTTCATTCTTCATGGATTGTTCATGCTTGTTAGTTCTTCATAGTTCACTGTTCATTGATCATTGATCCTTGTTCATTCTTCATCGTTCATTAATCATTGATCATTGATCCATGTTCATTCTTCATTGATCATTGATCCTTGTTCATTCTTGATCGTTCATTCATCATTGATCATTGATCCTTGTTCATTCTTCATCGTTCATTCTTCATTGATCATTGATCCTTGTTCATTCTTCATCGTTCGTTCTTCCTTGATCATTGATCCTTGTTCATTCTTCATCGTTCATTCTTCACTAATCATTGATCCTTGTTCATTCTTCATCGTTCATTCATCATTGATCATTGATCATTATTCATTCTTCATCGTTCATTCTTCATTTGTCATTGATCCTTGTTCATTCTTCATCGTTCGTTCTTCATTGATCATTGATCCTTGTTCATTCTTCATCGTTCATTCTTCATTGATCATTAATGCTTATTCATTCTTCGTAGTTCATTGTTCATTGATCATTGATCCTTGTTCATTCTTCATCGTTCATTCATCATTGATCATTGATACTTGTTCATTCTTCATTGAGCATTGATCCTTGTTCCTTCTTCATCGTTTATTCATCATTGATCATTGATGCTTGTTCATTCTTCATAGTTCATTGTTCATAGATCATTGATCCTTTTTCATTCTTCATCGTTCATTGTTCATTGATCCTTGTTCATTCTTCATCGTTCATTCTTCACTGATCATTGATCCTTGTTCATTCTTCATCGTTCAATGTTCATTATTCATTGATCCTTGTTCATTCTTCATCGTTCATTCATCATTGATCATTGATCCTTGTTCATTCTTCATCGTTCATTGTTCATTGATCGTTGATCCTTGTTCATTCTTAATCGTTCATTCATCATTGATCATTGATGCTTATTCATTCTTCATCGTTCATTCTTCATTGTTCATTGATCCTTGTTCATCCTTCATCGTTCATTCTTCATTGATCATTGATCCTTGTGCATTCTTCATCGTTCATTCTTCATTGATCATTGATCCTTGTTCATTCTTCATCGTTTATTCTTCAGGGATTGTTCATGCTTGTTAGTTCTTCATAGTTCATTGTTCATTGATCATTGATCCTTGTTCATTCTTCATCGTTCATTAATCATTGATCATTGATCCATGTTCATTCTTCATCGTTCATTCTTCATTGATCATTGATCCTTGTTCATTCTTCATCGTTCATTCATCATTGATCATTGATCCTTGTTCATTCTTCATCGTTCATTCATCATTGATCATTGATCCTTGTTCATTCTTCATCGTTCATTCTTCATTGATCATTGATCCTTGTTCATTCTTCATCGTTCATTCTTCATTGATCATTGATGCTTGTTCATTCTTCATAGTTCATTGTTCATTGATCATTGATCCTTGTTCATTCTTCATCGTTCATTCATCATTGATCATTGATGCTTGTTCATTCTTTATAGTTCATTGTTCATTGATCATTGATCCTTGTTCATTCTTCATCGTTCATTCATCATTGATCATTGATCATTATTCATTCTTCATCGTTCATTCTTCATTTGTCATTGATCCTTGTTCATTCTTCATCGTTCATTCTTCATTGATCATTGATCCTTGTTCATTCTTCATCTTTCGTTCTTCATTGATCATTGATCCTTGTTCATTCTTCATCGTTCATTCTTCATTGATCATTGATCCTTGTTCATTCTTCATCGTTCATTCATCATTGATCATTGATACTTGTTTATTCTTCATTGATCATTGATCCTTGTTCATTCTTCATCGTTCGTTCTTCCTTGATCATTGATCCTTGTTCATTCTTCATCGTTCATTCTTCACTGATCATTGATCCTTATTCATTCTTCATCGTTCATTCATCATTGATCATTGATCCTTATTCATTCTTCATCATTCATTCTTCATTGATCATTGATCCTTGTTCATTCTGCATCGTTCGTTCTTCATTGATCATTGATCCTTGTTCATTCTTCATCGTTCATTCTTCATTGATCATTGATCCTTGTTCATTCTTCATCGTTCATTCTTCATTGATCATTGATCCTTGTTCATTCTTCATCATTCATTCTTCATTGATCATTGATCCTTGTTCATTCTTCATCGTTCATTCTTCATTAATCATCGATCCTTGTTCATTCTTCATCGTTCATTCATCATTGATCATTGATCCTTTTTCATTCTTCATCGTTCATTCTTCATTGATCAATGATCCTTGTTCATTCTTCATCATTCATTCTTCATTGATCATTGATCCTTGTTCATTCTTCGTCATTCATTCTTCATTGATCATTAATGCTTGTTCATTCTTCATAGTTCATTGTTCATTGATCGTTGATCCTTGTTCATTCTTCATCGTTTATTCATCATTGATCATTGATCCTTGTTCATTCTTCATCGTTCATTCATCATTGATCATTGATACTTGTTCATTCTTCATTGATCATTGATCCTTGTTCATTCTTCATCGTTCGTTCTTCCTTGATCATTGATCCTTGTTCATTCTTCATCGTTCATTCTTCACTGATCATTGATCCTTGTTCATTCTTCATCGTTCATTCATCATTGATCATTGATACTTGTTCATTCTTCGTTGATCATTGATCCTTGTTCATTCTTCATCGTTCATTCTTCATTGATCATTGATCCTTGTTCATTCTTCATCGTTCATTCTTCATTGGTCATTGATCCTTGTTCATTCTTCATCGTTCATTCATCATTGATCATTGATCCTTGTTCATTCTTCATCGTTCATTCTTCATTGATCATCGATCCTTGTTCATTCTTCATCGTTCATTCATCATTGATCATTGATCCTTATTCATTCTTCATCGTTCATTCTTCATTGATCATTGATCCTTGTTCATTCTTCATCATTCATTCTTCATTGATCATTGATCCTTATTCATTCTTCATCGATCATTCTTCATTGATCATTAATGCTTGTTCATTCTTCATAGTTCATTGTTCATTGATCGTTGATCCTTGTTCATTCTTCATCGTTCATTCATCATTGATCATTGATCCTTGTTCATTCTTCATCGTTCATTCATCATTGATCATTGATGCTTGTTCATTCTTTATAGTTCATTGTTCATTGATCATTGATCCTTGTTCATTCTTCATCGTTCATTCATCATTGATCATTGATCATTATTCATTCTTCATCGTTCATTCTTCATTTGTCATTGATCCTTGTTCATTCTTCATCGTTCGTTCTTCATTGATCATTGATCCTTGTTCATTCTTCATCGTTCATGCTTCATTGATCTTTGATGCTTATTCATTCTTCGTAGTTCATTGTTCTTTGATCATAGATCCTTGTTCATTCTTCATCGTTCATTCATCATTGATCATTGATACTTGTTCATTCTTCATTGATCATTGATCATTGATCCTTGTTCATTCTTCATCGTTCGTTCTTCCTTGATCATTGATCCTTGTTCATTCTTCATCGTTCATTCTTCACTGATCATTGATTCTTGTTCATTCTTCATCGTTCATTCATTATTGATCATTGATCCTTATTCATTCTTCATCGTTCATTCTTCATTGATCATTGATCCTTGTTCATTCTTCATCATTCGTTCTTCATTGATCATTGATCCTTATTCATTTTTCATCGTTCATTCTTCATTGATCATTGATCCTTGTTCATTCTTCATCGTTCGTTCTTCATTGATCATTGATCCTTGTTCATTCTTCATCGTTCATACTTCTTTGATCATTGATGCTTATTCATTCTTCGTAGTTCATTGTTCATTGATCATTGATCCTTGTTAATTCTTCATCGTTCATTCATCATTGATCATTGATACTTGTTCATTCTTCATTGATCATTGATCCTTGTTCATTCTTCATCGTTCGTTCTTCCTTGATCATTGATCCTTGTTCATTCTTCATCGTTCATTCATCATTGATCATTGATCCTTATTCATCCTTCATCGTTCATTCATCATTGATCATTGATACTTGTTCATTCTTCATTGATCATTGATCCTTGGTCATTCTTCATCGTTCGTTCTTCCTTGATCATTGATCCTTGTTCATTCTTCATCGTTCATTCTTCACTGATCTTTGATCTTTGTTCATTCTTCATCGTTCATTCATCATTGATCATTGATCCTTATTCATTCTTCATCGTTCATTCTTCATTGATAATTCTTCATTGATCATTGATGCTTATTCATTCTTCGTAGTTCATTGTTCATTGATCATTGATCCTTGTTCATTCTTCATCGTTCATTCATCATTGATCATTGATACTTGTTTATTCTTCATTGATCATTGATCCTTGTTCCTTCTTCATCGTTTATTCATCATTGATCATTGATGCTTGTTCATTTATTCATAGTTCATTGTTCATAGATCATTGATCCTTTTTCATTCTTCATCGTTCATTCTTCATTGATCCTTGTTCATTCTTCATCGTTCATTCTTCACTGATCATTGATCCTTGTTCATTCTTCATCGTTCAATGTTCATTATTCATTGATCCTTGTTCATTCTTCATCGTTCATTGATCATTGATCCTTGTTCATTCTTCATCGTTCATTGTTCATTGATCATTGATCCTTGTTCATTCTTAATCGTTCATTCATCATTGATCATTGATGCTTATTCATTCTTCATCGTTCATTCTTCAGTGATCATTGATCCTTGTTCATCCTTCATCGTTCATTCTTCATTGATCATTGATCCTTGTGCATTCTTCATCGTTCATTCTTCATTGATCATTGATCCTTGTTCATTCTTCATCGTTTATTCTTCATGGATTGTTCATGCTTGTTAGTTCTTCATAGTTCATTGTTCATTGATCATTGATCCTTGTTCATTCTTCATCGTTCATTAATCATTGATCATTGATCCATGTTCATTCTTCATCGTTTATTCTTCATTGATCATTGATCCTTGTTCATTCTTCATTGTTCATTCATCATTGATCATTGATCCTTGTGATGCGAATTCAAGGTGTGTTGGATCCTTGGAATTGCAAAGATGACGATTTCTTATTTGATTGATTCAATAACGCACTCAGAAATGAAGGATAACTACGGCAAACTCCCTCAATGATCAGAAACAGAATCAAGAACCAACTTCTTGATTTTCTGATGTTGTTGATCTGCTTGGTTTCTTAGACTACAAATGAAAGCCAACCAAAGTCTTCCAGACTTGATTGAAAGATCCTTAAAGATGTTGAATTGCTCCGCAACTCTAGGCCTTAAGGAAACTCAAAGTCACTCCGTAACTTTGAAAAAGTTTGTGAACAAACTTCAGAGAAAAACAGAAAACACTTTCTGAAATACCTCTTGTATTAAACTCAATGTAATATCATGTAATGTGTTTTTTACAACTGAGAGACCTCCTATATATAGAGGCTCTAACTACTATAACGGCTAGTAAAAAGTACACGTCATAAAGAAAATAGAACACGTGCTAAAATACTTAAAACAGAAAATCAGAACAACAGAAGACTCAGCTTCAGAACTGGCGACCAGCCCACCTTCAGCCTGGGTTCCAGGGCTCCTGGAGAATTACCAGCATGGTCCTAGGCCCTTGTTGGCTTGGACCATGTACAGAGATTCCGTTCCAGGTCTTGTCATGGTCTAACAGCCTTTCGTCTGAGTTCAGGAAGTGCAGCAAGGTCGGCTGTTTGGCAGACAGTCCACTGTTGCTGATTTTGCTGTCTGTCTGCCTAGTTCTGTCTATCTTGCTTTCTTTTGATTCTCTCTGGCTTTCTTCATCATCCATTGATGATCTTGGGTCTGCAATGCATCCTTGGGAGGTGTAGATGGTGGACTTCAGCCCTTCATGAACATTTGGTGCAAGTGTTTTGTCAATAACACTGATTTGCTCTTGTGTGGTGTTTGGAAGGCTTTTGTCCCTTGAAACATTTGTTTCAATTCCTCCCTCTTGGAAAAGAATTGACCCCAATTCTTCAGCTGGTTCGTACAGGGTAAGATCTCCAATATTGAAGGTAGGAGAGATGTTGTAGTCCTCTGGTAGTTGTATCTTGAAAGCATTAGGTCCATATTGCTGCAGAACTTTGAATGGTCCTCTGGCTCTTGGCATGAGCTTACTCTTTCTTAAGTGAGGAAATCTCTCTTTTCTTAGATGTACCCATACAAGATCTCCCTCCTTTATAGGTTGCCTTGTCCTCTGATGTTTATCAGCTTGTTCTTTGTACTTTCTGTTGGTTTCTGTGATGGTCTCCTGTATTTGCTTATGTAGTGTCTCCATGGTTGTGATCTGTGCTGCTGCATCTCCATTTATTGTTTTCAAACAAGGCAAATTAATCATAGACATAGGTAATAAAGGGTTAATACCATACACACACTCAAAGGGTGAATGTTTAGTAGCATGACTAGGACTATGATTATATGCAAACTCAGCATGGCAAAGCTTTAAATCCCAGTCCTTGAGGTGCTTACTGACTAAGGCCCTAAGAAGGGTGCCCAAAGTCCTGTTAGTGACCTCTGTTTGCCCATCAGTTTGTGGGTGATATGCAGTGCTAAAAAGCAACTTTGTCCCTAAGGCTTTCCATAATGTTTTCCAAAAATAACTAAGGAACTTGCCATCCCTATCTGAGACAATGGTCTTAGGAACTCCATGCAGCCTTACTACTTCAGAAAAATAGAGATATGCTATGTGTTGTGCATCATTTACTTTAGAACATGCTATAAAATGAGCCATTTTTGAGAACCTATCCACAACTACCATGATAGAGTCTTTATTCCTCCTAGTTCTAGGTAAGGCCATCATAAAATCCATGCTCACATGTTCCCATGGTTTGTGAGCAACAGGTAGGGGTAAATACTCCCCTTTGTGGAAGGTTATCTTAGCTTTAAGGCATGTTTCACACCTCAAAATATGCTTTCCTACTGTCCCAAGCATCCTAGGCCAGTAGAAGTGTTTAGCTAGCATGTCAAGGGTCTTTTGGATGCCAAAATGCCCTCCTAAACAACCCTCATGCACTTCTTTCACAAGCAGCAACCTCAAAGGTGACTGTGGTATGCACAGCTTGTTGCCTTTGAACAAATATCCCTGTTTTATAGTAAATAAACCCTGTGGTGCATCTGTGCATTGCTTATATATGTGTGAGAAATCAGTACACTGCTCATATTGGTCTTTAATCATCTCAAAACCCAAGATACTAGATCCTAAGATGCTGATCAGATTATACTTTCTGCTCAGAGCATCAGCTATAACATTTGTTTTTCCTGTTTTGTATCTAGCTGCAAAGTCAAAGGTCTGCAAAAATTCCACCCATCTAGCATGCTTTCCACTTAGTTTATGCTGTCCATTAATGTGTTTCAAAGATTCATGGTCAGTGTAAAGGACAAAGGGTTGAATTCTTAAGTAGTGTGACCAATGCTCTAAAGCTCTCACAATAGCATAGAATTCTTTGTCATAGGTTGAGTAGTTTAGCCTACTGTGGTTTAGTTTTTCACTAAAAAAGGCTACTGGTCTACCCTCTTGCACAAGCACAGCCCCAATACCAGTGCCACATGCATCACACTCCACCTCAAAAGGTTTTGTGAAATCAGGCAGCTTGAGCACAGGAGCTTTGCACATGAGCTCTTTGATGTTTTCAAAAGCTTGCTGTGCTTCTGCAGTCCATATAAATTTGCCCTGCTTTGTACATTCAGTGATAGGAGACATAATAGCACTAAAATTCTTGATGAACCTCCTGTAGAAGGAGGCTAAGCCATGGAAAGATCTGATTTGGGTCACTGTGGTAGGTACTGGCCAGTCCTGTATGGCCTTTACCTTGCTTGGGTCTACTTTTACCCCTGTTCTTCCCACTATATATCCTAAAAAATTAACCTCAGGTAGGAGGAAGCTACATTTCTCTAATTTACCATAAAGCCTTTGCTTCCTCAACACATCAAACAGTTGTTTTAAGTGATCTAAGTGTTGTTCTAATTCCTTGCTGTATATGAGGATGTCATCTAGGTATACCACTATGAACCTGCCTAAGAAGGGTCTTAACACTTCATTCATCAATCTCATGAAAGTGCTAGGGGCTCCTGTCAAGCCAAAGGGCATCACAAGCCATTCATACAGCCCATACTTGGTCTTGAAGGCTGTTTTCCACTCATCACCTTCCTTCATTCTGATTTGGTGATAACCACTTCTTAAGTCTATCTTGCTAAACCAGTTGGATCCAGATAACTCATCTAAAATATCATCAATCCTTGGTATGGGGAACCTATACTTGATAGTAATGTTGTTAACACTCCTACTATCAATACACATCCTCCAAGTACCATCCTTCTTTGGCACAAGCAAAGTAGGTACTGCACAAGGACTTAGACTTTCCCTCACATAACCCCTCTGCATCAGCTTTTCTACCTGTCTTTGCAACTCCTTAGTTTCCATGGGGTTAGTTCTATATGCAGGTTTATTAGGAAGAGCAGCTCCTGGTATTAAGTCAATTTGGTGCTCAATCCCCCTAAAGGGTGGCAGTCCTGCTGGCAGATCAGAAGGAAAAACATCTGCATATTGCTCTATGATCTGTTTTAATTCAGATGGTAAAGGTGTGGTCTCACTGACTTCCTTGGTAAACAACAGGTATAACTCTTCCCTTCCCCTGATTTCCTTGTCACACTCTCTCCTAGTGATCAAATGTATAGGTGCCTTAGGTGTCTTAGTTGCCTTAGGTGGTATGGTTTGGTGTGGAGGTAAAGGTATTAGCTCCTTCTTCTTGCCATTGTGTCTAAGAGTGTAAGTGTTAGTATAGCCATTATGTGTGGTTCTTCTATCATACTGCCATGGCCTGCCTAAGAGCAAGTGGCATGCATCCATCTCCAACACATCACACAAAACATCATCAGTGTAGGTGCCTAAGGTGAAGCTAATCAAGCACTGTTTGTTCACTAACCCACTGGCCTTATCATCTAACCACTTCATTTTGTAGGGGTGAGGGTGAGGTTTAGTCTCTAAACCTAGGTCATCTATTAGTTGCCTGCTCACACAGTTTGATTCACTCCCACCATCAATGATTAGGTCACACACCTTCCCTTGCACTCTGCATTTGGTTTGGAAAATGTTTTCCCTCTGGTCAGACTTCTTAACTCTAGGTGTAGTATGAAAGCTTCTCCTAATGATCAAGTGGTGTGGCTCTCTCTCAGGTAACACCTGTTCCAGTTCCTCCTCCTCTTTATCCTCACTGTCTCCTTCAAACCTGTGTCTAGTCCCATCCTTTTTCTCTATGTAGGTACCATCCTCATCTTCACCATAGTTTGGAAGACAGATCTCTTCCTCCTGTCCATTCTTAGCAACTAGGATTTTCTTTGGCCTTGTGTCCTGCTTGATTTCTTCCCACTCTCTCATGGTAAAAGCTCTTGCATTAGGACAATCTCTTTTATAATGACCCCTCCCATTACATTTGAAACAAACTATCTCTTTGGCTGGTATATCATTCCTCACAGCTTCCTTAGGTGTTGGCTTTAGACCCCTGTTGGGTGTGTCCCTCTTAGGTAGCATACTGTTGTTTGTTTTCCCAGGTGTAAAGTCCCTTGTATTCCTATTATAGGTAGGATTTCCCATTCTCCTCTTTCTGTTCAGGTTTCTCTCAATCTCCAAGGCTGTGTTGATTGCTAGATGCAATGTGAGATCTGGTGTGTAGATCAATCCATCCCTAATCTCTTCTTTTAGCCCTGATATGAATTTCCCTACCCTTAGTTCCTCATCATCCTGGTTATCACACTTAACTGCAAGTCTTTCCCATTCTTGCACATACTCCTGCACACTCTTGGTCCCCTGTGTCAAAGTGTTGAATTGGACAAAAAGCTGTTGTCTATAGGTAGGAGGTACATATTTCCTTCTCATGTGCTTCTTAAGCTTGGTCGAGGTGTCTATCCTAGATCTTCCTTCCCTTTCTCTCTGTCTTTGTATTCCTCCTAACCATGTGGCTGCAACTTTAGTCATCTTCACCTTAGCTATCCTATACTGTCTGTCTTGTGGAGTCTCTTGAAATTCAAAATATTGATCCATCCTCTCTTCCCACTCTAGATAGCTATTAGGGTCATGGGAGTATCCATCAAAGTCAGGTATATCTACCCTAATGGCTCTATCCTCTGTGAGTCTAGGGGTTTGTGGCCTATGCTGATTGTTAGGAGGCAGCCAGTCTACTCTTGCTAACCTCTGCACAATCTCTTGGACAGTTGCTTCTAGGTTCTCAAATCTATCATTCCACGCCATGATAATTTTTTCAGAGGTGATATGATCAAAAACACACAAGAAATCACACAAAAACTTCAGATGACAAGTGAAACAAAAACAAAAACAGAAGCAGAGTGTTGTGAACACAGACTGTGAAAGATATCTGCACCAAATTTTTGTGTAATGATATATCCGGTCAAAATATATGAGAAATTAATCTTAGTTGAGTGTGTAAACTTTTTAGATGTTAGACAGTAACAAATTCTCAGAGTTTTAATCAAAAACTCAGATATCATGCACAAACATCAAACAAGAAACAGAATACAGTACACTGGTGGATGTTCTGTATTGTAATGTGCAAATTTCGAATTAAATTCAGAGAAATTATGAAAATTAAAAGAAAGAATCACTCCCTGAATTATTTAGGACAATTTGAGTGGAATTGCACGTTTGATTCTCTTGTAAAAGTCAAATTCCCCCCTCTGGTACTGATCAGAACAGGTTGTAGGCAATTCTTGATTTTCCGGTCTCTGAGTGCCCCTTGTCCCTTTCGTGAACACGGCTCTGATACCAATTTGATGCGAATTCAAGGTGTGTTGGATCCTTGGAATTGCAAAGATGACGATTTCTTATTTGATTGATTCAATAACGCACTCAGAAATGAAGGATAACTACGGCAAACTCCCTCAATGATCAGAAACAGAATCAAGAACCAACTTCTTGATTTTCTGATGTTGTTGATCTGCTTGGTTTCTTAGACTACAAATGAAAGCCAACCAAAGTCTTCCAGACTTGATTGAAAGATCCTTAAAGATGTTGAATTGCTCCGCAACTCTAGGCCTTAAGGAAACTAAAAGTCACTCCGTAACTTTGAAAAAGTTTGTGAACAAACTTCAGAGAAAAACAGAAAACACTTTCTGAAATACCTCTTGTATTAAACTCAATGTAATATCATGTAATGTGTTTTTTACAACTGAGAGACCTCCTATATATAGAGGCTCTAACTACTATAACGGCTAGTAAAAAGTACACGTCATAAAGAAAATAGAACACGTGCTAAAATACTTAAAACAGAAAATCAGAACAACAGAAGACTCAGCTTCAAAACTGGCGACCAGCCCACCTTCAGCCTGGGTTCCAGGGCTCCTGGAGAATTACCAGCATGGTCCTAGGCCCTTGTTGGCTTGGACCATGTACAGAGATTCCGTTCCAGGTCTTGTCATGGTCTAACAGCCTTTCGTCTGAGTTCAGGAAGTGCAGCAAGGTCGGCTGTTTGGCAGACAGTCCACTGTTGCTGATTTTGCTGTCTGTCTGCCTAGTTCTGTCTATCTTGCTTTCTTTTGATTCTCTCTGGCTTTCTTCATCATCCATTGATGATCTTGGGTCTGCAATGCATCCTTGGGAGGTGTAGATGGTGGACTTCAGCCCTTCATGAACATTTGGTGCAAGTGTTTTGTCAATAACACTGATTTGCTCTTGTGTGGTGTTTGGAAGGCTTTTGTCCCTTGAAACATTTGTTTAACCTTGTTCATTCTTCATCGTTCATTCATCATTGATCATTGATCCTTGTTCATTCTTCATCGTTCATTCTTCATTGATCATTGATCCTTGTTCATTCTTCATCGTTCATTCTTCATTGATCATTGATGCTTGTTCATTCTTCATAGTTCATTGTTCATTGATCATTGATCCTTGTTCATTCTTCATCGTTCATTCATCATTGATCATTGATGCTTGTTTATTCTTTATAGTTCATTGTTCATTGATCATTGATCCTTGTTCATTCTTCATCGTTCATTCATCATTGATCATTGATCATTATTCATTCTTCATCGTTCATTCTTCATTTCTCATTGATCCTTGTTCATTCTTCATCGTTCATTCTTCATTGATCATTGATCCTTGTTCATTCTTCATCTTTCGTTCTTCATTGATCATTGATCCTTGTTCATTCTTCATCGTTCATTCTTCATTGATCATTGATCCTTGTTCATTCTTCATCGTTCATTCATCATTGATCATTGATACTTGTTCATTCTTCATTGATCATTGATCCTTGTTCATTCTTCATCGTTTGTTCTTCCTTGATCATTGATCCTTGTTCATTCTTCATCGTTCATTCTTCACTGATCATTGATCCTTGTTCATTCTTCATCGTTCATTCATCATTGATCATTGATCCTTATTCATTCTTCATCGTTCATTCTTCATTGATCATATATCCTTGTTCATTCTTCATCGTTCGTTCTTCATTGATCATTGATCCTTGTTCATTCTTCATCGTTCATTCTTCATTGATCATTGATCCTTGTTCATTCTTCATCGTTCATTCTTCATTGATCATTGATCCTTGTTCATTCTTCATCATTCATTCATCATTGATCATTGATCCTTGTTCATTCTTCATCGTTCATTCTTCATTGATCATCGATCCTTGTTCATTCTTCATCGTTCACATTCATCATTGATCATTGATCCTTTTTCATTCTTCATCGTTCATTCTTCATTGATCATTGATCCTTGTTCATTCTTCATCATTCATTCTTCATTGATCATTGATCCTTGTTCATTCTTCGTCATTCATTCTTCATTGATCATTAATGCTTGTTCATTCTTCATAGTTCATTGTTCATTGATCGTTGATCCTTGTTCATTCTTCATCGTTTATTCATCATTGATCATTGATCCTTGTTCATTCTTCATCGTTCATTCATCATTGATCATTGATACTTGTTCATTCTTCATTGATCATTGATCCTTGTTCATTCTTCATCGTTCGTTCTTCCTTGATCATTGATCCTTGTTCATTCTTCATCGTTCATTCTTCACTGATCATTGATCCTTGTTCATTCTTCATCGTTCATTCATCATTGATCATTGATCCTTATTCATTCTTCATCGTTCATTCTTCATTGATCATTGATCCTTGTTCATTCTTCATCGTTCGTTCTTCATTGATCATTGATCCTTGTTCATTCTTCATCGTTCATTCTTCATTGATCATTGATCCTTGTTCATTCTTCATCGTTCATTCTTCATTGATCATTGATCCTTGTTCATTCTTCATCGTTCATTCATCATTGATCATTGATCCTTGTTCATTCTTCATCGTTCATTCTTCATTGATCATCGATCCTTGTTCATTCTTCATCGTTCATTCATCATTGATCATTGATCCTTATTCATTCTTCATCGTTCATTCTTCATTCATCATTGATCCTTGTTCATTCTTCATCATTCGTTCTTCATTGATCATTGATCCTTGTTCATTCTTCATCGATCATTCTTCATTGATCATTAATGCTTGTTCATTCTTCATAGTTCATTGTTCATTGATCGTTGATCCTTGTTCATTCTTCATCGTTCATTGATCATTGATCATTGATCCTTGTTCATTCTTCATCGTTCATTCTTCATTGATCATTGATCCTTGTTCATTCTTCATCGTTCATTCATCATTGATCATTGATGCTTGTTCATTCTTTATAGTTCATTGTTCATTGATCATTGATCCTTGTTCATTCTTCATCGTTCATTCATCATTGATCATTGATCATTATTCATTCTTCATCGTTCATTCTTCATTTGTCATTGATCCTTGTTCATTCTTCATCGTTCGTTCTTCATTGATCATTGATCCTTGTTCATTCTTCATCGTTCATTCTTCATTGATCTTTGATGCTTATTCATTCTTCGTAGTTCATTGTTCTTTGATCATTGATCCTTGTTCATTCTTCATCGTTCATTCATCATTGATCATTGATACTTGTTCATTCTTCATTGATCATTGATCATTGATCCTTGTTCATTCTTCATCTGATGCAAAACTAAGACTGAATGTAGTCTTTGTTATGCAAAGATCAATGTGGAATCAAATTATGGCCCAAATACTCACGTATAATCTCAAACTAATCAATGTAAACAAGCCCAGAACACTTAGAACAACCAAGAAGATGCTTCTTGATTTTCAGACGTGTGGGTTACTGGACGTTGTTCTAACCCTTACACTATCCTAAGGAGTATGCAAGGCAAGGACTATTGTTCCTTGTATAGAATGCTTCCCTGAGATTATAGGTTTGCCTGAAAACCTATGAATTCCCCGGCCAAAGAATAACTATTCCTTGAAACAAGTTTGCAAACAAACTCGAAACAAACAAACACTTGTCTGAACAATGAAACTCTGATTTTATTCTCAATATCAAAACGCGACCCCAAATACATGAGAGTCCTAGTTATTTATAGAGTTTTTACATCTCAAAATAGCCGTTACCAGGGCTGCCTAAGACTCGTGGCAAATAACTAACAAAACAGAATGTTAAAACAAGGCCAACACTTAGCCAAAAAAACAGATGTTCTTTTCTTCTGACCAGGTCTCCTTTAGCCAATCCTAGGGTCTTCCTGGTGGTTAGTTAGCAGCACCCTAGGGCCTC
Organism: Amaranthus tricolor; assembly: GCF_026212465.1. Lineage (NCBI taxonomy): Eukaryota > Viridiplantae > Streptophyta > Magnoliopsida > Caryophyllales > Amaranthaceae > Amaranthus > Amaranthus tricolor. Next base: position 27,051,431 of record NC_080056.1, on the reverse strand, counting down.
TATGGCTTGGTCCATGTAGGGAGATACCATTGGTGTCTTCATCTTGGTCCAGGTACTCCTGGTCTGGGCTCAGTAACGTCAGTAAGGTCAGCTGGTCGTCAGAATCAACTGTTACTCTGTTCTTGCATTCTGTTGGTTCTCCTGTTCCCAAAGTGTTATCTTCTGTTGTGCCTTGATCTTTCTCCATCCCAATTCGTATTATTAAGCCCATATTCGATGTGTGGGAAGTATCATTGCTGGACCCTTGGTCTTTCTGAGTGTTTGGCGTAGAAGAAAAGTTGGGAACACTGTCCTGTTCCTGATCAGTACTGCCATGGTCACTGTTCCCTGATGCATTTGCATCAACTCCTCCCCCTTGGGAAAGAATTGTCCTCAATTCTTGGACTGGCTGGTGCAGTGTCAGATCTCCTATGTTGAAGATAGGGGAGATGTTGAAGTCTGCAGGTAGTTGAATCTCAAAGGCATTGTCTCCAATTTTCTTTAACACTTGGTAGGGACCAATGGCTCTAGGTTGTAGTTTGTTTCTTCTGAGATGTGGAAAGCGTTTCTTTCTTAGGTACACCCATACTTTGTCACCTTCCTGGATTGGTGCTCTTGCTTTCAGGTGCTTGTCAGCTTGTTTCTTGTATTTCCTGTTGGTCTCTTCCTGGTTTGCATGGACTTGCTTGTGAATTTCTTCCATTTGCTTGATCAAGTCTGCAGCTTCCTCTGTTTTGCTGTCACATATAGGCAAATCAATCAGAGACACAGGAAGCAAAGGGTTATTACCATACACACATTCAAATGGAGTATGCTTGGTGGCACGACTTGGTGATCTATTAAAGGCAAATTTAGCATAGCATAACTTCAAGTCCCATTCCCTAACATTTGTGGTCACTAATGACCTTAACAGGGTACCCAAAGTCCTGTTGGTCACCTCTGTTTGACCATCAGTCTGAGGGTGATAGGCTGTGCTAAACAACAGTTTAGTACCCAACATCTTCCATAAGGTTTTCCAAAAATGACTCAAAAATTTGCTGTCTCTGTCAGAGACAATGGATTTGGGTATGCCATGCAATCTAACTATCTCAGCAAAATACAGTTTGGCTATGTGTTGTGCATCATCAGTCTTGGTGCAAGCTATGAAGTGTGACATCTTGGAAAACCTATCTACCACTACCATAATAGCATCCTTTCCTCTCCTGGTCTTGGGTAAGGCTACCATGAAGTCCATACTAATGTGTTCCCATACTAATGAAGTCCATACAGGCAAAGGTAGATACTCTCCCTTGTGAAAAGACACTTTTGCCTTAAGGCAAGTCTCGCACCTTAATATGTGTTTACCAACTGTTCCAAGCATCCTTGGCCAATAAAAGTGTTTAGCAAGCATGTCAAGGGTCTTTTGAATTCCAAAATGGCCAGCTATACTACCCTCATGCACCTCCTTCACCAACACTGTTCTCAAAGGTAGTTTAGGAATGCAAAGCGTGTTCCCCTTAAACAGATAGCCTTGATGAATACTAAATAACCCCTGTGGTGTGGTTTCACATGATTTATATATGTCAGCAAAGTCAGGGCAGGTTTGATATTGGTCCTTAATGAATTCAAAACCCAAAACCTTGGCACCTAATATACCCAGCATGCTGTACTTTCTGCTAAGGGCATCAGCAATGATATTGGTTTTGCCCACCTTATACTTAGCTGAAAAGTCAAAGGTTTGCATGAATTCCACCCACCTAGCATGCCTACTACTTAACTTGTGCTGACTGTTTATATACTTCAAGGATTCATGGTCAGTATGCAAGATGAAAGGTTGAATTCTTAAGTAGTGAGACCAATGGTCTAAAGCCCTTATGATTGCATAGAACTCTTTGTCATAGGTGGAGTAATTAAGCCTACTAGTGTTGAGCTTTTCACTGAAAAATGCCACTGGTCTACCTTCTTGAACAAGCACTGCCCCAATCCCCATGCCACTGGCATCACACTCTAACTCAAAGGGTTTAGTAAAGTCAGGTAACTTGAGAATGGGAGCACTACACATCATACTTTTAAGGGTCTCAAAGGCCTGCTGGGGCTTGGGTGTCCAGTTGAACTTCCCCTGTTTTGTGCACTCTGTTATCGGTGCCATAACAGAGCTGAAATCCCTGATAAACCTCCTGTAGAAGGAAGCCAGCCCATGAAAAGACCTAATTTGTGTGAGGGTTGTGGGTGTGGGCCACTCCTGTATGGCTTGGACTTTGATTGGGTCTACCTTGACTCCCTCCTTGCCCACAATATACCCTAAGAAGCTAACCTCAGGTAGTAAGAAATTACACTTTTCAAGCTTTGCATACAACCTCTGTTTTCTCAGAACCTCAAATAGTTGTTGGAGGTGGTCTAGGTGTGCTGCTATGTCCTTGCTGTAGATGAGTATGTCATCTAGGTAAACAACTATAAACTTCCCTAGGAAAGGTCTCAAAATCTCATTCATCAGGCGCATGAATGTGCTAGGGGCACCTGTCAAACCAATGGGCATAACAAGCCACTCATACAGCCCATACTTGGTCTTGAAGGCTGTTTTCCACTCATCCCCTGTTTTCATTCTGATTTGGTGGTATCCACTCCTGAGATCCACCTTGCTAAACCATTGAGAACCCCCTAATTCATCCAAAATGTCATCAATCCTATGTATGGGGAACCTATACTTGATGGTTATGTTGTTTACACTACGGCTATCAATACACATCCTCCATATGCCATCCTTTTTAGGCACAAGAAGAGTGGGTACTGCACAAGGACTCAAACTTTCCCTAACATAGCCCCTCTTCATCAAATCCTCTACCTGTCTCTGTAACTCTTGGGCCTCTTTGGGATTAGTCCTATAAGCAGGCTTATTAGGAAGACTAGCCCCAGGTAATAAATCAATCTGGTGTTCCACCCCCCTGAATGGTGGTAATCCAGGTGGTAGATCAGTGGGAAACACATCCTTATATTGTTCTAATAGCTCAGTCATCTCAGCAGGTATAGGTGTGGGATCTTGTACTTCTTTGGTGACTAACAAATACAGCTCTTCTGTTCCCTGCACTTCCCTTTCACACTCTCTTCTATTCATTAACTGCACATGTTCCTTAGAGGGCTTGGGTGGCACTGCTCTGTGTGGGGGCAGGGGTAAAAATTCTTTCCTCTTCCCATAGTGCCTAATAGTGTAAGTGTTGTCATACCCATTGTGCATGGCTTTCTTGTCATATTGCCAGGGCCTACCTAGCAAGAGGTGACATGCATCCATATCTAAGACATCACATAAAACTTCATCCTCATATGTTCCCAAAGTTAAGGTCACTGGGCACTGACGTTTTACTGAACCACTAGCCTTGGTGTCTAACCATTTCATTTTATAGGGATTAGGGTGAGCCTTAGTCCTTAGGTGTAACTCCTCCACTAGCTGCTTACTGACACAATTTGCCTCACTCCCACTATCAATAATCAAATCACATACCTTCCCCTGTATTTTACATTTTGTTTGGAAGATATTCTCTCTTTGGTCTGATTTTTTGCTCAAGGGTGTGTTGTGAAAGCTCCTTCTAATAATGAGGCTCAAGTGCTCTTCTTCAGGGGAAATTTTCTCCAGTTCTCCTTCTTCCTCAGAATCTCCTTCAAAAGGGTGCCAGTTCCCCTGCTCATCTCTTATAAATGTACCATCATCATCACTTAAGCTGGGAGGGTCTAACTCTTCCTCTTGCCCATTCTTTAACACCAAGAGTCTCTTAGGGTTAGTGTTTTGCCTAATGTCAGTCCACTCTCTCATGGTAAACGCCCTTGCATTGGGACAATCCCTCTTATAGTGTCCCCTCCCATTGCATTTAAAACAAATGATGTCCTGTGGCTTGGTGTGTGACTCTGTTCTGGGGTTAGTAGGTTTAGGTCCAGAGGGTGGTAACTCCTTCCTAGGCATGGTCACAGCACTAGTGTTCCTTGGGGTATAGGTCCTGTTGTTCCTCATTTGGAGGTTTGCTGCCCTGTGTTGCCTCTCAATTTCCATGGCTATAGAGGTAGCAAGTTGTAGTGTAAGGTCAGGTGTATTCATCAATCTCTCCCTAAATTCTTCCCTTAATCCAGCTATAAACTTTCCTACTTTGTTTTCCTCAGGTTCATGAAGGTCACAAAGATGATACAATCTCTCCCATTCATTTAGGTAGTCCTCTACTGACCTAGCTCCCTGTTTCATGGCATACAACTGTACCCCCAGTTGCTGCTTGTATGTGGATGGAACATATCTTCTCTTCATTTGCTTCCTAAGTTTATCCCAAGTGCTAATCCTATTCCTTTCTTCCCTAAGTCTTTGTTTTTGAATGCTTTCTAACCAAGCTGCAGCTGATTTGGTTAGTTTGATCTTGGCAATCTTAAACTGTTGGTTTGGGGGTGTTTCCTTAAACTCAAAGTATTCTTCCATTCTTCTTTCCCATTCCAGATACTTGGAGGGGTCATGTGAGATGCCATCAAATTCAGGAAGATCGATTTTAATGATCCTATCCTCATATGGTCGAAAATTAGGGTTTGGCATAGGTGGTCTGTTCTGATTATCGATTCCTAAATGCGCAAACAACCTATCCAATTTATCCTCAATTACTTCAAACCTAACATCCCGTTCCATGGTCTCTAAGTCACAACAGCTAGATAACCAGCACAGAATAATCCCAAAATTTTTCGAAGACAAACAAATAACAAAGAAAATCGCAATTTCGAAGAACAATTCGTGTTCAGACGAAGAATGAATAATGCAATGAATTGAACAATCTGTAATTGACAATTTAAAACGAAATCAAAGTAAAGGAAGACACTCCCTGAACGTTGTGGAATTGGAAATGCAAAAATCCCCAGTTCTATCGCTTTTTTAAATCGCCTTCAAATTCTTCCTTCAAAACAACCCAGAACAAATGGCAAGTTCTTCAAAACGTCCTTCTGATATACCCTCCTTTGTCCCTTTCGTGAATTGGCTCTGATACCAAGTTGATGCAAAACTAAGACTGAATGTAGTCTTTGTTATGCAAAGATCAATGTGGAATCAAATTATGGCCCAAATACTCACGTATAATCTCAAACTAATCAATGTAAACAAGCCCAGAACACTTAGAACAACCAAGAAGATGCTTCTTGATTTTCAGACGTGTGGGTTACTGGACGTTGTTCTAACCCTTACACTATCCTAAGGAGTATGCAAGGCAAGGACTATTGTTCCTTGTATAGAATGCTTCCCTGAGATTATAGGTTTGCCTGAAAACCTATGAATTCCCCGGCCAAAGAATAACTATTCCTTGAAACAAGTTTGCAAACAAACTCGAAACAAACAAACACTTGTCTGAACAATGAAACTCTGATTTTATTCTCAATATCAAAACGCGACCCCAAATACATGAGAGTCCTAGTTATTTATAGAGTTTTTACATCTCAAAATAGCCGTTACCAGGGCTGCCTAAGACACGTGGCAAATAACTAACAAAACAGAAAGTTAAAACAAGGCCAACACAGCCAAAAAAACAGATGTTCTTTTCTTCTGACCAGGTCTCCTTTAGCCAATCCTAGGGTCTTCCTGGTGGTTAGTTAGCAGCACCCTAGGGCCTCTATGGCTTGGTCCATGTAGGGAGATACCATTGGTGTCTTCATCTTGGTCCAGGTACTCCTGGTCTGGGCTCAGTAACGTCAGTAAGGTCAGCTGGTCGTCAGAATCAACTGTTACTCTGTTCTTGCATTCTGTTGGTTCTCCTGTTCCCAAAGTGTTATCTTCTGTTGTGCCTTGATCTTTCTCCATCCCAATTCGTATTCTTAAGCCCATATTCGATGTGTGGGAAGTATCATTGCTGGACCCTTGGTCTTTTTGAGTGTTTGGCGTAGAAGAAAAGTTGGGAACACTGTCCTGTTCCTGATCAGTACTGCCATGGTCACTGTTCCCTGATGCATTTGCATCATCATCGTTCGTTCTTCCTTGATCATTGATCCTTGTTCATTCTTCATCGTTCATTCTTCACTGATCATTGATTCTTGTTCATTCTTCATCGTTCCTTCATCATTGATCATTGATCCTCATTCATTCTTCATCGTTCATTCTTCATTGATCATTGATCCTTGTTCATTCTTGATCATTCTTTCTTCATTGATCATTGATCCTTGTTCATTCTTCATCGTTCATTCTTCATTGATCATTGATCCTTGTTCATTCTTCATCGTTCGTTCTTCATTGATCATTGATCCTTGTTCATTCTTCATCGTTCATTCTTCTTTGATCATTGATGCTTATTCATTCTTCGTAGTTCATTGTTCATTGATCATTGATCCTTGTTCATTCTTCATCGTTCATTCATCATTGATCATTGATACTTGTTCATTCTTCATTGATCATTGATCCTTGTTCATTCTTCATCGTTCGTTCTTCCTTGATCATTGATCCTTGTTCATTCTTCATCGTTCATTCTTCACTGATCATTGATCTTTGTTCATTCTTCATCGTTCATTCATCATTGATCTTTGATCCTTATTCATTCTTCATCGTTCATTCTTCATTGATCATTGATCCTTGTTCATTCTTCATCGTTCGTTCTTCATTCATCATTGATCCTTGTTCATTCTTCATCGTTCATTCTTCATTGATCATTGATCCTTGTTCATTCTTCATCGTTCATTCTTCATTGATCATTGATCCTTGTTCATTCTTCATCGTTCATTCATCATTGATCATTGATCCTTGTTCATTCTTCATCGTTCATTCTTCATTGATCATCGATCCTTGTTCATTCTTCATCGTTCATTCATCATTGATCATTGATCCTTATTCATTCTTCATCGTTCATTCTTCATTCATCATTGGTCCTTGTTCATTCTTCATCATTCATTCTTCATTGATCATTGATCCTTGTTCATTCTTCATCGTTCATTCTTCATTGATCAATAATGCTTGTTCATTCTTCATAGTTCATTGTTCATTGATCGTTGATCCTTGTTCAATCTTCATCGTTCATTCATCATTGATCATTGATCCTTGTTCATTCTTCATCGTTCATTCTTCATTGATCATTGATGCTTGTTCATTGTTCATAGTTCATTGTTCATTGATCATTGATCCTTGTTCATTCTTAATCGTTCATTCATCATTGATCATTGATGCTTGTTCATTCTTTATAGTTCATTGTTCATTGATCATTGATCCTTGTTCATTCTTCATCGTTCATTCATCATTGATCATTGATCATTATTCATTCTTCATCGTTCATTCTTCATTGATCATTGATCCTTGTTCATTCTTCATCGTTCGTTCTTCATTGATCATTGATCCTTGTTCATTCTTCATCGTTCATTCTTCATTGATCATTGATCCTTGTTCATTCTTCATCGTTCATTCTTCATTGATCATTGATCCTTGTTCATTCTTCATCGTTCATTCATCATTGATCATTGATCCTTGTTCATTCTTCATCGTTCATTCGTCATTGATCATCGATCCTTGTTCATTCTTCATCGTTCATTCATCATTGATCATTGATCCTTATTCATTCTTCATCGTTCATTCTTCATTCATCATTGGTCCTTGTTCATTCTTCATCATTCATTCTTCATTGATCATTGATCCTTGTTCATTCTTCATCGTTCATTCTTCATTGATCATTAATGTTTGTTCATTCTTCATAGTTCATTGTTCATTGATCGTTGATCCTTGTTCATTCTTCATCGTTCATTCATCATTGATCATTGATCCTTGTTCATTCTTCATCGTTCATTCTTCATTGATCATTGATCCTTGTTCATTCTTCATCGTTCATTCTTCATTCATCATTGGTCCTTGTTCATTCTTCATCATTCATTCTTCATTGATCATTGATCCTTGTTCATTCTTAATCGTTCATTCATCATTGATCATTGATGCTTGTTCATTCTTTATAGTTCATTGTTCATTGATCATTGATCGTTGTTCATTCTTCATCGTTCATTCATCATTGATCATTGATCATTATTCATTCTTCATCGTTCATTCTTCATTTGTCATTGATCCTTGTTCATTCTTCATCGTTCGTTCTTCATTGATCATTGATCCTTGTTCATTCTTCATCGTTCATTCTTCATTGATCATTGATGCTTATTCATTCTTCGTAGTTCATTGTTCATTGATCATTGATCCTTGTTCATTCTTCATCGTTCATTCATCATTGATCATTGATACTTGTTCATTCTTCATTGATCATTGGTGCTTGTTCCTTCTTCATCGTTTATTCATCATTGATCATTGATGCTTGTTCATTCTTCATAGTTCATTTTTCATAAATCATTGATCCTTTTTCATTCTTCATCGTTCATTCTTCATTGATCCTTGTTCATTCTTCATCGTTCATTCTTCACTGATCATAGATCCTTGTTCATTCTTCATCGTTCAATGTTCATTATTCAGTGATCCTTGTTCATTCTTCATCGTTCATTCATCATTGATCATTGATCCTTGTTCATTCTTCATCGTTCATTATTCATTGATCATTGATCCTTGTTCATTCTTAATCGTTCATTCATCATTGATCATTGATGCTTATTCATTCTTCATCGTTCATTCTTCATTGATCATTGATCCTTGTTCATCCTTCATCGTTCATTCTTCATTGATCATTGATCCTTGTACATTCTTCATCGTTCATTCTTCATTGATCATTGATCCTTGTTCATTCTTCATCGTTCATTAATCATTGATCATTGATCCATGTTCATTCTTCATCGTTCATTCTTCATTGATCATTGATCCTTGTTCATTCCTCATCGTTCATTCATCATTGATCATTGATCCTTGTTCATTCTTCATCGTTCATTCTTCATTGATCATTGATCCTTGTTCATTCTTCATCGTTCGTTCTTCCTTGATCATTGATCCTTGTTCATTCTTCATCGTTCATTCTTCACTGATCATTGATCCTTGTTCATTCTTCATCGTTCAATCATCATTGATCATTGATCCTTATTCATTCTTCATCGTTCATTCTTCATTGATCATTGATACTTGTTCATTCTTCATCGTTCATTCTTCATCGTTCATTCTTCATTGATCATTGATCCTTGTTCATTCTTCATCGTTCATTCATCATTGATCATTGATCCTTGTTCATTCTTCATCTTTCATTCTTCATTGATCATCGATCCTTGTTCATTCTTCATCGTTGATTCATCATTGATCATTGATCCTTATTCATTCTTCATCGTTCATTCTTCATTGATCATTGATCCTTGTTCATTCTTCATCATTCATTCTTAATTGATCATTGATCCTTGTTCATTCTTAATCGTTCATTCATCATTGATCATTGATGCTTGTTCATTCTTTATAGTTCATTGTTCATTGATCATTGATCCTTGTTCATTCTTCGTTCATTCATCATTGATCATTGATCCTTTTTCATTCTTCATCGTTCATTCATCATTGATCATTGATGCTTATTCATTCTTCATCTTTCATTCTTCATTGATCATCGACCCTTGTTCATTCTTCATCGTTCATTCATCATTGATCATTGAGCCTTATTCATTCTTCATCGTTCATTCTTCATTGATCATTGATCCTTGTTCATTCTTCATCATTCATTCTTCATTGATCATTGATCCTTGTTCATTCTTAATCGTTCATTCATCATTGATCATTGATGCTTGTTCATTCTTTATAGTTCATTGTTCATTGATCATTGATCCTTGTTCATTCTTCATCGTTCATTGTTCATTGATCATTGATCCTTGTTCATTCTTAATCGTTCATTCATCATTGATCATTGATGCTTATTCATTCTTCATCGTTCATTCTTCATTGATCATTGATCCTTGTTCATCCTTCATCGTTCATTCTTCATTGATCATTGATCCTTGTGCATTCTTCATCGTTCATTCTTCATTGATCATTGATCCTTGTTCATTCTTCATCGTTCATTCTTCATGGATTGTTCATGCTTGTTAGTTCTTCATAGTTCATTGTTCATTGATCATTGATCCTTGTTCATTCTTCATCGTTCATTGATCATTGATCATTGATCCATGTTCATTCTTCATCGTTCATTCTTCATTGATCATTGATCCTTGTTCATTCTTCATCGTCCATTCATCATTGATCATTGATCCTTGTTCATTCTTCATCATTCATTCTTCATTGATCATTGATCCTTGTTCATTCTTCATCGTTCATTCATCATTGATCATTGATCCTTATTCATTCTTCATCGTTCATTCTTCATTGATCACTGATCCTTGTTCATTTTTCATCGTTCGTTCTTCATTGATCATTGATCCTTGTTCATTCTTCATCGTTCATTCTTCATTGATCATTGATCCTTGTTCATTCTTCATCGTTCATTCATCATTGATCATTGATCCTTATTCATTCTTCATCGTTCATTCTTCATTCATCATTGATCCTTGTTCATTCTTCATCATTCATTATTCATTGATCATTGATCCTTGTTCATTCTTCATCGTTCATTCTTCATTGATCATTAATGCTTGTTCATTCTTCATAGTTCATTGTTCATTGATCGTTGATCCTGGTTCATTCTTCATCGTTCATTGATCATTGATCATTGATCCTTGTTCATTCTTCATCGTTCATTCTTCATTGATCATTGATCCTTGTTCATTCTTCATCGTTCATTCTTCATTGATCATTGATGCTTGTTCATTCTTCATAGTTCATTGTTCATTGATCAATGATCCGTGTTCATTCTTAATCGTTCATTCATCATTGATCATTGTTGCTTGTTCATTCTTTATAGTTCATTGTTCACTGATCATTGATCCTTGTTCATTCTTCATCGTTCATTCATCATTGATCATTGATCATTATTCATTCTTCATCGTTCATTCTTCATTTGTCATTGATCCTTGTTCATTCTTCATCGTTCGTTCTTCATTGATCATTGATCCTTGTTCATTCTTCATCGTTCATTCTTCATTGATCATTGATGCTTATTCATTCTTCGTAGTTCATTGTTCATTGATCATTGATCCTTGTTCATTCTTCATCGTTCATTCATCATTGATCATTGATACTTGTTCATTCTTCATTGATCATTGATCCTTGTTCCTTCTTCATCGTTTATTCATCATTGATCATTGATGCTTGTTCATTCTTCATAGTTCATTGTTCATAGATCATTGATCCTTTTTCATTCTTCATCGTTCATTCTTCATTGATCCTTGTTCATTCTTCATCGTTCATTCTTCACTGATCATTGATCCTTGTTCATTCTTCATCGTTCAATGTTCATTATTCATTGTTCCTTGTTCATTCTTCATCGTTCATTCATCATTGATCATTAATCCTTGTTCATTCTTCATCGTTCATTGTTCATTGATCATTGATCCTTGTTCATTCTTTATCGTTCATTCATCATTGATCATTGATGCTTATTCATTCTTCATCGTTCATTCTTCATTGATCATTGATCCTTGTTCATCCTTCATCGTTCATTCTTCATTGATCATTGATCCTTGTGCATTCTTCATCGTTCATTCTTCATTGATCATTGATCCTTGTTCATTCTTCATCGTTCATTCTTCATGGATTGTTCATGCTTGTTAGTTCTTCATAGTTCATTGTTCATTGATCATTGATCCTTGTTCATTCTTCATCGTTCATTAATCATTGATCATTGATCCTTGTTCATTCTTCATCGTTCATTCTTCACTGATCATTGATCCTTGTTCATTCTTCATCGTTCAATGTTCATTATTCATTGATCCTTGTTCATTCTTCATCGTTCATTCATCATTGATCATTGATCCTTGTTCATTCTTCATCGTTCATTCTTCACTGATCATTGATCCTTGTTCATTCTTCATCGTTCATTCATCATTGATCATTGATCCTTATTCATTCTTCATCGTTCATTCTTCATTGATCATTTATACTTGTTCATTCTTCATCGTTCATTCTTCATTGATCATTGATCCTTGTTCATTCTTCTTCGTTGATGCACTTGCATCAAGTAATAAAGCTTGTTCCAATCATACACAAAGAGATAGCACTGCTAATGGGTTGTCATCTACGCCAAATGATCATGTGGAGCAAAAGACCAGCAATGACACGCCCCACACATCAGGACTAAGCCAAAGAACACTCAATGAGGGAAAGGAAGGCCAAGCAACCACAAAAACCAACCTCATGAACTCAAGAGAGCAAACAGACAGCAACAGAGAAGCTACAGCAGAGTCTGACGACCAGCAGACCTTGCTGTCACTTTTGAGCACCGGCCAAGAACATCTGGGTCCTGAGGAAGAGGGAAACGTCATCTCTCTACATGGACCAAGACATAAAGGGCCTAGGATCGTAGTAGTAATCCACCAAGAAGGCCCTGAGACACGCTGAAGGTGGCCCGCTGATGCGTGTTTGGGTTGGAATTCTTCAATGTAATGTGAAGATGCAAACCAGCCTTCAAATCCACGCAATGTAACAACCAAACAAGCCCAAAACACACACGAAACAGTGATATGATTCACACAAACAGAACAATGTTTGTAAGGTGAATCTTGAATTGAAAGACTAGGAGTTTTGATCCTCCAAGGCCATCAATTCCCTTAATACAACCAAGGACTACTCTCAGTTGCAAAAGGTGATGATCTTGCACTACTCAAGATCGTTGAATGTTCATACACATTCAAGGAAGAAACAAAGGAATGAAATCCAATGCAATCTTATTTCTGAAATTTTCAAACTTAAACTTGTTTATTACAAGGCTAATGCCATCTATTTATAGACATATGGGACGAGGGAAATACAATGAGAAGGCTAATGACACGTCCAACTAATAATAACGGTCATAAAGGAACACGTGCACAACATGTGCTCATTTAAAAGAATGAAAAACACACTAAACTAAGCATTCTGATTTCTGACAGCAACTTGCTGACCAGGCGACCTTCCAGCTGCTTTCTTGTGCTCTTCCCAAAGTTTATAATGGTCACTAAGAGTCTTGGTAGCAAGTTCCTAGTGTGGAGATTCCATTTCTACCCTTGGTGGCACAAGATACCATGAAACACGACTTGGCCAAGGCGTGCTAGGTCCTCTGGTCAGAACATGCTTGCTGAGCTGTTCTGTTCTGTTCTGAGCAACCTGTTGACTGGCTGACCTTCATAGCTGGTTTCAATAGGTTGTCCATGATGTATATCAATGTCCTTGGGCCAAGGCATGAAGTTCCATGTACCAAGATTCCATTTTCATCTTCCATGGCCTCTGAGTCCTTATTGGCTGATCTGGGCAAGGCGTGCAAGGTCAGCTGGTCGCCATTATTGATCAGGACCTGCTGTCTTGTAGCTTTGAGCCTTGCATCCTCCTTTTCTGTTGTTGATTCTATCTCATTGATGGAATATGACTTATTGCTTTGTTCTTCATCCTTGTTCCTTGTGTGAATCATCATTGAACTATCTCAATATGGTTCATTCCCCCCTTCTTTAGAAGGAATTGTCCTCAATTCAGCATCCCCTAAGTAAGGAGCTAAGTCCCTTGCTTTGAAGGTAAGAGGTATGCCAAATCCTTCGGTTATTTTCAATTTCATTGAGTTGTCCCCATATTTAATAATTATATGAAATGGTCCCATAGCCTTGGGCTTTAACTTATGCTTCCTGAAGTGAGGAAACCTTCTTTGCTTGAGCAGGATCCTTGCAAATTCACCAAGTTGCATCAGTTTGTTTTGTCTTGCTCCTCTGTTTGCTCTGTACTGGTATATTACTTTTGTTTTCTTCAACTTCTCATGCACTGGTTTGTGGTCTTTCTTGAACTCAGCATGCTTATGAACATTACTGTTATATTTGTATAAAACAAGGAGATCAATTAGTGCTGAATCAAATGAAACAACTGAAAACTTCTTACTTATAGGCTTAGCTTCCTTGGTGCTCACTGTCCAATAGTGACCTGCTGGTTTCTTCTCTTTATCATAGCTTTTCTTAGTCATTGAGAGTACAGGTTGCTTGGTCTTAGGAGGAGATACAGATTTCTTCCCCTTAAGGGTGGTGTGAAGGCTTTTCCTAATCACAACAGCCCTATGTTCTTCTTCCTCAGGGCATGTAAGCTCTTTGTCTGACTTAGAGTCAGCTACATAGGGTGTTACTACCCCTGGTTCTCTCTGAATATAGGTGCCATTAGGGTCATCATCATTAGTAATGGTTCCCATCTCTTCCTCTCTACCATTAATGCTAACAAGGATGGTTTTTGGTTTGTCCTTACCTCTGATTTCATCCCACTCAGCAAGGGTGAAAGCTCTATTGTTAGGACAATTTTCTTTGAAATGCCCATGGCCGTGACACTTAGAGCAAACCACATCTTTAATTGGTGTGACACTCTTGCTCTTGAGTTCAATACTACTGGTTTTAATGGAGGAATCAGTAGTGATCACATTCCTAATACTCAAAGGCTGCTGGTTACTTCTATGCACAGATGATTCATTGGTTTGTGCGTCAGGTTGTGAAGTTCTTTTCTTTGAATATTTCTCTAATAGCAATGCATGCTTGCTAGGCACATACTTCCTCCTCATCTTTTTCTTAAGCTTATCCCAAGAACTCAGCTTCTCTTTCCCTTCCCTCAACCTCTGCCTTTGAACTTTCTCTAACCATGTGGCAGCTAGTTTTGTGAGTTTTACTTTGGCCATTTTGAATTGCTTGTCTAAGGGTGTGTCCCTACACTCAAAGAAGTTATCAAGGCTGGTCTCCCAATCAATATAGTCCTTAGGTTTAAGAAATTGGCCACTAAACTCAGCTACATCTACCCTCAAACTCATATCCTCTTGTGTTCTGTTTTGATGGTTTCTATTCTGGTTCATCATGTTTAGTTCAACAAATTTGTGATCTATGGCTGCTAAGGTCTCTTGAAGAAACCACCTCTTATCCTCCTCATTCATGATGATTAATATAAGAGAACAACACACACAAATGTACAAGGACAGAACAGAATGCAGCAATAACACCTAATCAGCACAAAATTAGATTCTTAAGAATCTGTATGTTGTGCACAAAACAGCAAAAATAAACTTGCACTTAGAATTAAATGAGATGCTAATGTGAAACTCTATTCTATCTAACTATTAAAGATAGAACATGCAATAAAGAGAAGAAAACAACAATAATATTGCAAAATCAATGACACCAGATCAGAAAAATCAGATTCTTTAAGAATCTGACTTCTGTGCACACAACAGCAATACCAATTTGTATTTAGGATTAAATGCAATGCTAATGTAAAGCCCTATCCTACCTAATTATTAAAATCATAATATGCAGCAAAGAATAGCAATGAAAACTTAGGACAATTAGAAGACTTAATCACAAATCAAACAAAATCAGTTTCTTCAAATCTAATCTTTGTGACTGTATGCAATGTGCATTCTTAATAAAAATCAAGTTGCACGTGAAACAAAATGAAAACTAATTGCAAACCTCTATTTTATATGATTATTAAAGACAACTAATGTAGAAAAGAAAAGAAAACAACAATGAACAACAAAATCACTTGATCACAGAAAATCAGTTTCTAAGGATTCTGATTTTTGTGAATACAATGCAATGCATAGCCTTAACAAAAACCAATTTGCACGTAATATAAGATGAAATGTGATTGCAAACCTTTATTTCTTCTAATTAAAATGTTAAGATATGAAAAAAAGATCAGAAATAACACCTATGATAAACAGATCAGAATCTTGAGTTTTCAAGATTCAGTTTCTGCAGTTTGTGCAAACACTTACGCCAAATTTTGCACACAACGTGAAATCAAATTTTTTTTTCAAGAACTCAAAGTTAAGACACTAACCTTGATTACTCTAAAAGGATTTGATGAAATTCTACATCTACAAAAAGATATGCATAAATTTCTCACCAGACAGATTGTAAAATCACAAACAGGATGAATGATGCTTTCTTGATTTTCCGGCCTTCGTAACCAGTGGCTCTGATACCAAATTGATGCGTGTTTGGGTTGGAATTCTTCAATGTAATGTGAAGATGCAAACCAGCCTTCAAATCCACGCAATGTAACAACCAAACAAGCCCAAAACACACACGAAACAGTGATATGATTCACACAAACAGAACAATGTTTGTAAGGTGAATCTTGAATTGAAAGACTAGGAGTTTTGATCCTCCAAGGCCATCAATTCCCTTAATACAACCAAGGACTACTCTCAGTTGCAAAAGGTGATGATCTTGCACTACTCAAGATCGTTGAATGTTCATACACATTCAAGGAAGAAACAAAGGAATGAAATCCAATGCAATCTTATTTCTGAAATTTTCAAACTTAAACTTGTTTATTACAAGGCTAATGCCATCTATTTATAGACATATGGGACGAGGGAAATACAATGAGAAGGCTAATGACACGTCCAACTAATAATAACGGTCATAAAGGAACACGTGCACAACATGTGCTCATTTAAAAGAATGAAAAACACACTAAACTAAGCATTCTGATTTCTGACAGCAACTTGCTGACCAGGCGACCTTCCAGCTGCTTTCTTGTGCTCTTCCCAAAGTTTATAATGGTCACTAAGAGTCTTGGTAGCAAGTTCCTAGTGTGGAGATTCCATTTCTACCCTTGGTGGCACAAGATACCATGAAACACGACTTGGCCAAGGCGTGCTAGGTCCTCTGGTCAGAACATGCTTGCTGAGCTGTTCTGTTCTGTTCTGAGCAACCTGTTGACTGGCTGACCTTCATAGCTGGTTTCAATAGGTTGTCCATGATGTATATCAATGTCCTTGGGCCAAGGCATGAAGTTCCATGTACCAAGATTCCATTTTCATCTTCCATGGCCTCTGAGTCCTTATTGGCTGATCTGGGCAAGGCGTGCAAGGTCAGCTGGTCGCCATTATTGATCAGGACCTGCTGTCTTGTAGCTTTGAGCCTTGCATCCTCCTTTTCTGTTGTTGATTCTATCTCATTGATGGAATATGACTTATTGCTTTGTTCTTCATCCTTGTTCCTTGTGTGAATCATCATTGAACTATCTCAATATGGTTCACCCGCTCGCAAGATCAGAAGGATCAGAAGAAATGTCTAAGTATTGGCTTTATGATGCATTCTGTTTTGTTAGTTTAAATCCACGTGTATATGTTCAAGCGTTTTGTAACGGCTAGTTCAGAGTCCAAATTCTATAAATAAGCCTAATCCCTCATGTAATGGATGAGGATTGATTGATTTGTTGATTCAAGTAATAAGAGGTATTTTTTTCAGAAAAAAAAAAAAAAAAAAAAAAAAACAGAATTTCTGTTTGTGGAGTTTGTGTGCAAACTTCATTTACAATTGCTATTCAATTGTCCGGAGAGTTTGAGAGTTACAAGAGGAGCTTGGATTCCCTAAGAGCCTTGCAATCAAGGCTTCATTATCCTGGCATTGTGACGATCAGAAGGTAATTGTGTGGAACACACGAAGGGCATCATTCAGCCTCATCAGAAAATCAAGAAGAGCCTTCTTGTTCCGATTGTGAGTGTCTGAGTGTTTGTTGTGAAGTATTTTGGATCTCTGAATACACTATTGATTAAGGTTGTTGAACAACGAGAATCAGTGCATAACAAAGGCTATAATCCGCCATTGTTTTGCATCAACTTGGTATCAGAGCCTGGTTCACGAAAGGGACAAAGGTAATATAGAAGGAGAATATTCAAGAACGTGGTCATTTGTTATGAGTAGTTTCAGAAGAGAACTCTGAAGGGCGATTTTTAGACGACTACATTGGCGATTTGTTCATCAGTGATTTGCAATTATTCAGGGAGTGATTTCTTTTACTTTGAATTCATTATTGACCGATATTCCAAGTGTTTCAATAACTTTTGTCAATACGATTCACGATAGTGAACATATTGTCATCCGTTATCGCGATTCTTGCCTGTTTTTTTTTGTTGATTTCTATTGTTTGTTGAGCTGGTGAATTAGCTGTTGAGACTTAGAGACCATGAACCTAGAGGAAAGATTAGGATTGATAGAAGAAAATATGCGTAGGATGATGGAGGATAGTATGCGTCAGATGAGGGAAGAAATGACTGGATTGATTACGCACAATCAAATCGATAGAGCACCAAACCTTAATTTTCGCCCATACGAAGATCGAACCGTGAAAATAGACATCCCAGACTTTGATGGATTATCCTATGACCCAGCCAATTACTTAGAATGGGAAAGGAGAATGGAACAATACTTTGAATTCAGGGATACACCATTAAACCAACAATACAAGTTAGCAAAGATGAAATTGATTAAGTCAGCTGCAGTATGGTTGGAAGGAGTTCAGAAACAAAGGCTTAGAGAGGAAAGGGGTAGGATCTCCACTTGGGAAAAGCTAAAGAAGCAAATGAGGAGAAGATATGTCCCAACCTCTTACAAGCAACAACAGTTTGTGTTGCTCAATTCCATGAAACAAGGAACCAAGTCAGTCATGGAATATCTGACTGAATGGGAAAGATTGTACGTTCTTTGTGACCCTCATGAATCTGAGGAGATGAGAGTGGGTAGGTTCATAGCAGGTTTGAGAGAAGAAATCAAGAATCAGCTCATGGTTACACCTGACCTTACCTTACACTCGGCCAGTTTGCGTGCTGTGGAGTTTGAGAAACATGTTGGTAGGATAGCTGCTGCACACACTAGGAATTCCAGGGCTTACACACCTAAGGCCACCAGCAATGTGACCTTACCTAGGAGGGATGCCAAGACCAGCACAGTCAGAACAGAACCCCCAAGTAACCCTAAGGATGTGGTTTGCTTTAAGTGCAATGGGAGAGGACATTATAAGAGAGACTGTCCCAATGCTAGAGCCTTCATCATGAGAGAATGGAATGACATTAGGCAGAACACCAATCCAAGGAGGATATTAGTTTCAAGGAATGGAAAGGAAGAGGAAATAGACCCACCCAACCTTAGTGATGAAGATGGCACTTTTTGGGAAGATGAGTATGGAAATAAACATGAGTATACAGGGGATACTTGATGCAAAACAATGGCGGATTATAGCCTTTGTTATGCACTGATTCTCGTTGTTCAACAACCTTAATCAATAGTGTATTCAGAGATCCAAAATACTTCACAACAAACACTCAGACACTCACAATCGGAACAAGAAGGCTCTTCTTGATTTTCTGATGAGGCTGAATGATGCCCTTCGTGTGTTCCACACAATTACCTTCTGATCGTCACAATGCCAGGATAATGAAGCCTTGATTGCAAGGCTCTTAGGGAATCCAAGCTCCTCTTGTAACTCTCAAACTCTCCGGACAATTGAATAGCAATTGTAAATGAAGTTTGCACACAAACTCCACAAACAGAAATTCTGTTTTTTTTTTTTTTTCTGAAAAAATACCTCTTATTACTTGAAACAACAAATCAATCAATAATCCTCCATTACATGAGGGATTAGGCTTATTTATAGAATTTGGACTCTGAACTAGCCGTTACAAAACGCTTGAACATATACACGTGGATTTAAACTAACAAAACAGAATGCATCATAAAGCCAATACTTAGACATTTCTTCTGATCCTCCTGATCTTGCGAGCGGGCCACCTTCAGCGTGTCTCAGGGCCTTCTTGGTGGATTACTACTACGATCCTAGGCCCTTTATGTCTTGGTCCATGTAGAGAGATGACGTTTCCCTCTTCCTCAGGACCCAGATGTTCTTGGCCGGTGCTCAAAAGTGACAGCAAGGTCTGCTGGTCGTCAGACTCTGCTGTAGCTTCTCTGTTGCTGTCTGTTTGCTCTCTTGAGTTCATGAGGTTGGTTTTTATGGTTGCTTGGCCTTCCTTTCCCTCATTGAGTGTTCTTTGGCTTAGTCCTGATGTGTGGGGCGTGTCATTGCTGGTCTTTTGCTCCACCTGATCATTTGGCGTAGATGACAACCCATTAGCAGTGCTATCTCTTTGTGTATGATTGGAATAAGCTTTATTACTTGATGCAAGTGCATCAACTCCTCCCCCTTGGAAAAGAATTGTCCCCAATTCTTGATCAGGCTGGTGTAATGTAAGATCACCAATGTTGAAGATGGGAGACACGTTGTATTCTGCAGGCAACTGGATCTCAAAGGCATTTTCTCCAAATTTCCGCAAAACAGGGTATGGACCAATTGCTCTTGGTAAAAGTTTGTTCTTCCTGAGCTGTGGGAATCTTTTCTTTCTAAGGTACACCCACACATGATCACCTTCCTTGATTGGTTGCCTCTGCTTCAAGTGCTTATCAGCTTGCATTTTGTACTTCTTGCTAGTTTCCTCAAGGTTGCTATGAATACTTCTGTGGATTGTCTCCATTTCCTTGATCAACTCCTCTGCTTCCAGATGTTTACTGTCACACATATGAAGATTAATCAATGATACAGGCAGCAGAGGGTTAGTACCATATACAGACTCAAATGGGGTATGCTTAGTGGCTCTGCTGGGAGCTCTGTTGTATGCAAATTCTGCATGGCATAACTTCAAATCCCATTCCCTAATATTGGTGCTTACCAAAGTTCTTAGGAGGGTACCCAATGTCCTATTAGTTACCTCTGTTTGTCCATCCGTTTGTGGGTGGTAAGCAGTACTAAACAAAAGCTTAGTGCCTAACATCTTCCACAAGGACTTCCAAAAGTGGCTGAGAAATTTGCTATCCCTATCTGAGACAAGAGTCTTGGGGATACCATGTAGCCTTACAATCTCAGTAAAGAACAGTTGGGCTATGTGTTGGGCATCATCAGTTTTTGTACATGCTATGAAATGAGCCATCTTAGAGAATCTATCTACTACCACCATAATAGCATCTTTTCCCCTCCTAGTCCTAGGCAAAGCCATCATGAAATCCATGCTTAGGTGCTCCCATGGTCTATGAGGTATAGGTAATGGCAAGTACTCTCCTTTATGAAAAGTGACTTTGGCCTTAAGGCAAGTCTCACATCTTAACACATGTTTCCCTACTGTGCCAAGCATTCTTGGCCAAAAGAAATGTTTAGCTAGCATGTCAAGAGTTTTCTGAATCCCAAAATGGCCAGCTATGCTTCCCTCATGCACTTCTTTTACTAAAACAGTCCTAAGGGATATTTTAGGTATGCACAACTTGTTTCCCTTAAACAAATACCCTTGATGTATGCTAAATAACCCTTGCGGTGTGCTTTGACATAGCCTATACATTTCTGCAAAATCAGGGCAGGTCTGATACTGATCTTTGATGAATTCAAATCCTAAAATCTTAGATCCTAATATCCCAAGCATACAGTACTTCCTACTTAGAGCATCTGCAATGATGTTGGCTTTTCCCACTTTATACCTGGTTGAGAAATCAAAGGTTTGCATAAACTCTACCCACCTAGCATGTCTGCTATTCAGTTTGTGTTGGCTATTGATGTGCTTCAAAGATTCATGGTCTGTGTGCAACACAAAGGGCTGAATTCTAAGGTAGTGGGACCAATGCTCAAAGGCTCTAACAATAGCATAGAATTCTTTGTCATATGTAGAGTAATTTAGCCTACTATTGGTGAGTTTCTCACTAAAAAAAGGCTATAGGTCTACCTTCTTGTACCAACACTGCTCCAATCCCAACCCCACTTGCATCACATTCTAGCTCAAAGGGTTTAGTGAAGTCAGGTAATTTGAGAATAGGAGCCTTACACATCATGTCCTTAAGTTTTTCAAAGGCACTCTGTGCAGTAGGTATCCATTCAAACTTCCCCTGTTTGGTGCACTCTGTTACAGGGGCCATAACAGAGCTGAAGTCCTTAATGAACCTCCTGTAGAAAGATGCTAAGCCATGGAATGATCTCACTTGTGTTAATGTAGTGGGTGTAGGCCATTCCTTTATAGCCTTGACCTTCTCAGGGTCTACCTTCACTCCTTCCTTACCTATGATGTACCCTAAAAAACTAACCTCAGGCAGGAGAAAATTACATTTTTCCAGCTTAGCATACAACCTCTGTTTTCTCAAAACCTCAAATAGTTGTTGCAAATGTTCTAAGTGTTCTTCTATCTCCTTGCTGTAGATGAGTATATCATCTAGGTAAACCACTATGAACTTCCCCAAAAATGGTCTCAAAACCTCATTCATTAACCTCATAAAGGTGCTGGGTGCTCCAGTTAAACCAAAAGGCATAACAAGCCATTCATACAACCCATATTTGGTTTTGAATGCAGTTTTCCATTCATCCCCTGCTCTCATGCGTATTTGGTGATAACCACTTCTGAGATCTACCTTGCTAAACCACTGTGAGCCACCTAATTCATCAAGGATATCATCAATTCTAGGTATAGGGAACCTATATTTGATGGTTATGTTATTCACACTACGGCTGTCAATACACATTCTCCATGAACCATCCTTCTTAGGCACTAACAGAGTGGGTACTGCACAGGGGCTCAAACTTTCTCTAACATATCCTCTAGTCATTAGCTCTTCCACTTGCCTTTGCAACTCCTTTGTTTCCTTAGGGTTGGTCCTATATGCAGGTTTGTTTGGCAAGCTAGCTCCTGGTATCAAGTCAATTTGATGCTCAATACCTCTCATAGGGGGTAAGCCAGGGGGTAACTCCTCAGGGAAAACATCTCTGTATTGGTCCAACAGGGTCCTTAACTCAGGTGGTATGGGCTTAGGATCTTGAACCTCTTTGGCAATTAACAGGTATATCTCACCTTCCCCTTGAATCTCTCTCTCACACTCTTTTCTACTTATTAAATGAACATGATCCTGAGCTGATTTTGGAGGAACAGCTCTGTGTGGAGGCAGGGGTAATAGCTCTTTCCTCTTACCATTATGCCTAATGGTGTATGTGTTGGTATAGCCATTGTGTGTGGTCTTCCTGTCATATTGCCAAGGTCTGCCCAGCAATAAATGGCAAGCATCCATCTCTAACACATCACACATAATTTCATCCACATATGTGCCTAAGGTCATAGTCACTAAGCATTGCCTACTCACTGATCCACTTGACTTGTTGTCTAACCATTTCATTTTATAAGGGTGAGGGTGAGGCTTGGTTTCCAGGTTCAACTCCCCCACTAACTGTTTACTAATGCAATTGGATTCACTCCCACTATCAATGATTAAATCACAGATCTTCCCCTGCACTTTACACTTTGTCTGAAATATATTCTCTCTTTGGTCTGATTTCTTAGCCAAAGGTGTAGAGTGAAAGCTTCTTCTGATTATTAAGCTAAGGTGTTCTCCTTCAGGTGGGATCTTCTCTAAATCTCCCTCCTCTTCCTCCTCAGTATCCCCTGTATACTCATGTCTATTTCCATACTCATCTTCCCAAAAAGTGCCATCTTCATCACTAAGGTTGGGTGGGTCTATTTCCTCTTCCTTTCCATTCCTTGAAACTAATATCCTCCTTGGATTGGTGTTCTGCCTAATGTCATTCCATTCTCTCATGGTGAAGGCTCTAGCATTGGGACAGTCTCTCTTATAATGTCCTCTCCCATTGCACTTAAAGCAAACCACATCCTTAGGGTTACTTGGGGGTTCTGTTCTGACTGTGCTGGTCTTGGCATCCCTCCTAGGTAAGGTCACATTGCTGGTGGCCTTAGGTGTGTAAGCCCTGGAATTCCTAGTGTGTGCAGCAGCTATCCTACCAACATGTTTCTCAAACTCCACAGCACGCAAACTGGCCGAGTGTAAGGTAAGGTCAGGTGTAACCATGAGCTGATTCTTGATTTCTTCTCTCAAACCTGCTATGAACCTACCCACTCTCATCTCCTCAGATTCATGAGGGTCACAAAGAACGTACAATCTTTCCCATTCAGTCAGGTATTCCATGACTGACTTGGTTCCTTGTTTCATGGAATTGAGCAACACAAACTGTTGTTGCTTGTAAGAGGTTGGGACATATCTTCTTCTCATTTGCTTCTTTAGCTTTTCCCAAGTGGAGATCCTACCCCTTTCCTCTCTAAGCCTTTGTTTCTGAACTCCTTCCAACCATACTGCAGCTGACTTAATCAATTTCATCTTTGCTAACTTGTATTGTTGGCTTAATGGTGTATCCTTGAATTCAAAGTATTGTTCCATTCTCCTTTCCCATTCTAAGTAATTGGCTGGGTCATAGGATAATCCATCAAAGTCTGGGATGTCTATTTTCACGGTTCGATCTTCGTATGGGCGAAAATTAAGGTTTGGTGCTCTATCGATTTGATTGTGCGTAATCAATCCAGTCATTTCTTCCCTCATCTGACGCATACTATCCTCCATCATCCTACGCATATTTTCTTCTATCAATCCTAATCTTTCCTCTAGGTTCATGGTCTCTAAGTCTCAACAGCTAATTCACCAGCTCAACAAACAATAGAAATCAACAAAAAAAACAGGCAAGAATCGCGATAACGGATGACAATATGTTCACTATCGTGAATCGTATTGACAAAAGTTATTGAAACACTTGTAATATCGGTCAATAATGAATTCAAAGTAAAAGAAATCACTCCCTGAATAATTGCAAATCACTGATGAACAAATCGCCAATGTAGTCGTCTGAAAATCGCCCTTCAGAGTTCTCTTCTGAAACTACTCAGAACAAATGACCACGTTCTTGAATATTCTCCTTCTATATTACCTTTGTCCCTTTCGTGAACCAGGCTCTGATACCAAGTTGATGCAAAACAATGGCGGATTATAGCCTTTGTTATGCACTGATTCTCGTTGTTCAACAACCTTAATCAATAGTGTATTCAGAGATCCAAAATACTTCACAACAAACACTCAGACACTCACAATCGGAACAAGAAGGCTCTTCTTGATTTTCTGATGAGGCTGAATGATGCCCTTCGTGTGTTCCACACAATTACCTTCTGATCGTCACAATGCCAGGATAATGAAGCCTTGATTGCAAGGCTCTTAGGGAATCCAAGCTCCTCTTGTAACTCTCAAACTCTCCGGACAATTGAATAGCAATTGTAAATGAAGTTTGCACACAAACTCCACAAACAGAAATTCTGTTTTTTTTTTTTTTTCTGAAAAAATACCTCTTATTACTTGAAACAACAAATCAATCAATAATCCTCCATTACATGAGGGATTAGGCTTATTTATAGAATTTGGACTCTGAACTAGCCGTTACAAAACGCTTGAACATATACACGTGGATTTAAACTAACAAAACAGAATGCATCATAAAGCCAATACTTAGACATTTCTTCTGATCCTCCTGATCTTGCGAGCGGGCCACCTTCAGCGTGTCTCAGGGCCTTCTTGGTGGATTACTACTACGATCCTAGGCCCTTTATGTCTTGGTCCATGTAGAGAGATGACGTTTCCCTCTTCCTCAGGACCCAGATGTTCTTGGCCGGTGCTCAAAAGTGACAGCAAGGTCTGTTGGTCGTCAGACTCTGCTGTAGCTTCTCTGTTGCTGTCTGTTTGCTCTCTTGAGTTCATGAGGTTGGTTTTTGTGGTTGCTTGGCCTTCCTTTCCCTCATTGAGTGTTCTTTGGCTTAGTCCTGATGTGTGGGGCGTGTCATTGCTGGTCTTTTGCTCCACCTGATCATTTGGCGTAGATGACAACCCATTAGTAGTGCTATCTCTTTGTGTAGGATTGGAACAAGCTTTATTACTTGATGCAAGTGCATCAATACTGAGGAGGAAGAGGAGGGAGATTTAGAGAAGATCCCACCTGAAGAAGAACACCTTAGCTTAATAATCAGAAGAAGCTTTCACTCTACACCTTTGGCTAAGAAATCAGACCAAAGAGAGAATATATTTCAGACAAAGTGTAAAGTGCAGGGGAAGATCTGTGATTTAATCATTGATAGTGGGAGTGAATCCAATTGCATTAGTAAACAGTTAGTGGAGGAGTTGAACCTGGAAACCAAGCCTCACCCTCACCCTTATAAAATGAAATGGTTAGATAACAAGTCAAGTGGATCAGTGAGTAGGCAATGCTTAGTGACTATGACCTTAGGCACATATGTGGATGAAATTATGTGTGATGTGTTAGAGATGGATGCTTGCCATTTATTGCTGGGCAGACCTTGGCAATATGACAGGAAGACCACACACAATGGCTATACCAACACATACACCATTAGGCATAATGGTAAGAGGAAAGAGCTATTACCCCTGCCTCCACACAGAGCTGTTCCTCCAAAATCAGCTCAGGATCATGTTCATTTAATGAGTAGAAAAGAGTGTGAGAGAGAGATTCAAGGGGAAGGTGAGATATACCTGTTAATTGCCAAAGAGGTTCAAGATCCTAAGCCCATACCACCTGAGTTAAGGACCCTGTTGGACCAATACAGAGATGTTTTCCCTGAGGAGTTACCCCCTGGCTTACCCCCTATGAGAGGTATTGAGCATCAAATTGACTTGATACCAGGAGCTAGCTTGCCAAACAAACCTGCATATAGGACCAACCCTAAGGAAACAAAGGAGTTGCAAAGGCAAGTGGAAGAGCTAATGACTAGAGGATATGTTAGAGAAAGTTTGAGCCCCTGTGCAGTACCCACTCTGTTAGTGCCTAAGAAGGATGGTTCATGGAGAATGTGTATTGACAGCCGTAGTGTGAATAACATAACCATCAAATATAGGTTCCCTATACCTAGAATTGATGATATCCTTGATGAATTAGGTGGCTCACAGTGGTTTAGCAAGGTAGATCTCAGAAGTGGTTATCACCAAATACGCATGAGAGCAGGGGATGAATGGAAAACTGCATTCAAAACCAAATATGGGTTGTATGAATGGCTTGTTATGCCTTTTGGTTTAACTGGAGCACCCAGCACCTTTATGAGGTTAATGAATGAGGTTTTGAGACCATTTTTGGGGAAGTTCATAGTGGTTTACCTAGATGACATACTCATCTACAGCAAGGAGATAGAAGAACACTTAGAACATTTGCAACAACTATTTGAGGTTTTGAGAAAACAGAGGTTGTATGCTAAGCTGGAAAAATGTAATTTTCTCCTGCCTGAGGTTAGTTTTTTAGGGTACATCATAGGTAAGGAAGGAGTGAAGGTAGACCCTGAGAAGGTCAAGGCTATAAAGGAATGGCCTACACCCACTACATTAACACAAGTGAGATCATTCCATGGCTTAGCATCTTTCTACAGGAGGTTCATTAAGGACTTCAGCTCTGTTATGGCCCCTGTAACAGAGTGCACCAAACAGGGGAAGTTTGAATGGACACCTACTGCACAGAGTGCCTTTGAAAAACTTAAGGACATGATGTGTAAGGCTCCTATTCTCAAATTACCTGACTTCACTAAACCCTTTGAGCTAGAATGTGATGCAAGTGGGGTTGGGATTGGAGCAGTGTTGGTACAAGAAGGTAGACCTATAGCCTTTTTTTAGTGAGAAACTCACCAATAGTAGGCTAAATTACTCTACATATGACAAAGAATTCTATGCTATTGTTAGAGCCTTTGAGCATTGGTCCCACTACCTTAGAATTCAGCCCTTTGTGTTGCACACAGACCATGAATCTTTGAAGCACATCAATAGCCAACACAAACTGAATAGCAGACATGCTAGGTGGGTAGAGTTTATGCAAACCTTTGATTTCTCAACCAGGTATAAAGTGGGAAAAGCCAACATCATTGCAGATGCTCTAAGTAGGAAGTACTGTATGCTTGGGATATTAGGATCTAAGATTTTAGGATTTGAATTCATCAAAGATCAGTATCAGACCTGCCCTGATTTTGCAGAAATGTATAGGCTATGTCAAAGCACACCGCAAGGGTTATTTAGCATACATCAAGGGTATTTGTTTAAGGGAAACAAGTTGTGCATACCTAAAATATCCCTTAGGACTGTTTTAGTAAAAGAAGTGCATGAGGGAAGCATAGCTGGCCATTTTGGGATTCAAAAAACTCTTGACATGCTAGCTAAACATTTCTTTTGGCCAAGAATGCTTGGCACAGTAGGGAAACATGTGTTAAGATGTGAGACTTGCCTTAAGGCCAAAGTCACTTTTCATAAAGGAGAGTACTTGCCATTACCTATACCTCATAGACCATGGGAGCACCTAAGCATGGATTTCATGATGGCTTTGCCTAGGACTAGGAGGGGAAAAGATGCTATTATGGTGGTAGTGGATAGATTCTCTAAGATGGCTCATTTCATAGCATGTACAAAAACTGATGATGCCCAACACATAGCCCAACTGTTCTTTACTGAGATTGTAAGGCTACATGGTATCCCCAAGACTCTTGTCTCAGATAGGGATAGCAAATTTCTCAGCCACTTTTGGAAGTCCTTGTGGAAGATGTTAGGCACTAAGCTTTTGTTTAGTACTGCTTACCACCCACAAACGGATGGACAAACAGAGGTAACTAATAGGACATTGGGTACCCTCCTAAGAACTTTGGTAAGCACCAATATTAGGGAGTGGGATTTGAAGTTATGCCATGCAGAATTTGCATACAACAGAGCTCCCAGCAGAGCCACTAAGCATACCCCATTTGAGTCTGTATATGGTACTAACCCTCTGCTGCCTGTATCATTGATTAATCTTCATATGTGTGACAGTAAACATCTGGAAGCAAAGGAGTTGATCAAGGAAATGGAGACAATCCACAGAAGTATTCATAGCAACCTTGAGGAAACTAGCAAGAAGTACAAAATGCAAGCTGATAAGCACTTGAAGCAGAGGCAACCAATCAAGGAAGGTGATCATGTGTGGGTGTACCTTAGAAAGAAAAGATTCCCACAGCTCAGGAAGAACAAACTTTTACCAAGAGCAATTGGTCCATACCCTGTTTTGCGGAAATTTGGAGAAAATGCCTTTGAGATCCAGTTGCCTGCAGAATACAACGTGTCTCCCATCTTCAACATTGGTGATCTTACATTACACCAGCCTGATCAAGAATTGGGGACAATTCTTTTCCAAGGGGGAGGAGTTGATGCACTTGCATCAAGTAATAAAGCTTGTTCCAATCATACACAAAGAGATAGCACTGCTAATGGGTTGTCATCTACGCCAAATGATCATGTGGAGCAAAAGACCAGCAATGACACGCCCCACACATCAGGACTAAGCCAAAGAACACTCAATGAGGGAAAGGAAGGCCAAGCAACCACAAAAACCAACCTCATGAACTCAAGAGAGCAAACAGACAGCAACAGAGAAGCTACAGCAGAGTCTGACGACCAGCAGACCTTGCTGTCACTTTTGAGCACCGGCCAAGAACATCTGGGTCCTGAGGAAGAGGGAAACGTCATCTCTCTACATGGACCAAGACATAAAGGGCCTAGGATCGTAGTAGTAATCCACCAAGAAGGCCCTGAGACACGCTGAAGGTGGCCCGCTCGCAAGATCAGAAGGATCAGAAGAAATGTCTAAGTATTGGCTTTATGATGCATTCTGTTTTGTTAGTTTAAATCCACGTGTATATGTTCAAGCGTTTTGTAACGGCTAGTTCAGAATCCAAATTCTATAAATAAGCCTAATCCCTCATGTAATGGATGAGGATTGATTGATTTGTTGATTCAAGTAATAAGAGGTATTTTTTTCAGAAAAAAAAAAAAAAAAAAAAAAAACAGAATTTCTGTTTGTGGAGTTTGTGTGCAAACTTCATTTACAATTGCTATTCAATTGTCCGGAGAGTTTGAGAGTTACAAGAGGAGCTTGGATTCCCTAAGAGCCTTGCAATCAAGGCTTCATTATCCTGGCATTGTGACGATCAGAAGGTAATTGTGTGGAACACACGAAGGGCATCATTCAGCCTCATCAGAAAATCAAGAAGAGCCTTCTTGTTCCGATTGTGAGTGTCTGAGTGTTTGTTGTGAAGTATTTTGGATCTCTGAATACACTATTGATTAAGGTTGTTGAACAACGAGAATCAGTGCATAACAAAGGCTATAATCCGCCATTGTTTTGCATCAATCGTTCATTCATCATTGATCATTGATCCTTGTTCATTCTTCATCTTTCATTCTTCATTGATCATTGATCCTTGTTCATTCTTCATCGTTGATTCATCATTGATCATTGAACCTTATTCATTTTTCATCGTTCATTCTTCATTGATCATTGATCCTTGTTCATTCTTCATCATTCATTCTTCATTGATCATTGATCCTTGTTCATTCTTAATCGTTCATTCATCATTGATCATTGATGCTTGTTCATTCTTTATAGTTCATTGTTCATTGACCATTGATCCTTGTTCATTCTTCATCGTTCATTCATCATTGATCATTGATCATTATTCATTCTTCATCGTTTATTCTTCATTTGTCATTGATCCTTGTTCATTCTTCATCGTTCGTTCTTCATTGATCATTGATCCTTGTTCATTCTTCATCGTTCATTCTTCATTGATCATTGATGCTTATTCATTCTTCGTAGTTCATTGTTCATTGATCATTGATCCTTGTTCATTCTTCATCGTTCATTCATCATTGATCATTGATACTTGTTCATTCTTCATTGATCATTGATCCTTGTTCCTTCTTCATCGTTTATTCATCATTGATCATTGATGCTTGTTCATTCTTCATAGTTCATTGTTCATAGATCATTGATCCTTTTTCATTCTTCATCGTTCATTCTTCATTAATCCTTGTTCATTCTTCATCGTTCATTCTTCACTGATCATTGATCCTTGTTCATTCTTCATCGTTCAATGTTCATTATTCATTGATCCTTGTTCATTCTTCATCGCTCATTCATCATTGATCCTTGTTCAATCTTCATCGTTCATTGTTCATTGATCATTGATCCTTGTTCATTCTTAATCGTTCATTCATCATTGATCATTGATGCTTATTCATTCTTCATGGAATGTTCATGCTTGTTAGTTCTTCATAGTTCATTGTTCATTGATCATTGATCCTTGTTCATTCTTCATCCTTCATTAATCATTGATCATTGATCCATGTTCATTCTTCATCGTTTATTCTTCATTGATCATTGATCCTTGTTCATTCTTCATCGTTCATTCATCATTGATCATTGATCCTTGTTCATTCTTCATCGTTCATTCTTCATTGATCATTGATCCTTGTTCATTCTTCATCGTTCATTCATCATTGATCATTGATCCTTATTCATTCTTCATCGTTCATTCTTCATTGATCATTGATCCTTGTTCATTCTTCATCGTTCGTTCTTCATTGATCATTGATCCTTATTCATTCTTCATAGTTTATTCTTTATTGATCATTGATCCTTGTTCATTCTTCATCGTTCATTCGTCATTGATCATTGAGCCTTGTTCATTCTTCATCGTTCATTCTTCATTGATCATCGATCCTTGTTCATTCTTCATCGTTCATTCATCATTGATCATTGATCCTTATTCATTCTTCATCGTTCATTCTTCATTCATCATTGATCCTTGTTCATTCTTCATCATTCATTCTTCATTGATCATTGATCCTTGTTCATTCTTCATCGTTCATTCTTCATTGATCATTAATGCTTGTTCAATCTTCATAGTTCATTGTTCATTGATCGTTGATCCTTGTTCATTCTTCATCGTTCATTCATCATTGATCATTGATCCTTGTTCATTCTTCATCGTTCATTCTTCACTGATCATTGATCCTTGTTCATTCTTCATCGTTCATTCATCATTGATCATTGATCCTTATTCATTCTTCATTGATCATTGATCCTTGTTCATTCTTCATCGTTCGTTCTTCATTGATCATTGATCCTTGTTCATTCTTCATCGTTTATTCTTCATTGATCATTGATACTTGTTCATTCTTCATCGTTCATTCTTCATTGATCATTGATCCTTGTTCATTCTTCATCGTTCATTCATCATTGATCATTGATCCTTGTTCATTCTTCATCGTTCATTCTTCATTGATCATCGATCCTTGTTCATTCTTCATCGTTCATTCATCATTGATCATTGATCCTTATTCATTCTTCATCGTTCATTCTTCATTGATCATTGATCCTTGTTCATTCTTCATCATTCATTCTTCATTGATCATTGATCCTTGTTCATTCTTAATCGTTCATTCATCATTGATCATTGATGCTTGTTCAATCTTTTTAGTTCATTGTTCATTGATCATTGATCCTTGTTCATTCTTCATCGTTCATTCATCATTGATCATTGATCATTATTCATTCTTCATCGTTCATTCTTCATTTGTCATTGATCCTTGTTCATTCTTCATCGTTCGTTCTTCATTGATCATTGATCCTTGTTCATTCTTTATCGTTCATTCTTCATATGTCATTGATCCTTGTTCATTCTTCATCGTTCGTTCTTCATTGATCATTGATCCTTGTTCATTCTTCATCGTTCATTCTTCATTGATCATTGATGCTTGTTCATTCTTCATTGATCATTGATCCTTGTTCCTTCTTCATCGTTTATTCATCATTGATCATTGATGCTTGTTCATTCTTCATAGTTCATTGTTCATAGATCATTGATCCTTTTTCATTCTTCATCGTTCATTCTTCATTGATCCTTGTTCATTCTTCATCGTTCATTCTTCACTGATCATTGATCCTTGTTCATTCTTCATCGTTCAATGTTCATTATTCATTGATGCTTGTTCATTCTTCATCGTTCATTCATCATTGATCATTGATCCTTGTTCATTCTTCATCGTTCATTGTTCATTGATCATTGATCCTTGTTCATTCTTAATCGTTCATTCATCATTGATCATTGAAGCTTATTCATTCTTCATCGTTCATTCTTCATTGATCATTGATCCTTGTTCATCCTTCATCGTTCATTCTTCATTGATCATTGATCCTTGTGCATTCTTCATCGTTCATTCTTCATTGATCATTGATCCTTGTTCATTCTTCATCGTTCATTCTTCATGGATTGTTCATGCTTGTTAGTTCTTCATAGTTCATTGTTCATTGATCATTGATCCTTGTTCATTCTTCATCGTTCATTAATCATTGATCATTGATCGATGTACATTCTTCATCGTTCATTCTTCATTGATCATTGATCCTTGTTCATTCTTCATCGTTCATTCATCATTGATCATTGATCCTTGTTCATTCTTCATCGTTCATTTTTCATTGATCATTGATCCTTGTTCATTCTTCATCGTTCGTTCTTCCTTGATCATTGATCCTTGTTCATTCTTCATCGTTCATTCATCATTGATCATTGATACTTGTTCATTCTTCATTGATCATTGATCCTTGTTCCTTCTTCATCGTTTATTCATCCTTGATCATTGATGCTTGTTCATTCTTCATAGTTCATTGTTCATAGATCATT
Source organism: Amaranthus tricolor (assembly GCF_026212465.1). Classification (NCBI taxonomy): domain Eukaryota; kingdom Viridiplantae; phylum Streptophyta; class Magnoliopsida; order Caryophyllales; family Amaranthaceae; genus Amaranthus; species Amaranthus tricolor. The sequence continues at coordinate 27,018,339 of NC_080056.1, read as the reverse complement.
GATCCTTTTTCATTCTTCATCGTTCATTCTTCATTAATCCTTGTTCATTCTTCATCGTTCATTCTTCACTGATCATTGATCCTTGTTCATTCTTCATCGTTCAATGTTCATTATTCATTGATCCTTGTTCATTCTTCATCGTTCATTCATCATTGATCCTTGTTCATTCTTCATCGTTCATTGTTCATTGATCATTGATCCTTGTTCATTCTTAATCGTTCATTCATCATTGATCATTGATGCTTATTCATTCTTCATGGAATGTTCATGCTTGTTAGTTCTTCATAGTTCATTGTTCATTGATCATTGATCCTTGTTCATTCTTCATCCTTCATTAATCATTGATCATTGATCCATGTTCATTCTTCATCGTTCATTCTTCATTGATCATTGATCCTTGTTCATTCTTCATCGTTCATTCATCATTGATCATTGATCGTTGTTCATTCTTCATCGTTCATTCTTCGTTGATCATTGATCCTTGTTCATTCTTCATCGTTCATTTTTCATTGATCATTGATCCTTGTTCATTCTTCATCGTTCGTTCTTCCTTGATCATTGATCCTTGTTCATTCTTCATCGTTCATTCATCATTGATCATTGATACTTGTTCATTCTTCATTGATCATTGATCCTTGTTCCTTCTTCATCGTTTATTCATCCTTGATCATTGATGCTTGTTCATTCTTCATAGTTCATTGTTCATAGATCATTGATCCTTTTTCATTCTTCATCTTTCATTCTTCATTAATCCTTGTTCATTCTTCATCGTTCATTCTTCACTGATCATTGATCCTTGTTCATTCTTCATCGTTCAATGTTCATTATTCATTGATCCTTGTTCATTCTTCATCGTTCATTCATCATTGATCCTTGTTCATTCTTCATCGTTCATTGTTCATTGATCATTGATCCTTGTTCATTCTTAATCGTTCATTCATCATTGATCATTGATGCTTATTCATTCTTCATGGAATGTTCATGCTTGTTAGTTCTTCATAGTTCATTGTTCATTGATCATTGATCCTTGTTCATTCTTCATCCTTCATTAATCATTGATCATTGATCCATGTTCATTCTTCATCGTTCATTCTTCATTGATCATTGATCCTTGTTCATTCTTCATCGTTCATTCATCATTGATCATTGATCGTTGTTCATTCTTCATCGTTCATTCTTCGTTGATCATTGATCCTTGTTCATTCTTCATCGTTCATTCATCATTGATCATTGATCCTTATTCATTCTTCATCGTTCATTCTTCATTGATCATTGATCCTTGTTCATTCTTCATCGTTCGTTCTTCATTGATCATTGATCCTTGTTCATTCTTCATAGTTCATTGTTCATTGATCATTGATCCTTGTTCATTCTTCATCGTTCATTCATCATTGATCATTGATCCTTGTTCATTCTTCATCGTTCATTCTTCATTGATCATCGATCCTTGTTCATTCTTCATCGTTCATTCATCATTGATCATTGAACCTTATTCATTCTTCATCGTTCATTCTTCATTCATCATTGATCCTTGTTCATTCTTCATCATTCATTCTTCATTGATCATTGATCCTTGTTCATTCTTCATCGTTCATTCTTCATTGATCATTAATGCTTGTTCATTCTTCATAGTTCATTGTTCATTGATCGTTGATCCTTCTTCATTCTTCATCGTTCATTCATCATTGATCATTGATCCTTGTTCATTCTTCATCGTTCATTCTTCATTGATCATTGATCCTTGTTCATTCTTCATCGTTCATTCTTCATTGATCATTAATGCTTGTTCATTCTTCATAGTTCATTGTTCATTGATCATTGATCCTTGTTCATTCTTAATCGTTCATTCATCATTGATCATTGATGCTTGTTCATTCTTTATAGTTCATTGTTCATTGATCATTGATCCTTGTTCATTCTTCATCGTTCATTCATCATTGATCATTGATCCTTATTCATTCTTCATTGATCATTGATCCTTGTTCATTCTTCATCGTTCGTTCTTCCTTGATCATTGATCCTTGTTCATTCTTCTTCGTTTATTCTTCATTGATCATTGATACTTGTTCATTCTTCATCGTTCATTCTTCATTGATCATTGATCCTTGTTCATTCTTCATTGTTCATTCATCATTGATCATTGATCCTTGTTCATTCTTCATCGTTCATTCTTCATTGATCATCGATCCTTGTTCATTCTTCATCGTTCATTCATCATTGATCATTGATCCTTATTCATTCTTCATCGTTCATTCTTCATTGATCATTGATCCTTGTTCATTATTCATCATTCATTCTTCATTGATCATTGATCCTTGTTCATTCTTAATCGTTCATTCATCATTGATCATTGATGCTTGTTCATTCTTTATAGTTCATTGTTCATTGATCATTGATCCTTGTTCATTCTTCATCGTTCATTCATCATTGATCATTGATCATTATTCATTCTTCATCGTTCATTCTTCATTTGTCATTGATCCTTGTTCATTCTTCATCGTTCGTTCTTCATTGATCATTGATCCTTGTTCATTCTTCATCGTTCATTCTTCATTTGTCATTGATCCTTGTTCATTCTTCATCGTTCGTTCTTCATTGATCATTGATCCTTGTTCATTCTTCATCGTTCATTCTTCATTGATCATTGATGCTTGTTCATTCTTCATTGATCATTGATCCTTGTTCCTTCTTCATCGTTTATTCATCATTGATCATTGATGCTTGTTCATTCTTCATAGTTCATTGTTCATAGATCATTGATCCTTTTTCATTCTTCATCGTTCATTCTTCATTGATCCTTGTTCATTCTTCATCGTTCATTCTTCACTGATCATTGATCCTTGTTCATTCTTCATCGTTCAATGTTCATTATTCATTGATCCTTGTTCATTCTTCATCGTTCATTCATCATTGATCATTGATCCTTGTTCATTCTTCATCGTTCATTGTTCATTGATCATTGATCCTTGTTCATTCTTAATCGTTCATTCATCATTGATCATTGATGCTTATTCATTCTTCATCGTTCATTCTTCATTGATCATTGATCCTTGTTCATCCTTCATCGTTCATTCTTCATTGATCATTGATCCTTGTGCATTCTTCATCGTTCATTCTTCATTGATCATTGATCCTTGTTCATTCTTCATCGTTCATTCTTCATGGATTGTTCATGCTTGTTAGTTCTTCATAGTTCATTGTTCATTGATCATTGATCCTTATTCATTCTTCATCGTTCATTAATCATTGATCATTGATCCATGTACATTCTTCATCGTTCATTCTTCATTGATCATTGATCCTTGTTCATTCTTCATCGTTCATTCATCATTGATCATTGATCCTTGTTCATTCTTCATCGTTCATTTTTCATTGATCATTGATCCTTGTTCATTCTTCATCGTTCGTTCTTCCTTGATCATTGATCCTTGTTCATTCTTCATCGTTCATTCTTCACTGATCATTGATCCTTGTTCATTCTTCATCGTTCATTCATCATTGATCATTGATCCTTATTCATTCTTCATCGTTCATTCTTCATTGATCATTGATCCTTGTTCATTCTTCATCGTTCGTTCTTCATTGATCATTGATCCTTGTTCATTCTTCATCGTTCATTTTTCATTGATCATTGATCCTTGTTCATTCTTCATCGTTCATTGATCATTGATCATCGATCCTTGTTCTGATGTGTAAACTAAGTTGAAAAACTTCGTTCACAAATGGGATAAAACGTGGGAATGTGTGTTAGGTTTTTTTAGAAGGATAATTGGAAAGAAACAAGTAAGTTTAGGGGAACACTCACCCTTAACTTGGGGATATAACAAGGAGGAACACTCACTCACTTGTTTGGGTGTAGAAGTGTTTAGGGAACACTCAACCTAGACAACGACTACTAAGATCAAGCTTTGGGAACACTCGACCAAAACTAGAACTCTTCAAAATTGAGAAACTCTCAACCTTGGATTGACAACTTAGCTAAACTCTTAGCAAAGTTAGAACTCACACACGTGAAGGTTTTGTTTTGGCAAATTTCTGAATATGTTTTCATTGATCATTTCCAAGCCTTATATAGCTTGAGTTACATTCAATAATGCCTTTACATATTCTAAAAACAAGACTGAAATAAAAGGGCCTATTAATTGGCTCATAACCGTCCAAATTAATGCCCATTACTACCCTTAATTTAACTTAAACAAATGAGCTTAAATGAAGGAGAATTAACTCCAAAAACGTCCAGCCATTAACCTTCCAAAACTGTTCAAAACCATCATTCAAAGCTGTCCTTGAATGCCTTTGTAACTGCCACGAATTAACTCCTCATTCAAGTCTCTTTATTCACGAAATTAAACCAGCAAAACCTCCTAATAATACCTCTTAAATGAGATTAAAAACCAGCTTTAAATCTCCTTAAAAACACGCCCCTTTGAATTCCAAAACCGTTTGGAATTAATTCCTTGTAACCGACCCAATTAATGTCTTTAATCTGTCTCATTAATGAGGTAGTTAGTCACGCTTAGCAAAGTGCAACCATTTGAGGACATATTCGGACCATGCACACCAAAGCTTGTAGGCGTAATCTCGAAAAAAGACTTGGACAAAATTAATTCCCTAACGTTGGGTTCTTGGACTGGAATATTTGGACTATTCGAACCTTGACCACTTTGGTCATCCTCCCCTTCTTCAATGGGAATTGCCCTCAATTCTTCATCATCATAGTATGGTGCTAGATCTCCCACATTGAACGTGCTTGAAACGCCATACTTACCTCCCAAATCAACCTTGTAGGCATTGTCGTTTATTCTTTCCACCACTTCGAATGGACCTTCGGCTCGGGGCATGAGCTTGTTTTTCCTTTGATTAGGAAACCTTTCTTTCCTCATGTAAATCCACACCAAGTCACCAACCTCAAAGCTTCTCACGTTTTTGACCCTTTTGTTTGCTTGCTTCTTGTAAGCTTCATTTGCCTTTTCAATATTCTTTCTTACCTCCTTGTGGACTTTGATCATAAATTCAGCTTGCTCCTTGGCACTCCATGCACGAATTTGTCTTGAGGAAGAGCAATAAGATCAATAGGAACATAAGGATTGGAACCATAGACCACCTCAAAAGGAGAATACTTTGTGGTAGTACTAGGGGTCCTATTATAAGCAAACTCAGCGTGAGCTAGCTTAACATCCCAATCTTTGGTGCTCTTACTAACCAAGGTCCTAAGCAAAGAACCTAGCACCCTATTGACCACCTCCGTTTGTCCATCAGTTTGAGGATGATGAGAGGTCGAAAATAGCAATTTAGTCCCCATTAGGCGCCACAAGGATTTCCAAAAGTGACTTAGAAATTTTGTGTCCCTATCAGAAACAATAGTCCTTGGGACTCCATGGAATCTCACAATCCCATCAAAATAAAGCTTAGCCACCTTCATTGCATCTTCAGTTTTGTGACAAGGAATGAAGTGAGCCATCTTAGAGAAACGGTCTACCACCACCATGATTGAGTCCTTACCTCTTTGAGTTCTAGGTAAAGCCACAATAAAGTCCATACTCACATCTTCCCAAGGTCTTTCTGGAATAGGCAAAGGCTTGTAGAGACCCTTTTGAAACACCATCTTGGCCCTTTGACAAGTAGAACAACGAGCCACCACATGATGGACAGTAGCTAGCATGTTAGGCCAATAGAAATGAGCTTGAAGAAGCTCCATGGTCTTTTGAACTCCAAAGTGACCGGCTAGTCCACCTCCATGAGCCTCATGGATCAATAGACTTCGAATAGGACACTTAGGAATGCATAATCTATTTCCCTTAAAAAGAAAGTCATTTTGTAAGGAAAAAAGATCATAGACTCCATTCACGCACCTCTCCAAAATAGGCTTGAAATCATCATCTTCTTTATAGAACTCCTTGATCAAATCGAACCCAAGGATCTTAGCTTCCACCACTCCAAGTAGAGAATGTCTTCTAGATAAGGCATCCGCAACAATATTAGCTTTCCCACTCTTGTATTTAGAGGAAAAGTTAAATGTTTGCAAGAACTCCACCCACTTAGCATGCCTCGAATTCAGCTTCTTTTGGCCATGAATGAATCTTAAAGACTCATGATCAGAATGTAGGATGAATGGTTGTGGCCTCAAGTAATGTGACCAATGATCTAGAGCCCTCACCATTGCATAGAACTCCTTGTCATAGGTGGAATAGTTCAGCTTGCCTTGACTCAACTTCTCACTAAAATAGGCAATAGGACGCCCTTCTTGAATCAAAACGGCACCAATTCCCCTCCCACTTGCATCACACTCAACTTCAAATGGCTTTGAGAAATCTGGAAGTGCTAGGATTGGAGTGTTGCACATCTTCTCTTTGACCTCCTCAAAGGCCTTTTGAGTTTGGGGAGTCCACTCAAACGAGCCCTTCTTTGTGCACTCAGTTATAGGAGCCATGAGAGTGCTGAAATTGCGAATGAACCTCCTATAAAAGGAAGCTAACCCATGGAATGAGCGCACCTCCGTGAGTGTCTTGGGACTAGGCCATGATTGAATAGCCTTAATCTTGCTTGGATCAACTTTCACACCTTCACCTGAAATAATGTAACCAAGAAAAGTGACCTCATATAGCATAAAATTACATTTCTCAAGTTTTCCATACAATTTTTGCTTTCTTAATACAGTGAAAACTTCCAATAAATGTAACAAATGTTCATCTTCACGCTTGCTATAGATGAGGATGTCATCAAGATACACCACCACGAACTTGCCTAGAAAAGGCCTCAACACTTCATTCATCAATCTCATGAAAGTGCTAGGAGCATTGGTGAGTCCAAATGGCATAACAAGCCACTCGTACAACCCATGCTTGGTCTTGAAAGCAGTCTTCCATTCATCTCCTTCCCTCATTCGAATTTGATGATAGCCACTCCTCAAATCAACTTTAGAAAAGATATTAGAGCCACTCAACTCATCAAGCATGTCATCAAGCCTTGGGATAGGAAACCTGTACTTGATAGTAATGTTATTAACAGCCCTACTATCAATACACATACGCCATGTACCATCCTTTTTAGGAACCAAAAGAGCAGGAACAGCACAAGGACTCATAGACTCACGCACATACCCCATACTCATCAACTCCTCTATTTGTCTTTGCAACTCCTTAGTCTCCAAAGGATTACATCTATAGGCGGGTTTGTTAGGCAAAGGAGCACCAGGAATAAGATCAATTTGATGTTCAATACCTCTTAAAGGTGGTAACCCATTAGGTAACTCATCAGGAAAAACATCTTCAAAGTCTTTAATCAATTGAGCCAATTTAGGGTTTTGACTCACAAATTTTTCATGGACTTCTTTAGAATACAACAGATACACCTCATTCTCACCATCAATCTCCCTCTCAACTTCTTTAAGAGTGAGCAATGACACCTCCTTAGATTGTTTAACTTTTTGTGAAAAACGTGGGGGTGGTAAGGGATGTAATTTTTTTTGTTTTCCTTGGTGAGTTATAGTGTAAGTATTATGATAACCATCATGGACAGATTTTCGATCAGTTTGCCATGGTCTACCAAGTAAAATATGACAAGCATTCATAGACACAACATCACATAATTGAGAATCATGATAAGAACCAATGGAAAAACTAACCATGCTTTGTTTTCTAACCCCCGTGCTGGAATTCGAATCTAACCAACTCAACTTATAAGGATTTGGATGATTTGTAGTTGTAAGACCAAGTTTGGTTACTAGAGTTTTAGAAACCATATTTGCCTCACTCCCACTATCAATAATCAAATCACATACCTCGCCTTCAACCTTGCACTTGGTGATGAAAATGTGTTGTCTTTGAGGTGCTATGGGCTCCTCAACTTGGGCTTGCAACGCCCTCCTCACCACTAGGCTTTGCTTGGCCTCCTCTTCTGGAAAGCATTGGTCCTCCTCTTCATCTTCACCCACGGCCTCCCCTTCTTCATCTTCAAACTCTTCCCAATCTATAGTTTGGTTGGCAATGAGCTTCACCTCTTGCATAGTTAAGGCCCTTGAATTTGGACAATCTTTCTTGAAATGCCCTCTTCCTCCACACTTGTAACATACAATGTCACTAAGTTTGAAGTCCTTCTTGTCCTTCCTAGGTGGATCATTAGGTTTGACAAGACTAGACCCCTCCTTGGTAGGAAAGGTAGGTTTTCGAACCACTTGAGGAATGAAAGTAGACTTCTTCTTCTTCCTCTTAGCATCGAATTTCACCACAAGTTTACAAGCTTCCACAAAGGTTAAGTTGGTGTAACCTTCAAGCTTCTCTTGCAATTCTTGATCCAAACCAGCAATAAAACGCACCAACTTGAGCTCTTCATTTTCTGTGACTTCACACACAATGGCGAGTCTATCAAACTCCTTTATGTAATCTTCAACTGGGACGCCTCTTTGTTGTAAAGTACTCCACTTTACATATTGACTTTGTTTGTAATTGTGAGGAATAAAGCGATCCCTCATCCTTTTCTTCAATTTCCTCCAAGTAGAGATGGAAGCTTTCCCCCTAAGGGTACGCCCCCTTTGTTCTCCTTGCAACCAACTATCACCATAGCCTTTCAGCTTGACTTTGGCTATCTTGTATTTTTGTACTTCCTCTTGAATGTCTTTGTATTCAAAGTACCTTTCCAAGGATTTCTCCCATTCCAAGTACTTTTCTGGATCAAGCGACCCATCAAAGGCAAGGACATCTACTTTGAGACTCCTATCTTCCCTCCTAGGTGGAGGTTCCTCGTTTTGATCTCTCCTATCTTGCTCGTTCAGGAGTCTTGCCATTAAGGCAGCAAGATTCCCTTGTAGATTGGCATTAGTTTCGGCCAACCTTTCTTGACTAGCAATGGAACGATTTAGAGCTTCCAAAGCTACTTTCAAATCTTGATTCTCTCCCATGATATGTAGGTATTCGTCCCCTTTGGAAGTGTATGGAAAAACTCCCCCTACCTGACGCGCCAAATGATGTGTAAACTAAGTTGAAAAACTTCGTTCACAAATGGGATAAAACGTGGGAATGTGTGTTAGGTTTTTTTAGAAGGATAATTGGAAAGAAACAAGTAAGTTTAGGGGAACACTCACCCTTAACTTGGGGATATAACAAGGAGGAACACTCACTCACTTGTTTGGGTGTAGAAGTGTTTAGGGAACACTCAACCTAGACAACGACTACTAAGATCAAGCTTTGGGAACACTCGACCAAAACTAGAACTCTTCAAAATTGAGAAACTCTCAACCTTGGATTGACAACTTAGCTAAACTCTTAGCAAAGTTAGAACTCACACACGTGAAGGTTTTGTTTTGGCAAATTTCTGAATATGTTTTCATTGATCATTTCCAAGCCTTATATAGCTTGAGTTACATTCAATAATGCCTTTACATATTCTAAAAACAAGACTGAAATAAAAGGGCCTATTAATTGGCTCATAACCGTCCAAATTAATGCCCATTACTACCCTTAATTTAACTTAAACAAATGAGCTTAAATGAAGGAGAATTAACTCCAAAAACGTCCAGCCATTAACCTTCCAAAACTGTTCAAAACCATCATTCAAAGCTGTCCTTGAATGCCTTTGTAACTGCCACGAATTAACTCCTCATTCAAGTCTCTTTATTCACGAAATTAAACCAGCAAAACCTCCTAATAATACCTCTTAAATGAGATTAAAAACCAGCTTTAAATCTCCTTAAAAACACGCCCCTTTGAATTCCAAAACCGTTTGGAATTAATTCCTTGTAACCGACCCAATTAATGTCTTTAATCTGTCTCATTAATGAGGTAGTTAGTCACGCTTAGCAAAGTGCAACCATTTGAGGACATATTCGGACCATGCACACCAAAGCTTGTAGGCGTAATCTCGAAAAAAGACTTGGACAAAATTAATTCCCTAACGTTGGGTTCTTGGACTGGAATATTTGGACTATTCGAACCTTGACTATTCTCAAGTCAAAGCTTGGTTCAAGTCTAGTTGACCATTGCTCTCAACATAACCAACATAACCCTACTGATTTAATCCAAGATGTAGCTCCTCCTCAAAGTTTTGGTAAGCATACACACCAAGACTATGAGACAAGTGGGGAAGGATTGATTCAGAATCAAAATGCAGCCTCCAAAACACATCAGAAGCCTCAGAACAACAAAACGGATGCTGACCCAGATTCCAGCGACCAGACGTCTTTGCACCTTGGCTTGAGAGGTGACCAGGGACAACCGGTGGGAGACCAGCCCAGATATGACATCTTGGCACACGGGCCTAGCCATCGAGGCCCAAGAACCCTCCTGGTAAGCGACACAGGGCTCTGGGAATCCAGCTGAAGGTGCCTCGGTCAATGGAAGAACAGTAGCAGACCAGCCAAGACTTGGCCTATTTTCTGTTTTGTTCTGTTTTAAAATCAGTGTGCAAGACACGTGTAACTAGCCGTTGCTTCTCATGATTAGCTCCTTAGAAACCTATAAATAGACTTGTAATGATTGTTTGAAACCAACTCAAAATAATATAATTCATTTGATTTTTTTGATTCACTTGTTAAGCAATCATCTTCTTCCTCTCTTCCCTTAAGTGCATTTGTGTTTGTTGTTTTGGCCGGAACAAAAAGGTGTGGAACACCTTCTACACTCTAATTGTGGAACAACTTAGAGTGTCATCTTCCCTTATCTGAGTGGAACTCGAGGGAGGGTGTGTGGGGTCACTTCTCGTTGGTGAGTGAAGCCAAATCAGAGGGTGACCAAGGCTGGCCTGAAAACCAAGAATTGATTTCTTGGGGTGAAATTGGTGTGTATTGTCGGAGTAATTGTCAAGCAATCTTCTTCCAAGTGTGAAGGCTGATTGTAGGTAAGATTGGGAGTCCGGAGGACCCAATCTTGGTGCAAATTGGTATCAGAGCGTAAGTGACGAGAGGGCACAAGACACCATTGTTGAAGCAACAAGAAGAACAAACTGCACCGGGTAACAGAGAAGACTGAGAACTGCGGCCTGCGTGAATCTGGTAAAATCGTTCTTAATTTTGCACTCAGGTTACATGCAATTGTAAAACTGGGTAAAGGTGATACTTGGTTAGTCATTGATATAAATAGTTACACTCAATTCAATTGCTGATTGAAATTGATGAAGATTTGAGTAATCTTGAAGAAAATCGTATTCTGACACATTTTGAATTTCTGGCTTCTGTTCTCTGGGAATATTTGGTTGTGTTGATTCATTCTTTTTAATTGTTTAAGGATAGTTTTGCATCATATAATAACAGTCACCCATAATTGCATTGTTGATTAACATCATTTGCAGCATTAGAGATATTGTTCGATTTCTGATAAATTGTGAAACCCTAAATTGCTGGTTTTGTCTGAATTCTTTGAATCTTGATTAAGATACTCCATATTCATACATCCCTGTTATCATATAGGTACATTTGTAACAAGTGTTTGAGGAATCTGTGTCTGTGAAAGATTTCTACATCTTCTTCCTACATTGTTTGCATCTTGTATTGTTTGATTGTTGAGCTGGTACCTAGTTGTTGAGACTTAGAGCCATGGATGCTAGATTAGAGGCCATAGAGGAAACTCTTTATAGGGTAACCCAACTTCTGACCCGGGCTGGATTAGGCAACCAAGAAAGACTACCTAACAACCCCATTGATGACCATGAAGATAGAACAGTTAGGATTGACATACATGAGTTTGATGGACAGTCCACCAAGCCTGAGGTATACATAGAATGGGAAGCAAGTCTAGATAGGTATTTTGAGTACAAGAACACCACACCTGAAAGACAATACAAGTTAGCTAAGATCAAACTTACTAAGTTAGCTGCTGTGTGGCTTGAGGGGATTCAAAGACAGAGGAGGAGGGAGGATAGAAACAGAATAGACACTTGGAACAAACTAAAAAAGCATTTAAGGAGAAAGTATGTGCCAAATAATTACAAACATCAGTTATACATACAGTGGAGCACCTTGAATCAAGGGGGAAAGAGTGTGAGTGAGTACATCCAGGAATGGGAGAAGCTCACTGTGCTATGTGAAGTCAATGAAACAGAGGATTTAAGGTTAGCCAAATTTTTAGCTGGGTTAAGGGCTGACATTAGGGACCAACTCATAGTTATACCAAACCTTGACCTACAGTTAGCCTTCAATATGGCCCTCACTGTAGAACAGGCTCACAACAGGAAGAGAGAAGCCTCTAATGGCTACCCTAAGAATCCTAAAAACTTCACACCCAAGGCTAACAACCCCACTTCACCTAGACTGCAGAAGAGGGTGGATCCAAACATTAATATCCCTGGGAAACCTCCTGTACCTCTAAAGAAAATAGTGTGTTTTAAGTGCCATGGACATGGTCACTATAAGGACTCCTGCCCTAATGCTAGAGTCTTCACTGCCCAAGAGTGGAGAGATATCAAGGAAGACAACAAACCTAAGATGATGCTAGTGTCTAGGAATGGCAGAATAGAGGAGGATTGGCCTCCAGTACCTGAGGATGAACCTGAAGGGTCATATAGAGTGAATGAATCAGGAAGACTGGTTAGATATGAGCATAGTACTGAGGAGGAGGAGTCTGAGGAAGAAAGAGAGAAGGTCATGCCTGAGGATGAGCATTATAACCTGATAGTAAGGAGGAGCCTGCATACCACTAGTGAAGAAAAAGAAAATAACCAGAGGGAAAACATCTTTCAAACCAAATGCAGGATAGGAGAGAAAGTATGTGATTTAATCATTGACAGTGGTAGTGAGTCTAATTGTGTGAGTTTAGCCTTGGTGACTGAGTTGAAACTCAAAACTAGACCTCACCCACACCCCTACAAACTCAAATGGTTAGACAACAATGTTAGTGGATCTGTGAGCAAGCAGTGCTTGGTAGGATTTGTTATAGGCTCATATCAAGATAAGGTGTTATGTGATGTGTTAGAAATGAGTGCATGCCATGTGCTATTGGGAAGACCTTGGCAATATGACAAGAAGAGCATACACAATGGGTTTACTAATACCTACACTGTCAGGCATGAGGGAAAGCTAAAAGACCTGATTCCCCTTCCACCTCACAAGGCTATACCCCCCCCCCCCCCCCCCCCCTGTTAGGAAGCCAGTTCACCTGATCAGTAGGAAGGTTTGTGAGAAAGAGCTTAAAAGCAAGAGTGTGATTTATGTGTTGTTCACTAAAGAGTTAGAAAACCCAACAGACCAAAAGGAAGACCACACAGTAGACATACCATCAGAGGTTAAGCCTCTGCTTCAGCAGTATGCTGATGTGTTTCCTGATGACTTGCCTAAGGGTTTACCACCTATCAGAGGGATAGAACATCAGATAGACCTCATACCAGGGGCAGCCTGATGCAAAACTAAGACTGAATGTAGTCTTTGTTATGCAAAGATCAATGTGGAATCAAATTATGGCCCAAATACTCACGTATAATCTCAAACTAATCAATGTAAACAAGCCCAGAACACTTAGAACAACCAAGAAGATGCTTCTTGATTTTCAGACGTGTGGGTTACTGGACGTTGTTCCAACCCTTACACTATCCTAAGGAGTATGCAAGGCAAGGACTATTGTTCCTTGTATAGAATGCTTCCCTGAGATTATAGGTTTGCCTGAAAACCTATGAATTCCCCGGCCAAAGAATAACTATTCCTTGAAACAAGTTTGCAAACAAACTCGAAACAAACAAACACTTGTCTGAATAATGAAACTCTGATTTTATTCTCAATATCAAACGTGAATCCAAATACATGAGAGTCCTAGTTATTTATAGAGTTTTTACATCTCAAAATAGCCGTTACCAGGGCTGCCTAAAGCACGTGGCAAATAACTAACAAAACAGAAAGTTAAAACAAGGCCAACACTTAGCCAAAAAAACAGATGTTCTTTTCTTCTGACCAGGTCTCCTTTAGCCAATCCTAGGGTCTTCCTGGTGGTTAGTTAGCAGCACCCTAGGGCCTCTATGGCTTGGTCCATGTAGGGAGATGCCATTGGTGTCTTCATCTTGGTCCAGGTACTCCTGGTCTGGGCTCAGTAACGTCAGTAAGGTCAGCTGGTCGTCAGAATCAACTGTTACTCTGTTCTTGCATTCTGTTGGTTCTCCTGTTCCCAAAGTGTTATCTTCTGTTGTGCCTTGATCTTTCTCCATCCCAATTCGTATTCTTAAGCCCATATTCGATGTGTGGGAAGTATCATTGCTGGACCCTTGGTCTTTCTGAGTGTTTGGCGTAGAAGAAAAGTTGGGAACACTGTCCTGTTCCTGATCAGTACTGCCATGGTCACTGTTCCCTGATGCATTTGCATCAACTCCTCCCCCTTGGGAAAGAATTGTCTTCAATTCTTGGACTGGCTGGTGCAGTGTCAGATCTCCTATGTTGAAGATAGGGGAGATGTTGAAGTCTGCAGGTAGTTGAATCTCAAAGGCATTGTCTCCAATTTTCTTTAACACTTGGTAGGGACCAATGGCTCTAGGTTGTAGTTTGTTTCTTCTGAGATGTGGAAAGCGTTTCTTCCTTAGGTACACCCATACTTTGTCACCTTCCTGGATTGGTGCTCTTGCTTTCAGGTGCTTGTCAGCTTGTTTCTTGTATTTCCTGTTGGTCACTTCTAGGTTTGCATGGACTTGCTTGTGAATTTCTTCCATTTGCTTGATCAAGTCTGCAGCTTCCTCTGTTTTGCTGTCACATATAGGCAAATCAATCAGAGACACAGGAAGCAAAGGGTTATTACCATACACACATTCAAATGGAGTATGCTCGGTGGCACGACTTGGTGATCTATTAAAGGCAAATTCAGCATAGCATAACTTCAAGTCCCATTCCCTAACATTTGTGGTCACTAATGACCTTAACAGGGTACCCAAAGTCCTGTTGGTCACCTCTGTTTGACCATCAGTCTGAGGGTGATAGGCTGTGCTAAACAACAGTTTAGTACCCAACATCTTCCATAAGGTTTTCCAAAAATGACTCAAAAATTTGCTGTCTCTGTCAGAGACAATGGATTTGGGTATGCCATGCAATCTAACTATCTCAGCAAAATACAGTTTGGCTATGTGTTGTGCATCATCAGTCTTGGTGCAAGCTATGAAGTGTGACATCTTGGAAAACCTATCTACCACTACCATAATAGCATCCTTTCCTCTCCTGGTCTTGGGTAAGGCTACCATGAAGTCCATACTAATGTGTTCCCATGGCTTGTTAGCTACAGGCAAAGGTAGATACTCTCCCTTGTGAAAAGACACTTTTGCCTTAAGGCAAGTCTCGCACCTTAATATGTGTTTACCAACTGTTCCAAGCATCCTTGGCCAATAAAAGTGTTTAGCAAGCATGTCAAGGGTCTTTTGAATTCCAAAATGGCCAGCTATACTACCCTCATGCACCTCCTTCACCAACACTGTTCTCAAAGGTAGTTTAGGAATGCAAAGCTTGTTCCCCTTAAACAGATAGCCTTGATGAATACTAAATAACCCCTGTGGTGTGGTTTCACATGATTTATATATGTCAGCAAAGTCAGGGCAGGTTTGATATTGGTCCTTAATAAATTCAAAACCCAAAACCTTGGCACCTCATATACCCAGCATGCTGTACTTTCTGCTAAGGGCATCAGCAATGATATTGGTTTTGCCCACCTTATACTTAGCTGAAAAGTCAAAGGTTTGCATGAATTCCACCCACCTAGCATGCCTACTACTTAACTTGTGCTGACTGTTTATATACTTCAAGGATTCATGGTCAGTATGCAAGATGAAAGGTTGAATTCTTAAGTAGTGAGACCAATGGTCTAAAGCCCTTATGATTGCATAGAACTCTTTGTCATAGGTGGAGTAATTAAGCCTACTATTGTTGAGCTTTTCACTGAAAAATGCCACTGGTCTACCTTCTTGAACAAGCACTGCCCCAATCCCCATGCCACTGGCATCACACTCTAACTCAAAGGGTTTAGTAAAGTCAGGTAACTTGAGAATGGGAGCACTACACATCATACTTTTAAGGGTCTCAAAGGCCTGCTGGGCCTTGGGTGTCCAGTTGAACTTCCCCCGTTTTGTGCACTCTGTTATGGGTGCCATAACAGAGCTGAAATCCCTGATAAACCTCCTGTAGAAGGAAGCCAGCCCATGAAAAGACCTAATTTGTGTGAGGGTTGTGGGTGTGGGCCACTCCTGTATGGCTTGGACTTTGATTGGGTCTACCTTGACTCCCTCCTTGCCCACAATATACCCTAAGAAGCTAACCTCAGGTAGTAAGAAATTACACTTTTCAAGCTTTGCATACAACCTCTGTTTTCTCAGAATCTCAAATAGTTGTTGGAGGTGGTCTAGGTGTGCTGCTATGTCCTTGCTGTAGATGAGTATGTCATCTAGGTAAACAACTATAAAGTTCCCTAGGAAAGGTCTCAAAATCTGATCCAATTATGCGTGGTTAATGAAGAAATTGAACACGCAAATTGGATTTACTCACGAACTCAAGGATATTCCAAGACAATGGCACATGGAATTGAATGTTTGGAATTGGACTGCCAAGCTTCCTATGCACTCAACTCCACGCTTCTCCTCTTGCACTCCAAGGGGAATATCAGTGTCTATGGATAGGGGGATGTAGGTTCTTGAAGAACACTCAAGAACACGTACATCAAGATGGGCAAAACTGGCCCAAGGTAACCCAATTGCTAAGCAATTGCAAAGGAAAAACACTTAGTGGATTTCTGAAATTTTTATTCAAATCAAAAAGTGTCTTTTACAATGAATGAGTCCTCTATTTATAAGGCTAATTTACATGATCAAAAGCAAGGAAAAAACACGTACAAGCAACTAGTATAACGGTCATATTGACTCGTGGCTTACACGTGCAAATTAAAAAACAAAACAGAAATCAGCACAGGTTGGTTCCTCCTGTCAACAGCCTTCTGTTGACTGCACGACCTTGGTCACGCTTTCTCAAGTGCTTCCCATGATTGTGAGGAGTGTTCTTGGGCCATGACAGCAAGGTCCATGTAGTGAGCTTCCAAATCTACCCTCCACGTCCTCCACCGTACTCTGAGCACTCCTGGGCTGACTCGACAAGGTGGCCTGGTCGCCATTGCTGTTCAGAATCTGATATTTGCTCAGATTCGTTGTTTCTGTTTCTGTTGCTGCCTTAGTTGGTTTCTTCACTTGCATTTGTGCTTCCTTAATTGTTTTAACTCCTCTTGGGCTGTCTTGGTCTGAATTAGAATCATCATTGTTTGATGATGACGGATTCAGATCAAGTTTTGGGTTGGAAATGTCAGAAACTTCAATGTGTCCTTTGTTGTTTCCTTGATTGTTGTTGCACCTTGAGCTTTTGTTATTGTCTTCCTCTGAGCCAAGCTGGTTTGGCTCAATCCCCCCTTCTTGAAGAGGAATTGCCCTCAATTCCAAGTCCGGGTAGTAAGGTGCCAAATCCCCGATGTTAAATGTGGGTGAAACACCATAGCTGCTGGGTAAGTCCACAGTATACGCATTATCTCCAGCTTGAGCAATGATTTTGAAGGGGCCATCTGCACGTGGTTTGAGCTTGTTGCGCCTTTGTTTAGGAAATCTATCCTTCCTTAGATGTACCCAAACAAGATCTCCTACTTTTAAGTTGCGTGCTTCTTTGAACCCTTTATCTGCTTTGTGTTTGTACTTAATGTTGGCTTGCATGATGTTGTGTTGTACTTGAGCATGAATTCTTTGTGCTGCATCAATTTGTTTCTCCGCACTCCATGCTCCTCGTTCCTGCAAGGGTAAACAAACTAGAGTAGTAGGCGTCGTAGGATTAAAACCATATACACATTCAAATGGGGAGTATTTAGTAGTGAGACTAGGACATCTATTGTATGCAAATTCAGCATGGGCTAATTTCTCATCCCAATCCTTGGTGTGTTTCTTAACTAAGGTTCTCAAAATATTTCCTAATGTCCTATTTGTTACTTCCGTTTGTCCATCCGTTTGAGGATGGTAGGCCGTACTGAATAATAATTTGGTACCCATCATAGTCCATAGGCTAGTCCAAAAAGTGCTTAAGAACTTAGAGTCCCTATCACTAACAATGCTTTGAGGTATTCCATGTAATCGAATTATCTCTTCAAAGTATAATTTGGAAATGTGTTTAGCATCGCTAGTCTTATGACAAGGTATAAAATGTGCCATTTTTGAGAATCTGTCAACCACAACCATTATTGCATCCTTTCCTCTTATTGTTCTTGGTAAGGCTACAATGAAATCCATACTCACGTGCTCCCATGGGTGACTAGCAACAGGTAGGGGTCGGTACTCGCCTTTGTGAAAAGTTAGCTTTGCTCTCATACAAACTTCACATCTCAAAATGTGCTTACCCACTGTGCCTAGCATCTTGGGCCAGAAAAAATGTTGTGCTAGCATATCTAACGTTTTCTGTATGCCAAAATGCCCTGCTAGTGTGCCCTCGTGTACTTCTTTGACCAAAATGTTCCTTAGTGGTGATTTAGGTATGCATAATCGATTATTTTTAAACAAAAATCCATCTTGCATGTAGAACGGTCCTTGTGGTCCTTTTGTGCACTCGTCATATAATTCTTTCAAGTCAGGGTCCTCAAGGTACAAAGGTTTAATCATCTCAAAACCTAGGATTTTGGCTTCTAATATAGCTAACAAATGATATCTTCTACTTAGAGCATCTGCTACAATATTAGCCTTTCCCGCTTTGTACTTGGCTGAAAATGTAAAAGATTGAAGGAATTCTACCCACTTGCCATGTCTAGAATTTAACTTACTTTGTCCATTTATGTGCTTAAGTGACTCGTGATCTGAGTGTAAAATGAAGGGTTGGACTTTCAGGTAGTGTGACCATGTCTCTAATGCCCTTACTATAGCATAAAACTCTCTGTCGTACGTAGAATAGTTAAGTCTACTTCCATTTAGTTTTTCACTAAAGTAGGCAACAGGTCTCCCTTCTTGGATTAATACCGCCCCGATTCCTTTTCCACTAGCATCACATTCTACCTCGAAAGGTTTAGTGAAGTCAGGTAGTCTCAACACAGGTGCCTTGCACATCAATTCCTTAATCTCCTCAAAGGCTACTTGTGCTTCAGTGGTCCACTCAAAAGTACCTTTCTTTGTGCATTCCGTCAAAGGTGCCATGATGGAACTAAAGTTCTTAATGAACCTTCTATAGAATGAGGCTAATCCGTGAAAAGATCTTACTTGTGTAATGGATGTGGGTGTGGGCCAAGTACTAATTGCTTCTATTTTTGCAGGGTCTGCCTTTACTCCTTCTCTCCCAACTATGAATCCAAGAAAATTCACCTCAGTTAACATAAAAGCACATTTTTCTATTTTCCCATAAAGTTGTTGTTTTCTCAAAACCTCAAACAAACTCCTAAGGTGCTCAATGTGGTCATTTATGGTAATACTATAGATCAGGATGTCATCTAGATACACTACCACAAATTTCCCAAGAAAGGGTCTTAACACCTCATTCATTAACCTCATAAACGTGCTTGGAGCTCCGGTTAATCCGAAAGGCATGACCAACCATTCATATAGTCCATATTTGGTTTTGAATGCCGTTTTCCATTCATCACCCTCTCTCATTCTAATCTGGTGATAGCCACTCCTAAGATCGATCTTGCTAAACCAGCATGCTCCTGCTAACTCATCTAGCATGTCATCTAGTCTAGGCATGGGAAACCTATATTTAACAGTAATGTTATTCACACTTCTGCTATCTACGCACATTCGCCATGATCCATCTTTTTTTGGAACTAAGAGTGTAGGTACGGCACATGGACTCAGACTTTCTCTCACATATCCCCTGGCTAACAACTCCTCTACTTGTCGTTGTAGTTCCTTAGCC
This sequence comes from Amaranthus tricolor, assembly GCF_026212465.1. Lineage (NCBI taxonomy): Eukaryota > Viridiplantae > Streptophyta > Magnoliopsida > Caryophyllales > Amaranthaceae > Amaranthus > Amaranthus tricolor. Next base: position 26,998,538 of record NC_080056.1, on the reverse strand, counting down.
TCAGTAGGATTTGTTCTGTAAGCAGGCCTATTTGGTATGGGTGCCCCAGGTATTAAATCTATCTGATGTTCGATTCCCCTTATAGGTGGTAAGCCTTGGGGTAGATCATCTGGGAATACATCTTGAAACTCTTTTATCAATGGTTGTACCAAAGGATGAATAGGTGTGTGTGTGGAAGAGGACTCCTTTGTGAACATTATGAACACTACATTCCCTGATCTTAGCTCTTTGTTACACTCTTTCCTCCCTATCAAATGTGTAGGTGGTGGCTTGGTCTTAGAAGGGGGTATGGCTTTGTGAGGGGGTAGTGCCATCAACTCTTTAGTCTTACCCTCGTGTCTAAGGGAATATACATTGGTGAAGCCATTGTGTATAGTTCTCCTATCATGTTGCCATGGTCTCCCAAGCAGCACATGACAAGCATCCATGGCTAAAACATCGCAAAGCACTTGGTCGTGGTATGTGCCTATGCCAAAACTCACCAAACATTGCCTACTAACTGCATTCCCTGTGCTATCATCTAGCCATCTTAGTTTGTAAGGTCGAGGATGAGGCTTAGTGGTTAATCCCAAGGTTTTAACTAGGTCTTTGCTTACACAATTGGATTCACTGCCTCCATCAATGATCAAATCACACAGTTTATTCCCGATTTTACATTTTGTTTGAAAAATGTTTTCTCTTTGGTCTGAATTCTTGACCTGTGGGACGGTGTGAAGGTTTCTCCTGATCAACAGATTGTGAAGCTCCTCCTCAGGGTAAACATGCTCTATATCTCCTTCCTCCTCACTTTCCTCTGTAGTGCTCCCCTCCAATCTCTCCATATATCCATAACTATTTACCCTAAAAGTTCCCTCATATTCTTCCTCAGGTATGGGTGGGTACTTGACTTCCTCTTTTCCCCCGTTGTGCACTAACATAGCTCGCACTCCTCTCCTATTGTGAATCTCAGCCCACTCCTTTTGTGTGAAGGCTCTAGCATTGGGGCAATTTCTTTTGTAATGACCGTGCCCATGACACTTAAAGCACATGATGTCCTTGGGATTAGCTTCCTTATCCTTAGTAGTGAAGTGTCTCTCTGTAGTGGTATTTGTAAGTGCATTGTGAGTTTGTGCAGATTTGTTGGGAAAGGTATTTGGTGTAGCTATTCTATTATTGACAAATGGAATCTGTGTAGGTGATTTGAAGCTGTTGTTTTCCTTGCTTCTATTGAACGTGTGTATAGATGGTGCTACTCTTCTCCTTGCGGATTTCTCAAGTATTAACGCACTATTACACGCCCCCTCATAAGTCAGATTTTGCATCACCTCAATTTTCTCCTTCAAGTCTTCCCTCAACCCACTTAGGAATCTTCCAATCCTCATCTCCTCTGGCTCAGCTATCTCACATAGGACGGTCAACCTCTCTCCCTCTTGAATATACTCTGATACTGATTTGGAACCTTGCCTCAAATTGCTCCAACTGGTGTATAATTGTTGTCTATAGTTGTTAGGGATGTACTTCCTCCTAAGGTGTTTCCTAAGTTTGTCCCAAGTATTAATCTTAGGTCTATTCTCACGTGTCCTTTGCCTCTGAGCCCCTTCGAGCCAAGTGGCTGCTAGCTTGGTCAACTTCACCTTAGCGATCTTATATTGATGGTCTGGGTGGGTTTCTTTAAACTCAAAATAACGCTCTACCCCTTTCTCCCATTCAATATATACCTCCGGATCATGAGATGTGCCATCAAATTCATGTACATCAACCCTCATGGTTTTGTCCTCCCTCATGTTTTCAGCATTTGGATTGTGATATGGGAATTGTGTGTGTTGTGGTGCAGCATTCTGCAGGGCCGTGACAGCTACGCTTAGTTGATTAACCATGTTAACTAGTGCGTCAAATTTATCATTGTTATCCATGATGATTTATATGAATGCAAACACACAATATGAAATGAATGCAAATAAACTGTTCTATGCACAGTCTGTGTTCTTGAACAGATTGTATTCTGTTCACAGCAGCAATCAGAATTTGAATATTCTGTATTCTTGAACAAGTTGTGTCCTGTGCACAACAACAATCTGATTTTTTTGAACAATCTGAATTTGTGTTTTCAACAGCAATATTTAAACAAACTATATTCTGTGCACTTAGTTTTTTTTTTTTTTTTTGATGAAACAGCAAGTCATGCACACTTTTGTTCTTTGGTGATTTTGCTAATGTGAATTTCTAGTTATTCACTTAGTAAGGTCAGCTATGCAAAAATCAAACAATAAGTTCCAAGACAGAAGTGAATGCAGCAGACTTTTTCTGATCACAGCAAAATCAGATTCTCAATAATCTGACTTCTGTGCACCAAACAGCAAAACCATGAACAATCTGTATTCTAATGGAACAATAGTTGGATTTGTATTATAAGCAACAAGATTTATTAATGAAAGCCTATGTTCTTCGACAAAGTTGATTAATGTGAATATGAACAGCAGAGTTTGGTCCACAACTATACTCAGATGCTGATTTGTGCATCAACATGCTGAAACCAAGCTATGTTTAGAAATGAATGCAATGCTATTATGATCCTAATGAACTAAGACAAAATATGCCATGAAGAGAAGAAAAAATAACAAGTTTGCACAATCAATGAATAGCAGATCAGAATTTGAAGAATTTGTTCTTCTGTGTTGATTTTGCAGTATGCAGCTATCAATGATGATCAATTTACGTGAATTACAATGAAATGTAAATGCAATCCTACTATTAATCAAATAAAAATGAAATTTAGTCAATGAAATTGATATGAATACGAAGATTTTGAAATTGCAATGCAGAAACTCCTTCAAGAACTGAGTTCTTGAGGGTTTCAGTCTTTCTTCGTGAATGTCAGACAGTGTATGCACAATTCATCAATCAAATTTAATTGAAATGCAACAAATTACATTCAGGAACATTAGTACATAAAGAAATTAAACAGAGGAAAGAAAAACAATCGAGATTTGTAGAGAATCGCCACTGCAATCGAACTCACACAGGAAAATTGCCCTAATTTCTGAATTTCAATTCTTCTGATCATTCAGGCGTGATATGAAGATTTCGTCTTCACAGATGAATGTGGATGATATTCAAGCCCTACACGTTCTTGCTCTGATACCAATTGATCCAATTATGCGTGGTTAATGAAGAAATTGAACACGCAAATTGGATTTACTCACGAACTCAAGGATATTCCAAGACAATGGCACATGGAATTGAATGTTTGGAATTGGACTGCCAAGCTTCCTATGCACTTAACTCCACGCTTCTCCTCTTGCACTCCAAGGGGAATATCAGTGTCTATGGATAGGGGGATGTAGGTTCTTGAAGAACACTCAAGAACACGTACATCAAGATGGGCAAAACTGGCCCAAGGTAACCCAATTGCTAAGCAATTGCAAAGGAAAAACACTTAGTGGATTTCTGAAATTTTTATTCAAATCAAAAAGTGTCTTTTACAATGAATGAGTCCTCTATTTATAAGGCTAATTTACATGATCAAAAGCAAGGAAAAAACACGTACAAGCAACTAGTATAACGGTCATATTGACTCGTGGCTTACACGTGCAAATTAAAAAACAAAACAGAAATCAGCACAGGTTGGTTCCTCCTGTCAACAGCCTTCTGTTGACTGCACGACCTTGGTCACGCTTTCTCAAGTGCTTCCCATGATTGTGAGGAGTGTTCTTGGGCCATGACAGCAAGGTCCATGTAGTGAGCTTCCAAATCTACCCTCCACGTCCTCCACCGTACTCTGAGCACTCCTGGGCTGACTCGACAAGGTGGCCTGGTCGCCATTGCTGTTCAGAATCTGATATTTGCTCAGATTCGTTGTTTCTGTTTCTGTTGCTGCCTTAGTTGGTTTCTTCACTTGCATTTGTGCTTCCTTAATTGTTTTAACTCCTCTTGGGCTGTCTTGGTCTGAATTAGAATCATCATTGTTTGATGATGACGGATTCAGATCAAGTTTTGGGTTGGAAATGTCAGAAACTTCAATGTGTCCTTTGTTGTTTCCTTGATTGTTGTTGCACCTTGAGCTTTTGTTATTGTCTTCCTCTGAGCCAAGCTGGTTTGGCTCAAAATCTCATTCATCAGGCGCATGAATGTGCTAGGGGCACCTGTCAAACCAAAGGGCATAACAAGCCACTCATACAGCCCATACTTGGTCTTGAAGGCTGTTTTCCACTCATCCCCTATTTTCATTCTGATTTGGTGGTATCCACTCCTGAGATCCACTTTGCTAAACCATTGAGAACCCCCTAATTCATCCAAAATGTCATCAATCCTAGGTATGGGGAACCTATACTTGATGGTTATGTTGTTTACACTACGGCTATCAATACACATCCTCCATGTGCCATCCTTTTTAGGCACAAGAAGAGTGGGTACTGCACAAGGACTCAAACTTTCCCTAACATAGCCCCTCTTCATCAAATCCTCTACCTGTCTCTGTAACTCTTGGGCCTCTTTGGGATTAGTCCTATAAGCAGGCTTATTAGGAAGACTAGCCCCAGGTAATAAATCAATCTGGTGTTCCACCCCCCTGAATGGTGGTAATCCAGGTGGTAGATCAGTGGGAAACACATCCTTATATTGTTCTAATAGCTCAGTCATCTCAGCAGGTATAGGTGTGGGATCTTGTACTTCTTTGGTGACTAACAAATACAGCTCTTCTGTTCCCTGCACTTCCCTTTCACACTCTCTTCTATTCATTAACTGCACATGTTCCTTAGAGGGCTTGGGTGGCACTGCTCTGTGTGGGGGCAGGGGTAAAAATTCTTTCCTCTTCCCATAGTGCCTAATAGTGTAAGTGTTGTCATACCCATTGTGCATGGCTTTCTTGTCATATTGCCAGGGCCTACCTAGCAAGAGGTGACATGCATCCATATCTAAGACATCACATAAAACTTCATCCTCATATGTTCCCAAAGTTAAGGTCACTGGGCACTGATGTTTTACTGAACATCTAGCCTTGGTGTCTAACCATTTCATTTTATAGGGATTAGGGTGAGCCTTAGTCTTTAGGTGTAACTCCTCCACTAGCTGCTTACTGACACAATTTGCCTCACTCCCACTATCAATAATCAAATCACATACCTTCCCCTGTATTTTACATTTTGTTTGGAAGATATTCTCTCTTTTGTCTGATTTTTTGCTCAAGGGTGTGTTGTGAAAGCTCCTTCTAATAATGAGGCTCAAGTGCTCTTCTTCAGGGGAAATTTTCTCCAGTTCTCCTTCTTCCTCAGAATCTCCTTCAAAAGGGTGCCAGTTTCCCTGCTCATCTCTTATAAATGTACCATCATCATCACTTAAGCTGGGAGGGTCTAACTCTTCCTCTTGCCCATTCTTTAACACCAAGAGTCTCTTAGGGTTAGTGTTTTGCCTAATGTCAGTCCACTCTCTCATGGTAAACGCCCTTGCATTGGGACAATCCCTCTTATAGTGTCCCCTCCCATTGCATTTAAAACAAATGATGTCCTGTGGCTTGGTGTGTGACTCTGTTCTGGGGTTAGTAGGTTTAGGTCCAGAGGGTGGTAACTCCTTCCTAGGCATGGTCACAGCACTAGTGTTCCTTGGGGTATAGGTCCTGTTGTTCCTCATTTGGGGGTTTGCTGCCCTGTGTTGCCTCTCAATTTCCATGGCTATAGAGGTAGCAAGTTGTAGTGTAAGGTCAGGTGTATTCATCAATCTCTCCCTAAATTCTTCCCTTAATCCAGCTATAAACTTTCCTACTTTGTTTTCCTCAGGTTCATGAAGGTCACAAAGATGATACAATCTCTCCCATTCATTTAGGTAGTCCTCTACTGACCTAGCTCCCTGTTTCATGGCATACAACTGTACCCCCAGTTGCTGCTTGTATGTGGATGGAACATATCTTCTCTTCATCTGCTTCCTAAGTTTATCCCAAGTGCTAATCCTATTCCTTTCTTCCCTAAGTCTTTGTTTTTGAATGCTTTCTAACCAAGCTGCAGCTGATTTGGTTAGTTTGATCTTGGCAATCTTAAACTGTTGGTTTGGGGGTGTTTCCTTAAACTCAAAGTATTCTTCCATTCTTCTTTCCCATTCCAGGTACTTGGAGGGGTCATGTGAGATGCCATCAAATTCAGGAAGATCGATTTTAATGGTCCTATCCTCATATGGTCGAAAATTAGGGTTTGGCATAGGTGGTCTGTTCTGATTATCGATTCCTAAATGCGCAAACAACCTATCCAATTTATCCTCCATTACTTCAAACCTAACATCCCGTTCCATGGTCTCTAAGTCACAACAGCTAGATAACCAGCACAGAATAATCCCAAAATTTTTCGAAGACAAACAAATAACAAAGAAAATCGCAATTTCGAAGAACAATTCGTGTTCAGACGAAGAATGAATAATGCAATGAATTGAACAATCTGTAATTGACAATTAAAAACGAAATCAAAGTAAAGGAAGACACTCCCTGAACGTTGTGGAATTGGAAATGCAAAAATCCCCAGTTCTATCGCTTTTTTTAAATCGCCTTCAAATTCTTCCTTCAAAACAACCCAGAACAAATGGCAAGTTCTTCAAAACGTCCTTCTGATATACCCTCCTTTGTCCCTTTCGTGAATTGGCTCTGATACCAAGTTGATGCAAAACTAAGACTGAATGTAGTCTTTGTTATGCAAAGATCAATGTGGAATCAAATTATGGCCCAAATACTCACGTATAATCTCAAACTAATCAATGTAAACAAGCCCAGAACACTTAGAACAACCAAGAAGATGCTTCTTGATTTTCAGACGTGTGGGTTACTGGACGTTGTTCCAACCCTTACACTATCCTAAGGAGTATGCAAGGCAAGGACTATTGTTCCTTGTATAGAATGCTTCCCTGAGATTATAGGTTTGCCTGAAAACCTATGAATTCCCCGGCCAAAGAATAACTATTCCTTGAAACAAGTTTGCAAACAAACTCGAAACAAACAAACACTTGTCTGAACAATGAAACTCTGATTTTATTCTCAATATCAAACGTGAATCCAAATACATGAGAGTCCTAGTTATTTATAGAGTTTTTACATCTCAAAATAGCCGTTACCAGGGCTGCCTAAAGCACGTGGCAAATAACTAACAAAACAGAAAGTTAAAACAAGGCCAACACTTAGCCAAAAAAACAGATGTTCTTTTCTTCTGACCAGGTCTCCTTTAGCCAATCCTAGGGTCTTCCTGGTGGTTAGTTAGCAGCACCCTAGGGCCTCTATGGCTTGGTCCATGTAGGGAGATGCCATTGGTGTCTTCATCTTGGTCCAGGTACTCCTGGTCTGGGCTCAGTAACGTCAGTAAGGTCAGCTGGTCGTCAGAATCAACTGTTACTCTGTTCTTGCATTCTGTTGGTTCTCCTGTTCCCAAAGTGTTATCTTCTGTTGTGCCTTGATCTTTCTCCATCCCAATTCGTATTCTTAAGCCCATATTCGATGTGTGGGAAGTATCATTGCTGGACCCTTGGTCTTTCTGAGTGTTTGGCGTAGAAGAAAAGTTGGGAACACTGTCCTGTTCCTGATCAGTACTGCCATGGTCACTGTTCCCTGATGCATTTGCATCACAGCCTTACCCAACAAACCAGCTTATAGAACCAACCCCACAGAAACCAAGGAATTGCAGAGGCAGGTTGAGGAGCTTTTGCAGAGAGGTTATGTGAGGGAGAGCCTTAGTCCCTGTGCTGTACCCACTCTCCTTGTCCCAAAAAAGGATGGAACCTGGAGGATGTGTGTGGATAGCAGGAGTGTCAACAACATCACCATCAAGTATAGATTTCCCATACCAAGGATAGATGATATGCTTGATGAATTGTCAGGTGCACACTGGTTTAGTAAGATTGATTTGAGGAGTGGTTACCATCAGATCAGAATGAAGGAGGGGGATGAGTGGAAGACTGCTTTTAAGACTAAGTATGGTTTATATGAGTGGTTAGTCATGCCATTTGGCCTAACAGGAGCTCCCAGTACATTCATGAGGCTAATGAATGAGATATTAAGATCCTTCTTAGGAAAATTCATAATGGTATACCTTGATGATATCTTAGTTTACAGTAGACAACTGGAGGAACACCTTGACCACCTGCAACAGCTGTTTGAAACCCTTAGAAAACAGAGGCTATATGGGAAATTAGAAAAGTGTAGCTTTCTAATACAGGAGGTTGGATTTCTAGGGTTCATCATAGGAAGGGAAGGTGTAAAGGTTGACCCAACTAAGGTTGAAGCAATCAAAAATTGGCCTACACCTACTACTGTCACACAAGTTAGGTCTTTCCATGGTCTTGCCTCATTTTATAGAAGGTTCATTAAGAATTTTAGTGCTATCATGGCCCCCATCACAGAGTGCACAAAGAAAGGCACATTTATTTGGACTTCAGAAGCCCAAAAAGCCTTTGAGCTCATTAAGGACATCATGTGCAAGGCCCCTGTTTTAAAACTACCTGACTTTTCTAAGCCTTTTGAAGTAGAGTGTGATGCTTGTGGGACAGGTATAGGTGCTATTTTGATACAGGAAGGGAGGCCAGTGGCCTTCTTTAGTGAAAAATTGAACAAATCTAGGCTTAACTACTCCACATATGACAAAGAATTCTATGCTATGGTAAGAGCTTTGGAAAATTGGTCTCACTATTTGAAAATGCAACCCTTTGTCTTATATACTGATCATGAGTCATTAAAAAACATTCATGGACAAAATAAGCTTAGTCCTAGGCATGCTAGGTGGGTTGAATTCCTACAAACATTCAATTTTTCAGCCAAGTATAAAACAGGCAAAACCAATGTGATAGCTGATGCATTAAGTAGGAGATACAATCTTTTAGCTATCCTTGAGACTAGAATGCTAGGGTTTGAGATGATTAAGGAGCAATATAAGGGAGACCCTGATTTTAATGACTTGTACACAGTATGTCTAGAAGCACCACAAGGCCCATTCCACACCCAACAGGATTTTTTGTTCAAGGGCAATAGACTATGCATACCTAAGACACCACTTAGGCTTCTATTAGTAAAGGAGGTACATGAGGGCTGTTTGGGGGGACACTTTGGCATTCAGAAGACATTAGACATGCTAAGGGAACACTTCTATTGGCCTAAGATGCTGGGAACTGTAGGGAAATATATCCTGAAATGTGAAGCATGCATAAGAGCAAAGATCACATTCCACAAGGGAGAGTATATACCTCTGCCTGTAGCTAGTAGACCTTGGGAGCACTTAAGTATGGACTTTGTCATGGCCTTACCTAAGACTCAAAGAGGCAAAGATTCAATTATGGTAGTAGTTGACAGGTTTTCTAAAATGGCACACTTCATAGCGTGCACAAAGGTTGATGATGCTAAACACATAGCTAGACTATATTTTGCTGAAGTTGTGAGATTGCATGGTGTCCCAAAGACCATTGTCTCTGACAGAGATAGTAAGTTCTTAAGTCACTTTTGGAGAACTTTGTGGAAGCTGTTAGGCACCACACTGCTTTTCAGTACAGCTCACCACCCCAAACGGATGGACAAACTGAGGTGACAAATAAAACATTAGGGACAATTTTAAGAACTTTAGTGAAGAAAAACCTGAGGGAATGGGACCTTAAGTTGTGTCAAGCAGAGTTCGCATATAATAGGAGCCCTAGTTATGCTACCAAGCACTCACCCTTTGAGTGTGTGTATGGTGAAAACCCTCTACTACCTATAAACCTAATGCATGTTTGTATGAATGACAGGAAACAGATTGATGCAATAGAGAAAGCCAAGGAGTTGGTGAAATTACATAAGGAAATCCAGGACAATATAACCAAGGCAAACGACAAGTACAAACACAAAGCAGATGGAAAGCACAAAGGCAGAGAGCCACTGCAAGTTGGAGATATGGTCTGGATACACCTGAGGAAGGATAGATTTCCACACTTGAGGAAGAACAAGCTGATGCCAAGAGCAGCAGGGCCCTTCCCCATCATTGCAAAGTATGGTGATAATGCATACAAGGTAGAGCTACCAGCAGAGTACAACATCACCAACACATTCAACATAGGGGACTTGAAATTGCATAAGGAGAATCAAGAATTGAGGACAATTCTTCCCCAAGAAGGAGGAGTTGAACCAAGTACACTCAAGTCAAAGCTTGGTTCAAGTCTAGTTGACCATTGCTCTCAACATAACCAACATAACCCTACTGATTTAATCCAAGATGTAGCTCCTCCTCAAAGTTTTGGTAAGCATACACACCAAGACTATGAGACAAGTGGGGAAGGATTGATTCAGAATCAAAATGCAGCCTCCAAAACACATCAGAAGCCTCAGAACAACAAAACGGATGCTGACCCAGATTCCAGCGACCAGACGTCTTTGCACCTTGGCTTGAGAGGTGACCAGGGACAACCGGTGGGAGACCAGCCCAGATATGACATCTTGGCACACGGGCCTAGCCATCGAGGCCCAAGAACCCTCCTGGTAAGCGACACAGGGCTCTGGGAATCCAGCTGAAGGTGCCTCGGTCAATGGAAGAACAGCAGCAGACCAGCCAAGACTTAGCCTATTTTCTGTTTTGTTCTGTTTTAAAATCAGTGTGCAAGACACGTGTAACTAGCCGTTGCTTCTCATGATTAGCTCCTTAGAAACCTATAAATAGACTTGTAATGATTGTTTGAAACCAACTCAGAATAATATAATTCATTTGATTTTTTTGATTCACTTGTTAAGCAATCATCTTCTTCCTCTCTTCCCTTAAGTGCATTTGTGTTTGTTGTTTTGGCCGGAACAAAAAGGTGTGGAACACCTTCTACACTCTAATTGTGGAACAACTTAGAGTGTCATCTTCCCTTATCTGAGTGGAACTCGAGGGAGGGTGTGTGGGGTCACTTCTCGTTGGTGAGTGAAGCCAAATCAGAGGGTGACCAAGGCTGGCCTGAAAACCAAGAATTGATTTCTTGGGGTGAAATTGGTGTGTATTGTCGGAGTAATTGTCAAGCAATCTTCTTCCAAGTGTGAAGGCTGATTGTAGGTAAGATTGGGAGTCCGGAGGACCCAATCTTGGTGCACATTCTTCATTGATCATTCATCCTTGTTCATTCTTCATCGTTCATTCATCATTGATCAATGATTCTTGTTCATTATTCATTGATCATGCATCCTTGTTTATTCTTCATCGTTCATTCTTCATTGATCATTGATCCTTTTTCATTGTTCATTGTTCGTTCTTCATTGATCATTGATCCTTGTTCATTCTTCATCACTTATTCATCATTGATCATTGATCCTTGTTCATTCTTCATCGTTTATTCTTCATAGATCATTGATCCTTGCTCATTCTTCATCGTTCATTCATCAATTATCATTGATCCTTATTCATTCTGCATCGTTCATTGTTCATACATCATTGATCATTGATCCTTTTTCATTGTTCATCGTTCATTCTTCATTGATCTTTCATCCTTGTTCATTCTTCATCGTTCATTCATCATTGATTATTGATCCTTGTTCATTATTCATTGATCATGCATCCTTGTTTATTCTTCATCGTTCATTCTTCATTGATCATTGATCCTTGTTCATTCTTCGTCGTTCATTCTTCTTTGATCATTGATCCTTTTTCATTGTTCATCTTTCATTCTTCATTGATCATTCATCCTTGTTTATTCTTCATCGTTCATTCTTCATTGATCATTGATCCTTGTTCATTCTTCATCGTTCGTTCTTCATTGATCATTGATCCTTGTTCATTCTTCACTGATCATTGATCCTTGTTCATTCTTCATCGTTCAATATTCATTATTCATTGATCCTTGTTCATTCAGCATCGTTCATTCATCATCGATCATTGATCCTTGTTCATTCTTCATCGTTCATTCTTCATTGATCATTGATCCTTTTTCATTGTTTATCGCTCATTCATCATTGATCATTGATCCTTGTTCATTCTTCATCGTTCATTCTTCATTGATCATTGATCAGTGTTCATTCTTGATCGTTCATTCATCATTGATCAAGGATGCTTGTTGATTCTTCATTGTTCATTGTTCATTGATCATTGATAATTGTTCATTCTTCATCGTTCATTCATCATTGATCATTGATCCTTATTCATTCTTCATCGTTCATTCTTCATTGATCATTGATCCTTGTTCTTTCTTCATCTTTCGTTCTTCATTGATCATTGATCCTTGTTCATTCTTCATCGTTCATTCTTCATTGATCATTTATCCTTGTTCATTCTTCATCGTTCGTTCTTCATTGATCATTGATCCTTGTTCATTCTTCATCGTTCATTCTTTATTGATCATTGATCCTTGTTCATTCCTCATTGATCATTGATCCTTGTTCATTCTTCATCGTTTATTCATCATTGATCATTGATCCTTGTTCATTCTTCATCGTTCATTCTTCATTGATCATTGATCCTTTTTCATTGTTCATCGCTCGTTCTTCATTGATGATTGATCCTAGTTCATTCTTCATCGCTCATTCATCATTGATCATTGATCCTTGTTCATTCTTCATCGTTCATTCTTCATTAGTCATTGATCATTGTTCATTCTTCATCGTTCATTCATCAAAGATCATTGATCCTTGTTCATTCTTCATCGTTCATTCTTCATTGATCATTGATCCTTGTTCATTCTTCATCGTTCGTTCTTCATTGATCATTGATCCTTTTTCATTCTTCATCGTTCATTCTTCATTGATCATTGATCCTTGTTCATTCTTCATCGTTCGCTCTTCATTGGTCATTGATCCTTGTTTATTCTTCATCGTTCATTCTTCACTGATCATTCATCCTTGTTCATTCTTCTTTGTTCATTCTTCATTGTTCATTCTTTATTGATCAATCTTCCTTGTTCATTCTTCATCGTTCACTCATCATTGATCATTGATCCTTATTCATTCTTCATTGTTCATTATTCATTGATCATTGATCCTTGTTCATTCTTCATCGTTCATTCTTCATTGATCATTGATCCTTGTTCATTCTTCATCGTACGTTCTTCATTGATCATTGATCCTTGTTCATTCTTCATTGATCAATCATCCTTGTTCATTCCTCATCGTTCACTCATCATTGATCATTGATCCTTATTCATTCTTCATCGTTCATTCTTCATTTATCATTGATCCTTGTTCATTCTTAATCTTTCACTCATCATTGATCATTGATCCTTGTTTATTCTTCATCGTTCCTTATTCATTTATCATTGATCCTTGTTCATTCTTCATCGTTCATTCTTCATTGATCATTCATCCTTATTCATTCTTCATTGTTCATTCATCATTGATCATTGATCCCTGTTCATTATTCATTGATCATGCATTATTGTTCATTCTTCATTGTTCATTATTCATTGATCATGCATCCTTGTTTATTCTTCATCGTTCATTCTTAATTGATCATTGATCCTTTTTCATTGTTCATTGTTCGTTCTTCATTGATCATTGATCCTTGTTCATTCTTCATCGCTTATTCATCATTGATCATTGATCCTTGTTCATTCTTCATCGTTTATTCTTCATAGATCATTGATCCTTGCTCATTCTTCATCGTTCATTCATCAATTATCATTGATGCTTATTCATTCTTCATCGTTCATTGTTCATAGATCATTGATCATTGATCCTTTTTCATTCTTCATCGTTCATTCTTCATTGATCATTCATCCTTGTTCATTCTTCATCGTTCATTCATCATTGATCATTGATCCTTGTACATTATTCATTGATCATGCATCCTTGTTTATTCTTCATCGTTCATTCTTCATTGATCATTGATCCTTGTTCATTCTTCGTCGTTCATTCTTCTTTGATCATTGATCCTTTTTCATTGTTCATCGTTCATTCTTCATTGATCATTCATCCTTGTTTATTCTTCATCGTTCATTCTTCATTGATCATTGATCCTTGTTCATTCTTCAGCGTTCATTCTTCATTGATCATTGATCCTTGTTCATTCTTCATCGTTCATTCTTCACTGATCATTGATCCTTGTTCATTCTTCATCGTTCAATGTTCATTATTCATTGATCCTTGTTAATTCAGCATCGTTCATTCATCATCGATCATTGATCCTTGTTCATTCTTCATCGTTCATTCATCATTGATCATTGATCCTTGTTCATTATTCATTGATCATGCATCCTTGTTTATTCTACATCGTTCATTCTTCATTGATCATTGTTCCTTGTTCATTCTTCTTTGATCATTGATCCTTTTTGATTGTTCATCGTTCATTCTTCATTGATCATTCATCCTTGTTTATTCTTCATCGTTCATTCTTCATTGATCATTGATCCTTGTTCATTCTTCATCGTTCGTTCTTCATTGATCATTGATCCTTGTTCATTCTTTATCGTACATTCTTCACTGATCATTGATCCTTGTTCATTCTTCATCGTTCAATGTTCATTATTCATTGATCCTTGTTCATTCAGCATCGTTCATTCATCATCGATCAATTATCCTTGTTCATTCTTCATCGTTTATTCTTCATAGATCATTGATCCTTGCTCATTCTTCATCGTTCATTCATCAATTATCATTGATGCTTATTCATTCTTCATCGTTCCTTGTTCATAGATCATTGATCATTGATCCTTTTTCATTGTTCATCGTTGATTCTTCATTGATCATTCATCCTTGTTCATTCTTCATCGTTCATTCATCATTGATCATTGATCCTTGTTCATTATTCATTGATCATGCATCCTTGTTTATTCTTCATCGTTCATTCTTCATTGATCATTGATCCTTGTTCATTCTTCGTCGTTCATTCTTCTTTGATCATTGATCCTTTTTCATTGTTCATCGTTATTCTTCATTGATCATTCATCCTTGTTTATTCTTCATCGTTCATTCTTCATTGATCATTGATCCTTGTTCATTCTTCATCGTTCATTCTTCACTGATCATTGATCCTTGTTCATTCTTCATCGTTCAATGTTCATTATTCATTGATCCTTGTTCATTCAGCATCGTTCATTCATCATCGATCATTGATCCTTGTTCATTCTTCATCGTTCATTCATCATTGATCATTGATCCTTGTTCATTATTCATTGATCATGCATCCTTGTTTATTCTTCATCGTTCATTCTTCATTGATCATTGATCCTTGTTCATTCTTCTTTGATCATTGATCCTTTTTGATTGTTCATCGTTCATTCTTCATTGATCATTCATCCTTGTTTATTCTTCATCGTTCATTCTTCATTGATCATTGATCCTTGTTCATTCTTCATCGTTCGTTCTTCATTGATCATTGATCCTTGTTCATTCTTCATCGTACATTCTTCACTGATCATTGATCCTTGTTCATTCTTCATCGTTCAATGTTCATTATTCATTGATCCTTGTTCATTCAGCATCGTTCATTCATCATCGATCATTGATCCTTGTTCATTCTTCATCGTTCATTCTTCATTGATCATTGATCCTTTTTCATTGTTCATCGTTCCTTCTTCATTGATGATTGATCCATGTTCATTCTTTATCGCTCATTCATCATTGATCATTGATCCTTGTTCATTCTTCATCGTTCATTCTTCATTGATCATTGATCAGTGTTCATTCTTGATCGTTCATTCATCATTGATCAAGGATGCTTGTTGATTCTTCATTGTTCATTGTTCATTGATCATTGATAATTGTTCATTCTTTATCGTTCATTCTTCATTGATCATTGATCCTTATTCATTCTTCATCGTTCATTCTTCATTGATCATTGATCCTTGTTCTTTCTTCATCTTTCATTCTTCATTGATCATTGATCCTTGTTCATTCTTCATCGTTCATTCTTCATTGATCATTGATCCTTGTTCATTCTTCATCGTTCGTTCTTCATTGATCATTGATCCTTGTTCATTCTTCATCGTTCATTCTTTATTGATCATTGATCCTCGTTCATTCCTCATTGATCATTGATCCTTGTTCATTCTTCATCGTTTATTCATCATTGATCATTGATCCTTGTTCATTCTTCATCGTTCATTCTTCATTGATCATTGATCCTTTTTCATTGTTCATCGCTCGTTCTTCATTGATGATTGATCCTAGTTCATTCTTCATCGCTCATTCATCATTGATCATTGATCCTTGTTCATTCTTCATCGTTCATTCTTCATTGGTCATTGATCATTGTTCATTCTTCATCGTTCATTCATCAAAGATCATTGATCCTTGTTCATTCTTCATCGTTCATTCTTTATTGATCATTGATCCTTGTTCATTCTTCATCGTTCGTTCTTCATTGATCATTGATCCTTGTTGATTCTTCATCGTTCATTCTTCATTGATCATTGATCCTTGTTCATTCTTCATCGTTCGCTCTTCATTTGTCATTGATCCTTGTTTATTCTTCATCGTTCATTCTTCACTGATCATTCATCCTTGTTCATTCTTCATTGTTCATTCTTTATTGATCAATCTTCCTTGTTCATTCCTCATCGTTCACTCATCATTGATCATTGATCCTTATTCATTCTGCATTGTTCATTCTTCATTGATTATTGATCCTTGTTCATTCTTCATCGTTCATTCTTCATTGATCATTGATCCTTCTTCATTCTTCATCGTTCGTTCTTCATTGATCATTGATCCTTGTTCAATCTTCATTATTCATTCTTCATTGATCAATCATCCTTGTTCATTCCTCATCGTTCACTCATCATTGATCATTGATCCTTATTCATTCTTCATCGTTCATTCTTCATTTATCATTGATCCTTGTTCATTCTTAATCGTTCACTCATCATTGATCCTTGATCCTTGTTTATTCTTCATCGTTCGTTATTCATTTATCATTGATCCTTGTTTATTCTTCATCATTCATTCTTCACTGATCATTGATCCTTGTCAATTCTTCATCGTTCAATGTTCATTATTCATTGATCCTTGTTCAACCTTCATCGCTCATTCATCATTTATCATTGATCCTTGTTCATTCTTCATCGTTCATGCTTCTTTTATCATTGATCCTTTTTTCATTGTTCATCGTTCATTCTTCATTGATCATTCATCCTTATTCATTCTTCATTGTTCATTCATCATTGATCATTAATCCGTGTTCATTATTCATTGATCATGCATCATTGTTTATTCTTCATCGTTCATTCTTAATTGATCATTGATCCTTGTTCATTCTTCATCGTTCATTCTTCAATGATCATTGATCCTTTTTCATTGGTCATTGTTCGTTCTTCATTGATCATTGATCCTTGTTCATTCTTCATCGCTTATTCATCATTGATCAATGATCCTTGTTCAGTCTTCATCGTTTATTCTTCATAGATCATTGATCCTTGCTCATTCTTCATCGTTCATTCATCAATTATCATTGATCCTTATTCATTCTTCATCGTTCATTGTTCATAGATCATTGATCATTGATCCTTTTTCATTGTTCATCGTTCATTCTTCATTGATCATTCATCCTTGTTCATTCTTCATCGTTCATTCATCATTGATCAATGATTCTTGTTCATTATTCATTGATCATGCATCCTTGTTTATAAGCATCGTTCATTCTTCATTGATCATTGATCCTTTTTCAATTTTCATTGTTCGTTCTTCATTGATCATTGATCCTTGTTCATTCTTCATCGCTTATTCATCATTGATCATTGATCCTTGTTCATTCTTCATCGTTTATTCTTCATAGATCATTTATCCTTGCTCATTCTTCATCGTTCATTCATCAATTATCATTGATCCTTATTCATTCTGCATCGTTCATTGTTCATAGATCATTGATCATTGATCCTTTTTCATTGTTCATCGTTCATTCTTCATTGATCTTTCATCCTTGTTCATTCTTCATCGTTCATTCATCATTGATTATTGATCCTTGTTCATTATTCATTGATCATGCATCCTTGTTTATTCTTCATCGTTCATTCTTCATTGACCATTGATCCTTGTTCATTCTTCGTCGTTCATTCTTCTTTGATCATTGATCCTTTTTCATTGTTCATCTTTCGTTCTTCATTGATCATTCATCCTTGTTTATTCTTCATCGTTCATTCTTCATTGATCATTGATCCTTGTTCATTCTTCATCGTTCGTTCTTCATTGATCATTGATCCTTGTTCATTCTTCATTGTTCATTCTTCACTGATCATTGATCCTTGTTCATTCTTCATCGTTCAATGTTCATTATTCATTGATCCTTGATCATTCAGCATCGTTCATTCATCATCGATCATTGATCCTCGTTCATTCTTCATCGTTCATTCTTCATTTATCATTGATCCTTTTTCATTGTTCATCGTTCCTTCTTCATCGATGATTGATCCTTGTTCATTCTTTATCGCTCATTCATCATTGATCATTGATCCTTGTTCATTCTTCATCGTTCATTTTTCATTGATCATTGATCAGTGTTCATTCTTGATCGTTCATTCATCATTGATCAAGGATGCTTGTTGATTCTTCATTGTTCATTGTTCATTGATCATTGATAATTGTTCATTCTTCATCGTTCATTCATCATTGATCATTGATCCTTATTCATTCTTCATCGTTCATTCTTCATTGATCATTGATCCTTGTTCTTTCTTCATCTTTCGTTCTTCATTGATCATTGATCCTTGTTCATTCTTCATCGTTCATTCTTCATTGATCATTGATCCTTGTTCATTCTTCATCGTTCGTTCTTCATTGATCATTGATCCTTGTTCATTCTTCATCGTTCATTCTTTATTGATCATTGATCCTTGTTCATTCCTCATTGATCATTGATCCTTGTTCATTCTTCATCGTTCATTCTTCATTGATCATTGATCCTTGTTCATTCTTCATCGTTCGTTCTTCATTGATCATTGATCCTTGTTCATTCTTCATCGTTCATTCTTTATTGATCATTGATCCTTGTTCATTCTTCACTGATCATTGATCCTTGTTCATTCTTCATCGTTCAATGTTCATTATTCATTGATCCTTATTCATTCAGCATCGTTCGTTCATCATCGATCATTGATCCTTGTTCACTCTTCATCGTTCATTCTTCATTGATCATTGATCCTTTTTCATTCTTCATCGTTCCTTCTTCATTGATGATTGATCCTTGTTCATTCTTTATCGCTCATTCATCATTGATCATTGATCCTTGTTCATTCTTCATCGTTCATTCTTCATTGATCATTGATCAGTGTTCATTCTGTATCGTTCATTCATCATTGATCAAGGATGCTTGTTGATTCTTCATTGTTCATTTTTCATTGATCATTGATAATTGTTCATTCTTCATCGTTCATTCATCATTCATCATTGATCATTGATCCTTATTCATTCTTCATCGTTCAATCTTCATTGATCATTGATCCTTGTTGTTTCTTCATCTTTCGTTCTTCATTGATCATTGATCCTTGTTCATTCTTCATCGTTCATTCTTCATTGATCATTGATCAGTGTTCATTCTTGATCGTTCATTCATCATTGATTAAGGATGCTTGTTGATTCTTCATTTGATCCAAAATCGAGTGTTCATGAGCTCGTTGCATTAATTCTTGAGAAACTCGGGTTTAATTCTTTTTTTTCGCAAACCAGAATTTGTCACATGCTTAGTATGGGATAACAAATAATTGCATGGTACAAAAGAGCAAGGGTGGCATCAATATGCAATGTTGGTACAATATATTAATTATTTTTATTTTTATTTTTTTTAGGGCTGATTTTTCTTTATTATAAAGGGGGGATGAATTTACTTTCTAGAAATCAGCAAGTTCATTGTATTTATTGGGTGAATTTTTGGTACATGAACTCTAATTAATTCATGAATTTGTTGACCAACAAAGGGGGATGTATTGACCGAAATAGGGGGATGTATTTGAAAGCTTCTAGAATCTTGTATTAACCCTATATAAAGGAATGTTTTGTAATCAAAAAAATTCAGATTTTGTTTCATAATATAAACCTTGTGTTTTATGCATTGCTTTTCTTCTTGTGTTTGTCCAAAGAAATAGTAATTTCAATTATCACTTTGAGTTTGTCTTGAGTGTTAATTCTTAGGGGAGATTGAGTGTGTCTTGTCTCTAGCCTAAAACCCCAAATCATTGAGTTTGTTCTTGTGATTTGGCTCTTGTCAATATTCTTCTTTTATTCTTTCTTATCTACTTATTCTTCTTTTTTTTTTTTACAATAAAATCAGAAACTTTTAAATCTAAGTGTGTTCTTCCTAATCACACTTACATCATTTGGTATCAGAAGCTTTTGGTGGATTGAAAGGGTGTTTTAAAAAAAAAAAAATGGGCGCAAATGGAGATCTTGCTGATATGTTACGTATCATAACAGAAAAATTGGAGAGATTGGAGAGAAAAAATGAAGAAATAGATGCGGAAAAAGAACGACAAAATACCCAAATGAATGCTATGGGTGAGTTGTTGTTGAAAACATCAACTAAAATCAATGAGATCGAGGAAGGAGATGGTAGTGGTGTAGGAAATTCTCGTGCATTTGATGAAGATAGAGGATTGAAAATCGATCTCCCGGAGTTTGATGGAGGTCATGATAGCGAATCATTCCTGGATTGGCTAAGGCAAATTGAAGCTGTGTTTGAATACAAGGGGTATGATGATAGAAAAAAATTTAAGCTTGCTGTGCTTAAATTTACAAAACTTGCTGCCTTATGGTATGACAATTTTAAGGCAAATAGAAGAAGAGCCGGAAAAGAAAAAGTCGATTCATGGGAAAAATTTAAAAAAAAGATGAAAGATAAGTGGGTGAGCAAAGAATATGAGCAAGAGCAGTATTTGAAATTAACACATCTTTCACAAGATGATGGCATGAGTGTGGAAGATTATCTAAAAGAATTTGAAAAGCTTTGCTTAATATGTGATTTGCAAGAGAAGGAAGCTTTTAAAATTGCTCGATTTGTGAAGGGATTGTCAAAGACAATCAGTAGAAAAGTTGAAGTCACTCACTACACTTCTTTTAGTGATGTGTGCAAATTGGCTTTGAAATTTGAAAATCAAGCCAAGGAGGAAAAGGAAAAAGAAAGACCGAGAGTGCCTTATAAAAACACTTCAAAATATACTCCATCATATTCAAAAGAGAGTACGTTTCAAAGTAAAGCAACCCATTCTGGTCCGAAATATGAAGCAAAGAAAGAAAAGGCTGTGGTTACTCCTAGTGAATTTGCTACAAGGAGGAAATGTTTTAAGTGTCATGGAAGAGGACACATTGCTAGTGAATGCCCTAGCAAAGCTGTTCTGACCGCTACTCAATGTGCTATCATGGATGAAGAAGAACAAAGGTATAACTTTGTGGTTGAGGAAGTGGTAGATTCAGAGGATGAATTTGATGAAGAAATACAACCGGAGGACGAATTTAACATGATGGTTGTGAGAAAAGTGTTGTTTAGTGAACCACAATCTGATTTGAGGCAAAGGAATAATTTGTTTCATACTAGATGCAAGATTGGTGATAAGACTTGCAATGTGATTGTTGATAGTGGTGCTCAAACCGATGTAATTTCATCAGAGGCTGTGAATAAGTTAAAGTTGACTACTAGAGATCATGAAGAACCTTACAAGCTGAATTGGTTGAATGATAGCACTGGCATAAAGGTGAAGAAACAAGCTCTAGTCTCTTATTCTATTGGAGGCTTTGAAGATGAAAGGTGGTGTGACGTGCTACCGATGGATGCTTGTCATTTGTTGCTAGGAAGACCATGGCAGTTTGATCACAACTCGGAGCACAAAGGAAAGAGTAATGAATATCTTGTAACCACTAGGGATGGTAGAAAAGTTAAATTAATTCCCCTACCCCCTAAAGTTGCTAAAAAAGAAAAGAAAAAAGCAACTATCTTGTAACTTGTAATGAATTTGAGAAAATAGTGGAAGAGCATGGTGGAGGGTATGCTTTGGTTGTAAGGGCCAAAGATACTAAGAGTACTTCTTGTGATAACTCATCATCCCTAAAAGAGTTATTAGAAGAGTACAAAGATGTGTTCCCCGATGACTTGCCCAAAGGCCTCCCTCCAATTAGAGGCATTGAGCACGCCATTGACTTAATTCCTGGAGCACCTTTGCCAAACAAAGCTGCTTATAGATGCAACCCAAAGGAAAGTAAGGAGTTAGAGAGGCAGGTGAATAAGTTGATTGAAAGGGGTTATGTGAGAGAAAGTCTTAGTCCTTGTGCCGTTCCTGCTCTGTTGGTGCCAAAAAAAGATGGGACTTGGAGAATGTGTGTAGATAGTCGGTCCATTAATAACATTACCATCAAATACCGTTTTCCGATGCCTAGGTTGCAAGACATGTTGGATGAGTTGAGTGGAGCCTTAGTCTTTTCCAAAATAGACTTAAGAAGTGGTTATCATCAAATGAGAATAAGAGAAGGGGATGAATGGAAAACAGCTTTCAAAACAAAACAGGGGTTATATGAGTGGTTAGTGATGCCTTTTGGGCTTTTGCAATGCTCCCAGTTCTTTTATGAGATTGATGAATGAGGTTCTCCGTCCTTTTATCAATGATTTTGTTGTTGTTTACTTGGATGATATCTTGGTGTATAGTAAAAACGATGAAGATCATATGATACATTTGAGGAAGTTGTTTGAAAAATTAAGAGAAGTGAAGTTGTATGGGAAGCTTGAGAAATGTGTATTCCTGAACCCTAGTGTGGTGTTTTTAGGATACATTATGACTGGAGAAGGAGTACAAGTTGATCCAGAAAAGATAGAGGCAGTGAAGTCTTGGTTGGCTCCGACCAATGTGCATGAGGTTAGGAGTTTTCATGGGCTTGCTTCATTCTATAGGCGGTTCATTAAAAACTTCTCGACTATTATGGCTCCTATTACTGAGTTAACTAAAAAAGGAGAGTTTGAGTGGGGAGAAAGTGCTCAAAATGCTTTTGAAAGGATGAAAAACATGCTCTTACTGCTCCAATACTTGTGCTTCCTGATTTTAACAAGGTGTTTGAGGTGGAGTGTGATGCAAGTGGGGTTGGAATAGGGGCTGTCCTTATTCAAGACAAAAAACCTGTGAGTTACTTTAGTGAGAAATTGAATGGAGCTAAGATGAACTACTCTACTTACGACCGTGAGTTCTATGCCATAGTTAGAGCGCTTGATCATTGGTCCCATTACTTAAGGCCAAAACCATTTGTTCTTCATTCAGATCATGAGGCTTTAAAGTTCATACATGGGCAACAAAAGTTAAACAAGAGGCATGCAAAATGGGTAGAATTTCTTCAATCATTTTCCTTCAGTTCCAAATATAAAGATGGGAAGAGTAATGTAGTGGCCGATGCTTTATCGCGTCGCACTTACTTGCTTTCTATGGTAGATGCAAAAATTCTGGGTTTTGAACAACTCAAAGAGTGTTATAAAGATGATCCTGATTTTGCTGGTGAATTTGAAAAACAAACAAAAGATTATGTTGAGCAAGATGGTTATCTTTTCAAGGGAAACAAGTTATGTGTGCCTAAGGGTGGTGTTAGAGAATTATTGGTGAGGGAAGTTCATAGTGGTGGTTTAGCTGGACACTTTGGGGTACAAAAAACACTTGACATTCTGGGTGAGCATTTCTATTGGCCAAGAATGATCAAAGATGTTTCTTTAGTAGTGGAGAGATGTGCAACGTGTCAGAAGGCAAAAGGGCATTTCACAAAAGGGTTGTATACTCCTTTACCAGTTCCTGATGTTCCTTGGGAAAGTGTTAGCATGGATTTTATTGTTGGACTGCCTCGAACTCAAAGGGGTAGAGATAGCATTATGGTGGTGGTAGATAGATTTTCTAAAATGGCTCATTTTGTAGCTTGTAATAAAACTGATGACGCTGTGAAAGTGGCTGAATTGTACTTCAAGGAAATCGTCAAACTTCATGGCATTCCTCGAAGTATAGTTTCAGATAGGGACTCCAAGTTTTTAAGTCACTTTTGGAGGACCCTATGGAAGTTGGTTGGTACCAAGTTGCTATTTAGCACCTCTCATCATCCCCAAACTGATGGGCAAACCGAGGTGACAAATAGAACTTTGGGTGCTTTGTTACGTGGTCTTGTGAGCAAAACGCAGAAAGATTGGGACGTGAAACTAGCCCATGCGGAGTTCGCTTACAATAGGGCTCATTTTTTGACTACTTCTCGTTCTCCTTTTGAAGTAGTTTATGGAGTGAATCCATTTGTACCCGTTGATTTGATTCATTTGGTAAAAGGCGATATGGTTGAAAGGGATGCAAAAAAGAGGGTGGAAACTTTTCAAAAAACCTGTGAGCAAGTGAAGAAAAAAATCGAGGAGATGAATAAAAAATACCAAGAGAGAGCCAATAAAAAAAGAAAACAACCCATATTTTACCCTGGGGATTTGGTGTGGTTACATTTAAGAAAGGAGAGAGTTCCCAAACTTCGAAAAAATAAACTTATGCCAAGATCCGATGGTCCATTCAAAATTCTTGAAAGGGTGAATGATAGCGCATATAAGATTGAACTTCCTGATGAGTTGATCGGTGTAAGTGCTACTTTCAATGTGGGGGATTTGTCACCATACTTGGATGATTCAAGTTTGAGGACAAACTTTTCAAAAGAAGGAGGAAATGATCCAAAATCGAGTGTTCATGAGCCCGTTGCATTAATTCTTGAGAAACTCGGGTTTAATTCTTTTTTTTCGCAAACCAGAATTTGTCACATGCTTAGTATGGGATAACAAATAATTGCATGGTACAAAAGAGCAAGGGTGGCATCAATATGCAATGTTGGTACAATATATTAATTATTTTTATTTTTATTTTTTTAGGGCTGATTTTTCTTTATTATAAAGGGGGGATGAATTTACTTTCTAGAAATCAGCAAGTTCATTGTATTTATTGGGTGAATTTTTGGTACATGAACTCTAATTAATTCATGAATTTGTTGACCAACAAAGGGGGATGTATTGACTGAAATAGGGGGATGTATTTGAAAGCTTCTAGAATCTTGTATTAACCCTATATAAAGGAATGTTTTGTAATCAAAAAAATTCAGATTTTGTTTCATAATATAAACCTTGTGTTTTATGCATTGCTTTTCTTCTTGTGTTTGTCCAAAGAAATAGTAATTTCAATTATCACTTTGAGTTTGTCTTGAGTGTTAATTCTTAGGGGAGATTGAGTGTGTCTTGTCTCTAGCCTAAAACCCCAAATCATTGAGTTTGTTCTTGTGATTTGGCTCTTGTCAATATTCTTCTTTTATTCTTTCTTATCTACTTATTCTTCTTTTTTTTTTACAATAAAATCAGAAACTTTTAAATCTAAGTGTGTTCTTCCTAATCACACTTACATCATCATTGTTCATTGAGCCAAACCAGCTTGGCTCAGAGGAAGACAATAACAAAAGCTCAAGGTGCAACAACAATCAAGGAAACAACAAAGGACACATTGAAGTTTCTGACATTTCCAACCCAAAACTTGATCTGAATCCGTCATCATCAAACAATGATGATTCTAATTCAGACCAAGACAGTCCAAGAGGAGTTAAAACAATTAAGGAAGCACAAATGCAAGTGAAGAAACCAACTAAGGCAGCAACAGAAACAGAAACAACGAATCTGAGCAAATATCAGATTCTGAACAGCAATGGCGACCAGGCCACCTTGTCGAGTCAGCCCAGGAGTGCTCAGAGTACGGTGGAGGACATGGAGGGTAGATTTGGAATCTCACTACATGGACCTTGCTGTCATGGCCCAAGAACACTCCTCACAATCATGGGAAGCACTTGAGAAAGCGTGACCAAGGTCGTGCAGTCAACAGAAGGCTGCTGACAGGAGGAACCAACCTGTGCTGATTTCTGTTTTGTTTTTAATTTGCACGTGTAAGCCACGAGTCAATATGACCGTTATACTAGTTGCTTGTGCGTGTTTTTCCCTTGCTTTTGATCATGTAAATTAGCCTTATAAATAGAGGACTCATTCTTTGTAAAAGATACTTTTTGATTTGAATAAAAATTTCAGAAATCCACCAAGTGTTTTTCCTTTGCAATTGCTTAGCAATTGGGTTACCTTGGGCCAGTTTTGCCCATCTTGATGTACGTGTTCTTGAGTGTTCTTCAAGAACCTACATCCCCCTATCCATAGACACTGATATTCCCCTTGGAGTGCAAGAGGAGAAGCGTGGAGTTGAGTGCATAGGAAGCTTGGCAGTCCAATTCCAAACATTCAATTCCATGTGCCATTGTCTTGGAATATCCTTGAGTTCGTGAGTAAATCCAATTTGCGTGTTCAATTTCTTCATTAACCACGCATAATTGGATCAATTGGTATCAGAGCAAGAACGTGTAGGGCTTGAATATCATCCA
This sequence comes from Amaranthus tricolor, assembly GCF_026212465.1. NCBI lineage: Eukaryota > Viridiplantae > Streptophyta > Magnoliopsida > Caryophyllales > Amaranthaceae > Amaranthus > Amaranthus tricolor. The sequence goes on along the minus strand of NC_080056.1, from coordinate 26,972,305 downwards.
CATTCATCTGTGAAGACGAAATCTTCATATCACGCCTGAATGATCAGAAGAATTGAAATTCAGAAATTAGGGCGATTTTTCTGTGCGAGTTCGATTGCAGTGGCGATTCTCTACAAATCTCGGTTGTTTTTCTTTCTTCTGTTTAATTTTTTTTATGTACTAATGTTCCTGAATGTAATTTGTTGCATTTCAATTAAATTTGATTGATGAATTGTGCATACACTGTCTGACATTCACGAAGTAAGACTGAAACCCTCAAGAACTCAGTTCTTGAAGGAGTTTCTGCATTGCAATTTCAAAATCTTCGTATTCATATCAATTTCATTGACTAAATTTCATTTTTATTTGATTAATAGTAGGATTGCATTTACATTTCATTGTAATTCACGTAAATTGATCATCATTGATAGCTGCATACTGCAAAATCAACACAGAAGAACAAATTCTTCAAATTCTGATCTGCTATTCATTGATTGTGCAAACTTGTTATTTTTCTTCTCTTCATGGCATATTTTGTCTTAGTTCATTAGGATCATAATAGCATTGCATTCATTTCATATTGTGTGTTTGCATTCATATAAATCATCATGGATAACAATGATAAATTTGACGCACTAGTTAACATGGTTAATCAACTAAGCGTAGCTGTCACGGCCCTGCAGAATGCTGCACCACAACACACACAATCCCCATATCACAATCCAAATGCTGAAAACATGAGGGAGGACAAAACCATGAGGGTTGATGTACATGAATTTGATGGCACATCTCATGATCCGGAGGTATATATTGAATGGGAGAAAGGGGTAGAGCGTTATTTTGAGTTTAAAGAAACCCACCCAGACCATCAATATAAGATCGCTAAGGTGAAGTTGACCAAGCTAGCAGCCACTTGGCTCGAAGGGGCTCAGAGGCAAAGGACACGTGAGAATAGACCTAAGATTAATACTTGGGACAAACTTAGGAAACACCTTAGGAGGAAGTACATCCCTAACAACTATAGACAACAATTATACACCAGTTGGAGCAATTTGAGGCAAGGTTCCAAATCAGTATCAGAGTATATTCAAGAGGGAGAGAGGTTGACCGTCCTATGTGAGATAGCTGAGCCAGAGGAGATGAGGATTGGAAGATTCCTAAGTGGGTTGAGGGAAGACTTGAAGGAGAAAATTAAGGTGATGCAAAATCTGACTTATGAGGGGGCGTGTAATAGTGCGTTAATACTTGAGAAATCCGCAAGGAGAAGAGTAGCACCATCTATACACACGTTCAATAGAAGCAAGGAAAACAACAGCTTCAAATCACCTACACAGATTCCATTTGTCAATAATAGAATAGCTGCACCAAATACCTTTCCCAACAAATCTGCACAAACTCACAATGCACTTACAAATACCACTACAGAGAGACACTTCACTACTAAGGATAAGGAAACTAACCCCAAGGACATCATGTGCTTTAAGTGTCATGGGCACGGTCATTACAAAAGAAATTGCCCCAATGCTAGAGCCTTCACACAAAAGGAGTGGGCTGAGATTCACAATAGGAGAGGAGTGCGAGCTATGTTAGTGCACAACGGGGGAAAAGAGGAAGTCAAGTACCCACCCATACCTGAGGAAGAATATGAGGGAACTTTTAGGGTAAATAGTTATGGATATATGGAGAGATTGGAGGGGAGCACTACAGAGGAAAGTGAGGAGGAAGGAGACATAGAGCATGTTTACCCTGAGGAGGAGCTTCACAATCTGTTGATCAGGAGAAACCTTCACACCGTCCCACAGGTCAAGAATTCAGACCAAAGAGAAAACATTTTTCAAACAAAATGTAAAATCGGGAATAAACTGTGTGATTTGATCATTGATGGAGGCAGTGAATCCAATTGTGTAAGCAAAGACCTAGTTAAAACCTTGGGATTAACCACTAAGCCTCATCCTCGACCTTACAAACTAAGATGGCTAGATGATAGCACAGGGAATGCAGTTAGTAGGCAATGTTTGGTGAGTTTTGGCATAGGCACATACCACGACCAAGTGCTTTGCGATGTTTTAGCCATGGATGCTTGTCATGTGCTGCTTGGGAGACCATGGCAACATGATAGGAGAACTATACACAATGGCTTCACCAATGTATATTCCCTTAAACACGAGGGTAAGACTAAAGAGTTGATGCCACTACCCCCTCACAAAGCCATACCCCCTTCTAAGACCAAGCCACCACCTACACATTTGATAGGGAGGAAAGAGTGTAACAAAGAGCTAAGATCAGGGAATGTAGTGTTCATAATGTTCACAAAGGAGTCCTCTTCCACTGATATAGATTGGTATGCCTCAAAACAAAACCAAGCTATAAGCACACGTAGTTTGCTGTTTTCGTTTAATGAATTTGTTTTTGTGATTTTTGTGGTTTTATAACAAGGGAAAAATGAAATGTATGTGTTGATTTTTTTCAAACTAAAAAATGGCTTGCCAAAGGTTGCTTCGATACAGATACACCACGAAACAAATCTAAGGGCTCCTAAGAACACATTCAAACTTTAGCCAAAAGAATGAAAAGCATAGGAACTTCAAATTACTTAAACTAATCCAAGTTAAAGTAAATTGCAAATAAGAACAAGGAAAATTGCTCAAAGGGTTGTGTTTGTATTATGCAAGCTGAATGCCTTCATTACATGAACTACAAGCCTATTTATACTAAAAGGAAATCAGCCCAACAAAAATAAAAAAATTAAAAAGCAAAAAAAATCAGAATGTTGCTTGTTTTCTTAACGGCTAGGAATCCACTTGCAAGTCCACTTGCAAGTTGCATCTTTCAATCTTCTATGGATATAATTAGGCTATTTTGTAGTGCATAGCTATATCTTACAAAGTCTTCAAAGGCTATTTTCTAGGCTGATTTGTTTTTTGTAGAAAAGATCTTCATGTAATAATGAACCAAAATCAGATTTGTTTTGGCTGAATTTTTCCCAACGGCTGAATTCTTGTATGATTTGCAAATATCTTCATATGTCCTTGGTTTATTTGCTTGATATTTTCAGCTGCTTGCTTGCGTTTCAATCGCATAATATTCGACCCATGAGCAAAATTAAATACTAAACTCAAATAAAAGAAAAGTACAACTCGACTAACTAAGCATGAGAAATGATTAAGCTTGATCCTAAACCTGGCTTTAATCACCTCGAAGAAAACAAAGACCCAAATACTCGAAATAAAATAAACGACTTAAATAATAAAACGACCCAAAAAGAAGACTTAGTTTATGACTACGAAATTAAAGGACTTCAGTTTTGGACCTTGAATTTGAGCGTCTTCCATTTGATGCATCATTATATTGATCTTGGCTAGCTCAGCAGAACTAGATGTAGGTGATCCTACATCATCCTCCCCTTCTTTGGAAAAGCTTGACCTCAAGCTTGGTAACATGTCCTCCTCATGAAATGGAATCAAATCTGCAACATTGAAAGTAGAAGACACACCATAGCTACTAGGTAGCTCTAGTTTGTAAGCATTGTCATTTACTTTTTCCAAAATTTCGAACGGTCCATCAACTCTAGCACTTAACTTTGATTTCCTTTGTGTGGGAAACCTATTGATATAGGTTGGCTATGTTTTGAACAAGGACCAAACTATATGCACACTTATGTTTCAAGGTTTCGGAATTCAGCAATTAAGGCTGAAAGTTTAGGTTGTATTGTAAAATGTTTTTTTTGTGATTTTTGTGGGTTTTGTAATAAGAAGAACTAAGAAAAGATATGTTGAATTGAACAACTTGAAAATGGCTGATCCAAGGATTAATTTGATACAGATTCACCACAAATTAAAACCAAGGGCTCCTAAGAACACATTCAAACTTTAAGCCAAAAGAATGAAAAGCATAGGAACTTCAACTTACTAAAACCAATCCAAGTTAAAGTAAATTGCAAAGAGAGAACAAAGGAATTTGCTCAAAGGTTGTTTTGTATTCAGAATGTAAAAATCAGGTTGTTTATTACAAGAGTTCATACATCCTATTTATACTAAAGCATTCAGCAATGAGTACAAACTTTGAAAATGAAAGTACAACAAAAATGGCAATAAAATACAACAGCTAGTAAAAGAACAAGGAGATTTTTGCTGATTTTGTTTGTTGTCTCTAACAGCTAGTTTTGTTGTCTCTAACAGCTAGTTTTTCTTTGGGATTTGCAAATCATCTCTTCTACATTCTTGGGATTATTTGAGGCTGACTTGTAAGAGATATTATCATAAAAATCCCACTCAATCTTCAAAACATATGGCTGTTGTAACTCAGCTGGTTTTGAAAAATGCAACAGCTCAATTTGGAGAATCTGATTGCTTGTTTTGATCCATGCATTTAATTTTGTAAAGGACATCCCATGAGCAAAATAAATATTAGACTCAATAAAATAAAAATTACAACTCGACTAACTAAACATGAGACATGATTAAGCTTGATCCTAAACCTGGCTTAATCATCTCTAAGACTTTGTTTCATTATAAAAATGAAAATACAAAATAAAAATTAAAGAAGAAGATTTAGTTCATGATTACAAAATTAAAAGACTTCACATTTGAACCTTGAATTTGAGCATCTTCCATATGACGAATCATGGTATTGAACCGGGTTAGCTTATGAGAACTAGATGTAGGTCATCCTACATCATCCTCCCCTTCTTTAGAGAAGCTTGACCTCAAGCTTGGTAACATATCATCAAAATAAACCACTACAAAGTGACCTAAGAAAGGCTTCAAGGTTTGGTTCACAAGTCTCATAAAGGTAGAAGGTGTATTAGATAAACCAAAGGGCATAACGAACCATTCATAGAGTCCTTCCTTAGTCCTAAATGTTGTTTTCCACTCATCCCCCTCATGGATTCTAACTTGGTGATATCCACTCCTCAGCTCAATCTTAGAGAAAACTTTAGAACCATATAGATCATCTAACAAATCATTAAGTCTAGGTATGGGAAATTTATACTTGATAGTGATTCTATTGATGGCTCTACTATCCACACACATCCTCATTTCTCCATTCTTTTTAGGCACAAGTAAAGTAGGAACGACACAAGGACTTATGGATTCTATAATCAAACCTTTAGCTAACAAATCATCAACTTGTCTCCTAATTTCTTCGGTTTCCTTAGGATTAGTCCTATAGGCTGGTTTGTTAGGCAATGAGGAACCGGGAATGAAATCAATTTTATGTTGTATATCCCTTTTAGGTGGAAGTCCGTTTGGTATTTCATTAGGAAAAACATATGCAAATTCATCAAGCAAAGGTTCAATCAAAGGGTGATCATGCAAAACAGATTCAGTTTCATCATTTAGCAATAACAATTCTTTTCGTTCCTCAAATTCATGTTGTTCACTTTTAAGTATAGGAATTAAAGAATGAAAATTAGTTAAAGTTGCTTGCAATTTAGAATTAGCATTAGGTGCATATGGTGCTAAAGTTATCTTTTTGTTATTTAAAACAAAAGTATGTGTGTTTTTAAAACCATCATGCATAACTTTCCTATCATACTGCCACGGCCTACCTAATAAAACATGACATGCATCCATAGGTATAACATCACATAAAAGACTCTCCTTATAGCTATTACCAATGGAAAATGAAAGCAAAACTTGAGAGTTTACAGGAATACCTTTGTTTTGATTCAACCATTTAATCATGTATGGCTTGGGGTGTGGAGTGGCGGTGAGATTAAGCTTGTCCACCATATTCTTTGAAGCGACATTAGTGCAACTTCCTCCATCAATGATAAGCGAACAGATCTTACCTTTAACCGTACATTTCGTGTGGAATATTGCTTCCCTTTGTGGGTTTGGATCTTTGGCTTTGACCCCACAAAGAGCTCTTCGCATAACCAATAATTCTCCTTCATCCGGATATATTATTTCCTCATCAAGTTCAGCATCGTCACAGAAATCCTCCTCGTTTTGCTCTTGATGATCATCAAATTCAACCAAGTTCACCATTTTTCGGTTTGGGCATTCGAAAGAAATATGTCCTAGGCCTTGACACTTAAAACATCTCCTAGGTGTGAATGAATTGGTGTTTGGTTTTGTTGTATTGGGCATGCTTAGGGGCTGCTTTGAATTATTGTTTTGCAAAGCTTTTGAATCTTGTGAATGGGCTTTAGAATAGGAATGGGGAGTGTTCTCTTGGTAGGAATTGAAATTGGTAGTTCTTGCTGAAGTGAAACGTGAGGTTTCCTTCATTTTAGTTCTTTGTTGTTTATCCACTTTATGTGCAAGGTTAATTAAATCATCAAGGCAAGCATAAGGTTGTAATTCAACAATGTTTCTGATTTTTGAATCTAAACCATTTAAAAATCTTACCAAGGTTTGGTGATCATCCTCCTTAAGGTCGCATCTCATGATCATTGTCTCGAACTCTCGACCATACTCTTCTACACTCCTGCCATCTTGTTGTAGATGTTGAAGTTTGGTGAAGTTCTCTTGCATGTAGTATGAAGGCAGAAACTTTTCCTTCATTTGCTTCTTCATCTTTTCCCATGATCTAATCTTGTCTTTCCCTTCTCTTTCTCGTTTTGCACATTTGCTAGCCCACCAAGTAGAAGCATATTTGCGCAATTTTAATGCTACTATCTTTACCTTCTTTTCTTCATCTGTATTCTTGTAATCAAATACTCTTTCAACAGTTCTTACCCATTCAAGGAACTCATCTCCATTTAATCTTCCTTCAAATTCTGGAATGTCGACTTTAAGATCATCTCCACGGCTTGTTTGCCTATTAACTTTAGGACTTTCAGATTCATAATACCCACCTTCCCTTAAGGTGCGTTTTAGATCTAAAAACTCTTTAAGTTGGGTTTGTAGGTATTTAATGGTGGCATTTTGCTCTTCAACAATTCTGCTCAAATCACTTGTTTCTCCTTCACCACTTTGAGACATGGTGTTTTGCTTTGTGAATGAACGAAATTAAGGCTAGGAGCGTAGCCTTGGCTCTGATACCAAGATGATATAGGTTGGCTATGTTTTGAACAAGGACCAAACTATATGCACACTTATGTTTCAAGGTTTCGGAATTCAGCAATTAAGGCTGAAAGTTTAGGTTGTATTGTAAAATGTTTTTTTTGTGATTTTTGTGGGTTTTGTAATAAGAAGAACTAAGAAAAGATATGTTGAATTGAACAACTTGAAAATGGCTGATCCAAGGATTAATTTGATACAGATTCACCACAAATTAAAACCAAGGGCTCCTAAGAACACATTCAAACTTTAAGCCAAAAGAATGAAAAGCATAGGAACTTCAACTTACTAAAACCAATCCAAGTTAAAGTAAATTGCAAAGAGAGAACAAAGGAATTTGCTCAAAGGTTGTTTTGTATTCAGAATGTAAAAATCAGGTTGTTTATTACAAGAGTTCATACATCCTATTTATACTAAAGCATTCAGCAATGAGTACAAACTTTGAAAATGAAAGTACAACAAAAATGGCAATAAAATACAACAGCTAGTAAAAGAACAAGGAGATTTTTGCTGATTTTGTTTGTTGTCTCTAACAGCTAGTTTTGTTGTCTCTAACAGCTAGTTTTTCTTTGGGATTTGCAAATCATCTCTTCTACATTCTTGGGATTATTTGAGGCTGACTTGTAAGAGATATTATCATAAAAATCCCACTCAATCTTCAAAACATATGGCTGTTGTAACTCAGCTGGTTTTGAAAAATGCAACAGCTCAATTTGGAGAATCTGATTGCTTGTTTTGATCCATGCATTTAATTTTGTAAAGGACATCCCATGAGCAAAATAAATATTAGACTCAATAAAATAAAAATTACAACTCGACTAACTAAACATGAGACATGATTAAGCTTGATCCTAAACCTGGCTTAATCATCTCTAAGACTTTGTTTCATTATAAAAATGAAAATACAAAATAAAAATTAAAGAAGAAGATTTAGTTCATGATTACAAAATTAAAAGACTTCACATTTGAACCTTGAATTTGAGCATCTTCCATATGACGAATCATGGTATTGAACCGGGTTAGCTTATGAGAACTAGATGTAGGTCATCCTACATCACCTATCCTTTCTCAAGTAAATCCATACTAAGTCGCCTTCTTTAAAAATCACTTCTTTTCTCTTTTGATCCACTCTTTCCTTAACCTTCTCATTCATTTTCTCAATCCTTTCCACAACTTGCTTATGCACCTTTTGAATCTCATTGGCTCTAGACTCGGCATCATGACTAAACTTCAAAGGTGTAGGAAAAGGCGTAAGATCTATAGGGGTTAAAGGATTAAGGCCATAAACTATAAAGAAAGGAGAAAACCCGGTTGTCTTGCTAGGAACTCGATTATAAGCAAATTCAGCATGTGGTAGCAATTGTTCCCATTGTTTAGGATTCTTAGTAATGAGGGCACGCAACAAGGTTCCTAAGGTCCTATTGGTTACTTCGGTTTGACCATCAGTTTGGGGGTGGCTAGAACTACTAAAGTTAAGCTTGGTTCCCATCTTTTTCCACAAAGTAAGCCAAAAATGACTAAGAAACTTTGAGTCTCTATCACTCACCATACTTCTTGCTATCCCATGTAGTCTTACTATTTCTTTAAAATAAAGATTAGCAATGTTAACGGCATCATGTGTAGTATGGCAAGCAATGAAATGGGCCATCTTGGAAAACCTATCAACAACAACCATAATGGAATCCTTATTGTTAGAGGTCCTAGGAAGTCCAGTTATGAAGTCTAAGCTCACATCTTCCCATGGGTTTTGTGGTGTAGGAAGAGGTTGGTAAAGACCTTGAGACGTTTTGTGGGCTTTGGCTTTTAGGCATTGCACACACCTCTTAATAATATGAATGACATCTTTAGCAAGTTTGGGCCAATAAAAGGTCTCACTCACTAAAGCTATGGTCTTTTCTTCCCCAAAATGTCCTCCAAGTCCTCCCTCATGATATTCCTTAATTAAGGTCTCCCTAACACTATGTCTAGGCACACATAATTGATTACCTCGAAAGAGATATCCTTGAAAGACGTAAAAAAGTCCTTGAGGTTTGTTATGACATTTTTCAAATATTTCTCCAAAATCAACATCATCAATATAACATTCTTTTAACAATTCCATCCCAACAACCTTAGTATTCAAAGTACTCAAAAGCAAGTATCTCCTAGATAAAGCATCAGCTCCGGTGTTTAATTTACCCGCTTTGTGTTTAATGGTGAAATGAAAGGTTTGTAGGAACTCGACCCACTTAGCATGTCTAGATTGAAGTTTGTGTTGGCTTTGAATGAACTTTAAGGCCTCATGGTCAGAATGTAACACAAATTCTTTTGCAATCAAATAATGTCTCCAATGTTCTAAACATCTAATAATAGCATAAAACTCTTTATCATAAGTAGAATACTTCCTTTTAGCATCATTGAGTTTTTCACTAAAGTAAGCAAGGGGTTTGTTGTTTTGAGTAAGGACACCTCCAATTCCTACCCCAGATGCATCACACTCTACTTCAAAAATATCATCAAAATTAGGCAAAGCTAGAACAGGTGCGGTGGTAAGTTTGTTTTTGATGGTGTCAAAGGCTGCTTGTGCTTTGGAATTCCATTCTATGGTCTTATGTTTTGTGAGTTCGGTGATAGGGGCCATGATTGAACTAAAGTTTGGGACAAACCTCCTATAAAAAGAAGCTAAACCATGAAATGATCTAACTTGGTGAATGGTGGTAGGAATAGGCCAGTCTCTAATAGCTTCAACTTTCTTTTCATCCGCTTTTATCCCCTCAATTGACACAATAAACCCAAGAAACTTAACTGACTCCGAAAAGAATTGACATTTCTCCAAGTTACCATATAACTTCTCCTTAGCTAGCACACTAAACACTTGACGTAAATGATCAACATGTTCATCTTCACTTTGACTATACACCAAAATATCATCAAAATAAACCACTACAAAGTGACCTAAGAAAGGCTTCAAGGTTTGGTTCATAAGTCTCATAAAGGTAGAAGGTGCATTAGATAAACCAAAGGGCATAACTAACCATTCATAAAGTCCTTCCTTAGTCTTAAATGCGGTTTTCCACTCATCCCCCTCATGGATTCTAACTTGGTGATATCCACTCCTAAGGTCAATTTTAGAAAAAACTTTCGAACCATATAAATCATCTAACAAGTCATTGAGTCTAGGTATTGGAAATCTATATTTGATGGTGATTCTATTAATGGCTCTACTGTCCACACACATCCTCATTTCTCCATTTTTCTTAGGCACAAGTAAGGTAGGGACGACACAAGGACTTATGGACTCTCTAATCAAACCTTTAGCTAACAATTCATCAACTTGTCTCCTAATTTCTTCGGTCTCTTTAGGATTAGTTCTATAGGCTGGTTTGTTAGGTAATGTGGAACCGGGAATGAAATCAATCTTATGTTGTATGTCCCTTTTTGGTGGAAGTCCATTAGGTATCTCAATAGGAAAAACATGCGCAAATTCATCAAGTAAAGGCACAAGCAAAGGGTGATCATGCAAAACAGATTCGGTTTCATCATTTAGCAATAACAATTCTTTTCGTTCCACAAATTCATGTTGTTCACTTTTAAGTATAGGAATCAAAGAATGAAAATTTGTTAAAGTTGCTTGTAATTTAGAATTATGGCCAGGTGCATATGGAGCTAAAGTGATCTTTTTCTTATTTAAAACAAAAGTATGTGTATTTTTAAAGCCATCATGCATAACTTTTCTATCATATTGCCAAGGTCTTCCTAATAAAACATGACATGCATCCATAGGTATAACATCACATAAAAGACTCTCCTTATAACTATTGCCTATTGAAAACGATAGTAAAACTTGAGAGTTTACAGGAATACCTTTGTTTTGATTCAACCATTGAATCATGTATGGCTCGGGGTGTGGAGTGGTGGTGAGATTAAGCTTGTCCACCATAGTCTTTGAAGCGACATTAGTGCAACTTCCTCCATCAATGATAAGCGAACAGATCTTACCTTTAACCGTGCATTTTGTGTGGAATATTGCTTCCCTTTGTTGGTTTGGATCTTTGGCTTTAACCCCACTAAGAGCTCTCCGCATGACCAGTAGTTCTCCTTCATCCGGATATATCATTTCCTCATCAAGTTCTTCATTGTCAACGAAATCCTCCTCGTTCTCTTCTTGATAATCTTCAAACTCAACCAAGTTCACCATTTTTCGGTTTGGGCATTCGGAAGAAATATGTCCTAGGCCTTGACACTTAAAACATCTCCTAGGTGTGAATGAATTGGTGTTTGGTTTGGGTATATTGGGCACGCTTAGGGGCTGCTTTAAATGATTATTTTGCAAAGCTTTTGAATCTTGCGAATGGGCCTTAGAATAGGAATGGGGAGTGTTCTTTTGGTAGGAATTGAAATTGTTAGTTCTTGCTGAAGTGAAACGTGAGGTTTCCTTCATTTTAGTTCTTTGTTGTTTATCCACTTTATGTGCAAGGTTAATTAAATCATCAAGGCAAGCATAAGGTTGCAATTCAACAATGTTTTTGATTTTTGAATCTAAACCATTTAAAAATCTTACCAAAGTTTGATGATCATCCTCCTTAAGGTCGCACCTCATTATCATTGTCTCGAACTCTCGACCATACTCTTCTACACTCCTGCCATCTTGTTGTAGATGTTGAAGTTTGGTGAAATTCTCTTGCATGTAGTATGAAGGCAGAAACTTTTCCTTCATTTGCTTCTTCATCTTTTCCCATGATCTAATCTTGTCTTTCCCTTCTCTTTCTCGTTTTGCACATTTGCTAGCCCACCAAGTAGAAGCATATTTGCGCAATTTTAATGCTACTATCTTTACCTTCTTTTCTTCATCCGTATTCTTGTAATCAAATACTCTTTCAACGGTTCTTACCCATTCAAGGAACTCATCTCCATCTAATCTTCCTTCGAATTCTGGAATGTCGACTCTAAGATCATCTCCACGGCTTGTTTGCCTATTAACTTTAGGACTTTCAGACTCATAATTCCCACCTTCCCTTAAGGTGCGTTTTAGGTCTAGAAACTCTTTAAGTTGGGCTTGTAGGTATTTAATGGTGGCATTTTGCTCTTCAACAATTCTGCTCAAATCACTTGTTTCTCCTTCACCACTTTGAGACATGGTGTTATGCTTTGTGATTGAACGAAATTAAAGGCTCGGAGCGTAGCCTTGGCTCTGGTACCAAGATGATATAGATTGGTATGCCTCAAAACAAAACCAAGCTATAAGCACACGTAGTTTGCTGTTTTCGTTTAATGAATTTGTTTTTGTGATTTTTGTGGTTTTATAACAAGGGAAAAATGAAATGTATGTGTTGATTTTTTTCAAACTAAAAAATGGCTTGCCAAAGGTTGCTTCGATACAGATACACCACGAAACAAATCTAAGGGCTCCTAAGAACACATTCAAACTTTAGCCAAAAGAATGAAAAGCATAGGAACTTCAAATTACTTAAACTAATCCAAGTTAAAGTAAATTGCAAATAAGAACAAGGAAAATTGCTCAAAGGGTTGTGTTTGTATTATGCAAGCTGAATGCCTTCATTACATGAACTACAAGCCTATTTATACTAAAAGGAAATCAGCCCAACAAAAATAAAAAAATTAAAAAGCAAAAAAAATCAGAATGTTGCTTGTTTTCTTAACGGCTAGGAATCCACTTGCAAGTCCACTTGCAAGTTGCATCTTTCAATCTTCTATGGATATAATTAGGCTATTTTGTAGTGCATAGCTATATCTTACAAAGTCTTCAAAGGCTATTTTCTAGGCTGATTTGTTTTTTGTAGAAAAGATCTTCATGTAATAATGAACCAAAATCAGATTTGTTTTGGCTGAATTTTTCCCAACGGCTGAATTCTTGTATGATTTGCAAATATCTTCATATGTCCTTGGTTTATTTGCTTGATATTTTCAGCTGCTTGCTTGCGTTTCAATCGCATAATATTCGACCCATGAGCAAAATTAAATACTAAACTCAAATAAAAGAAAAGTACAACTCGACTAACTAAGCATGAGAAATGATTAAGCTTGATCCTAAACCTGGCTTAAATCACCTCGAAGAAAACAAAGACCCAAATACTCGAAATAAAATAAACGACTTAAATAATAAAACGACCCAAAAAGAAGACTTAGTTTATGACTACGAAATTAAAGGACTTCAGTTTTGGACCTTGAATTTGAGCGTCTTCCATTTGATGCATCATTATATTGATCTTGGCTAGCTCAGCAGAACTAGATGTAGGTGATCCTACATCATCCACACACACACCTATTCATCCTTTGGTACAACCATTGATAAAAGAGTTTCAAGATGTATTCCCAGATGATCTACCCCAAGGCTTACCACCTATAAGGGGAATCGAACATCAGATAGATTTAATACCTGGGGCACCCATACCAAATAGGCCTGCTTACAGAACAAATCCTACTGAGGCTAAGGAACTACAACGACAAGTAGAGGAGTTGTTAGCCAGGGGATATGTGAGAGAAAGTCTGAGTCCATGTGCTGTACCTACACTCTTAGTTCCAAAAAAAGATAGATCATGGCGAATGTGCGTAGATAGCAGAAGTGTGAATAACATTACTGTTAAATATAGGTTTCCCATGCCTAGACTAGATGACATGCTAGATGAGTTAGCAGGAGCATGCTGGTTTAGCAAGATCGATCTTAGGAGTGGCTATCACCAGATTAGAATGAGAGAGGGTGATGAATGGAAAACGGCATTCAAAACCAAATATGGACTATATGAATGGTTGGTCATGCCTTTCGGATTAACCGGAGCTCCAAGCACGTTTATGAGGTTAATGAATGAGGTGTTAAGACCCTTTCTTGGGAAATTTGTGGTAGTGTATCTAGATGACATCCTGATCTATAGTATTACCATAAATGACCACATTGAGCACCTTAGGAGTTTGTTCGAGGTTTTGAGAAAACAACAACTTTATGGGAAAATAGAAAAATGTGCTTTTATGTTAACTGAGGTGAATTTTCTTGGATTCATAGTTGGGAGAGAAGGAGTAAAGGCAGACCCTGCAAAAATAGAAGCAATTAGTACTTGGCCCACACCCACATCCATTACACAAGTAAGATCTTTTCACGGATTAGCCTCATTCTATAGAAGGTTCATTAAGAACTTTAGTTCCATCATGGCACCTTTGACGGAATGCACAAAGAAAGGTACTTTTGAGTGGACCACTGAAGCACAAGTAGCCTTTGAGGAGATTAAGGAATTGATGTGCAAGGCACCTATGTTGAGACTACCTGACTTCACTAAACCTTTCGAGGTAGAATGTGATGCTAGTGGAAAAGGAATCGGGGCGGTATTAATCCAAGAAGGGAGACCTGTTGCCTACTTTAGTGAAAAACTAAATGGAAGTAGACTTAACTATTCTACGTACGACAGAGAGTTTTATGCTATAGTAAGGGCATTAGAGACATGGTCACACTACCTGAAAGTCCAACCCTTCATTTTACACTCAGATCACGAGTCACTTAAGCACATAAATGGACAAAGTAAGTTAAATTCTAGACATGGCAAGTGGGTAGAATTCCTTCAATCTTTTACATTTTCAGCCAAGTACAAAGCGGGAAAGGCTAATATTGTAGCAGATGCTCTAAGTAGAAGATATCATTTGTTAGCTATATTAGAAGCCAAAATCCTAGGTTTTGAGATGATTAAACCTTTTGTACATTGAGGACCCTGACTTGAAAGAATTATATGACGAGTGCACAAAAGGACCACAAGGACCCTTCTACATGCAAGATGGATTTTTGTTTAAAAATAATCGATTATGCATACCTAAATCACCACTAAGGAACATTTTGGTCAAAGAAGTACACGAGGGCACACTAGCAGGGCATTTTGGCATACAGAAAACGTTAGATATGCTAGCACAACATTTTTTCTGGCCCAAGATGCTAGGCACAGTGGGTAAGCACATTTTGAGATGTGAAGTTTGTATGAGAGCAAAGCTAACTTTTCACAAAGGCGAGTACCGACCCCTACCTGTTGCTAGTCACCCATGGGAGCACGTGAGTATGGATTTCATTGTAGCCTTACCAAGAACAATAAGAGGAAAGGATGCAATAATGGTTGTGGTTGACAGATTCTCGAAAATGGCACATTTTATACCTTGTCATAAGACTAGCGATGCTAAACACATTTCCAAATTATACTTTGAAGAGATAATTCGATTACATGGAATACCTCAAAGCATTGTTAGTGATAGGGACTCTAAGTTCTTAAGCACTTTTTGGACTAGCCTATGGACTATGATGGGTACCAAATTATTATTCAGTACGGCCTACCATCCTCAAACGGATGGACAAACGGAAGTAACAAATAGGACATTAGGAAATATTTTGAGAACCTTAGTTAAGAAACACACCAAGGATTGGGATGAGAAATTAGCCCATGCTGAATTTGCATACAATAGATGTCCTAGTCTCACTACTAAATACTCCCCATTTGAATGTGTATATGGTTTTAATCCTACGACGCCTACTACTCTAGTTTGTTTACCCTTGCAGGAACGAGGAGCATGGAGTGCGGAGAAACAAATTGATGCAGCACAAAGAATTCATGCTCAAGTACAACACAACATCATGCAAGCCAACATTAAGTACAAACACAAAGCAGACAAAGGGTTCAAAGAAGCACGCAACTTAAAAGTAGGAGATCTTGTTTGGGTACATCTAAGGAAGGATAGATTTCCTAAACAAAGGCGCAACAAGCTCAAACCACGTGCAGATGGCCCCTTCAAAATCATTGCTCAAGCTGGAGATAATGCGTATACTGTGGACTTACCCAGCAGCTATGGTGTTTCACCCACATTTAACATCGGGGATTTGGCACCTTACTACCCGGACTTGGAATTGAGGGCAATTCCTCTTCAAGAAGGGGGGATTGAGCCAAACCAGCTTGGCTCAGAGGAAGACAATAACAAAAGCTCAAGGTGCAACAACAATCAAGGAAACAACAAAGGACACATTGAAGTTTCTGACATTTCCAACCCAAAACTTGATCTGAATCCGTCATCATCAAACAATGATGATTCTAATTCAGACCAAGACAGCCCAAGAGGAGTTAAAACAATTAAGGAAGCACAAATGCAAGTGAAGAAACCAACTAAGGCAGCAACAGAAACAGAAACAACGAATCTGAGCAAATATCAGATTCTGAACAGCAATGGCGACCAGGCCACCTTGTCGAGTCAGCCCAGGAGTGCTCAGAGTACGGTGGAGGACATGGAGGGTAGATTTGGAATCTCACTACATGGACCTTGCTGTCATGGCCCAAGAACACTCCTCACAATCATGGGAAGCACTTGAGAAAGCGTGACCAAGGTCGTGCAGTCAACAGAAGGCTGCTGACAGGAGGAACCAACCTGTGCTGATTTCTGTTTTGTTTTTAATTTGCACGTGTAAGCCACGAGTCAATATGACCGTTATACTAGTTGCTTGTGCGTGTTTTTCCCTTGCTTTTGATCATGTAAATTAGCCTTATAAATAGAGGACTCATTCTTTGTAAAAGATACTTTTTGATTTGAATAAAAATTTCAGAAATCCCCTAAGTGTTTTTCCTTTGCAATTGCTTAGCAATTGGGTTACCTTGGGCCAGTTTTGCCCATCTTGATGTACGTGTTCTTGAGTGTTCTTCAAGAACCTACATCCCCCTATCCATAGACACTGATATTCCCCTTGGAGTGCAAGAGGAGAAGCGTGGAGTTGAGTGCATAGGAAGCTTGGCAGTCCAATTCCAAACATTCAATTCCATGTGCCATTGTCTTGGAATATCCTTGAGTTCGTGAGTAAATCCAATTTGCGTGTTCAATTTCTTCATTAACCACGCATAATTGGATCATTCATTGTTCATTGTTCATTGATCATTGATAATTGTTCATTCTTCATCGTTCATTCATCATTGATCATTGATCCTTATTCATTCTTCATCGTTCATTCTTCATTGATCATTGATCCTTGTTCTTTCTGAACCATATGTAGACCATGGTTCAAGTCCAAGACATGACCCTGACTCAAGAGAGGACTCATTAGCAAAGGAAGAGTCCTTGGTCGATCCCTCGAGTATCTCTCTGACCCATCCGAGCAATAGTCACCCCTGCATCAACACTTCATTCGAGCATCCGAGCAACTCACTCGAACACTCGAGCAAACTATAGAGCCATCCGAGCACAGCTCCTCATCAACACAAGGCTTCTACTGATCTTACACTCGAACCATCGAGCAAAGAACAGAGGCACTCGAGCAGAACTTCTCACCAACATAAGGGCCTTACTGATCCTTCATTTGAAGCATCGAGCAGAATACAGAGGCATTCGAGCAAGGGCTTGCAAAGGCTCCAGAACATCACTGATCTTTCACTCGAGCCCTCGAGCAAAGGACATCAGAATCAAGAAATGGCTTCTGACCAGCTGACTAGCGAACAAGCGACCTTACTGGCTTGTTTCCGATCAAACCATGGGCTTCCACTACATGACCCAGGTCAAAATGGCATCTTCATGCATGGACCTAGCCACAATGGGCCTAGGACCCTCCTAACACTAATCATAGAAGGCGGAGGAACGAGTGCAAGGTGCCCCAGTCACCAGTCAGAACATGTATTCTATACTTGGCCAATTTTTTCTTGTTTTCTGTTTTAAAATGAGCATGTACTTGGCACGTGTGAAGCTAGCCGTTGTAATCATAGAAACCTATATATAGGTGCCTAGTTTCTCTGTATTGGACGATCAATTGAGTATCAATCCTATCATTTTCTTTCAGTTAGTTCATTGTATACATTTTTTTTGCAAGTATTTGAATTCCCTTTTCATTTCCCTTCCTTTGTGCATCTTCATCTTCATCAGTCACAACACAAACGAAGTGTGGAACACTTCTGAAACTAGGATTGAGGATCAACCTAGTGTGTAACCTTCCCACAAGAACGAGTGAAGTTTAGAGGAGGGTCGTATACCAAGCCCAAAGGGTGAGTGAAGCCGAATAAGGGTGGTATCGAGGCTGACCTGAGAACCAAGAAGTGGTTTCTTGGGCATAGTTTGGTGGGTTCTGTTTTGTTTTTCCGCATTGTGTGAATCAATCTAAGGATTAGATTGATAGAGTGCAAGATTGTGAATCCGGAGGACACAATCTTGGTGCACTTTCTTCATCTTTCGTTCTTCATTGATCATTGATCCTTGTTCATTCTTCATCGTTCATTCTTCATTGATCATTGATCCTTGTTCATTCTTCATCGTTCGTTCTTCATTAATCATTGATCCTTGTTCATTCTTCATCGTTCATTCTTCATTGATCATTGATCAGTGTTCATTCTGTATCGTTCATTCATCATTGATCAAGGATGCTTGTTGATTCTTCATTGTTCATTTTTCATTGATCATTGATAATTGTTCATTCTTCATCGTTCATTCCTTATTGATCATTGATCCTTATTCATTCTTCATCGTTCATTCTTCATTGATCATTGATCCTTGTTCTTTCTTCATCTTTCGTTCTTCATTGATCATTGATCCTTGTTCATTCTTCATCGTTCATTCTTCATTGATCATTGATCCTTTTTCATTGTTCATCGTTCCTTCTTCATTGATGATTGATCCATGTTCATTCTTTATCGCTCATTCATCATTGATCATTGATCCTTGTTCATTCTTCATCGTTCATTCTTCATTGATCATTGATCAGTGTTCATTCTTGATCGTTCATTCATCATTGATCAAGGATGCTTGTTGATTCTTCATTGTTCATTGTTCATTGATCATTGATAATTGTTCATTCTTCATCGTTCATTCTTCATTGATCATTGATCCTTATTCATTCTTCATCGTTCATTCTTCATTGATCATTGATCCTTGTTCTTTCTTTATCTTTCATTCTTCATTGATCATTGATCCTTGTTCATTCTTCATCGTTCATTCTTCATTGATCATTGATCCTTGTTCATTCTTCATCGTTCGTTCATCCTTGTTCATTCTTCATCGTTCATTCTTTATTGATCATTGATCCTTGTTCATTCCTCATTGATCATTGATCCTTGTTCATTCTTCATCGTTTATTCATCATTGATCATTGATCCTTGTTCATTCTTCATCGTTCATTCTTCATTGATCATTGATCCTTTTCATTGTTCATCGCTCGTTCTTCATTGATGATTGATCCTAGTTCATTCTTCATCGCTCATTCATCATTGATCATTGATCCTTGTTCATTCTTCATCGTTCATTCTTCATTGGTCATTGATCATTGTTCATTCTTCATCGTTCATTCATCAAAGATCATTGATCCTTGTTCATTCTTCATCGTTCATTCTTCATTGATCATTGATCCTTGTTCATTCTTCATCGTTCGTTCTTCATTGATCATTGATCCTTGTTCATTCTTCATCGTTCATTCTTCATTGATCATTGATCCTTGTTCATTCTTCATCGTTCGCTCTTCATTTGTCATTTATCCTTGTTTATTCTTCATCGTTCATTCTTCACTGATCATTCATCCTTGTTCATTCTTCATTGTTCATTCTTTATTGATCAATCTTCCTTGTTCATTCCTCATCGTTCACTCATCATTGATCATTGATCCTTATTCATTCTTCATTGTTCATTCTTCATTGATCATTGATCCTTGTTCATTCTTCATCGTTCATTCTTCATTGATCATTGATCCTTGTTCATTCTTCATCGTTCGTTCTTCATTGATCATTGATCCTTGTTCAATCTTCATTATTCATTCTTCATTGATCAATCATCCTTGTTCATTCCTCATCGTTCACTCATCATTGATCATTGATCCTTATTCATTCTTCATCGTTCATTCTTCATTGATCATTGATCCTTTTTCATTGTTCATCGCTCGTTCTTCATTGATGATTGATCCTAGTTCATTCTTCATCGCTCATTCATCATTGATCATTGATCCTTGTTCATTCTTCATCGTTCATTCTTCATTGGTCATTGATCATTGTTCATTCTTCATCGTTCATTCATCAAAGATCATTGATCCTTGTTCATTCTTCATCGTTCATTCTTCATTGATCATTGATCCTTGTTCATTCTTCATCGTTCGTTCTTCATTGATCATTGATCCTTGTTCATTCTTCATCGTTCATTCTTCATTGATCATTGATCCTTGTTCATTCTTCATCGTTCGCTCTTCATTTGTCATTGATCCTTGTTTATTCTTCATCGTTCATTCTTCACTGATCATTCATCCTTGTTCATTCTTCATTGTTCATTCTTTATTGATCAATCTTCCTTGTTCATTCCTCATCGTTCACTCATCATTGATCATTGATCCTTATTCATTCTTCATTGTTCATTCTTCATTGATCATTGATCCTTGTTCATTCTTCATCGTTCATTCTTCATTGATCATTGATCCTTGTTCATTCTTCATCGTTCGTTCTTCATTGATCATTGATCCTTGTTCAATCTTCATTATTCATTCTTCATTGATCAATCATCCTTGTTCATTCCTCATCGTTCACTCATCATTGATCATTGATCCTTATTCATTCTTCATCGTTCATTCTTCATTTATCATTGATCCTTGTTCATTCTTAATCGTTCACTCATCATTGATCCTTGATCCTTGTTTATTCTTCATCGTTCGTTATTCATTTATCATTGATCCTTGTTTATTCTTCTTCATTCATTCTTCACTGATCATTGATCCTTGTCAATTCTTCATCGTTCAATGTTCATTATTCATTGATCCTTGTTCAATCTTGCACCAAATTAAGTGGTGGATGGCACACCTTAATTTGCCCCAAGATGTTGAATATGAACTGGAATGGAAAAGACACGCACAGCATTCAAACACACACCAAAAATCAGCTTCAAGAAACCAAATCTTGATTTTCCGGCTGACTGACTACCCGTCAATGGCTTCACTCACCACCGTTGTGTAATCGTTATTGCAACCCAAGGATTGACTACCTTGTGGAATGCAGGATAGGCTTTGAAGTTGTGTGACTAACAACTCAAAGTGACGAGTGTGTGACTAACACTCAGAGGCTCAAACAAATAATGTTTGAAAGAAAAACAATTTGATGTTTTATTCTGAAAAATCTGAAATCTGAGTTTACAAGGGGTGAGACCTCCTATTTATAGAGATATGAGGCCTTCTAAAAATAGCTAAGACTAATGTTTATGCAGCCAAACAAAAATAACGGCTATAAAAAGACACGTGGCTAAAATGTGCATGTTTTAAAAATGAAAATCAGAAAACAGAATTCTGATTTATTTTGCTGTACTACCCGCTGAACCCTCGACCTTCAGCAGCAATTCTTGGGCATCTTTTGTGTTCTTCAAGAGGCATCTTCAACCATGGTCGTAAGGTCCATGTGTAGAGATTCCATAACTACTCTTGATGTCCCCAAAGAGGTACACGTTTGCTCGGGAAGACGTCTGCAAGGTATGCTGGTCAGCAAGACATGTGTTTGATTCTGACAGCAATTCTGTTGAACAACCCACCTTCTGTACTGTTTCTTGGAGTCTTCCCATGATAGTTAGGAGGTTCCTTGGACATGAAAGCAAGGCCCATGTATAGAGATTCCAAAACTACCCTTGGTTCTCCTGGGATGTTCCGGTTGGTTCTGTGGAGGAGCTGCAAGGTATGCTGGTCCGCAGGTGGTGGCTGGCAGCTCTGTTGGTCCTCTGTGCTACTGTCTGTGCAGCCTTCTGTTTGTATGAAGGTTTGGATGGCTTCGTCTTCATACTTATCTTCCTCTAGTGTCATGCTTGAGCCATGTGTGCCTTGCATACTTGGTTCAATTCCCCCTTCTTGAGGAAGAATTGTCCTCAATTCTGTAGGTTCAATGTATGGTTTGAGATCACCCACGTTGAAGGTGTTTGAAACACTAAACTCTTCTGGGAGATCTACTTTGTATGCATTATTTCCCAACTTTTTTATGATCTGGAAAGGTCCTATGGCTCTAGGCATGAGTTTATTTCTCCTGAGATGAGGAAATCTTGCTTTCCTTAGGTAAATCCACACAAAATCCCCTTCTTCCAACTGTTGTTTGGACTGGTGGCCCTTGTCTGCTTTGAGCTTGTATCTTGCATTAGCCTTCTGAATGTTTTCCTGAATCAACTTGTGCAGCTTCATCATCTCTTTAGCTTGTTCCACAGCATCTTTGTGTACCCTGTCATTTTCAAAATTACAAGTTAGAGATACAGGCAATAATGGATTCTCCCCATAAACACATTCAAAGGGGGAGTGCTTTGTACTATAGCTAGGACTTCTATTGTAAGCAAACTCTGCTTGGCATAACTTGAGATCCCAATCCCTTAGATTTTTGTTCACTAAGGTTCTTAAGATTGAGCCCAAGGTCTTGTTGGTCACCTCTGTTTGCCCATCAGTTTGAGGGTGATGAGATGTACTATACAAGAGCTTTGTGCCTAACAGTCTCCACAAGGTTTTCCAAAAGCAACTAAGAAACTTGCTATCCCTATCAGACACAATGGTCCTAGGTACCCCATGCAACCTTACAATCTCTGCAAAGTATAACCTAGCTATGTTTTGAGCATCATCCACCTTGTTGCAAGCAACAAAATGTGCCATCTTGGAGAACCTGTCCACAACAACCATAATAGAATCCTTTCCCCTTTGAGTCCTAGGTAAGGCCATGATGAAATCCATACTAAGGTGTTCCCAAGGCTTGGTGGCAACAGGTAAAGGCATGTATTCTCCTTTGTGAAAAGTAATCTTGGCCTTAATGCAAGCTTCACACCTAAGTATGTGTTTGCCAACAGTGCCTAACATCTTGGGCCAATAAAAATGTTGACTAAGCATATCTAGGGTCTTTTGAATACCAAAATGTCCTCCTAAACTGCCTTCGTGCACTTCCTTTACTAATAATTGCCTTAGATTGGTCCTAGGAATACAAAGCCTATTTCCCTTAAACAAAAACCCTTGGTTGATGCTAAACATGCCTTGTGATCCTTCTAGGCAGCTTGCATAAATGTCCTTGAAGTCACTATCCTCAGGGTATAAGTCTTTAATCATCTCAAATCCTAGGACTCTGGCTCCTAGTATGGCTAATAGGTTGTGCTTCCTACTTAAGGCATCAGCCACTACATTGGTCTTTCCTGTCTTGTATTTGGCTGAAAAGTCAAAGGTTTGGAGGAATTCTACCCATCTTGCATGCCTAGGGTTTAACTTGTGTTGGCCATGTATATTTTTGAGGGACTCATGATCAGTATATAGTATGAAAGGTTGAACCTTAAGGTAATGTGCCCAATGTTCCAAAGCTCTAACCATAGCATAAAATTCTTTGTCATATGTGGAATAGTTGAGCCTATCCTTACTTAACTTTTCACTAAAATAAGCTACTGGTTTCCCTTCTTGCAGCAAAACTGCTCCTATGCCTATGCCACAAGCATCACACTCTACCTCAAATGGCTTTGAAAAATCAGGAAGTTTCAACACAGGGGCCTTACACATGAGGTTCTTAATTTGTTCAAAAGCTATTTGTGCATCCTCAGTCCACTGAAATATACCCTTCCTTGTGCACTCTGTGATAGGAGCCATGATAGCACTAAAGTGGTGAATAAATCTCCTATAAAACGAGGCTAACCCATGAAAAGCCCTGACTTGGGTAATGGTGTTAGGTGTAGGCCAGGTTAAGATAGCTTCTACTTTAGCAGGATCTACCTTTATCCCTTCTTTCCCAATAATAAACCCTAAGAAGAATACTTCCTGCATGAAGAAACTACATTTCTCAAGTTTTCCATATAACCTCTGCTTTCTTAGAACCTCAAAAAGTTGTCTTAAGTGGTCAAGATGCTCTCCCATTTGTTTGCTATACACAAGGATGTCATCTAAGTACACAATAATGAATCTTCCTAGGAATGGTCTCAACACTTCATTTATGAGTCTCATGAATGTACTAGGTGCTCCTGTAAGTTCAAAAGGCATCACCATCCACTCATATAACCCATATTTAGTCTTGAAGGCTGTTTTCCATTCATCACCTTCCTTCATCCTAATTTGGTGATAACCACTCCTTAGATCAACTTTGCTAAACCATTGTGCACCTGCTAGCTCATCAAACATGTCATCAATCCTAGGTATTGGGAACCTATACTTCACTGTGATGTTGTTAACACTTCTACTATCAACACACATCCTCCATGTACCATCTTTCTTAGGCACTAAGATAGTAGGCACAGCACAGGGACTAAGGCTTTCCCTCACATAACCTCTCTGCATAAGCTCCTCAATCTGCCTCTGAAGCTCCTTAGTCTCAACAGGGTTTGTCCTATAGGCAGGTCTATTAGGTAGGGCAGCTCCAGGTATCAAATCAATTTGGTGTTCTATGCCCCTAATAGGTGGTAGTCCAGGTGGTAGCTCATTAGGAAACACATCTGCATACTCATGCAGTAAGGGCTTAACCTCCTCAGGTAAGTCTACAGGTTGATCTATCTCCTTAGTAAACATCAGATACACTTCCTCTTGGCTCTTTATTTCCCTTTCACAAGCCTTTCTATTCATCAGCTGTAGGGTTGGTGTAGGGGGTGGAGGTATGGTCTTGTGTGGGGGTAAGGGAATCAAGTCTTTAAGCTTTCCCTCATGTCTCACTGTGTAGGTATTAGCAAAACCATCATGTGTAGTCTTCCTATCATACTGCCAAGGTCTACCCAGCAGCAAATGACAAGCACTCATGTCCAACACATCACACAAAACCTGATCCTTATATGAACCAATTATGAAACTCACCAAGCACTGCTTACTCACAGCTCCACTAGCCTTATCATCTAGCCATTTTAACTTGTAGGGGTGTGGATGGGGCTTGGTCTTCAGTCTCAACTCTTTAACTAGGTCTAAGCTAATGCAATTTGATTCACTTCCTCCATCTATGATAAGAGTGCAGGTCTTATCCTTAATCTTGCATCTAGTCTGAAAAATATTTTCCCTTTGGTCAGAACTCTTTTCCTTAGGTGTAGCATGGAAATTTCTCCTAATGACAAGGTTATAGTGCTCATCTTCAGGTAAGACTCTTTCCCTTTCCTCTTCTGTCTCAGATTCTTCCTCACTGTCCTCATATCTCTGTAGTTTACCTGAGTCACTCACCCTATAGGTCCCATCTGGTTCTTCCTCTCCCACAGGAGGCCAAGTCTCAAACTCCTTGCCATTTTGTGCAACTAACATGACTCTAACACTGTGGTCCTTGTTGATTTCTATCCACTCTTGCATAGTGAAAGCTCTAGCATTAGGACAATCACTCTTATAATGCCCCCTCCCATGACACTTATAGCACACTATGTCTTTTAAAGGTGTATCATCTTTATTCTTACCCTTTTCCCTACTCGCTGGTTCCTCCCTCCTAGGTGTGATGGGTGTCTTGTTAGGTGTTCTGAAAGATTGATTCCTAGGGTTCCTAGTGTAGTTTGGTGTGGATTGACTAGCTTTCTTCCTATTAGCAAATTTCTCATAGTTTATGGCCAAGTTACACACCTCAGAGAAAGTGAGATTAGGTGTGCTAAGCATCTTTTCAGCTAAATCTTCCCTTAATCCTACAACAAATTTGTTTATCCTTATATCCTCTGTTTCATGCACATCACATAACAATAAGAGTCTCTCCCACTCTTGCACATACTCAGCTACAGTCCTATTTCCTTGTGTGAGGTTATTCCATTGCATGTATAGTTGTTGTTTAAAATTTGAGGGAACATACTTCTTCCTAAGATGTTTCTTCAATTTTTCCCAAGTGTTAATCCTAGGTTTGTCTTCCCTTCTCCTCTGTTTTTGCATGCCTTCTAACCATATGGCTGCTAGCCTAGTAAGTTTGATCTTAGCTAGCTTATATTGTCTTTCAATGGGGGTGTCTTTAAATTCAAAATACCTATCCAAGCTAGCCTCCCATTCAATATACACTTCAGGGTCATGTGTTAATCCATCAAATTCAGCAATATCTATTCTAATTGTCCTGTCCTCATGGTTTCTTGGTGTAAGGTTGGGATTGTGTTGGTTATTAGGTCTATCATTGTTCATCAAGCCTGCATTGGCTAAGGACTGTGTGATCTGTCTCAATGCTTCCTCTAAATTATTCATCCTAGCATCCATAGTTGCAGAAAACAGAAACAAACTCAACTTAATCAACAATTTGTGCACACAAGGCTTCAAAACAGAATCAAAGAAAAACAGATTCAGACAATATTTTTCTGAAATAGAGTTTTGATGTATGCTTTCTGTATGCACGAAAGAAACACGAACTTTTGAATTCCTGTAAAACAAAATTTCTGCAATTATATAACAGAAACAATACAGCAAACAGAAATGCACAAAGAACAGCAATACAGAATACAGAATACAGAAACTGATTTCTGACAGCAATTACAGAAATCTGCTGTATGCCCAATTTTGGAACACACACGTTCTTTAAATCTCTTTTAAACAAATCTTTTTTACAAAAAAAATACACCAAAGACTCACACTATGATTACTTAAGACTGTAATCAACGAAAATTGGAAAAATCTCACCAATCTTGAAATTTCAGAAATTTCAGAAACTCTTCGATCCTCTGTTTGAGTTGATTGTTTGTGAGTCTCCTACGGTCCTTCCTCGAACAAAGCTCTGATACCAAAATTGCACCAAATTGATGTATGTGTGCGTGGTGAATGCAATGGAATGGATTGCACACGAAGATATATGGAGGATATTCCAATACTGCTGGGCAGTGCCTTGATCAAGGGTGGACTACCAAGCCCCTTTTCAACGCAACAATGGAGAGTTCCTTTGATAAATCAAGGGAATTATCGATTGTTCTTGGATGAGTGCAGCGTGGCCTTGAAGACTGATCAAGGTTTTCACACAAACACGAAGGGGATATTCCAAGAAACTGACACGAAGAATAGGTGTAAGAACCGGACTGCCGGACTCCTTAATCACTCAACTCTACGCTTCCTCCTTTGATCTGCAAGGGAGTTAACAGCATCTATGGATAGGGTGATGTATGATCTTGAAGAACACTCAAGATCACGTTCATCAATGAAGGGCAAACTGGCCCAAGTAACCCAATTGCAACGTGCAATTGAAGAGAAAAACACTTAGTGTAATTTCTGATTTTCATTCATCATAACTTGGTTTTTACATTGATCAAACCTTCTATTTATAAGCCTAAGATACATGAGTAAAGCAAGGAATGAATAATACACGCAAGGTAACTACCACTAACGGTCATATGGAGCACGTGCACAACATGTGCTTCATTAAAAACATAAAAACAAGCAACAAAAGTATTCTGAAATTCTGACAGAAGGGCTGCTGACCAGGCGACGTTCCACCCACTTTCTTGTGCTCTTCCCAAGGTTGATGATGGCTAATAAGAGTCGTGGTAGCAAGATCCTAGTGTAGAGATTCCATTTCTACCCTTGGTGGTCCCATACATCAAAAGGTACGTTCAGGCCAAGGCTCACAAGGTCAGCTGGTCATAAGATCAGTGCTGTTTGTTTCGAACCAGTTGCTGACTACACGACCTTTGCCCTTGTTTTCCGTGCATCTCCGGTGATTGTAAGGAAGACTCTTGGACCATGACAGCAAGTTCCATGTAGGGAGATTCCAATTCTACCCTTAGTGTTCCCTAATATACTCGGGTATGATCTAGCCAAGCCTCGCAAGGTCCCCTGGTCAGTGGGTTCAATCAGCAACTAATGGTCTGATCTGCGACTGGGTTCCCTTGTGCTTCTGTGCTAGGTTATTGTGTGCACATCCATCATGGTTCGTGGACCTTTACGGCTAGGCCCATGTATAGAGATGATGTTCCCATGATTGGTTAGGTCCAGATCTCCGTGGTCAAGGCTTGGTTCATGCTGCAAGGTGGGCTGGTCAACAGATTTTTGATGTACTGAGTTTTGAATACTGATGTATTCTTATCATGCTTGTGATCATGCTTGTGAGCTGAGTTGTGTAGATAATATTGGGATGGATCATGTGCTAGATCATGTAAGTGAACTTGGGCTGGGTCATGGACTGAGATGGACATACATGGTTCAACTACCAAGCTCTTGAACCAATATGGTTCACAAATTAAGGGGTGGATGGCACACCTTAATTTTCCCCAAGATGTTGAATATGAACTGGAATGGAAAAGACACGCACAGCATTCAAACACACACCAAAAATCAGCTTCAAGAAACCAAATCTTGATTTTCCGGCTGACTGACTACCCGTCAATGGCTTCACTCACCACCGTTGTGTAATCGTTATTGCAACCCAAGGATTGACTACCTTGTGGAATGCAGGATAGGCTTTGAAGTTGTGTGACTAACAACTCAAAGTGACGAGTGTGTGACTAACACTCAGAGGCTCAAACAAACAATGTTTGAAAGAAAAACAATTTGATGTTTTATTCTGAAAAATCTGAAATCTGAGTTTACAAGGGGTGAGACCTCCTATTTATAGAGATATGAGGCCTTCTAAAAATAGCTAAGACTAATGTTTATGCAGCCAAACAAAAATAACGGCTATAAAAAGACACGTGGCTAAAATGTGCACGTTTTAAAAATGAAAATCAGAAAACAGAATTCTGATTTATTTTGCTGTACTACCCGCTGAACCCTCGACCTTCAGCAGCAATTCTTGGGCATCTTTTGTGTTCTTCAAGAGGCATCTTCAACCATGGTCGTAAGGTCCATGTGTAGAGATTCCATAACTACTCCTGATGTCCCCAAAGAGGTACACGTTTGCTCGGGAAGACGTCTGCAAGGTATGCTGGTCAGCAAGACATGTGTTTGATTCTGACAGCAATTCTGTTGAACAACCCACCTTCTGTACTGTTTCTTGGAGTCTTCCCATGATAGTTAGGAGGTTCCTTGGACCATGAAAGCAAGGCCCATGTATAGAGATTCCAAAACTACCCTTGGTGTCTCCTGGGATGTTCCGGTTGGTTCTGTGGAGGAGCTGCAAGGTATGCTGGTCCGCAGGTGGTGGCTGGCAGCACTGTTGGTCCTCTGTGCTACTGTCTGTGCAGCCTTCTGTTTGTATGAAGGTTTGGATGGCTTCGTCTTCATACTTATCTTCCTCTAGTGTCATGCTTGAGCCATGTTGCCTTGCATACTTGGTTCAAATCTTCATCGCTCATTCATCATTGATCATTGATCCTTGTTCATTCTTCATCGTTCATGCTTCTTTTATCATTGATCCTTTTTTCATTGTTCATCGTTCATTCTTCATTGATCATTCATCCTTATTCATTCTTCATTGTTCATTCATCATTGCTCATTGATCCGTGTTCATTATTCATTGATCATGCATCATTGTTTATTCTTCATCGTTCATTCTTAATTGATCATTGATCCTTGTTCATTCTTCATCGTTCATTCTTCAATGATCATTGATCCTTTTTCATTGGTCATTGTTCGTTCTTCATTGATCATTGATCCTTGTTCATTCTTCATCGCTTATTCATCATTGATCATTGATCCTTGTTCATTCTTCATTGTTCATTCTTCACTGATCATTGATCCTTGTTCATTCTTCATCGTTCAATGTTCATTATTCATTGATCCTTGTTCATTCAGCATCGTTCATTCATCATCGATCATTGATCCTTGTTCATTCTTCATCGTTCATTCTTCATTGATCATTGATCCTTGTTCATTCTTCATCGTTCATTCATCATTGATCATTGATCCTTATTCATTCTTCATCGTTCATTCTTCATTGATCATTGATCCTTGTTCATTCTTCATCATTCATTCTTCATTGATCATTGATCTTTGTTCATTCTTCATCGTTCATTCTTCATTGATCATTGATCTTTGTTCATTCTTCATAGTTCATTGTTCATTGATCATTGATCCTTGTTCATTCTTCATCGTTCATTCATCATTGATCATTGATACTTGTTCATTCTTCATTGATCATTGATCCTTGTTCATTCTTCATCGTTCATTCTTCATTGATCATTGATCAGTGTTCATTCTTGATCGTTCATTCATCATTGATCAAGGATGCTTGTTGATTCTTCAAATTTCATTGTTCATTGATCATTGATAATTGTTCATTCTTCATCGTTCATTCATCATTGATCATTGATCCTTATTCATTCTTCATCGTTCATTCTTCATTGATCATTGATCCTTGTTCTTTCTTCATCTTTCGTTCTTCATTGATCATTGATCCTTGTTCATTCTTCATCGTTCGTTCTTCATTGATCATTGATCCTTGTTCATTCTTCATCGTTCATTCTTTATTGATCATTGATCCTTGTTCATTCCTCATTGATCATTGATCCTTGTTCATTCTTCATCGTTCATTCTTCATTGATCATTGATCCTTGTTCATTCTTCATCGTTCGTTCTTCATTGATCATTGATCCTTGTTCATTCTTCATCTTTCATTCTTTATTGATCATTGATCCTTGTTCATTCTTCACTGATCATTGATCCTTGTTCATTCTTCATCGTTCAATGTTCATTATTCATTGATCCTTATTCATTCAGCATCGTTCGTTCATCATCGATCATTGATCCTTGTTCATTCTTCATCGTTCATTCTTCATTGATCATTGATCCTTTTTCATTCTTCATCGTTCCTTCTTCATTGATGATTGATCCTTGTTCATTCTTTATCGCTCATTCATCATTGATCATTGATCCTTGTTCATTCTTCATCGTTCATTCTTCATTGATCATTGATCAGTGTTCATTCTGTATCGTTCATTCATCATTGATCAAGGATGCTTGTTGATTCTTCATTGTTCATTTTTCATTGATCATTGATAATTGTTCATTCTTCATCGTTCATTCATCATTGATCATTGATCCTTATTCATTCTTCATCGTTCATTCTTCATTGATCATTGATCCTTGTTCTTTCTTCATCTTTCGTTCTTCATTGATCATTGATCCTTGTTCATTCTTCATCGTTCATTCTTCATTGATCATTGATCAGTGTTCATTCTTGATCGTTCATTCATCATTGATCAAGGATGCTTGTTGATTCTTTATTTGATCCAAAATCGAGTGTTCATGAGCCCGTTGCATTAATTCTTGAGAAACTCGGGTTTAATTCTTTTTTTTCGCAAACCAGAATTTGTCACATGCTTAGTATGGGATAACAAATAATTGCATGGTACAAAAGAGCAAGGGTGGCATCAATATGCAATGTTGGTACAATATATTAATTATTTTTATTTTTATTTTTTTTAGGGCTGATTTTTCTTTATTATAAAGGGGGGATGAATTTACTTTCTAGAAATCAGCAAGTTCATTGTATTTATTGGGTGAATTTTTGGTACATGAACTCTAATTAATTCATGAATTTGTTGACCAACAAAGGGGGATGTATTGACCGAAATAGGGGGATGTATTTGAAAGCTTCTAGAATCTTGTATTAACCCTATATAAAGGAATGTTTTGTAATCAAAAAAATTCAGATTTTGTTTCATAATATAAACCTTGTGTTTTATGCATTGCTTTTCTTCTTGTGTTTGTCCAAAGAAATAGTAATTTCAATTATCACTTTGAGTTTGTCTTGAGTGTTAATTCTTAGGGGAGATTGAGTGTGTCTTGTCTCTAGCCTAAAACCCCAAATCATTGAGTTTGTTCTTGTGATTTGGCTCTTGTCAATATTCTTCTTTTATTCTTTCTTATCTACTTATTCTTCTTTTTTTTTTTTTTTACAATAAAATCAGAAACTTTTAAATCTAAGTGTGTTCTTCCTAATCACACTTACATCATTTGGTATCAGAAGCTTTTGGTGGATTGAAAGGGTGTTTTAAAAAAAAAAAAATGGGCGCAAATGGAGATCTTGCTGATATGTTACGTATCATAACAGAAAAATTGGAGAGATTGGAGAGAAAAAATGAAGAAATAGATGCGGAAAAAGAACGACAAAATACCCAAATGAATGCTATGGGTGAGTTGTTGTTGAAAACATCAACTAAAATCAATGAGATCGAGGAAGGAGATGGTAGTGGTGTAGGAAATTCTCGTGCATTTGATGAAGATAGAGGATTGAAAATCGATCTCCCGGAGTTTGATGGAGGTCATGATAGCGAATCATTCCTGGATTGGCTAAGGCAAATTGAAGCTGTGTTTGAATACAAGGGGTATGATGATAGAAAAAAATTTAAGCTTGCTGTGCTTAAATTTACAAAACTTGCTGCCTTATGGTATGACAATTTTAAGGCAAATAGAAGAAGAGCCGGAAAAGAAAAAGTCGATTCATGGGAAAAATTTTAAAAAAAGATGAAAGATAAGTGGGTGAGCAAAGAATATGAGCAAGAGCAGTATTTGAAATTAACACATCTTTCACAAGATGATGGCATGAGTGTGGAAGATTATCTAAAAGAATTTGAAAAGCTTTGCTTAATATGTGATTTGCAAGAGAAGGAAGCTTTTAAAATTGCTCGATTTGTGAAGGGATTGTCAAAGACAATCAGTAGAAAAGTTGAAGTCACTCACTACACTTCTTTTAGTGATGTGTGCAAATTGGCTTTGAAATTTGAAAATCAAGCCAAGGAGGAAAAGGAAAAAGAAAGACCGAGAGTGCCTTATAAAAACACTTCAAAATAACTCCATCATATTCAAAAGAGAGTACCTTTCAAAGTAAAGCAATCCATTCTGGTCCGAAATATGAAGCAAAGAAAGAAAAGGCTGTGGTTACTCCTAGTGAATTTGCTACAAGGAGGAAATGTTTTAAGTGTCATGGAAGAGGACACATTGCTAGTGAATGCCCTAGCAAAGCTGTTCTGACCGCTACTCAATGTGCTATCATGGATGAAGAAGAACAAAGGTGTAACTTTGTGGTTGAGGAAGTGGTAGATTCAGAGGATGAATTTGATGAAGAAATACAACCGGAGGACGAATTTAACATGATGGTTGTGAGAAAAGTGTTGTTTAGTGAACCACAATCTGATTTGAGGCAAAGGAATAATTTGTTTCATACTAGATGCAAGATTGGTGATAAGACTTGCAATGTGATTGTTGATAGTGGTGCTCAAACCGATGTAATTTCATCAGAGGCTGTGAATAAGTTAAAGTTGACTACTAGAGATCATGAAGAACCTTACAAGCTGAATTGGTTGAATGATAGCACTGGCATAAAGGTGAAGAAACAAGCTCTAGTCTCTTATTCTATTGGAGGCTTTGAAGATGAAAGGTGGTGTGACGTGCTACCGATGGATGCTTGTCATTTGTTGCTAGGAAGACCATGGCAGTTTGATCACAACTCGGAGCACAAAGGAAAGAGTAATGAATATCTTGTAACCACTAGGGATGGTAGAAAAGTTAAATTAATTCCCCTACCCCCTAAAGTTGCTAAAAAAGAAAAGAAAAAAAGCAACTATCTTGTAACTTGTAATGAATTTGAGAAAATAGTGGAAGAGCATGGTGGAGGGTATGCTTTGGTTGTAAGGGCCAAAGATACTAAGAGTACTTCTTGTGATAACTCATCATCCCTAAAAGAGTTATTAGAAGAGTACAAAGATGTGTTCCCCGATGACTTGCCCAAAGGCCTCCCTCCAATTAGAGGCATTGAGCACGCCATTGACTTAATTCCTGGAGCACCTTTGCCAAACAAAGCTGCTTATAGATGCAACCCAGAGGAAAGTAAGGAGTTAGAGAGGCAGGTGAATGAGTTGATTAAAAGGGGTTATGTGAGAGAAAGTCTTAGTCCTTGTGCTATTCCTGCTCTGTTGGTGCCAAAAAAAGATGGGACTTGGAGAATGTGTGTAGATAGTCGGTCCATTAATAACATTACCATCAAATACCGTTTTCCGATGCCTAGGTTGCAAGACATGTTGGATGAGTTGAGTGGAGCCTTAGTCTTTTCCAAAATAGACTTAAGAAGTGGTTATCATCAAATGAGAATAAGAGAAGGGGATGAATGGAAAACAGCTTTCAAAACAAAACAGGGGTTGTATGAGTGGTTAGTGATGCCTTTTGGGCTTTTGCAATGCTCCCAGTTCTTTTATGAGATTGATGAATGAGGTTCTCCGTCCTTTTATCAATGATTTTGTTGTTGTTTACTTGGATGATATCTTGGTGTATAGTAAAAACGATGAAGATCATATGATACATTTGA
The DNA here is from genome assembly GCF_026212465.1 of Amaranthus tricolor. NCBI lineage: Eukaryota > Viridiplantae > Streptophyta > Magnoliopsida > Caryophyllales > Amaranthaceae > Amaranthus > Amaranthus tricolor. Next base: position 26,938,281 of record NC_080056.1, on the reverse strand, counting down.
GGAAGTTGTTTGAAAAATTAAGAGAAGTGAAGTTGTATGGGAAGCTTGAGAAATGTGTATTCCTGAACCCTAGTGTGGTGTTTTTAGGATACATTGTGACTGGAGAAGGAGTACGAGTTGATCCAGAAAAGATAGAGGCAGTGAAGTCTTGGTTGGCTCCGACCAATGTGCATGAGGTTAGGAGTTTTCATGGGCTTGCTTCATTCTATAGGCGGTTCATTAAAAACTTCTCGACTATTATGGCTCCTATTACTGAGTTAACTAAAAAAGGAGAGTTTGAGTGGGGAGAAAGTGCTCAAAATGCTTTTGAAAGGATGAAAAACATGCTCTTACTGCTCCAATACTTGTGCTTCCTGATTTTAACAAGGTGTTTGAGGTGGAGTGTGATGCAAGTGGGGTTGGAATAGGGGCTGTCCTTATTCAAGACAAAAAACCTGTGAGTTACTTTAGTGAGAAATTGAATGGAGCTAAGATGAACTACTCTACTTACGACCGTGAGTTCTATGCCATAGTTAGAGCGCTTGATCATTGGTCCCATTACTTAAGGCCAAAACCATTTGTTCTTCATTCAGATCATGAGGCTTTAAAGTTCATACATGGGCAACAAAAGTTAAACAAGAGGCATGCAAAATGGGTAGAATTTCTTCAATCATTTTCCTTCAGTTCCAAATATAAAGATGGGAAGAGTAATGTAGTGGCCGATGCTTTATCGCGTCGCACTTACTTGCTTTCTATGGTAGATGCAAAAATTCTGGGTTTTGAACAACTCAAAGAGTGTTATAAAGATGATCCTGATTTTGCTGGTGAATTTGAAAAACAAACAAAAGATTATGTTGAGCAAGATGGTTATCTTTTCAAGGGAAACAAGTTATGTGTGCCTAAGGGTGGTGTTAGAGAATTATTGGTGAGGGAAGTTCATAGTGGTGGTTTAGCTGGACACTTTGGGGTACAAAAAACACTTGACATTCTGGGCGAGCATTTCTATTGGCCAAGAATGATCAAAGATGTTTCTTTAGTAGTGGAGAGATGTGCAACGTGTCAGAAGGCAAAAGGGCATTTCACAAAAGGGTTGTATACTCCTTTACCAGTTCCTGATGTTCCTTGGGAAAGTGTTAGCATGGATTTTATTGTTGGACTGCCTCGAACTCAAAGGGGTAGAGATAGCATTATGGTGGTGGTAGATAGATTTTCTAAAATGGCTCATTTTGTAGCTTGTAATAAAACTGATGACGCTGTGAAAGTGGCTGAATTGTACTTCAAGGAAATCGTCAAACTTCATGGCATTCCTCGAAGTATAGTTTCAGATAGGGACTCCAAGTTTTTAAGTCACTTTTGGAGGACCCTATGGAAGTTGGTTGGTACCAAGTTGCTATTTAGCACCTCTCATCATCCCCAAACTGATGGGCAAACCGAGGTGACAAATAGAACTTTGGGTGCTTTGTTACGTGGTCTTGTGAGCAAAACGCAGAAAGATTGGGACGTGAAACTAGCCCATGCGGAGTTCGCTTACAATAGGGCTCATTCTTTGACTACTTCTCGTTCTCCTTTTGAAGTAGTTTATGGAGTGAATCCATTTGTACCCGTTGATTTGATTCATTTGGTAAAAGGCGATATGGTTGAAAGGGATGCAAAAAAGAGGGTGGAAACTTTTCAAAAAACCTGTGAGCAAGTGAAGAAAAAAATCGAGGAGATGAATAAAAAATACCAAGAGAGAGCCAATAAAAAAAGAAAACAACCCATATTTTACCCTGGGGATTTGGTGTGGTTACATTTAAGAAAGGAGAGAGTTCCCAAACTTCGAAAAAATAAACTTATGCCAAGATCCGATGGTCCATTCAAAATTCTTGAAAGGGTGAATGATAGCGCATATAAGATTGAACTTCCTGATGAGTTGATCGGTGTAAGTGCTACTTTCAATGTGGGGGATTTGTCACCATACTTGGATGATCCAAAATCGAGTGTTCATGAGCCCGTTGCATTAATTCTTGAGAAACTCGGGTTTAATTCTTTTTTTTCGCAAACCAGAATTTGTCACATGCTTAGTATGGGATAACAAATAATTGCATGGTACAAAAGAGCAAGGGTGGCATCAATATGCAATGTTGGTACAATATATTAATTATTTTTATTTTTATTTTTTTAGGGCTGATTTTTCTTTATTATAAAGGGGGGATGAATTTACTTTCTAGAAATCAGCAAGTTCATTGTATTTATTGGGTGAATTTTTGGTACATGAACTCTAATTAATTCATGAATTTGTTGACCAACAAAGGGGGATGTATTGACTGAAATAGGGGGATGTATTTGAAAGCTTCTAGAATCTTGTATTAACCCTATATAAAGGAATGTTTTGTAATCAAAAAAATTCAGATTTTGTTTCATAATATAAACCTTGTGTTTTATGCATTGCTTTTCTTCTTGTGTTTGTCCAAAGAAATAGTAATTTCAATTATCACTTTGAGTTTGTCTTGAGTGTTAATTCTTAGGGGAGATTGAGTGTGTCTTGTCTCTAGCCTAAAACCCCAAATCATTGAGTTTGTTCTTGTGATTTGGCTCTTGTCAATATTCTTCTTTTATTCTTTCTTATCTACTTATTCTTCTTTTTTTTTTTACAATAAAATCAGAAACTTTTAAATCTAAGTGTGTTCTTCCTAATCACACTTACATCATCATTGTTCATTGAGCCAAACCAGCTTGGCTCAGAGGAAGACAATAACAAAAGCTCAAGGTGCAACAACAATCAAGGAAACAACAAAGGACACATTGAAGTTTCTGACATTTCCAACCCAAAACTTGATCTGAATCCGTCATCATCAAACAATGATGATTCTAATTCAGACCAAGACAGTCCAAGAGGAGTTAAAACAATTAAGGAAGCACAAATGCAAGTGAAGAAACCAACTAAGGCAGCAACAGAAACAGAAACAACGAATCTGAGCAAATATCAGATTCTGAACAGCAATGGCGACCAGGCCACCTTGTCGAGTCAGCCCAGGAGTGCTCAGAGTACGGTGGAGGACATGGAGGGTAGATTTGGAATCTCACTACATGGACCTTGCTGTCATGGCCCAAGAACACTCCTCACAATCATGGGAAGCACTTGAGAAAGCGTGACCAAGGTCGTGCAGTCAACAGAAGGCTGCTGACAGGAGGAACCAACCTGTGCTGATTTCTGTTTTGTTTTTAATTTGCACGTGTAAGCCACGAGTCAATATGACCGTTATACTAGTTGCTTGTGCGTGTTTTTCCCTTGCTTTTGATCATGTAAATTAGCCTTATAAAGAGAGGACTCATTCTTTGTAAAAGATACTTTTTGATTTGAATAAAAATTTCAGAAATCCACCAAGTGTTTTTCCTTTGCAATTGCTTAGCAATTGGGTTACCTTGGGCCAGTTTTGCCCATCTTGATGTACGTGTTCTTGAGTGTTCTTCAAGAACCTACATCCCCCTATCCATAGACACTGATATTCCCCTTGGAGTGCAAGAGGAGAAGCGTGGAGTTGAGTGCATAGGAAGCTTGGCAGTCCAATTCCAAACATTCAATTCCATGTGCCATTGTCTTGGAATATCCTTGAGTTCGTGAGTAAATCCAATTTGCGTGTTCAATTTCTTCATTAACCACGCATAATTGGATCAATTGGTATCAGAGCAAGAACGTGTAGGGCTTGAATATCATCCACATTCATCTGTGAAGACGAAATCTTCATATCACGCCTGAATGATCAGAAGAATTGAAATTCAGAAATTAGGGCGATTTTTCTGTGCGAGTTCGATTGCAGTGGCGATTCTCTACAAATCTCGGTTGTTTTTCTTTCTTCTGTTTAATTTTTTTTATGTACTAATGTTCCTGAATGTAATTTGTTGCATTTCAATTAAATTTGATTGATGAATTGTGCATACACTGTCTGACATTCACGAAGTAAGACTGAAACCCTCAAGAACTCAGTTCTTGAAGGAGTTTCTGCATTGCAATTTCAAAATCTTCGTATTCATATCAATTTCATTGACTAAATTTCATTTTTATTTGATTAATAGTAGGATTGCATTTACATTTCATTGTAATTCACGTAAATTGATCATCATTGATAGCTGCATACTGCAAAATCAACACAGAAGAACAAATTCTTCAAATTCTGATCTGCTATTCATTGATTGTGCAAACTTGTTATTTTTCTTCTCTTCATGGCATATTTTGTCTTAGTTCATTAGGATCATAATAGCATTGCATTCATTTCATATTGTGTGTTTGCATTCATATAAATCATCATGGATAACAATGATAAATTTGACGCACTAGTTAACAAGGTTAATCAACTAAGCGTAGCTGTCACGGCCCTGCAGAATGCTGCACCACAACACACACAATCCCCATATCACAATCCAAATGCTGAAAACATGAGGGAGGACAAAACCATGAGGGTTGATGTACATGAATTTGATGGCACATCTCATGATCCGGAGGTATATATTGAATGGGAGAAAGGGGTAGAGCGTTATTTTGAGTTTAAAGAAACCCACCCAGACCATCAATATAAGATCGCTAAGGTGAAGTTGACCAAGCTAGCAGCCACTTGGCTCGAAGGGGCTCAGAGGCAAAGGACACGTGAGAATAGACCTAAGATTAATACTTGGGACAAACTTAGGAAACACCTTAGGAGGAAGTACATCCCTAACAACTATAGACAACAATTATACACCAGTTGGAGCAATTTGAGGCAAGGTTCCAAATCAGTATCAGAGTATATTCAAGAGGGAGAGAGGTTGACCGTCCTATGTGAGATAGCTGAGCCAGAGGAGATGAGGATTGGAAGATTCCTAAGTGGGTTGAGGGAAGACTTGAAGGAGAAAATTAAGGTGATGCAAAATCTGACTTATGAGGGGGCGTGTAATAGTGCGTTAATACTTGAGAAATCCGCAAGGAGAAGAGTAGCACCATCTATACACACGTTCAATAGAAGCAAGGAAAACAACAGCTTCAAATCACCTACACAGATTCCATTTGTCAATAATAGAATAGCTGCACCAAATACCTTTCCCAACAAATCTGCACAAACTCACAAAGCACTTACAAATACCACTACAGAGAGACACTTCACTACTAAGGATAAGGAAACTAACCCCAAGGACATCATGTGCTTTAAGTGTCATGGGCACGGTCATTACAAAAGAAATTGCCCCAATGCTAGAGCCTTCACACAAAAGGAGTGGGCTGAGATTCACAATAGGAGAGGAGTGCGAGCTATGTTAGTGCACAACGGGGGAAAAGAGGAAGTCAAGTACCCACCCATACCTGAGGAAGAATATGAGGGAACTTTTAGGGTAAATAGTTATGGATATATGGAGAGATTGGAGGGGAGCACTACAGAGGAAAGTGAGGAGGAAGGAGACATAGAGCATGTTTACCCTGAGGAGGAGCTTCACAATCTGTTGATCAGGAGAAACCTTCACACCGTCCCACAGGTCAAGAATTCAGACCAAAGAGAAAACATTTTTCAAACAAAATGTAAAATCGGGAATAAACTGTGTGATTTGATCATTGATGGAGGCAGTGAATCCAATTGTGTAAGCAAAGACCTATTTAAAACCTTGGGATTAACCACTAAGCCTCATCCTCGACCTTACAAACTAAGATGGCTAGATGATAGCACAGGGAATGCAGTTAGTAGGCAATGTTTGGTGAGTTTTGGCATAGGCACATACCACGACCAAGTGCTTTGCGATGTTTTAGCCATGGATGCTTGTCATGTGCTGCTTGGGAGACTATGGCAACATGATAGGAGAACTATACACAATGGCTTCACCAATGTATATTCCCCTAGACACGAGGGTAAGACTAAAGAGTTGATGCCACTACCCCCTCACAAAGCCATACCCCCTTCTAAGACCAAGCCACCACCTACACATTTGATAGGGAGGAAAGAGTGTAACAAAGAGCTAAGATCAGGGAATGTAGTGTTCATAATGTTCACAAAGGAGTCCTCTTCCACACACACACCTATTCATCCTTTGGTACAACCATTGATAAAAGAGTTTCAAGATGTATTCCCAGATGATCTACCCCAAGGCTTACCACCTATAAGGGGAATCGAACATCAGATAGATTTAATACCTGGGGCACCCATACCAAATAGGCCTGCTTACAGAACAAATCCTACTGAGGCTAAGGAACTACAACGACAAGTAGAGGAGTTGTTAGCCAGGGGATATGTGAGAGAAAGTCTGAGTCCATGTGCTGTACCTACACTCTTAGTTCCAAAAAAAGATAGATCATGGCGAATGTGCGTAGATAGCAGAAGTGTGAATAACATTACTGTTAAGTATAGGTTTCCCATGCCTAGACTAGATGACATGCTAGATGAGTTAGCAGGAGCATGCTGGTTTAGCAAGATCGATCTTAGGAGTGGCTATCACCAGATTAGAATGAGAGAGGGTGATGAATGGAAAACGGCATTCAAAACCAAATATGGACTATATGAATGGTTGGTCATGCCTTTCGGATTAACCGGAGCTCCAAGCACGTTTATGAGGTTAATGAATGAGGTGTTAAGACCCTTTCTTGGGAAATTTGTGGTAGTGTATCTAGATGACATCCTGATCTATAGTATTACCATAAATGACCACATTGAGCACCTTAGGAGTTTGTTTGAGGTTTTGAGAAAACAACAACTTTATGGGAAAATAGAAAAATGTGCTTTTATGTTAACTGAGGTGAATTTTCTTGGATTCATAGTTGGGAGAGAAGGAGTAAAGGCAGACCCTGCAAAAATAGAAGCAATTAGTACTTGGCCCACACCCACATCCATTACACAAGTAAGATCTTTTCACGGATTAGCCTCATTCTATAGAAGGTTCATTAAGAACTTTAGTTCCATCATGGCACCTTTGACGGAATGCACAAAGAAAGGTACTTTTGAGTGGACCACTGAAGCACAAGTAGCCTTTGAGGAGATTAAGGAATTGATGTGCAAGGCACCTGTGTTGAGACTACCTGACTTCACTAAACCTTTCGAGGTAGAATGTGATGCTAGTGGAAAAGAAATCGGGGCGGTATTAATCCAAGAAGGGAGACCTGTTGCCTACTTTAGTGAAAAACTAAATGGAAGTAGACTTAACTATTCTACGTACGACAGAGAATTTTATGCTATAGTAAGGGCATTAGAGACATGGTCACACTACCTGAAAGTCCAACCCTTCATTTTACACTCAGATCACGAGTCACTTAAGCACATAAATGGACAAAGTAAGTTAAATTCTAGACATGGCAAGTGGGTAGAATTCCTTCAATCTTTTACATTTTCAGCCAAGTACAAAGCGGGAAAGGCTAATATTGTAGCAGATGCTCTAAGTAGAAGATATCATTTGTTAGCTATATTAGAAGCCAAAATCCTAGGTTTTGAGATGATTAAACCTTTGTACATTGAGGACCCTGACTTGAAAGAATTATATGACGAGTGCACAAAAGGACCACAAGGACCCTTCTACATGCAAGATGGATTTTTGTTTAAAAATAATCGATTATGCATACCTAAATCACCACTAAGGAACATTTTGGTCAAAGAAGTACACGAGGGCACACTAGCAGGGCATTTTGGCATACAGAAAACGTTAGATATGCTAGCACAACATTTTTTCTGGCCCAAGATGCTAGGCACAGTGGGTAAGCACATTTTGAGATGTGAAGTTTGTATGAGAGCAAAGCTAACTTTTCACAAAGGCGAGTACCGACCCCTACCTGTTGCTAGTCACCCATGGGAGCACGTGAGTATGGATTTCATTGTAGCCTTACCAAGAACAATAAGAGGAAAGGATGCAATAATGGTTGTGGTTGACAGATTCTCGAAAATGGCACATTTTATACCTTGTCATAAGACTAGCGATGCTAAACACATTTCCAAATTATACTTTGAAGAGATAATTCGATTACATGGAATACCTCAAAGCATTGTTAGTGATAGGGACTCTAAGTTCTTAAGCACTTTTTGGACTAGCCTATGGACTATGATGGGTACCAAATTATTATTCAGTACGGCCTACCATCCTCAAACGGATGGACAAACGGAAGTAACAAATAGGACATTAGGAAATATTTTGAGAACCTTAGTTAAGAAACACACCAAGGATTGGGATGAGAAATTAGCCCATGCTGAATTTGCATACAATAGATGTCCTAGTCTCACTACTAAATACTCCCCATTTGAATGTGTATATGGTTTTAATCCTACGACGCCTACTACTCTAGTTTGTTTACCCTTGCAGGAACGAGGAGCATGGAGTGCGGAGAAACAAATTGATGCAGCACAAAGAATTCATGCTCAAGTACAACACAACATCATGCAAGCCAACATTAAGTACAAACACAAAGCAGACAAAGGGTTCAAAGAAGCACGCAACTTAAAAGTAGGAGATCTTGTTTGGGTACATCTAAGGAAGGATAGATTTCCTAAACAAAGGCGCAACAAGCTCAAACCACGTGCAGATGGCCCCTTCAAAATCATTGCTCAAGCTGGAGATAATGCGTATACTGTGGACTTACCCAGCAGCTATGGTGTTTCACCCACATTTAACATCGGGGATTTGGCACCTTACTACCCGGACTTGGAATTGAGGGCAATTCCTCTTCAAGAAGGGGGGATTGAGCCAAACCAGCTTGGCTCAGAGGAAGACAATAACAAAAGCTCAAGGTGCAACAACAATCAAGGAAACAACAAAGGACACATTGAAGTTTCTGACATTTCCAACCCAAAACTTGATCTGAATCCGTCATCATCAAACAATGATGATTCTAATTCAGACCAAGACAGCCCAAGAGGAGTTAAAACAATTAAGGAAGCACAAATGCAAGTGAAGAAACCAACTAAGGCAGCAACAGAAACAGAAACAACGAATCTGAGCAAATATCAGATTCTGAACAGCAATGGCGACCAGACCACCTTGTCGAGTCAGCCCAGGAGTGCTCAGAGTACGGTGGAGGACATGGAGGGTAGATTTGGAATCTCACTACATGGACCTTGCTGTCATGGCCCAAGAACACTCCTCACAATCATGGGAAGCACTTGAGAAAGCGTGACCAAGGTCGTGCAGTCAACAGAAGGCTGCTGACAGGAGGAACCAACCTGTGCTGATTTCTGTTTTGTTTTTAATTTGCACGTGTAAGCCACGAGTCAATATGACCGTTATACTAGTTGCTTGTGCGTGTTTTTCCCTTGCTTTTGATCATGTAAATTAGCCTTATAAATAGAGGACTCATTCTTTGTAAAAGATACTTTTTGATTTGAATAAAAATTTCAGAAATCCCCTAAGTGTTTTTCCTTTGCAATTGCTTAGCAATTGGGTTACCTTGGGCCAGTTTTGCCCATCTTGATGTACGTGTTCTTGAGTGTTCTTCAAGAACCTACATCCCCCTATCCATAGACACTGATATTCCCCTTGGAGTGCAAGAGGAGAAGCGTGGAGTTGAGTGCATAGGAAGCTTGGCAGTCCAATTCCAAACATTCAATTCCATGTGCCATTGTCTTGGAATATCCTTGAGTTCGTGAGTAAATCCAATTTGCGTGTTCAATTTCTTCATTAACCACGCATAATTGGATCATTCATTGTTCATTGTTCATTGATCATTGATAATTGTTCATTCTTCATCGTTCATTCATCATTGATCATTGATCCTTATTCATTCTTCATCGTTCATTCTTCATTGATCATTGATCCTTGTTCTTTCTGAACCATATGTAGACCATGGTTCAAGTCCAAGACATGACCCTGACTCAAGAGAGGACTCATTAGCAAAGGAAGAGTCCTTGGTCGATCCCTCGAGTATCTCTCTGACCCATCCGAGCAATAGTCACCCCTGCATCAACACTTCATTCGAGCATCCGAGCAACTCACTCGAACACTCGAGCAAACTATAGAGCCATCCGAGCACAGCTCCTCATCAACACAAGGCTTCTACTGATCTTACACTCGAACCATCGAGCAAAGAACAGAGGCACTCGAGCAGAACTTCTCACCAACATAAGGGCCTTACTGATCCTTCATTCGAAGCATCGAGCAGAATACAGAGGCATTCGAGCAAGGGCTTGCAAAGGCTCCAGAACATCACTGATCTTTCACTCGAGCCCTCGAGCAAAGGACATCAGAATCAAGAAATGGCTTCTGACCAGCTGACTAGCGAACAAGCGACCTTACTGGCTTGTTTCCGATCAAACCATGGGCTTCCACTACATGACCCAGGTCAAAATGGCATCTTCATGCATGGACCTAGCCACAATGGGCCTAGGACCCTCCTAACACTAATCATAGAAGGCGGAGGAACGAGTGCAAGGTGCCCCAGTCACCAGTCAGAACATGTATTCTATACTTGGCCAATTTTTTCTTGTTTTCTGTTTTAAAATGAGCATGTACTTGGCACGTGTGAAGCTAGCCGTTGTAATCATAGAAACCTATATATAGGTGCCTAGTTTCTCTGTATTGGACGATCAATTGAGTATCAATCCTATCATTTTCTTTCAGTTAGTTCATTGTATACATTTTTTTTGCAAGTATTTGAATTCCCTTTTCATTTCCCTTCCTTTGTGCATCTTCATCTTCATCAGTCACAACACAAACGAAGTGTGGAACACTTCTGAAACTAGGATTGAGGATCAACCTAGTGTGTAACCTTCCCACAAGAACGAGTGAAGTTTAGAGGAGGGTCGTATACCAAGCCCAAAGGGTGAGTGAAGCCGAATAAGGGTGGTATCGAGGCTGACCTGAGAACCAAGAAGTGGTTTCTTGGGCATAGTTTGGTGGGTTCTGTTTTGTTTTTCCGCATTGTGTGAATCAATCTAAGGATTAGATTGATAGAGTGCAAGATTGTGAATCCGGAGGACACAATCTTGGTGCACTTTCTTCATCTTTCGTTCTTCATTGATCATTGATCCTTGTTCATTCTTCATCGTTCATTCTTCATTGATCATTGATCCTTGTTCATTCTTCATCGTTCGTTCTTCATTAATCATTGATCCTTGTTCATTCTTTATCGTTCATTCTTCATTGATCATTGATCAGTGTTCTTTCTGTATCGTTCATTCATCATTGATCAAGGATGCTTGTTGATTCTTCATTGTTCATTTTTCATTGATCATTGATAATTGTTCATTCTTCATCGTTCATTCCTTATTGATCATTGATCCTTATTCATTCTTCATCGTTCATTCTTCATTGATCATTGATCCTTGTTCTTTCTTCATCTTTCGTTCTTCATTGATCATTGATCCTTTTCATTCTTCATCATTCATTCTTCATTGATCATTGATCCTTTTTCATTGTTCATCGTTCCTTCTTCATTGATGATTGATCCATGTTCATTCTTTATCTCTCATTCATCATTGATCATTGATCCTTGTTCATTCTTCATCGTTCATTCTTCATTGATCATTGATCAGTGTTCATTCTTGATCGTTCATTCATCATTGATCAAGGATGCTTGTTGATTCTTCATTGTTCATTGTTCATTGATCATTGATAATTGTTCATTCTTCATCGTTCATTCTTTATTGATCATTGATCCTTATTCATTCTTCATCGTTCATTCTTCATTGATCATTGATCCTTGTTCTTTCTTCATCTTTCATTCTTCATTGATCATTGATCCTTGTTCATTCTTCATCGTTCATTCTTCATTGATCATTGATCCTTGTTCATTCTTCATCGTTCGTTCATCCTTGTTCATTCTTCATCGTTCATTCTTTATTGATCATTGATCCTTGTTCATTCCTCATTGATCATTGATCCTTGTTCATTCTTCATCGTTTATTCATCATTGATCATTGATCCTTGTTCATTCTTCATCGTTCATTCTTCATTGATCATTGATCCTTTTTCATTGTTCATCGCTCGTTCTTCATTGATGATTGATCCTAGTTCATTCTTCATCGCTCATTGATCATTGATCATTGATCCTTGTTCATTCTTCATCGTTCATTCTTCATTGGTCATTGATCATTGTTCATTCTTCATCGTTCATTCATCAAAGATCATTGATCCTTGTTCATTCTTCATCGTTCATTCTTCATTGATCATTGATCCTTGTTCATTCTTCATCGTTCGTTCTTCATTGATCATTGATCCTTGTTCATTCTTCATCGTTCATTCTTCATTGATCATTGATCCTTGTTCATTCTTCATCGTTCGCTCTTCATTTGTCATTTATCTTTGTTTATTCTTCATCGTTCATTCTTCACTGATCATTCATCCTTGTTCATTCTTCATTGTTCATTCTTTATTGATCAATCTTCCTTGTTCATTCCTCATCGTTCACTCATCATTGATCATTGATCCTTATTCATTCTTCATTGTTCATTCTTCATTGATCATTGATCCTTGTTCATTCTTCATCGTTCATTCTTCATTGATCATTGATCCTTGTTCATTCTTCATCGTTCGTTCTTCATTGATCATTGATCCTTGTTCAATCTTCATTATTCATTCTTCATTGATCAATCATCCTTGTTCATTCCTCATCGTTCACTCATCATTGATCATTGATCCTTATTCATTCTTCATCGTTCATTCTTCATTGATCATTGATCCTTTTTCATTGTTCATCGCTCGTTCTTCATTGATGATTGATCCTAGTTCATTCTTCATCGCTCATTCATCATTGATCATTGATCCTTGTTCATTCTTCATCGTTCATTCTTCATTGGTCATTGATCATTGTTCATTCTTCATCGTTCATTCATCAAAGATCATTGATCCTTGTTCATTCTTCATCGTTCATTCTTCATTGATCATTGATCCTTGTTCATTCTTCATCGTTCGTTCTTCATTGATCATTGATCCTTGTTCATTCTTCATCGTTCATTCTTCATTGATCATTGATCCTTGTTCATTCTTCATCGTTCGCTCTTCATTTGTCATTGATCCTTGTTTATTCTTCATCGTTCATTCTTCACTGATCATTCATCCTTGTTCATTCTTCATTGTTCATTCTTTATTGATCAATCTTCCTTGTTCATTCCTCATCGTTCACTCATCATTGATCATTGATCCTTATTCATTCTTCATTGTTCATTCTTCATTGATCATTGATCCTTGTTCATTCTTCATCGTTCATTCTTCATTGATCATTGATCCTTGTTCATTCTTCATCGTTCGTTCTTCATTGATCATTGATCCTTGTTCAATCTTCATTATTCATTCTTGATTGATCAATCATCCTTGTTCATTCCTCATCGTTCACTCATCATTGATCATTGATCCTTATTCATTCTTCATCGTTCATTCTTCATTTATCATTGATCCTTGTTCATTCTTAATCGTTCACTCATCATTGATCCTTGATCCTTGTTTATTCTTCATCGTTCGTTATTCATTTATCATTGATCCTTGTTTATTCTTCTTCATTCATTCTTCACTGATCATTGATCCTTGTCAATTCTTCATCGTTCAATGTTCATTATTCATTGATCCTTGTTCAATCTTGCACCAAATTAAGTGGTGGATGGCACACCTTAATTTGCCCCAAGATGTTGAATATGAACTGGAATGGAAAAGACACGCACAGCATTCAAACACACACCAAAAATCAGCTTCAAGAAACCAAATCTTGATTTTCCGGCTGACTGACTACCCGTCAATGGCTTCACTCACCACCGTTGTGTAATCGTTATTGCAACCCAAGGATTGACTACCTTGTGGAATGCAGGATAGGCTTTGAAGTTGTGTGACTAACAACTCAAAGTGACGAGTGTGTGACTAACACTCAGAGGCTCAAACAAATAATGTTTGAAAGAAAAACAATTTGATGTTTTATTCTGAAAAATCTGAAATCTGAGTTTACAAGGGGTGAGACCTCCTATTTATAGAGATATGAGGCCTTCTAAAAATAGCTAAGACTAATGTTTATGCAGCCAAACAAAAATAACGGCTATAAAAAGACACGTGGCTAAAATGTGCATGTTTTAAAAATGAAAATCAGAAAACAGAATTCTGATTTATTTTGCTGTACTACCCGCTGAACCCTCGACCTTCAGCAGCAATTCTTGGGCATCTTTTGTGTTCTTCAAGAGGCATCTTCAACCATGGTCGTAAGGTCCATGTGTAGAGATTCCATAACTACTCTTGATGTCCCCAAAGAGGTACACGTTTGCTCGGGAAGACGTCTGCAAGGTATGCTGGTCAGCAAGACATGTGTTTGATTCTGACAGCAATTCTGTTGAACAACCCACCTTCTGTACTGTTTCTTGGAGTCTTCCCATGATAGTTAGGAGGTTCCTTGGACATGAAAGCAAGGCCCATGTATAGAGATTCCAAAACTACCCTTGGTTCTCCTGGGATGTTCCGGTTGGTTCTGTGGAGGAGCTGCAAGGTATGCTGGTCCGCAGGTGGTGGCTGGCAGCTCTGTTGGTCCTCTGTGCTACTGTCTGTGCAGCCTTCTGTTTGTATGAAGGTTTGGATGGCTTCGTCTTCATACTTATCTTCCTCTAGTGTCATGCTTGAGCCATGTGTGCCTTGCATACTTGGTTCAATTCCCCCTTCTTGAGGAAGAATTGTCCTCAATTCTGTAGGTTCAATGTATGGTTTGAGATCACCCACGTTGAAGGTGTTTGAAACACTAAACTCTTCTGGGAGATCTACTTTGTATGCATTATTTCCCAACTTTTTTATGATCTGGAAAGGTCCTATGGCTCTAGGCATGAGTTTATTTCTCCTGAGATGAGGAAATCTTGCTTTCCTTAGGTAAATCCACACAAAATCCCCTTCTTCCAACTGTTGTTTGGACTGGTGGCCCTTGTCTGCTTTGAGCTTGTATCTTGCATTAGCCTTCTGAATGTTTTCCTGAATCAACTTGTGCAGCTTCATCATCTCTTTAGCTTGTTCCACAGCATCTTTGTGTACCCTGTCATTTTCAAAATTACAAGTTAGAGATACAGGCAATAATGGATTCTCCCCATAAACACATTCAAAGGGGGAGTGCTTTGTACTATAGCTAGGACTTCTATTGTAAGCAAACTCTGCTTGGCATAACTTGAGATCCCAATCCCTTAGATTTTTGTTCACTAAGGTTCTTAAGATTGAGCCCAAGGTCTTGTTGGTCACCTCTGTTTGCCCATCAGTTTGAGGGTGATGAGATGTACTATACAAGAGCTTTGTGCCTAACAGTCTCCACAAGGTTTTCCAAAAGCAACTAAGAAACTTGCTATCCCTATCAGACACAATGGTCCTAGGTACCCCATGCAACCTTACAATCTCTGCAAAGTATAACCTAGCTATGTTTTGAGCATCATCCACCTTGTTGCAAGCAACAAAATGTGCCATCTTGGAGAACCTGTCCACAACAACCATAATAGAATCCTTTCCCCTTTGAGTCCTAGGTAAGGCCATGATGAAATCCATACTAAGGTGTTCCCAAGGCTTGGTGGCAACAGGTAAAGGCATGTATTCTCCTTTGTGAAAAGTAATCTTGGCCTTAATGCAAGCTTCACACCTAACTATGTGTTTGCCAACAGTGCCTAACATCTTGGGCCAATAAAAATGTTGACTAAGCATATCTAGGGTCTTTTGAATACCAAAATGTCCTCCTAAACTGCCTTCGTGCACTTCCTTTACTAATAATTGCCTTAGATTGGTCCTAGGAATACAAAGCCTATTTCCCTTAAACAAAAACCCTTGGTTGATGCTAAACATGCCTTGTGATCCTTCTAGGCAGCTTGCATAAATGTCCTTGAAGTCACTATCCTCAGGGTATAAGTCTTTAATCATCTCAAATCCTAGGACTCTGGCTCCTAGTATGGCTAATAGGTTGTGCTTCCTACTTAAGGCATCAGCCACTACATTGGTCTTTCCTGTCTTGTATTTGGCTGAAAAGTCAAAGGTTTGGAGGAATTCTACCCATCTTGCATGCCTAGGGTTTAACTTGTGTTGGCCATGTATATTTTTGAGGGACTCATGATCAGTATATAGTATGAAAGGTTGAACCTTAAGGTAATGTGCCCAATGTTCCAAAGCTCTAACCATAGCATAAAATTCTTTGTCATATGTGGAATAGTTGAGCCTATCCTTACTTAACTTTTCACTAAAATAAGCTACTGGTTTCCCTTCTTGCAGCAAAACTGCTCCTATGCCTATGCCACAAGCATCACACTCTACCTCAAATGGCTTTGAAAAATCAGGAAGTTTCAACACAGGGGCCTTACACATGAGGTTCTTAATTTGTTCAAAAGCTATTTGTGCATCCTCAGTCCACTGAAATATACCCTTCCTTGTGCACTCTGTGATAGGAGCCATGATAGCACTAAAGTGGTGAATAAATCTCCTATAAAACGAGGCTAACCCATGAAAAGCCCTGACTTGGGTAATGGTGTTAGGTGTAGGCCAGGTTAAGATAGCTTCTACTTTAGCAGGATCTACCTTTATCCCTTCTTTCCCAATAATAAACCCTAAGAAGAATACTTCCTGCATGAAGAAACTACATTTCTCAAGTTTTCCATATAACCTCTGCTTTCTTAGAACCTCAAAAAGTTGTCTTAAGTGGTCAAGATGCTCTCCCATTTGTTTGCTATACACAAGGATGTCATCTAAGTACACAATAATGAATCTTCCTAGGAATGGTCTCAACACTTCATTTATGAGTCTCATGAATGTACTAGGTGCTCCTGTAAGTCCAAAAGGCATCACCATCCACTCATATAACCCATATTTAGTCTTGAAGGCTGTTTTCCATTCATCACCTTCCTTCATCCTAATTTGGTGATAACCACTCCTTAGATCAACTTTGCTAAACCATTGTGCACCTGCTAGCTCATCAAACATGTCATCAATCCTAGGTATTGGGAACCTATACTTCACTGTGATGTTGTTAACACTTCTACTATCAACACACATCCTCCATGTACCATCTTTCTTAGGCACTAAGATAGTAGGCACAGCACAGGGACTAAGGCTTTCCCTCACATAACCTCTCTGCATAAGCTCCTCAATCTGCCTCTGAAGCTCCTTAGTCTCAACAGGGTTTGTCCTATAGGCAGGTCTATTAGGTAGGGCAGCTCCAGGTATCAAATCAATTTGGTGTTCTATGCCCCTAATAGGTGGTAGTCCAGGTGGTAGCTCATTAGGAAACACATCTGCATACTCATGCAGTAAGGGCTTAACCTCCTCAGGTAAGTCTACAGGTTGATCTATCTCCTTAGTAAACATCAGATACACTTCCTCTTGGCTCTTTATTTCCCTTTCACAAGCCTTTCTATTCATCAGCTGTAGGGTTGGTGTAGGGGGTGGAGGTATGGTCTTGTGTGGGGGTAAGGGAATCAAGTCTTTAAGCTTTCCCTCATGTCTCACTGTGTAGGTATTAGCAAAACCATCATGTGTAGTCTTCCTATCATACTGCCAAGGTCTACCCAGCAGCAAATGACAAGCACTCATGTCCAACACATCACACAAAACCTGATCCTTATATGAACCAATTATGAAACTCACCAAGCACTGCTTACTCACAGCTCCACTAGCCTTATCATCTAGCCATTTTAACTTGTAGGGGTGTGGATGGGGCTTGGTCTTCAGTCTCAACTCTTTAACTAGGTCTAAGCTAATGCAATTTGATTCACTTCCTCCATCTATGATAAGAGTGCAGGTCTTATCCTTAATCTTGCATCTAGTCTGAAAAATATTTTCCCTTTGGTCAGAACTCTTTTCCTTAGGTGTAGCATGGAAATTTCTCCTAATGACAAGGTTATAGTGCTCATCTTCAGGTAAGACTCTTTCCCTTTCCTCTTCTGTCTCAGATTCTTCCTCACTGTCCTCATATCTCTGTAGTTTACCTGAGTCACTCACCCTATAGGTCCCATCTGGTTCTTCCTCTCCCACAGGAGGCCAAGTCTCAAACTCCTTGCCATTTTGTGCAACTAACATGACTCTAACACTGTGGTCCTTGTTGATTTCTATCCACTCTTGCATAGTGAAAGCTCTAGCATTAGGACAATCACTCTTATAATGCCCCCTCCCATGACACTTATAGCACACTATGTCTTTTAAAGGTGTATCATCTTTATTCTTACCCTTTTCCCTACTCTCTGGTTCCTCCCTCCTAGGTGTGATGGGTGTCTTGTTAGGTGTTCTGAAAGATTGATTCCTAGGGTTCCTAGTGTAGTTTGGTGTGGATTGACTAGCTTTCTTCCTATTAGCAAATTTCTCATAGTTTATGGCCAAGTTACACACCTCAGAGAAAGTGAGATTAGGTGTGCTAAGCATCTTTTCAGCTAAATCTTCCCTTAATCCTACAACAAATTTGTTTATCCTTATATCCTCTGTTTCATGCACATCACATAACAATAAGAGTCTCTCCCACTCTTGCACATACTCAGCTACAGTCCTATTTCCTTGTGTGAGGTTATTCCATTGCATGTATAGTTGTTGTTTAAAATTTGAGGGAACATACTTCTTCCTAAGATGTTTCTTCAATTTTTCCCAAGTGTTAATCCTAGGTTTGTCTTCCCTTCTCCTCTGTTTTTGCATGCCTTCTAACCATATGGCTGCTAGCCTAGTAAGTTTGATCTTAGCTAGCTTATATTGTCTTTCAATGGGGGTGTCTTTAAATTCAAAATACCTATCCAAGCTAGCCTCCCATTCAATATACACTTCAGGGTCATGTGTTAATCCATCAAATTCAGCAATATCTATTCTAATTGTCCTGTCCTCATGGTTTCTTGGTGTAAGGTTGGGATTGTGTTGGTTATTAGGTCTATCATTGTTCATCAAGCCTGCATTGGCTAAGGACTGTGTGATCTGTCTCAATGCTTCCTCTAAATTATTCATCCTAGCATCCATAGTTGCAGAAAACAGAAACAAACTCAACTTAATCAACAATTTGTGCACACAAGGCTTCAAAACAGAATCAAAGAAAAACAGATTCAGACAATATTTTTCTGAAATAGAGTTTTGATGTATGCTTTCTGTATGCACGAAAGAAACACGAACTTTTGAATTCCTGTAAAACAAAATTTCTGCAATTATATAACAGAAACAATACAGCAAACAGAAATGCACAAAGAACAGCAATACAGAATACAGAATACAGAAACTGATTTCTGACAGCAATTACAGAAATCTGCTGTATGCCCAATTTTGGAACACACACGTTCTTTAAATCTCTTTTAAACAAATCTTTTTTACAAAAAAATACACCAAAGACTCACACTATGATTACTTAAGACTGTAATCAACGAAAATTGGAAAAATCTCACCAATCTTGAAATTTCAGAAATTTCAGAAACTCTTCGATCCTCTGTTTGAGTTGATTGTTTGTGAGTCTCCTACGGTCCTTCCTCGAACAAAGCTCTGATACCAAAATTGCACCAAATTAAGGGGTGGATGGCACACCTTAATTTGCCCCAAGATGTTGAATATGAACTGGAATGGAAAAGACACGCACAGCATTCAAACACACACCAAAAATCAGCTTCAAGAAACCAAATCTTGATTTTCCGGCTGACTGACTACCCGTCAATGGCTTCACTCACCACCGTTGTGTAATCGTTATTGCAACCCAAGGATTGACTACCTTGTGGAATGCAGGATAGGCTTTGAAGTTGTGTGACTAACAACGCAAAGTGACGAGTGTGTGACTAACACTCAGAGGCTCAAACAAACAATGTTTGAAAGAAAAACAATTTGATGTTTTATTCTGAAAAATCTGAAATCTGAGTTTACAAGGGGTGAGACCTCCTATTTATAGAGATATGAGGCCTTCTAAAAATAGCTAAGACTAATGTTTATGCAGCCAAACAAAAATAACGGCTATAAAAAGACACGTGGCTAAAATGTGCACGTTTTAAAAATGAAAATCAGAAAACAGAATTCTGATTTATTTTGCTGTACTACCCGCTGAACCCTCGACCTTCAGCAGCAATTCTTGGGCATCTTTTGTGTTCTTCAAGAGGCATCTTCAACCATGGTCGTAAGGTCCATGTGTAGAGATTCCATAACTACTCTTGATGTCCCCAAAGAGGTACACGTTTGCTCGGGAAGACGTCTGCAAGGTATGCTGGTCAGCAAGACATGTGTTTGATTCTGACAGCAATTCTGTTGAACAACCCACCTTCTGTACTGTTTCTTGGAGTCTTCCCATGATAGTTAGGAGGTTCCTTGGACCATGAAAGCAAGGCCCATGTATAGAGATTCCAAAACTACCCTTGGTGTCTCCTGGGATGTTCCGGTTGGTTCTGTGGAGGAGCTGCAAGGTATGCTGGTCCGCAGGTGGTGGCTGGCAGCTCTGTTGGTCCTCTGTGCTACTGTCTGTGCAGCCTTCTGTTTGTATGAAGGTTTGGATGGCTTCGTCTTCATACTTATCTTCCTCTAGTGTCATGCTTGAGCCATGTTGCCTTGCATACTTGGTTCAAATCTTCATCGCTCATTCATCATTGATCATTGATCCTTGTTCATTCTTCATCGTTCATGCTTCTTTTATCATTGATCCTTTTTTCATTGTTCATCGTTCATTCTTCATTGATCATTCATCCTTATTCATTCTTCATTGTTCATTCATCATTGCTCATTGATCCGTGTTCATTATTCATTGATCATGCATCATTGTTTATTCTTCATCGTTCATTCTTAATTGATCATTGATCCTTGTTCATTCTTCATCGTTCATTCTTCAATGATCATTGATCCTTTTTCATTGGTCATTGTTCGTTCTTCATTGATCATTGATCCTTGTTCATTCTTCATCGCTTATTCATCATTGATCATTGATCCTTGTTCATTCTTCATTGTTCATTCTTCACTGATCATTGATCCTTGTTCATTCTTCATCGTTCAATGTTCATTATTCATTGATCCTTGTTCATTCAGCATCGTTCATTCATCATCGATCATTGATCCTTGTTCATTCTTCATCGTTCATTCTTCATTGATCATTGATCCTTGTTCATTCTTCATCGTTCATTCATCATTGATCATTGATCCTTATTCATTCTTCATCGTTCATTCTTCATTGATCATTGATCCTTGTTCATTCTTCATCATTCATTCTTCATTGATCATTGATCTTTGTTCATTCTTCATCGTTCATTCTTCATTGATCATTGATCTTTGTTCATTCTTCATAGTTCATTGTTCATTGATCATTGATCCTTGTTCATTCTTCATCGTTCATTCATCATTGATCATTGATACTTGTTCATTCTTCATTGATCATTGATCCTTGTTCATTCTTCATCGTTCATTCTTCATTGATCATTGATCAGTGTTCATTCTTGATCGTTCATTCATCATTGATCAAGGATGCTTGTTGATTCTTCATTGTTCATTGTTCATTGATCATTGATAATTGTTCATTCTTCATCGTTCATTCATCATTGATCATTGATCCTTATTCATTCTTCATCATTCATTCTTCATTGATCATTGATCCTTGTTCTTTCTTCATCTTTCGTTCTTCATTGATCATTGATCCTTGTTCATTCTTCATCGTTCGTTCTTCATTGATCATTGATCCTTGTTCATTCTTCATCGTTCATTCTTTATTGATCATTGATCCTTGTTCATTCCTCATTGATCATTGATCCTTGTTCATTCTTCATCGTTCATTCTTCATTGATCATTGATCCTTGTTCATTCTTCATCGTTCGTTCTTCATTGATCATTGATCCTTGTTCATTCTTCATCGTTCATTCTTTATTGATCATTGATCCTTGTTCATTCTTCACTGATCATTGATCCTTGTCCATTCTTCATCGTTCAATGTTCATTATTCATTGATCCTTATTCATTCAGCATCGTTCGTTCATCATCGATCATTGATCCTTGTTCATTCTTCATCGTTCATTCTTCATTGATCATTGATCCTTTTTCATTCTTCATCGTTCCTTCTTCATTGATGATTGATCCTTGTTCATTCTTTATCGCTCATTCATCATTGATCATTGATCCTTGTTCATTCTTCATCGTTCATTCTTCATTGATCATTGATCAGTGTTCATTCTGTATCGTTCATTCATCATTGATCAAGGATGCTTGTTGATTCTTCATTGTTCATTTTTCATTGATCATTGATAATTGTTCATTCTTCATCGTTCATTCATCATTGATCATTGATCCTTATTCATTTTTCATCGTTCATTCTTCATTGATCATTGATCCTTGTTCTTTCTTCATCTTTCGTTCTTCATTGATCATTGATCCTTGTTCATTCTTCATCGTTCATTCTTCATTGATCATTGATCAGTGTTCATTCTTGATCGTTCATTCATCATTGATCAAGGATGCTTGTTGATTCTTCATTTGATCCAAAATCGAGTGTTCATGAGCCCGTTGCATTAATTCTTGAGAAACTCGGGTTTAATTCTTTTTTTTCGCAAACCAGAATTTGTCACATGCTTAGTATGGGATAACAAATAATTGCATGGTACAAAAGAGCAAGGGTGGCATCAATATGCAATGTTGGTACAATATATTAATTATTTTTATTTTTATTTTTTTTAGGGCTGATTTTTCTTTATTATAAAGGGGGGATGAATTTACTTTCTAGAAATCAGCAAGTTCATTGTATTTATTGGGTGAATTTTTGGTACATGAACTCTAATTAATTCATGAATTTGTTGACCAACAAAGGGGGATGTATTGACCGAAATAGGGGGATGTATTTGAAAGCTTCTAGAATCTTGTATTAACCCTATATAAAGGAATGTTTTGTAATCAAAAAAATTCAGATTTTGTTTCATAATATAAACCTTGTGTTTTATGCATTGCTTTTCTTCTTGTGTTTGTCCAAAGAAATAGTAATTTCAATTATCACTTTGAGTTTGTCTTGAGTGTTAATTCTTAGGGGAGATTGAGTGTGTCTTGTCTCTAGCCTAAAACCCCAAATCATTGAGTTTGTTCTTGTGATTTGGCTCTTGTCAATATTCTTCTTTTATTCTTTCTTATCTACTTATTCTTCTTTTTTTTTTTTTACAATAAAATCAGAAACTTTTAAATCTAAGTGTGTTCTTCCTAATCACACTTACATCATTTGGTATCAGAAGCTTTTGGTGGATTGAAAGGGTGTTTTAAAAAAAAAAAAAAATGGGCGCAAATGGAGATCTTGCTGATATGTTACGTATCATAACAGAAAAATTGGAGAGATTGGAGAGAAAAAATGAAGAAATAGATGCGGAAAAAGAACGACAAAATACCCAAATGAATGCTATGGGTGAGTTGTTGTTGAAAACATCAACTAAAATCAATGAGATCGAGGAAGGAGATGGTAGTGGTGTAGGAAATTCTCGTGCATTTGATGAAGATAGAGGATTGAAAATCGATCTCCCGGAGTTTGATGGAGGTCATGATAGCGAATCATTCCTGGATTGGCTAAGGCAAATTGAAGCTGTGTTTGAATACAAGGGGTATGATGATAGAAAAAAATTTAAGCTTGCTGTGCTTAAATTTACAAAACTTGCTGCCTTATGGTATGACAATTTTAAGGCAAATAGAAGAAGAGCCGGAAAAGAAAAAGTCGATTCATGGGAAAAATTTTAAAAAAAGATGAAAGATAAGTGGGTGAGCAAAGAATATGAGCAAGAGCAGTATTTGAAATTAACACATCTTTCACAAGATGATGGCATGAGTGTGGAAGATTATCTAAAAGAATTTGAAAAGCTTTGCTTAATATGTGATTTGCAAGAGAAGGAAGCTTTTAAAATTGCTCGATTTGTGAAGGGATTGTCAAAGACAATCAGTAGAAAAGTTGAAGTCACTCACTACACTTCTTTTAGTGATGTGTGCAAATTGGCTTTGAAATTTGAAAATCAAGCCAAGGAGGAAAAGGAAAAAGAAAGACCGAGAGTGCCTTATAAAAACACTTCAAAATATACTCCATCATATTCAAAAGAGAGTACCTTTCAAAGTAAAGCAATCCATTCTGGTCCGAAATATGAAGCAAAGAAAGAAAAGGCTGTGGTTACTCCTAGTGAATTTGCTACAAGGAGGAAATGTTTTAAGTGTCATGGAAGAGGACACATTGCTAGTGAATGCCCTAGCAAAGCTGTTCTGACCGCTACTCAATGTGCTATCATGGATGAAGAAGAACAAAGGTATAACTTTGTGGTTGAGGAAGTGGTAGATTCAGAGGATGAATTTGATGAAGAAATACAACCGGAGGACGAATTTAACATGATGGTTGTGAGAAAAGTGTTGTTTAGTGAACCACAATCTGATTTGAGGCAAAGGAATAATTTGTTTCATACTAGATGCAAGATTGGTGATAAGACTTGCAATGTGATTGTTGATAGTGGTGCTCAAACCGATGTAATTTCATCAGAGGCTGTGAATAAGTTAAAGTTGACTACTAGAGATCATGAAGAACCTTACAAGCTGAATTGGTTGAATGATAGCACTGGCATAAAGGTGAAGAAACAAGCTCTAGTCTCTTATTCTATTGGAGGCTTTGAAGATGAAAGGTGGTGTGACGTGCTACCGATGGATGCTTGTCATTTGTTGCTAGGAAGACCATGGCAGTTTGATCACAACTCGGAGCACAAAGGAAAGAGTAATGAATATCTTGTAACCACTAGGGATGGTAGAAAAGTTAAATTAATTCCCCTACCCCCTAAAGTTGCTAAAAAAGAAAAGAAAAAAAGCAACTATCTTGTAACTTGTAATGAATTTGAGAAAATAGTGGAAGAGCATGGTGGAGGGTATGCTTTGGTTGTAAGGGCCAAAGATACTAAGAGTACTTCTTGTGATAACTCATCATCCCTAAAAGAGTTATTAGAAGAGTACAAAGATGTGTTCCCCGATGACTTGCCCAAAGGCCTCCCTCCAATTAGAGGCATTGAGCACGCCATTGACTTAATTCCTGGAGCACCTTTGCCAAACAAAGCTGCTTATAGATGCAACCCAGAGGAAAGTAAGGAGTTAGAGAGGCAGGTGAATGAGTTGATTGAAAGGGGTTATGTGAGAGAAAGTCTTAGTCCTTGTGCCATTCCTGCTCTGTTGGTGCCAAAAAAAGATGGGACTTGGAGAATGTGTGTAGATAGTCGGTCCATTAATAACATTACCATCAAATACCGTTTTCCGATGCCTAGGTTGCAAGGCATGTTGGATGAGTTGAGTGGAGCCTTAGTCTTTTCCAAAATAGACTTAAGAAGTGGTTATCATCAAATGAGAATAAGAGAAGGGGATGAATGGAAAACAGCTTTCAAAACAAAACAGGGGTTGTATGAGTGGTTAGTGATGCCTTTTGGGCTTTTGCAATGCTCCCAGTTCTTTTATGAGATTGATGAATGAGGTTCTCCGTCCTTTTATCAATGATTTTGTTGTTGTTTACTTGGATGATATCTTGGTGTATAGTAAAAACGATGAAGATCATATGATACATTTGAGGAAGTTGTTTGAAAAATTAAGAGAAGTGAAGTTGTATGGGAAGCTTGAGAAATGTGTATTCCTGAACCCTAGTGTGGTGTTTTTAGGATACATTGTGACTGGAGAAGGAGTACGAGTTGATCCAGAAAAGATAGAGGCAGTGAAGTCTTGGTTGGCTCCGACCAATGTGCATGAGGTTAGGAGTTTTCATGGGCTTGCTTCATTCTATAGGCGGTTCATTAAAAACTTCTCGACTATTATGGCTCCTATTACCGGGTTAACTAAAAAAGGAGAGTTTGAGTGGGGAGAAAGTGCTCAAAATGCTTTTGAAAGGATGAAAAACATGCTCTTACTGCTCCAATACTTGTGCTTCCTGATTTTAACAAGGTGTTTGAGGTGGAGTGTGATGCAAGTGGGGTTGGAATAGGGGTTGTCCTTATTCAAGACAAAAAACCTGTGAGTTACTTTAGTGAGAAATTGAATGGAGCTAAGATGAACTACTCTACTTACGACCGTGAGTTCTATGCCATAGTTAGAGCGCTTGATCATTGGTCCCATTACTTAAGGCCAAAACCATTTGTTCTTCATTCAGATCATGAGGCTTTAAAGTTCATACATGGGCAACAAAAGTTAAACAAGAGGCATGCAAAATGGGTAGAATTTCTTCAATCATTTTCCTTCAGTTCCAAATATAAAGATGGGAAGAGTAATGTAGTGGCCGATGCTTTATCGCGTCGCACTTACTTGCTTTCTATGGTAGATGCAAAAATTCTGGGTTTTGAACAACTCAAAGAGTGTTATAAAGATGATCCTGATTTTGCTGGTGAATTTGAAAAACAAACAAAAGATTATGTTGAGCAAGATGGTTATCTTTTCAAGGGAAACAAGTTATGTGTGCCTAAGGGTGGTGTTAGAGAATTATTGGTGAGGGAAGTTCATAGTGGTGGTTTAGCTGGACACTTTGGGGTACAAAAAACACTTGACATTCTGGGCGAGCATTTCTATTGGCCAAGAATGATCAAAGATGTTTCTTTAGTAGTGGAGAGATGTGCAACGTGTCAGAAGGCAAAAGGGCATTTCACAAAAGGGTTGTATACTCCTTTACCAGTTCCTGATGTTCCTTGGGAAAGTGTTAGCATGGATTTTATTGTTGGACTGCCTCGAACTCAAAGGGGTAGAGATAGCATTATGGTGGTGGTAGATAGATTTTCTAAAATGGCTCATTTTGTAGCTTGTAATAAAACTGATGACGCTGTGAAAGTGGCTGAATTGTACTTCAAGGAAATCGTCAAACTTCATGGCATTCCTCGAAGTATAGTTTCAGATAGGGACTCCAAGTTTTTAAGTCACTTTTGGAGGACCCTATGGAAGTTGGTTGGTACCAAGTTGCTATTTAGCACCTCTCATCATCCCCAAACTGATGGGCAAACCGAGGTGACAAATAGAACTTTGGGTGCTTTGTTACGTGGTCTTGTGAGCAAAACGCAGAAAGATTGGGACGTGAAACTAGCCCATGCGGAGTTCGCTTACAATAGGGCTCATTCTTTGACTACTTCTCGTTCTCCTTTTGAAGTAGTTTATGGAGTGAATCCATTTGTACCCGTTGATTTGATTCATTTGGTAAAAGGCGATATGGTTGAAAGGGATGCAAAAAAGAGGGTGGAAACTTTTCAAAAAACCTGTGAGCAAGTGAAGAAAAAAATCGAGGAGATGAATAAAAAATACCAAGAGAGAGCCAATAAAAAAAGAAAACAACCCATATTTTACCCTGGGGATTTGGTGTGGTTACATTTAAGAAAGGAGAGAGTTCCCAAACTTCGAAAAAATAAACTTATGCCAAGATCCGATGGTCCATTCAAAATTCTTGAAAGGGTGAATGATAGCGCATATAAGATTGAACTTCCTGATGAGTTGATCGGTGTAAGTGCTACTTTCAATGTGGGGGATTTGTCACCATACTTGGATGATTCAAGTTTGAGGACAAACTTTTCAAAAGAAGGAGGAAATGATCCAAAATCGAGTGTTCATGAGCCCGTTGCATTAATTCTTGAGAAACTCGGGTTTAATTCTTTTTTTTCGCAAACCAGAATTTGTCACATGCTTAGTATGGGATAACAAATAATTGCATGGTACAAAAGAGCAAGGGTGGCATCAATATGCAATGTTGGTACAATATATTAATTATTTTTATTTTTATTTTTTTAGGGCTGATTTTTCTTTATTATAAAGGGGGGATGAATTTACTTTCTAGAAATCAGCAAGTTCATTGTATTTATTGGGTGAATTTTTGGTACATGAACTCTAATTAATTCATGAATTTGTTGACCAACAAAGGGGGATTTATTGACTGAAATAGGGGGATGTATTTGAAAGCTTCTAGAATCTTGTATTAACCCTATATAAAGGAATGTTTTGTAATCAAAAAAATTCAGATTTTGTTTCATAATATAAACCTTGTGTTTTATGCATTGCTTTTCTTCTTGTGTTTGTCCAAAGAAATAGTAATTTCAATTATCACTTTGAGTTTGTCTTGAGTGTTAATTCTTAGGGGAGATTGAGTGTATCTTGTCTCTAGCCTAAAACCCCAAATCATTGAGTTTGTTCTTGTGATTTGGCTCTTGTCAATATTCTTCTTTTATTCTTTCTTATATACTTATTCTTCTTTTTTTTTTTTACAATAAAATCAGAAACTTTTAAATCTAAGTGTGTTCTTCCTAATCACACTTACATCATCATTGTTCATTGTTCATTGTTCATTGATCATTGATAATTGTTCATTCTTCATCGTTCATTCATCATTGATCATTGATCCTTATTCATTCTTCATCGTTCATTCTTCATTGATCATTGATCCTTGTTCATTCTTCATCATTCATTCTTCATTCATCATTGATCTTTGTTCATTCTTCATCGTTCATTCATCATTGATCATTGATCCTTGTTCATTCTTCATCGTTCATTCTTCATTGATCATTGATCCTTGTTCATTCTTCATCGTTCGTTCTTCATTGATCATTGATCCTTGTTCATTCTTCATCGTTCATTCTTCATTGATCATTGATCAGTGTTCATTCTGTATCGTTCATTCATCATTGATCAAGGATGCTTGTTGATTCTTCATTGTTCATTTTTCATTGATCATTGATAATTGTTCATTCTTCATCGTTCATTCCTTATTGATCATTGATCCTTATTCATTCTTCATCGTTCATTCTTCATTGGTCATTGATCATTGTTCATTCTTCATCGTTCATTCATCAAAGATCATTGATCCTTGTTCATTCTTCATCGTTCATTCTTCATTGATCATTGATCCTTGTTCATTCTTCATCGTTCGTTCTTCATGGATCATTGATCCTTGTTCATTCTTCATCGTTCATTCTTCATTGATCATTGATCAGTGTTCATTCTGTATCGTTCATTCGTCATTGATCAAGGATGCTTGTTGATTCTTCATTGTTCATTTTTCATTGATCATTGATAATTGTTCATTCTTCATCGTTCATTCCTTATTGATCATTGATCCTTATTCATTCTTCATAGTTCATTCTTCATTGATCATTGATCCTTGTTCTTTCTTCATCTTTCGTTCTTCATTGATCATTGATCCTTGTTCATTCTTCATCGTTCATTCTTCATTGATCATTGATCCTTGTTCATTCTTCATCGTTCGTTCTTCATTGATCATTGATCCTTGTTCATTCTTCATCGTTTATTCATCATTGATCATTGATCCTTGTTCATTCTTCATCGTTCATTATTCATTGATCATTCATCCTTATTCATTCTTCATTGTTCATTCATCATTGATCATTGATCCGTGTTCATTATTCATTGATCATGCATCATTGTTTATTCTTCATCGTTCATTCTTCATTGATCATTGATCCTTCTTCATTCTTCATCGTTCATTCATTATTGATCAATGATCCTTGTTCATTCTTCATCGTTCATTCTTCATTGATCATTGATCCTTGTTCACTGTTCCTCGTTCATTCTTCATTGATCATTGATCCTTGTTCATTCTTCATCGTTCATTCTTCATTGATCATTGATCCTTTTTCATTGTTCATTGTTCGTTCTTCATTGATCATTGATCGTTGTTCATTCTTCATCGCTTATTCATCATTGATCATTGATCGTTGTTTATTCTTCATCGTTTATTCTTCATAGATCATTGATCCTTGCTCATTCTTCATCGTTCATTCATCAATTATCATTGATCCTTATTCATTCTTCATCGTTCATTGTTCATAGATCATTGATCATTGATCCTTGTTCATTCTTCATCGTTCGTTCTTCATTGATCATTGATCCTTGTTCATTCTTCATCGTTCATTCTTCATTCATCATTGATCAAGGATGCTTGTTGATTCTTCATTGTTCATTTTTCATTGATCATTGATAATTGTTCATTCTTCATCGTTCATTCCTTATTGATCATTGATCCTTATTTATTCTTCATCGTTCATTCTTCATTGATCATTGATCCTTGTTCTTTCTTCATCTTTCGTTCTTCATTGATCATTGATCCTTGTTCATCCTTCATCGTTCATTCATTATTGATCAATGATCCTTGTTCATTCTTCATCGTTCATTCTTCATTGATCATTGATCCTTGTTCACTGTTCCTCGTTCATTCTTCATTGATCATTGATCCTTGTTTATTCTTCATCGTTCATTCTTCATTGATCATTGATCCTTTTTCATTGTTCATTGTTCGTTCTTCATTGATCATTGATCCTTGTTCATTCTTCATCGCTTATTCATCATTGATCATTGATCCTTGTTTATTCTTCATTGTTTATTCTTTATAGATCATTGATCCTTGCTCATTCTTCATCGTTCATTCATCAATTATCATTGATCCTTATTCATTCTTCATCGTTCATTGTTCATAGATCATTGATCATTGATCCTTGTTCATTCTTCATCGTTCGTTCTTCATTGATCATTGATCCTTGTTCATTCTTCATCGTTCATTCTTCACTGATCATTGATCCTTGTTCATTCTTCATCGTTCAATGTTCATTATTCATTGATCCTTGTTCATTCAGCATCGTTCATTCATCATCGATCATTGATCCTTGTTCATTCTTTATCGTTCATTCTTCATTGATCATTGATCCTTCTTCATTGTTCATCGTTCCTTCTTCATTGATGATTGATCCTTGTTCATTCTTTATCGCTCATTCATCATTGATCATTGATCCTTGTTCATTCTTCATCGTTCATTCTTCATTGATCATTGATCAGTGTTCATTCTTGATCATTCATTCATCATTGATCAAGGATGCTTGTTGATTCTTCATTGTTCATTGTTCATTGATCATTGATAATTGTTCATTCTTCATCGTTCATTCATCATTGATCATTGATCCTTATTCATTCTTCATCGTTCATTCTTCATTGATCATTGATCCTTGTTCTTTCTTCATCTTTCGTTCTTCATTGATCATTGATCCTTGTTCATTCTTCATCGTTCATTCTTCATTGATCATTGATCCTTGTTCATTCATCATCGTTCGTTCTTCATTGATCATTGATCCTTGTTCATTCTTCATCGTTCATTCTTTATTGATCATTGATCCTTGTTCATTCCTCATTGATGATTGATCCTTGTTCATTCTTCATCGTTTATTCATCATTTATCATTGATCCTTGTTCATTCTTCATCGTTCATTCTTCATTGATCATTCATCCTTATTCATTCTTCATTGTTTATTCATCATTGATCATTGATCCGTGTTCATTATTCATTGATCATGCATCATTGTTTATTCTTCATCGTTCATTCTTCATTGATCATTGATCCTTGTTCATTCCTCATCGTTCATTCTTCATTGATCATTGATCCTTTTTCATTGTTCATTGTTCGTTCTTCATTGATCATTGATCCTTGTTCATTCTTCATCGCTTATTCATCATTGATCATTGATCCTTGTTCATTCTTCATCGTTTATTCTTCATTGATCATTGATCCTTGCTCATTCTTCATCGTTCATTCATCAATTATCATTGATCCTTATTCATTCTTCATCGTTCATTGTTCATAGATCATTGATCATTGATCCTTTTTCATTGTTCATCGTTCATTCTTCATTGATCATTCATCCTTGTTCATTCTTCATCGTTCATTCATCATTGATCATTGATCCTTGTTCATTATTCATTGATCATGCATCCTTGTTTATTATTCATCGTTCATTCTGCACCAAGATTGGGTCCTCCGGACTCACAATCTTGCACTCAATCACTCTAATCCTTAGAGTGGATTATTCAACGCGAAAGTCACTCACAAAACTCACCAATATACGCCCAAGAACTCACTTCTTGATTCTCAGGTCAGCCTCGTTACCACCCTTCTCCGGCTTCACTCACCTTTGGGGTTGATACACGACCCTTCTCTAGACTTCACTCGTCCTTGTGGAAAGGTTACACGCCAGATTGATCCTCAATCCTGAACCATATTCGGACCATGGTTCAAGTATAAGCCATGTGGGATATCCAATCCAGGGAAATGAAGATGGTCTTGATCAAGAAAAGGACAAACAAGAACATGCTAGTCCTTCGTTCGAGCATCCGAGCCATGTTCTCGACCAGTCGAGCAACCTTCTATGCAAACAGAGGCTCACTAATCTTGTATTCGAGCTATCGGGCAAAAAGACAATGCATTCGAGCAGAACTGATCCTACACTCAAGCTATCGAGCAAGAAGGAATTCTACTCGAGCAAGCTGCAGCACCACTCGAGCAGAATCATTGAATACCTCGAGCAGAGCACTGACCAGCAATCTGACGGACAGGCCACCTTGGTCACGTGTTTGGCGAATGGCTATGGACATCTAGGGCTGAACCAAGACATGGATGTCATGAGTGCATACGGGTCTAGCCATCAAAGGCATGGGACCTCCCTAACAACACTCATAGAGCCCGGATGAATCGACACAAGGAAGCCCAGTCAGCAGCAACCGGCCAACACTTAGAATATATTTCTGATTTCTGTTTTTAATAAACATTGTATTGTACACGTGTATAGATCATTAGGCACGGGGTTAGTTATGTTTGTTAGACACCCCAAACTAGCCGTTAGAATAAGTCCTATATAAAGGGACTTCCTCATTGTATCATGGACAGATTATGATTCAGTTGTTTAATGAAGTTTTTCATTCAAAGTAATTGTGTGCGATTACATCTCTGAGTGTGTTCTTTGTGAGTGAAGCAAAGAGGGTATTCAGTTGTTTCCACGAGAGTTAAGAGAGTGAATCTTAAACTTGAGTGTGAGGACGAGATCAGTGGCTGAGTGAAGGTCAATTATCTCCATCCACGACGAAGAACCATTCCAAGGAATTGTTCTTGTCACCTTCTGTTTTCAAACAAAACAGAAGTTTTCTTTTGTGTTCTTCGTGTCAAGACTGTTCTTGGCATCATTCTTGAAGGGTTTAATCGAGTTCTTGGATCCACCATCCCCGTGTTTGGTGCAATTGGTATCAGAGCTGTGTTCTGAGAAGGGACACGATCAAAAGGAGATAAGTAAAGGCCAATTAATCAGATCAACATACACGTCTGGTAAGAACAATTGGGAGGATCAGGTATTGTGCATTTTTGTTTAATTTCACGAATACAGGTACGAATTCAATCTCAAAGTCTCTTAAATTCAATTTTTCTTTGTTAATCATTCATTGTAATCAAGGATTACAGAGTATACTTGACTATTATACGAATTTGATTGAGGAATGTAAATTTCTGGAAATCTGATTATCGTTTGATTGAATGTGCATCAATTTGATTTCTGAAAAATCTGTTCTGAGTCATTATACATATCAAATTTTGTTCACTGATTCATTTAAATTCAATTCTTGAATGTTCTGAATGAATACTTGTTGAAATTTGATAACAATCGCATTTTAATTGTTCGAACATTGAGTCTTCGCTGAGAACATTGGCATATGCGATTTCTGATTCTTGAAATTCAACGTTTGATTGTTGTGAATGTGATATCTGATAGGAATTGGGTTAAATTTGTTTAAGAATCATTGAATATTACGTTTTCTTTCAAAATTGATCATCACAATCAGATTCAAGAAGATCGTTCTGAAAAATTAGGGTTTTGCATTTGTGCGTTTGTTTTTGTTTCTGAAAATTGTATTGTGGTATTAAGTGCATCATGAACACAGATGAGAAGTTTGCTGAAATGGCTCTCGCCATTCAACAACTCACTCATGCAGTGACTAGGATTGAGATGAATCAACAAGAGAGGGGAATGCCCATACACAATCACGAAAGGAACACTGAGGATAGAAACCTTAGGTTAGATGTTTCTGATTTTGGGGGAACAACACACAACCCTGAGGATTACTGGGAATGGGAGGCTGGGTTGGAAAGGTACTTTGAATTCAAGGACACTCTTGAAGAACAGCAATACAAGCTGGCCAAAATCAAGCTAACCAAGCTAGCTGCCATATGGCTTGATGGAATTCAGAAACAAAGAAGGAGGGAGAACAGGGATCGAATTAACACTTGGGCCAAGCTTAAGAAACATCTCAGGAAGAAGTATGTACCCTCATCATATAGGCAACACCTCTTCGTGCAATGGAGCACTCTCAGACAAGGGAATAGGTCAGTAGCTGACTACATACAGGAGTGGGAGAAGCTGTCTGTTCTTTGTGATGTTAATGAACCAGAGGAGATGAAGGTAGGCAAGTTCATAGGAGGCTTGAGAGAGGATTTGAGGGAGAAGCTGGAGGTGATGCAGCACTTGACTCTTGACACAGCCTGTGATAGTGCCCTCACATATGAAAAATACTCAAGGAAAAGGACCACTAGTGCACAACCTTCTGCACCTACACCACCAAAACTCAACACAGTAGGTAGTGCAACAAGGGAGGGACCAAGTATTGGGTTACAAAACAGAAACCCACACACAGCAGCATCCAACAGAACCAAGGATAATGTACCTATGAAGGATGTCATGTGTTTCAAATGTCATGGCCATGGACACTACAGAAATGAGTGTCCTAATGCACGAGCCTTCACCAATATTGAGTGGACTGAGATACACAGCAGGGAGAAAGGACCTAGGGCTATGCTAGTAGCCAAGGATGGGGAGGAGAAGGTTATCCTACCACCTACACCTGCAGATGATACAGAAGGTTCATATATACTGACCAACTTGGGCACACTTCAAAGAACTAAGCCAGGCGATACTGAGAGCAGTGAGTCAGAGGGAGAGATGACTGAACAAATATACCCTGAGGAAGGTAGCTATCACTTGCTCATACGAAGAAACTTCCATGCTACACCAAGGGGAAAACAAGTTGATCAAAGGGAGAGTGTGTTTCAGACCAAGTGCAGAGTGCAGAACCACGTATGCAACCTTATAATTGATGGAGGAAGCGAGGTTAACTGTGTGAGCAATCAACTAGTGCAGGACCTGAAATTAAACACCAGTGCCCATCCTAACCCATACAAGCTACGATGGTTAGACAATAAGGCTGAAGGTCATGTGAAGAAGCAGTGCTTAGTTAAATTCTCTATAGGCTCCTACATTGATGAGATGTTGTGTGATGTAATGGACATGCACGTTTGTCACATACTGTTGGGAAGACCCTGGCAGTATGCTAAACACTCCCTACACAATGGGTTTACTAACATCTACACCATACAACATGAAGGGAAATTAAAAGACCTCATACCCCTACCCCCATATAAGACTCTTGCTGCTCCAACAAAACAGAACAAAGCAGCTTGTGTTCTGACTAAGAGAGGCTACTGCAAAGGAAGTGAAAGGAAAGCTGTGCATCTGACTATGAAGGAAAATAAATCAACCCAACAGCACATTAAAACATTAAAAACAATAAAGGATGAAACAGTAGGAGGAGAATTGATTAAGCCTACGATTGTTACTGATATTGAATTAAACAATCTGCATCAAAAAAGTCCATCTGCATACTCTGATGTAAATGGCTTTTATTTCTTAGGAAACATCATTATTGATACTCATATTTTGTGCAGGTACCATGTAGATAATAAACAAGAGGATGTCAGACTGATGCAACCACGAAAAGAGCTGGGAATACATGGTATAAAAGGAAGGGAACAAAGCAGTACCACAACAAAGGCTGTGATGACATGGAACAATGAAGATCAAGAATTGAGGGCAATTCTTTTCCAAGAAGGAGGGATTGAACCATATTCGGACCATGGTTCAAGTATAAGCCATGTGGGATATCCAATCTAGGGAAATGAAGATGGTCTTGATCAAGAAAAGGACAAACAAGAACATGCTAGTCCTTCGTTCGAGCATCCGAGCCATGTTCTCGACCAGTCGAGCAACCTTCTATGCAAACAGAGGCTCACTAATCTTGTATTCGAGCTATCGGGCAAAAAGACAATGCATTCGACCAGAACTGATCCTACACTCAAGCTATCGAGCAAGAAGGAATCCTACTCGAGCAAGCTGCAGCACCACTCGAGCAGAATCATTGAATACCTCGAGCAGAGCACTGACCAGCAATCTGACGGACAGGCCACCTTGGTCACGTGTTTGGCGAATGGCTATGGACATCTAGGGCTGAACCAAGACATGGATGTCATGAGTGCATACGGGTCTAGCCATCAAAGGCATGGGACCTCCCTAACAACACTCATAGAGCCCGGATGAATCGACACAAGGAAGCCCAGTCAGCAGCAACCGGCCAACACTTAGAATATATTTGATTTCTGTTTTTAATAAACATTGTATTGTACACGTGTATAGATCATTAGGCACGGGGTTAGTTATGTTTGTTAGACACCCCAAACTAGCCGTTAGAATAAGTCCTATATAAAGGGACTTCCTCATTGTATCATGGACAGATTATGATTCAGTTGTTTAATGAAGTTTTTCATTCAAAGTAATTGTGTGCGATTACATCTCTGAGTGTGTTCTTTGTGAGTGAAGCAAAGAGGGTATTCAGTTGTTTCCACGAGAGTTAAGAGAGTGAATCTTAAACTTGAGTGTGAGGACGAGATCAGTGGCTGAGTGAAGGTCAATTATCTCCATCCACGACGAAGAACCATTCCAAGGAATTGTTCTTGTCACCTTCTGTTTTCAAACAAAACAGAAGTTTTCTTTTGTGTTCTTCGTGTCAAGACTGTTCTTGGCATCATTCTTGAAGGGTTTAATCGAGTTCTTGGATCCACCATCCCCGTGTTTGGTGCGAATCCTGGTTTCAGAAGCGTTCCACACTTCGTTTGTGTTGTGACCGATTGAAGATGAAGATGTTCACGCAAGGAGGAAGAAGAAATCAAACACTTTGCAAAAACTGAATGAAGAATACTAAAAACTGAATGAAATAGATTGATACTCAATTGAATTGTCTTTTACAGAGGGTCTAGGCACCTATTTATAGCTTCCTATCATTACAACGGCTAGCTACAAGCACGTGCCATCTACATGTCAACAATTAAAAAACTGGAAAAGCAGAAAAATGGCTAAGTATAAAATGCGCCTAATATCTGGTGACTGGGGTTCCTTGCACTGGTTCCTCCGTCTTATATGATCATCATTAGAAGAGTCCTAGACCCTTGATGGCTAGGTCCATGTGCAAAGATGCCAATCTGATCTCGGTCATGTCGTGGAAGTTCATGGTTTGAACCCAGGCACGCCAGTAAAGTACCCTAGTCGCCAGTCATATGATCACTGACTATTTCTGGTTGCTGATGAATATTGCTCGGCTGATGCTGAGTTTTGCTCGAAGGCTCGAATGGAAGTTCAGTGATACTTTTGTGCTTATGAAACTCATTGCTCGACTGCCATTGAGATTTGCTCGGGAAACTCTGTTTCTGGCTCGGTTGCTCGAATAAGAACTCAGTGATGGTTCCCTGACTAAGGAAGCTTCTGCTCGGTTGATCCTCTGTTATGCTCGGATACTCGAATGGGAGATCTGTGGCAGATGAACTACTGCTCGAGTGACTCAGAAGGGCACTCGGGTGCTCGAATGGTAATCCCCCTTGTGTTTGAACGTCTTCCTCGGGATCAAGGCTTGAACCATGGTCCACATATGGTTCAACTCCTCCTTCTTGGGGAAGAATTGACCTCAATTCTTGGTCCTCCTTGTATAATTGTAAGTCTCCAATATTGAATGTGTTGGAGATATTGTAGTCAGCAGGCAGCTCCACTTGATATGCATTGTCCCCATATTTAGCAGTAATAGGAAAAGGTCCTGCTGCCCGAGGCATGAGTTTGTGCTTCCTCAATTGTGGAAACCTTTCCTTTTTGAGGTGCACCCAAACCAAGTCTCCAACATTCAATGGTTCCCTCTGCTTGTGCTTCCCATCAGCCTTACGCTTGTACTTCTCATTGGCTTTGCTTATGTTCGCCTTGACAGCTTTGTGCAGTTTCATCAGCTCAGTAGCGTGCTCCACGGCATCCCTCTGTTTCCTGTCATCAGCATGAATATGTATTAGATTTATTGGCAACAGGGGGTTTTCCCCATAAACACATTGGAAGGGTGTATATTTTGTGGCATAACTTGGGCTACTGTTGTAAGCAAACTCAGCTTGACTTAGTTTAAGGTCCCAATCTCTAAGATGCTCACCCACTATGGTTCTCAAAATGGATCCTAAGGTCTTGTTTGTTACCTCAGTTTGGCCATCTGTTTGAGGATGATGGCTGGTGCTAAATAACAAATTAGTGCCTAATAGTCTCCACAAAGTTTTCCAAAAGTGACTAAGGAATTTTCCATCCCTATCTGACACAATAGATTTGGGAACTCCATGTAGTCTCACAATTTCAGAAAAATACAGCCTAGCTATATGTTGTGCATCATCAGTTTTTGTGCAAGCGATAAAGTGTGCCATCTTTGAGAATCTATCAACCACTACCATGATAGAATCTTTTTGCCTTCGAGTCTTAGGCAAGGCCATCACAAAATCTATACTCACATGTTCCCAAGGCTTATCAGCCACAGGTAAAGGTAGGTACTCTCCCTTATGAAAGGTAATCTTTGCTTTAATGCATGCTTCACATTTTAAAATGTATTTGCCCACTGTTCCTAACATTTTAGGCCAGTAAAAGTGTTCACTTAACATATCTAGAGTCTTTTGTATGCCAAAGTGTCCACTCAAACCTCCCTCATGCATCTCCTTAACCAACAGTGATCTCAGTGATGTTTTTGGAATGCATAATCTGTTATTTTTGAACAAAAATCCTTCTTGTATGTGAAATGCACCTTGGGGTTCTTTTAAACATGCAGTATATATATCACAAAAATCAGAATCATCAACATATTGTTCTTTAATCATTTCAAACCCAATCACTTTAGCATTAAGAACAGCTAACAGGTTGTATTTTCTACTTAAGGCATCAGCAATCACATTGGTTTTTCCTGTTTTATACTTAGCTGAGAAATTAAATGTTTGTAGAAATTCCACCCATCTAGCATGCCTAGGATTGAGCTTGTTTTGTCCATGAATATTCTTTAAAGATTCATGATCAGTGTACAAAACAAAGGGTTGCATTTTGAGATAATGAGACCAATTCTCCAAAGCTCTAATTATAGCATAAAATTCTTTATCATAAGTAGAGTAATTTAGTCTGGTTTTATTCAACTTCTCACTGAAAAATGCCACTGGTCTGCCCTCTTGAATTAAAACTGCTCCTATACCAGTGCCACAAGCATCACATTCTACCTCAAAAGGCTTAGTGAAGTCAGGCAGCTTCAAAGCAGGGGCTTTGCACATGATGTCTTTGATGAGTTCAAAGGCTTTTTGTGCTTCTGTGGTCCAACTAAATGTTCCCTTCTTAGTACATTCTGTGATAGGGGCCATGATAGTACTGAAATTCTTAATGAATCTCCTATAAAAAGATGCAAGGCCATGGAAAGATCTCACTTGTGTAACAGAGGTAGGTACAGGCCAATTTTTTACAGCCTCTACTTTGGATGGATCAACCTTTACCCCATCCTTGCCTATGATGAATCCTAAAAATCCCACTTCTTGCATAAGAAAACTACATTTTTCTAATTTCCCATAGAGTTTTTGTTTCCTTAAAGTTTCAAAGAGTTGCTGCAAGTGATTAAGGTGCTCTGTAAGCTCTCTGCTGTAGATCAGAATGTCATCAAGATAAACCACTATGAATTTTCCCAAAAAAGGTCTCAACACTTCATTCATTAACCTCATGAAGGTGCTTGGTGCTCCTGTTAACCCAAATGGCATTACTAACCATTCATATAAGCCATACTTAGTTTTAAAAGCAGTCTTCCATTCATCCCCTTCTTTCATTCTAATTTGATGGTAACCACTCCTCAAGTCTACTTTACTAAACCAATGTGCACCTGATAATTCATCAAGCATATCATCTATTCTTGGTATGGGAAACCTATACTTAATAGTGATATTGTTAACACTTCTACTATCAATGCACATCCTCCAGGTTCCATCCTTCTTAGGCACAAGCAAGGTAGGTACAGCACATGGACTAAGGCTTTCCCTTACATATCCTCTCTGTAACAGCTCCTCTACTTGTCTCTGTAACTCCTTGGTTTCTGTGGGGTTGGTCCTATAAGCTGGCTTGTTAGGTAATGGTGCTCCAGGTATGAGATCAATTTGGTGTTCTATTCCCCTAATTGGTGGTAATCCTTTAGGAAGGTCCTTAGGAAAAACATCAGCATACTGTTGAAGCAGAGGTTTCATCTGTGTGGGTATCTCTTCTGTCTTCTCAACTTCCTTAGTAAACAAGATGTAAACTTGATTCCTACTCTTGATCTCTTTCACACAAACCTTCCTGCTTATCAAATGAACAGGTTCTCTAACTGGAGGGGGTATAGCTTTATGAGGTGGCAAAGGAATGCGGTCCTTAAGCTTCCCTTCATGCCTAATTGTATAAATGTTTGTAAATCCATTGTGTATGCTCTTCCTATCATACTGCCAAGGCCTTCCTAGTAGTACATGGCAGGCACTCATTTCCAGCACATCACATAACACTTTATCTTTGAAGGAGCCTATGGTAAATCCAACAACACATTGCTTCTTCACAGAACCACTAGCATTGTTATCCAACCATTTGAGCTTGTAAGGGTGTGGGTGCAGTTTGGTTTTCAAATTCAGATCTGAAACTAAGTCTGAGCTTACACAATTAGTTTCACTTCCTCCATCAATTATCAAGTCACACACTTTCTCCCCTATCCTACACTTAGTCTGGAATATATTTTCCCTTTGATTACTCCTTTGCTCCTCACAAGTGGAATGTAGACTTCTCCTAACAATCATACTATAATGATCATCTTCAGGCATAACTCTTTCCCTTTCCTCATCTGATTCCTCCTCAGTACTGTGCTCATATCTAACTAAATTCCCAAAATCATCTTGCACATAAGTTCCATCTGGTTCATTTTCAGGGATATGAGGACTCTCCTCTTCTATTCTGCCATTTCTGACCACTAACATTGCCTTCTCTTTGGTATCTGCCTTAATGTCCTTCCATTCTTGGGCAGTAAAGACTCTAACATTGGGGCATTCATTCTTATAGTGTCCATGTCCATGACATTTAAAGCACACTATCTTACTCATTGGTACAGATGTTCTGTTAGATCCAGAGGCAGGGTGCTCTGTTTTCCTCTGATTCATAGGTGAATTGGGCCTCTGAGTTTTGGGTGAGTTAGGTCTCTGGTTCCTGGATGAGACACTCTTAGAAGGTCTATTGTAACTACTTCCTGCCAGCCTTCTTTTGTTAAAGTTTTGCTCATAAATTGGAGCCATGTTAAAGGCTGTCTGCAAGTCCAAGGTAGGCATCATTACAAGTTGATCCCTAATAT
Source organism: Amaranthus tricolor (assembly GCF_026212465.1). Classification (NCBI taxonomy): domain Eukaryota; kingdom Viridiplantae; phylum Streptophyta; class Magnoliopsida; order Caryophyllales; family Amaranthaceae; genus Amaranthus; species Amaranthus tricolor. Next base: position 26,897,169 of record NC_080056.1, on the reverse strand, counting down.
CCTCCCTTAACCCAGATAAAAATTTGGTTAACTTCACATCTTCTGCATCCTCTATGTCACACATCACAACTAATTTCTCCCACTCCTGTATATACTCAGTTACACTTCTACCCCTTTGGCTTAAAGTGCTCCATTTAATATACATTTGGTGTTTGAAATTAACAGGGACATATTTTCTGTTCAAGAGCTTCTTGAGTTTATCCCAAGTATCAATTCTTCCTCTATGCTCCCTCATTCTTAATCTCTGTGTCCCTTCAAGCCATATGGCAGCAAGTTTAGTGAGTTTCATCTTGGCTATCTTAAACTGTTTTTCAGGTGAGGTCTCCCTATACTCAAAGTATCTTTCCAGACTTGCTTCCCATTCCAAGTACTCCTCAGGATTGTTAGAGTGTCCATCAAAATCTTTGATGTCTATCCTAATCATCCTATCTTCATGGTCATCCTGATGGTGGTGAGGTATTCTTTGTGGGTTCCCTCTTCCCTCTAGGGTGATGTGTTGAACTAACATTTGTAAGGTCTCTTCTATAGTTTGCATACGGGCTTCCATGGTTCTAAGCTTCAAACAACCCAAACAAACCAACACACACAGAACAATACAAAGCTCACACACAGGAAAAACAAACAAGAAGCACACAAAGGTCTTCTAAGTCTCAACAACTAAGAAACCAGCACACAAGAACACACAGGGGCTCTAAGTCTCAACAGCTAGATACCAGCTCACAAACAAGTTGCAAAATGCACAGATTCTTTCAAAGAACAATCAATCAGCAATGTATCACAAACAAGAATGTATAAAACGATCAACCAAGACCGAAACTTCAAAGTAACATCAAATTTAAGATGCACAGAAGATAAACAAGATACAACAATTCGTAAATTTAAACCCCAGCAACAACAGGCGAATACTCAGAACAAAGAACAATCGCGAACAACTACTCAACAATTGAATACTTAACCAATGATGTTATTATGTGAAAAATGTAATTAGAGAATGTTATTTGTATATTACAATCGATTAACCAATCAATTTTAACAATTAATATCAGAAAATCAATTGTCACCGATTTCAAATTTTCTAGAATACGATTTGTCAGATTTTTAAACTTCGTCTATTTCAATTGGAAATTGATTTAGACCCTGATAACTATGTGAAAGATTGATTGAATATCACCTCTATACGGATTAACAATTGCATGTAACCCGCTTTCAAAATTTAGAACGATTTTACCATTTTTGCGCGTGTTTCAGATTTTCAGTCTTCTCTGCAAACTTCCCGTGCACTTTCTTCGATTTTCCTTCAACAATGGTGGTTTGTGTCCTCTCGTAACCCGTGCTCTGATACCAACTTGCACCAAGATTAAGTCCTCCGGACTCACAATCTTGCACTCAATCACTCTAATCCTTAGGGTGGATTATTCAACGCGAAAGTCACTCACAAAACTCACCAATATACGCCCAAGAACTCACTTCTTGATTCTCAGGTCAGCCTCGTTACCACCCTTCTCCGGCTTCACTCACCTTTGGGGTTGATACACGACCCTTCTCTAGACTTCACTCGTCCTTGTGGAAAGGTTACACGCCAGATTGATCCTCAATCCTGGTTTCAGAAGCGTTCCACACTTCGTTTGTGTTGTGACCGATTGAAGATGAAGATGTTCACGCAAGGAGGAAGAAGAAATCAAACACTTTGCAAAAACTAAATGAAGAATACTAAAAACTGAATGAAATAGATTGATACTCAATTGAATTGTCTTTTACAGAGGGTCTAGGCACCTATTTATAGCTTCCTATCATTACAACGGCTAGCTACAAGCACGTGCCATCTACATGTCAACAATTAAAAAACAGGAAAAGCAGAAAAATGGCTAAGTATAAAATGCGCCTAATATCTGGTGACTGGGGTTCCTTGCACTGGTTCCTCCGTCTTATATGATCATCATTAGAAGAGTCCTAGACCCTTGATGGCTAGGTCCATGTGCAAAGATGCCAATCTGATCTCGGTCATGTCGTGGAAGTTCATGGTTTGAACCCAGGCACGCCAGTAAAGTACCCTGGTCGCCAGTCATATGATCACTGACTATTTCTGGTTGCTGATGAATATTGCTCGGCTAATGCTGAGTTTTGCTCGAAGGCTCGAATGGAAGTTCAGTGATACTTTTGTGCTTATGAAACTCATTGCTCGACTGCCATTGAGATTTGCTCGGGAAACTCTGTTTCTGGCTCGGTTGCTCGAATAAGAACTCAGTGATGGTTCCCTGACTAAGGAAGCTTCTGCTCGGTTGATCCTCTGTTATGCTCGGATACTCGAATGGGAGATCTGTGGCAGATGAACTACTGCTCGAGCGACTCAGAAGGGCACTCGGGTGCTCGAATGGTAATCCCCCTTGTGTTTGAACGTCTTCCTCGGGATCAAGGCTTGAACCATGGTCCACATATGGTTCACATTCTTCATTGATCATTGATCCTTGTTCATTCTTCGTCGTTCATTCTTCTTTGATCATTGATCCTTTTTCATTGTTCATCGTTCATTCTTCATTGATCATTCATCCTTGTTTATTCTTCATTCTTCATTGATCATTGATCCTTGTTCATTCTTCATCGTTCGTTCTTCATTGATCATTGGTCCTTGTTCATTCTTCATCGTTCATTCTTTACTGATCATTGATCCTTGTTCATTCTTCATCGTTCAATGTTCATTATTCATTGATCCTTGTTCATTTAGCATCGTTCATTCATCATCGATCATTGATCCTTGTTCATTCTTCATCATTCATTCTTCATTGATCATTGATCCTTTTTCATTGTTCATCGTTCCTTCTTCATTGATGATTGATCCTTGTTCATTCTTTATCACTCATTCATCATTGATCATTGATCCTTGTTTTTTCTTCATCGTTCATTCTTCATTGATCATTGATCAGTGTTCATTCTTGATCGTTCATTCATCATTGATCAAGGATGCTTGTTGATTCTTCATTGTTCATTGTTCATTGTTCATTGATCATTGATAATTTTTCATTCTTCATCGTTCATTCTTCATTGATCATTGATCCTTGTTCTTTCTTCATCTTTCGTTCTTCATTGATCATTGATCCTTGTTCATTCTTCATCGTTCCTTCTTCATTGATCATTGATCCTTGTTCATTCTTCATCGTTCGTTCTTCATTGATCATTGATCCTTGTTCATTCTTCATCGTTCATTCTTTATTGATCATTGATCCTTGTTCATTACTCATTGATCATTGATCCTTGTTCATTCTTCATCGTTTATTCATCATTGATCATTGATCCTTGTTCATTCTTCATCGTTCATTCTTCATTGATCATTCATCCTTATTCATTCTTCATTGTTCATTCATCATTGATCATTGATCCGTGTTCATTATTCATTGATCATGCATCATTGTTTATTCTTCATCGTTCATTCTTCATTGATCATTGATCCTTGTTCATTCTTCATCGATCATTCTTCATTGATCATTGATCCTTTTTCATTGTTCATTGTTCGTTCTTCATTGATCATTGATCCTTGTTCATTCTTCATCGCTTATTCATCATTGATCATTGATCCTTGTTCATTCTTCATCGTTTATTCTTCATAGATCATTGATCCTTGCTCATTCTTCATCGTTCATTCAACAATTATCATTGATGCTTATTCATTCTTCATCGTTCATTGTTCATAGATCATTGATCATTGATCCTTTTTCATTGTTCATCGTTCATTCTTCATTGATCATTCATCCTTGTTCATTCTTAATCGTTCATTCATCATTGATCATTGATCCTTGTTCATTATTCATTGATCATGCATCCTTGTTTATTCTTCATCGTTCATTCTTCATTGATCATTGATCCTTGTTCATTCTTCGTCATTCATTCTTCTTTGATCATTGATCCTTTTTCATTGTTCATCGTTCATTCTTCATTGATCATTCATCCTTGTTTATTCTTCATCTTTCATTCTTCATTGATCATTGATCCTTGTTCATTCTTCATCGTTCGTTCTTCATTGATCATTGATCCTTGTTCATTCTTCATCATTCATTCTTCACTGATCATTGATCCTTGTTCATTCTTCATCGTTCAATGTTCATTATTCATTGATCCTTGTTCATTCAGCATCGTTCACTCATCATCGATCATTGATCCTTGTTCATTCTTCATCATTCATTCATCATTGATCATTGATCCTTGTTCATTATTCATTGATCATGCATCCTTGTTTATTCTTCATCGTTCATTCTTCATTGATCATTGATCCTTGTTCATTCTTCTTTGATCATTGATCCTTTTTGATTGTTCATCGTTCATTCTTCATTGATCATTCATCCTTGTTTATTCTTCATTGTTCATTCTTCATTGATCATTGATCCTTGTTCATTCTTCATCGTTCGTTCTTCATTGATCATTGATCCTTGTTCATTCTTCATCGTACATTCTTCACTGATCATTGATCCTTGTTCATTCTTCATCGTTCAATGTTCATTATTCATTGATCCTTGTTCATTCAGCATCGTTCATTCATCATTGATCATTGATCCTTGTTCATTCTTCATCGTTCATTCTTCATTGATCATTGATCCTTTTTCATTGTTCATCGTTCCTTCTTCATTGATGATTGATCCTTGTTCATTCTTTATCGCTCATTCATCATTGATCATTGATCCTTGTTCATTCTTCATCGTTCATTCTTCATTGATCATTGATCAGTGTTCATTCTTGATCGTTCATTCATCATTGATCAAGGATGCTTGTTGATTCTTCATTGTTCATTGTTCATTGTTCATTGATAATTGTTCATTCTTCATCGTTCATTCATCATTGATCATTGATCCTTATTCATTCTTCATCGTTCATTCTTCATTGATCATTCATCCTTGTTCTTTCTTCATCTTTCGTTCTTCATTGATCATTGATCCTTGTTCATTCTTCATCGTTCATTCTTCATTGATCATTGATCCTTGTTCATTCTTCATCGTTCATTCTTTATTGATCATTGATCCTTGTTCATTCCTCATTGATCATTGATCCTTGTTCATTCTTCATCGTTTATTCATCATTGATCATTGATCCTTGTTCATTCTTCATCGTTCATTCTTCATTGGTCATTGATCATTGTTCATTCTTCATCGTTCATTCATCAAAGATCATTGATCCTTGTTCATTCTTCATCATTCATTCTTCATTGATCATTGATCCTTGTTCATTCTTCATCGTTCATTCTTCATTGATCATTGATCCTTGTTCATTCTTCATCGTTCGCAATTCATTTGTCATTGATCCTTGTTTATTCTTCATCGTTCATTCTTCACTGATCATTCATCCTTGTTCATTCTTCATTGTTCATTCTTTATTGATCAATCTTCCTTGTTCATTCCTCATCGTTCACTCATCATTGATCATTGATCCTTATTCATTCTTCATTGTTCATTCTTCATTGATCATTGATCCTTGTTCATTCTTCATCGTTCGTTCTTCATTCATCATTGATCCTTGTTCAATCTTCATTATTCATTCTTCATTGATCAATCATCCTTGTTCATTCCTCATCGTTCACTCATCATTGATCATTGATCCTTATTCATTCTTCATCGTTCATTCTTCATTTATCATTGATCCTTGTTCATTCTTAATCGTTCACTCATCATTGATCCTTGATCCTTGTTTATTCTTCATCGTTCGTTATTCATTTATCATTGATCCTTGTTTATTCTTCTTCATTCATTCTTCACTGATCATTGATCCTTGTTAATTCTTCATCGTTCAATGTTCATTATTCATTGATCGTTGTTCAATCTTCATCTCTCATTCATCATTGATCATTGATCCTTGTTCATTCTTCATCGTTCATGCTTCTTTTATCATTGATCCTTTTTTCATTGTTCATCGTTCATTCTTCATTGATCATTCATCCTTATTCATTCTTCATTGTTCATTCATCATTGATCATTGATCCGTGTTCATTATTCATTGATCATGCATCATTGTTTATTCTTCATCGTTCATTCTTCATTGATCATTGATCCTTGTTCATTCTTCATCGTTCATTCTTCATTGATCATTGATCAGTGTTCATTCTTGATCGTTCATTCATCATTGATCAAGGATGCTTGTTGATTCTTCATTGTTCATTGTTCATTGTTCATTGATCATTGATAAATGTTCATTCTTCATCGTTCATTCATCATTGATCATTGATCCTTATTCATTCTTCATCGTTCATTGTTCATTGATCATTGATCCTTGTTCTTTCTTCATCTTTCGTTCTTCATTGATCATTGATCCTTGTTCATTCTTCATCGTTCATTCTTTATTGATCATTGATCCTTGTTCATTCTTGATGCAAATGCATCAGGGAATAGTGACCATGGCAGTACTGATCAAGAACAGGACAGTGTTCCCAACTTTTCTTCTACGCCAAACACTCAGAAAGACCAAGGGTCCAGCAATGATACTTCCCACACATCGAATATGGGCTTAAGAATACGAATTGGGATGGAGAAAGATCAAGGCACAACAGAAGATAACACTTTGGGAACAGGAGAACCAACAGAATGCAAGAACAGAGTAACAGTTGATTCTGACGACCAGCTGACCTTACTGACGTTACTGAGCCCAGACCAGGAGTACCTGGACCAAGATGAAGACACCAATGGCATCTCCCTACATGGACCAAGCCATAGAGGCCCTAGGGTGCTGCTAACTAACCACCAGGAAGACCCTAGGATTGGCTAAAGGAGACCTGGTCAGAAGAAAAGAACATCTGTTTTTTTGGCTAAGTGTTGGCCTTGTTTTAACTTTCTGTTTTGTTAGTTATTTGCCACGTGCTTTAGGCAGCCCTGGTAACAGCTATTTTGAGATGTAAAAACTCTATAAATAACTAGGACTCTCATGTATTTGGATTCACGTTTGATATTGAGAATAAAATCAGAGTTTCATTGTTCAGACAAGTGTTTGTTTGTTTCGAGTTTGTTTGCAAACTTGTTTCAAGGAATAGTTATTCTTTGGCCGGGGAATTCATAGGTTTTCAGGCAAACCTATAATCTCAGGGAAGCATTCTATACAAGGAACAATAGTCCTTGCCTTGCATACTCCTTAGGATAGTGTAAGGGTTGGAACAACGTCCAGTAACCCACACGTCTGAAAATCAAGAAGCATCTTCTTGGTTGTTCTAAGTGTTCTGGGCTTGTTTACATTGATTAGTTTGAGATTATACGTGAGTATTTGGGCCATAATTTGATTCCACATTGATCTTTGCATAACAAAGACTACATTCAGTCTTAGTTTTGCATCAACTTGGTATCAGAGCCAATTCACGAAAGGGACAAAGGAGGGTATATCAGAAGGACGTTTTGGAGAACTTGCCATTTGTTCTGGGTTGTTTTGAAGGAAGAATTTGAAGGCGATTTTAAAAAGCGATAGAACTGGGGATTTTTGCATTTCCAATTCCACAACGTTCAGGGAGTGTCTTCCTTTACTTTGATTTCGTTTTTAATTGTCAATTACAGATTGTTCAATTCATTGCATTATTCATTCTTCGTCTGAACACGAATTGTTCTTCGAAATTGCGATTTTCTTTGTTATTTGTTTGTCTTCGAAAAATTTTGGGATTATTCTGTGCTGGTTATCTAGCTGTTGTGACTTAGAGACCATGGAACGGGATGTTAGGTTTGAAGTAATTGAGGATAAATTGGATAGGTTGTTTGCGCATTTAGGAATCGATAATCAGAACAGACCACCTATGCCAAACCCTAATTTTCGACCATATGAGGATAGGACCATTAAAATCGATCTTCCTGAATTTGATGGCATCTCACATGACCCCTCCAAGTACCTGGAATGGGAAAGAAGAATGGAAGAATACTTTGAGTTTAAGGAAACACCCCCAAACCAACAGTTTAAGATTGCCAAGATCAAACTAACCAAATCAGCTGCAGCTTGGTTAGAAAGCATTCAAAAACAAAGACTTAGGGAAGAAAGGAATAGGATTAGCACTTGGGATAAACTTAGGAAGCAAATGAAGAGAAGATATGTTCCATCCACATACAAGCAGCAACTGGGGGTACAGTTGTATGCCATGAAACAGGGAGCTAGGTCAGTAGAGGACTACCTAAATGAATGGGAGAGATTGTATCATCTTTGTGACCTTCATGAACCTGAGGAAAACAAAGTAGGAAAGTTTATAGCTGGATTAAGGGAAGAATTTAGGGAGAGATTGATGAATACACCTGACCTTACACTACAACTTGCTACCTCTATAGCCATGGAAATTGAGAGGCAACACAGGGCAGCAAACCCCCAAATGAGGAACAACAGGACCTATACCCCAAGGAACACTAGTGCTGTGACCATGCCTAGGAAGGAGTTACCACCCTCTGGACCTAAACCTACTAACCCCAGAACAGAGTCACACACCAAGCCACAGGACATCATTTGTTTTAAATGCAATGGGAGGGGACACTATAAGAGGGATTGTCCCAATGCAAGGGCGTTTACCATGAGAGAGTGGACTGACATTAGGCAAAACACTAACCCTAAGAGACTCTTGGTGTTAAAGAATGGGCAAGAGGAAGAGTTAGACCCTCCCAGCTTAAGTGATGATGATGGTACATTTATAAGAGATGAGCAGGGAAACTGGCACCCTTTTGAAGGAGATTCTGAGGAAGAAGGAGAACTGGAGAAAATTTCCCCTGAAGAAGAGCACTTGAGCCTCATTATTAGAAGGAGCTTTCACAACACACCCTTGAGCAAAAAATCAGACCAAAGAGAGAATATCTTCCAAACAAAATGTAAAATACAGGGGAAGGTATGTGATTTGATTATTGATAGTGGGAGTGAGGCAAATTGTGTCAGTAAGCAGCTAGTGGAGGAGTTACACCTAAAGACTAAGGCTCACCCTAATCCCTATAAAATGAAATGGTTAGACACCAAGGCTAGTGGTTCAGTAAAACATCAGTGCCCAGTGACCTTAACTTTGGGAACATATGAGGATGAAGTTTTATGTGATGTCTTAGATATGGATGCATGTCACCTCTTGCTAGGTAGGCCCTGGCAATATGACAAGAAAGCCATGCACAATGGGTATGACAACACTTACACTATTAGGCACTATGGGAAGAGGAAAGAATTTTTACCCCTGCCCCCACACAGAGCAGTGCCACCCAAGCCCTCTAAGGAACATGTGTAGTTAATGAATAGAAGAGAGTGTGAAAGGGAAGTGCAGGGAACAGAAGAGCTGTATTTGTTAGTCACCAAAGAAGTACAAGATCCCACACCTATACCTGCTGAGATGACTGAGCTATTAGAACAATATAAGGATGTGTTTCCCACTGATCTACCACCTGGATTACCACCATTCAGGGGGGTGGAACACCAGATTGATTTATTACCTGGGGCTAGTCTTCCTAATAAGCCTGCTTATAGGACTAATCCCAAAGAGGCCCAAGAGTTACAGAGACAGGTAGAGGATTTGATGAAGAGGGGCTATGTTAGGGAAAGTTTGAGTCCTTGTGCAGTACCCACTCTTCTTGTGCCTAAAAAGGATGGCACATGGAGGATGTGTATTGATAGCCGTAGTGTAAACAACATAACCATCAAGTATAGGTTCCCCATACCTAGGATTGATGACATTTTGGATGAACTAGGGGGTTCTCAATGGTTTAGCAAAGTGGATCTCAGGAGTGGATACCACCAAATCAGAATGAAAACAGGGGATGAGTGGAAAACAGCCTTCAAGACCAAGTATGGGCTGTATGAGTGGCTTGTTATGCCCTTTGGTTTGACAGGTGCCCCTAGCACATTCATGCGCCTGATGAATGAGATTTTGAGACCTTTCCTAGGGAAGTTTATAGTTGTTTACCTAGATGACATACTCATCTACAGCAAGGACATAGCAGCACACCTAGACCACCTCCAACAACTATTTGAGGTTCTGAGAAAACAGAGGTTGTATGCAAAGCTTGAAAAGTGTAATTTCTTACTACCTGAGGGTAGCTTCTTAGGGTATATTGTGGGCAAGGAGGGAGTCAAGGTAGACCCAATCAAAGTCCAAGCCATACAGGAGTGGCCCACACCCACAACCCTCACACAAATTAGGTCTTTTCATGGGCTGGCTTCCTTCTACAGGAGGTTTATCAGGGATTTCAGCTCTGTTATGGCACCCATAACAGAGTGCACAAAACAGGGGAAGTTCAACTGGACACCCAAGGCCCAGCAGGCCTTTGAGACCCTTAAAAGTATGATGTGTAGTGCTCCCATTCTCAAGTTACCTGACTTTACTAAACCCTTTGAGTTAGAGTGTGATGCCAGTGGCATGGGGATTGGGGCAGTGCTTGTTCAAGAAGGTAGACCAGTGGCATTTTTCAGTGAAAAGCTCAACAATAGTAGGCTTAATTACTCCACCTATGACAAAGAGTTCTATGCAATCATAAGGGCTTTAGACCATTGGTCTCACTACTTAAGAATTCAACCTTTCATCTTGCATACTGACCATGAATCCTTGAAGTATATAAACAGTCAGCACAAGTTAAGTAGTAGGCATGCTAGGTGGGTGGAATTCATGCAAACCTTTGACTTTTCAGCTAAGTATAAGGTGGGCAAAACCAATATCATTGCTGATGCCCTTAGCAGAAAGTACAGCATGCTGGGTATATTAGGTGCCAAGGTTTTGGGTTTTGAATTTATTAAGGACCAATATCAAACCTGCCCTGACTTTGCTGACATATATAAATCATGTGAAACCACACCACAGGGGTTATTTAGTATTCATCAAGGCTATCTGTTTAAGGGGAACAAGCTTTGCATTCCTAAACTACCTTTGAGAACAGTGTTGGTGAAGGAGGTGCATGAGGGTAGTATAGCTGGCCATTTTGGAATTCAAAAGACCCTTGACATGCTTGCTAAACACTTTTATTGGCCAAGGATGCTTGGAACAGTTGGTAAACACATATTAAGGTGCGAGACTTACCTTAAGGCAAAAGTGTCTTTTCACAAGGGAGAGTATCTACCTTTGCCTGTAGCTAACAAGCCATGGGAACACATTAGTATGGACTTCATGGTAGCCTTACCCAAGACCAGGAGAGGAAAGGATGCTATTATGGTAGTGGTAGATAGGTTTTCCAAGATGTCACACTTCATAGCTTGCACCAAGACTGATGATGCACAACACATAGCCAAACTGTATTTTGCTGAGATAGTTAGATTGCATGGCATACCCAAATCCATTGTCTCTGACAGAGACAGCAAATTTTTGAGTCATTTTTGGAAAACCTTATGGAAGATGTTGGGTACTAAACTGTTGTTTAGCACAGCCTATCACCCTCAGACTGATGGTCAAACAGAGGTGACCAACAGGACTTTGGGTACCCTGTTAAGGTCATTAGTGACCACAAATGTTAGGGAATGGGACTTGAAGTTATGCTATGCTGAATTTGCCTTTAATAGATCACCAAGTCGTGCCACCAAGCATACTCCATTTGAATGTGTGTATGGTAATAACCCTTTGCTTCCTGTGTCTCTGATTGATTTGCCTATATGTGACAGCAAAACAGAGGAAGCTGCAGACTTGATCAAGCAAATGGAAGAAATTCACAAGCAAGTCCATGCAAACCTGGAAGAGACCAACAGGAAATACAAGAAACAAGCTGACAAGCACCTGAAAGCAAGAGCACCAATCCAGGAAGGTGACAAAGTATGGGTGTACCTAAGGAAGAAACGCTTTCCACATCTCAGAAGAAACAAACTACAACCTAGAGCCATTGGTCCCTACCAAGTGTTAAAGAAAATTGGAGACAATGCCTTTGAGATTCAACTACCTGCAGACTTCAACATCTCCCCTATCTTCAACATAGGAGATCTGACACTGCACCAGCCAGTCCCAGAATTGAGGACAATTCTTTCCCAAGGGGGAGGAGTTGATGCAAATGCATCAGGGAACAGTGACCATGGCAGTACTGATCAGGAACAGGACAGTGTTCCCAACTTTTCTTCTACGCCAAACACTCAGAAAGACCAAGGGTCCAGCAATGATACTTCCCACACATCGAATATGGGCTTAAGAATACGAATTGGGATGGAGAAAGATCAAGGCACAACAGAAGATAACACTTTGGGAACAGGAGAACCAACAGAATGCAAGAACAGAGTAACAGTTGATTCTGACGACCAGCTGACCTTACTGACGTTACTGAGCCCAGACCAGGAGTACCTGGACCAAGATGAAGACACCAATGGCATCTCCCTACATGGACCAAGCCATAGAGGCCCTAGGGTGCTGCTAACTAACCACCAGGAAGACCCTAGGATTGGCTAAAGGAGACCTGGTCAGAAGAAAAGAACATCTGTTTTTTTGGCTAAGTGTTGGCCTTGTTTTAACTTTCTGTTTTGTTAGTTATTTGCCACGTGCTTTAGGCAGCCCTAGTAACGGCTATTTTGAGATGTAAAAACTCTATAAATAACTAGGACTCTCATGTATTTGGATTCACGTTTGATATTGAGAATAAAATCAGAGTTTCATTGTTCAGACAAGTGTTTGTTTGTTTCGAGTTTGTTTGCAAACTTGTTTCAAGGAATAGTTATTCTTTGGCCGGGGAATTCATAGGTTTTCAGGCAAACCTATAATCTCAGGGAAGCATTCTATACAAGGAACAATAGTCCTTGCCTTGCATACTCCTTAGGATAGTGTAAGGGTTGGAACAACGTCCAGTAACCCACACGTCTGAAAATCAAGAAGCATCTTCTTGGTTGTTCTAAGTGTTCTGGGCTTGTTTACATTGATTAGTTTGAGATTATACGTGAGTATTTGGGCCATAATTTGATTCCACATTGATCTTTGCATAACAAAGACTACATTCAGACTTAGTTTTGCATCAATTCTTCATCGTTCGTTCTTCATTGATCATTGATCCTTGTTCATTCTTCATTGTTCATTCTTCACTGATCATTGATCCTTGTTCATTCTTCATCGTTCAATGTTCATTATTCATTGATCCTTGTTCATTCAGCATCGTTCATTCATCATCGATCATTGATCCTTGTTCATTCTTCATCGTTCATTCTTCATTGATCATTGATCCTTTTTCATTGTTCATCGTTCCTTCTTCATCGATGATTGATCCTTGTTCATTCTTTATCGCTCATTCATCATTGATCATTGATCCTTGTTGATTCTTCATCGTTCATTCTTCATTGATCATTGATCAGTGTTCATTCTTGATCGTTCATTCATCATTGATCAAGGATGCTTGTTGATTCTTCATTGTTCATTGTTCATTGATCATTGATAATTGTTCATTCTTCATCGTTCATTCATCATTGATCATTGATCCTTATTCATTCTTCATCGTTCATTCTTCATTGATCATTGATCCTTGTTCTTTCTTCATCTTTCGTTCTTCATTGATCATTGATCCTTGTTCATTCTTTATCGTTCATTCTTCATTGATCATTGATCCTTGTTCATTCTTCATCGTTCGTTCTTCATTGATCATTGATCCTTGTTCATTCTTCATCGTTCATTCTTTATTGATCATTGATCCTTGTTCATTCCTCATTGATCATTGATCCTTGTTCATTCTTCATCGTTCATTCTTCATTGATCATTGATCCTTGTTCATTCTTCATCGTACGTTCTTCATTGATCATTGATCCTTGTATAATCTTCATTGTTCATTCTTCATTGATCAATCATCCTTGTTCATTCCTCATCGTTCACTCATCATTGATCATTGATCCTTATTCATTCTTCATCGTTCATTCTTCATTGATCATTGATCCTTGTTCATTCTTCATCATTCATTCTTCATTGATCCTTTATTCTCGTTCATTCTTCATCGTACATTCTTTATTGATCATTGATCCTTGTTCATTCCTCATTGATCATTGATCCTTGTTCATTCTTCATCGTTTATTCATCATTGATCATTGATCCTTGTTCATTCTTCATCGTTCATTCTTCATTGATCATTGATCCTTTTTCATTGTTCATCGCTCGTTGTTCATTGATGATTGATCCTAGTTAATTTTTCATCGCTCATTCATCATTGATCATTGATCCTTGTTCATTCTTCATCGTTCATTCTTCATTGGTCATTGATCATTGTTCATTCTTCATCGTTTATTCATCAAAGATCATTGATCCTTGTTCATTCTTCATCGTTCATTCTTCATTGATCATTAATCCTTCTTCATTCTTCATCGTTCGTTCTTCATTGATCATTGATCCTTGTTCATTCTTCATCGTTCATTCTTCATTGATCATTGATCCTTGTTCTTTCTTCATCGTTCGCTCTTCATTGGTCTTTGATCCTTATTTATTCTTCATCGTTCATTCTTCACTGATCATTCATCCTTGTTCATTCTTCATTGTTCATTCTTTATTGATCAATCTTCCTTGTTCATTCTTCATCGTTCACTCATCATTGATCATTGATCCTTATTCTTTCTTCATTGTTCATTTTCATTGATCGTTGATCCTTGTTCATTCTTCATCGTTCATTCTTCATTGATCATTGATCCTTGTTCATTCTTCATCGTTCGTTCTTCATTGATCATTGATCCTTCAATCTTCATTGTTCATTCTTCATTGATCAATCATCCTTGTTCATTCCTCATCGTTCACTCATCATTGATCATTGATCCTTATTCATTCTTCATCGTTCATTCTTCATTGATCATTGATCCTTTTTCATTGTTCACCGTTCCTTCTTCATCGATAATTGATCCTTGTTCATTCTTTATCGCTCATTCATCATTGATCATTGATCCTTGTTAATTCTTCATCGTTCATTCTTCATTGATCATTGATCAGTGTTCATTCTTGATCGTTCATTCATCATTGATCAAGGATGCTCGTTGATTCTTCATTGTTCATTGTTCATTGATCATTGATAATTGTTCATTCTTCATCGTTCATTCATCATTGATCATTGATCCTTATTCATTCTTCATCGTTCATTCTTCATTGATCATTAATCCTTGTTCTTTCTTCATCTTTCGTTCTTCATTGATCATTGATCCTTGTTCATTCTTCATCGTTCATTCTTCATTGATCATTGATCCTTGTTCATTCTTCATCGTTCGTTCTTCATTGATCATTGATCCTTGTTCATTCTTCATCGTTCATTCTTTATTGATCAATTATCCTTGTTCATTCTTCATTGATCATTGATCCTTTTTCATTCTTCATCGTTTATTCATCATTGATCATTGATCCTTGTTCATTCTTCATCGTTCATTCTTCATTGATCATTGACCCTTTTTCATTGTTCATCGCTCGTTCTTCATTGATGATTGATTCTAGTTCATTCTTCATCGCTCATTCATCATTGATCATTGATCCTTGTTCATTCTTCATCGTTCATTCTTCATTGGTCATTGATCATTGTTCATTCTTCATCGTTCATTCATCAAAGATCATTGATCCTTGTTCATTCTTCATCGTTCATTCTTCATTGATCATTGATCCTTGTTCATTCTTCATCGTTCGTTCTTCATTGATCATTGATCCTTTTTCATTCTTCATCGTTCATTCTTCATTGATCATTGATCCTTGTTCATTCTTCATCGTTCGCTCTTCATTGGTCATTGATCCTTGTTTATTCTTCATCGTTCATTCTTCACTGATCATTCATCCTTGTTCATTCTTCATTGTTCATTCTTCATTGTTCATTCTTTATTGATCAATCTTCCTTGTTCATTCTTCATCGTTCATTCATCATTGATCATTGATCCTTATTCATTCTTCATTGTTCATTCTTCATTGATCATTGATCCTTGTTCATTCTTCATCGTTCATTCTTAATTGATCATTGATCCTTGTTCATTCTTCATCGTACGTTCTTTATTGATGATTGATCCTTGTTCAATCTTCATTGTTCATTCTTCATTGATCAATCATCCTTGTTCATTCCTCATCGTTCACTCATCATTGATCATTGATCCTTATTCATTCTTCATCGTTCATTCTTCATTTATCATTGATCCTTGTTCATTCTTAATCTTTCACTCATCATTGATCATTGATCCTTGTTTATTCTTCATCGTTCCTTATTCATTTATCATTGATCCTTGTTCATTCTTCATCGTTCATTCTTCATTGATCATTCATCCTTATTCATTCTTCATTGTTCATTCATCATTGATCATTGATCCGTGTTCATTATTCATTGATCATGCATCATTGTTTATTCTTCATCGTTCATTATTCATTGATCATGCATCCTTGTTTATTCTTCATCGTTCATTCTTCATTGATCATTGATCCTTTTTCATTGTTCATTGTTCGTTCTTCATTGATCATTGATCCTTGTTCATTCTTCATCGCTTATTCATCATTGATCATTGATCCTTGTTCATTCTTCATCGTTTATTCTTCATAGATCATTGATCCTTGCTCATTCTTCATCGTTCATTCATCAATTATCATTGATGCTTATTCATTCTTCATCGTTCATTGTTCATAGATCATTGATCATTGATCCTTTTTCATTGTTCATCGTTCATTCTTCATTGATCATTCATCCTTGTTCATTCTTCATCGTTCATTCATCATTGATCATTGATCCTTGTTCATTATTCATTGATCATGCATCGTTGTTTATTCTTCATCGTTCATTCTTCATTGATCATTGATCCTTGTTCATTCTTCGTCGTTCATTCTTCTTTGATCATTGTTCCTTTTTCATTGTTCATCGTTCATTCTTCATTGATCATTCATCCTTGTTTATTCTTCATCATTCATTCTTCATTGATCATTGATCCTTGTTCATTCTTCATCGTTCGTTCTTCATTGATCATTGATCCTTGTTCATTCTTCATCGTTTATTCTTCACTGATCATTGATCCTTGTTCATTCTTCATCGTTCAATGTTCATTATTCATTGATCCTTGTTCATTCAGCATCGTTCATTCATCATCGATCATTGATCCTTGTTCATTCTTCATCGTTCATTCATCATTGATAATTGATCCTTGTTCATTATTCATTGATCATGCATCCTTGTTTATTCTTCATCGTTCATTCTTCATTGATCATTGATCCTTGTTCATTCTTCTTTGATCATTGAACCTTTTTGATTGTTCATCGTTCATTCTTCATTGATCATTCATCCTTGTTTATTCTTCATCGTTCATTCTTCATTGATCATTGATCCTTGTTCATTCTTCATCGTTCGTTCTTCATTGTGAACCATATGAGGACCATGGTTCAAGTCCAAGACATGACCTTGATCCAAGAAGGGACTCATTGGCAAGAGAAGAATCCTTAGTCGACCCATCGAGCAGCTCTCTGACTCATCTGAGCAAAAGTCACCCCTGCATCAACTCTACATTCGAGCATCCGAGCAACTCACTCGAACACTCGAGCAGATTACAGAGCCAACCGAGCAAAGCTCTTCATCAACATAAGTTTCCTACTGATCTCACATTCGAGACATCGAGCAAAGAACAGAGTCACTCAAGCAAGAGATGGCATAAGCATCAGACAACCACTGATCTCTACACTGATCTTTCACTCGAGCCATCGAGCGAATCCCAGAAACAGTCGAGCAAAGAACATCAGAATCAAGAATTGGACTCTGACCAGTGGGCTGGCGAACAAGCAACCTTGTTGGCTTGTTTCAGATCAAACCATGGGCTTTCACAGTACGATCCAGGTCAAGATGGCATCCTCATGCATGGACCTAGCCATCATGGGCCTAGGACCCTCCTAACACTAAGCATAGAGGGCGGAGGGTTGAGTGCAAGGTGCCCCAGTCACCAGTCAGAACATGTATTCTATACTTAGCCAAATTTCTTTGTTTTTCTGTTTTAAATTGGTCATGTACTTGGCACGTGTGTAGCTAGCCGTTGTAATCATAGAAAGCTATATATAGGTGCCTAGTTTCTCTGTATGGGACAATCAATTGAGTATCAATCTATTTCATTCAGTTTTTAGTATTCTTCATTCAGTTTTGCAAAGTGTTTGATCTCTTCTTCCTCCTTGCGTAAACATCTTCATCTTCATCAGTCACAACACAAACGAAGTGTGGAACACTTCTGAAACTGGGATTGAGAATCAACCTAGTGTGTAACCTTCCCACAAGAACGAGTGAAGTTTAGAGGAGGGTCGTATACCAAGCCCAAAGGGTGAGTGAAGCCGGATAAGGGTGGTATCGAGGCTGACCTGAGAACCAAGAAGTGGTTTCTTGGGCGTAGTTTGGTGGGTTCTGTTTTGTTTTTCCGCATTGTGTGATTCAATCTAAGGATTAGATTGGTAGAGTGCAAGATTGTGAATCCGGAGGACACAATCTTGGTGCAAGTTGGTATCAGAGCACAAGTTACGAGAGGACGCAAACCACCATTGTTGAAGGATTATCGAAGAAATCGCACAGGAGTATCAGAGAAGACTGGAATTTCTGAAACACGCGCAAAACTGGTAAAATCGTTCTAAATTTTGAACGCAAGTTACATGCAATTGTAATTTCGTTTAGAGGTGATATTCAATCAATCTTCTACATAGTTTTAGGGTCTAATTCAATTTCCAATTGAGTTAGACGAAGTTTTAAAATCTGACAAACGTTTTCTGAAAAATTTTCGAAAATCTTTAAACATTGTTTTCCTGTTTATAATTGATTAAATTGATTTGTTAATTGATTATAATACAGATATAACATTCTTTTATTACCATTTTCACGTTATTACATTGCTGATCAAGTATTTGATTGTCGAGAATTGGTTGTTCGACATTTTTAATTGTTCTGAGAAATTGTCTCTTTGATTATTAGGGTTACAATTTGAGAGTTTGATCTCTTTTTGTTGCCTTAATCATCTATAGTCTGAGTTTACATTACAGCTTTGGCATTGATTTGTTGGTTTGAACATTCTTGATTGTGCATACATTGCTGCTGAGATTGTTTTCTGTTTGAATTGATCATTGTTGCATCTTGTTTGTGAGCTGGTATCTAGCTGTTGAGACTTAGAGCCCCTGTTTGCTTTGTGTGTTGGTTCTTAGCTGTTGAGACTTAGGAGACCTTTGTGTGTTCTTGTTTGCTGTAGTGTGTGTGCTTGTTCTGGGCTTTGTGTGTGTGTTCTTTGTTTGGCTAGTTTGAGACCTTAGAACCATGGAAGCCAGGATGCAAACCATAGAGGAGACCTTACACATGTTGGTTCAGCACATTACACAAGAAGGGAGAGGGAACCCACAGAGATTACCCCCTCAACCACAGAATCACCATGAGGATAGGTTGCTCAAGGTAGACATCAAGGATTTTGATGGTCATTCCCATAACCCTGAGGATTACTTGGAATGGGAATCAAGTTTGGAGAGGTACTTTGAGTTTATGGAAACTCCTCCTGAAAAACAGTATAGAATCGCCAAGATGAAGCTCACCAAGTTTGCTGCTATATGGCTTGAAGGGGTACAAAGGACAAGGGCAAGGGAGAATAGGGGAAGGATTGAAACATGGGGCAAGCTTAAGAAGCTTCTGACCAGAAAGTATGTCCCTGTGAACTTCAAACATCAATTGTATATGAAATGGAGCACCTTAAACCAAAGGGGAAGAAGTGTGATTGATTATATACAGGAATGGGAGAAGTTAGTTGTGCTTTGTGAAATAGAGGATACAGAGGAGGTGAAACTAACCAAGTTTATGTCTGGACTAAGGGAAGATATCAGGGATCAGCTTATGATGATGCCTACTTTAGACCTCCAAACAGCCTTTAACATGGCCCCTATATATGAGCAAAACTTTAACAAAAGGAGACAAACAGGGAATAACTACAATAAGCCCCCTAAGTTTAACCCACCTAAGAACCAAAGACCTAGTTCACCCAAGAACCAGAGGCCAAACTCACCCCTGAACCAGAGAAGAACAGAGCATTATGCTAGTGGATCAAACAAAACAATTGTGCCTATGAGTAAGATAGTTTGTTTCAAATGCCATAGGCATGGACATTATAAATGTAGGAATGCTAATAGATGATCGAATGCAACAAGAGGGGGGGTGAATTGTTGTGTAGTATGTTTAAGGATTTTTGCTCTACTTTTTGCGGAATTATTTTAAGTAAAGGACAAAAACTTAAACTTGAAAACGAAAAGAAGAATAATAAAAGAGACAAAGATTTTACGTGGAAACCTTCTTGGCCTAATAAGAAGGAAAAAACCACGACCCCCCGGGATTTCAAAATTCTCACTATGTTAAGGCAATTAGTTACAATTACACATAACAATGTTTGCTTCACTTGAAGCTTCTCAATTCTATAAATGCTTCACTCAAAGCTTCTCTACTTAGGCCTAATTCTCTTCTCTTCTCTTTCTCTCCTTCTCTTTCTCTTCTCTCGATTCTATTCTCTAATCCCTTAGACTTCCCATAAGTCTAATTACAACAAAACACTCAATTACCCTTTACAAGGCCAATTCTCAAGAGGATTACAATCAAAATAATTACTTAAGAAAAATATAATAAAGTGATTGGCATTTAAAAACTGAAAATACTTTTCTTAATTTGATCTCCCTTTTATGGACACTCTTGGATTCATTCTAGTTCGAGCAAAGTCCCTTCTATTTATAGTGGGAACAGCCAGCAGTTTCCCCAGACATACCTCCCACTATCCCCATGTTCTCAAAACAAAAGGTGGTGGAATTATGAAAGTGTCCGGCTGTTATTTGCTCAAAGAAAAATCAGTTTCCTTAATGCTAAAAATAGCATAGGAATTAAAAACATAAGATCCTAATAAAAAGGAGATCTTAAACTAACAAAGAAAAAGTCTTGGGCTATTTTTAGAAAACCTAAAAATAGATTTGCCAACCAATTTATTAATTAATTAAGCAATTAAATTAATTCTAAACCATTACATCAACTTAAAAACAGAAAATAATTATTTCGCAATTTTCCAGTCAACGTTATTCTCCAGACCTGCTACGTAGGAACAGCGTACTGTCTCCAGCTTCAACTTCAGTCAGATTGTTCATTTAGGAACAGTAGACTGTACGTCTACTTTGAACATTATAACACTTATCTAACTTCTTGGACATATTAAGACATGTACATCTTCCACGAACCAAGTCATAGGCTTCATCAACGATTAAACTAAATCGGATATATACCTACAAAACAATCTCTAAAAATATGTTTGTTTATTTAAAAGTGAAGTCATCATCAAAACCTTAAGAGGCCAACAAATTCCCCCTTTTTGATGATGGCAAACTTTATAAACAAACTTAAGTAAAATAGAGTAAAACAAAATTCTTAGAGCATACTAGAGATTAAAGCAACTCTAAATAACTTAGCAAATCAACTCGTTACAATATAATTTACCAAGCATTCACAATAAAACGATTTACTCCATAATATCAAATATGTTTAAAAATTTTCAAAATTAACCTAAAACTTAAAACTTAAATGGAATAAGTAAGTTTAAACTAAAATAAATAAACTGACATAATTAAAACTAAATTAAACTACGAAAGTTAATATAATAAATCTAACTTAATAAAATTATACTAAACCTAATAATAATAAACATAACTTAATAAGTGTTTTCACAGAATCAAATATTCATGAGAACTTCAAGAAATTTAGCAACACATATTCAACAAAATTTTCAACAAAATTAGCAACACAGATGATCACCAAATTCATAATCAAACACAGCAGCACACATATCATTATCATACATAAGAATCAATATAAATCAACCAAGACATAAGAATTCATAATCAAACACAGCAGCACACATATCATTATCATACATAAGAATCAATATAAATCAACCAAGACATAAGAATCAATATAAATCAACCAAGATATGTAACTGTGTATTCACTTCTCCTCTTAAGTTTGTGCATAATCTTCCCCCTTTTGACAACAATCAAAAAGAATTGGGAGTTATCAAATCTCAGCACAAACCAAATAGATTTGTTAGTGATGAAAGCAAGAAACAATAATGAAATTAAGCACCATAAAAGTAATCAAACCTGCAAATAGTTAATTATCACAGACCATGAAAATAAAAGCAAAGAAAGAAAAGTAGCAAATGTTCAACAACCAGATACAATTTTGCACCCCAAATGGTACAAAACAGAAGAGAAATTGTTTGATAAGTGTCATAGCCAACAAATCATTAAAATTATGAGGAGAGGGATCAAGGGTCGGTCTCTTCTTCATCAATGTACTCAGTCTGCACTTCCACTGTGTCCAGCTTGGCACCAAGACGTTGTTCCATTTGGTTTAGCTGATCCACAATTGAAGCAAGCGAGACACGAGTTTCATCTTGAAATGCAATGAATTGAGACTGTAGATCAAGGAGCTTGGAGAGAATGGTATGTAAGGAAACTGCAGGAATAGAGTCAAAGTTAGTACGACCAATATTGGGTGAAGTGTGTGATTGTGGTGGTGGTGTAAACGGGATAGGTGATGTTGGTGGTGATGGCATTTGATGTGGTGGTGAATTGGTTGGCTTTGGAGAGGAAGGTTCATTAGGTGTTGGCTCAGGGATGGTTTCAGATGGTGTTTCATCAACCACAGTAGCCTTGCGCTTTGAGGCCAACCTCCTACTCTTCCTTTGCATTGACTTGGCCTTTTTCCTCATAGCCAACACAATCTCTTCATCACTGGAGTCACTGCAGAGATCGTGAGGAACATTTTCATCCAAGGCCTCCTTTTGCTTTTCCTTTTCCCCCTTACTTTCAGCTCCATCCTGTTCAGAGGGAACAGGATTTTGTTCCTTTTTTCCCTCATTCTCCTTGTCCTCCTTTTCCTTCTTTTCTTCTTCGACTTCTTCAGCCCCTTCTTCTTCAGATTCGACTTCTACAACCTCCTCATGCATCAATACTCCCTCATCATTCAATTTCAAATGCAAATTTTGCAAACATTTAGCACCAATTTTCATATTGGGACCCATTGGGAACTCCAACCCTTCCAATGGAACCTCAAATTTTCTAAATATCCAGGTTAGCAACCCTCCATAACCAATTAAACTTTTCTTTTCAATGCAGTCTGATAAATGAGAGATCATCAATGAAGGAAAATTTATTTTAATGTGTTTTTCCATGCAGTAAATTAAAGTGGCGTCACGCAAACTCACTTGACTACGTTTTGAGTTTCGTGGTAAAATGAGTCTGCGAGCAACATTGTACAACAATTTATGCATAGGGGTCAGAACATTGTGACTGATCTTCCCTTTTTGATCAACTCCTAAAAATTTTAAAATTGTTCGTTCAGTGATGCCAGAAAATGCAATCTTCGACCCAATATGATATGTATCAAAACCAGCATTGGGAACATTAAACCATTCCCCTAATAAAGCACTGTTAAATTCAATTTTAATGGTTTTAACAACACTGGAACACATTCCGCCATCATTGGAGAAATTTAAAATAAATTCTCTCATTAGGTTTGGAAAAATGGAATTGCAACTGAAGTGTGACATCAATGATTCCCATTCTTGAAACTTTAAAATGTCATGCAATCTAGGAAAGTTAGTAGAATCATACCAATATTTATCCAACCCGAACCCTACTGTCATCTCCTTTGAAACCTCTTCAGCACTGTTTGGATCAACGTGCTTTGAGCGCTTGACTACTCTGGAAGATGAACCACCTGTTGAAATCTTTCTTTTGGTACTTGTGGGTTCAGTGGAGTGTTTTGGTGATTCTTGTGTGGTTTCAGTTGGTGTGGGTGGTGTATCCTGCAGTAATGGTGGTGGAAGAGCTACTCTAAGTGGTTTTGGTTGGTCGGGTATACATGATTTGGTAGTTTTCTTGCCTGATTTAGATGATTTGGGGGTTTTCATTTTTTGAATTTTTGAAGGTTTTGAGAGAAGGAAGAAGGACGGTTTCTTGAGTGAGAGATTGAGAGAAGGTTTGGGAAGGTAGAGTGTAGTGACGTAAAGGAGGGGTTTATATATGATTGAAGTGACGGTTACTCCTCCAAGTCCCATCTCTTTATTGCCTTTGCATTACTTGAGTGAAGAAGGACGTTTTCCCAAAAATTTAATTTAAGTTGGCTGTTGAATTTCTAAGCAGCAAGATAATATTATTTATGAAGGAGAATGAAATCAAAATAAAATATTTTTTAGAAAACAAAGTGAATTATGATATTATGAAATATTATGAAGAAAGTAATGAACATATTGCTGTGGTCTGATCAAATTAACAACATGCAAACAAGAAAACATTCATAGTACAAACCTTATTACGTGTTTACTTGATCCATGCAATAATTGATTTTCAATCATGATATTGAGATTGATTCCTGACCTTTTCATTCTCATGATGCTGCAAAGGGAATTTTATGCAACTAACTTTAGTGGAGCTTGATCATACCAAGTTCCAATCTCATCTTTTCATATTGTTCCCTAGGAAGTGGTTTGGTCAGAATATCTGCAACTTGTTCATTTGTGTTAACATGCTTCAATACAATATTTTTATGTTCTACGTTATCCTTAAGAAAATGATGTCTAATATGTATATGTTTAGCACGTGAATGATGCACTGGATCTTTAGATATACATATGGCACTAGTATTATCACAATAAATAGGAATGCATTCAACTTTAATACCAAAATCTCTGAGTTGCTGTTTTATCCAAAGCATTTGGGAACAGCAAGCTGCTGCTGCTACGTATTCAGCTTCTGCAGTGGATAATGCAACTGTGTTTTGTTTCTTGGAACTCCATGAAACTAAACATAAACCTAGAAATTGTACCATACCTGATGTACTTTTTCTATTAACAAGATCACCTGCATAATCTGCATCACTAAAACCTTTTAAATCATAAACATCACTTTTAGGATAAAATAGGGATAAGTCGTCTGTTCCCTTTAGATATCTTAGAATTCTCTTTACTGCCGTGAGATGTGTTTCTTTAGGATTTGATTGAAATCTTGCACATAAACCAACACTAAAGGAAATATCAGGTCTACTTGCAGTTAGATATAATAAAGAACCTATCATGCCTCTATACATAGTTTGATCAACATTAGTCCCATTTAGGTCTTCATCTAGTCTAACATTGGTAGCCATAGGTGTATGGTTGGTTTTAGCATTGTTTAGTCCATATTTCTTAAGAAGTTCTTTGATGTATTTTTGCTGATGAATGAAAATACCATTTTCAGTTTGTTTAATTTGCAACCCAAGGAAGAAATTTAGTTCTCCCATCATGCTCATTTCAAATTCTGTACCCATAAGGTTAGCAAATTCTTTACATAATAAATCATTAGTAGCACCAAAAATAATATCATCAACATAAATTTGAACAACCAAAATATTAGAACCTTTATTCTTAAAGAACAAGGTTTTGTCGATTTTTCCTCTTACAAAGTTATTTTGGATCAAAAACTTTGAAAGTCTTTCATACCATTGCCTAGGAGCTTGCTTCAAGCCATATAGGGCTTTATCAAGCTTGTAGACATGATCAGGACAAGAGGTATTCTCAAAACCTGGGGGTTGTTCCACAAAAACTTCTTCATCAAGATAACCATTTAAGAAAGCACATTTCACATCCATTTGATATAATTTAAAGTTCATGAATGCAGCAAAAGAAATTAAGATTCTGATAGCCTCTAACCTTGCTACCGGTGCAAAAGTCTCAGTGTAATCAATACCTTCTTGTTGATTATATCCTTTAACCACGAGTCTAGCTTTATTTCTAACAATTATTCCATGCTCATCAAGCTTGTTTCGAAATACCCATTTCAAACCAATAACTTTCTTGTTTTTCGGTTTGGGTTCCAAGTGCCACACTTTGTTTCTTTCAAACTCGTTCAATTCATCTTGCATGGCAACTATCCAATCGGAATCCCTTAAAGCTTCCTCGTGATTTTTAGGTTCAAGTGATGATAGGAACGCAAAGTGTGCACAAAAATTTCTCATTTGGGATCTTGTTTGTATTCCCTTATTTATATCACTTATAATCGAATCAAGAGGATGATATTGTTGATACTTCCAAGGTTTAGGCACAAATTCTCTTGAAGGAACAGTAGCATGTTCTTGTTCAGCAACTTGATTGACATTCTGTTCAGCTACTGGATCATTTTGCTCATCTGTGGGAACAGCTGGATTGGGAACAGTCTGCTGGTCCTGTTGTGCTGGCAGTTCCTGGATTTGGTCAGTTTCTTCTGCCTCTTCTTGTATCGACTGTTCATCTGCTGTTCCATGATCTTGCACTTTAATTCCTTCATCATCATCTTCCAAGTTTGCAAGACCTATTTTAATGTTACTTGTTTCCTGTTCACTTGTTGAAAAGTTAGTTTCATCAAAGATAATGTGAACAGACTCTTCTACACACATAGTTCTCTTATTATAAACTCTGTAAGCTTTGCTTTGTGATGAATAACCGAGAAATACTGCCTCATCACTTCTTTCATCAAATTTACCTATGTTTCGTTTACCATTTACATGAACAAAACATTTGCATCCAAATACACGAAAATAGGAAATATTTGGTTTAACACTTTTTAGCAATTCATAGGGTGTCTTAGAAGTGATTGGTCTTATTAGTACACGATTCAAAATGTAGCATGCAGTATTAACGGCTTCTGCCCAAAAATTCCTAGGTAGACCACTAGCAATCAACATGGTCCTAGCCATTTCTTCTAAAGTCCTATTTTTCCTCTCTACAACCCCATTTTGTTGTGGTGTTCTAGGTGCGGAAAAATTGTGATTTATGCCATGTTCATTACAATAATTCATAAAGTTTGAATTTTCAAATTCTTTCCCATGATCAGACCTTATGTGAACAATTTGATTATTGGTAGATTTCTGTGTTTTATTAGCAAAAGAAACAAACTCATCAAAAGCTTCATCTTTGCTTGCCAAAAATAAGGTCCAAGTGAATCTACTGTAATCATCAACAACAACAAACACATACTTTTTGCCACTACGGCTTTGTGTTCTCATTGGTCCACATAAATCCATATGAATTAATTCTAATGGTCTAGTGGTAGTCACTACGTTCTTTGATTTAAAGGAAGACCGCACTTGTTTTCCTTTAGCACAAGGATCACAAACTTCATTTTTAAGAAATTTTATTGCAGGTAATCCTCTTACTAGGTCTTTTGATCTTAAGGTGTTAATCAATGAATAACTAGCATGACCTAGACGTTTGTGCCAAAGAAGTGGATCTTCTTCAATAACGCTTAAACACGTTAGACTGTTTCTGGGAACAGTGTCCAGGTCCACCACATAGGTGTTCCCTTTTCTGATTCCCTCCAGCACAGGGTCTCCTGTACTGTTCCTAGAAATTATGCATTTTTCAGAAGTAAACTTAACAGAGTTACCTTTGTCGCAAAATTGAGAAATACTTAACAAATTATGTTTTAAATTCTCGACCAAAAACACATTATCAATTGCATGAGAACAAGACCTTCCAACCTTTCCTTTGGCAATTATCTCACCCTTCATGTTGTCACCGAAGGTTACTGTTCCCCCATCATAGGCTTCAAGTGAGAGAAATTTAGATTTGTCACCCGTCATATGCTTGGAACACCCACTGTCGAGATACCATGAGTTGTTCCCCCTCACTTGAACCTGCAAAGCAAATTAATGGTTAGGTGCAGGAACCCATTCGTCCTTGGGTTCCTTGTCGACAATACTTGAATCACATTTCTTAATCCTTATTAGTTCGACATAATTTTTATTTGCTTTGTTATGCTGTTCCTTCTTTATACATTGATGTTTCAGGTGTCCACTTTTACCACAGAAGGAACATACTTTACTACTAGGGAGATCTACATATACCTTTTTCTTTTTATCATTCTTAACATAACCTAGACCTTCTTTACTGTTGGTTTTAGCATTTAGAATCCATTTGGGAATTTCTTTGATTTTCCCTTTTCCTCTTAAGTTAATTTGATCTTTTAGGAATTTATTTTCCTTTTCACTTAATTCTAATTTTAATTTTATTTCTTGAACTTCCGTGCTAAACTCATGAGTGGTCTTATCATTTTCAGCCGATTTTAATCCTAGCAATTTGTTTTGATTCAATTCAATATTAAGAGTGATAAAATCCTGTTTTAATTTCTCCAACTGTTCTTTTAAAATGATATTCTTATCTAATAAATCAAAAAATCTACTTTGCACATCGATTCTAAAGGAATTAAGATATGAGATATGATCTTCACTTGAGTTAAGATCTTTCTCTAATTGGAGACACTTAGCTGTTTTCTCATCTAGCTTTTCTTGTGTCTCTAAAAGTAATTTGATTAATTTATTCTTACTTATGTTGGACAGTTGTTTAGGAGATGGACCAGAAGACGTTACCTCTTTTTCTTTGGATTCTTCATGAGATGCCATGAGACATAGGTTTGCTGTTTCCTCTTCCACAGGAGCTTCTGACTCAGCTTCGCTCTCCGTATCTCCCCAAGCTGCTATCATTGCTTTTCTAAAGTCAGTTTTGAAGTTTCCCTTCTTATATTGTCTTCCAACTTCTCTTGCTTTTCCCTTGCCCTTCTCATTTTTCCATTGAGGACAATCCTTGATGAAGTGTTCAGTGCTCCCACACTTGTGGCATTCAAAACTTGTCTTCACGTTTGTAGTTCCCTTTTCTTTGTTATTCCTTTGATTACCATACCTTCTGTTCCTGAAGAATTTTCTGAATTTTCGAGCCAACAGTGCTGCTTCCTCTTCACCAGTTTCTGATTCATTGCTATCGTCTGCTGCTAGAGCCAGTCCTTTGTTTCGAGAACTGTCCACTGTTCCCAAATGCAATTCATGGGTCATTAGAGAACCAGCCAGCTCTTCCAAATTGAACTTGGTGAAATCTTTGGACTCCTGGATGGCTGTTACCTTTGCTCTCCAGCGTTCGTCTTGAGGAAGACTTCTAAGCACTTTCCTAACTTGTTCATCAACGGGAATGATTCTACCAAGAGAGACTAACTCATTCGTAATATTTGTGAACCTAGTGAACATCTCTTGAATGTTTTCTCTAGGTTCCATGACGAATCTCTCATATTTGGACATTAGCAAGTCAATCTTGGATCTCTTTACTTCACTAGTACCTTCATGGGTAATTTCAAGTAGGTCCCAAATCTGCTTAGCAGTTTTGCAACCCATAATTCGATTGTGCTCATTTGGACCAAGCCCACAGTGAAGTAACTTGATAGCAAGAGCGTTCATCTCCATCTTTTGAAAATCTTCCATATTCAGTGATTGGCTTTGGAATTACTTCATTGTTGGAGTTGATGGTCGTCACCTCAAAGTCTCCAATTTCAATAACTCTCCATACTTGGTAATTTTCAGCCTTTATGAATATTTCCATTCTATTTTTCCAGTAGGTATAGAATTTCCCATCAAACATAGGTGGCCTTTGCGTAGAGTACCCTTCTTCCATGCGTTCGTTCATCTTCAACATCTTGACAGGGAACAGGATACTGCTCTCAGGGTTTCCTGATTAAATGAGGAACAGGGCTCTGATACCAATTGTAGGAATGCTAATAGATGATCGAATGCAACAAGAGGGGGGGTGAATTGTTGTGTAGTATGTTTAAGGATTTTTGCTCTACTTTTTGCGGAATTATTTTAAGTAAAGGACAAAAACTTAAACTTGAAAACGAAAAGAAGAATAATAAAAGAGACAAAGATTTTACGTGGAAACCTTCTTGGCCTAATAAGAAGGAAAAAACCACGACCCCCCGGGATTTCAAAATTCTCACTATGTTAAGGCAATTAGTTACAATTACACATAACAATGTTTGCTTCACTTGAAGCTTCTCAATTCTATAAATGCTTCACTCAAAGCTTCTCTACTTAGGCCTAATTCTCTTCTCTTCTCTTTTTCTCCTTCTCTTTCTCTTCTCTCGATTCTATTCTCTAATCCCTTAGACTTCCCATAAGTCTAATTACAACAAAACACTCAATTACCCTTTACAAGGCCAATTCTCAAGAGGATTACAATCAAAATAATTACTTAAGAAAAATATAATAAAGTGATTGGCATTTAAAAACTGAAAATACTTTTCTTAATTTGATCTCCCTTTTATGGACACTCTTGGATTCATTCTAGTTCGAGCAAAGTCCCTTCTATTTATAGTGGGAACAGCCAGCAGTTTCCCCAGACATACCTCCCACTATCCCCATGTTCTCAAAACAAAAGGCGGTGGAATTATGAAAGTGTCCGGCTGTTATTTGCTCAAAGAAAAATCAGTTTCCTTAATGCTAAAAATAGCATAGGAATTAAAAACATAAGATCCTAATAAAAAGGAGATCTTAAACTAACAAAGAAAAAGTCTTGGGCTATTTTTAGAAAACCTAAAAATAGATTTGCCAACCAATTTATTAATTAATTAAGCAATTAAATTAATTCTAAACCATTACATCAACTTAAAAACAGAAAATAATTATTTCGCAATTTTCCAGTCAACGTTATTCTCTAGACCTGCTACGTAGGAACAGCGTACTGTCTCCAGCTTCAACTTCAGTCAGATTGTTCATTTAGGAACAGTAGACTGTACGTCTACTTTGAACATTATAACACTTATCTAACTTCTTGGACATATTAAGACATGTACATCTTCCACGAACCAAGTCATAGGCTTCATCAACGATTAAACTAAATCGGATATATACCTACAAAACAATCTCTAAAAATATGTTTGTTTATTTAAAAGTGAAGTCATCATCAAAACCTTAAGAGGCCAACAATAAAAATGAATGTCCTAATGCTAGGGTGTTTACTGCCCAAGAATGGAAGGATATAAAGGCTGATACTAGGGAAAAAGTCATGTTAGTGATCAGAAATGGAAGAGTAGAGGAGGATGACCCCCACAGTCTTGAAAATGAACCAGATGGGACTTATATACAAGATGACTTTGGGAATATGGTTAGATATGAACATAGTACTGAGGAGGATTCAGAAGAAGAGAGGGAAAGAGTCTTACCTGAAGATGAGCATTATAACATGATTGTTAGGAGAAGCTTGCATTCCACTTGTGAAGAGCAAATGAGTAACCAAAGGGAAAGCATATTCCAGACCAAATGCAGAATAGGGAATAGAGTATGTGACTTGATTATTGATGGAGGAAGTGAGACTAATTGTGTCAGTTCAGGATTAGTTTCAGATCTGAAGTTGAAAACCAAACCACATCCACACCCCTATAAACTCAAATGGTTAGATAACAATTCAAGTGGTTCTGTGAGTAGGCAATGCATGATTGGATTTAACATAGGCTCTTTCAAGGATCAAGTGTTATGTGATGTGCTAGATATGAGTGCATGCCATGTGCTTTTGGGAAGGCCTTGGCAATATGACAGAAAAAGCATACACAATGGCTACACTAACATTTATACAGTGAAGCATGAAGGAAAGACTAAAGACCTTATCCCTTTACCACCTCATAAGGCTATACCCCCTCCACCCCATAAACCTGTTCACTTAATCAGTAGGAAGGTTTGTGAAAAAGAAATCAAGTGTAAAAGCCAAGTATACATTCTATTTACCAAAGAAGTAGGGAAAACAGAGGAGATACCCTCAAAGGTGAAACCCCTGCTTCAGCAGTTTGCTGATGTGTTCCCTGATGATTTGCCTAAAGGATTACCACCAATTAGGGGAATAGAACACCAAATTGATCTCATACCTGGAGCACCATTACCTAACAAGCCAGCTTATAGGACCAACCCCACAGAAACCAAGGAGTTACAGAGACAAGTAGAGGAGTTGTTACAGAGAGGATATGTAAGGGAAAGCCTTAGTCCATGTGCTGTACCTACCTTGCTTGTGCCTAAGAAGGATGGAACCTGGAGGATATGCATTGATAGTAGGAGTGTTAACAATATCACTATTAAGTATAGGTTTCCCATACCAAGAATAGATGATATGCTTGATGAATTATCAGGTGCACATTGGTTTAGTAAAGTAGACTTGAGGAGTGGTTACCATCAAATTAGAATGAAAGAAGGGGATGAATGGAAGACTGCTTTTAAAACTAAGTATGGCTTATATGAATGGCTAGTAATGCCATTTGGGTTAACAGGAGCACCAAGCACCTTCATGAGGTTAATGAATGAAGTGTTGAGACCTTTTTTGGGAAAATTCATAGTGGTTTATCTTGATGACATTCTGATCTACAGCAGAGAGCTTACAGAGCACCTTAATCACTTGCAGCAACTCTTTGAAACTTTAAGGAAACAAAAACTCTATGGCAAATTAGAAAAATGTAGTTTTCTTATGCAAGAAGTGGGATTTTTAGGATTCATCATAGGCAAAGATGGGGTAAAGGTTGATCCATCCAAAGTAGAGGCTGTAAAAAATTGGCCTGTACCTACCTCTGTTACACAAGTGAGATCTTTCCATGGCCTTGCATCTTTTTATAGGAGATTCATTAAGAATTTCAGTACTATCATGACCCCTATCACAGAATGTACTAAGAAGGGAACTTTTAGTTGGACCATAGAAGCACAAAAAGCCTTTGAACTCATCAAAGACATCATGTGCAAAGCCCCTGTTTTGAAGCTGCCTGACTTCACTAAGCCTTTTGAGGTAGAATGTGATGCTTGTGGCACTGGAATAGGAGCAGTCCTAATCCAAGAAGGTAGACCGGTTGCATTCTTTAGTGAAAAGCTAAATAAATCCAGGCTTAATTACTCCACCTATGATAAAGAATTTTATGCTATGATAAGAGCTTTGGAGAATTGGTCTCATTATCTGAAAATGCAACCCTTCATACTATACACTGATCATGAGTCTTTGAAAAATATCCATGGGCAGAACAAACTTAACCCAAGACATGCTAGATGGGTTGAATTCCTACAGACCTTTAATTTTTCAGCAAAGTATAAAACAGGAAAGACCAATGTGATTGCTGATGCATTAAGTAGGAAATACAACTTACTGTCTGTGCTAAATGCTAAAGTTATTGGATTTGAGATGATTAAGGAACAATATGCTAATGATCCTGATTTTTGTGACTTGTATTCAGCATGTTTAAAAGAACCCCAAGGTGTTTTCCACCTACAACAGGGTTTTCTTTTCAAAAACAATAGGCTATGCATACCTAAGACCTCCTTAAGACTGTTGTTAGTAAAGGAAGTGCATGAGGGAAGTTTAAGTGGTCACTTTGGCATACAAAAGACCTTAGATATGTTAAGTGAACATTTTTACTGGCCCAAAATGTTAGGCACAGTAAGCAAATACATACTAAAGTGTGAATCATGCATTAAAGCTAAAATCACTTTTCACAAAGGGGAATACTTACCCTTACCTGTGGCTGACAAGCCTTGGGAGCATGTGAGTATTGATTTTGTCATGGCCTTGCCTAGAACTCAAAGGCAGAAGGACTCTATCATGGTAGTGGTTGATAGATTCTCAAAAATGGCACACTTTATTGCTTGCACAAAAACTGATGATGCACAGCATATAGCTAGGTTATATTTTTCTGAAATTATAAGATTGCATGGGGTTCCCAAATCCATTGTTTCAGATAGGGATGGAAAGTTCCTTAGCCACTTTTGGAAAACTTTATGGAAGCTGTTAGGAACCAATTTGTTATTCAGCACAAGCCATCATCCTCAAACTGATGGTCAAACTGAGGTAACAAATAAGACCTTAGGATCCATTTTGAGGACCATTGTAGGCAAGCATCTTAGGGACTGGGACCTTAAGCTAAGCCAAGCTGAATTTGCTTACAATAGGAGCCCTAATTGGGCTACAAAGCATTCACCTTTTCAATGTGTGTATGGGGAAAACCCCTTATTGCCAATAGACCTAATGCATGTCAATGTTGATGACAGGAAACAGAAGGATGCTGTGGAACAAGCAGCTGAACTGATTAAATTGCATAAAGAGGTCAAGGAAAACATATGCAGAGCTAATGAGAAGTACAAGCTCAAAGCTGATGGGAAGCACAAGCAAAGGGAAGCACTGAAGGTGGGAGACTTGGTTTGGGTGCACCTCAGAAAAAAGAGATTTCCACAATTGAGGAAGAACAAGCTAATGCCTCGAGCAGCTGGACCTTTCCCTATCATTGCTAAATATGGGGAAAATGCATATCAAGTGAAGCTACCTGATACCTACAACATCTCCAACACATTCAACATTGGAGACCTGCAACTATACAAGGAAGACCAAGAATTGGGGTCAATTCTTTCCAAAGAAGGAGGAGTTGAACCATATGAGGACCATGGTTCAAGTCCAAGACATGACCTTGATCCA
Organism: Amaranthus tricolor; assembly: GCF_026212465.1. Lineage (NCBI taxonomy): Eukaryota > Viridiplantae > Streptophyta > Magnoliopsida > Caryophyllales > Amaranthaceae > Amaranthus > Amaranthus tricolor. Next base: position 26,863,044 of record NC_080056.1, on the reverse strand, counting down.
AGAAGGGACTCATTGGCAAGAGAAGAATCCTTAGTCGACCCATCGAGCAGCTCTCTGATTCATCTGAGCAAAAGTCACCCCTGCATCAACTCTACATTCGAGCATCCGAGCAACTCACTCGAACACTCGAGCAGATTACAGAGCCAACCGAGCAAAGCTCTTCATCAACATAAGTTTCCTACTGATCTCACATTCGAGACATCGAGCAAAGAACAGAGTCACTCAAGCAAGAGATGGCATAAGCATCAGACAACCACTGATCTCTACACTGATCTTTCACTCGAGCCATCGAGCGAATCCCAGAAACAGTCGAGCAAAGAACATCAGAATCAAGAATTGGACTCTGACCAGTGGGCTGGCGAACAAGCAACCTTGTTGGCTTGTTTCAGATCAAACCATGGGCTTTCACAGTACGATCCAGGTCAAGATGGCATCCTCATGCATGGACCTAGCCATCATGGGCCTAGGACCCTCCTAACACTAAGCATAGAGGGCGGAGGGTTGAGTGCAAGGTGCCCCAGTCACCAGTCAGAACATGTATTCTATACTTAGCCAAATTTCTTTGTTTTTCTGTTTTAAATTGGTCATGTACTTGGCACGTGTGTAGCTAGCCGTTGTAATCATAGAAAGCTATATATAGGTGCCTAGTTTCTCTGTATGGGACAATCAATTGAGTATCAATCTATTTCATTCAGTTTTTAGTATTCTTCATTCAGTTTTGCAAAGTGTTTGATCTCTTCTTCCTCCTTGCGTAAACATCTTCATCTTCATCAGTCACAACACAAACGAAGTGTGGAACACTTCTGAAACTGGGATTGAGAATCAACCTAGTGTGTAACCTTCCCACAAGAACGAGTGAAGTTTAGAGGAGGGTCGTATACCAAGCCCAAAGGGTGAGTGAAGCCGGATAAGGGTGGTATCGAGGCTGACCTGAGAACCAAGAAGTGGTTTCTTGGGCGTAGTTTGGTGGGTTCTGTTTTGTTTTTCCGCATTGTGTGATTCAATCTAAGGATTAGATTGGTAGAGTGCAAGATTGTGAATCCGGAGGACACAATCTTGGTGCACATTGATCATTGATCCTTGTTCATTCTTCATCGTACATTCTTCACTGATCATTGATCCTTGTTCATTCTTCATCGTTCAATGTTTATTATTCATTGATCCTTGTTCATTCAGCATCGTTCATTCATCATCGATCATTGATCCTTGTTCATTCTTCATCGTTCATTCTTCATTGATCATTGATCCTTTTTCATTGTTCATCGTTCCTTCTTCATTGATGATTGATCCTTGTTCATTCTTTATCGCTCATTCATCATTGATCATTGATCCTTGTTCATTCTTCATCGTTCATTCTTCATTGATCATTGATCAGTGTTCATTCTTTATCGTTCATTCATCATTGATCAAGGATGCTTGTTGATTCTTCATTGTTCATTGTTCATTGATCATTGATAATTGTTCATTCTTCATCGTTATTCTTCATTGATCATTGATCCTTATTCATTCTTCATCGTTTATTCTTCATTGATCATTGATCCTTGTTCTTTCTTCATCTTTCATTCTTCATTGATCATTGATCCTTGTTCATTCTTCATCGTTCATTCTTCATTGATCATTGATCCTTGTTCATTCTTCATCGTTCGTTCTTCATTGATCATTGATCCTTGTTCATTCTTCATCGTTCATTCTTTATTGATCATTGATCCTTGTTCATTCCTCATTGATCATTGATCCTTGTTCATTCTTCATCGTTTATTCATCATCGATCATTGATCCTTGTTCATTCTTCATCGTTCATTCTTCATTGATCATTGATCCTTTTTCATTGTTCATCGCTCGTTCTTCATTGATGATTGATCCTAGTTCATTCTTCATCGCTCATTCATCATTGATCATTGATCCTTGTTCATTCTTCATCGTTCATTCTTCATTGGTCATTGATCATTGTTCATTCTTCATCGTTCATTCATCAAAAATCATTGATCCTTGTTCATTCTTCATCGTTCATTCTTCATTGATCATTGATCCTTGTTCATTCTTCATCGTTCGTTCTTCATTGATCATTGATCCTTGTTCATTCTTCATCGTTCATTCTTCATTGATCATTGATCCTTGTTCATTTTTCATCGTTCGCTCTTCATTTGTCATTGATCCTTGTTTATTCTTCATCGTTCATTCTTCACTGATCATTCATCCTTGTTCATTCTTCATTGTTCATTCTTTATTGATCAATCTTCCTTGTTCATTCCTCATCGTTCACTAATCATTGATCATTGATCCTTATTCATTCTTCATTGTTCATTCTTCATTGATCATTGATCCTTGTTCATTCTTCATCGTTCATTCTTCATTGATCATTGATCCTTGTTCATTCTTCATCGTTCGTTCTTCATTGATCATTGATCCTTGTTCAATCTTCATTATTCATTCTTCATTGATCAATCATCCTTGTTCATTCCTCATCGTTCACTCATCATTGATCATTGATCCTTATTCATTCTTCATCGTTCATTCTTCATTTATCATTGATCCTTGTTCATTCTTAATCGTTCACTCATCATTGATCCTTGATCCTTGTTTATTCTTCATCGTTCGTTATTCATTTATCATTGATCCTTTTTTATTCTTCTTCATTCATTCTTCACTGCTCATTGATCCTTGTCAATTCTGCATCGTTCAATGTTCATTATTCATTGATCCTTGTTCAATCTTCATCGCTCATTCATCATTGATCATTGATCCTTGTTCATTCTTCATCGTTCATGCTTCTTTTATCATTGATCCTTTTTTCATTGTTCATCGTTCATTCTTCATTGATCATTCATCCTTATTCATTCTTCATTGTTCATTCATCATTGATCATTGATCCGTGTTCATTATTCATTGATCATGCATTATTGTTTATTCTTCATCGTTCATTCTTCATTGATCATTGATCCTTGTTCATTCTTCATCGTTCATTCTTCATTGATCATTGATCCTTTTTCATTGGTCATTGTTCGTTCTTCATTGATCATTGATCCTTGTTCATTCTTCATCGCTTATTCATCATTGATCATTGATCCTTGTTCATTCTTCATTGTTCATTCTTCACTGATCATTGATCCTTGTTCATTCTTCATCGTTCAATGTTCATTATTCATTGATCCTTGTTCATTCAGCATCGTTCATTCATCATCGATCAGTGATCCTTGTTCATTCTTCATCGTTCATTCTTCATTGATCATTGATCTTTTTTCATTGTTCATCGTTCCTTCTTCATCGATGATTGATCCTTGTTCATTCTTTATCGCTCATTCATCATTGATCATTGATCCTTGTTCATTCTTCATCGTTCATTCTTCATTGATCATTGATCAGTGTTCATTCTTGATCGTTCATTCATCATTGATCAAGGATGCTTGTTGATTCTTCATTGTTCATTGTTCATTGATCATTGATAATTGTTCATTCTTCATCGTTCATTCATCATTTATCATTGATCCTTATTCATTCTTCATCGTTCATTCTTCATTGATCATTGATCCTTGTTCTTTCTTCATCTTTCGTTCTTCATTGATCATTGATCCTTGTTCATTCCTCATTGATCATTGATCCTTGTTCATTCTTCATCGTTTATTCATCATTGATCATTGATCCTTGTTCATTCTTCATCGTTCATTCTTCATTGATCATTGATCCTTTTTCATTGTTCATCGCTCTTTCTTCATTGAAGATTGATCCTAGTTCATTCTTCATCGCTCATTCATCATTGATCATTGATCCTTGTTCATTCTTCATCGTTCATTCTTCATTGATCATTGATCCTTGTTCATTCTTCATCGTTCGTTCTTCATTGATCATTGATCCTTTTTCATTCTTCATCGTTCATTCTTCATTGATCATTGATCCTTGTTCATGCTTCATCGTTCGCTCTTCATTGGTCATTGATCCTTGTTTATTCTTCATCGTTCATTCTTCACTGATCATTCATCCTTGTTCATTCTTCATTGTTCATTCTTTATTGATCAATCTTCCTTGTTCATTCTTCATCGTTCACTCATCATTGATCATTGATCCTTATTCATTCTTCATTGTTCATTCTTCATTGATCATTGATCCTTGTTCATTCTTCATCGTTCATTCTTCATTGATCATTGATCCTTGTTCATTCTTCATCGTACGTTCTTGATTGATCATTGATCCTTGTTCAATCTTCATTGTTCATTCTTCATTAATCAATCATCCTTGTTCATTCCTCATCGTTCACTCATCATTGATCATTGATCCTTATTCATTCTTCATCGTTCATTCTTCATTGATCATTGATCCTTGTTCATTCTTCATCGTTCGTTCTTCATTGATCATTGATTCTCGTTCATTCTTCATCGTACATTCTTTATTGATCATTGATCCTTGTTCATTCCTCATTGATCATTGATCCTTGTTCATTCTTCATCGTTTATTCATCATTGATCATTGATCCTTGTTCATTTTTCATCGTTCATTCTTCATTGATCATTGATCCTTTTTCATTGTTCATCGCTCGTTGTTCATTGATGATTCATCCTAGTTAATTTTTCATCGCTCATTCATCATTGATCATTGATCCTTGTTCATTCTTCATCGTTCATTCTTCATTGGTCATTGATCATTGTTCATTCTTCATCGTTCATTCATCAAAGATCATTGATCCTTGTTCATTCTTCATCGTTCATTCTTCATTGATCATTGATCCTTCTTCATTCTTCATCGTTCGTTCTTCATTGATCATTGATCCTTGTTCATTCTTCATCGTTCATTCTTCATTGATCATTGATCCTTGTTCATTCTTCATCGTTCGCTCTTCATTGGTCTTTGATCCTTGTTCATTCTTCGTCGTTCATTCTTCTTTGATCATTGATCCTTTTTCATTGTTCATCTTTCATTCTTCATTGATCATTCATCCTTGTTTATTCTTCATCGTTCATTCTTCATTGATCATTGATCCTTGTTCATTCTTCATCGTTCATTCATCATTGATTATTGATCCTTGTTCATTATTCATTGATCATGCATCCTTGTTTATTCTTCATCGTTCATTCTTCATTGATCATTGATCCTTGTTCATTCTTCGTCGTTCATTCTTCTTTGATCATTGATCCTTTTTCATTGTTCATCTTTCATTCTTCATTGATCATTCATCCTTGTTTATTCTTCATCGTTCATTCTTCATTGATCATTGATCCTTGTTCATTCTTCATCGTTCGTTCTGCACCATGTTTTATATGGTGCAGGTCTTAAAGAGAACCAAATATGCTTGGTTCAGATTTGAAACCAGTTATGAGCAGAATGTGTGCATTTTGAAGTCAACCAACATCAAGTCAGATTGCTTATTCAGTTTTGGTGATTCAATCCATCATTAGTTCAGCACAAAGTGATCTTGAAGATACTTATGGAGATGAAAAACATGCATTAAACCATGAGCATCACAAACAAGAGACTACCACAGAATCTAGCACAACAAAAGGCAATAAAAATCAGAAAGCAAGCCATAAAGAACAGAATACAACATCAGATCAGTCCAGCAGAGCAACTAGCGACCAGCCCACCTTGCAGCATGACTCAAGCCTTGACTATGGAGATCTAGACCGAGCTAATCATGGGGACATCATCTCTATACACGGACCTAGCCATAAAGGTCCAATAACCCCAAGCACAAGGTGGCCCAGTCAGAGGATTAGCATTGAGCAGTATACCAATGACTTGGTCTGTATTCTGTTTTGTTTTTAGACACGTGATGTATAGCACGTGTTGCTTTAATAACTAGCCGTTAGAATATGAGAAACCTATATATAGGTATCTAATCATTGTGTAATTCATTATTCATTATTCAATCTATAGTTCAGTTTTCATTCCTGAAAATCAGATTGCAAGTGTGAAATTCTTCTCTTGTTTCTTTGTGTGTTTGTCATTACAATCTCAGCTTTGCAAGAACGTGTGGAACACCTTCTACACTCTAATTGTGGAACAATTTAGAGTGTCATCTTCCCTTATTTGAGTGGAACTCGAGGGAGGGTGTGTGGGGTCATTTCTCGTTGGTGAGTGAAGCCAAATCAAAGGGTGACCAAGGCTGGCCTGAAAACCAAGAATTGGTTTCTTGGGGAGATTGGTGGTTGTTTTGTGCAAGTTTGAGTGAATCATCCTCCACGTAATTGAGAGGACTGGTTGTGTGCAAGATTAAGAGTCCGGAGGACCCAATCTTGGTGCACGTTCTTCATTGATCATTGATCCTTGTTCATTCTTCATTGTTGATCCAATTATGCGTGGTGAATGAAGGATTCGACTCACGAATTGAATTGAGACTGAATGAAGATATTCCAAGGACTGGTGCAAAAGGTTTCTTGAATTGAACTGGACTACCAGGCTTCAAATCAATGCACTCTTAGGCTTCCTCTGGACTGAATTTGGGATGGAAAACTTCAGTATGTGATGATGAATTAAACCAACCTTCAATTCCTTGCAATCAGACAACAAATGAACCCCAAACGCAATCAAAACAGAATGATTTCACAACAAACAGAACAAAAGAAAAAGGTGTTTCTTGAATTGGAAGACGAGGAGATTTGATCCTCCAAGGCCACCAATTCCCTAAACACAACCAAAGACTACTCTCAGTTGTATTAGGCGAAGATCTTGTACTACTCAAGATCGTTGAATGTTCATACACATTCAAGGAAGAACAAAGGAACAAAATCCAATGACTTTTATTTATCAAAACTGAAAACTGATTTTTACAATGCTAGTGTCCTCTATTTATAGAAGTGGAGGACGAGGAAAACATAAAAGAACAGCTAAGGACTTAGATAACTAACTACAACGGTCATTAAAGCCACGTGTAAAAAAACACGTGCTTAATAACAAAACAGAAAATAGGCTAGAATAGGCAATCTGACTACTTGACAGTTTGCTGTCAAACAGGCGACCTTCCACTCGACTTTTAGCACCTTTGTAGAGACTGGAAATGCTGTGTGAGTGTCTTGGAAGAAAGATTGTAATGCAGAGATTCCAACTTTGCCCTTGATGGCCCAATAGGTCAACGTACATGTTCTAGCCAGGGCTCGAAAGGACTGCTGGTCGTCAGAGATAATCAGATTCGCTCTGTTCTGTTTTGAGCCATCTGCTGACTGGGCGACCTTCACCACTGGTTCTTGTGGGTCCTCTGTGATGCAAGAATTGTTCTAGGGTCCAGACATGGAGATCCAAGTGTCAAGATTCCAAAAACATGTTCCATGACCCTTGGGTCCTCCATAGATGGTCTGTGAAACATCAGCAAGGTAGCCTGTACGCTAGTTTTGACTAGTGCCTGCTGTGCTATGACTTCAGCAGCTCCTATGACTCCTGCTGACTGGGTGACCTTCAACCCTGATTTTGATGGGTTATCAGTGATGAATAGCAATGTCCTTGGGCCTAGGCATGAAGTTCTAAGTGTCAAGATTCCAAAATCATCTTTCATGACCCTTGTCTCCCCAATGGCTGGTCTGTGCACAGTCAGCAAGGTCAGCTGGTTACTCGGTTTGGTCAGTGCCTGCTGTGCCTTGATTTCAACAGCTTCTGTATCTTCTGTGTTTTCCTTTGCTGCATCTTCTTTGTGATTTAAGTCTTTATTTGTATCATGCATTATGTTTGTTCTTGAACCATCCCAAAGTGGTGTATTAAGGCTTGATGGCTCCGCACCCAGATTTGGTGCATCCTCCTTTGATCATCAAGGGAGTATCAATGTTCTTGGATAGGATAGAGTGGTGTCTTGATGAACTTCTCAAGAATACACACGATGGGGAAGGGTAGACTGACCCTAGGTAACCCAATTACTCAGCAATTGCAAAGAAAATCCAACTTAGGAAAATTCTGAAATTTATGATTAACAACTGAGTTTTACAAAGGAGGAGGCCAACTATATATAAGCCTAAGATACAATATGAGAACTAAGGCTAATATACACGGAGTAACTAATTTAACGGTCATAATCCGCGTGCTATACACGTGCTACACAGAATCAGTAATACATGCTGATATACACACTGTCAGGATTATCTGCTGACTACACGACCTTGGGCTGTGATTATTGGATGCTTCTAGTGATTGTGAGGATGATTCTTGGGCCGTGGCAGCAAGGCCCATGTATGGAGATTCCGTTCTTGCCCTCCAAGTCATCCCAAGGTTCCCGGTTTGGTCTGGTTGGCCCTGTCAAGGTGGCCTGGTCAGCGGTTCCAGTCAGCTGCTGCTGTATGTCCGTATTCTCTTGGTTGCTTGTAGTTGTTGATGTTCTTGGCCTTCCTTCCTCTTCTAACTTATGTGTTTTACTTCCTTTAATTAATCCACCTCTTTCTTGGTTATTGTAGTCACCAAGGTTTATTTTTGATGGTATTGGAGTTGAGTTGTTGCTCGTAGGGTTGTTGTCCTCTGGCTCTTTGCTTGATCCCTTAGTCTGATCTTCTAAGCCTTGTTGATTTGGCTCAATCCCTCCTTCTTGAAAAGGAATTGTCCTCAATTCATGGTCTTCATGATAAGGTGCTAGATCCCCAATGTTAAAGGTTGGAGATATACCATAAGCATCTGGCAAGTCTACTGTAAATGCATTATCTCCTGCTTGTGCAATGATCCTGAAGGGTCCATCTGCCTTGGGCTTGAGTTTGTTGGCTCTATGTTTAGGAAATCTATCCTTTCTCAGGTGCACCCACACATTGTCTCCAACTTTGAAGTTTCTGGTATCCTTGTATCCTTTGTCAGCTTTGAGTTTGTATTTGGCATTAGCTTGGATGATGTTTTGTTGGACCTGAGTGTGAATCCTCTGAGCTTCTGCAATCTGTTGATCTGCACTCCAAGTCCCTCTGTCCTGCAATGGTAAACAAACCAGGGTAGTGGGAATCATAGGATTAATGCCATACACACATTCAAATGGTGAATATTTTGTAGTCAAACTAGGGCATCTGTTATATGCAAATTCAGCATGGGATAATTTTTCATCCCAATCTTTTGTGTTCCTTTTAACTAGTGTCCTTAGTATATTGCCAAGTGTTCTGTTTATCACCTCTGTTTGGCCATCGGTTTGAGGGTGATAAGCAGTACTGAACAGTAACTTAGTTCCCAGCATGGTCCACATGGCAGTCCAAAAAGTGCTCAAAAATTTGGAGTCCCTGTCACTCACAATACTTAAAGGTATACCATGCAATCTAATTATATTTTCAAAGTATAGCTTGGCTATGTGTCTTGCATCACTGGTCTTGTTGCAGGCTATAAAATGAGCCATCTTGGAAAATCTATCTACCACTACCATCACAGCATCTCTTCCTCTTGCTGTCCTAGGTAGAGCTACTATGAAATCCATACTCACATGCTCCCAAGGGTGGCTAGCAACAGGAAGAGGTCTATACTCACCTTTGTGAAAGGTTAGCTTAGCTCTTATGCACACCTCACATTTCAGAATGTGCTTACCTACTGTACCCAGCATTTTAGGCCATAAAAAGTGTTGTGCCAACATATCTAAGGTCTTCTGTATGCCAAAGTGCCCTGCTAATGTTCCCTCATGAATTTCTTTAACTAAAGTATTCCTTAAAGGTGATCTAGGTATGCATAGCCTATTGTTTTTGAACAGAAAACCCTCCTGCACATAAAAAGGTCCCTTAGGTCCTTGATTGCATTCAATATATATATCTTTTAAATCGGGGTCTTCTACATATAAGTGCTTAATCATCTCAAAACCTAAGATTTTAGCCTCTAATATAGCTAATAAATGATATCTTCTACTTAATGCATCAGCTACAATGTTAGCTTTACCTGTTTTGTATTTTGCAGAGAAGGTAAAGGACTGAAGGAATTCTACCCACTTACCATGCCTAGCATTCAACTTGCTTTGGCCATTAATATATCTGAGAGACTCATGATCCGAATGTAAGATGAAGGGTTGGACCTTCAAGTAGTGTGACCAGGTTTCTAATGCCCTTATTATAGCATAAAATTCTCTATCATAGGTAGAATAGTTGAGTCTACTACCATTGAGTTTTTCACTGAAATATGCAACAGGCCTTCCCTCTTGTATCAATACAGCCCCAATTCCTTTCCCACTAGCATCACACTCAACCTCAAAAGGTTTGGTGAAATCAGGTAATCTAAGAATGGGTGCCTTACACATTAACTCCTTAATCTGCTCAAAAGCTGCTTGGGCTTCAGTGGTCCACTCAAAAATCCCCTTCTTTGTGCACTCTGTCAATGGTGCCATGATAGAGCTGAAGTTCTTAATGAACCTCCTGTAGAAAGAAGCTAATCCGTGGAAAGATCTAACCTGAGTAATGGTTGTGGGTGTAGGCCAAGTGCTGATTGCTTCTACCTTAGCAGGATCTACCTTGATTCCCTCCTTCCCAATGATAAATCCTAGGAAACTCACCTCAGACATCATGAATGCACACTTCTCAATCTTTCCATAGAGTTGTTGTTTCCTTAATACCTCAAACAACTTCCTTAGATGCTCAAGATGCTCACTCATGGTGCCACTATAGATCAGGATATCATCAAGGTATACTACCACAAACTTTCCAAGAAAAGGTCTCAACACTGCATTCATCAACCTCATAAAGGTACTTGGAGCTCCAGTTAGTCCAAAAGGCATCACCAACCATTCATACAACCCATATTTGGTTTTGAACGCTGTCTTCCACTCATCACCTTCTCTCATTCTAATTTGATGGTAACCACTCCTAAGATCTATCTTACTAAACCAACATGCCCCTGCTAATTCATCAAGCATATCATCTAGTCTTGGCATAGGAAATCTGTACTTAACAGTAATATTATTCACACTCCTGCTATCTACACACATCCTCCAGGATCCATCTTTCTTAGGGACTAAAAGTGTAGGCACAGCACAGGGACTTAAGCTTTCTCTCACATATCCTTTAGCTAACAACTCTTCCACCTGTCTCTGCAGTTCTCTGGCCTCAGTGGGATTTGTTCTGTAGGCTGGCTTGTTGGGTATGGAATCCCCGGGTATTAAGTCAATTTGATGTTCTGCCCCTCTTATGGGAGGTAGCCCTTGGGGTAGGTCAGCAGGAAAGACATCTTGAAATTCTTTGATCAGTTTCTGCACAGCTGGGTGTACAGAGGTGTGTGTGGGTATTATCTCCTTGGTGAATAGAATAAGTATCTGGGTTCTTAGTCTCAATTCCTTCTCACACTCTTTTCTTCCTATTAGGTGTGTAGGCTGCTTGGATTTGGTAGGAGGTATAGCCTTATGAGGAGGTAATGGCATCAATTCCTTAGTCTTACCCTCATGCCTTAGAGAATACACATTGGTGTAGCCATCATGCATAGTCTTCCTGTCATGTTGCCATGGTCTCCCTAACAACACTTGACAGGCATCCATGGTTATGACATCACAAAGCACTTGATCATGGTATGTACCTATGCTAAAACTCACCAAACATTGTTTCTTAACTGTATTTCCAGAACTATCATCTAACCACCTCAGTTTGTAAGGTTTAGGATGGGGTTTAGTGGTTAATCCCAAGCTTTTGACTAGGTCTTTGCTTACACAATTGGACTCACTGCCTCCATCTATGATCAAGTCACACAGCTTGCTCCCTATCTTACACTTTGTTTGAAAAATGTTCTCTCTCTGGTCTGAATTCTTGACCTGTGGGACTGTATGCAAATTTCTTCTGATCAACAGATTGTGAAGCTCCTCCTCAGGGTAAACATGCTCCACATCTCCGTCTTTTTCACTATCCTCAGATGCGCTATCCTGCATTAACTCCATCATTCCTAAGCTATTAACTCTAAAAGATCCTTCTGGTTCATCCTCTGGTGTGGGAGGTAACTTAACTTCTTCTCTGCCCCCCATGTGTACTAACATAGCCCTGGGTCCAGACCTACTGTGTATCTTAGTCCACTCTCTTTGTGTGAAGGCCCTTGCATTGGGGCAGTTCCTTTTGTAATGTCCGTGTCCATGACACTTAAAACACATGATGTCCTTGAGATTAGTTTCCTTCTCTTTACTAGTGGTAGGCAAAGTATTATAGGTGACCTTGCTGATGGAAGTAGTCTGAATAGGTGGTTTACTACTGATATCCTTAGTCCTGCTATGTGTGTAGTTAGACTGGGTAGTTCTTCTCTTTGTAGCCTTCTCAAATATGAGGGAACTGTTGCATGCTCCTTCATAGGTCAGGTTCTGAATCACTTCAACCTTCTCCCTCAAGTCTTCCCTTAATCCCCCTAAGAACCTTCCTATTTTCAGTTCTTCAGGTTCATCAATCTCACACAACACAGTCAATCTCTCCCCTTCCTGTATGTAGTCAGCTACTGACTTAACTCCTTGCCTCAGATTACTCCAATTGGTGTATAGTTGTTGTTTGTAATTGGATGGAACATATTTCCTTCTTAGGTGCTTTCTAAGCTTATCCCATGAACTGATTTTAGGTCTATCCTCTCTCACTCTCTGCCTTTGTACACCTTCCAACCAGGTTGCTGCTAACTTAGTCAATTTTACCTTTGCAATCTTATACTGTTGGTCAGGGTGTGTGTCCTTATACTCAAAGTAACGTTCTACTCCCTTTTCCTATTCGATATAGATTTCTGGGTCATGGGATGTGCCATCAAATTCACGTACATCAATCCTCATAGATTTATCTTCTTTTACAGATTCAAAATTAGGTTTAGATTGCTGGGTTTGACCATTAACATTCTTAAGCTCATTGACAGACAAATTCAATTGTTCAACCATGGTGACCAATGCATCAAATTTCTCTTCTAGACTCATGTTAATTAACTGTTAAACAGACATGAATATGCAAGAATACGAAAAAAAAGTTATCGCAATGTTAAAAACCCTTCAAGAACTGCGTTCTTGAGGTTGTCAGATTACCCTTTGTGGGTATGCGATATTTGCATGCACGTTCGGTGAACACAATCAATTGAAACACAAAGAAATATATTCAGAAACACTAATTCACGACAAAACTTAATGAGAGGATTAGAAACAACCAGATTTCTTCAGGATTTCGATTTTACAAAGACACATTTGCAGAAATCGCCCCGACTTCTCTGAGTATCTTGATTTCTCTGATCATTCAGGCATGATATTGAGAAATTTGTTATCTCAGATTGAACAGATGTAATTTCAGGCCCTACACGTTCTTGCTCTGATACCAATTGATCCAATTATGCGTGGTGAATGAAGGATTCGACTAACGAATTGAATTGAGACTGAATGAAGATATTCCAAGGACTGGTGCAAAAGGTTTCTTGAATTGAACTGGACTACCAGGCTTCAAATCAATGCACTCTTAGGCTTCCTCCTTTGATCATCAAGGGAGTATCAATGTTCTTGGATAGGATAGAGTGGTGTCTTGATGAACTTCTCAAGAATACACACGATGGGGAAGGGTAGACTGACCCTAGGTAACCCAATTGCTCAGCAATTGCAAAGAAAATCCAACTTAGGAAAATTCTGAAATTTATGATTAACAACTGAGTTTTACAAAGGAGGAGGCCAACTATATATAAGCCTAAGATACAATATGAGAACTAAGGCTAATATACACGGAGCAACTAATTTAACGGTCATAATCTGAACCATATTCGGACCATGGTTCAAGTATAAGCCATGTGGGATATCCAATCCAGGGAAATGAAGATGGTCTTGATCAAGGAAAGGACAAACAAGAACATGCTGGTCCTTCGCTCGAGCATCCGAGCCATGTTCTCGACCAGTCGAGCAACCTTCTATGCAAACAGAGGCTCACTAATCTTGTATTCGAGCTATCGGGCAAGAAGACAATGCAGTCGAGCAGAACTGATCCTACACTCAAGCTATCGAGCAAGAAGGAATCCTACTCGAGCAAGCTGCAGCACCACTCGAGCAGAATCATTGAATACCTCGAGCAGAGCCCTGACCAGCAATCTGACGGACAGGCCACCTTGGTCACGTGTTTGACGAATGGCTATGGACATCTAGGGCTGAACCAAGACATGGATGTCATGAGTGCATACGAGTCTAGCCATCAAAGGCATGGGACCTCCCTAACAACACTCATAGAGCCCGGATGAGTCGACACAAGGAAGCCCAGTCAGCAACAAGGAGGAACAGCTGACTCAACACTTAGTCTATTTTGTTGTTTCTGTTTTAATCTCTGTATTACACGTGTATAGATCATTAGGCACGGGGTTAGTTATGTTTGTTAGACACCCCAAACTAGCCATTAGAATAAGTCCTATATAAAGGGACTTCCTCATTGTATCATGGACAGATTATGATTCAGTTTGTTAATGAAGTTTTTCATTCAAGTAATTGTGTGCGATTACGTCTCTGAGTGTGTTCTTTGTGAGTGAAGCAAAGAGGGTATTCAGTTGTTTCCACGAGAGTTAAGAGAGTGAATCTTAAACTTGAGTGTGAGGAAGAGATCAGTGGCTGAGTGAAGGTCAATTATCTCCATCCACGACGAAGAACCATTCCAAGGAATTGTTCTTGTCACCTTCTGTTTTCAAACAAAACAGAAGTTTTCTGTGTGTTCTTCGTGTCAAGATTGTTCTTGGCATCATTCTTGAAGGCATTAATCGAGTTCTTGGATCCACCATCCCCGTATTTGGTGCATAATCCGCGTGCTATACACGTGCTACACAGAATCAGTAATACATGCTGATATACACACTGTCAGGATTATCTGCTGACTACACGACCTTGGGCTGTGATTATTGGATGCTTCTGGTGATTGTGAGGAAGGTTCTTGGGCCATGGCAGCAAGGCCCATGTATGGAGATTCCGTTATTGCCCTCTAAGTCATCCCAAGGTTCCCGGTTTGGTCTGGTTGGCCCTGTCAAGGTGGCCTGGTCAACGGTTCCAGTCAGCTGCTGCTGTATGTCCGTATTCTCTTGGTTGCTTGTAGTTGTTGATGTTCTTGGCCTTCCTTCCTCTTCTAACTTATGTGTTTGCACCATGTGTGACATGATGCAGCATATCAATGTGCACAAACACCAACCAGCAGCAGCAGAATGTTGAAGAAAGCCACAGAAAGAGAATCCGGAAGAAGCAGCCTGCCAGCCTACCTTGCACGACACTTGGAGACCAAACCTGTGCACCATGGACCAGAAAAACCCAAGGGATGGAATCTTTGTACATGGAACTTGCTATCAGGCTCCAAGATACCTCTTAGCCATCACGGGAAGACCCCAAGAAATGGAGCTGAAGGTCGGGTGGTCAGCTGATAAGCTGACAGAATAATCAGCATTGTATTTTTCTGATTTTCATTTTTAAAACGTGCACATTTTAGCCACGTGTCTTTTTATAGCCGTTATTTTTTTTTGGCTGCATAAACATTAGTCTTAGCTATTTTTAGAAGGCCTCATATCTCTATAAATAGGAGGTCTCACCCCTTGTAAAGACAGATTTCAGATTTTTCAGAATAAAACATCAAATTGTTTTTCTTTCAAACATTGTTTGTTTGAGCCTCTGAGTGTTAGTCATACACTCGTCACTTTGAGTTTTTAGTCACACAAATTCAAAGCCTATCCTGCATTCCACAAGGTAGTCAATCCTTGGGTTGCAATAACGATTACACAACGGTGGTGAGTGAAGCCATTGAAGGGTAGTCAGTCAGCCGGAAAATCAAGATTTGGTTTCTTGAAGCTGATTTTTGGTGTGTGTTTGAATGCTGTGCGTGTCTTTTCCATTCCAGTTCATATTCAAAATCTTGGGGCAAATTAAGGTGTGCCATCCACCCCTTAATTTGGTGCAATTTTGGTATCAGAGCAAGGTTGCGGATAAGGGACATGAAGAAACAGAAGCTGTCAGAAACTGAATGTATTTGAGGTCGAAAACAGTAGCGTTTTGGGGATCTTATTGTGATTGTTTTTCAAAACTGTTTTTACATGGTATTTAGGATTGAGGTGGGAAACTTTTGGCTTTGAAATCATTGGATTTGGTGTTGTGGTTAAGTAGATATGAATTTTTCTTCACAGACTGCCCAAAACTGATAAAATCCGGGTACCTTGGTAAGTTGTCTTCGAAAACCTATCAAGATTCTTTCCTTTGGCCTTCATTTTTCCATCAAATTATCAATACCTATCCTAAATTCATTAAATCACATCATTTTTGCACTTTTTCATACGTTTTATAGGTTTCTTGAATGACCCATTCATTGTGATTTGCAGAAATACAGAATAGTTGATATTTCTTTTGTCTTCTGTGTTTTATCTCTTCATCCTTCATTTTTGAGTCTTTTTCATTGTTTCTTATTTTCACATTGATTCATTTTGAGTCTAGTTTTTGATGAGTCTTGTTGTGTAGTCATTGAAGTTGTGGAAAAAAAGATGCGCAAGTGTTTTTGACCAAATGTCACAGAAACAGTTCAGGCTGTATGTGTGTAGTGAAATTTGACTTGTGATCAAACCACACAATATTTTTGAGTAATTGAAATTTGGGGTGTTTTTAGACATCTTGAGGTGTGTTGTCACCAAATTTCATCATACTTGGAGTTGGTTTGGTCGGGTTTTCAGTAGCAAACATTTCATACAGATTTCTGAATTTGTGGTGTTTGTTTCTGTTGCTTTCTGTTTTGTGCACAACAAAATTCCCAAACTTCGTTTTTCTGTCTTTTCTTTCTTTACCTCACCTTTTATTGAGTCTAGAAGATGAAATCATCAAAGGTAAACTTGAACAAGTATATACGATTTGATAAAATAGAACATGCATTAGAGGATAAAATCAAGCTACAATCATTGGAGGATATGGAAGAAGATCTTAGGGAGTTAAAGGAGATTTGTGAACAACTTGGGTATTGGGAGCAAGTTGATGATTTGCAAGAACAATTGATGAACGTTTGGGGTCAAATATGTAAATTGAAGATGGCAATGTATCTTTCTTATGCAAAGAGAATGTTTCAGAAAAGATTACAAAAGAAACATGGTGACTCAAAATTGGTGATTGTTCATGAGTATGATCCTTTTGCTAATCCGCCTAGGATTAAAGTTGAGATCATTCCCAAGCATGTTGAGGAACAAACATCATCGACTCTTTCTCATGATGATCTTCAAGAACCAAATGATGAAATTGCTTCCAAACAAGAGGAACTTGACTTGTATTCAAGTATGGCTCCCATCTATGATGAATATCCAGAACCATACAACGAAGAGGTTGTTGAAGCATCTTTTGTTGAGATTCTTGATGATCTTAAAGGAGATGTTAAAGCACCTTGTGGTGAGATTGTTGAAGCTCTTGAAGAAATGGTTGAAACATCTTGTGTTGAGAGTGTTAATGATCTTGAAGAGGTGGTTGAAGCATCTTTTGTGGAGATGATTGATGATCTTAAAGGAGATGTTGAAGCACCTTGTGTTGAGGTTGTTGAGACGACTTGCATGAAAGATGTTGTTTCTATACTAGAGTGCTTGGAAGTGGTTCATCCTCATCCAAGATTAGAGGTTGGTTTACAAATTGAGCAACCAAGGAGGTCTAAGTTTGTCAAGGTGGATTTTGTGCTTGAAAATTCACCTTTAGCAGATTACGTTCATGTGGAGAGATTTGTTGAGTTTAATCCTACAAAAATTCGAGGCCGAATTTTTTGTAAGAAGGGGAGGGTGCAACGAGTAGAATATAGTATTGGTAATACAAGCAAGCTAATCTTCTTGGTAAGCTTGTTTAACATTTGGGTGTGGTTCATTATGCAAGTAAGGGCAAGAGCATTCTTCCTTACATGTGTGATGGTCATGGGGAACTTGGTTCCTAATTTAATTTAAGTTTTGCTAGTAGTTGTCTATTGTTGTGGTTATATGCAGTTTGTATTGGGTCTGTGCAATAACGTACAGCAGTAGTTCAGTGTGTGTGTGCATAGAACAATCCAGCAGCAGGTGCATCAGTAATTGAGTGGCCAACAGCATGATGTGATCCATTCAGTGTGCATTTGGTCTATACAATTGAGTATTTGTAATGCATTACAGTAGCAGCCAGTCAGAAGATCAGTTGCAGTAGCTGTGTATAGATAAGTAGAGCTCTCTTCAGAAGTACAGCAACATTTGAAACCAGAACAGGCAGCAGCATCAACAAGCTTGTAGTGCAGAAGCAGTAGAGGCACAGAATGTTGTGCCGTCACAACAGACCAGCAGAAACAGATGCACCAGAACAGCATCATTCAGCAACATGCTGTGAATGTGCAGCCATATTCAGTATCATAGATTAGTGAATTGATTGGGCAGCTTTGGGAAGAGTATTCTGACAAGTACTACAGGAGACAGTAGCAAGGTAATTGTACAGGTGCAGCATAGGAAGTACTTTTGAAAACAAGCAGCTATGCGAAGTCAAGAATTGAGGACAATTCTTTTCTAAGAAGGGGAGTTTGCACCATGTGTGACATGATGCAGCATATCAATGTGCACAAACACCAACCAGCAGCAGCAGAATGTTGAAGAAAGCCACAGAAAGAGAATCCGGAAGAAGCAGCCTGCCAGCCTACCTTGCACGACACTTGGAGACCAAACCTGTGCACCATGGACCAGAAAAACCCAAGGGATGGAATCTTTGTACATGGAACTTGCTATCAGGCTCCAAGATACCTCTTAGCCATCACGGGAAGACCCCAAGAAATGGAGCTGAAGGTCGGGTGGTCAGCTGATAAGCTGACAGAATAATCAGCATTGTATTTTTCTGATTTTCATTTTTAAAACGTGCACATTTTAGCCACGTGTCTTTTTATAGCCGTTATTTTTTTTTGGCTGCATAAACATTAGTCTTAGCTATTTTTAGAAGGCCTCATATCTCTATAAATAGGAGGTCTCACCCCTTGTAAAGACAGATTTCAGATTTTTCAGAATAAAACATCAAATTGTTTTTCTTTCAAACTTTGTTTGTTTGAGCCTCTGAGTGTTAGTCATACACTCGTCACTTTGAGTTTTTAGTCACACAAATTCAAAGCCTATCCTGCATTCCACAAGGTAGTCAATCCTTGGGTTGCAATAACGATTACACAACGGTGGTGAGTGAAGCCATTGAAGGGTAGTCAGTCAGCCGGAAAATCAAGATTTGGTTTCTTGAAGCTGATTTTTGGTGTGTGTTTGAATGCTGTGCGTGTCTTTTCCATTCCAGTTCATATTCAAAATCTTGGGGCAAATTAAGGTGTGCCATCCACCCCTTAATTTGGTGCAATTTTGGTATCAGAGCAAGGTTGCGGATAAGGGACATGAAGAAACAGAAGCTGTCAGAAACTGAATGTATTTGAGGTCGAAAACAGTAGCGTTTTGGGGATCTTATTGTGATTTTTTTTCAAAACTGTTTTTACATGGTATTTAGGATTGAGGTGGGAAACTTTTGGCTTTGAAATCATTGGATTTGGTGTTGTGGTTAAGTAGATATGAATTTTTCTTCACAGACTGCCCAAAACTGATAAAATCCGGGTACCTTGGTAAGTTGTCTTCGAAAACCTATCAAGATTCTTTCCTTTGGCCTTCATTTTTCCATCAAATTATCAATACCTATCCTAAATTCATTAAATCACATCATTTTTGCACTTTTTCATACGTTTTATAGGTTTCTTGAATGACCCATTCATTGTGATTTGCAGAAATACAGAATAGTTGATATTTCTTTTGTCTTCTGTGTTTTATCTCTTCATCCTTCATTTTTGAGTCTTTTTCATTGTTTCTTATTTTCACATTGATTCATTTTGAGTCTAGTTTTTGATGAGTCTTGTTGTGTAGTCATTGAAGTTGTGGAAAAAAAGATGCGCAAGTGTTTTTGACCAAATGTCACAGAAACAGTTCAGGCTGTATGTGTGTAGTGAAATTTGACTTGTGATCAAACCACACAATATTTTTGAGTAATTGAAATTTGGGGTGTTTTTAGACATCTTGAGGTGTGTTGTCACCAAATTTCATCATACTTGGAGTTGGTTTGGTCGGGTTTTCAGTAGCAAACATTTCATACAGATTTCTGAATTTGTGGTGTTTGTTTCTGTTGCTTTCTGTTTTGTGCACAACAAAATTCCCAAACTTCGTTTTTCTGTCTTTTCTTTCTTTACCTCACCTTTTATTGAGTCTAGAAGATGAAATCATCAAAGGTAAACTTGAACAAGTATATACGATTTGATAAAATAGAACATGCATTAGAGGATAAAATCAAGCTACAATCATTGGAGGATATGGAAGAAGATCTTAGGGAGTTAAAGGAGATTTGTGAACAACTTGGGTATTGGGAGCAAGTTGATGATTTGCAAGAACAATTGATGAACGTTTGGGGTCAAATATGTAAATTGAAGATGGCAATGTATCTTTCTTATGCAAAGAGAATGTTTCAGAAAAGATTACAAAAGAAACATGGTGACTCAAAATTGGTGATTGTTCATGAGTATGATCCTTTTGCTAATCCGCCTAGGATTAAAGTTGAGATCATTCCCAAGCATGTTGAGGAACAAACATCATCGACTCTTTCTCATGATGATCTTCAAGAACCAAATGATGAAATTGCTTCCAAACAAGAGGAACTTGACTTGTATTCAAGTATGGCTCCCATCTATGATGAATATCCAGAACCATACAACGAAGAGGTTGTTGAAGCATCTTTTGTTGAGATTCTTGATGATCTTAAAGGAGATGTTAAAGCACCTTGTGGTGAGATTGTTGAAGCTCTTGAAGAAATGGTTGAAACATCTTGTGTTGAGAGTGTTAATGATCTTGAAGAGGTGGTTGAAGCATCTTTTGTGGAGATGATTGATGATCTTAAAGGAGATGTTGAAGCACCTTGTGTTGAGGTTGTTGAGACGACTTGCATGAAAGATGTTGTTTCTATACTAGAGTGCTTGGAAGTGGTTCATCCTCATCCAAGATTAGAGGTTGGTTTACAAATTGAGCAACCAAGGAGGTCTAAGTTTGTCAAGGTGGATTTTGTGCTTGAAAATTCACCTTTAGCAGATTACGTTCATGTGGAGAGATTTGTTGAGTTTAATCCTACAAAAATTCGAGGCCGAATTTTTTGTAAGAAGGGGAGGGTGCAACGAGTAGAATATAGTATTGGTAATACAAGCAAGCTAATCTTCTTGGTAAGCTTGTTTAACATTTGGGTGTGGTTCATTATGCAAGTAAGGGCAAGAGCATTCTTCCTTACATGTGTGATGGTCATGGGGAACTTGGTTCCTAATTTAATTTAAGTTTTGCTAGTAGTTGTCTATTGTTGTGGTTATATGCAGTTTGTATTGGGTCTGTGCAATAACGTACAGCAGTAGTTCAGTGTGTGTGTGCATAGAACAATCCAGCAGCAGGTGCATCAGTAATTGAGTGGCCAACAGCATGATGTGATCCATTCAGTGTGCATTTGGTCTATACAATTGAGTATTTGTAATGCATTACAGTAGCAGCCAGTCAGAAGATCAGTTGCAGTAGCTGTGTATAGATAAGTAGAGCTCTCTTCAGAAGTACAGCAACATTTGAAACCAGAACAGGCAGCAGCATCAACAAGCTTGTAGTGCAGAAGCAGTAGAGGCACAGAATGTTGTGCCGTCACAACAGACCAGCAGAAACAGATGCACCAGAACAGCATCATTCAGCAACATGCTGTGAATGTGCAGCCATATTCAGTATCATAGATTAGTGAATTGATTGGGCAGCTTTGGGAAGAGTATTCTGACAAGTACTACAGGAGACAGTAGCAAGGTAATTGTACAGGTGCAGCATAGGAAGTACTTTTGAAAACAAGCAGCTATGCGAAGTCAAGAATTGAGGACAATTCTTTTCTAAGAAGGGGAGTTTGCACCATGTGTGACATGATGCAGCATATCAATGTGCACAAACACCAACCAGCAGCAGCAGAATGTTGAAGAAAGCCACAGAAAGAGAATCCGGAAGAAGCAGCCTGCCAGCCTACCTTGCACGACACTTGGAGACCAAACCTGTGCACCATGGACCAGAAAAACCCAAGGGATGGAATCTTTGTACATGGAACTTGCTATCAGGCTCCAAGATACCTCTTAGCCATCACGGGAAGACCCCAAGAAATGGAGCTGAAGGTCGGGTGGTCAGCTGATAAGCTGACAGAATAATCAGCATTGTATTTTTCTGATTTTCATTTTTAAAACGTGCACATTTTAGCCACGTGTCTTTTTATAGCCGTTATTTTTTTTTGGCTGCATAAACATTAGTCTTAGCTATTTTTAGAAGGCCTCATATCTCTATAAATAGGAGGTCTCACCCCTTGTAAAGACAGATTTCAGATTTTTCAGAATAAAACATCAAATTGTTTTTCTTTCAAACTTTGTTTGTTTGAGCCTCTGAGTGTTAGTCATACACTCGTCACTTTGAGTTTTTAGTCACACAAATTCAAAGCCTATCCTGCATTCCACAAGGTAGTCAATCCTTGGGTTGCAATAACGATTACACAACGGTGGTGAGTGAAGCCATTGAAGGGTAGTCAGTCAGCCGGAAAATCAAGATTTGGTTTCTTGAAGCTGATTTTTGGTGTGTGTTTGAATGCTGTGCGTGTCTTTTCCATTCCAGTTCATATTCAAAATCTTGGGGCAAATTAAGGTGTGCCATCCACCCCTTAATTTGGTGCAGTGTTTTACTTCCTTTAATTAATCCACCTCTTTCTTGGTTATTGTAGTCACCAAGGTTTATTTTTGATGGTATTGGAGTTGAGTTGTTGCTCGTAGGGTTGTTGTCCTCTGGCTCTTTGCTTGATCCCTTAGTCTGATCTTCTAAGCCTTGTTGATTTGGCTCAATTGTTCATTCTTCACTGATCATTGATCCTTGTTCATTCTTCATCGTTCAATGTTCATTATTCATTGATCCTTGTTCATTCAGCATCGTTCATTCATCATCGATCATTGATCCTTGTTCATTCTTCATCGTTCATTCTTCATTGATCATTGATCCTTTTTCATTGTTCATCGTTCCTTCTTCATCGATGATTGATCCTTGTTCATTCTTTATCGCTCATTCATCATTGATCATTGATCCTTGTTCATTCTTCATCGTTCATTCTTCATTGATCATTGATCAGTGTTCATTCTTGATCGTTCATTCATCATTGATCAAGGATGCTTGTTGATTCTTCATTGTTCATTGTTCATTGATCATTGATAATTGTTCATTCTTCATCGTTCATTCATCATTGATCATTGATCCTTATTCATTCTTCATCGTTCATTCTTCAATGATCATTGATCCTTGTTCTTTCTTCATCTTTCGTTCTTCATTGATCATTGATCCTTGTTCATTCTTCATCGTTCATTCTTCATTGATCATTGATCCTTGTTCATTCTTCATCGTTCGTTCTTCATTGATCATTGATCCTTGTTCATTCTTCATCGTTCATTCTTTATTGATCATTGATCCTTGTTCATTCCTTATTGATCATTGATCCTTGTTCATTCTTCATCGTTTATTCATCATTGATCATTGATCCTTGTTCATTCTTCATCGTTCATTCTTCATTGATCATTGATCCTTTTTCATTGTTCATCGCTCGTTCTTCATTGATGATTGATCCTAGTTCATTCTTCATCGCTCATTCATCATTGATCATTGATCCTTGTTCATTCTTCATCGTTCATTCTTCATTGGTCATTGATCATTGTTCATTCTTCATCGTTCATTCATCAAAGATCATTGATCCTTGTTCATTCTTCATCGTTCATTCTTCATTGATCATTGATCCTTGTTCATTCTTCATCGTTCGTTCTTCATTGATCATTGATCCTTTTTCATTCTTCATCGTTCATTCTTCATTGATCATTGATCCTTGTTCATGCTTCATCGTTCGCTCTTCATTGGTCATTGATCCTTGTTTATTCTTCATCGTTCATTCTTCACTGATCATTCATCCTTGTTCATTCTTCATTGTTCATTCTTCATTGTTCATTCTTTATTGATCAATCTTCCTTGTTCATTCTTCATCGTTCACTCATCATTGATCATTGATCCTTATTCATTCTTCATTGTTCATTCTTCATTGATCATTGATCCTTGTTCATTCTTCATCGTTCATTCTTCATTGATCATTGATCCTTGTTCATTCTTCATCGTACGTTCTTCATTGATCATTGATCCTTGTTCAATCTTCATTGTTCATTCTTCATTGATCAATCATCCTTGTTCATTCCTCATCGTTCACTCATCATTGATCATTGATCCTTATTCATTCTTCATCGTTCATTCTTCATTTATCATTGATCCTTGTTCATTCTTAATCTTTCACTCATCATTGATCATTGATCCTTGTTTATTCTTCATCGTTCCTTATTCATTTATCATTGATCCTTGTTCATTCTTCATCGTTCATTCTTCATTGATCATTCATCCTTATTCATTCTTCATTGTTCATTCATCATTGATAATTGATCCGTGTTCATTATTCATTGATCATGCATCATTGTTTATTCTTCATCGTTCATTATTCATTGATCATGCATCCTTGTTTATTCTTCATCGTTCATTCTTCATTGATCATTGATCCTTTTTCATTGTTCATTGTTCGTTCTTCATTGATCATTGATCCTTGTTCATTCTTCATCGCTTATTCATCATTGATCATTGATCCTTGTTCATTCTTCATCGTTTATTCTTCATAGATCATTGATCCTTGCTCATTCTTCATCGTTCATTCATCAATTATCATTGATGCTTATTCATTCTTCATCGTTCATTGTTCATAGATCATTGATCATTGATCCTTTTTCATTGTTCATCGTTCATTCTTCATTGATCATTCATTCTTGTTCATTCTTCATTGTTCATTCATCATTGATCATTGATCCTTGTTCATTATTCATTGATCATGCATCCTTGTTTATTCTTCATCGTTCATTCTTCATTGTTCATTGATCCTTGTTCATTCTTCGTCGTTCATTCTTCGTCGTTCATTCTTCTTTGATCATTGATCCTTTTTCATTGTTCATCGTTCATTCTTCATTGATCATTCATCCTTGTTTATTCTTCATCGTTCATTCTTCATTGATCATTGATCCTTGTTCTTTCTTCATTGTTCGTTCTTCATTGATCATTGATCCTTGTTCATTCTTCATCGTTCATTCTTCACTGATCATTGATCCTTGTTCATTCTTCATCGTTCAATGTTCATTATTCATTGATCCTTGTTCATTCAGCATCGTTCATTCATCATCGATCATTGATCCTTGTTCATTCTTCATCGTTCATTCATCATTAATCATTGATCCTTGTTCATTATTCATTGATCATGCATCCTTGTTTATTCTTCATCGTTCATTCTTCATTGATCATTGATCCTTGTTCATTCTTCTTTGATCATTGATCCTTTTTGATTGTTCATCGTTCATTCTTCATTGATCATTCATCTTTGTTTATTTTTCATCGTTCATTCTTCATTGATCATTGATCCTTGTTCATTCTTCATCGTTCGTTCTTCATTGATCATTGATCCTTGTTCATTCTTCATCGTACATTCTTCACTGATCATTGATCCTTGTTCATTTTTCATCGTTCAATGTTCATTATTCATTGATCCTTGTTCATTCAGCATCGTTCATTCATCATCGATCATTGATCCTTGTTCATTCTTCATCGTTCATTCTTCATTGATCATTGATCCTTTTTCATTGTTCATCGTTCCTTCTTCATTGATGATTGATCCTTGTTCATTCTTTATCGCTCATTCATCATTGATCATTGATCCTTGTTCATTCTTCATCGTTCATTCTTCATTGATCATTGATCAGTGTTCATTCTTGATCGTTCATTCATCATTGATCAAGGATGCTTGTTGATTCTTCATTGTTCATTGTTCATTGATCATTGATAATTGTTCATTCTTCATCGTTCATTCTTCATTGATCATTGATCCTTATTCATTCTTCATCGTTCATTCTTCATTGATCATTGATCCTTGTTCTTTCTTCATCTTTCATTCTTCATTGATCATGGATCCTTGTTCATTCTTCATCGTTCATTCTTCATTGATCATTGATCCTTGTTCATTCTTCATCGTTCGTTCTTCATTGATCATTGATCCTTGTTCATTCTTCATCGTTTATTCTTTATTGATCATTGATCCTTGTTCATTCCTCATTGATCATTGATCCTTGTTCATTCTTCATCGTTTATTCATCATTGATCATTGATCCTTGTTCATTCTTCATCGTTCATTCTTCATTGATCATTGATCCTTTTTCATTGTTCATCGCTCGTTCTTCATTGATGATTGATCCTAGTTCATTCTTCATCGCTCATTCATCATTGATCATTGATCCTTGTTCATTCTTCATCGTTCATTCTTTATTGGTCATTGATCATTGTTCATTCTTCATCGTTCATTCATCAAAGATCATTGATCCTTGTTCATTCTTCATCGTTCATTCTTCATTGATCATTGATCCTTGTTCATTCTTTATCGTTCGTTCTTCATTGATCATTGATCCTTGTTCATTCTTAATCGTTCATTCTTCATTGATCATTGATCCTTGTTCATTCTTCATCGTTCGCTCTTCATTTGTCATTGATCCTTGTTTATTCTTCATCGTTCATTCTTCACTGATCATTCATCCTTGTTCATTCTTCCTTGTTCATTCTTCATTGTTCATTCTTTAATGATCAATCTTCCTTGTTCATTCCTCATCGTTCACTCATCATTGATCATTGATCCTTATTCATTCTTCATTGTTCATTCTTCATTGATCATTGATCATTGTTCATTCTTCATCGTTCATTCTTCATTGATCATTGATCCTTGTTCATTCTTCATCGTTCGTTCTTCATTGATCATTGATCCTTGTTCAATCTTCATTATTCATTCTTCATTGATCAATCATCCTTGTTCATTCCTCATCGTTCACTCATCATTGATCATTGATCCTTATTCATTCTTCATCGTTCATTCTTCATTTATCATTGATCCTTGTTCATTCTTAATCGTTCACTCATCATTGATCATTGATCCTTATTTATTCTTCATCGTTCGTTATTCATTTATCATTGATCCTTGTTTATTCTTCTTCGTTCTGATATAGTTTGATTAGGTCCTTTCTAATAAGATCAATTTGATCATTAGTTGAGTCCTGGAGTCTTTTCTTTACTTTTAATTTAATTTCGTATAATTGAGTCTTTGAATTTCAATTCTAGTATTTGAGTCTTTTATTTAGTTCGAGTATTTGAGTCTTTATTGTATTTTCGTTTATTGCAATAGAACAAAGTCTTAGAGATGATTAAGCCAGGTTTAGGATCAAGCTTATTCATGTCTCATGTTTAGTTAGTTGAGTTGTAAATTTTTGTTTTTTGTTTATCGAGTCTTTAAATATAAAATCGCTCAAATGGTTCGAGTGTTACGCGTGAATCAAGCAAGCAATCAGCCATATTCTCTTCAAATCAGCTGAAAAATTAAAACAAATCTTCAAGGATACATGAAGATTATTGAAGGACATTTGCAAATCATGTCAAATCAAGCCAAGCACTTTATTTCCAAATATCCTCTAGATTACAAAATATAGTTGTTGCTTTTATCCACTAGATATAAAAATATAGCTGTTGGGAGCTTGCAAGTTGTAATTTTCAGATTTTCTTGCAAGTTGTAGCTGAATCCTTTAGTATAAATAGGCTACTTGCTCTCTTGTAATTCATTCACTTCCATTACATTTGAATACAAACAACCCTTGAGCATTTCTTGTTCTTTCTTTGCAATTTAGTTTTAACTTGGAGTAGTTGAAAGTAAGTTGAAGTTCCTTTGCTTTTCATTCTTTTGGCTAAAGATTGAATGTGTTCTTAGGAGCCCATAGCTTTAATTTCGTGGTGAAATCTGTATCGAAATTAAACCTTTGGTTTAGCCATCTTTAAGTTGTTCAATCAACATATCTTTCCTTAATTTTCCTTGTTTCAAAGCCACAAAATCACAAAACAAACTCCATTACAAAACAAACTAATCAGCCTTCTTTATTGAATTCGAAACTTCAAAATACAAACGTGTGTTATAGTTTGGTTCGTGTTTAATACATAGCCAACCTATATCACGTTCATTCTTCACTGATCATTGATCCTTGTCAATTCTTCATCGTTCAAAGTTCATTATTCATTGATCCTTGTTCAATCTTCATCGCTCATTCATCATTGATCATTGATCCTTGTTCATTCTTCATCGTTCATGCTTCTTTTATCATTGATCCTTTTTTCATTGTTCATCGTTCATTCTTCATTGATCATTCATCCTTATTCATTCTTCATTGTTCATTCATCATTGATCATTGATCCGTGTTCATTATTCATTGATCATGCATCATTGTTTATTCTTCATCGTTCATTCTTCATTGATCATTGATCCTTGTTCATTCTTCATCGTTCATTCTTCATTGATCATTGATCCTTTTTCATTGGTCATTGTTCGTTCTTCATTGATCATTGATCCTTGTTCATTCTTCATCGCTTATTCATCATTGATCATTGATCCTTGTTCATTCTTCATCGTTTATTCTTCATAGATCATTGATCCTTGCTCATTCTTCATCGTTCATTCATCAATTATCATTGATCCTTATTCATTCTTCATCGTTCATTGTTCATAGATCATTGATCATTGATCCTTTTTCATTGTTCATCGTTCATTCTTCATTGATCATTCAACCTTGTTCATTCTTCATCGTTCATTCATCATTGATCAATGATCCTTGTTCATTATTCATTGATCATGCATCCTTGTTTATTCTTCATCGTTCATTCTTCATTGATCATTGATCCTTTTTCATTGTTCATTGTTCGTTCTTCATTGATCATTGATCCTTGTTCATTCTTCATCGCTTATTCATCATTGATCATTGATCCTTGTTCATTCTTCATCGTTTATTCTTCATAGATCATTGATCCTTGCTCATTCTGAACCATATGTGGACCATGGTTCAAGTCCAAGACATGACCCTGACTCAAGAGAGGACTCATTAGCAAAGGAAGAGTCCTTGGTCGATCCCTCGAGCAAACTACAGAGCCATCCAAGCACAGCCCCTCATCAACACAAGGCTTCTACTGATCTTGCATTCGAAGCATCGAGTAGAATACAGAGGCATTCGAGCAAGGACTTGCAAAGGCTCCAGAACATCACTGATCTTTCGCTCCAGAACAGCACTGATCCTTCACTCGAGCCCTCGAGCAAACCCCAAGCTCAGTCGAGCAAAGGACATCAAAATCAGGAAATGGCTTCTGACCAGCTGACTAGCGAACAAGCGACCTTACTGGCTTGTTTCCGATCAAACCATGGGCTTCCACTACATGAACCAGGTCAAAATGGCATCTTCATGCATGGACCTAGCCACAATGGGCCTAGGACCCTCCTAACACTAATCATAGAGGGCGGAGGAACGAGTGCAAGGTGCCCCAGTCACCAGTCAGAACATGTATTCTATACTTAGCCAATTTTTTTCTTGTTTTCTGTTTTAAAATAAGCATGTACTTGGCACGTGTGAAGCTAGCCGTTGTAATCATAGAAACCTATATATAGGTGCCTAGTTTCTCTGTATTCGACAATCAATTGAGTATCAATCTATTTCATTCAGTTTTTAGTATTCTTCATTCAGTTTTTGCAAAGTGTTTGATTTCTTCTTCCTCCTTGCGTGAACATCTTCATCTTCAATCGGTCACAACACAAACGAAGTGTGGAACGCTTCTGAAACCAGGATTGAGGATCAATCTGGCGTGTAACCTTTCCACAAGGACGAGTGAAGTCTAGAGAAGGGTCGTGTATCAATCCCAAAGGTGAGTGAAGCCGGAGAAGGGTGGTAACGAGGCTGACCTGAGAATCAAGAAGTGAGTTCTTGGGCGTATATTGGTGAGTTTTGTGAGTAGCTTTCGCGTTGAATAATCCACTCTAAGGATTAGAGTGATTGAGTGCAAGATTGTGAGTCCGGAGGACACAATCTTTGTGCAAGTTGGTATCAGAGCACAAGTTACGAGAGGACGCAAACCACCATTGTTGAAGGATTATCGAAGGAATCGCACGGGAGTATCAGAGAAGACTGGAATTTCTGAAACACGCGCAAAACTGGTAAAATTGTTCTAAATTTTGAACGCAAGTTACATGCAATTGTAATTTCGTTTAGAGGTGATATTCAATCAATCTTCTACATAGTTTTAGGGTCTGAATCAATTTCCAATTGAATTAGACGAAGTTTTAAAATCTGACAAACGTTTTCTACAAATTTTTTTCGAAATCTTTAATCATTGTTTTTCTGTTTATAATCGATTAAATTGATTTGTTAATTGATTATAATACAGATATAGCATTCTATTATTACAATTTACACGTTATAACATTGTTGATCAAGTATTCAATTGTTGAGATTAGTTGTTCGACATTTTCGTTTGTTCTGGGAAATTGTCTGTTGATTGTTAGGGTTACAATTTGCAGGTTTATATCTCCTATTGTTGTCTTAAACATCTATAATCTGAATTTACATTGTAGCATTGGCATTGATTTGTTGTTTTGAACATTCTTGATTGTGCATACACTGCTGCTGGATTGTTCTTCTGTTTGAATTGGATTTTTTTTTTGTTGCATCTTGTTTGTGAGCTGGTATCTAGCTATTGAGACTTAGAGCCCCTGTTTGCTTGTGTGTTGGTTTCTAGCTGTTGAGACTTAGAAGACCTTTGTGTGTTCTTTGTTTTTTTCTGGTGTGTGTGTTTATCTGTGTGTTTGTGTGGGGTTGTTTTGGGTAGTTGAGACCTTAGAACCATGGAAGCCAGGATGCAAACCATAGAGGAGACCTTACTCATGCTGGTTCAGCACATCACACAAGAAGGAAGAGGGATTCCACAGAGATTACCTCCTCAACCACAGAATAACCATGAAGATAGGTTGCTCAAGGTAGACATCAAGGATTTTGATGGTCATTCACATAACCCTGAGGATTATTTGGAATGGGAATCAAGTTTGGAGAGGTACTTTGAGTATATGGAAACCCCACCTGAAAAACAGTACAGGATAGCCAAGATGAGCTCACTAAATTTGCTGCTATATGGCTTGAAGGGGTGCAAAGGCTTAGAGCAAGGGAAAATAGGGGGAGAATTGAGACGTGGGGTAAGCTTAAAAAGCTTCTGACCAGAAAGTATGTCCCTGTGAACTTCAAACACCAATTGTATATGAAGTGGAGCACTTTGAACCAAAGGGGAAGAAGTGTGATTGATTATATACAGGAATGGGAGAAGTTAGTTGTGCTTTGTGAAATTGAGGATGCAGAGGATGTGAAATTAACTAAGTTCTTGTCTGGTTTGAGGGAAGACATTAGGGATCAGCTTATGATGATGCCTACTTTAGACCTGCAGACAGCCTTTAACATGGCCCCAATTTATGAGCAAAACTTTAACAAGAGGAGACTAGCTGAAACAAATGTTTCAAGGGATAAAGGCCTTACAAACACCACACAAGAGCAGGACAGTGTTTCTGACAAAACACTTGCACCAAATGCTCATGAGAGGCTGGAGTCCACCATCAACACCTCCCAAGGCTTCAAAACAGACCCAAGATCATTGGTGGATGATAAGGAAAGCAATGGAGCATCAAAAGAAAGCAAGAGGAGCAGAACCAGTCAGACAGACAGCAGATTCAGCAACAGTGGACTGTCTGCCAAACACCCGACCTTGCTGCACTTCCTGAGCTCAGATACGAGGGTGTTAGATCATGACAAGACTTGGAATGGAATCTCTATACATGGGCCAAGCCAACAAGGGCCTAGGACCATGCTGGTAATTCTCCAGGAACCCTGGAACCCAGGCTGAAGGTGGGCTGGTCACCAGTTCTGAAGCAGAAGCCTTCTGATGATTCTGTTTTCTGTTTTAAGTCTATTTTAGCACGTGTTCTATTTTTTTTATGACGTGTACTTTACTAGCCGTTATTAGTAGTTGGAACCTCTATATATAGGAGGTCTCTCAGTTGTAATAAGGACATCATACATTACATACATTCAGTTTTCAATACAAAGAAGTATTTTTTCAGAAAAAAGTGTTTTTCTGTTTTGGGTAAAATTGTGGAGCAATTTTGTTCTTCCCTGAGCGTTTTCAAAGTTGTGGAACAACCTGAAAACTTTAAGGGTTGCATACAAATCTGGAAGGTTTGTGTGTTATTGAATATAAAGGATTTATATTCAAATATCCGTTCGTTCATACATTCATCAGAAAACCAAGAAACAGATTCTTGGTTCTGATTTTGTTTGTTTAGTGAGTTTGTGGCATCATTTTCTTATCTCTGAGAGTATTACTGCGCCATCCAATTGGAGAACCGGAATCTTTGCAATACTAAGGCCTTAATCAGCCTTAGATTCGCATCAAATTGGTATCAGAGCCGTGTTCACGAAAGGGACAAGGAGCACTCAGAGACCGGAAAATCAAGAATTGCCTACAACCTGTTCTGATCAGTACCAGAGGGGGGAATTTGACTTTTACAAGAAAATCAAACGTGCAATTCCACTCAAGTTGTCTTACATAATTCAGGGAGTGATTCTTTCTTTTAATTTTCATAATTTCTCTGAGTTTAATTCGAAATTTGCACATCACAATTACAGAACACCCACCAGTGCACTGTACTCTGAGAATTTGTTGCTGTTGCATATCTAAAAAGTTTACACATTCAACTAAGATTAATTTCTCATCTTGTTTGACCGGATATATCATTACACAAAAATTTGGTGCAGATATCTTTCACAGCCTGTGTTCACAACACTCTGCTTTCTGTTTTTGTTTTTGTTGCACTTGTCATCTGAAGTTTTTGTGTGAATTCTTGTGTGTTTTTGATCATATCATCTCTGAAAAGTTTACCATGGCTGTAGAAGATAGATTGGGAACCCTAGAAGAGAATATGCAGATTGTTATCCAGGGATTAGCCAATGCAGGATTGCTTAACCACAACCCACAGGTCAGGCCTTTCCAAAATCAAAGGGGCACAGAGGATAGAACCCTTAGGGTAGATATACCTGACTTTGATGGATTCTCACATGACCCTAGTAGCTATCTAGAATGGGAGGAAAGGATGGACCAATACTTTGAGTTCCAAGAGACACCACAAGACAGGCAGTACAGGATAGCCAAGATCAAAATAATCAAGATTGCATCCACATGGCTAGAGGGAATTCAGAGGCAAAGGGAAAGGGAGGGAAGACTTAGGATAAACACCTGGACCAAACTGAAAAAATACATGAGAAGGAAGTATGTACCTCCTACCTATAGACAACAACTCTTTGTTCAATTCAGTACCTTGACACAAGGTACCAAATCTATACAGGAGTATGTGCAAGAGTGGGAAAGACTTGCAGTCAAGTGTGATAGCCAAGATGATGAGGAACTAAGGGTAGGGAAATTTATATCAGGGCTAAGAGAAGAGATTAGGACTGGGCTGATCTACACACCAGATCTCACATTGCACCTAGCAATCAACATAGCTTTGGAGACTGAGAGAAACCTGAACAGGAAGAGGAGGATGGGAAATCCTACCTACAATAGGACTACAAGAGACTTTACACCTGGGAGAACAAATAACAATATGCTACCAAAGAGGGACACACCTAACAGGGGTCTGAAACCCACACCTAAGGAAGCTGTGAGGAATGATACCCCAGCCAAAGAAGTAGTGTGCTTTAAATGTAATGGGAGGGGTCATTACAAGAGAGATTGCCCTAATGCAAGAGCTTTCACAATGAGAGAATGGGAAGAAATTAGGCAAGACACTAGACCTAAGAAGATATTGGTGTCAAGGAATGGACAGGAGGAGGAGATCTACCCACCTGATTATAATGATGAAGAAGATGGCACCTACATTGAAAGAACAGATGGGACTAGACAGAGGTTTGAGGGGGACAGTGAGGAAGAAGAGGAGGAGGAACTGGAGCAGGTGTTACCTGAGAGAGAGCCACACCATTTGATCATTAGGAGAAGCTTTCATACTACACCTAGAGTCAAGAAGTCTGACCAGAGGGAGAATATTTTCCAAACAAAATGCAGAGTGCAAGGGAAAGTGTGTGACCTAATCATTGATGGGGGAAGTGAATCAAACTGTGTGAGCAGGCAGCTAATAGATGACCTAGGATTAGAGACTAAAACTCACCCACATCCCTACAAGATGAAATGGTTAGATGATAAGGCCAGTGGGTTAGTGAACAAACAGTGCTTGATTAGCTTCACCTTAGGCACCTACACTGATGATGTTTTGTGTGATGTGTTGGAGATGGATGCATGCCACTTGCTCTTAGGCAGGCCATGGCAGTATGATAGAAGAACCACACATAATGGCTACACTAACACTTACACTCTTAGACACAATGGCAAGAAGAAGGAGCTAATACCTTTACCTCCACACCAAGCCATACCACCTAAGGCTACCAAGACACCTAAGGCACCAATACACTTGATCACCAGGAGAGAGTGTGACAAGGAGATCAGGGGAAGGGTAGAGTTATACCTATTGTTTATCAAGGAAGTCAGTGAGACTACACCCTTACCACCTGAACTAAAGCAGATCATAGAACAATATGCTGATGTCTTTCCTTCTGATCTGCCAGCAGGACTGCCACCCTTTAGGGGGATTGAGCACCAAATTGACTTAATACCAGGAGCTGCTCTTCCTAATAAACCTGCATATAGAACTAACCCCATGGAAACTAAGGAGCTGCAAAGACAGGTAGAAGAGCTGATGCAGAGGGGTTATGTGAGGGAAAGTCTAAGTCCTTGTGCAGTACCTACTTTGCTTGTGCCAAAGAAGGATGGTACTTGGAGGATGTGTATTGATAGTAGGAGTGTTAACAACATTACTATCAAGTATAGGTTCCCCATACCAAGGATTGATGATATTTTAGATGAGTTATCTGGATCCAACTGGTTTAGCAAGATAGACTTAAGAAGTGGTTATCACCAAATCAGAATGAAGGAAGGTGATGAGTGGAAAACAGCCTTCAAGACCAAGTATGGGCTGTATGAATGGCTTGTGATGCCCTTTGGCTTGACAGGAGCCCCTAGCACTTTCATGAGATTGATGAATGAAGTGTTAAGACCCTTCTTAGGCAGATTTGTAGTTGTATACCTAGATGATATCCTCATATACAGCAAAGAATTAGAACAGCACTTAGACCACTTAAAACAACTGTTTGATGTGTTGAGGAAGCAAAGGCTTTATGGTAAATTAGAGAAATGTAGCTTTCTCCTACCTGAGGTTAATTTTTTAGGGTATATAGTGGGAAGAACAGGGGTGAAAGTAGACCCAAGCAAGGTAAAGGCCATACAGGACTGGCCAGTACCTGCCTCAGTGACCCAGATCAGATCTTTCCATGGCTTAGCCTCCTTCTACAAGAGGTTCATAAAAAATTTTAGTGCTATTATGTCTCCTATCACTGAATGTACAAAGCAGGGAAAATTTATATGGACTGCAGAAGCACAGCAAGCTTTTGAAAACATCAAAGAGCTCATGTGCAAAGCTCCTGTGCTCAAGCTGCCTGATTTCACAAAACCTTTTGAGGTGGAGTGTGATGCATGTGGCACTGGTACTGGGGCTGTGCTTGTGCAAGAAGGTAGACCAGTAGCATTCTTTAGTGAAAAGCTAAACCACAGTAGGTTAAACTACTCAACCTATGACAAAGAATTCTATGCTATTGTGAGAGCTTTAGAGCATTGGTCACACTACTTAAGAATTCAACCCTTTGTCCTTTACACTGACCATGAATCTTTGAAACACATTAATGGACAGCATAAACTAAGTGGAAAGCATGCTAGACGGGTGGAATTTTTGCAGACCTTTGACTTTGCAGCTAGATACAAAACAGGAAAAACAAATGTTATAGCTGATGCTC
The DNA here is from genome assembly GCF_026212465.1 of Amaranthus tricolor. Lineage (NCBI taxonomy): Eukaryota > Viridiplantae > Streptophyta > Magnoliopsida > Caryophyllales > Amaranthaceae > Amaranthus > Amaranthus tricolor. The sequence continues at coordinate 26,827,282 of NC_080056.1, read as the reverse complement.
TGAGCAGAAAGTATAATCTGATCAGCATCTTAGGATCCAGTATCTTGGGTTTTGAGATGATTAAAGACCAATATGAGCAGTGTACTGATTTCTCACACATATATAAGCAATGCACAGATGCACCACAGGGTTTATTTACTATAAAACAGGGATATTTGTTCAAAGGCAACAAGCTGTGCATACCACAGTCACCTTTGAGGTTGCTGCTTGTTAAAGAGGTGCATGAGGGTTGTTTAGGAGGGCATTTTGGCATCCAAAAGACCCTTGACATGCTAGCTAAACACTTCTACTGGCCTAGGATGCTTGGGACAGTAGGAAAGCATATTTTGAGGTGTGAAACATGCCTTAAAGCTAAGATAACCTTCCACAAAGGGGAGTATTTACCCCTACCTGTTGCTCACAAACCATGGGAACATGTGAGCATGGATTTTATGATGGCTTTACCTAGAACTAGGAGGAATAAAGACTCTATCATGGTAGTTGTGGATAGGTTCTCAAAAATGGCTCATTTTATAGCATGTTCTAAAGTAAATGATGCACAACACATAGCATATCTCTATTTTTCTGAAGTAGTAAGGCTGCATGGAGTTCCTAAGACCATTGTCTCAGATAGGGATGGCAAGTTCCTTAGTTATTTTTGGAAAACATTATGGAAAGCCTTAGGGACAAAGTTGCTTTTTAGCACTGCATATCACCCACAAACTGATGGGCAAACAGAGGTCACTAACAGGACTTTGGGCACCCTTCTTAGGGCCTTAGTCAGTAAGCACCTCAAGGACTGGGATTTGAAGCTTTGCCATGCTGAATTTGCTTACAATCACAGTCCAAGTCATGCTACTAAACATTCACCCTTTGAATGTGTATATGGAGTTAACCCTTTGTTACCTATGTCTATGATTAATTTGCCTTGTTTGAAAACAATGAATACAGATGCAGCAGCACAGATTACAAACATGGAAGCATTGCATAAGCAAATACAGGAGAACATCACAGAAGCCAACAGAAAGTACAAAGAGCAAGCTGATAAACATCAAAGGACAAAGCAGCCTATAAAGGAAGGAGATCTTGTATGGGTACACCTAAGAAAAGAGAGGTTTCCTCACTTAAGAAAGAGTAAACTCATGCCAAGAGCCCAAGGACCATTCAAAGTTCTGCAGCAATATGGACCTAATGCTTTCAAGATCCAACTACCAGAGGACTACAACATCTCTCCTACTTTCAACATTGGAGATCTTACCCTGTATGAGCCAGCTGAAGAATTGGGGTCAATTCTTTTCCAAGAGGGAGGAATTGAAACAAATGTTTCAAGGGATAAAGGCCTTACAAACACCACACAAGAGCAGGACAGTGTTTCTGACAAAACACTTGCACCAAATGCTCATGAGAGGCTGGAGTCCACCATCAACACCTCCTAAGGCTTCAAAACAGACCCAAGATCATTGGTGGATGATAAGGAAAGCAATGGAGCATCAAAAGAAAGCAAGAGGAGCAGAACCAGTCAGACAGACAGCAGATTCAGCAACAGTGGACTGTCTGCCAAACACCCGACCTTGCTGCACTTCCTGAGCTCAGATACGAGGGTGTTAGATCATAACAAGACTTGGAATGGAATCTCTATACATGGGCCAAGCCAACAAGGGCCTAGGACCATGCTGGTAATTCTCCAGGAACCCTGGAACCCAGGCTGAAGGTGGGCTGGTCACCAGTTCTGAAGCAGAAGCCTTCTGATGATTCTGTTTTCTGTTTTAAGTCTATTTTAGCACGTGTTCTATTTTTTTTATGACGTGTACTTTACTAGCCGTTATTAGTAGTTGGAACCTCTATATATAGGAGGTCTCTCAGTTGTAATAAGGACATCATACATTACATACATTCAGTTTTCAATACAAAGAAGTATTTTTTCAGAAAAAAAGTGTTTTTCTGTTTTGGGTAAAATTGTGGAGCAATTTTGTTCTTCCCTGAGCGTTTTCAAAGTTGTGGAACAACCTGAAAACTTTAAGGGTTGCATACAAATCTGGAAGGTTTGTGTGTTATTGAATATAAAGGATTTATATTCAAATATCCGTTCGTTCATACATTCATCAGAAAACCAAGAAACAGATTCTTGGTTCTGATTTTGTTTGTTTAGTGAGTTTGTGGCATCATTTTCTTATCTCTGAGAGTATTACTGCGCCATCCAATTGGAGAACCGGAATCTTTGCAATACTAAGGCCTTAACCAGCCTTAGATTCGCATCACTAGCAGGGAATAATTTCAACAAACCTCATAAGTATAACCCACCTAAGAACCAAAGGACCAGTTCACCTAAGAATCAAAGACCTAGCTCACCCCTGAACCAGAGGAAAACAGAACAGCCTGCTGTTGGGTCAAGCAAGGCCATTGTGCCTATGAGTAAGATAGTTTGTTTTAAATGCCATGGTCATGGACATTACAAGAATGAATGTCCTAATGCTAGGGTGTTTACTGCCCAAGAATGGAGGGATATAAAGGCTGATACTAGGGAGAAAGTCATGTTAGTGATCAGGAATGGTAGACTAGAGGAGGATCACCCCCACAGTCTTGAAAACGAGCCAGATGGGACTTATATACAAGATGACTTTGGGAACATGGTGAGGTATGAACATAGTACTGAGGAGGATTCAGAAGAAGAAAGGGAGAGAGTCTTACCTGAAGAAGAGCATTATAACATGATTGTTAGGAGGAGCTTACATTCTACTTGTGAAGAGCAAATAAGTAACCAAAGGGAGAACATATTCCAGACCAAGTGTAGAATAGGGGATAAAGTATGTGACTTGATTATTGATGGAGGAAGTGAGACTAATTGTGTCAGTGTAGGGTTAGTTTCAGACCTGAAGTTAAGAACCAAGCCACATCCACACCCATATAAACTCAAATGGTTAGACAACAACTCAAGTGGTTCTGTGAATAGGCAATGAATGATTGGGTTTACTATAGGTTCTTTCAAGGATCAAGTGTTATGTGATGTGCTAGACATGAGTGCATGCCATGTGCTTTTGGGAAGGCCTTGGCAATATGACAGAAAAAGCATACACAATGGTTTCACTAACATTTACACAGTAAAACATGAAGGGAAGATCAAAGACCTTATTCCTTTACCCCCTCACAAGGCTATACCCCCTCCAACCAAGAAACAAGTTCATTTGATTAGTAGGAAGGTGTGTGTGAAAGAGATCAAGAATAAAAGTCAAGTGTACATTCTGTTCACCAAAGAAGTAGAGAAAACAGAGGAAATACCATCAAAGGTCAGACCCCTGCTTCAGCAGTTTGCTGATGTGTTTCCTAATGATTTGCCTAAGGGTTTACCCCCTATTAGAGGGATAGAGCATCAAATAGACCTTATACCAGGAGCCCCTCTACCTAACAAACCAGCCTATAGAGCCAATCCCACTGAAACCAAGGAGCTACAAAGGCAAGTTGAGGAGTTGTTGCAGAGAGGCTATGTAAGGGAGAGCCTCAGCCCCTGTGCAGTGCCCACCCTCTTGGTTCCAAAAAAGGATGGAACTTGGAGAATGTGTATTGACAGTAGGAGTGTTAACAACATTACCATCAAGTATAGGTTCCCAATACCTAGAATTGATGACATGCTCGATGAGCTAGCAGGAGCTCAATGGTTTAGCAAGGTTGATTTGAGGAGTGGTTACCATCAGATCAGAATGAAACAAGGAGATGAATGGAAAACTGCCTTCAAAACCAAATATGGTCTGTATGAATGGTTGGTTATGCCTTTTGGTCTTACAGGAGCACCAAGTACCTTTATGAGATTGATGAATGAGGTGCTAAGACCATTCTTAGGTAAATTCATAGTTGTGTATTTAGATGATATCTTGGTTTACAGTAAACAGCTTGAGGAACACTTGGATCATTTGCAAAAGTTATTTGAAACCTTGAGGAAACAAAAACTGTATGGGAAGCTTGAGAAATGTAGCTTTTTGATGCAGGAAGTAGGATTCTTAGGGTTTATCATAGGGAAGGAAGGAGTTAAAATGGATCCCTCTAAAGTTGAGGCTGTTAAAAATTGGCCTACACCCACCACAATCACTCAAGTAAGGTCTTTCCATGGGCTTGCATCCTTTTATAGGAGATTTGTGAAAAACTTTAGTGCTATAATGGCCCCTATTACTGAATGTACTAAGAAGGGAACCTTCACTTGGACCATAGAAGCACAAAAAGCCTTTGATCTCATTAAGGACATAATGTGTAGAGCCCCTGTTCTGAAGTTACCTGATTTTTCAAAACCATTTGAGGTAGAATGTGATGCTTGTGGCACTGGAATAGGAGCAGTCCTAATCCAAGAAGGTAGACCAGTTGCATTCTTTAGTGAAAAACTAAATAAATCCAGGCTTAATTACTCCACCTATGATAAAGAATTTTATGCTATGATAAGAGCTTTGGAGAATTGGTCTCATTATCTGAAAATGCAACCCTTTATACTATACACTGATCATGAGTCTTTGAAAAATATCCATGGGCAAAACAAACTTAACCCAAGACATGCTAGATGGGTTGAATTCCTACAAACCTTTAATTTTTCAGCAAAATATAAAACAGGAAAGACCAATGTGATTGCTGATGCATTAAGTAGGAAATACAACTTACTGTCTGTGCTAAATGCTAAAGTGATTGGGTTTGAGATGATTAAGGAACAATATGCTAATGATTCTGATTTTTGTGACTTGTATTCAGCATGTTTAAAAGAACCCCAAGGTGTTTTTCACTTACAGCAGGGTTTTCTGTTTAAAAACAATAGGCTATGCATACCCAAGACCTCCTTGAGACTGTTGTTAGTAAAGGAAGTGCATGAAGGGAGTTTGAGTGGTCACTTTGGCATACAAAAGACCCTAGATATGTTAAGTGAACATTTCTACTGGCCCAAAATGTTAGGCACAGTAGGCAAATACATTTTGAAATGTGAAGCATGCATCAAAGCTAAAATCACCTTTCACAAAGGGGAGTATTTACCCTTACCTGTGGCTGATAAGCCTTGGGAGCATGTGAGTGTTGATTTTGTCATGGCCTTGCCTAAAACTCAAAGGCAGAAGGATTCTATCATGGTAGTGGTTGATAGATTCTCAAAGATGGCACACTTTATTGCTTGCACAAAAACTGATGATGCACAGCATATAGCTAGATTATATTTTTCTGAAATTGTAAGATTGCATGGGGTTCCCAAGTCCATTGTTTCAGATAGGGATGGAAAGTTCCTTAGCCACTTTTGGAAAACTTTATGGAAGTTGTTAGGGACCAATTTGTTGTTTAGTACAAGCCATCATCCTCAAACTGATGGTCAAACTGAGGTAACAAATAAGACCTTAGGATCCATTTTGAGGACCATTGTAGGCAAGCATCTTAGGGACTGGGACCTTAAGCTAAGCCAAGCTGAATTTGCTTACAATAGGAGCCCTAATTGGGCTACAAAGCATTCACCTTTTCAATGTGTGTATGGGGAAAACCCCTTATTGCCAATAGACCTAATGCATGTCAATATTGATGACAGGAAACAGAAGGATGCTGTGGAACAAGCAGCTGAACTGATAAAATTGCACAAAGAGGTCAAGGAAAACATATGCAGAGTTAATGAGAAGTACAAGCTCAAAGCTGATGGGAAGCACAAGCAAAGGGAAGCACTGAAGGTGGGAGATTTGGTTTGGGTGCATTTAAGAAAAGAGAGATTTCCACAATTGAGGAAAAACAAGCTCATGCCTAGGGCAACTGGACCCTTCCCTATCATAGCCAAGTATGGGTATAATGCATACCAAGTGGAGCTGCCTGAAAATTACAACATCTCCAACACATTTAATATTGGAGACTTGCTACTGTACAAGGAAGACCAAGAATTGGGGTCAATTCTTTCCAAAGAAGGAGGAGTTGAACCATATGTGGACCATGGTTCAAGTCCAAGACATGACCCTGACTCAAGAGAGGACTCATTAGCAAAGGAAGAGTCCTTGGTCGATCCCTCGAGCAAACTACAGAGCCATCCAAGCACAGCCCCTCATCAACACAAGGCTTCTACTGATCTTGCATTCGAAGCATCGAGTAGAATATAGAGGCATTCGAGCAAGGACTTGCAAAGGCTCTAGAACATCACTGATCTTTCGCTCCAGAACAGCACTGATCCTTCACTCGAGCCCTCGAGCAAACCCCAAGCTCAGTCGAGCAAAGGACATCAAAATCAGGAAATGGCTTCTGACCAGCTGACTAGCGAACAAGCGACCTTACTGGCTTGTTTCCGATCAAACCATGGGCTTCCACTACATGAACCAGGTCAAAATGGCATCTTCATGCATGGACCTAGCCACAATGGGCCTAGGACCCTCCTAACACTAATCATAGAGGGCGGAGGAACGAGTGCAAGGTGCCCCAGTCACCAGTCAGAACATGTATTCTATACTTAGCCAATTTTTTTCTTGTTTTCTGTTTTAAAATAAGCATGTACTTGGCACGTGTGAAGCTAGCCGTTGTAATCATAGAAACCTATATATAGGTGCACCATGTTTGATATGGTGCAGGTCTTAAACAGAACCAAATATGCTTGGTTCAAATTTGAATGAACATGCTTAAGGTCAATCCCGTGATTGAGCAACCAATTATATCAGAATGTGTGCATTCTGAAGTGAACAAGCAGGAATTCAAAACGTTAATCAATGAATTGTTCAATTCATCATCAACTCAGCATATGAGCACAAGCTGCTGTCCTTGAAGATATGTATGAAGATGTAAACCATCATTAGCATGAAGATGTAAACCATCATGAACATCCTAGAGCAACTAGCATATCTGATAGAAATGGCCAAGAACAGAAGACAGCAGCAACAGAAGAACAGAACAGCAACAGAAGATCAGCTTCAGAACAGCACAGCAACACAACTAGCGACCAGGCTACCTTGCACGACACTTGGAGACCGAACCTATGCATCCAGGACCTGGGATAAAGTGATAATGGAATCTTGGAACTAGGATCTAGCCATCAAGGGCCTAGGACCATGCTAACAATCCACCACTAACTCTAGAAGCTTTGCTGAAGGTGGGCTGCTCGTCAGTTTTCAAATCAGAATTTGTTTCAAGTTTTTGTTCATTCTGTTTTCTGTTTTAAGTGCCATGTATTAGCACGTGCGTTTTTAAATAAGGCTTGTGACTTTTTTAGCCGTGATGCTTGTTGAGAACTCTATATAAGGAGAGTCTCACTTGTGTAATTCATAACTCATATTCAATAGTTCAGTTTCATTTCTTAAAATCAGTTTGCAAGCATTGAAATTTCTCTCTTCCTTTTCCTTGTGTGTTTGAGTGTTCGTTAATTCATCCGGCCAAAACAAAGAGAGTGTGGAACACTCCTGAACTTTAGATTGTGGAACAATCTATAGTGTAACCCTTTGGTCGTGAGTGGAACTCAGGGAGAGGGCAAGGGAAGTATCCAATAATGGTGAGTGAAGCCTAAGAAAGGACCCCTTGTGGCTGACCGGGAAATCAAGAATTGTTTTCTTGGGTGCATTGTGGTGTGTTTGTGCGTGTTTCCGCGAAGGTATTGTCATCCTTAAGGATTAAGGGTGATTGAGTGCAGATTGGTGAGTCCGGAGGGCCCAATCTTGGTGCAATAGGTGCCTAGTTTCTCTGTATTCGACAATCAATTGAGTATCAATCTATTTCATTCAGTTTTTAGTATTCTTCATTCAGTTTTTGCAAAGTGTATGATTTCTTCTTCCTCCTTGCGTGAACATCTTCATCTTCAATCGGTCACAACACAAACGAAGTGTGGAACGCTTCTGAAACCAGGATTGAGGATCAATCTGGCATGTAACCTTTCCACAAGGACGAGTGAAGTCTAGAGAAGGGTCGTGTATCAATCCCAAAGGTGAGTGAAGCCGGAGAAGGGTGGTAACGAGGCTGACCTGAGAATCAAGAAGTGAGTTCTTGGGCGTATATTGGTGAGTTTTGTGAGTAGCTTTCGCGTTGAATAATCCACTCTAAGGATTAGAGTGATTGAGTGCAAGATTGTGAGTCCGGAGGACACAATCTTGGTGCACATTCTTCATCGTTCATTCATCAATTATCATTGATCCTTATTCATTCTACATCGTTCATTGTTCATAGATCATTGATCATTGATCCTTTTTCATTGTTCATCGTTCATTCTTCATTGATCTTTCATCCTTGTTCATTCTTCATCGTTCATTCATCATTGATTATTGATCCTTGTTCATTATTCATTGATCATGCATCCTTGTTTATTCTTCATCGTTCATTCTTCATTGATCATTGATCCTTGTTCATTCTTCGTCGTTCATTCTTCTTTGATCATTGATCCTTTTTCATTGTTCATCTTTCATTCTTCATTGATCATTCATCCTTGTTTATTCTTCATCGTTCATTCTTCATTGATCATTGATCCTTGTTCATTCTTCATCGTTCGTTCTTCATTGATCATTGATCCTTGTTCATTCTTCATTGTTCATTCTTCACTGATCATTGATCCTTGTTCATTCTTCATCGTTCAATGTTCATTATTCATTGATCCTTGTTCATTCAGCATCGTTCATTCATCATCGATCATTGATCCTTGTTCATTCTTCATCGTTCATTCTTCATTGATCATTGATCCTTTTTCATTGTTCATCGTTCCTTCTTCATTGATGATTGATCCTTGTTCATTCTTTATCGCTCATTCATCATTGATCATTGATCCTTGTTCATTCTTCATCGTTCATTCTTCATTGATCATTGATCAGTGTTCATTCTTGATCGTTCATTCATCATTGATCAAATATGCTTGTTGATTCTTCATTGTTCATTGTTCATTGATCATTGATAATTGTTCATTCTTCATCGTTCATTCATCATTGATCATTGATCCTTATTCATTCTTCATCGTTCATTCTTCATTGATCATTGATCCTTGTTCTTTCTTCATCTTTCGTTCTTCATTGATCATTGATCCTTGTTCATTCTTCATTGATCATTGATCCTTTTTCATTCTTCATCGTTCGTTCTTCATTGATCATTGATCCTTGTTCATTCTTCATCGTTCATTCTTTATTGATCATTGATCCTCATTCATTCCTCATTGATCATTGATCCTTGTTCATTCTTCGTCGTTTATTCATCATTGATCATTGATCCTTGTTCATTCTTCATCGTTCATTCTTCATTGATCATTGATCCTTTTTCATTGTTCATCGCTCGTTCTTCATTGATGATTGATCCTAGTTCATTCTTCATCACTCATTCATCATTGATCATTGATCCTTGTTCATTCTTCATCGTTCATTCTGCACCAAATATGGGGATGATTGACTCAAGAACCCGTTTAATGCCTTCAAGAATGATGCCAAGAACAATCTTGACACGAAGAACACACACAGGAACCTTCTGTTTTGTATGAAAACAGAATGTGACAAGAACAATTCCTTGGAATGGTTCTATGTCGTGGATAGAGACAATTGATCTTCACTCAATCACTGGCCTCTTCCTCACATTCAAGTTAAGATTCACTCTCTTAACTTTCGTGGAAAACAACTGAATACCCTCTTTGCTTCACTCACAAAGAACACACTCAGGGATGTAATTGCACACAATTACTTGAATGAACTTTCATTAACAAATCTCTACTTCTCTATGATACAATGAGGGAGTCCCTTTATATAGGACTCTAACGGCTAGTTTGGGGTGTCTAACAAACATAACTAACCCCGTGCCTAATTATTTATGCGCGTGTAATACAAAGACTAAAAAACAGAAACAACAAAATAGGCTAAGTTTTGAGTCAGCTGTTCCTCCTAGTTTTGCTGACTGGGCTTCCTTGTGTCGACTCATCCGGGTTCTATGAGTGTTGCTAGGGAGGTCCCATGCCTTTGATGGCTAGTACCATCTGCACTCATGACATCCATGTCTTTGTTTAGCCCTAGATGTCCATAGCCATTCGCCAAACACGTGACCAAGGTGGTCGGGTCATCAGCCTCCTGTTCTGAAGGATTGCTCGAGTGAGTTGCTGATTTGCTCGAGTGTTCTGTTATTCTGCTCGACTGGTCGATTGTACGATCATTGAGCATCAGTTTGAGTGGAAAGTTGCTCGAGTAGGATTCCTTCTTGCCCGATAGCTCGAATACAAGATTAGTGAGCCTCTGTTTGCATAGAAGGTTGCTTGACTGGTCGAGAACATGGCTCGGATGCTCGAGCGAAAGACCAGCATGTTCTTGTTTGTCCTTTTCTTGATCAAGACCATCTTCATTTCCCTGGATTGGATATCCCACATGGCTTATACTTGAACCATGGTCCGAATATGGTTCAATCCCTCCTTCTTGGAAAAGAATTGCCCTCAATTCTTGATCTTCATTGTTCCATGTCATCACAGCCTTTGTTGTGGTACTGCTTTGTTCCCTTCCTTTTATACCATGTATTCCCAGCTCTTTTCGTGGTTGCATCAGTCTGACATCCTCTTGTTTATTATCTACATGGTACCTGCACAAAATATGAGTATCAATAATGATGTTTCCTAAGAAATAAAAGCCATTTACATCAGAGTATGCAGATGGACTTTTTTGATGCAGATTGTTTAATTCAATATCAGTAACAATCGTAGGCTTAATCAATTCTCCTCCTACTGTTTCATCCTTTATTGTTTTTAATGTTTTAGTATGCTGTTGGGTTGATTTATCACTATTTTCCTTCATAGTCAGATGCACAGCTTTCCTTTCACTTCCTTTGCAGTAGCCTCTCTTAGTCAGAACACAAGCTGCTTTGTTCTGTTTTGTAGGAGCAGCAAGAGTCTTATATGGGGGTAGGGGTATGAGGTCTTTTAATTTCCCTTCATGTTGTATGGTGTAGATGTTAGTAAACCCATTGTGTAGGGAGTGTTTAGCGTACTGCCAGGGTCTTCCCAACAGTATGTGACAAACGTGCATGTCCATTACATCACACAACATCTCATCAATGTAGGAGCCTATAGAGAATTTAACTAAGCACTGCTTCTTCACATGACCCTCAGCCTTATTGTCTAACCATCGTAGCTTGTATGGGTTAGGATGGGCACTGGTGTTTAATTTCAGGTCCTGCACTAGTTGATTGCTCACACAGTTAACCTCGCTTCCTCCATCAATTATAAGGTTGCATACGTGGTTCTGCACTCTGCACTTGGTCTGAAACACACTCTCCCTTTGATCAACTTGTTTTCCCCTTGGTGTAGCATGGAAGTTTCTTCGTATGAGCAAGTGATAGCTAACTTCCTCAGGGTATATTTGTTCAGTCATCTCTCCCTCTGACTCACTGCTCTCAGTATCGCCTGGCTTAGTTCTTTGAAGTGTGCCCAAGTTGGTCAGTATATATGAACCTTCTGTATCATCTGCAGGTGTAGGTGGTAGGATAACCTTCTCCTCCCCATCCTTGGCTACTAGCATAGCCCTAGGTCCTCTCTCCCTGCTGTGTATCTCAGTCCACTCAATATTGGTGAAGGCTCGTGCATTAGGACACTCATTTCTGTAGTGTCCATGGCCATGACATTTGAAACACATGACATCCTTCATAGGTACATTATCCTTGGTTCTGTTGGATGCTGCTGTGTGTGGGTTTCTGTTGTGTAACCCAATACTTGGTCCCTCCCTTGTTGCACTACCTACTGTGTTGAGTTTTGGGGGTGTAGGTGCAGAAGGTTGTGCACTAGTGGTCCTTTTCCTTGAGTATTTTTCATATGTGAGGGCACTATCACAGGCTGTGTCGAGAGTCAAGTGCTGCATCACCTCCAGCTTCTCCCTCAAATCCTCTCTCAAGCCTCCTATGAACTTGCCTACCTTCATCTCCTCTGGTTCATTAACATCACAAAGAACCGATAGCTTCTCCCACTCCTGTATGTAGTCAGCTACTGACCTATTCCCTTGTCTGAGAGTGCTCCATTGCACGAAGAGGTGTTGCCTATATGATGAGGGTACATACTTCTTCCTGAGATGTTTCTTAAGCTTGGCCCAAGTGTTAATTCGATCCCTGTTCTCCCTCCTTCTTTGTTTCTGAATTCCATCAAGCCATATGGCAGCTAGCTTGGTTAGCTTGATTTTGGCCAGCTTGTATTGCTGTTCTTCAGGAGTATCCTTGAATTCAAAGTACCTCTCCAGCCCAGCCTCCCATTCCAAGTAATCCTCAGGGTTGTATGTTGTTCCCCCAATATCAGAAACATCTAATCTAAGGTTTCTATCCTCAGTGTTCCTTTCGTGATTGTGCATGGGCATTCCCCTCTCTTGTTGATTCATCACTATCCTAGTCACTGCATGAGTGAGTTGTTGAATGGCGAGAGCCATTTCAGCAAACTTCTCATCTGTGTTCATGATGCACTCAAACCACAATGCAAAGAAATCTCAGGAACAAACAAACGCACAAATGTGAAACCCTAATTTTTCAGAACGATCTTCTTGAATCTAATTGTGATGATCAATTTTGAAAGAAAACGTAATATTCAATGATTCTTAAACAAATTTAACCCAATTCCTATCAGATATCACATTCACAACAATCAAACGTTGAATTTCAAGAATCAGAAATCGCATATGCCAATGTTCTCAGCGAAGACTCAATGTTCGAACAATTAAAATGCGATTGTTATCAAATTTCAACAAGCTAGTATTCATTCAGAACATTCAAGAATTGAATTTAAATGAATCAGTGAACAAAATTTGATATGTATAATGACTCAGAACAGATTTTTCAGAAATCAAGTTGATGCACATTCAATCAAACGATAATCAGATTTCCAGAAATTTACATTCCTCAATCAAATTCGTATAATAGTCAAGTATACTCTGTAATCCTTGATTACAATGAATGATTAACAAAGAAAAATTGAATTTAAGAGACTTTGAGATTGAATTCGTACCTGTATTCGTGAAATTAAACAAAAATGCACAATACCTGATCCTCCCAATTGTTCTTACCAGACGTGTATGTTGATCTGATTAATTGGCCTTTACTTATCTCCTTTTGATCGTGTCCCTTCTCAGAACACAGCTCTGATACCAATTGCACCAAATATGGGGATGATTGACTCAAGAACCCGTTTAATGCCTTCAAGAATGATGCCAAGAACAATCTTGACACGAAGAACACACACAGGAACCTTCTGTTTTGTATGAAAACAGAATGTGACAAGAACAATTCCTTGGAATGGTTCTATGTCGTGGATAGAGACAATTGATCTTCACTCAATCACTGGCCTCTTCCTCACATTCAAGTTAAGATTCACTCTCTTAACTTTCGTAGAAAACAACTGAATACCCTCTTTGCTTCACTCACAAAGAACACACTCAGGGATGTAATTGCACACAATTACTTGAATGAACTTTCATTAACAAATCTCTACTTCTCTATGATACAATGAGGGAGTCCCTTTATATAGGACTCTAACGGCTAGTTTGGGGTGTCTAACAAACATAACTAACCCCGTGCCTAATTATTTATGCGCGTGTAATACAAAGACTAAAAAACAGAAACAACAAAATAGGCTAAGTGTTGAGTCAGCTGTTCCTCCTAGTTTTGCTGACTGGGCTTCCTTGTGTCGACTCATCCGGGTTCTATGAGTGTTGCTAGGGAGGTCCCATGCCTTTGATGGCTAGACCCATCTGCACTCATGACATCCATGTCTTGGTTTAGCCCTAGATGTCCATAGCCATTCGCCAAACACGTGACCAAGGTGGTCGGGTCATCAGCCTCCTGTTCTGAAGGATTGCTCGAGTGAGTTGCTGATTTGCTCGAGTGTTCTGTTATTCTGCTCGACTGGTCGAGTGTACGATCATTGAGCATCAGTTTGAGTGGAAAGTTGCTCGAGTAGGATTCCTTCTTGCCCGATAGCTCGAATACAAGATTAGTGAGCCTCTGTTTGCATAGAAGGTTGCTTGACTGGTCGAGAACATGGCTCGGATGCTCGAGCGAAAGACCAGCATGTTCTTGTTTGTCCTTTTCTTGATCAAGACCATCTTCATTTCCCTGGATTGGATATCCCACATGGCTTATACTTGAACCATGGTCCGAATATGGTTCACATTCTTCATTGGTCATTGACCATTGTTCATTCTTCATCGTTCATTCATCAAAGATCATTGATCCTTGTTCATTCTTCATCGTTCATTCTTCATTGATCATTGATCCTTGTTCATTCTTCATCGTTCGTTCTTCATTGATCATTGATCCTTTTTCATTCTTCATCGTTCATTCTTCATTGATCATTGATCCTTGTTCATTCTTCATCGTTCGCTCTTCATTGGTCATTGATCCTTGTTTATTCTTCATCGTTCATTCTTCACTGATCATTCATCCTTGTTCATTCTTCATTGTTCATTCTTCATTGTTCATTCTTTATTGATCAATCTTCCTTGTTCATTCTTCATCGTTCACTCATCATTGATCATTGATCCTTATTCATTCTTCATTGTTCATTCTTCATTGATCATTGATCCTTGTTCATTCTTCATCGTTCATTCTTCATTGATCATTGATTCTTGTTCATTCTTCATCGTACGTTCTTCATTGATCATTGATCCTTGTTCAATCTTCATTGTTCATTCTTCATTGATCAATCATCCTTTTTCATTCCTCATCGTTCACTCATCATTGATCCTTGATCCTTATTCATTCTTCATCGTTCATTCTTCATTTATCATTGATCCTTGTTCATTCTTAATCTTTCACTCATCATTGATCATTGATCCTTGTTTTCTCATCATCGTTCCTTATTCATTTATCATTGATCCTTGTTCATTCTTCTTCGTTCATTCTTCACTGATCATTGATCCTTGTCCATTCTTCATCGTTCAATGTTCATTAGTCATTGATCCTTGTTCAATCTTCATCGCTCATTCATCATTGATCATTGATCCTTGTTCATTCTTCATCGTTCATGCTTCTTTTATCATTGATCCTTTTTTCATTGTTCATCGTTCATTCTTCATTGATCATTCATCCTTATTCATTCTTCATTGTTCATTCATCATTGATCATTGATCCGTGTTCATTATTCATTGATCATGCATCATTGTTTATTCTTCATCGTTCATTCTTCATTGATCATTGATCCTTGTTCATTCTTCATCGTTCATTCTTCATTGATCCTTTTTCATTGTTCATTGTTCGTTCTTCATTGATCATTGATCCTTGTTCATTCTTCATCGCTTATTCATCATTGATCATTGATCCTTGTTCAATCTTCATCGTTTATTCTTCATAGATCATTGATCCTTGCTCATTCTTCATCGTTCATTCATCAATTATCATTGATCCTTATTCATTCTTCATCGTTCATTGTTCATAGATCATTGATCATTAATCCTTTTTCATTGTTCATCGTTCATTCTTCATTGATCATTCATCCTTGTTCATTCTTCATCGTTCATTCATCATTGATCATTGATCCTTGTTCATTATTCATTGATCATGCATCCTTGTTTATTCTTCATCGTTCATTCTTCATTGATCATTGATCCTTGTTCATTCTTCGTCGTTCATTCTTCTTTGATCATTGATCCTTTTTCATTGTTCATCGTTCATTCTTCATTGATCATTCATCCTTGTTTATTCTTCATCGTTCATTCTTCATTGATCATCGATCCTTGTTCATTCTTCATCGTTCGTTCTTCATTGATCATTGATCCTTGTTCATTCTTCATCGTTCATTCTTCACTGATCATTGATCCTTGTTCATTCTTCATCGTTCAATGTTCATTATTCATTGATCCTTGTTCATTCAGCATCGTTCATTCATCATCGATCATTGATCCTTGTTCATTCTTCATCGTTCATTCTTCATTGATCATTGATCCTTTTTCATTGTTCATCGTTCCTTCTTCATTGATGATTGATCCTTGTTCATTCTTTATCGCTCATTCATCATTGATCATTGATCCTTGTTCATTCTTCATCGTTCATTCTTCATTGATCATTGATCAGTGTTCATTCTTGATCGTTCATTCATCATTGATCAAGGATGCTTGTTGATTCTTCATTGTTCATTGTTCATTGATCATTGATAATTGTTCATTCTTCATCGTTCATTCTTCATTGATCATTGATCCTTATTCATTCTTCATCGTTCATTCTTCATTGATCATTGATCCTTGTTCTTTCTTCATCTTTCATTCTTCATTGATCATGGATCCTTGTTCATTCTTCATCGTTCATTCTTCATTGATCATTGATCCTTGTTCATTCTTCATCGTTCGTTCTTCATTGATCATTGATCCTTGTTCATTCTTTATCGCTCATTCATCTTTGATCATTGATCCTTGTTCATTCTTCATCGTTCATTCTTCATTGATCATTGATCAGTGTTCATTCTTGATCGTTCATTCATCATTGATCAAGGATGCTTGTTGATTCTTCATTGTTCATTGTTCATTGATCATTGATAATTGTTCATTCTTCATCGTTCATTCTTCATTGATCATTGATCCTTATTCATTCTTCATCGTTCATTCTTCATTGATCATTGATCCTTGTTCTTTCTTCATCTTTCATTCTTCATTGATCATGGATCCTTGTTCATTCTTCATCGTTCATTCTTCATTGATCATTGATCCTTGTTCATTCTTCATCGTTCGTTCTTCATTGATCATTGATCCTTGTTCATTCTTCATCGTTCATTCTTTATTGATCATTGATCCTTGTTCATTCCTCATTGATCATTGATCCTTGTTCATTCTTCATCGTTTATTCATCATTGATCATTGATCCTTGTTCATTCTTCATCGTTCATTCTTCATTGATCATTGATCCTTTTTCATTGTTCATCGCTCGTTCTTCATTGATGATTGATCCTAGTTCATTCTTCATCGCTCATTCATCATTGATCATTGATCCTTGTTCATTCTTCATCGTTCATTCTTTATTGGTCATTGATCATTGTTCATTCTTCATTGTTCATTCATCAAAGATCATTGATCCTTGTTCATTCTTCATCGTTCATTCTTCATCGTTCATTGATCCTTGTTCATTCTTTATCGTTCGTTCGTCATTGATCATTGATCCTTGTTCATTCTTCATCGTTCGCTCTTCATTTGTCATTGATCCTTGTTTATTCTTCATCGTTCATTCTTCACTGATCATTCATCCTTGTTCATTCTTCCTTGTTCATTCTTCATTGTTCATTCTTTAATGATCAATCTTCCTTGTTCATTCTTCATCGTTCACTCATCATTGATCATTGATCCTTATTCATTCTTCATTGTTCATTCTTCATTGATCATTCTTCATCGTTCATTCTTCATCGTTCATTCTTCATTGATCATTGATCCTTGTTCATTCTTGCACCAAGATTGGGTCCTCCGGACTCCCAATCTTACCTACAATCAGCCTTCACACTTGGAAGAAGATTGCTTGACAATTACTCCGACAATACACACCAATTTCACCCCAAGAAATCAATTCTTGGTTTTCAGGCCAGCCTTGGTCACCCTCTGATTTGGCTTCACTCACCAACGAGAAATGACCCCACAAACCCTCCCTCGAGTTCCACTCAGATAAGGGAAGATGACACTCTAAGTTGTTCCACAATTAGAGTGTAGAAGGTGTTCCACACCTTTTTGTTCCGGCCAAAACAACAAACACAAATGCACTTAAGGGAAGAGAGGAAGAAGATGATTGCTTAACAAGTGAATCAAAAAAATCAAATGAATTATATTATTCTGAGTTGATTTCAAACAATCATTACAAGTCTATTTATAGGTTTCTAAGGAGCTAATCATGAGAAGCAACGGCTAGTTACACGTGTCTTGCACACTGATTTTAAAACAGAACAAAACAGAAAATAGGCTAAGTCTTGGCTGGTCTGCTGCTGTTCTTCCATTGACCGAGGCACCTTCAGCTGGATTCCCAGAGCCCTGTGTCGCTTACCAGGAGGGTTCTTGGGCCTCGATGGCTAGGCCCGTGTGCCAAGATGTCATATTTGGGCTGGTCTCCCACCGGTTGTCCCTGGTCACCTCTCAAGCCAAGGTGCAAAGACGTCTGGTCGCTGGAATCTGGGTCAGCATCCGTTTTGTTGTTCTGAGGCTTCTGATGTGTTTTGGAGGCTGCATTTTGATTCTGAATCAATCCTTCCCCACTTGTCTCATAGTCTTGGTGTGTATGCTTACCAAAACTTTGAGGAGGAGCTACATCTTGGATTAAATCAGTAGGGTTATGTTGGTTATGTTGAGAGCAATGGTCAACTAGACTTGAACCAAGCTTTGACTTAAGTGTACTTGGTTCAACTCCTCCTTCTTGGGGAAGAATTGTCCTCAATTCTTGATTCTCCTTATGCAATTGCAAGTCCCCTATGTTGAATGTGTTGGTGATGTTGTACTCTGCTGGTAGCTCTACCTTGTATGCATTATCACCATACTTTGCAATGATGGGGAAGGGCCCTGCTGCTCTTGGCATCAGCTTGTTCTTCCTCAAGTGTGGAAATCTATCCTTCCTCAGGTGTATCCAGACCATATCTCCAACTTGCAGTGGCTCTCTGCCTTTGTGCTTTCCATCTGCTTTGTGTTTGTACTTGTCGTTTGCCTTGGTTATATTGTCCTGGATTTCCTTATGTAATTTCACCAACTCCTTGGCTTTCTCTATTGCATCAATCTGTTTCCTGTCATTCATACAAACATGCATTAGGTTTATAGGTAGTAGAGGGTTTTCACCATACACACACTCAAAGGGTGAGTGCTTGGTAGCATAACTAGGGCTCCTATTATATGCGAACTCTGCTTGACACAACTTAAGGTCCCATTCCCTCAGGTTTTTCTTCACTAAAGTTCTTAAAATTGTCCCTAATGTTTTATTTGTCACCTCAGTTTGTCCATCCGTTTGGGGATGGTGAGCTGTACTGAAAAGCAGTGTGGTGCCTAACAGCTTCCACAAAGTTCTCCAAAAGTGACTTAAGAACTTACTATCTCTGTCAGAGACAATGGTCTTTGGGACCCCATGCAATCTCACAACTTCAGCAAAATATAGTCTAGCTATGTGTTTAGCATCATCAACCTTTGTGCATGCTATGAAGTGTGCCATTTTAGAAAACCTGTCAACTACTACCATAATTGAATCTTTGCCTCTTTGAGTCTTAGGTAAGGCCATGACAAAGTCCATACTTAAGTGCTCCCAAGGTCTACTAGCTACAGGCAGAGGTATATACTCTCCCTTGTGGAATGTGATCTTTGCTCTTATGCATGCTTCACATTTCAGGATATATTTCCCTACTGTTCCCAGCATCTTAGGCCAATAGAAGTGTTCACTTAGCATTTCTAATGTCTTCTGAATGCCAAAGTGTCCCCCCAAACAGCCCTCATGTACCTCCTTTACTAACAGAAGCCTAAGTGGTGTCTTAGGTATGCATAGTCTATTGCCCTTTAACAAAAAATCCTGTTGGGTGTGGAATGGGCCTTGTGGTGCTTCTAGACATACTGTGTACAAGTCATTAAAATCAGGGTCTCCCTTATATTGCTCCTTAATCATCTCAAACCCTAGCATTCTAGTCTCAAGGATAGCTAAAAGATTGTATCTCCTACTTAATGCATCAGCTATCACATTGGTTTTGCCTGTTTTATACTTGGCTGAAAAATTGAATGTTTGTAGGAATTCAACCCACCTAGCATGCCTAGGACTAAGCTTATTTTGTCCATGAATGTTTTTTAATGACTCATGATCAGTATATAAGACAAAGGGTTGCATTTTCAAATAGTGAGACCAATTTTCCAAAGCTCTTACCATAGCATAGAACTCTTTGTCATATGTGGAGTAGTTAAGCCTAGATTTGTTCAATTTTTCACTAAAGAAGGCCACTAGCCTCCCTTCCTGTATCAAAACAGCACCTATACCCATCCCACAAGCATCACACTCTACTTCAAAAGGCTTAGAAAAGTCAGGTAGTTTTAAAACAGGGGCCTTGCACATGATGTCCTTAATGAGCTCAAAGGCTTTTTGGGCTTCTGAAGTCCAAATAAATGTGCCTTTCTTTGTGCACTCTGTGATGGGGGCCATGATAGCACTAAAATTCTTAATGAACCTTCTATAAAATGAGGCAAGACCATGGAAAGACCTAACTTGTGTGACAGTAGTAGGTGTAGGCCAATTTTTGATTGCTTCAACCTTAGTTGGGTCAACCTTTACACCTTCCCTTCCTATGATGAACCCTAGAAATCCAACCTCCTGTATTAGAAAGCTACACTTTTCTAATTTCCCATATAGCCTCTGTTTTCTAAGGGTTTCAAACAGCTGTTGCAGGTGGTCAAGGTGTTCCTCCAGTTGTCTACTGTAAACTAAGATATCATCAAGGTATACCACTATGAATTTTCCTAAGAAGGGTCTTAATATCTCATTCATTAGCCTCATGAATGTACTGGGAGCTCCTGTTAGGCCAAATGGCATGACTAACCACTCATATAAACCATACTTAGTCTTAAAAGCAGTCTTCCACTCATCCCCCTCCTTCATTCTGATCTGATGGTAACCACTCCTCAAATCAATCTTACTAAACCAGTGTGCACCTGACAATTCATCAAGCATATCATCTATCCTTGGTATGGGAAATCTATACTTGATGGTGATGTTGTTGACACTCCTGCTATCCACACACATCCTCCAGGTTCCATCCTTTTTTGGGACAAGGAGAGTGGGTACAGCACAGGGGCTAAGGCTCTCCCTCACATAACCTCTCTGCAAAAGCTCCTCAACCTGCCTCTGCAATTCCTTGGTTTCTGTGGGGTTGGTTCTATAAGCTGGTTTGTTGGGTAAGGCTGCCCCTGGTATGAGGTCTATCTGATGTTCTATCCCTCTAATAGGTGGTAAACCCTTAGGCAAGTCATCAGGAAACACATCAGCATACTGCTGAAGCAGAGGCTTAACCTCTGATGGTATGTTTACTGTGTGGTCTTCCTTTTGGTCTGTTGGGTTTTCTAACTCTTTAGTGAACAACACATAAATCACACTCTTGCTTTTAAGCTCTTTCTCACAAACCTTCCTACTGATCAGGTGAACTGGCTTCCTAACAGGGGGGGGGGTATAGCCTTGTGAGGTGGAAGGGGAATCAGGTCTTTTAGCTTTCCCTCATGCCTGACAGTGTAGGTATTAGTAAACCCATTGTGTATGCTCTTCTTGTCATATTGCCAAGGTCTTCCCAATAGCACATGGCATGCACTCATTTATAACACATCACATAACACCTTATCTTGATATGAGCCTATAACAAATCCTACCAAGCACTGCTTGCTCACAGATCCACTAACATTGTTGTCTAACCATTTGAGTTTGTAGGGGTGTGGGTGAGGTCTAGTTTTGAGTTTCAACTCAGTCACCAAGGCTAAACTCACACAATTAGACTCACTACCACTGTCAATGATTAAATCACATACTTTCTCTCCTATCCTGCATTTGGTTTGAAAGATGTTTTCCCTCTGGTTATTTTCTTTTTCTTCACTAGTGGTATGCAGGCTCCTCCTTACTATCAGGTTATAATGCTCATCCTCAGGCATGACCTTCTCTCTTTCTTCCTCAAACTCCTCCTCCTCAGTACTATGCTTATATCTAACCAGTCTTCCTGATTCATTCACTCTATATGACCCTTCAGGTTCATCCTCAGGTACTGGAGGCCAATCCTCCTCTATTCTGCCATTCCTAGACACTAGCATCATCTTAGGTTTGTTGTCTTCCTTGATATCTCTCCACTCTTGGGCAGTGAAGACTCTAGTATTAGGGCAGGAGTCCTTATAGTGACCATGTCCATGGCACTTAAAACACACTATTTTCTTTAGAGGTACAGGAGGTTTCCCAGGGATATTAATGTTTGGATCCACCCTCTTCTGCAGTCTAGGTGAAGTGGGGTTGTTAGCCTTGGGTGTGAAGTTTTTAGGATTCTTAGGGTAGCCATTAGAGGCTGCTCTCTTCCTGTTATGAGCCTGTTCTACAGTGAGGGCCATATTGAAGGCTAACTGTAGGTCAAGGTTTGGTATAACTATGAGTTGGTCCCTAATGTCAGCCCTTAACCCAGCTAAAAATTTGGCTAACCTTAAATCCTCTGTTTCATTGACTTCACATAGCACAGTGAGCTTCTCCCATTCCTGGATGTACTCACTCACACTCTTTCCCCCTTGATTCAAGGTGCTCCACTGTATGTATAACTGATGTTTGTAATTATTTGGCACATACTTTCTCCTTAAATGCTTTTTTAGTTTGTTCCAAGTGTCTATTCTGTTTCTATCCTCCCTCCTCCTCTGTCTTTGAATCCCCTCAAGCCACACAGCAGCTAACTTAGTAAGTTTGATCTTAGCTAACTTGTATTGTCTTTCAGGTGTGGTGTTCTTGTACTCAAAATACCTATCTAGACTTGCTTCCCATTCTATGTATACCTCAGGCTTGGTGGACTGTCCATCAAACTCATGTATGTCAATCCTAACTGTTCTATCTTCATGGTCATCAATGGGGTTGTTAGGTAGTCTTTCTTGGTTGCCTAATCCAGCCTGGGTCAGAAGTTGGGTTACCCTATAAAGAGTTTCCTCTATGGCCTCTAATCTAGCATCCATGGCTCTAAGTCTCAACAGCTAGGTACCAGCTCAACAATCAAACAATACAAGATGCAAACAATGTAGGAAGAAGATGTAGAAATCTTTCACAGACACAGATTCCTCAAACACTTGTTACAAATGTACCTATATGATAACAGGGATGTATGAATATGGAGTATCTTAATCAAGATTCAAAGAATTCAGACAAAACCAGCAATTTAGGGTTTCACAATTTATCAGAAATCGAACAATATCTCTAATGCTGCAAATGATGTTAATCAACAATGCAATTATGGGTGACTGTTATTATATGATGCAAAACTATCCTTAAAAAATTAAAAAGAATGAATCAACACAATCAAATATTCCCAGAGAACAGAAGCCAGAAATTCAAAATGTGTCAGAATACGATTTTCTTCAAGATTACTCAAATCTTCATCAATTTCAATCAGCAATTGAATTGAGTGTAACTATTTATATCAATGACTAACCAAGTATCACCTTTACCCAGTTTTACAATTGCATGTAACCTGAGTGCAAAATTAAGAACGATTTTACCAGATTCACGCAGACCGCAGTTCTCAGTCTTCTCTGTTACCCGGTGTAGTTTGTTCTTCTTGTTGCTTCAACAATGGTGTCTTGTGCCCTCTCGTCACTTACGCTCTGATACCAATTTGCACCAAGATTGGGTCCTCCGGACTCCCAATCTTACCTACAATCAGCCTTCACACTTGGAAGAAGATTGCTTGACAATTACTCCGACAATACACACCAATTTCACCCCAAGAAATCAATTCTTGGTTTTCAGGCCAGCCTTGGTCACCCTCTGATTTGGCTTCACTCACCAACGAGAAATGACCCCACAAACCCTCCCTCGAGTTCCACTCAGATAAGGGAAGATGACACTCTAAGTTGTTCCACAATTAGAGTGTAGAAGGTGTTCCACACCTTTTTGTTCCGGCCAAAACAACAAACACAAATGCACTTAAGGGAAGAGAGGAAGAAGATGATTGCTTAACAAGTGAATCAAAAAAATCAAATGAATTATATTATTCTGAGTTGATTTCAAACAATCATTACAAGTCTATTTATAGGTTTCTAAGGAGCTAATCATGAGAAGCAACGGCTAGTTACACGTGTCTTGCACACTGATTTTAAAACAGAACAAAACAGAAAATAGGCTAAGTCTTGGCTGGTCTGCTGCTGTTCTTCCATTGACCGAGGCACCTTCAGCTGGATTCCCAGAGCCCTGTGTCGCTTACCAGGAGGGTTCTTGGGCCTCGATGGCTAGGCCCATGTGCCAAGATGTCATATCTGGGCTGGTCTCCCACCGGTTGTCCCTGGTCACCTCTCAAGCCAAGGTGCAAAGACGTCTGGTCGCTGGAATCTGGGTCAGCATCCGTTTTGTTGTTCTGAGGCTTCTGATGTGTTTTGGAGGCTGCATTTTGATTCTGAATCAATCCTTCCCCACTTGTCTTATAGTCTTGGTGTGTATGCTTACCAAAACTTTGAGGAGGAGCTACATCTTGGATTAAATCAGTAGGGTTATGTTGGTTATGTTGAGAGCAATGGTCAACTAGACTTGAACCAAGCTTTGACTTGAGTGTACTTGGTTCAATTCTTCATCGTTCGTTCTTCATTGATCATTGATCCTTGTTCAATCTTCATTATTCATTCTTCATTGATCAATCATTCTTGTTCATTCCTCATCGTTCACTCATCATTGATCATTGATCCTTATTCATTCTTCATCGTTCATTCTTCATTTATCATTGATCCTTGTTCATTCTTAATCGTTCACTCATCATTGATCATTGATCCTTGTTTATTCTTCATCGTTCGTTATTCATTTATCATTGATCCTTGTTTATTCTTCTTCGTTCTGATATAGTTTGATTAGGTCCTTTCTAATAAGATCAATTTGATCATTAGTTGAGTCCTGGAGTCTTTTCTTTACTTTTAATTTAATTTCGTATAATTGAGTCTTTGAATTTCAATTCTAGTATTTGAGTCTTTTATTTAGTTCGAGTATTTGAGTCTTTATTGTATTTTCGTTTATTGCAATAGAACAAAGTCTTAGAGATGATTAAGCCAGGTTTAGGATCAAGCTTATTCATGTCTCATGTTTAGTTAGTTGAGATGTAAATTTTTGTTTTTTGTTTATCGAGTCTTTAAATATAAAATCGCTCAAATGGTTCGAGTGTTACGCGTGAATCAAGCAAGCAATCAGCCATATTCTCTTCAAATCAGCTGAAAAATTAAAACAAATCATCAAGGATACATGAAGATTATTGAAGGACATTTGCAAATCATGTCAAATCAAGCCAAGCACTTTATTTCCAAATATCCTCTAGATTACAAAATATAGTTGTTGCTTTTATCCACTAGATATAAAAATATAGCTGTTGGGAGCTTGCAAGTTGTAATTTTCAGATTTTCTTGCAAGTTGTAGCTGAATCCTTTAGTATAAATAGGCTACTTGCTCTCTTGTAATTCATTCACTTCCATTACATTTGAATACAAACAACCCTTGAGCATTTCTTGTTCTTTCTTTGCAATTTAGTTTTAACTTGGAGTAGTTGAAAGTAAGTTGAAGTTCCTTTGCTTTTCATTCTTTTGGCTAAAGATTGAATGTGTTCTTAGGAGCCCATAGCTTTAATTTCGTGGTGAAATCTGTATCGAAATTAAACCTTTGGTTTAGCCATCTTTAAGTTGTTCAATCAACATATCTTTCCTTAATTTTCCTTGTTTCAAAGCCACAAAATCACAAAACAAACTCCATTACAAAACAAACTAATCAGCCTTCTTTATTGAATTCGAAACTTCAAAATACAAACGTGTGTTATAGTTTGGTTCGTGTTTAATACATAGCCAACCTATATCACGTTCATTCTTCACTGATCATTGATCCTTGTCAATTCTTCATCGTTCAAAGTTCATTATTCATTGATCCTTGTTCAATCTTCATCGCTCATTCATCATTGATCATTGATCCTTGTTCATTCTTCATCGTTCATGCTTCTTTTATCATTGATCCTTTTTTCATTGTTCATCGTTCATTCTTCATTGATCATTCATCCTTATTCATTCTTCATTGTTCATTCATCATTGATCATTGATCCGTGTTCATTATTCATTGATCATGCATCATTGTTTATTCTTCATCGTTCATTCTTCATTGATCATTGATCCTTGTTCATTCTTCATCGTTCATTCTTCATTGATCATTGATCCTTTTTCATTGGTCATTGTTCGTTCTTCATTGATCATTGATCCTTGTTCATTCTTCATCGCTTATTCATCATTGATCATTGATCCTTGTTCATTCTTCATCGTTTATTCTTCATAGATCATTGATCCTTGCTCATTCTTCATCGTTCATTCATCAATTATCATTGATCCTTATTCATTCTTCATCGTTCATTGTTCATAGATCATTGATCATTGATCCTTTTTCATTGTTCATCGTTCATTCTTCATTGATCATTCATCCTTGTTCATTCTTCATCGTTCATTCATCATTGATCAATGATCCTTGTTCATTATTCATTGATCATGCATCCTTGTTTATTCTTCATCGTTCATTCTTCATTGATCATTGATCCTTTTTCATTGTTCATTGTTCGTTCTTCATTTATCATTGATCCTTGTTCATTCTTCATCGCTTATTCATCATTGATCATTGATCCTTGTTCATTCTTCATCGTTTATTCTTCATAGATCATTGATCCTTGCTCATTCTTCATCGTTCATTCATCAATTATCATTGATCCTTATTCATTCTACATCGTTCATTGTTCATAGATCATTGATCATTGATCCTTTTTCATTGTTCATCGTTCATTCTTCATTGATCTTTCATCCTTGTTCATTCTTCATCGTTCATTCATCATTGATTATTGATCCTTGTTCATTATTGATGCGAATCTAAGGCAAGCTAGATCCTCTAGGTTGCATAGATGAGCATTAAACCAGCCAATGGCTTTGAAACACGATGAAATACTCTAAGGACTGATCAATACAGCCACTATTGTTCACAAACAAACCAAGAATCTGTTTCTTGGCTGATTGTTGTGGATTATAAAGGTTTGGCTTCACTCACCACGCCTCTCTAATCCTCCTATACAACCCAAGGTGTAATCCCTTGTATTGTGTAGATTCTTGAAATTCCGGTGGCTGCTCCACAACCAACGGTATTCCAATGAAGAGATGCTCCGCACCCCTTGTAGAAGTTTTGTTCCACAAACACTTCTAAGACAATTTGTTTAAAACTGAATTACTTTGATTAATACTTCGACCGTTTACAATGAGGAGCTTAGGCATATTTATAGACTAAGAATCATGACTAGCCGTTACAACTTATTACACAGCACGCCTAATACACGTGGCCTTTATTTAACAAAACAGAAAAATCAGAACTGTCAAAATCAGACAGGCTAGCACTATACAATGCTGTCAACTAAACTAGCGACTGGGTGACCTTCCACTCCATTTCTTGGTGTCTTTCCGTGCTTTTCAGGAGGGGTTTAGGGTCTTGATGGAAATTTCTATGTGTAGAGATTCCAAATCCACTGCAAGTCAGGTCCCTGATGCCCAGATTTAGGTTCCACGTTCTGTGCAAGGTAGGCTGCTCGTCAGTTTCTTTCCTGTGCTGATCTGCTGCTGTTTTCTGGTCTGTAAGCTGTTCTGTGATGCTATTTTCTGTGGAATGCATTCCTGGTCCTTGCTTGTGTTGTTTATGTGCTCGCTTGTGATGCTCATGATGGTGTTCATCTACATACATGTCTTCAAGGTCGATTTGTGCTGAAATGTGTTTGACAATTGCACAAGACTTGGATGCATGTGCACATGGTTCATTACACTTGAGACAACCACATTTGTATCAATTCCTCCCTCTTAGGAAAGAATTGTCCTCAATTCTAAGTCCTCCATGGCTGGTTGTTGCCTAAGCAATTAAGTATTTATTAACTTGCAAAAATTCAGCTGCTGCTATTATTTCCTTAACTGACATATACTGATATTGTTCACCTTGCTGCACATACTGATTTCAGCCTTCCACTACTGTTCACAGCTGCACATTATGATCTTCAAACGTTGCTGCCAGCACAGACCATATTCATAAGAAGCTGAACAACCAAACTGATGCTGTTTCAGATTGCTGCTGCACTGTTCTGACTTTTGATACACACATGCTGCTTGTTGGTTGCTATTGATCTGAATGCTGATTTGAACACAGTGTGCGCACTGATCTAATGCACCTACTACTGCTGTACTATTTGATTTAGTTGGCTTGCACAATGATTCATCTGTTGCTCCTTGATGAAACTGATGCCCATGAACTGTTGCTTCAAACCAGTAGCTATGTTTTGCTACTGTCCAAAACCCAACTGCATCTATACACCTTAACTTTCCCCACATGTGCTATCTTCTTAGTTCAATGTCACCCACATGCGAGCCTATACTTTTGATTAAATTAAGCTAGAGACCATGTTCCCCAATATCACCCAAAACGTAAGAATCAAGGCTCTTGCTCTTACTTGCATGATTATCCAAACCCATATGTTAAACAAGCTCACCAAATTGATTAGCTTGCTAGTGTTGCCACAACCCCAACTAACTTGTTGTACTTTACCCTTTTTAGTAAAAATTCTACCTCGAATTTTTGTAGGATTAAGCTCAACAAATCTCTCCACATGAACGTAATCCGCTAAAGGTGATTTTTCAAGCACAAAATCAACCTTGACATACTCATGCTCCCTAGTTTGCTCTACTAGTAAATCAACCTCCAATCTTGGATGAGAATCGACTACTTCACAGCACTCTATTGTAGAACCAACATTCTCCATGCAAATTGGCTCAACAACCTCTTCAAGATCTTTAAGACTCTCAACACAAGGTGTTTCAACCACTTCTTCAAGAGCTTCAACAATCTCACCACAAGGTGCTTCAATATCTCCTTTAGGATCATCAATCATCTCCACAAAAGATGCTTCAACAACCTCTTCAAGATCATTAATCTCCTCTGCACAAGCTGCTTCAACAACCTCTTTACTACTTTCAATAGAGGGTGTTTCAACCACGTCTTCAAGAGCATTAACACTCTCAACACAAGATGTTTCAACCATCTCTTCACTATTCTCCACAATGGATGGTTCTTGATTGTTATCAAAAGAAGAAAACAATGGTGTGCTTTGTGTATCAACCTGCTTTGAAGTGACGTTAAATATAATCCTAACCGGCTTAACATCAGGATTATACTCAAGAACAGTTACCACTTTAGAATCTCCAAATTCCTTTTGCAATCTCTGTTGAACTCTCAACTTTTCTTGTTGAAGATGAAGCTTCCTCTTCAAGCTTTGCTTTTGACTCCTAACTTTCACCAATTGTTTGTGTTTTGGATATTCATCATAGATGGGAGCCACACTTGAATACAAGTCACGTTCCTGTCGTTTAGAAGCAATCTCACCACTTGGTTCTTGAATACCATCATGAGAAAGAACCAATGATGTTTGTTCCTCAACATGCTTGGGAATGATATTAACTTTAATCCTAGGCGGATTAGCATAAGGATCATACTCACGAACAATCACTGATTTTGAGTCACCATGTTTCTTTTGTAATCTACGTTGGAATTTCTTCTTTTCTTCATGAAGAACCACCTTTCTATAGGCTTTATGCTCTTGAATCAAAACATGGCCTAACTGTTCCGAATAGTGCTCGTACATACCCCAATCACATTTTTGTATACAAACTAGTATCAACCCTCTAATGTTTTCCTCCTCAATCTTCAATGACTTTAGATGAGATTTATCAAGAGCATAGACTAGATTATCAGATTCAAGCACAAGTCTATCCACTCTTTCACCTATGCTCATGTGTACGTTTGATGACCCCATATTTTAAGACTCAAAAATCTCTCAAAATGAAGTGTGACAGTAAGAATAAGGAAGAAACAGAAAAAAAGACGAAGAAACAAAGTTTGGGAAATTTTTTTGTGCACAAAACAGAAAACAAACAGAATCACTCAGCACAAATTTCAGAAACTATCTGTCAAAACTTGGCTATTGTAATCCAACCAAACCACCTTTAATTTTCATGAAACTTGGTGACAGCACACCCCAAGATGTCTAAAAACACCTCAAATTGAAAACACTCAAATACGTGGCCTAGTTTGATCACAATTCAAAAATTACTCTACACATGCAATCTGAACAGTTTCTGTGACCTTTGGTCAAAAACACTTGCGCATCTTTTTTTTCCCAAGTCCAATGATTACACAACTAGACTCACCAAAAACTAGACTCAGAAATAATCAATTTGAAAAAAAAGAAATAATGAAAAAGACTCAAAATGAAGGATAAAGAGATAAAATACAGAAGCCAAAAGAAACTTCAACTATTCTGTATTTTGCAAAAACACTATGAATGGGTCATTCAAGAAACCTATAAAACGTATGTAAAAGTGCACAAATGATGTGGTTTGATGAATATAGGATAGTTATTGATAATGTGAAGGAAAATGAAGACCAAAGAAAGGAATCTTGATAAGTTTTCGAAGACAACTTACCACAGTGTACAAAACTGATCAATTGTGCGCAGTCTGTAAAGAAAAATGCATATCTCCTTCACTACTCCACCAAATCCAATAATTCCAAAGCCAAAAGTTCCCCAACTCAATGAAAAATATTGTGCAAACACAGTTTTGAAAAATAACCTCAAACCGTCCTCCAAATCAATCACGTTTCAGACCCCAAACACTGACAGAATCTGAAAATTTTTACACCTTCACTGTCTTTGTATTTTCCCTTCTGTGCGTACCTTGCCCTCTTCGTGAACCGTGCTCTGATACCAATTTGATGCGAATCTAAGGCAAGCTAGATCCTCTAGGTTGCATAGATGAGCATTAAACCAGCCAATGGCTTTGAAACACGATGAAATACTCTAAGGACTGATCAATACAGCCACTGGTGTTCACAAACAAACCAAGAATCTGTTTCTTGGCTGATTGTTGTGGATTATAAAGGTTTGGCTTCACTCACCACGCCTCTCTAATCCTCCTATACAACCCAAGGTGTAATCCCTTGTATTGTGTAGATTCTTGAAATTCCGGTGGCTGCTCCACAACCAACGGTATTCCAATGAAGAGATGCTCCGCACCCCTTGTAGAAGTTTTGTTCCACAAACACTTCTAAGACAATTTGTTTAAAACTGAATTACTTTGATTAATACTTCGACCGTTTACAATGAGGAGCTTAGGCATATTTATAGACTAAGAATCATGACTAGCCGTTACAACTTATTACACAGCACGCCTAATACACGTGGCCTTTATTTAACAAAACAGAAAAATCAGAACTTTCAAAATCAGACAGGCTAGCACTATACAATGCTGTCAACTAAACTAGCGACTGGGTGACCTTCCACTCCATTTCTTGGTGTCTTGCCGTGCTTTTCAGGAGGGGTTTAGGGTCTTGATGGAAATTTCTATGTGTAGAGATTCCAAATCCACTGCAAGTCAGGTCCCTAATGCCCAGATTTAGGTTCCACGTTCTGTGCAAGGTAGGCTGCTCGTCAGTTTCTTTCCTGTGCTGATCTGCTGCAGTTTTCTGGTCTGTAAGCTGTTCTGTGATGCTATTTTCTGTGGAATGCATTCCTGGTCCTTGCTTGTGTTGTTTATGTGCTCGCTTGTGATGCTCATGATGGTGTTCATCTACATACATGTCTTCAAGGTCGATTTGTGCTGAAATGTGTTTGACAATTGCACAAGACTTGGATGCATGTGCACATGGTTCATTACTCTTGAGACAACCACATTTGTATCAATTATTCATTGATCATGCATCCT
This sequence comes from Amaranthus tricolor, assembly GCF_026212465.1. NCBI lineage: Eukaryota > Viridiplantae > Streptophyta > Magnoliopsida > Caryophyllales > Amaranthaceae > Amaranthus > Amaranthus tricolor. The sequence goes on along the minus strand of NC_080056.1, from coordinate 26,795,930 downwards.
TGTTTATTCTTCATCGTTCATTCTTCATTGATCATTGATCCTTGTTCATTCTTCGTCGTTCATTCTTCTTTGATCATTGATCCTTTTTCATTGTTCATCTTTCATTCTTCATTGATCATTCATCCTTGTTTATTCTTCATCGTTCATTCTTCATTGATCATTGATCCTTGTTCATTCTTCATCGTTCGTTCTTCATTGATCATTGATCCTTGTTCATTCTTCATTGTTCATTCTTCACTGATCATTGATCCTTGTTCATTCTTCATCGTTCAATGTTCATTATTCATTGATCCTTGTTCATTCAGCATCGTTCATTCATCATCGATCATTGATCCTTGTTCATTCTTCATCGTTCATTCTTCATTGATCATTGATCCTTTTTCATTGTTCATCGTTCCTTCTTCATTGATGATTGATCCTTGTTCATTCTTTATCGCTCATTCATCATTGATCATTGATCCTTGTTCATTCTTCATCGTTCATTCTTCATTGATCATTGATCAGTGTTCATTCTTGATCGTTCATTCATCATTGATCAAGGATGCTTGTTGATTCTTCATTGTTCATTGTTCATTGATCATTGATAATTGTTCATTCTTCATCGTTCATTCTTCATTGATCATTGATCCTTATTCATTCTTCATCGTTCATTCTTCATTGATCATTGATCCTTGTTCTTTCTTCATCTTTCATTCTTCATTGATCATGGATCCTTGTTCATTCTTCATCGTTCATTCTTCATTGATCATTGATCCTTGTTCATTCTTCATCGTTCGTTCTTCATTGATCATTGATCCTTGTTCATTCTTCATCGTTCATTCTTTATTGATCATTGATCCTTGTTTATTCATCATTGATCATTGATCCTTGTTCATTCTTCATCGTTCATTCTTCATTGATCATTGATCCTTTTTCATTGTTCATCGCTCGTTCTTCATTGATGATTGATCCTAGTTCATTCTTCATTGCTCATTCATCATTGATCATTGATCCTTGTTCATTCTTCATCGTTCATTCTTTATTGGTCATTGATCATTGTTCATTCTTCATCGTTCATTCATCAAAGATCATTGATCCTTGTTCATTCTTCATCGTTCATTCTTCATTGATCATTGATCCTTGTTCATTCTTTATCGTTCGTTCTTCATTGATCATTGATCCTTGTTCATTCTTCATCGTTCATTCTTCATTGATCATTGATCCTTGTTCATTCTTCATCGTTCGCTCTTCATTTGTCATTGATCCTTGTTTATTCTTCATCGTTCATTCTTCACTGATCATTCATCCTTGTTCATTCTTCCTTGTTCATTCTTCATTGTTCATTCTTTAATGATCAATCTTCCTTGTTCATTCCTCATCGTTCACTCATCATTGATCATTGATCCTTATTCATTCTTCATTGTTCATTCTTCATTGATCATTGATCCTTGTTCATTCTTCATCGTTCATTCTTCATTGATCATTGATCCTTGTTCATTCTTCATCGTTCGTTCTTCATTGATCATTGATCCTTGTTCAATCTTCATTATTCATTCTTCATTGATCAATCATCCTTGTTCATTCCTCATCGTTCACTCATCATTGATCATTGATCCTTATTCATTCTTCATCGTTCATTCTTCATTTATCATTGATCCTTGTTCATTCTTAATCGTTCACTCATCATTGATCATTGATCCTTGTTTATTCTTCATCGTTCGTTATTCATTTATCATTGATCCTTGTTTATTCTTCTTCGTTCTGATATAGTTTGATTAGGTCCTTTCTAATATCACCTTTACCCAACTCAAATCTTCATCAATTTCAATCAGCAATTGAATTGAGTGTAACTATTTATATCAATGACTAACCAAGTATCACCTTTACCCAGTTTTACAATTGCATGTAACCTGAGTGCAAAATTAAGAACGATTTTACCAGATTCACGCAGACCGCAGTTCTCAGTCTTCTCTGTTACCCGGTGTAGTTTGTTCTTCTTGTTGCTTCAACAATGGTGTCTTGTGCCCTCTCGTCACTTACGCTCTGATACCAATTTGCACCAAGATTGGGTCCTCCGGACTCCCAATCTTACCTACAATCAGCCTTCACACTTGGAAGAAGATTGCTTGACAATTACTCCGACAATACACACCAATTTCACCCCAAGAAATCAATTCTTGGTTTTCAGGCCAGCCTTGGTCACCCTCTGATTTGGCTTCACTCACCAACGAGAAATGACCCCACAAACCCTCCCTCGAGTTCCACTCAGATAAGGGAAGATGACACTCTAAGTTGTTCCACAATTAGAGTGTAGAAGGTGTTCCACACCTTTTTGTTCCGGCCAAAACAACAAACACAAATGCACTTAAGGGAAGAGAGGAAGAAGATGATTGCTTAACAAGTGAATCAAAAAAATCAAATGAATTATATTATTCTGAGTTGATTTCAAACAATCATTACAAGTCTATTTATAGGTTTCTAAGGAGCTAATCATGAGAAGCAACGGCTAGTTACACGTGTCTTGCACACTGATTTTAAAACAGAACAAAACAGAAAATAGGCTAAGTCTTGGCTGGTCTGCTGCTGTTCTTCCATTGACCGAGGCACCTTCAGCTGGATTCCCAGAGCCCTGTGTCGCTTACCAGGAGGGTTCTTGGGCCTCGATGGCTAGGCCCGTGTGCCAAGATGTCATATCTGGGCTGGTCTCCCACCGGTTGTCCCTGGTCACCTCTCAAGCCAAGGTGCAAAGACGTCTGGTCGCTGGAATCTGGGTCAGCATCCGTTTTGTTGTTCTGAGGCTTCTGATGTGTTTTGGAGGCTGCATTTTGATTCTGAATCAATCCTTCCCCACTTGTCTCATAGTCTTGGTGTGTATGCTTACCAAAACTTTGAGGAGGAGCTACATCTTGGATTAAATCAGTAGGGTTATGTTGGTTATGTTGAGAGCAATGGTCAACTAGACTTGAACCAAGCTTTGACTTGAGTGTACTTGGTTCAATTCTTCATCGTTCGTTCTTCATTGATCATTGATCCTTGTTCAATCTTCATTATTCATTCTTCATTGATCAATCATCCTTGTTCATTCCTCATCGTTCACTCATCATTGATCATTGATCCTTATTCATTCTTCATCGTTCATTCTTCATTTATCATTGATCCTTGTTCATTCTTAATCGTTCACTCATCATTGATCATTGATCCTTGTTTATTCTTCATCGTTCGTTATTCATTTATCATTGATCCTTGTTTATTCTTCTTCGTTCTGATATAGTTTGATTAGGTCCTTTCTAATAAGATCAATTTGATCATTAGTTGAGTCCTGGAGTCTTTTCTTTACTTTTAATTTAATTTCGTATAATTGAGTCTTTGAATTTCAATTCTAGTATTTGAGTCTTTTATTTAGTTCGAGTATTTGAGTCTTTATTGTATTTTCGTTTATTGCAATAGAACAAAGTCTTAGAGATGATTAAGCCAGGTTTAGGATCAAGCTTATTCATGTCTCATGTTTAGTTAGTTGAGTTGTAAATTTTTGTTTTTTGTTTATCGAGTCTTTAAATATAAAATCGCTCAAATGGTTCGAGTGTTACGCGTGAATCAAGCAAGCAATCAGCCATATTCTCTTCAAATCAGCTGAAAAATTAAAACAAATCATCAAGGATACACGAAGATTATTGAAGGACATTTGCAAATCAAGTCAAATCAAGCCAAGCACTTTATTTCCAAATATCCTCTAGATTACAAAATATAGTTGTTGCTTTTATCCACTAGATATAAAAATATAGCTGTTGGGAGCTTGCAAGTTGTAATTTTCAGATTTTCTTGCAAGTTGTAGCTGAATCCTTTAGTATAAATAGGCTACTTGCTCTCTTGTAATTCATTCACTTCCATTACATTTGAATACAAACAACCCTTGAGCATTTCTTGTTCTTTCTTTGCAATTTAGTTTTAACTTGGAGTAGTTGAAAGTAAGTTGAAGTTCCTTTGCTTTTCATTCTTTTGGCTAAAGATTGAATGTGTTCTTAGGAGCCCATAGCTTTAATTTCGTGGTGAAATCTGTATCGAAATTAAACCTTTGGTTTAGCCATCTTTAAGTTGTTCAATCAACATATCTTTCCTTAATTTTCCTTGTTTCAAAGCCACAAAATCACAAAACAAACTCCATTACAAAACAAACTAATCAGCCTTCTTTATTGAATTCGAAACTTCAAAATACAAACGTGTGTTATAGTTTGGTTCGTGTTTAATACATAGCCAACCTATATCACGTTCATTCTTCACTGATCATTGATCCTTGTCAATTCTTCATCGTTCAAAGTTCATTATTCATTGATCCTTGTTCAATCTTCATCGCTCATTCATCATTGATCATTGATCCTTGTTCATTCTTCATCGTTCATGCTTCTTTTATCATTGATCCTTTTTTCATTGTTCATCGTTCATTCTTCATTGATCATTCATCCTTATTCATTCTTCATTGTTCATTCATCATTGATCATTGATCCGTGTTCATTCTTCATTGATCATTGATCCTTGTTCAATCTTCATCGTTCATTCTTCATTGATCATTGATCCTTGTTCATTCTTCATTGATCGTTGATCCTTTTTCATTGGTCATTGTTCGTTCTTCATTGATCATTGATCCTTGTTCATTCTTCATCGCTTATTCATCATTGATGATTGATCCTTGTTCATTCTTCATCGTTTATTCTTCATAGATCTTTAATCCTTGCTCATTCTTCATCGTTCATTCATCAATTATCATTGATCCTTATTCATTCTTCATCGTTCATTGTTCATAGATCATTGATCATTGATCCTTTTTCATTGTTCATCGTTCATTCTTCATTGATCATTCATCCTTGTTCATTCTTCATCGTTCATTCATCATTGATCAATGATCCTTGTTCATTATTCATTGATCATGCATCCTTGTTTATTCTTCATCGTTCATTCTTCATTGATCATTGATCCTTTTTCATTGTTCATTGTTCGTTCTTCATTGATCATTGATCCTTGTTCATTCTTCATCGCTTATTCATCATTGATCATTGATCCTTGTTCATTCTTCATCGTTTATTCTTCATAGATCATTGATCCTTGCTCATTCTTCATCGTTCATTCATCAATTATCATTGATCCTTATTCATTCTACATCGTTCATTGTTCATAGATCATTGATCATTGATCCTTTTTCATTGTTCATCGTTCATTCTTCATTGATCTTTCATCCTTGTTCATTCTTCATCATTCATTCATCATTGATTATTGATCCTTGTTCATTATTCATTGATCATGCATCCTTTTTTATTCTTCATCGTTCATTCTTCATTGATCATTGATCCTTGTTCATTCTTCGTCGTTCATTCTTCTTTGATCATTGATCCTTTTTCATTGTTCATCTTTCATTCTTCATTGATCATTCATCCTTGGTTATTCTTCATCGTTCATTCTTCATTGATCATTGATCCTTGTTCATTCTTCATCGTTCGTTCTTCATTGATCATTGATCCTTGTTCATTCTTCATTGTTCATTCTTCACTCATCATTGATCCTTGTTCATTCTTCATCGTTCAATGTTCATTATTCATTGATCCTTGTTCATTCAGCATCGTTCATTCATCATCGATCATTGATCCTTGTTCATTCTTCATCGTTCATTCTTCATTGATCATTGATCCTTTTTCATTGTTCATCGTTCCTTCTTCATTGATGATTGATCCTTGTTCATTCTTTATCGCTCATTCATCATTGATCATTGATCCTTGTTCATTCTTCATCGTTCATTCTTCATTGATCATTGATCAGTGTTCATTCTTGATCGTTCATTCATCATTGATCAAGGATGCTTGTTGATTCTTCATTGTTCATTTTTCATTGATCATTGATAATTGTTCATTCTTCATCGTTCATTCATCATTGATCATTGATCCTTATTCATTCTTCATCGTTCATTCTTCATTGATCATTGATCCTTGTTCTTTCTTCATCTTTCGTTCTTCATTGATCATTGATCCTTGTTCATTCTTCATCGTTCATTCTTCATTGATCATTGATCCTTTTTCATTCTTCATCGTTCGTTCTTCATTGATCATTGATCCTTGTTCATTCTTCATCGTTCATTCTTTATTGATCATTGATCCTTATTCATTCCTCATTGATCATTGATCCTTGTTCATTCTTCATCGTTTATTCATCATTGATCATTGATCCTTGTTCATTCTTCATCGTTCATTCTTCATTGATCATTGATCCTTTTTCATTGTTCATCGCTCGTTCTTCATTGATGATTGATCCTAGTTCATTCTTCATCACTCATTCATCATTGATCATTGATCCTTGTTCATTCTTCATCGTTCATTCTTCATTGGTCATTGATCATTGTTCATTCTTCATCGTTCATTCATCAAAGATCATTGATCCTTGTTCATTCTTCATCGTTCATTCTTCATTGATCATTGATCCTTGTTCATTCTTCATCGTTCGTTCTTCATTGATCATTGATCCTTTTTCATTCTTCATCGTTCATTCTTCATTGATCATTGATCCTTGTTCATTCTTCATCGTTCGCTCTTCATTGGTCATTGATCCTTGTTTATTCTTCATCGTTCATTCTTCACTGATCATTCATCCTTGTTCATTCTTCGTTGTTCATTCTTCATTGTTCATTCTTTATTGATCAATCTTCCTTGTTCATTCTTCATCGTTCACTCATCATTGATCATTGATCCTTATTCATTCTTCATTGTTCATTCTTCATTGATCATTGATCCTTGTTCATTCTTCATCGTTCAATCTTCATTGATCATTGATCCTTGTTCATTCTTCATCGTACGTTCTTCATTGATCATTGATCCTTGTTTAATCTTCATTGTTCATTCTTCATTGATCAATCATCCTTTTTCATTCCTCATCGTTCACTCATCATTGATCATTGATCCTTATTCATTCTTCATCGTTCATTCTTCATTTATCATTGATCCTTGTTCATTCTTAATCTTTCACTCATCATTGATCATTGATCCTTGTTTATTCTTTATCGTTCCTTATTCATTTATCATTGATCCTTGTTCATTCTTCTTCGTTCATTCTTCACTGATCATTGATCCTTGTCCATTCTTCATCGTTCAATGTTCATTATTAATTGATCCTTGTTCAATCTTCATCGCTCATTCATCATTGATCATTGATCCTTGTTCATTCTTCATCGTTCATGCTTCTTTTATCATTGATCCTTTTTTCATTGTTCATCGTTCATTCTTCATTGATCATTCATCCTTATTCATTCTTCATTGTTCATTCATCATTGATCATTGATCCGTGTTCATTATTCATTGATCATGCATCATTGTTTATTCTTCATCGTTCATTCTTCATTGATCATTGATCCTTGTTCATGCACCAAGATTGTGTCCTCCGGATTCACAATCTTGCACTCTATCAATCTAATCCTTAGATTGATTCACACAATGCGGAAAAACAAAACAGAACCCACCAAACTACGCCCAAGAAACCACTTCTTGGTTCTCAGGTCAGCCTCGATACCACCCTTATCCGGCTTCACTCACCCTTTGGGCTTGGTATACGACCCTCCTCTAAACTTCACTCGTTCTTGTGGGAAGGTTACACACTAGGTTGATTCTCAATCCTAGTTTCAGAAGTGTTCCACACTTCGTTTGTGTTGTGACTGATGAAGATGAAGATGCACAAAGGAAGGGAAATGAAGAAGGAATTTCAAATACTTGCAAAAAAATGTATACAATGAACTAACTGAAAGAAAATGATAGGATTGATACTCAATTGATTGTTCAATACAGAGAAACTAGGCACCTATATATAGCTTTCTATGATTACAACGGCTAGCTACACACGTGCCAAGTACATGCTTATTTTAAAACAGAAAACAAGAAAAAAAATTGGCTAAGTATAGAATACATGTTCTGACTGGTGACTGGGGCACCTTGCACTCGTTCCTCCGCCCTCTATGATTAGTGTTAGGAGGGTCCTAGGCCCATTGTGGCTAGGTCCATGCATGAAGATGCCATTTTGACCTGGTTCATGTAGTGGAAGTCCATGGTTTGATCGGAAACAAGCCAGTAAGGTCGCTTGTTCGCTAGTCAGCTGGTCAGAAGCCATTTCCTGATTCTGATGTCCTTTGCTCGACTGAGCTTGGGGTCTGCTCGAGGGCTCGAGTGAAGGATCAGTGCTGTTCTGGAGCGAAAGATCAGTGATGTTCTGGAGCCTTTGCAAGTCCTTGCTCGAATGCCTCTGTATTCTACTCGATGCTTCGAATGCAAGATCAGTAGAAGCCTTGTGTTGATGAGGAGCTGTGCTTGGATGGCTCTGTAGTTTGCTCGAGGGATCGACCAAGGACTCTTCCTTTGCTAATGAGTCCTCTCTTGAGTCAGGGTCATGTCTTGGACTTGAACCATGGTCCACATATGGTTCAACTCCTCCTTCTTTGGAAAGAATTGACCCCAATTCTTGGTCTTCCTTGTACAGTAGCAAGTCTCCAATATTAAATGTGTTGGAGATGTTGTAATTTTCAGGCAGCTCCACTTGGTATGCATTATCCCCATACTTGGCTATGATAGGGAAGGGTCCAGCTGCCCTAGGCATGAGCTTGTTTTTCCTCAATTGTGGAAATCTCTCTTTTCTTAGATGCACCCAGACCAAATCTCCCACCTTCAGTGCTTCCCTTTGCTTGTGCTTCCCATCAGCTTTGAGCTTGTACTTCTCATTAGCTCTGCATATGTTTTCCTTGACCTCTTTGTGCAATTTTATCAGTTCAGCTGCTTGTTCCACAGCATCCTTCTGTTTCCTGTCATCAATATTGACATGCATTAGGTCTATTGGCAATAAGGGGTTTTCCCCATACACACATTGAAAAGGTGAATGCTTTGTAGCCCAATTAGGGCTCCTATTGTAAGCAAATTCAGCTTGGCTTAGCTTAAGGTCCCAGTCCCTAAGATGCTTGCCTACAATGGTCCTCAAAATGGATCCTAAGGTCTTATTTGTTACCTCAGTTTGACCATCAGTTTGAGGATGATGGCTTGTACTGAACAACAAATTGGTCCCTAACAACTTCCATAAAGTTTTCCAAAAGTGGCTAAGAAACTTTCCATCCCTATCTGAAACAATGGACTTGGGAACCCCATGCAATCTTACAATTTCAGAAAAATATAATCTAGCTATATGCTGTGCATCATCAGTTTTTGTGCAAGCAATAAAGTGTGCCATCTTTGAGAATCTATCAACCACTACCATGATAGAGTCCTTCTGCCTTTGAGTTTTAGGCAAGGCCATGACAAAATCAACACTCACATGCTCCCAAGGCTTGTCAGCCACAGGTAAGGGTAAGTATTCCCCTTTGTGAAAAGTGATTTTAGCTTTAATGCATGATTCACACTTTAGTATGTATTTGCCTACTGTGCCTAACATTTTGGGCCAGTAAAAATGTTCACTTAACATATCTAAGGTCTTTTGTATGCCAAAGTGACCACTTAAACTTCCCTCATGCACTTCCTTTACTAACAACAGTCTTAAGGAGGTCTTAGGTATGCATAGCCTATTGTTTTTGAATAGAAAACCCTGTTGTAGGTGGAAAACACCTTGGGGTTCTTTTAAACATGCTGAATACAAATCACAAAAATCAGGATCATTAGCATATTGTTCCTTAATCATCTCAAATCCAATAACTTTAGCATTTAGCACAGACAGTAAGTTGTATTTCCTACTTAATGCATCAGCAATCACATTGGTCTTTCCTGTTTTATACTTTGCTGAAAAATTAAAAGTTTGTAGGAATTCAACCCATCTAGCATGTCTTGGGTTAAGTTTGTTCTGCCCATGGATATTTTTCAAAGACTCATGATCAGTGTATAGTATGAAGGGTTGCATTTTCAGATAATGAGACCAATTCTCCAAAGCTCTTATCATAGCATAAAATTCTTTATCATAGGTGGAGTAATTAAGTCTGGATTTATTTAGTTTTTCACTAAAGAATGCAACTGGTCTACCTTCTTGGATCAGGACTGCTCCAATTCCAGTACCACAAGCATCACATTCTACCTCAAATGGTTTTGAAAAGTCAGGTAGCTTCAAAACAGGGGCCTTACACATGATATCCTTAATGAGGTCAAAAGCTTTTTGTGCTTCTATGGTCCAGGTGAAGGTTCCCTTCTTAGTACATTCAGTAATAGGGGCCATTATAGCACTAAAGTTTTTCACAAATCTCCTATAAAAGGATGCAAGCCCATGAAAAGACCTAACTTGGGTGATTGTGGTGGGTGTAGGCCAATTTTTCACAGCCTCAACTTTAGAGGGATCCATTTTAACTCCTTCCTTCCCTATGATAAACCCTAAGAATCCTACTTCCTGCATCAAAAAGCTACATTTCTCAAGCTTCCCATACAGTTTCTGTTTCCTCAAGGTTTCAAATAACTTTTGCAAATGATCCAAGTGTTCCTCAAGCTGTTTACTGTAAACCAAGATATCATCTAAATACACAACTATGAATTTACCTAAGAATGGTCTTAGCACCTCATTCATCAATCTCATAAAGGTACTTGGTGCTCCTGTAAGACCAAAAGGCATAACCAACCATTCATACAAACCATATTTTGTTTTGAAAGCAGTTTTCCATTCATCTCCTTCTTTCATTCTGATCTGATGGTAACCACTCCTTAAATCAACTTTGCTAAACCATTGAGCTCCTGCTAACTCATCAAGCATATCATCAATCCTAGGTATTGGGAACCTATACTTGATGGTGATGTTGTTAACACTCCTACTATCAATACACATTCTCCAAGTTCCATCCTTCTTTGGAACCAAGAGAGTGGGCACTGCACAGGGGCTGAGGCTGTCCCTTACATAGCCTCTCTGCAACAACTCCTCAACTTGCCTTTGTAGCTCCTTGGTTTCAGTGGGATTGGCTCTATAGGCTGGTTTATTAGGTAGAGGGGCTCCTGGTATAAGGTCAATTTGATGCTCTATCCCTCTAATGGGAGGTAAACCCTTAGGCAAATCATCAGGGAACACATCAGCAAACTGCTGAAGCAGGGGTTTCACCTTTGAGGGTATCTCCTCTGTTTTCCCTACTTCTTTGGTAAATAGAATGTATACTTGGCTTTTACACTTGATTTCTTTTTCACAAACCTTCCTACTGATTAAGTGAACAGGTTTATGGGGTGGAGGGGGTATAGCCTTATGAGGTGGTAAAGGGATAAGGTCTTTAGTCTTTCCTTCATGCTTCACTGTATAGATGTTAGTGTAGCCATTGTGTATGCTTTTTCTGTCATATTGCCAAGGCCTTCCCAAAAGCACATGGCATGCACTCATATCTAGCACATCACATAACACTTGATCCTTGAAAGAGCCTATGTTAAATCCAATCATGCATTGCCTACTCACAGAACCACTTGAATTGTTATCTAACCATTTGAGTTTATAGGGGTGTGGATGTGGTTTGGTTTTCAACTTCAGGTCTGAAACTAATCCTGTACTGACACAATTAGTCTCACTTCCTCCATCAATAATCAAGTCACATACTCTATTCCCTATTCTGCATTTGGTCTGGAATATGCTTTCCCTTTGGTTACTCATTTGCTCTTCACAAGTGGAATGCAAGCTTCTCCTAACAATCATGTTATAATGCTCATCTTCAGGTAAGACTCTTTCCCTCTCTTCTTCTGAATCCTCCTCAGTACTATGTTCATATCTAACCATATTCCCAAAGTCATCTTGTATATAAGTCCCATCTGGTTCATTTTCAAGACTGTGGGGGTCATCCTCCTCTACTCTTCCATTTCTGATCACTAACATGACTTTTTCCCTAGTATCAGCCTTTATATCCTTCCATTCTTGGGCAGTAAACACCCTAGCATTAGGAAATTCATTCTTATAATGTCCATGCCCATGGCATTTGAAACAAACTATCTTACTCATAGGCACAATTGTTTTGTTTGATCCACTAGCATACTGCTCTGTTCTTCTCTGGTTCAGGGGTGAGTTTGGCCTCTGGTTCTTGGGTGAACTAGGTCTTTGGTTCTTAGGTGGGTTAAACTTAGGGGGCTTATTGTAGTTATTCCCTGTTTGTCTCCTTTTGTTAAAGTTTTGCTCATATATAGGGGCCATGTTAAAGGCTGTTTGGAGGTCTAAAGTAGGCATCATCATAAGCTGATCCCTGATATCTTCCCTTAGTCCAGACATAAACTTGGTTAGTTTCACCTCCTCTGTATCCTCTATTTCACAAAGCACAACTAACTTCTCCCATTCCTGTATATAATCAATCACACTTCTTCCCCTTTGGTTTAAAGTGCTCCATTTCATATACAATTGATGTTTGAAGTTCACAGGGACATACTTTCTGGTCAGAAGCTTCTTAAGCTTGCCCCATGTTTCAATCCTTCCCCTATTCTCCCTTGCCCTTGTCCTTTGTACCCCTTCAAGCCATATAGCAGCAAACTTGGTGAGCTTCATCTTGGCTATTCTATACTGTTTTTCAGCAGGAGTTTCCATAAACTCAAAGTACCTCTCCAAACTTGATTCCCATTCCAAGTAATCCTCAGGGTTATGGGAATGACCATCAAAATCCTTGATGTCTACTTTGAGCAACCTATCCTCATGGTGATTCTGTGGTTGAGGGGGTAATCTCTGTGGGTTCCCTCTCCCTTCTTGTGTAATGTGCTGAACCAACATGTGTAAGGTCTCCTCTATGGTTTGCATCCTGGCTTCCATGGTTCTAAGGTCTCAAACTAGCCAAACAAAGAACACACACACAAAGCAAACAGGGGCTCTAAGTCTCAACAGCTAGATACCAGCTCACAAACAAGATGCAACAATGATCAATTCAAACAGAAAACAATCTCAGCAGCAATGTATGCACAATCAAGAATGTTCAAAACCAACAAATCAATGCCAAAGCTGCAATGTAAACTCAGATTATAGATGTTTAAGGCAACAAAAAGAGATCAAACCCTCAAATTGTAACCCTAATAATCAATCAGACAATTTCTCAGAACAATTAAAAATGTCGAACAACCAATTCTCAACAATCAAATACTTGATCAGCAATGTAATAACGTGAAAATTGTAATAATAGAATGTTATATCTGTATTATAATCAATTAACAAATCAATTTAATCGATTATAAACAGGAAAACAATGATTAAAGATTTCGAAAAAAATTTGTAGAAAACGTTTGTCAGATTTTAAAACTTCGTCTAATTCAATTGGAAATTGATTCAGACCCTAAAACTATGTAGAAGATTGATTGAATATCACCTCTAAACGAAATTACAATTGCATGTAACTTGCGTTCAAAATTTAGAACGATTTTACCAGTTTTGCGCGTGTTTCAGAAATTCCAGTCTTCTCTGATACTCCCGTGCGATTCCTTCGATAATCCTTCAACAATGGTGGTTTGCGTCCTCTCGTAACTTGTGCTCTGATACCAACTTGCACCAAGATTGTGTCCTCCGGATTCACAATCTTGCACTCTATCAATCTAATCCTTAGATTGATTCACACAATGCGGAAAAACAAAACAGAACCCACCAAACTACGCCCAAGAAACCACTTCTTGGTTCTCAGGTCAGCCTCGATACCACCCTTATCCGGCTTCACTCACCCTTTGGGCTTGGTATACGACCCTCCTCTAAACTTCACTCGTTCTTGTGGGAAGGTTACACACTAGGTTGATTCTCAATCCTAGTTTCAGAAGTGTTCCACACTTCGTTTGTGTTGTGACTGATGAAGATGAAGATGCACAAAGGAAGGGAAATGAAGAAGGAATTTCAAATACTTGCAAAAAAATGTATACAATGAAATAACTGAAAGAAAATGATAGGATTGATACTCAATTGATTGTTCAATACAGAGAAACTAGGCACCTATATATAGCTTTCTATGATTACAACGGCTAGCTACACACGTGCCAAGTACATGCTTATTTTAAAACAGAAAACAAGAAAAAAATTGGCTAAGTATAGAATACATGTTCTGACTGGTGACTGGGGCACCTTGCACTCGTTCCTCCGCCCTCTATGATTAGTGTTAGGAGGGTCCTAGGCCCATTGTGGCTAGGTCCATGCATGAAGATGCCATTTTGACCTGGTTCATGTAGTGGAAGTCCATGGTTTGATCGGAAACAAGCCAGTAAGGTTGCTTGTTCGCTAGTCAGCTGGTCAGAAGCCATTTCCTGATTCTGATGTTCATTATTCATTGATCCTTGTTCATTCAGCATCGTTCATTCATCATCGATCATTGATCCTTGTTCATTCTTCATCGTTCATTCTTCATTGATCATTGATCCTTTTTCATTGTTCATCGTTCCTTCTTCATTGATGATTGATCCTTGTTCATTCTTTATCTCTCATTCATCATTGATCATTGATCCTTGTTCATTCTTCATCGTTCATTCTTCATTGATCATTGATCAGTGTTCATTCTTGATCGTTCATTCATCATTGATCAAGGATGCTTGTTGATTCTTCATTGTTCATTGTTCATTGATCATTGATAATTGTTCATTCTTCATCGTTCATTCATCATTGATCATTGATCCTTATTCATTCTTCATCGTTCATTCTTCATTGATCATTGATCCTTGTTCTTTCTTCATCTTTTGTTCTTCATTGATCATTGGTCCTTGTTCATTCTTCATCGTTCATTCTTCATTGATCATTGATCCTTGTTCATTCTTCATCGTTCGTTCTTCATTGATCATTGATCCTTGTTCATTCTTCATCGTTCATTCTTTATTGATCATTGATCCTTGTTCATTCCTCATTGATCATTGATCATTGATCCTTGTTCATTCTTCATCGTTTATTCATCATTGATCGTTGATCTTTGTTCATTCTTCATCGTTCATTCTTCATTGATCATTGATCCTTTTTCATTGTTCATCGCTCGTTCTTCATTGATCATTGATCCTTGTTCATTCTTCATCGTACATTCTTCACTGATCATTGATCCTTGTTCATTTTTCATCGTTCAATGTTCATTATTCATTGATCCTTGTTCATTCAGCATCGTTCATTCATCATCGATCATTGATCCTTGTTCATTCTTCATCGTTCATTCTTCATTGATCATTGATCCTTTTTCATTGTTCATCGTTCCTTCTTCATTGATGATTGATCCTTGTTCATTCTTTATCGCTCATTCATCATTGATCATTGATCCTTGTTCATTCTTCATCGTTCATTCTTCATTGATCATTGATCACTGTTCATTCTTGATCGTTCATTCATCATTGATCAAGGATGCTTGTTGATTCTTCATTGTTCATTGTTCATTGATCATTGATAATTGTTCATTCTTCATCGTTCATTCTTCATTGATCATTGATCCTTATTCATTCTTCATCGTTCATTCTTCATTGATCATTGATCCTTGTTCTTTCTTCATCTTTCATTCTTCATTGATCATGGATCCTTGTTCATTCTTCATCGTTCATTCTTCATTGATCATTGATCCTTGTTCATTCTTCATCGTTCGTTCTTCATTGATCATTGATCCTTGTTCATTCTTTATCGCTCATTCATCTTTGATCATTGATCCTTGTTCATTCTTCATCGTTCATTCTTCATTGATCAATGATCAGTGTTCATTCTTGATCGTTCATTCATCATTGATCAAGGATGCTTGTTGATTCTTCATTGTTCATTGTTCATTGATCATTGATAATTGTTCATTCTTCATCGTTCATTCTTCATTGATCATTGATCCTTATTCATTCTTCATCGTTCATTCTTCATTGATCATTGATCCTTGTTCTTTCTTCATCTTTCATTCTTCATTGATCATGGATCCTTGTTCATTCTTCATCGTTCATTCTTCATTGATCATTGATCCTTGTTCATTCTTCATCGTTCGTTCTTCATTGATCATTGATCCTTGTTCATTCTTCATCGTTCATTCTTTATTGATCATTGATCCTTGTTCATTCCTCATTGATCATTGATCCTTGTTCATTCTTCATCGTTTATTCATCATTGATCATTGATCCTTGTTCATTCTTCATCGTTCATTCTTCATTGATCATTGATCCTTTTTCATTGTTCATCGCTCGTTCTTCATTGATGATTGATCCTAGTTCATTCTTCATCGCTCATTCATCATTGATCATTGATCCTTGTTCATTCTTCATCGTTCATTCTTTATTGGTCATTGATCATTGTTCATTCTTCATCGTTCATTCATCAAAGATCATTGATCCTTGTTCATTCTTCATCGTTCATTCTTCATTGATCATTGATCCTTGTTCATTCTTTATCGTTCGTTCGTCATTGATCATTGATCCTTGTTCATTCTTCATCGTTCGCTCTTCATTTGTCATTGATCCTTGTTTATTCTTCATCGTTCATTCTTCACTGATCATTCATCCTTGTTCATTCTTCCTTGTTCATTCTTCATTGTTCATTCTTTAAGGATCAATCTTCCTTGTTCATTCCTCATCGTTCACTCATCATTGATCATTGATCCTTATTCATTCTTCATTGTTCATTCTTCATTGATCATTCTTCATCGTTCATTCTTCATCGTTCATTCTTCATTGATCATTGATCCTTGTTCATTCTTGCACCAAGATTGGGTCCTCCGGACTCCCAATCTTACCTACAATCAGCCTTCACACTTGGAAGAAGATTGCTTGACAATTACTCCGACAATACACACCAATTTCACCCCAAGAAATCAATTCTTGGTTTTCAGGCCAGCCTTGGTCACCCTCTGATTTGGCTTCACTCACCAACGAGAAATGACCCCACAAACCCTCCCTCGAGTTCCACTCAGATAAGGGAAGATGACACTCTAAGTTGTTCCACAATTAGAGTGTAGAAGGTGTTCCACACCTTTTTGTTCCGGCCAAAACAACAAACACAAATGCACTTAAGGGAAGAGAGGAAGAAGATGATTGCTTAACAAGTGAATCAAAAAAATCAAATGAATTATATTATTCTGAGTTGATTTCAAACAATCATTACAAGTCTATTTATAGGTTTCTAAGGAGCTAATCATGAGAAGCAACGGCTAGTTACACGTGTCTTGCACACTGATTTTAAAACAGAACAAAACAGAAAATAGGCTAAGTCTTGGCTGGTCTGCTGCTGTTCTTCCATTGACCGAGGCACCTTCAGCTGGATTCCCAGAGCCCTGTGTCGCTTACCAGGAGGGTTCTTGGGCCTCGATGGCTAGGCCCGTGTGCCAAGATGTCATATTTGGGCTGGTCTCCCACCGGTTGTCCCTGGTCACCTCTCAAGCCAAGGTGCAAAGACGTCTGGTCGCTGGAATCTGGGTCAGCATCCGTTTTGTTGTTCTGAGGCTTCTGATGTGTTTTGGAGGCTGCATTTTGATTCTGAATCAATCCTTCCCCACTTGTCTCATAGTCTTGGTGTGTATGCTTACCAAAACTTTGAGGAGGAGCTACATCTTGGATTAAATCAGTAGGGTTATGTTGGTTATGTTGAGAGCAATGGTCAACTAGACTTGAACCAAGCTTTGACTTAAGTGTACTTGGTTCAACTCCTCCTTCTTGGGGAAGAATTGTCCTCAATTCTTGATTCTCCTTATGCAATTGCAAGTCCCCTATGTTGAATGTGTTGGTGATGTTGTACTCTGCTGGTAGCTCTACCTTGTATGCATTATCACCATACTTTGCAATGATGGGGAAGGGCCTTGCTGCTCTTGGCATCAGCTTGTTCTTCCTCAAGTGTGGAAATCTATCCTTCCTCAGGTGTATCCAGACCATATCTCCAACTTGCAGTGGCTCTCTGCCTTTGTGCTTTCCATCTGCTTTGTGTTTGTACTTGTCGTTTGCCTTGGTTATATTGTCCTGGATTTCCTTATGTAATTTCACCAACTCCTTGGCTTTCTCTATTGCATCAATCTGTTTCCTGTCATTCATACAAACATGCATTAGGTTTATAGGTAGTAGAGGGTTTTCACCATACACACACTCAAAGGGTGAGTGCTTGGTAGCATAACTAGGGCTCCTATTATATGCGAACTCTGCTTGACACAACTTAAGGTCCCATTCCCTCAGGTTTTTCTTCACTAAAGTTCTTAAAATTGTCCCTAATGTTTTATTTGTCACCTCAGTTTGTCCATCCGTTTGGGGATGGTGAGCTGTACTGAAAAGCAGTGTGGTGCCTAACAGCTTCCACAAAGTTCTCCAAAAGTGACTTAAGAACTTACTATCTCTGTCAGAGACAATGGTCTTTGGGACCCCATGCAATCTCACAACTTCAGCAAAATATAGTCTAGCTATGTGTTTAGCATCATCAACCTTTGTGCATGCTATGAAGTGTGCCATTTTAGAAAACCTGTCAACTACTACCATAATTGAATCTTTGCCTCTTTGAGTCTTAGGTAAGGCCATGACAAAGTCCATACTTAAGTGCTCCCAAGGTCTACTAGCTACAGGCAGAGGTATATACTCTCCCTTGTGGAATGTGATCTTTGCTCTTATGCATGCTTCACATTTCAGGATATATTTCCCTACTGTTCCCAGCATCTTAGGCCAATAGAAGTGTTCACTTAGCATGTCTAATGTCTTCTGAATGCCAAAAACAAGAACCAAACTATAAACACATGTTTGTATTTTGAAGTTTCGAAATTCAATAAAGAAGGCTGATTAGTTTCTATTGTAATGGAATTTGTTTTGTGATTTTGTGGTTTTGACACAAGGAAAATTAAGAAAAGATATGTTGATTGAACAACTTAAAGATGGCTAAACCAAAGGTTTAATTTGGATACAGATTTCACCACGAAATTAAAGCTATGGGCTCCTAAGAACACATTCTGACCAAAGTGGTCAAGGTTCGAATAGTCCAAATATTCCAGTCCAAGAATCCAACGTTAGGGAATTGATTCTGTCTAAATCCTTTTTCGAGATTACGCCTACAAGCTTTGGTATGCATGGTCCGAATATGTCCTCAAATGGTTGCACTTTGCTAAGCGTGACTAACTATTTCATTCATGAGACAGATTAAAGACATTAAATGGATCGGTTACAAGGAATTAATTCCAAACGATTTTGGAATTCAAAGGGGCGTGTTTTTAAGGAGATTTAAAGCTGGTTTTTAATCTCATTTAAGAGGTATTATTAGGAGGTTTTGCTGGTTTAATTTCGTGAATAAAGAGGCTTGAATGAGGAGTTAATTCGTGGCAATTACAAAGGCATTCAAGGACAGCTTTGAATGATGGTTTTGAACAGTTTTGGAAGGTTAATGGCTGGACGTTTTTGGAGTTAATTCTCCTTCATTTAAGCTCATTTGTTTAAGTTAAATTAAGGGTAGTAATGGGCATTAATTTTGACGGTTATGAGCCAATTAATAGGCCCTTTTATTTCAGTCTTGTTTTTAGAATATGTAAAGGCATTATTGAATGTAACTCAAGCTATATAAGGCTTGGAAATGATCAATGAAAATTCATTCAGAAATTTGCCAAAACAAAACCTTCACGTGTGTGAGTTCTAACTTTGCTAGGAGTTTAGCTAAGTTGTCAATCCAAGGTTGAGAGTTTCTCAATTTTGAAGAGTTCTAGTTTTGGTCGAGTGTTCCCAAAGCTTGATCTTAGTAGTCGTTGTCTAGGTTGAGTGTTCCCTAAACACTTCTACACCCAAACAAGTGAGTGAGTGTTCCTCCTTGTTATATCCCCAAGTTAAGGGTGAGTGTTCCCCTAAACTTACTTGTTTCTTTCCAATTATCCTTCTAAAAAAACCTATCACACATTTCCACGTTTTATCCCATTTGTGAACGAAGTTTTTCAACTTAGTTTACACATCATTTGGCGCGCCAGGTAGGGGGAGTTTTTCCATACACTTCCAAAGGGGTCGAATACCTACATATCATGGGAGAGAATCAAGATTTGAAAGTAGCTTTGGAAGCTCTAAATCGTTCCATTGCTAGTCAAGAAAGGTTGGCCGAAATTAATGCCAATCTACAAGGGAATCTTGCTGCCTTAATGGCAAGACTCCTGAACGAGCAAGATAGGAGAGATCAAAGCGAGGAACCTCCACCTAGGAGGGAAGATAGGAGTCTCAAAGTAGATGTCCCTGCCTTTGATGGGTCGCTTGATCCAGAAAAGTACTTGGAATGGGAGAAATCCTTGGAAAGGTACTTTGAATACAAAGACATTCAAGAGGAAGTACAAAAATACAAGATAGCCAAAGTCAAGCTGAAAGGCTATGGTGATAGTTGGTTGCAAGGAGAACAAAGGGGGCGTACCCTTAGGGGGAAAGCTTCCATCTCTACTTGGAGGAAATTGAAGTAAAGGATGAGGGATCGCTTTATTCCTCACAATTACAAACAAAGTCAATATGTAAAGTGGAGTACTTTACAACAAAGAGGCGACCCAGTTGAAGATTACATAAAGGAGTTTGATAGACTCGCCATTGTGTGTGAAGTCACAGAAAATGAAGAGCTCAAGTTGGGGCGTTTTATTGCTGGTTTGGATCAAGAATTGCAAGAGAAGCTTGAAGGTTACACCAACTTAACCTTTGTGGAAGCTTGTAAACTTGTGGTGAAATTCGATGCTAAGAGGAAGAAGAAGAAGTCTACTTTCATTCCTCAAGTGGCTCGAAAACCTACCTTTCCTACCAAGGAGGGGTCTAGTCTTGTCAAACCTAATGATCCACCTAGGAAGGACAAGAAGGACTTCAAACTTAGTGACATTGTATGTTACAAGTGTGGAGGAAGAGGGCATTTCAAGAAAGATTGTCCAAATTCAAGGGCCTTAACTATGCAAGAGGTGAAGCTCATTGCCAACCAAACTATAGATTGGGAAGAGTTTGAAGATGAAGAAGGGGAGGCCGTGGGTGAAGATGAAGAGGAGGACCAATGCTTTCCAAAAGAGGAGGCCAAGCAAAGCCTAGTGGTGAGGAGGGCGTTGCAAGCCCAAGTTGAGGAGCCCATAGCACCTCAAAGACAACACATTTTCATCACCAAGTGCAAGGTTGAAGGCGAGGTATGTGATTTGATTATTGATAGTGGGAGTGAGGCAAATACGGTTTCTAAAACTCTAGTAACCAAACTTGGTCTTACAACTACAAATCATCCAAATCCTTATAAGTTGAGTTGGTTAGATTCGAATTCCAGCACGGGGGTTAGAAAACAAAGCATGGTTAGTTTTTCCATTGGTTCTTATCATGATTCTCAATTATGTGATGTTGTGTCTATGGATGCTTGTCATATTTTACTTGGTAGACCATGGCAAACTGATCGAAAATCTGTCCATGATGGTTATCATAATACTTACACTATAACTCACCAAGGAAAACAAAAAAAATTACATCCCTTACCTGAACCATATGTGGACCATGGTTCAAGTCCAAGACATGACCCTGACTCAAGAGAGGACTCATTAGCAAAGGAAGAGTCCTTGGTCGATCCCTCGAGCAAACTACAGAGCCATCCAAGCACAGCTCCTCATCAACACAAGGCTTCTACTGATCTTGCATTCGAAGCATCGAGTAGAATACAGAGGCATTCGAGCAAGGACTTGCAAAGGCTCCAGAACATCACTGATCTTTCGCTCCAGAACAGCACTGATCCTTCACTCGAGCCCTCGAGCAAACCCCAAGCTCAGTCGAGCAAAGGACATCAGAATTAGGAAATGGCTTCTGACCAGCTGACTAGCGAACAAGCGACCTTACTGGCTTGTTTCCGATCAAACCATGGGCTTCCACTACATGAACCAGGTCAAAATGGCATCTTCATGCATGGACCTAGCCACAATGGGCCTAGGACCCTCCTAACACTAATCATAGAGGGCGGAGGAACGAGTGCAAGGTGCCCCAGTCACCAGTCAAAACATGTATTCTATACTTAGCCAATTTTTTTCTTGTTTTCTGTTTTAAAATAAGCATGTACTTGGCACGTGCGAAGCTAGCCGTTGTAATCATAGAAACCTATATATAGGTGCCTAGTTTCTCTGTATTGGACAATCAATTGAGTATCAATCTATTTCATTCAGTTTTAGTATTCTTCATTCAGTTTTTACAAGGTGTTTGGTTTCTTCTTCCTCCTGGCGTGAACATCTTCATCTTCAATCGGTCACAACACAAACGAAGTGTGGAACGCTTCTGAAACCAGGATTGGGGATCAATCTGGCGTGTAACCTTTCCACAAGGACGAGTGAAGTCTAGAGAAGGGTCGTGTATCAACCCCAAAGGTGAGTGAAGCCGGAGAAGGGTGGTAACGAGGCTGACCTGAGAATCAAGAAGTGAGTTCTTGGGCGTATATTGGTGAGTTTTGTGAGTAGCTTTCGCGTTGAATAATCCACTCTAAGGATTAGAGTGATTGAGTGCAAGATTGTGAGTCCGGAGGACACAATCTTGGTGCATTACCACCCCCACGTTTTTCACAAAAAGTTAAACAATCTAAGGAGGTGTCATTGCTCACTCTTAAAGAATTTGAGAGGGAGATTGATGGTGAGAATGAGGTGTATCTGTTGTATTCTAAAGAAATCCATGAAAAATTTGTGAGTCAAAACCCTAAATTGGCTCAATTGATTAAAGACTTTGAAGATGTTTTTCCTGATGAGTTACCTAATGGGTTACCACCTTTAAGAGGTATTGAACATCAAATTGATCTTATTCCTGGTGCTCCTTTGCCTAACAAACCCGCCTATAGATGTAATCCTTTGGAGACTAAGGAGTTGCAAAGACAAATAGAGGAGTTGATGAATATGGGGTATGTGCGTGAGTCTATGAGTCCTTGTGCTGTTCCTGCTCTTTTGGTTCCTAAAAAGGATGGTACATGGCGTATGTGTATTGATAGTAGGGCTGTTAATAACATTACTATCAAGTACAGGTTTCCTATCCCAAGGCTTGATGACATGCTTGATGAGTTGAGTGGCTCTAATATCTTTTCTAAAGTTGATTTGAGGAGTGGCTATCATCAAATTCGAATGAGGGAAGGAGATGAATGGAAGACTGCTTTCAAGACCAAGCATGGGTTGTACGAGTGGCTTGTTATGCCATTTGGACTCACCAATGCTCCTAGCACTTTCATGAGATTGATGAATGAAGTGTTGAGGCCTTTTCTAGGCAAGTTCGTGGTGGTGTATCTTGATGACATCCTCATCTATAGCAAGCGTGAAGATGAACATTTGTTACATTTATTGGAAGTTTTCACTGTATTAAGAAAGCAAAAATTGTATGGAAAACTTGAGAAATGTAATTTTATGCTATATGAGGTCATTTTTCTTGGTTACATTATTTCAGGTGAAGGTGTGAAAGTTGATCCAAGCAAGATTGAGGCTATTCAATCATGGCCTAGTGATCCAAACACGCCAAACAATGTATGGGAATGGATTGAACACACGAAATACGGAAGGATATTCCAAGACTGAACACAGTGCTTTGTCAAGGGTTGGACTGCCAAGCCCCTTTTCAACGCAACAATGACAAATTCCTTTGATTAATCAAGGGAATGATCAATGTTCTTGGATAGGTTGAAGTGCAATCTTGAAGACTGATCAAGAGGATGCACGTTCAATGGAGGGCAAGCTGGCCCAAGTAACCCAATTGCAAGCAATTGAAGAAACATTCAAACACTTGAAGTTTTCTGAAATTTGGAATTTTATTCAATCATCAACGTCCATTACAATGCATGAATCACCTATTTATAAGCTATGAATGAGGAGTAGGCTAATTACATGAAGGCCTAACGGTTATTAACGGCTATATTTACACGTGGCTAATACACACATCTAAAAGGAACTCAAAACAGAATAATTAAGGCTATGCAGCAACTGTTGACTACGCGACCTTGTACTCTGATTTCAATGCCCTTCCATGAGCTTTCAAGAGGGCTCTTGGACCATGGTGGCTAGACCCTTGTTCAAAGATTCCAACCCTACCCTCCACGTCATCCAATGGGTTCGGGTCACGCCTAGGTGAGCTTGCCAAGGTGGCCTGCTCAATGGTCAGAATCTGTGGGCTGTTTGAGCTGGTTATTCTTGTTGACTGAGTGACCTTTGCCTCTAGTTTCCACGTGCTTCCAATGATCATGCATAGGATCCTTGGACCATGGTAGTTAGGCCCTAGTGTGGAGATTCCAAATATGCCCTCCACGTCATCAATTGGGCTCGGATCACGTCTGGGTAGGCCCGCCAAGGTGGCCTGGTCAGTGGGGCTCGTCAGGGGCTGCTGATGGCCTGATTTAGCTTGTTTTGTCCTTGTTGTTGGCTTTGCTTGTGTGTTCCTTGTTGCTTGGCTTGCCATAATTAATTCATTGCCTTGGTCTGAATCTTGATCATCATTATTCAATGATGATGTCCTTAAAACAGGGCCAAGTGCAGCTTGGTCCACATTTTCAACAGAAACACTCTTGTGTTCTTTGTTGTTTTTGATTGTCTTGTTCCTTAGGTTGTTATTGCTTGCTGGTTCCCTTGGATCTTTATTTGAGCCTAGTTGATATGGCTCAATCCCCCTTTCTTGAAAAAGAATTGTCCTCAATTCTAAGTGCGTGTGGTAAGGTGAAACATGGCTGCTGGCTGCATCAACAGAGCATGCATTTGTTGCTGTTTGAACCTGAGCAGCAGTGTATGGAACTGTGCTTATTAGCTTCCTTGTGTTCCATACACCTTTGTTCTGCAAAAATAAATGAACTAAGGTAGTAGCATTCCAAGGATTAAGGTCATACATGCATGCAAATGAGAAATGTTCAAAATGCAGATGAGGATAGCCACTATGTGCAAAGCCTTCATGAGTTACTGTTTTGTGCTCATCTCTTGTGTTTTGCTGTATTAATGTATTGAAGGCATTCCTCAATGTCTCATATGGTATTTTGTTTTGATTGTGCGTTTGAGGGTCATATGCAACACGGAATATACACCTTGTGCTCAATATAGTACAGAAATTACTCAAAAGGGTGCTAGGGAGATTAGAAACATTATAACTACTAACATTTTGAAGTATTCCATGTAGTTTAATGGTTTTATAGAAGGTTATCTTGGTTATGTGTCTAACACTATCATCCTTGGCATCACACTCCTTCTTTCCTAATAGATGCGTAGGTGTTTCCTTCCCTGTGTAAGGACTAGTGATGGTGTTGTGAGGGTGTGTACTCTTGCTGTCAAAGGGTTGTGTAATCTCACCTTCTATGAAGTAAAATCCATTCATCTCAATATTATCAACATGTATAGTCTTAACAATGGGTGCATGCTGCGGTGTTTCCCTAATTTTAGAGGAGTGTTGTGCAGTTTGCCTAAGGTCTTTGCTCTTATTACATGTGTGTGCAGGTCTTTGCTCTAATTTCAGAGGTGTAGCTTTCCTCTTTGCTGACTTCTCAGATGTTAGGGCACTAATGCATGCTCCTTCATAGGTAAGGTTCTGCATCACCTCAATTTTGTCTTTCAAATCCTCCCTTAACCCACTTAGAAACCTCCCAACCTTCATTTCTGCTGGCTCATCTATCCCACATAAGGCTATCAACCTTTCACCTTTTTGGCTATAGCTTGAAACTGACCTAGATCCTTGTTTTAAGTGGCTCCAGCTGGTGTATAACTGAGGTCTATAGTTGTGGGGAATGTACTTCCTCCTAAGGTGCTTCCTTAGTTTCTCCCAAGTGTTGATTTTTGAGCTATTCTCTCGTTGCCTTTGCCTTTGTAAACCTTCCAGCCATGTGGCAGCTAACATGGTCAGTTTTACCTTGGCTACTTTATATTGTTGGCCTGGGGGTGTATCCTTAAATTTAAAGTAACGTTCTACCCCTTTCTCCCATTTAATGTACACCTCCGGATCATGAGATGTGCCATCAAATTCATGTATATCAATTCTCATGGTTTTATCCTCTTTTGCATGTTCATGGTTAGGGTTAGGTTGTGGAGTTGATGGGTACTGTGGTGTGGTGTTCTTCAACTCATTAACAGTTAAACTCAACTGAGTGACCATATTTACTAATGCATCAAATTTTTCTTCTAAATTCATGATGATCTATATGAATGCAAACACACAAGGCTATGCAATATGCAAATATGCAATGATGAACTGAATGCAGCACAACTGTACTGATCACAACAAGCAACTGTTGTGTTCTGGATTGTACACAAAATTTCTTTGAATGCCAAAGCAGCAATTATCTTGCAATGATAATGAGTTGTTGATTTTTACAATCAACATGCAAAGGAAAAGAGATGGTGCAGCAAGGTATTCTGTTTTGCAACAGAGACCAGAGCTGAACACTTGTGTTCTGTGCACACTTTGCTTTAAAATGAAACAATGACAATCACTTCATACTTTAAATGAATTTGCTAATTTGAATTGGTTATTTAACTATGTATGACAACTAAATATGCAAGAATTAAGAATGAATGCACAATGGTTCTGTTTTACAACAGAAAATCAGATTTTAACAATTGTGTTATGTGCAGCCTTCCTTGCAACGAATTAACAGCAATTACTTGTTCTTTATATGGTTTGTTAAATGCAAATGCCTTAGTTATTGTTGATTATAATCAAATATGCATGAGGTGGTATGAAAAGATCAGCTATGACTATCAATATTGCCCAAATCAGAACAGCAAAGTGATTGCTGTGATGATATGCAATGTATGGCCACAATCACTAATAATTTGAAATCAAAAATGCAATGACAATGTAAATATAACTCTATTTTAACTAATTCAAAATGAAATTTAGACAGATATGCAAAATAAAATCACAAATTGCAATGTCACACAAATCAGATTTGAAGAAGTGTTCTTCTGTGATGGTTTGCAGTATACAGCCACAATTACAATCAAATTGCACGCAAAATACAATGAAACGTGAATGCAATCTTTTATTTACCAAATGAAATTTAATCAATTGAATTTTTATACAGAAATCACGAATGAAATCACCAAAATGCAGAAACTCATTCAAGAACTGAGTTCTTTAGGGTTTTCTGACAATTTCGTGAATATCAGCTTGATGTATGCACAATGATCAAACAAATGTGATGGAAATGCAACGAATTGTATGCAGGAACACTAATTAACAAAGTAATTAAACAAAAAGAAAGGAAACAACCGAAATTGATGGAGATTCGCCACTGAAATCGAACACGAACAAAAATCGCCCTAGTTCTCTGAATTCTTGATTCCTCTGACTGTTTAAGCAAAGAATTCGTCTTCACCAATGAATGAGGATGAAATTCAAGCCCTACACGTCCTTGCTCTGATACCAATTGATCCAAACACGCCAAACAATGTATGGGAATGGATTGAACACACGAAATACGGAAGGATATTCCAAGACTGAACACAGTGCTTTGTCAAGGGTTGGACTGCCAAGCCCCTTTTCAACGCAACAATGACAAATTCCTTTGATTAATCAAGGGAATGATCAATGTTCTTGGATAGGTTGAAGTGCAATCTTGAAGACTGATCAAGAGGATGCACGTTCAATGGAGGGCAAGCTGGCCCAAGTAACCCAATTGCAAGCAATTGAAGAAACATTCAAACACTTGAAGTTTTCTGAAATTTGGAATTTTATTCAATCATCAACGTCCATTACAATGCATGAATCACCTATTTATAAGCTATGAATGAGGAGTAGGCTAATTACATGAAGGCCTAACGGTTATTAACGGCTATATTTACACGTGGCTAATACACACATCTAAAAGGAACTCAAAACAGAATAATTAAGGCTATGCAGCAACTGTTGACTACGCGACCTTGTACTCTGATTTCAATGCCCTTCCATGAGCTTTCAAGAGGGCTCTTGGACCATGGTGGCTAGACCCTTGTTCAAAGATTCCAACCCTACCCTCCACGTCATCCAATGGGTTCGGGTCACGCCTAGGTGAGCTTGCCAAGGTGGCCTGCTCAATGGTCAGAATCTGTGGGCTGTTTGAGCTGGTTATTCTTGTTGACTGAGTGACCTTTGCCTCTAGTTTCCACGTGCTTCCAATGATCATGCATAGGATCCTTGGACCATGGTAGTTAGGCCCTAGTGTGGAGATTCCAAATATGCCCTCCACGTCATCAATTGGGCTCGGATCACGTCTGGGTAGGCCCGCCAAGGTGGCCTGGTCAGTGGGGCTCGTCAGGGGCTGCTGATGGCCTGATTTAGCTTGTTTTGTCCTTGTTGTTGGCTTTGCTTGTGTGTTCCTTGTTGCTTGGCTTGCCATAATTAATTCATTGCCTTGGTCTGAATCTTGATCATCATTATTCAATGATGATGTCCTTAAAACAGGGCCAAGTGCAGCTTGGTCCACATTTTCAACAGAAACACTCTTGTGTTCTTTGTTGTTTTTGATTGTCTTGTTCCTTAGGTTGTTATTGCTTGCTGGTTCCCTTGGATGTTTATTTGAGCCTAGTTGATATGGATGCGCACACGTCCCAAGAAGACATTGGTGGTGAATGCAATGGAATGGATTGAACACACGAAGATATGGAAGGATATTCCAATACTGCTGGGCAGTGCCTTGATCAAGGGTGGACTACCAAGCCCCTTTTCAATGCAACAATGGAGAATTCCTTTGATAAATCAAGGGAATTATCGATTGTTCTTGAATGAGTTTCTGCATTTTGGCGATTCATTCTTCATTTCTGTGTAAAATTCAATTGGTATCAGAGCAAGGACGTGTAGGGCTTGAATTTCATCCTCATTCATTGGTGAAGACGAGTTCTTAACATTCTAGTTGGTATCATCAGAGGAATCAAGAACCAGGGCGATTTGTTTGTTCGTGTTCAATTTCAGTGGCAATCTCCATCAATTTCGGTTGTTTCCTTTCTTTTTGTTTAATTACTTTGTTAATTAGTGTTCCTGCATACAATTCGTTGCATTTCCATCACATTTGATTGATCATCATTGCATACATCATCTGAATTTCACGAAATTGGTTCTGAAACCCTAAAGAACTCAGTTCTTGAAGGAGTTTCTGAAATTGACGATTTTCCTTTGCACATTCGTTTAAATTTCATTTGAATTAGTTAACATAGAGTTGCATTTACATCATCGTTGCATCTTTGCTTACAAATTGATTGTGTTTATGAAGTATCCATTGCAAACCATCACAGAATTACAAA
The DNA here is from genome assembly GCF_026212465.1 of Amaranthus tricolor. Taxonomy (NCBI): domain Eukaryota; kingdom Viridiplantae; phylum Streptophyta; class Magnoliopsida; order Caryophyllales; family Amaranthaceae; genus Amaranthus; species Amaranthus tricolor. The sequence goes on along the minus strand of NC_080056.1, from coordinate 26,766,919 downwards.
TCTTCATATTCTGATCTTGCATATCAAATTGATCTTACATATTCTGATTGTGAATTGTATCAATTACTGTAATCCACGAATAACTAAAGAATTCACATTAGTAATTTCATCTAAAGTGCAAGTGATCATTGTTAGTTCATTGAAAAAGTAATCTGTGCACAGAACACATATTATTCAATTTGAGTGCAGTTGTGCACAGAACAATTGCTGCATCCATTCATGTTCTTTGCATACCTGACTGTAATACATAACTAAATAACAAATTTAAATTAGTAAAATTCATTAAAAGAATAAAATAATTGCTGTTATTCCATTGAAGATCAAATTGTGCACTGAACACAATTGATTTCTGTTGCAAAACAGAACAAATTGCTGCACCAATTCTTTTCTTTGCATATTTGGTTTTAAATCAACAATTCACCATAATTACAAATACTTACTGTTATTTCATTCAAAGAAGGTTTGTGTACAAAAAAAAAAAATTCAGAAGTTCAGAATACAAAGTGTTTTGCATATTGCATACAATACAGCTTACTGCATTCATTTACATACAAGTTCTTCAATTCTGATTTTTGTTTATGATCTTGCTGTGCACGAAATTTTTTTTATTTTGTTTCATGAATACATTGCATACCAACAAAAATTTGTGTGTGTTTCATTTGGTGTGTTGATTGTTATTGTTTCATTTACAAGTGATTGTGCACAGAACAACAAAATACTCAGCATTTGATTGCTGTTGCAAACAGAACAATCTTACTGCACCAATTTGAATAAATTTCATTTTGATTTGATAAGTAAAGGACTGCATTCACATCATCATTGCATTTTTACTTGCAAATTGATTGTATTGGTAGCTGAATGTTGCATAACCATCACAAACGAACCACTTATTTTAAATTCTGAATTGTGAAATCTTGCTGTTCATAATTGAAGATTCTTGTGCATATTTGGCGTTAATAATCAGATAATTAAAGAATTCACATTAGCCATTCATTGTAAGTGCAAGGTGATTGCTACTATTTCATTTGAGGATAATCTGAATTCAAAATACAGAATTTGCTTGTTGCTTATGATCAGAAAGTTTACTGCATATAGCTTCTTCTTTGCATATCTGTGTAACTAGCATTCATATAGATCATCATGAATCTAGAAGAGAAATTTAGTGCATTAGTCACCATGGTTGAACAGCTGAGCATGTCTGTCAATGAATTAAAGGAAACCAGAACACAAACCCAACAACTTAACTCTAATAATGAACCTGCAAAAGAGGATAAGTCTATGAGAATTGATGTTCGTGAATTTGATGGTACTTCCCATGAACCAGAGACCTATGTTGAATGGGAGAAAGGGGTAGAGAGGTACTTTGAATACATGGATACCCACCCAGGCCAACAATATAAAATAGCCAAGGCAAAACTGACCATGTTAGCTGCAACATGGCTGCAAGGCTTACAAAGGCAAAGGCAACGTGAGAATAGACCTAAGATTCATTCATGGGAGAGACTTAGGAAACGCCTTAGGAGAAAGTACATTCCCACTAATTACAAGCAACAACTCTACACCAAGTGGAGTAATTTGAGGCAAGACCCTAGGACAGTAGCTGAGTGTATGCAAGAAGGGGAAAGATTGACTGCCCTGTGTGAGAAACACGAACCAGAAGAGAGGAAGATTGGGAGGTTCTTAAGTGGGTTAAGGGAAGATTTAAGGGAGAGAATTGAGGTGATGCAGAACTTGACTTATGAAGGAGCATGCAATAGTGCCCTAACATTTGAGAAATCAGCAAAGAGGAGAGTTGTACAACCTACACCCTTGGTCAGTAAAATGAGAGAACACAGCACCCATAGGGCACCTACACAAAATACAGCACAAGACTCAACTGTTGGCAATAGGGCAACTGCACATCTTCCTCACAGCAGTACTGCACAACACGCCCCTGCAATTAGGGAAACACAGCAGTGTGCACCCATTGTTAAGACTATACATGTTGATAATGTGGAACTAAACAGACCACACTTGCAAGCTTCATCTACATGCACAACCCTACATGTTGATAATGTTGAGATGAATGGATTTTATTTCACTGAAGATGCGATTACACACACGTTTCATAGTAGCTTTAAGCCACCTGCACAGAAACCAGCACAACACCTACCTGCCAGCAGTAGCACAGGTTCACATTTGCCACTCATTAGCACTACACAACCCTACATTGCATCAATTAGTCCTTACACAGCGAGACAACTCACAGCAAAAGAAAAGGAAGTGAACCCTAAGGATGTCATACCTCCTACACAGACCACGCAAACACCTACGCATTTATTAGGAAGGAAGGAGTATGATGATAAAGATGATAATGATAGACACATAACCAAGCTACCCTTCTATGAGACCATTACATTACATAAAATACCTCAAGGCATGAACTCCAAACTAACCTTCATGCATGTATTCTGTGTTGATATTCATGGAGGATTTGCACATAGTGGCTATCCTCATCTGCATTTTGAACATTTCTCATTTGCATGTATGTATGACCTTAATCCTTGGAATGCTACTACCTTAGTTCATTTATTTTTGCAGGATAGAAGTGCAAGGAACCCAAGGAAGCAAGCAAGCACAGCCCAGCAACCACATGCTCAGGTTCAGACAGTAGCAAATGCATACTCTGTTGATGCAGCCAACAGCCATGTTTCACCCTACCACACGAGCTTAGAATTGAGGACAATTCTTTTTCAAGAAGGGGGGATTGAACCATATCAACTAGGTTCAAATGGAGATAGCAGCAAAGACTCAAGAAGCAACCCAAGAAGAATGGAATTCAACAACAACAAGAGCAACAAACACCACCATGTTGATTTTGATGGAGTTTGTATGGATTCTGATTTTATGCATTCTACACAAAAGGATGAATCAAATACAAGCCAAAACAATGAAGAAGATAAGCAATTAATTATGGGAAAGCAAGAACAAAAGCTTAGAAACAAAGAAGACCAGCAGCAAGCCAAGATCAGAGGCATTCAAGACCATCAGCAGCCCCTGACCAGTTCCAACGACCAGGCTACCTTGGCGGACCTGTACAGACGAACCCTGAGCCCAAGGGATGACGTGGAGGGCATAATTGGAATCTCCACACTAGGACCTAGCCATCATGGTCCAAGGGTCCCACGCGTGATCATTGGAAGCATGTGGAAAAGTGAGGCAAAGGTCACACAGTCAACATGGTCAGTAAGCTCGAACATGCAACAGCTTCTGACCACTGACCAGGCCAGCTTGGCAAGCCCATCCAGACACGACCTGGACCCGTATGCTGACGTGGAGGGTAGGGTTGGAATCTTTGCACAAGGGTCTAGCCACCATGGTCCAAGAGCCCTCTTGAAAGTCAACGGAAAGGCATTGAAATCAGAGCACAAGGTTGCTTAGTCAACGACCAGCAGGAGGACTTTCACACAGCTGCTGATGTTTCTGTTTTGGCTTTAATAAACACATGTATGTGCACGTGATGTATATTACCGTTATGACCGTTGCCCCTTCATGTAACTTCAATTATTCTTAGTGTCTAGGCTTATATATAGATGATTCATGCATTGTAAAGGCACGTTGATTGTTGAATAAAAATTCCAAAATTTCAGAAATTTTCAAGTGTTTGAAACTTTCTTCAATTGCTTGCAATTGGGTTACTTGGGCCAGTTTGCCCTTCGTGTTTGTGTGAAAACCTTGATCAGTCTTCAAGGCCACGCTGCACTCATCCAAGAACAATCGATAATTCCCTTGATTTATCAAAGGAATTCTCCATTGTTGCATTGAAAAGGGGCTTGGTAGTCCACCCTTGATCAAGGCACTGCCCAGCAGTATTGGAATATCCTTCCATATCTTCGTGTGTTCAATCCATTCCATTGCATTCACCACGCACACATACATCAATAAGTGGAAGAATGGACGTGTGTTGTTGGCTATAATTCATAATAGTCCCAAGACACTCACGGAGGTGCGCTCATTCCATGGGTTAGCTTCCTTTTATAGGAGGTTCATTCGCAATTTCAGCACTCTCATGGCTCCTATAACTGAGTGCACAAAGAAGGGCTCGTTTGAGTGGACTCCCCAAGCTCAAAAGGCCTTTGAGGAGGTCAAAGAGAAGATGTGCAACACTCCAATCCTAGCACTTCCAGATTTCTCAAAGCCATTTGAAGTTGAGTGTGATGCAAGTGGGAGGGGAATTGGTGCCGTTTTGATTAAAGAAGGGCGTCCTATTGCCTATTTTAGTGAGAAGTTGAGTCAAGGCAAGCTGAACTATTCCACCTATGACAAGGAGTTCTATGCAATGGTGAGGGCTCTAGATCATTGGTCACATTACTTGAAGCCACAACCATTCATCCTACATTCTGATCATGAGTCTTTAAGATTCATTCATGGCCAAAAGAAGCTGAATTCGAGGCATGCTAAGTGGGTGGAGTTCTTGCAAACATTTAACTTTTCCTCTAAATACAAGAGTGGGAAAGCTAATGTTGTTGCGGATGCCTTATCTAGAAGACATTCTCTACTTGGAGTGGTGGAAGCTAAGATCCTTGGGTTCGATTTGATCAAGGAGTTCTATAAAGAAGATGATGATTTCAAGCCTATTTTGGAGAGGTGCGTGAATGGAGTCTATGATCTTTTTTCCTTACAAAATGACTTTCTTTTTAAGGGAAATAGATTATGCATTCCTGAGCCATATCAGCTAGGCTCATGTGAGGACAGCAACAACAACCCAAAGGCTAGCAAGGAATCAATGAACAACAACAACAAAAACAACAAAAACCATGTTGATGAGTTTTATGAAGCTTGTGAAGATTCTGACTTTATTCATACAAATCCATCCTCTACGTATAGTGATGAATCTAACACAAGCCAAAACAATCAAGAAGATAATCAATTAATTATGAGGAAACAAAAACAAGAGCTTAAGAACAACAACGACCAGCAGCAAGCCAAGATCAGAGGCATCCAAGGCCATCAGCAGCCTTTGACCAATTCCACTGACCAGGCCACCTTGGCGGGCCTACCCAGACGAACCCAAGGCCCATGGGAAGATGTGGAGGGCATAATTGGAATCTCCACACTAGGACCTAGCCATCATGGTCCAAGGGTCCTACGCATGATCATTGTAAGCTCATGGAAACTTGAGGCAAAGGTCGCACAGTCATCAAGGACAGCAAGCCAAAACATGCAGCAGCCTCGGACCACTGAGCAGGCCACCTTGGCAAGCTCGCACAGACGTGACCCGAACCCATTGGATGACGTGGAAGGTAGGGTTGGAATCTCTGCACAAGGATCTAGCCATCATGGTCCAAGATCCCTCCTGGAAGTAACCGGAAGTGGACTGAAAACGGAGCACAAGGTCGTCCAGTCAGCAGCCTACATATCAGGCATTACTTAGTTTCTGGTTTCTGTTTTGATTCACTTATGTATAGCCACGTGTAAATATGACCGTTATTAGCCGTTAAACCTTCATGTAAGTAGCCTACTCCTCATTCATAGCTTATAAATAGGTGATTCAATCATTGTAAAAGACGTTGATCATTGAATAAAATTCCAAATTTCAGAAAACTTCAAGTGTTTGAATGTTTCTTCAATTGCTTGCAATTGGGTTACTTGGGCCAGCTTGCCCTCCATTGAACGTGCATCCTCTTGATCAGTCTTCAAGATTGCACTTCAACCTATCCAAGAACATTGATCATTCCCTTGATTAATCAAAGGAATTTGTCATTGTTGCGTTGAAAAGGGGCTTGGCAGTCCAACCCTTGACAAAGCACTGTGTTCAGTCTTGGAATATCCTCCGTATATCTTCGTGTCCAATCCATTCCATTGCATTCACCACGCACACATACATCAATTGGTATCAGAGCAAGGACGTGTAGGGCTTGAATTTCATCCTCATTCATTGGTAAAGACGAATTCTTTGCTTGAACAATCAGAGGAATCAAGAATTCAGAGATTAGGGCGATTTTCTGTTCATGTTCGATTTCAGTGGCGATTCTCTTCAAATTTCGGTTGTTTTTCTTCCTTTTGTTTAATTACTTTGTGAATTAGTGTTCCTGCATATAATTCGTTGCATTTTCATTGAATTTGATTGATCATTGGTGCGTGCATTGTCTGGTAATCACAGAAGAGCATTCTGAAACCCTCAAGAAGTCAGTTCTTGAATGAGTTTCTGCATTTTGGCGATTCATTCTTCATTTCTGTGTAAAATTCAATTGGTTTAAATTTCATTTGATAAATAAAAGATTGCATTTACGTTTCATTACATGCAAATTGATTTGTGCTTGTTTATTGCAAATCATCACAGAAGAGCAGTTCTTCAATTCTGATTTGTGTAACATTGCAATTTGTGATTTTATTTTGTGAATCTGTCTAAATTTCGTTTTGAATTAGTTAAAATAGAGTTGCATTCATATCATCGTTGTATCTTGCTTACAAATTGATTGTTTGTGAAGTGTGCATTGCATAACAATCACAGAATTACAAATTCATATTCTGATCTTGTTGTTCATGATTGATACTTCTTTTTTTTTTCTCTTTCTTGTGCATATCTAACTGAACTAAACAATAAATAACAAATTCACATTAGCATAATTCATTTAAAGAACAAAGTGATTGCTGTTATTCCCTTGAAGATCAAATTGTGCACAGAACACAATTGGCCAATTTTGAATTCTGTTGCAAAACAGAACAAATTGCTGCACCATTTATTTTCTTTGCATGTTGTTTTTAAAATCAACAATTCTTTATAATTGCAAAGTACCTGCTGCCATTTCATTCAAAGAAAATTTTTGCACAAAATTCAGAAGTTCAGAACACAACAGTTGCTTGTTGTGATCAGTACAGAACAGTGTTGCTGCATTCCATTCCATTGCTGCATTCATTCCCTATTTGCATATTTGCATAATTTGTGTGTTTGCATTCATATAGATCATCATGAATTTGGACGAGAAGTTTGATGCATTAGTCAATATGGTCACTCAATTAAGTTTGACTGTCCATGAGTTAAGAAACACAACATCCCCATACCCACAGCAACCACCACACCAAGACCTTAACATTAAGGCTACAAGGGAAGACAAGACTATAAGGGTTGAAATACATGAATTTGATGGCACATCTCATGATCCGGAGGTGTACATTGAATGGGAAAAAAGGGTAGAACGTTATTTTGAATTGAGAGAAACCAACCCAGCCCATCAGTATAAGGTTGCAAAGGTAAAATTAACAAGGCTAGCTGCAACTTGGCTTGAAGAAATTCAAAGGCAAAGAAAACGTGAGGATAGACCTAAAATCACCTCTTGGGAGAGCCTTAAGAAAAATATGAGGAGGAAGTATGTGCCTAGCAATTACACATTTAGCCCGGGCAAGGAGACCAGCAGCTATAAGCTGATTACACAAAGCACTACTGATAGCAATAGAGCTCTTGCACAGCACCTAGCATATGACTCACCTAGTGGCAATAGGACAGCTGCACAGCTCTCTTACAGTAGAGCTACACAACCTACATCTTTGATCAGTAAAATGAGAGAAAACAGCAGCAATAAGAGCAAAGAAACCAGTGCCCTTAGGCAAACTGCACAACACTCCACTGCAATTAGGGAAACACAGCAGTATGCACCCATTGTTAAGACTATACATGTTGATAATGTTGAAATAAACAACCCGCCCTTGCAAGTTTCATCTACATGCACAACCCTACATGTTGTTAATGTTGAGATGAATGGGTTTTATTTCATGGAAGATGAGATTACACACACGTTTCATAGTAGCTTTAAGCCATCTGCACAAAAACCAGCACGACACCTACCTGCCAGCAGTAGCATAGGTTCACATTTGCCACTCATTAGTACTACACAACCTTACAATACACATATGGCTTCCAACACAGAGAGGCAGCTCACAACAAAGGAAAAGGAAGTGAACCCTAAGGATGACGTACCTCCTACAAAGACCACGCAAACACCTACGCATTTATTAGGAAGGAAGGAGTGTGAAGCTAAGGATATTAGTGTTAGCCACATAACCAAGCCAACCTCCTATGAAGCCATCAAGCTACATGGAATACCTAAAGGCATGGACTCCAAGCTCTTTAACATATTTTTACCTAGTTTTTGGACTTTAATGAGCACAAAGATGATATTCAGTGTTGCATGTTATCCTCAAATGGATGACCAAAGGAGAGTGACCAAAAAGACCTTGGGGCATATCTTAAAGACCTTAGTTGAGGAGCACAACAAGGATTGGAGTGGAAATTTAGTCCACACTGCAGTTGCATATAGTGGATGCCTTAGTCTAATCTTTAAGTGTTTTCCATGTACATGCATGAATAGCTTAAATTCTATGACTTCTACTACCTTAGTTCATTTATCCTTGCAGGAAAACGGTGCATGGAACACAAGGAAGCCAATATCAGCCAGCACACACACAGCTGCTCAGGACCACACAGTGAAGAATGCAGCCAGCAGCCATGATGTTTCACCCTACCACACGCACTTAGAATTGAGGACAATTCTTTTTCAAGAAGGGGGGATTGAGCCATATCAGCTAGGCTCATGTGAGGACAGCAACAACAACCCAAAGGCTAGCAAGGAATCAATGAACAACAACAACAAAAACAACAAAAACCATGTTGATGAGTTTTATGAAGCTTGTGAAGATTCTGACTTTATTCATACAAATCCATCCTCTACGTATAGTGATGAATCTAACACAAGCCAAAACAATCAAGAAGATAATCAATTAATTATGAGGAAACAAAAACAAGAGCTTAAGAACAACAACGACCAGCAGCAAGCCAAGATCAGAGGCATCCAAGGCCATCAGCAGCCTTTGACCAATTCCACTGACCAGGCCACCTTGGCGGGCCTACCCAGACGAACCCAAGGCCCATGGGAAGATGTGGAGGGCATAATTGGAATCTCCACACTAGGACCTAGCCATCATGGTCCAAGGGTCCTACGCATGATCATTGTAAGCTCATGGAAACTTGAGGCAAAGGTCGCACAGTCATCAAGGACAGCAAGCCAAAACATGCAGCAGCCTCGGACCACTGAGCAGGCCACCTTGGCAAGCTCGCACAGACGTGACCCGAACCCATTGGATGACGTGGAAGGTAGGGTTGGAATCTCTGCACAAGGATCTAGCCATCATGGTCCAAGATCCCTCCTGGAAGTAACCGGAAGTGGACTGAAAACGGAGCACAAGGTCGTCCAGTCAGCAGCCTACATATCAGGCATTACTTAGTTTCTGGTTTCTGTTTTGATTCACTTATGTATAGCCACGTGTAAATATGACCGTTATTAGCCGTTAAACCTTCATGTAAGTAGCCTACTCCTCATTCATAGCTTATAAATAGGTGATTCAATCATTGTAAAAGACGTTGATCATTGAATAAAATTCCAAATTTCAGAAAACTTCAAGTGTTTGAATGTTTCTTCAATTGCTTGCAATTGGGTTACTTGGGCCAGCTTGCCCTCCATTGAACGTGCATCCTCTTGATCAGTCTTCAAGATTGCACTTCAACCTATCCAAGAACATTGATCATTCCCTTGATTAATCAAAGGAATTTGTCATTGTTGCGTTGAAAAGGGGCTTGGCAGTCCAACCCTTGACAAAGCACTGTGTTCAGTCTTGGAATATCCTCCGTATATCTTCGTGTCCAATCCATTCCATTGCATTCACCACGCACACATACATCAATTCCTAAGTGTCCTATTCGAAGTCTATTGATCCATGAGGCTCATGGAGGTGGACTAGCCGGTCACTTTGGAGTTCAAAAGACCATGGAGCTTCTTCAAGCTCATTTCTATTGGCCTAACATGCTAGCTACTGTCCATAGTGTGGTGGCTCGTTGTTCTACTTGTCAAAGGGCCAAGATGGTGTTTCAAAAGGGTCTCTACAAGCCTTTGCCTATTCCAGAAAGACCTTGGGAAGATGTGAGTATGGACTTTATTGTGGCTTTACCTAGAACTCAAAGAGGTAAGGACTCAATCATGGTGGTGGTAGACCGTTTCTCTAAGATGGCTCACTTCATTCCTTGTCACAAAACTGAAGATGCAATGAAGGTGGCTAAGCTTTATTTTGATGGGATTGTGAGATTCCATGGAGTCCCAAGGACTATTGTTTCTGATAGGGACACAAAATTTCTAAGTCACATTTGGAAATCCTTGTGGCGCCTAATGGGGACTAAATTGCTATTTTCGACCTCTCATCATCCTCAAACTGATGGACAAACGGAGGTGGTCAATAGGGTGCTAGGTTCTTTGCTTAGGACCTTGGTTAGTAAGAGCACCAAAGATTGGGATGTTAAGCTAGCTCACGCTGAGTTTGCTTATAATAGGACCCCTAGTACTACCACAAAGTATTCTCCTTTTGAGGTGGTCTATGGTTCCAATCCTTATGTTCCTATTGATCTTATTGCTCTTCCTCAAGACAAATTCGTGCATGGAGGTGCCAAGGAGCAAGCTGAAATTATGATCAAAGTCCACAAGGAGGTAAGAAAGAATATTGAAAAGGCAAATGAAGCTTACAAGAAGCAAGCAAACAAAAGGGTCAAAAACGTGAGAAGCTTTGAGGTTGGTGACTTGGTGTGGATTTACATGAGGAAAGAAAGGTTTCCTAATCAAAGGAAAAACAAGCTCATGCCCCGAGCCGAAGGTCCATTCGAAGTGGTGGAAAGAATAAACGACAATGCCTACAAGGTTGATTTGGGAGGTAAGTATGGCGTTTCAAGCACGTTCAATGTGGGAGATCTAGCACCATACTATGATGATGAAGAATTGAGGGCAATTCCCATTGAAGAAGGGGAGGATGACCAAAGTGGTCAAGGTTCGAATAGTCCAAATATTCCAGTCCAAGAACCCAACGTTAGGGAATTAATTTTGTCCAAGTCTTTTTTCGAGATTACGCCTACAAGCTTTGGTGTGCATGGTCTGAATATGTCCTCAAATGGTTGCACTTTGCTAAGCGTGACTAACTACCTCATTAATGAGACAGATTAAAGACATTAATTGGGTCGGTTACAAGGAATTAATTCCAAACGGTTTTGGAATTCAAAGGGGCGTGTTTTTAAGGAGATTTAAAGCTGGTTTTTAATCTCATTTAAGAGGTATTATTAGGAGGTTTTGCTGGTTTAATTTCGTGAATAAAGAGACTTGAATGAGGAGTTAATTCGTGGCAGTTACAAAGGCATTCAAGGACAGCTTTGAATGATGGTTTTGAACAGTTTTGGAAGGTTAATGGCTGGACGTTTTTGGAGTTAATTCTCCTTCATTTAAGCTCATTTGTTTAAGTTAAATTAAGGGTAGTAATGGGCATTAATTTTGACGGTTATGAGCCAATTAATAGGCCCTTTTATTTCAGTCTTGTTTTTAGAATATGTAAAGGCATTATTGAATGTAACTCAAGCTATATAAGGCTTGGAAATGATCAATGAAAATTCATTCAGAAATTTGCCAAAACAAAACCTTCACGTGTGTGAGTTCTAACTTTGCTAAGCTAAGTTGTCAATCCAAGGTTGAGAGTTTCTCAATTTTGAAGAGTTCTAGTTTTGGTCGAGTGTTCCCAAAGCTTGATCTTAGTAGTCGTTGTCTAGGTTGAGTGTTCCCTAAACACTTCTACACCCAAACAAGTGAGTGAGTGTTCCTCCTTGTTATATCCCCAAGTTAAGGGTGAGTGTTCCCCTAAACTTACTTGTTTCTTTCCAATTATCCTTCTAAAAAAACCTATCACACATTTCCACGTTTTATCCCATTTGTGAACGAAGTTTTTCAACTTAGTTTACACATCATTTGGCGCGCCAGGTAGGGGGAGTTTTTCCATACACTTCCAAAGGGGTCGAATACCTACATATCATGGGAGAGAATCAAGATTTGAAAGTAGCTTTGGAAGCTCTAAATCGTTCCATTGCTAGTCAAGAAAGGTTGGCCGAAACTAATGCCAATCTACAAGGGAATCTTGCTGCCTTAATGGCAAGACTCCTGAACGAGCAAGATAGGAGAGATCAAAACGAGGAACCTCCACCTAGGAGGGAAGATAGGAGTCTCAAAGTAGATGTCCCTGCCTTTGATGGGTCGCTTGATCCAGAAAAGTACTTGGAATGGGAGAAATCCTTGGAAAGGTACTTTGAATACAAAGACATTCAAGAGGAACTACAAAAATACAAGATAGCCAAAGTCAAGCTGAAAGGCTATGGTGATAGTTGGTTGCAAGGAGAACAAAGGGGGCGTACCCTTAGGGGGAAAGCTTCCATCTCTACTTGGAGGAAATTGAAGAAAAGGATGAGGGATCGGTTTATTCCTCACAATTACAAACAAAGTCAATATGTAAAGTGGAGTACTTTACAACAAAGAGGCGACCCAGTTGAAGATTACATAAAGGAGTTTGATAGTCTCGCCATTGTGTGTGAAGTCACAGAAAATGAAGAGCTCAAGTTGGGGCATTTTATTGCTGGTTTGGATCAAGAATTGCAAGAGAAGCTTGAAGGTTACACCAACTTAACCTTTGTGGAAGCTTGTAAACTTGTGGTGAAATTCGATGCTAAGAGGAAGAAGAAGAAGTCTACTTTCATTCCTCAAGTGGCTCGAAAACCTACCTTTCCTACCAAGGAGGGGTCTAGTCTTGTCAAACCTAATGATCCACCTAGAAAGGACAAGAAGGACTTCAAACTTAGTGACATTGTATGTTACAAGTGTGGAAGAAGAGGGCATTTCAAGAAAGATTGTCCAAATTCAAGGGCCTTAACTATGCAAGAGGTGAAGCTCATTGCGAACCAAACTATAGATTGGGAAGAGTTTGAAGATGAAGAAGGGGAGGCCGTGGGTGAAGATGAAGAGGAGGACCAATGCTTTCCAGAAGAGGAGGCCAAGCAAAGCCTAGTGGTGAGGAGGGCGTTGCAAGCCCAAGTTGAGGAGCCCATAGCACCTCAAAGACAACACATTTTCATCACCAAGTGCAAGGTTGAAGGCGAGGTATGTGATTTGATTATTGATAGTGGGAGTGAGGCAAATACGGTTTCTAAAACTCTAGTAACCAAACTTGGTCTTACAACTACAAATCATCCAAATCCTTATAAGTTGAGTTGGTTAGATTCGAATTCCAGCACGGGGGTTAGAAAACAAAGCATGGTTAGTTTTTCCATTGGTTCTTATCATGATTCTCAATTATGTGATGTTGTGTCTATGGATGCTTGTCATATTTTACTTGGTAGACCATGGCAAACTGATCGAAAATCTGTCCATGATGGTTATCATAATACTTACACTATAACTCACCAAGGAAAACAAAAAAAATTACATCCCTTACCACCCCCACGTTTTTCACAAAAAGTTAAACAATCTAAGGATTTGCTCACTCTTAAAGAATTTGAGAGGGAGATTGATGGTGAGAATGAGGTGTATCTGTTGTATTCTAAAGAAATCCATGAAAAATTTGTGACTTAAAACCCTAAATTGGCTCAATTGATTAAAGACTTTGAAGATGTTTTTCCTGATGAGTTACCTAATGGGTTACCACCTTTAAGAGGTATTGAACATCAAATTGATCTTATTCCTGGTGCTCCTTTGCCTAACAAACCCGCCTATAGATGTAATCCTTTGGAGACTAAGGAGTTGCAAAGACAAATAGAGGAGTTGATGAGTATGGGGTATGTGCGTGAGTCTATGAGTCCTTGTGCTGTTCCTGCTCTTTTGGTTCCTAAGAAGGATGGTACATGGCGTATGTGTATTGATAGTAGGGCTGTTAATAACATTACTATCAAGTACAGGTTTCCTATCCCAAGGCTTGATGACATGCTTGATGAGTTGAGTGGCTCTAATATCTTTTCTAAAGTTGATTTGAGGAGTGGCTATCATCAAATTCGAATGAGGGAAGGAGATGAATGGAAGACTGCTTTCAAGACCAAGCATGGGTTGTACGAGTGGCTTGTTATGCCATTTGGACTCACGAATGCTCCTAGCACTTTCATGAGATTGATGAATGAAGTGTTGAGGCCTTTTCTAGGCAAGTTCGTGGTGGTGTATCTTGATGACATCCTCATCTATAGCAAGCGTGAAGATGAACATTTGTTACATTTATTGGAAGTTTTCACTGTATTAAGAAAGCAAAAATTGTATGGAAAACTTGAGAAATGTAATTTTATGCTATATGAGGTCACTTTTCTTGGTTACATTATTTCAGGTGAAGGTGTGAAAGTTGATCCAAGCAAGATTGAGGCTATTCAATCATGGCCTAGTCCCAAGACACTCACGGAGGTGCGCTCATTCCATGGGTTAGCTTCCTTTTATAGGAGGTTCATTCGCAATTTCAGCACTCTCATGGCTCCTATAACTGAGTGCACAAAGAAGGGCTCGTTTGAGTGGACTCCCCAGCTCAAAAGGCCTTTGAGGAGGTCAAAGAGAAGATGTGCAACACTCCAATCCTAGCACTTCCAGATTTCTCAAAGCCATTTGAAGTTGAGTGTGATGCAAGTGGGAGGGGAATTGGTGCCGTTTTGATTAAAGAAGGGCGTCCTATTGCCTATTTTAGTGAGAAGTTGAGTCAAGGCAAGCTGAACTATTCCACCTATGACAAGGAGTTCTATGCAATGGTGAGGGCTCTAGATCATTGGTCACATTACTTGAGGCCACAACCATTCATCCTACATTCTGATCATGAGTCTTTAAGATTCATTCATGGCCAAAAGAAGCTGAATTCGAGGCATGCTAAGTGGGTGGAGTTCTTGCAAACATTTAACTTTTCCTCTAAATACAAGAGTGGGAAAGCTAATGTTGTTGCGGATGCCTTATCTAGAAGACATTCTCTACTTGGAGTGGTGGATGCTAAGATCCTTGGGTTCGATTTGATCAAGGAGTTCTATAAAGAAGATGATGATTTCAAGCCTATTTTGGAGAGGTGCGTGAATGGAGTCTATGATCTTTTTTCCTTACAAAATGACTTTCTTTTTAAGGGAAATAGATTATGCATTCCTAAGTGTCCTATTCGAAGTCTATTGATCCATGAGGCTCATGGAGGTGGACTAGCCGGTCACTTTGGAGTTCAAAAGACCATGGAGCTTCTTCAAGCTCATTTCTATTGGCTTAACATGCTAGCTACTGTCCATCATGTGGTGGCTCGTTGTTCTACTTGTCAAAGGGCCAAGATGGTGTTTCAAAAGGGTCTCTACAAGCCTTTGCCTATTCCAGAAAGACCTTGGGAAGATGTGAGTATGGACTTTATTGTGGCTTTACCTAGAACTCAAAGAGGTAAGGACTCAATCATGGTGGTGGTAGACCGTTTCTCTAAGATGGCTCACTTCATTCCTTGTCACAAAACTGAAGATGCAATGAAGGTGGCTAAGCTTTATTTTGATGGGATTGTGAGATTCCATGGAGTCCCAAGGACTATTGTTTCTGATAGGGACACAAAATTTCTAAGTCACTTTTGGAAATCCTTGTGGCGCCTAATGGGGACTAAATTGCTATTTTCGACCTCTCATCATCCTCAAACTGATGGACAAACGGAGGTGGTCAATAGGGTGCTAGGTTCTTTGCTTAGGACCTTGGTTAGTAAGAGCACCAAAGATTGGGATGTTAAGCTAGCTCACGCTGAGTTTGCTTATAATAGGACCCCTAGTACTACCACAAAGTATTCTCCTTTTGAGGTGGTCTATGGTTCCAATCCTTATGTTCCTATTGATCTTATTGCTCTTCCTCAAGACAAATTCGTGCATGGAAGTGCCAAGGAGCAAGCTGAAATTATGATCAAAGTCCACAAGGAGGTAAGAAAGAATATTGAAAAGGCAAATGAAATCTACAAGAAGCAAGCCAACAAGCGCGTCAAAAACGTGAGAAGCTTTGAGGTTGGTGACTTGGTGTGGATTTACATGAGGAAAGAAAGGTTTCCTAATCAAAGGAAAAACAAGCTCATGCCCCGAGCCGAAGGTCCATTCGAAGTGGTGGAAAAGATAAACAACAATGCCTACAAGGTTGATTTGGGAGGTAAGTATGGCGTTTCAAGCACGTTCAATGTGGGAGATCTAGCACCATACTATGATGATGAAGAATTGAGGGCAATTCCCATTGAAGAAGGGGAGGATGACCAAAGTGGTCAAGGTTCGAATAGTCCAAATATTCCAGTCCAAGAATCCAACGTTAGGGAATTGATTTTGTCTAAATCCTTTTTTGAGATTACGCCTACAAGCTTTGGTATGCATAGTCCGAATATGTCCTCAAATGGTTGCACTTTGCTAAGCGTGTGATGAGAATTCAGTCCATGAAGTCCAAGATCATCAAGTTACGGTTCCTACAACACAAGATACGGTCTATGCTTTACTTAGCCACGCAAATGTCAAGCAAATGGCTGCTAATTTTGTGGGATTCTCTTCAAAGCAATCCTTTATTACTTACCTTAAATGGGAATTTGAATAAGGCACAATTCAAGCAGCAACTTAAAGTTTCAGTGGACGGTTTTTTTTAGGAGAATGCAAGGGTTTTTAACCTTAATTTCCTGTTTAATGTAGCTATTAATAAGGAGTCATTATTAGCCTTAAATGCTTAACATTAAATAAGCTTAATTCTACCTTTTGTTTAATGCTTTGTTTTCTGATTTTTTGTAAAAGGGAAACTTAAAAGGTTCCTTAAAGGGGAAAGTTAAAAGGTTCCTTAAAGGCTTGTAACACTTGCATTATTTTTAGTATAAAAGGAACTCATTGCCATGCATTTTAGGCAAGTGAGATTGAAACAAAAATTCTGATTTTCTTTGTGAATTTCTTTGTGCTTACTTTGTGTTGCACGCCCCTTTTATTCTTACTTAGTGTTTGAGAGTAAAAGCTTTGAGAGTTTAAATACTTAGTGAATTTTTGCTGCTCAAAGAAACCATCCAATCTAGAATAAGTTTCTAAGTTGCGTGGGTGTTCTCTTGTTTCGTTCTTTGTTAAACTTGTTCTCAAGCTAACTCATACACTCTAAAACGGTCCCATTACACCACCACATCAGTTGGTATCAGAGCCAAATCGTGTTGAACGAGATTACACTCGTTAAAACGCGACATGGGTGATAATCAGTCCAATGCCGAAATGTTAAAAGTAATCATGGATCAACTTCATGTAATGCACGATGGAATGAAGAGGCATGAAACAAGGATGGATGCCATTGGAGAGACATTGCTTAGAGTGGGTAGGAGGGTAGAGGAATTAGAGAATTCCACTCCCACCCATGGCGAGTCCCATTTTCGTAACAATCAAGAAGATAGAAGTTTCAAACTAGACCTTCCTGAATTTGATGGTTCTAGTGATCCGGAGGTTTTTTATGATTGGGTACGAAGATTAGAGAATACTTTTGAGTATAAAGAGTATGATGATGATAAGAGTTGTAAAATGGCGACTCTTAAATTGACAAAACTTGCTGGGCTTTGGTATGATAACCTCAAAGCCAAGAGAAGGAGAGAAGGGAAAGAAAAGATTGCATCTTGGGAAAAACTCAAGAAGAAAATGGAGCAACGTTGGGTCCCACGTGAATATGTGCAGGATCAGTATATCAAACTAACTCGCCTAAATCAAGGTGAGCGTAATGTTGATGAATATGTGCGTGAGTTTGAGAAACTTAGCTTGGTGTGTGACATACAAGAGAAGGAACCACTCAAAATTGCGCGTTTCACAAAGGGGCTTTCTAAACCAATCTCTAATAAGGTGGATCTTCTACCTTATTCCACTTATGATGAGGTTGTGAAGGCTGCTAGGAAGGTTGAAGCACAAAACAAAGAGGAGAAACCGAAGAATGCTCCAAGACCCCCTTTTAGAGCGTTCTCTTCCGTGGGAAAAGGTGATTCTTTTCCTAGCCCTTCTAAATCAACTGTTCCTACTAACCCTTCAAAAACTTATGGAGGAAAACCAAATTTCAAGCAAGATGCATCCAAAAGAACTTGTTACAAGTGCCATGAAAGAGGACATATTGCTAGTGAATGTCCAAAACGGAATACACTTACTATTCAACAAGGAGAGTGGGGTTCCGAAGAAGAGGAAGAGGAGGAGGAATATGAGGAATACGGTGCTGAAGAAAATGACGCCCCATTATGTGGTGTTGTGAGAAGACTTCTACATTCCGAACCACTCAAAGATATGCAACAACGAGAGAACATTTTTCATACTAGATGCAAGGTTCTAGACAGGGTTTTTGATGTGATTGTTGATGGAGGATCATGCACGGATGTGGCCTCAACTGAACTTGTAAGTAAGCTTAAATTACCTACACGAGATCATGCTAAACCTTACAAGTTAAATTGGCTGGATAATGACACCGGTTTAAAGGTTAAGAAACAAGCACTAGTTTCATTCACTATAGGAAATTTTTATGATGAACGTTGGTGTGATGTTTTACCTATGAGTGCGTGTCATATTTTGCTTGGTAGACCATGGCAATTTGATAGAAAAGCTATTCATGATGGTGTTTCTAATGTCTATACGGTCACTACCAAATTAGGAAAGAAGATTAGGTTGTTACCTTTGCCCCCTAAGGTTGAACCTATGGTGGAGAAGAAACCAAACTTCCTTATGTCTAGGAAAGAGTTTGAGGAAGAATGCGTGATAGAGGAAGGAGGGTTTCTACTTATTGTAAAGCCCATTGTTGATGATGTTTCTCATGTGACTCACTCTATTCCGTTGAGAAACTTGCTTAAAGAATTTGCAGATGTGTTTCCTGATGATTTGCCTAAAGGGTTGCCTCCATTTCGTGGTATTGAACATGCAATTGATTTGGTACCGGGAGCCTCATTACCAAACAAGGCAGCCTATAGATGCAATCCCGAGCAAGCTAAGGAGTTGCAAAGACAAGTTGAAGAGCTCATGGAAAAGGGCTATGTGCGTGAAAGCCTTAGTCCGTGTGCGGTGCCTGCCCTTTTGGTGCCAAAGAAAGAAGGAACTTGGAGGATGTGTATTGATAGTCGTGCCATCAACAACATAACTATCAAATACAGATTTCCCATGCCAAGGCTACAAGACATGCTTGATGAATTAAGTGGAGCCACGGTTTTTAGCAAAATTGACTTGCGTAGTGGTTATCATCAAATGAGAATTCGTGAAGGAGATGAATGGAAGACTGCTTTCAAGACAAAGCAAGGTCTATATGAATGGCTTGTCATGCCATTTGGACTTTGCAATGCTCCTAGTTCGTTCATGAGACTCATGAATGAGGTATTACGTCCCTTTCTAAATAAATTCATTGTTGTATATTTAGATGATATTCTAGTATATAGTAAAACTGAAAATGAGCATTTGATACATTTGAGAGTTTTATTTGAGGCATTGCGAGAGCATAAATTGTATGGAAAAATGGAAAAATGTACTTTCATGTGTAGTAGTATTTCTTTCCTAGGCTACATTGTTTCTAGTGAAGGAGTACAGGTTGATTCCGAGAAGGTGAAAGCTATCTCAACATGGAAGGTACCCAAAGATGTTCATGAGGTTAGAAGTTTTCATGGACTAGCTTCATTTTACCGAGTCTTCATCAAGAACTTTTCCACTGTTATGGCGCCTTTAACGGAGCTCTTGAAGAAAGGTGCATTTCAATGGAATGAAGTAGCCCACAAAGCCTTTGAAGACGTCAAAACCAAGTTATGCAACGCTCCCATACTTGCATTACCTGATTTTGACAAGTTGTTTGAAGTAGAATGTGATGCAAGTGGCGTAGGCATTGGTGCGGTTCTTGTTCAAGAAAGGCGTCCCATTTGTTATTTTAGTGAAAAGTTAAGTGGAGCTAAGTTGAATTATTCAAATTATGATCGTGAATTCTATGCCATTGTTAGAGCTTTGGATTATTGGTCTCATTACTTAAGGCCAAAGCCATTTGTTCTACATTCCGATCATGAAGCTTTGAAGTTCATTCATGGCCAACAAAAGCTCAACCATAGACATGCAAAGTGGGTGGAGTTCCTACAATCCTTCACTTTTAGTTCGAAGTACAAGGAAGGGAAGAAGAATGTGGTGGCGGATGCGTTATCAAGGAGGAGTTACTTACTTGCTATGGTTCACACTCAAATATTAGGCTTTGAACACCTAAAGGCCTTATATGAAAGTGATGATGATTTTGCTACTGAATTTTCTAAGCCCACTAAAGGATACTTGGTTCATGATGGTTTCTTATTCAAGGGAAACAAGTTATGTATCCCTAAAAGTGGAGTGCGTGAGTTATTGGTGCGTGAAGTCCATGGAGGAGGTATTGCGGGTCATTTTGGAATTCATAAGACAATGGAAATACTTCAAGAACATCTCTATTGGCCACGAATGATCAAGGATGTAACACATGTGGTTGAAAGATGTTCTACTTGTCAAAAGTCCAAGAGTACCTTTCATAAGGGTCTCTACACTCCCCTGCCCGTTCCTAATGCTCCTTGGGAAGAGGTAAGTATGGACTTTATTGTGGGTCTTCCTAGGACTCAAAGAGGAAAAGATAGCATCATGGTGGTTGTTGATCGTTTTTCTAAAATGGCTCATTTCATTGCTTGTCACAAGACAGATGATGCATCTAAAGTTGCTGATTTGTACTTTCGAGAAATATTACGCCTACATGGAGTGCCAAGGACCATTGTTTCGGATAGGGACACTAAGTTCCTAAGTCATTTTTGGAGGACTCTTTGGAAGTTGGTAGGTACTAAACTCCTTTTTAGTACTTCTCATCATCCACAAACGGATGGTCAAACAGAGGTCACAAATCGCACTTTGGGATCCTTATTGCGTGGTTTAGTGAGTAGAACGCAAAAGGATTGGGATGTGAAGTTGGCTCATGCTGAGTTTGCCTACAATAGATCACCATCCTCTACCACTACTCGTGCTCCTTTTGAGGTGGTCTATGGGGTAAATCCTTTACTTCCTCTTGATCTTATTCCTTTGCCCAAGAAAGATCTAGTTCATGTTGATTCAAAGAAAAGATGGGAAGCTTTTCAAGAGACATGGGCTCAAGTCAAGAAAAAGATTGAAGCCATGAATACCGTTTACAAGGAAAAAGCTAATAAAAGAAGGAAACAGCCTACTTTTGCTCAAGGTGATTTGGTGTGGTTACATTTGCGCAAGGAACGTTTTCCTAACCTTAGGAAGAACAAGCTTATGCCTAGATCAGATGGTCCATTTCGTGTGGTTGAAAAGATTGGAGAAAGTGCTTACAAACTTGAATTGCCAAGTGACTATGGTGGTGTTAGTGCAACTTTCAATGTGGGTGATTTGTCTCCATACCTTGAAGATGAGAGTTTGAGGACAAACTTCTTTAAAGAGGGGGAGAATGATGAGAATTCAGTCCACGAAGTCCAAGATCATCAAGTTACGGTTCCTACAACACAAGATACGGTCTATGCTTTACTTAGCCACGCAAATGTCAAGCAAATGGCTGCTAATTTTGTGGGATTCTCTTCAAAGCAATCCTTTATTACTTACCTTAAATGGGAATTTGAATAAGGCACAATTCAAGCAGCAACTTAAAGTTTCAGTGGACGGTTTTTTTTAGGAGAATGCAAGGGTTTTTAACCTTAATTTCCTGTTTAATGTAGCTATTAATAAGGAGTCATTATTAGCCTTAAATGCTTAACATTAAATAAGCTTAATTCTACCTTTTGTTTAATGCTTTGTTTTCTGATTTTTTGT
The DNA here is from genome assembly GCF_026212465.1 of Amaranthus tricolor. Lineage (NCBI taxonomy): Eukaryota > Viridiplantae > Streptophyta > Magnoliopsida > Caryophyllales > Amaranthaceae > Amaranthus > Amaranthus tricolor. The sequence goes on along the minus strand of NC_080056.1, from coordinate 26,745,300 downwards.
AAAAGGGAAACTTAAAAGGTTCCTTAAAGGGGAAAGTTAAAAGGTTCCTTAAAGGCTTGTAACACTTGCATTATTTTTAGTATAAAAGGAACTCATTGCCATGCATTTTAGGCAAGTGAGATTGAAACAAAAATTCTGATTTTCTTTGTGAATTTCTTTGTGCTTACTTTGTGTTGCACGCCCCTTTTATTCTTACTTAGTGTTTGAGAGTAAAAGCTTTGAGAGTTTAAATACTTAGTGAATTTTTGCTGCTCAAAGAAACCATCCAATCTAGAATAAGTTTCTAAGTTGCGTGGGTGTTCTCTTGTTTCGTTCTTTGTTAAACTTGTTCTCAAGCTAACTCATACACTCTAAAACGGTCCCATTACACCACCACATCAGCGTGACTAAATAGTTCATTCATGAGACAGATTAAAGACATTAAATGGATCGGTTACAAGGAATTAATTCCAAACGGTTTTGGAATTCAAAGGGGCGTGTTTTTAAGGAGATTTAAAGCTGGTTTTTAATCTCATTTAAGAGGTATTATTAGGAGGTTTTGCTGGTTTAATTTCGTGAATAAAGAGGCTTGAATGAGGAGTTAATTCGTGGCAGTTACTGCACCAAATTAAGGGGTGGATTGACTAGCTTTCTTCCTATTAGCAAATTTCTCATAGTTTATGGCCAAGTTACACACCTCAGAGAAAGTGAGATTAGGTGTGCTAAGCATCTTTTCAGCTAAATCTTCCCTTAATCCTACAACAAATTTGTTTATCCTTATATCCTCTGTTTCATGCACATCACATAACAATAAGAGTCTCTCCCACTCTTGCACATACTCAGCTACAGTCCTATTTCCTTGTGTGAGGTTATTCCATTGCATGTATAATTGTTGTTTAAAATTTGAGGGAACATACTTCTTCCTAAGATGTTTCTTCAATTTTTCCCAAGTGTTAATCCTAGGTTTGTCTTCCCTTCTCCTCTGTTTTTGCATGCCTTCTAACCATATGGCTGCTAGCCTAGTAAGTTTGATCTTAGCTAGCTTATATTGTCTTTCAATGGGGGTGTCTTTAAATTCAAAATACCTATCCAAGCTAGCCTCCCATTCAATATACACTTCAGGGTCATGTGTTAATCCATCAAATTCAGCAATATCTATTCTAATTGTCCTGTCCTCATGGTTTCTTGGTGTAAGGTTGGGATTATGTTGGTTATTAGGTCTATCATTGTTCATCAAGCCTGCATTGGCTAAGGACTGTGTGATCTGTCTCAATGCTTCCTCTAAATTATTCATCCTAGCATCCATAGTTGCAGAAAACAGAAACAAACTCAACTTAATCAACAATTTGTGCACACAAGGCTTCAAAACAGAATCAAAGAAAAACAGATTCAGACAATATTTTTCTGAAATAGAGTTTTGATGTATGCTTTCTGTATGCACGAAAGAAACACGAACTTTGGAATTCCTGTAAAACAAAATTTCTGCAATTATATAACAGAAACAATACAGCAAACAGAAATGCACAAAGAACAGCAATACAGAATACAGAATACAGAAACTGATTTCTGACAGCAATTACAAAAATCTGCTGTATGCCCAATTTTGGAACACACACGTTCTTTAAATCTCTTTTAAACAAATCTTTTTTACAAAAAAAATACACCAAAGACTCACACTATGATTACTTAAGACTGTAATCAACGAAAATTGGAAAAATCTCACCAATCTTGAAATTTCAGAAATTTCAGAAACTCTTCGATCCTCTGTTTGAGTTGATTGTTTGTGAGTCTCCTACGGTCCTTCCTCGAACAAAGCTCTGATACCAAAATTGGGGAGAATCCTAGCTATAGTACAAAGCACTCCCCCTTTGAATGTGTTTATGGGGAGAATCCATTATTGCCTGTATCTCTAACTTGTAATTTTGAAAATGACAGGGTACACAAAGATGCTGTGGAACAAGCTAAAGAGATGATGAAGCTGCACAAGTTGATTCAGGAAAACATTCAGAAGGCTAATGCAAGATACAAGCTCAAAGCAGACAAGGGCCACCAGTCCAAACAACAGTTGGAGGAAGGGGATTTTGTGTGGATTTACCTAAGGAAAGCAAGATTTCCTCATCTCAGGAGAAATAAACTCATGCCTAGAGCCATAGGACCTTTCCAGATCATAAAAAAGTTGGGAAATAATGCATACAAAGTAGATCTCCCAGAAGAGTTTAGTGTTTCAAACACCTTCAACGTGGGTGATCTCAAACCATACATTGAACCTACAGAATTGAGGACAATTCTTCCTCAAGAAGGGGGAATTGAACCAAGTATGCAAGGCACACATGGCTCAAGCATGACACTAGAGGAAGATAAGTATGAAGACGAAGCCATCCAAACCTTCATACAAACAGAAGGCTGCACAGATAGTAGCACAGAGGACCAACAGAGCTGCCAGCCACCACCTGCGGACCAGCATACCTTGCAGCTCCTCCACAGAACCAACCGGAACATCCCAGGAGACACCAAGGGTAGTTTTGGAATCTCTATACATGGGCCTTGCTTTCATGGTCCAAGGAACCTCCTAACTATCATGGGAAGACTCCAAGAAACAGTACAGAAGGTGGGTTGTTCAACAGAATTGCTGTCAGAATCAAACACATGTCTTGCTGACCAGCATACCTTGCAGACGTCTTCCCGAGCAAACGTGTACCTCTTTGGGGACATCAAGAGTAGTTATGGAATCTCTACACATGGACCTTACGACCATGGTTGAAGATGCCTCTTGAAGAACACAAAAGATGCCCAAGAATTGCTGCTGAAGGTCGAGGGTTCAGCGGGTAGTACAGCAAAATAAATCAGAATTCTGTTTTCTGATTTTCATTTTTAAAACGTGCACATTTTAGCCACGTGTCTTTTTATAGCCGTTATTTTTGTTTGGCTGCATAAACATTAGTCTTAGCTATTTTTAGAAGGCCTCATATCTCTATAAATAGGAGGTCTCACCCCTTGTAAACTCAGATTTCAGATTTTTCAGAATAAAACATCAAATTGTTTTTCTTTCAAACATTGTTTGTTTGAGCCTCTGAGTGTTAGTCACACACTCGTCACTTTGAGTTGTTAGTCACACAACTTCAAAGCCTATCCTGCATTCCACAAGGTAGTCAATCCTTGGGTTGCAATAACGATTACACAACGGTGGTGAGTGAAGCCATTGAAGGGTAGTCAGTCAGCCGGAAAATCAAGATTTGGTTTCTTGAAGCTGATTTTTGGTGTGTGTTTGAATGCTGTGCGTGTCTTTTCCATTCCAGTTCATATTCAAAATCTTGGGGCAAATTAAGGTGTGCCATCCACCCCTTAATTTGGTGCAGTTACAAAGGCATTCAAGGACAGCTTTGAATGATGGTTTTGAACAGTTTTGGAAGGTTAATGGCTGGACGTTTTTGGAGTTAATTCTCCTTCATTTAAGCTCATTTGTTTAAGTTAAATTAAGGGTAGTAATGGGCATTAATTTGGACGGTTATGAGCCAATTAATAGGCCCTTTTATTTCAGTCTTGTTTTTAGAATATGTAAAGGCATTATTGAATGTAACTCAAGCTATATAAGGCTTGGAAATGATCAATGAAAATTCATTCAGAAATTTGCCAAAACAAAACCTTCACGTGTGTGAGTTCTAACTTTGCTAGGAGTTTAGCTAAGTTGTCAATCCAAGGTTGAGAGTTTCTCAATTTTGAAGAGTTCTAGTTTTGGTCGAGTGTTCCCAAAGCTTGATCTTAGTAGTCGTTGTCTAGGTTGAGTGTTCCCTAAACACTTCTACACCCAAACAAGTGAGTGAGTGTTCCTCCTTGTTATATCCCCAAGTTAAGGGTGAGTGTTTGATGTGAATCTAAGGCTGGTTAAGGCCTTAGTATTGCAAAGATTTCGGTTCTCTAATTGGACGGTGCAGTAATACTCTCAGGAATAAGAAAATGATGTTACAAACTCACTAAACAATCAAAACCAGAACCAAGAATCTGTTTCTTGGTTTTCTGATGAATGAATGAACGAACGGATATTTGAATATAAGTCCCTTATATTCAATAGCACACAAACCTTCCAGATTTTCCTGCAGCCCTTAAAGTTTTCAGGTTGTTCCACAACTTTGAGAACGCTCAGGGAAGAACAAAATTGTTCCACAATTTTGTCAAAAACAGAAAAACACTTTTTCTGAAAAAAATACTTCTTGGTATTGAAAGCTGAATGTATGTAATGTCTAATGTCCCTATTACAACTGAGAGACCTCCTATATATAGAGGTTCTAACTACCTATAATGGCTAGTAAAAGTACACGTCATAAAAAAAAGAACACGTGCTAAAATAGAACTTAAAACAGAAAAACAGAATCAAAAGAAGGCTCTGCTTCAGAACTGGCGACCAGCCCACCTTCAGCCTGGGTTCCAGGGCTCCTGGAGAATTACTAGCATGGTCCTAGGTGCACCAAGATTGTGTCCTCCGGATTCACAATCTTGCACTCTACCAATCTAATCCTTAGATTGAATCACACAATGCGGAAAAACAAAACAGAACCCACCAAACTACGCCCAAGAAACCACTTCTTGGTTCTTAGGTCAGCCTCGATACCACCCTTATCCGGCTTCACTCACCCTTTGGGCTTGGTATACGACCCTCCTCTAAACTTCACTCGTTCTTGTGGGAAGGTTACACACTAGGTTGATTCTCAATCCTAGTTTCAGAAGTGTTCCACACTTCGTTTGTGTTGTGACTGATGAAGATGAAGATGTTCACGCAAGGAGGAAGAAGAAATCAAACACTTTGCAAAACTGAATGAAGAATACTAAAAACTGAATGAAATAGATTGATACTCAATTGATTGTCCAATACAGAGAAACTAGGCGCCTATATATAGCTTTCTATGATTACAACGGCTAGCTACACACATGCCAAGTACATGATCAATTTAAAACAGAAAAACAAGGAAATTTGGCTAAGTATAGAATATATGTTCTGACTGGTGGTGACCGGGGCACCTTGCACTCGTTCCTCCGCTCTCTATGATTAGTGTTAGGAGGGTCCTAGGCCCATTGTGGCTAGGTCCATGCATGAAGATGCCATTTTGACCTGGTTCATGTAGTGGAAGCCCATGGTTTGATCGGAAACAAGCCAGTAAGGTCGCTTGTTCGCTAGTCAGCTGGTCAGAGGCCATTTCCTGATTCTGATGTCCTTTGCTCGACTGAGCTTGGGGTTTGCTCGAGGGCTCGAGTGAAGGATCAATGCTGTTCTGGAGCGAAAGATCAGTGATGTTCTGGAGTCTTTGCAAGTCCTTGCTCGAATGCCTCTGTATTCTACTCGATGCTTCGGATGCAAGCTCAGTAGAAGCCTTGTGTTGATGAGGGGCTGTGTTTGGATGGCTCTGTAGTTTGCTCGAAGGATCGACCAAGGACTCTTCCTTTGCTAATGAGTCCTCTCTTGAGTCAGGGTCATGTCTTGGACTGGAACCATGGTCCACATATGGTTCAACTCCTCCTTCTTTGGAAAGAATTGACCCCAATTCTTGGTCTTCCTTGTACAGTAGCAAGTCTCCAATATTAAATGTGTTGGAGATGTTGTAATTTTCAGGCAGCTCCACTTTGTATGCATTATCCCCATACTTGGCTATGATAGGGAAGGGTCCAGCTGCCCTAGGCATGAGCTTGTTTTTCCTCAATTGTGGAAATCTCTCTTTTCTTAAATGCACCCAAACCAAATCTCCCACCTTCAGTGCTTCCCTTTGCTTGTGCTTCCCATCAGCTTTGAGCTTGTACTTCTCATTAGCTCTGCATATGTTTTCCTTGACCTCTTTGTGCAATTTTATCAGTTCAGCTGCTTGTTCCACAGCATCCTTCTGTTTCCTGTCATCAATATTGACATGCATTAGGTCTATTGGCAATAAGGGGTTTTCCCCATACACACATTGAAAAGGTGAATGCTTTGTAGCCCAATTAGGGCTCCTATTGTAAGCAATTTCAGCTTGGCTTAGCTTAAGGTCCCAGTCCCTAAGATGCTTGCCTACAATGGTCCTCAAAATGGATCCTAAGGTCTTATTTGTTACCTCAGTTTGACCATCAGTTTGAGGATGATGGCTTGTGCTGAACAACAAATTGGTCCCTAACAACTTCCACAAAGTTTTCCAAAAGTGGCTAAGGAACTTTCCATCCCTATCTGAAACAATGGACTTGGGAACCCCATGCAATCTTACAATTTCAGAAAAATATAATCTAGCTATATGCTGTGCATCATCAGTTTTTGTGCAAGCAATAAAGTGTGCCATTTTTGAGAATCTATCAACCACTACCATGATAGAGTCCTTCTGCCTTTGAGTTCTAGGCAAGGCCATGACAAAATCAATACTGACATGTTCCCAAGGCTTGTCAGCCACAGGTAAGGGTAAGTATTCCCCTTTGTGAAAAGTGATTTTAGCTTTAATGCATGATTCACACTTTAGTATGTATTTGCCTACTGTGCCTAACATTTTGGGCCAGTAAAAATGTTCACTTAACATATCTAAGGTCTTTTGTATGCCAAAGTGACCACTTAAACTTCCCTCATGCACTTCCTTTACTAACAACAGTCTTAAGGAGGTCTTAGGTATGCATAGCCTATTGTTTTTGAATAGAAAACCCTGTTGTAGGTGGAAAACACCTTGGGGTTCTTTTAAACATGCTGAATACAAGTCACAAAAATCAGAATCATTAGCATATTGTTCCTTAATCATCTCAAACCCAATCACTTTAGCATTTAGCACAGACAGTAAGTTGTATTTCCTACTTAATGCATCAACAATCACATTGGTCTTTCCTGTTTTATATTTTGCTGAAAAATTAAAGGTTTGTAGGAATTCAACCCATCTAGCATGTCTTGGGTTAAGTTTGTTCTGTCCATGGATATTTTTCAAAGACTCATGATCAGTGTAAAGTATGAAGGGTTGCATTTTCAGATAATGAGACCAATTCTCCAAAGCTCTTATCATGGCATAAAATTCTTTATCATAGGTGGAGTAATTTAGTCTGGTTTTATTCAACTTTTCACTGAAAAATGCCACTGGTCTGCCCTCCTGAATTAAAACTGCTCCTATACCAGTGCCACAAGCATCACATTTTACCTCAAAAGGCTTAGTGAAGTCAGGCAGCTTCAAAACAGGGGCTTTGCACATGATGTCTTTGATGAGTTCAAAGGCTTTTTGTGCTTCTGTGGTCCAACTAAAGGTTCCCTTCTTAGTACATTCTGTGATAGGGGTCATGATAGTACTGAAATTCTTAATGAATCTCCTATAAAAAGATGCAAGGCCATGGAAAGATCTCACTTGTGTAACAGAGGTAGGTACAGGCCAATTTTTTACAGCCTCTACTTTGGATGGATCAACCTTTACCCCATCTTTGCCTATGATGAATCCTAAAAATCCCACTTCTTGCATAAGAGAACTACATTTTTCTAATTTCCCATAGAGTTTCTGTTTCCTTAAAGTTTCAAAGAGTTGCTGCAAGTGATTAAGGTGCTCTGTAAGCTCTCTGCTGTAGATCAGAATGTCATCAAGATAAACCACTATGAATTTTCCCAAAAAAGGCCTCAACACTTCATTCATTAACCTCATGAAGGTGCTTGGTGCTCCTGTTAACCCAAATGGCATTACTAACCATTCATATAAGCCATACTTAGTTTTAAAAGCAGTCTTCCATTCATCCCCTTCTTTCATTCTAATTTGATGGTAACCACTCCTCAAGTCTACTTTACTAAACCACTGTGCACCTGATAATTCATCAAGCATATCATCTATTCTTGGTATGGGAAACCTATACTTAATAGTGATATTGTTAACACTTCTACTATCAATGCACATCCTCCAGGTTCCATCCTTTTTAGGCACAAGCAAGGTAGGTACAGCACATGGACTAAGGCTTTCCCTTACATATCCTCTCTGTAACAGCTCCTCTACTTGTCTCTGTAACTCCTTGGTTTCTGTGGGGTTGGTCCTATAAGCTGGCTTGTTAGGTAATGGTGCTCCAGGTATGAGATCAATTTGATGCTCTATCCCTCTAATGGGAGGTAAACCCTTAGGCAAATCATCAGGGAACACATCAGCAAACTGCTGAAGCAGGGGTTTCACCTTTGAGGGTATCTCCTCTGTTTTCCCTACTTCTTTGGTAAATAGAATGTATACTTGGCCTTTACACTTGATTTCCTTTTCACAAACCTTCCTACTGATTAAGTGAACAGGTTTATGGGGTGGAGGGGGTATAGCCTTATGAGGTGGTAAGGGGATAAGGTCTTTAGTCTTTCCTTCATGCTTCACTGTATAGATGTTAGTGTAGCCATTGTGTATGCTTTTTCTGTCATATTGCCAAGGTCTTCCCAAAAGCACATGGCATGCACTCATATCTAGCACATCACATAACACTTGATCCTTGAAAGAGCCTATGTTAAATCCAATCATGCATTGCCTACTCACAGAACCACTTGAATTGTTATCTAACCATTTGAGTTTATAGGGGTGTGGATGTGGTTTGGTTTTCAACTTCAGGTCTGAAACTAATCCTGTACTGACACAATTAGTCTCACTTCCTCCATCAATAATCAAGTCACATACTCTATTCCCTATTCTGCATTTGGTCTGGAATATGCTTTCCCTTTGATTACTCCTTTGCTCCTCACAAGTGGAATGTAGACTTCTCCTAACAATCATACTATAATGATCATCTTCAGGCATAACTCATTCCCTTTCCTCATCTGATTCCTCCTCAGTACTGTGCTCATATCTAACTAAATTCCCAAAATCATCTTGCACATAAGTTCCATCTGGTTCATTTTCAGGGATATGAGGACTCTCCTCTTCTATTCTGCCATTTCTGACCACTAACATGACTTTTTCCCTAGTATCAGCCTTTATATCCTTCCATTCTTGGACAGTAAACACCCTAGCATTAGGACATTCATTCTTATAATGTCCATGCCCATGGCATTTGAAACAAACTATCTTACTCATAGGCACAATTGCTTTGTTTGATCCACTAGCATACTGCTCTGTTCTTCTCTGGTTCAGGGGTGAGTTTGGCCTCTGGTTCTTGGGTGAACTAGGTCTTTGGTTCTTAGGTGGGTTAAACTTAGGGGGCTTATTGTAGTTATTCCCTGTTTGTCTCCTTTTGTTAAAGTTTTGCTCATATATAGGGGCCATGTTAAAGGCTGTTTGTGAACCATATGTGGACCATGGTTCAAGTCCAAGACATGACCCTGACTCAAGAGAGGACTCATTAGCAAAGGAAGAGTCCTTGGTCGATCCCTCGAGCAAACTACAGAGCCATCCAAGCACAGCTCCTCATCAACACAAGGCTTCTACTGATCTTGCATTCGAAGCATCGAGTAGAATACAGAGGCATTCGAGCAAGGACTTGCAAAGGCTCCAGAACATCACTGATCTTTCGCTCCAGAACAGCACTGATCCTTCACTCGAGCCCTCGAGCAGACCCCAAGCTCAGTCGAGCAAAGGACATCAGAATCAGGAAATGGCTTCTGACCAGCTGACTAGCGAACAAGCGACCTTACTGGCTTGTTTCCGATCAAACCATGGACTTCCACTACATGAACCAGGTCAAAATGGCATCTTCATGCATGGACCTAGCCACAATGGGCCTAGGACCCTCCTAACACTAATCATAGAGGGCGGAGGAACGAGTGCAAGGTGCCCCAGTCACCAGTCAGAACATGTATTCTATACTTAGCGAATTTTTTTCTTGTTTTCTGTTTTAAAATAAGCATGTACTTGGCACGTGTGTAGCTAGCCGTTGTAATCATAGAAAGCTATATATAGGTGCCTAGTTTCTCTGTATTGAACAATCAATTGAGTATCAATCCTATCATTTTCTTTCAGTTAGTTCATTGTATACATTTTTTTGCAAGTATTTGAAATTCCTTCTTCATTTCCCTTCCTTTGTGCATCTTCATCTTCATCAGTCACAACACAAACGAAGTGTGGAACACTTCTGAAACTAGGATTGAGAATCAACCTAGTGTGTAACCTTCCCACAAGAACGAGTGAAGTTTAGAGGAGGGTCGTATACCAAGCCCAAAGGGTGAGTGAAGCCGGATAAGGGTGGTATCGAGGCTGACCTGAGAACCAAGAAGTGGTTTCTTGGGCGTAGTTTGGTGGGTTCTGTTTTGTTTTTCCGCATTGTGTGAATCAATCTAAGGATTAGATTGATAGAGTGCAAGATTGTGAATCCGGAGGACACAATCTTGGTGCAAGTTGGTATCAGAGCACAAGTTACGAGAGGACGCAAACCACCATTGTTGAAGGATTATCGAAGGAATCGCACGGGAGTATCAGAGAAGACTGGAATTTCTGAAACACGCGCAAAACTGGTAAAATCGTTCTAAATTTTGAACGCAAGTTACATGCAATTGTAATTTCGTTTAGAGGTGATATTCAATCAATCTTCTACATAGTTTTAGGGTCTGAATCAATTTCCAATTGAATTAGACGAAGTTTTAAAATCTGACAAACGTTTTCTACAAATTTTTTTCGAAATCTTTAATCATTGTTTTCCTGTTTATAATCGATTAAATTGATTTGTTAATTGATTATAATACAGATATAACATTCTATTATTACAATTTTCACGTTATTACATTGCTGATCAAGTATTTGATTGTTGAGAATTGGTTGTTCGACATTTTTAATTGTTCTGAGAAATTGTCTGATTGATTATTAGGGTTACAATTTGAGGGTTTGATCTCTTTTTGTTGCCTTAAACATCTATAATCTGAGTTTACATTGCAGCTTTGGCATTGATTTGTTGGTTTTGAACATTCTTGATTGTGCATACATTGCTGCTGAGATTGTTTTCTGTTTGAATTGATCATTGTTGCATCTTGTTTGTGAGCTGGTATCTAGCTGTTGAGACTTAGAGCCCCTGTTTGCTTTGTGTGTGTGTTCTTTGTTTGGCTAGTTTGAGACCTTAGAACCATGGAAGCCAGGATGCAAACCATAGAGGAGACCTTACACATGTTGGTTCAGCACATTACACAAGAAGGGAGAGGGAACCCACAGAGATTACCCCCTCAACCACAGAATCACCATGAGGATAGGTTGCTCAAAGTAGACATCAAGGATTTTGATGGTCATTCCCATAACCCTGAGGATTACTTGGAATGGGAATCAAGTTTGGAGAGGTACTTTGAGTTTATGGAAACTCCTCCTGAAAAACAGTATAGAATAGCCAAGATGAAGCTCACCAAGTTTGCTGCTATATGGCTTGAAGGGGTACAAAGGACAAGGGCAAGGGAGAATAGGGGAAGGATTGAAACATGGGGCAAGCTTAAGAAGCTTCTGACCAGAAAGTATGTCCCTGTGAACTTCAAACATCAATTGTATATGAAATGGAGCACTTTAAACCAAAGGGGAAGAAGTGTGATTGATTATATACAGGAATGGGAGAAGTTAGTTGTGCTTTGTGAAATAGAGGATACAGAGGAGGTGAAACTAACCAAGTTTATGTCTGGACTAAGGGAAGATATCAGGGATCAGCTTATGATGATGCCTACTTTAGACCTCCAAACAGCCTTTAACATGGCCCCTATATATGAGCAAAACTTTAACAAAAGGAGACAAACAGGGAATAACTACAATAAGCCCCCTAAGTTTAACCCACCTAAGAACCAAAGACCTAGTTCACCCAAGAACCAGAGGCCAAACTCACCCCTGAACCAGAGAAGAACAGAGCAGTATGCTAGTGGATCAAACAAAACAATTGTGCCTATGAGTAAGATAGTTTGTTTCAAATGCCATGGGCATGGACATTATAAGAATGAATGTCCTAATGCTAGGGTGTTTACTGTCCAAGAATGGAAGGATATAAAGGCTGATACTAGGGAAAAAGTCATGTTAGTGATCAGAAATGGAAGAGTAGAGGAGGATGACCCCCACAGTCTTGAAAATGAACCAGATGGGACTTATATACAAGATGACTTTGGGAATATGGTTAGATATGAACATAGTACTGAGGAGGATTCAGAAGAAGAGAGGGAAAGAGTCTTACCTGAAGATGAGCATTATAACATGATTGTTAGGAGAAGCTTGCATTCCACTTGTGAAGAGCAAATGAGTAACCAAAGGGAAAGCATATTCCAGACCAAATGCAGAATAGGGAATAGAGTATGTGACTTGATTATTGATGGAGGAAGTGCATGAGGTAAGTTTAAGTGGTCACTTTGGCATACAAAAGACCTTAGATATGTTAAGTGAACATTTTTACTGGCCCAAAATGTTAGGCACAGTAGGCAAATACATACTAAAGTGTGAATCATGCATTAAAGCTAAAATCACTTTTCACAAAGGGGAATACTTACCCTTACCTGTGGCTGACAAGCCTTGGGAGCATGTGAGTGTTGATTTTGTCATGGCCTTGCCTAAAACTCAAAGGCAGAAGGACTCTATCATGGTAGTGGTTGATAGATTCTCAAAGATGGCACACTTTATTGCTTGCACAAAAACTGATGATGCACAGCATATAGCTAGATTATATTTTTCTGAAATTGTAAGATTGCATGGGGTTCCCAAGTCCATTGTTTCAGATAGGGATGGAAAGTTTCTTAGCCACTTTTGGAAAACTTTATGGAAGTTGTTAGGGACCAATTTGTTGTTCAGTACAAGCCATCATCCTCAAACTGATGGTCAAACTGAGGTAACAAATAAGACCTTAGGATCCATTTTGAGGACCATTGTAGGCAAGCATCTTAGGGACTGGGACCTTAAGCTAAGCCAAGCTGAATTTGCTTACAATAGGAGCCCTAATTGGGCTACAAAGCATTCACCTTTTCAATGTGTGTATGGGGAAAACCCCTTATTGCCAATAGACCTAATGCATGTCAATATTGATGACAGGAAACAGAAGGATGCTGTGGAACAAGCAGCTGAACTGATAAAATTGCACAAAGAGGTCAAGGAAAACATATGCAGAGCTAATGAGAAGTACAAGCTCAAAGCTGATGGAAAGCACAAGCAAAGGGAAGCACTGAAGGTGGGAGATTTGGTCTGGGTGCATCTAAGAAAAGAGAGATTTCCACAATTGAGGAAAAACAAGCTCATGCCTAGGGCAGCTGGACCCTTCCCTATCATAGCCAAGTATGGGGATAATGCATACCAAGTGGAGCTGCCTGAAAATTACAACATCTCCAACACATTTAATACTGGAGACTTGCTACTGTACAAGGAAGACCAAGAATTGGGGTCAATTCTTTCCAAAGAAGGAGGAGTTGAACCATATGTGGACCATGGTTCAAGTCCAAGACATGACCCTGACTCAAGAGAGGACTCATTAGCAAAGGAAGAGTCCTTGGTCGATCCCTCGAGCAAACTACAGAGCCATCCAAGCACAGCTCCTCATCAACACAAGGCTTCTACTGATCTTGCATTCGAAGCATCGAGTAGAATACAGAGGCATTCGAGCAAGGACTTGCAAAGGCTCCAGAACATCACTGATCTTTCGCTCCAGAACAGCACTGATCCTTCACTCGAGCCCTCGAGCAGACCCCAAGCTCAGTCGAGCAAAGGACATCAGAATCAGGAAATGGCTTCTGACCAGCTGACTAGCGAACAAGCGACCTTACTGGCTTGTTTCCGATCAAACCATGGACTTCCACTACATGAACCAGGTCAAAATGGCATCTTCATGCATGGACCTAGCCACAATGGGCCTAGGACCCTCCTAACACTAATCATAGAGGGCGGAGGAACGAGTGCAAGGTGCCCCAGTCACCAGTCAGAACATGTATTCTATACTTAGCCAATTTTTTTCTTGTTTTCTGTTTTAAAATAAGCATGTACTTGGCACGTGTGTAGCTAGCCGTTGTAATCATAGAAAGCTATATATAGGTGCCTAGTTTCTCTGTATTGAACAATCAATTGAGTATCAATCCTATCATTTTCTTTCAGTTAGTTCATTGTATACATTTTTTTGCAAGTATTTGAAATTCCTTCTTCATTTCCCTTCCTTTGTGCATCTTCATCTTCATCAGTCACAACACAAACGAAGTGTGGAACACTTCTGAAACTAGGATTGAGAATCAACCTAGTGTGTAACCTTCCCACAAGAACGAGTGAAGTTTAGAGGAGGGTCGTATACCAAGCCCAAAGGGTGAGTGAAGCCGGATAAGGGTGGTATCGAGGCTGACCTAAGAACCAAGAAGTGGTTTCTTGGGCGTAGTTTGGTGGGTTCTGTTTTGTTTTTCCGCATTGTGTGAATCAATCTAAGGATTAGATTGATAGAGTGCAAGATTGTGAATCCGGAGGACACAATCTTGGTGCAGTTTGGAGGTCTAAAGTAGGCATCATCATAAGCTGATCCCTGATATCTTCCCTTAGTCCAGACATAAACTTGGTTAGTTTCACCTCCTCTGTATCCTCTATTTCACAAAGCACAACTAACTTCTCCCATTCCTGTATATAATCAACCACACTTCTTCCCCTTTGGTTTAAAGTGCTCCATTTCATATACAATTGATGTTTGAAGTTCACAGGGACATACTTTCTGGTCAGAAGCTTCTATAGCTTGCCCCATGTTTCAATCCTTCCCCTATTCTCCCTTGCCCTTGTCCTTTGTACCCCTTCAAGCCATATAGCAGCAAACTTGGTGAGCTTCATCTTGGCTATTCTATACTGTTTTTCAGGAGGAGTTTCCATAAACTCAAAGTACCTCTCCAAACTTGATTCCCATTCCAAGTAATCCTCAGGGTTATGGGAATGACCATCAAAATCCTTGATGTCTACTTTGAGCAACCTATCCTCATGGTGATTCTGTGGTTGAGGGGGTAATCTCTGTGGGTTCCCTCTCCCTTCTTGTGTAATGTGCTGAACCAACATGTGTAAGGTCTCCTCTATGGTTTGCATCCTGGCTTCCATGGCTCTAAGGTCTCAAACTAGCCAAACAAAGAACACACACACAAAGCAAACAGGGGCTCTAAGTCTCAACAGCTAGATACCAGCTCACAAACAAGATGCAACAATGATCAATTCAAACAGAAAACAATCTCAGCAACAATGTATGCACAATCAAGAATGTTCAAAACCAACAAATCAATGCCAAAGCTGCAATGTAAACTCAGATTATAGATGTTTAAGGCAACAAAAAGAGATCAAACCCTCAAATTGTAACCCTAATAATCAACAGACAATTTCCCAGAACAAACGAAAATGTCGAACAACTAATCTCAACAATTGAATACTTGATCAACAATGTTATAACGTGTAAATTGTAATAATAGAATGTTATATCTGTATTATAATCAATTAACAAATCAATTTAATCGATTATAAACAGGAAAACAATGATTAAAGATTTTCGAAAATTTTTTCAGAAAACGTTCGTCAGATTTTAAAACTTCGTCTAACTCAATTGGAAATTGATTTAGACCCTAACAACTATGTAGAAGATTGATTGAATATCACCTCTAAACGAAATTACAATTGCATGTAACTTGCGTTCAAAATTTAGAACGATTTTACCAGTTTTGCGCGTGTTTCAGAAATTCCAGTCTTCTCTGATACTCCCGTGCGATTCCTTCGATAATCCTTCAACAATGGTGGTTTGCGTCCTCTCGTAACTTGTGCTCTGATACCAACTTGCACCAAGATTGTGAATCCGGAGGACACAATCTTGGTGCACTAGGCCCTTGTTGGCTTGGCCCATGTACAGAGATTCCGTTCCAGGTCTTGTCATGGTCTATCAGCCTCGTGTCTGAGCTCAGGAAGTGCAGTAAGGTCGGTTGTTTGGCAGACAGTCCACTGTTGCTGATTCTACTGTCTGTCTGCCTTGTTCTGCCCATCTTGCTTTCTTTTGATGCTCCATTGCTTTCCTTATCATCCAGTAATGATCTTGGGTCTGTTTTGAAGCCTTGGGAGGTGTTGATGGTGGACTCCAGCCCCTCATGAACATTTGGTGCAAGTGTTTTGTCAGAAACACTGTCCTGCTCCTGTGTGATGCTTGAAGGACTTTTATCTCTTGAAACGTTTGTTTCAGTGTTCCCCTAAACTTACTTGTTTCTTTCCAATTATCCTTCTAAAAAAACCTATCACACATTTCCACGTTTTATCCCATTTGTGAACGAAGTTTTTCAACTTAGTTTACACATCACATTCAATCTTTAGCCAAAAGAATGAAAAGCAAAGGAACTTCAACTTACTTTCAACTACTCCAAGTTAAAACTAAATTGCAAAGAAAGAACAAGAAATGCTCAAGGGTTGTTTGTATTCAAATGTAATGGAAGTGAATGAATTACAAGAGAGCAAGTAGCCTATTTATACTAAAGGATTCAGCTACAACTTGCAAGAAAATCTGAAAATTACAACTTGCAAGCTCCCAACAGCTATATTTTTATATCTAGTGGATAAAAGCAACAACTATATTTTGTAATCTAGAGGATATTTGGAAATAAAGTGCTTGGCTTGATTTGACTTGATTTGCAAATGTCCTTCAATAATCTTCATGTATCCTTGATGATTTGTTTTAATTTTTCAGCTGATTTGAAGAGAATATGGCTGATTGCTTGCTTGATTCACGCGTAACACTCGAACCATTTGAGCGATTTTATATTTAAAGACTCGATAAACAAAAAAACAAAAATTTACAACTCAACTAACTAAACATGAGACATGAATAAGCTTGATCCTAAACCTGGCTTAATCATCTCTAAGACTTTGTTCTATTGCAATAAACGAAAATACAATAAAGACTCAAATACTCGAACTAAATAAAAGACTCAAATACTAGAATTGAAATTCAAAGACTCAATTATACGAAATTAAATTAAAAGTAAAGAAAAGACTCCAGGACTCAACTAATGATCAAATTGATCTTATTAGAAAGGACCTAATCAAACTATATCATTCTCCCCTTGTTCGAAAAAAGCTTGTCCTCAAGCTTTGATGGAAAAAAAATGAAGCTCACTCCTTTTTGCCTTAATATCTCTCTTGAAAAATTTTTCTTTAAGATAAATGATTAATGAATGAAATGGAGGTGATAGTTTTTTTCTAAACTTGTATGGCATTAACATGATCTTTTTATTATCTTTTTCAAAAGCATAAGTATTGTTAAAGCCATCATGAGTAGTTTTCCTATCATATTGCCATGGTCTTCCTAGCAAAAGGTGACAAGCATCCATTGGTAGAACATCACAACATAATTGGTCTTTGTAAGCATCACCAATTGAAAAGGTAAGTAAGACTTGGGAATTGACATAAATACCTTTACCTTGATTTAACCATTGAACCTTGTATGGATTGGGGTGTGGAATAATAGCTAGGTTCAATTTTTCTACCATGGCTTGTGACGCCACATTTGCACAACTTCCCCCATCTATGATCATGGAACACCTTTTGTTTTTTATCGTGCAAAAAGAATGAAAAATGACCTTCCTTTGATCTTCCTCCATCTTGTTCACATTCAATGAACGCCTAAGGACTAAGCATTCACCCTCATCTGGTCCAAGATACACTTCTTCCATAGATTCATCCTTTCGTTCAAGCTCTTCCTCACTAGTCATTTCTATTGGCTCACAGTCTACAAATCCTACAACCTTTCTATTGGGACACTCAAAAGATATATGCCCAATTCCTTGACATTTAAAACATCTTTTTGGAGGGGGTGCAAAAGAGGTAGTCTTTGGTGGTTGTTTGGATGAGCTATTTGGAGTTGTGGGGTTGCTTGGTGGTGGCCGAAAAGTAGGGGTGGTGTAAGAGGTCTCATTAGTGGTCTTTTGAGGATTGAAACGTGTGGTTTCTTTTCCTTTGGCTCTTTGTTGCTTGTCAACTTTGTGTGCGAGGTTTATTAAATCATCAAGGCATGAATAAGGTTGCAACTCAACAATATTTCGAATGTTATAGTTAAGGCCATTGAGAAATCTTACCAAAGTTTGATGATCATCTTCCTTAAGGTCGCACCTCATTATCATTGTCTCGAACTCTCGACCATACTCTTCTACACTCCTGCCATCTTGTTGTAGATGTTGAAGTTTGGTGAAATTCTCTTGCATGTAGTATGAAGGCAGAAATTTTTCCTTCATTTGCTTCTTCATCTTTTCCCATGATCTAATCTTGTCTTTCCCTTCTCTTTCTCGTTTTGCACATTTGCTAGCCCACCAAGTAGAAGCATATTTGCGCAATTTTAATGCTACTATCTTTACCTTCTTTTCTTCATCCATATTCTTGTAATCAAATACTCTTTCAACGGTTCTTACCCATTCATGGAACTCATCTCCATCTAATCTTCCTTCAAATTCTGGAATGTCGACTCTAAGATCATCTCCACGGCTTGTTTGCCTATTAACTTTAGGACTTTCAGACTCATAATCCCCACCTTCCCTTAGGGTGCGTTTTAGCTCCAGAAACTCTTTAAGTTGGGCTTGTAGATACCTAATGGTGGCATTTTGCTCTTCAACAATTCTGCTCAAATCGCTTGTTTCTCCTTCACCACTTTGAGACATGGTGTATTGCTTTGTGAATGAACGAAATTAAGGCTAGGAGCGTAGCCTTGGCTCTGATACCAAGATGATATAGGTTGGCTATGTATTAAACAAGAACCAAACTATAAACACACGTTTGTATTTTGAAGTTTCGAAATTCAATAAAGAAGGCTGATTAGTTTCTATTGTAATGGAATTTGTTTTGTGATTTTGTGGTTTTGAAACAAGGAAAATTAAGAAAAGATATGTTGATTGAACAACTTAAAGATGGCTAAACCAAAGGTTTAATTTCGATATAGATTTCACCACGAAATTAAAGCTATGGGCTCCTAAGAACACATTCAATCTTTAGCCAAAAGAATTAAAAGCAAAGGAACTTCAACTTACTTTCAACTACTCCAAGTTAAAACTAAATTGCAAAGAAAGAACAAGAAATGCTCAAGGGTTGTTTGTATTCAAATGTAATGGAAGTGAATGAATTACAAGAGAGCAAGTAGCCTATTTATACTAAAGGATTCAGCTACAACTTGCAAGAAAATCTGAAAATTACAACTTGCAAGCTCCCAACAGCTATATTTTTATATCTAGTGGATAAAAGCAACAACTATATTTTGTAATCTAGAGGATATTTGGAAATAAAGTGCTTGGCTTGATTTGACTTGATTTGCAAATGTCCTTCAATAATCTTCATGTATCCTTGATGATTTGTTTTAATTTTTCAGCTGATTTGAAGAGAATATGGCTGATTGCTTGCTTGATTCACGCGTAACACTCGAACCATTTGAGCGATTTTATATTTAAAGACTCGATAAACAAAAAAACAAAAATTTACAACTCAACTAACTAAACATGAGACATGAATAAGCTTGATCCTAAACCTGGCTTAATCATCTCTAAGACTTTGTTCTATTGCAATAAACGAAAATACAACAAAGACTCAAATACTCGAACTAAATAAAAGACTCAAATACTAGAATTGAAATTCAAAGACTCAATTATACGAAATTAAATTAAAAGTAAAGAAAAGACTCTAGGACTCAACTAATGATCAAATTGATCTTATTAGAAAGGACCTAATCAAACTATATCATGATGCGAATTCAAGGTGTGTTAGAACCTTGAAATTGCAAAGATGATGATTCCTTAGTTGATTGGTTCAATGATGCACTCAGAAATGAAGAATAACCACGGGAAACTCTCTAAATGATCAGAAACAGAACCAAGAACCAACTTCTTGTTTTTCTGATGATGATGATCTGCCCGGACTCTTAGACTAAAAACAAAAGCCAAGCAAAGTCTTCCAGACTTTGATTGCAAGATCCTTAAAGATGTCGAGTTGTTCCACAACTCTAGGCTCCAAGGAAATCAAAGTTACTCCGTAACTTTGAAGAAGTTTGTGAACAAACTTCAGAGAAAACAGAAAAACACTTTCTGAAATACTTCTTGTATTAATGATCAAATCCAATGTAATCATACAACTATGAGACCCCTCTATATATAGAGGTCTACCTCTGAATCATAACGGTCATATGGTTTACACGTCATAAAAAAAACACGTGCTAAATATGAACACTTAAAACATAAAACAGAAATCATAATTTTCCTAACAGCTTCTGATATAAAAACTGGCGAGTGGCCCTCCTTCCATGGGATCTCTAGAGCTCTTGGTGGGCTATTAGAATGACCCTAGGCCCTCTTTGGCTAGGCCCATGTACCAAGATTCCATTCCAACCCTTTCCAGGTTCTTGTAACTCCGATTCTGGGCTCAGGATGTGTAGCAAGGTCGTTCATTTGGCAGATAGTCCAATGTCACTGGTTCTGCTGTCTGTTTGTCTGTTTTTGTCCATATTGCCCTCTTCTGATGTTTCCTTGCCTTTCTTGTCTTCCATGAATGATTCTAGTCCTGTCTTGTACTCTTGGGGGGTGTTGGTGTGGAACTCCTGTTCTTCAAGAGCAATTGGTGCAAGTGTTTTGTCAAAGACACTGTTTTGCTCTTTTCTGATGTTTATAGGGCTTTTGTCCCTTGAAACTTTTGTTTCAACTCCTCCCTCTAAGGAAAGAATTGACCCCAATTCTTGGACAGGTTCATGCAAGGTGAGATCTCCTATATTGAAGGTAGAAGAGATGTTGTAGTCCTCTGGCAGTTGTACTTTGAAGGCATTTAGCCCATATTGCTTTAACACTTTGAAGGGGCCTCTCACTCTTGGCATGAGTTTGTTCTTCCTCAGCTGTGGAAATCTTTCTTTTCTTAAGTACACCCATACAAAGTCTCCTTCTTTGATAGGTTGCTTTGTCTTATGATGTTTGTCAGCCTGCTCTTTATATTTTTTGTTGGTTCCTGTGATGTTCTCTTGGACTTGTTTGTGTAAAGCTTCCATGGTTGTGATCTGTGCTGCTGCATCTGCATTCATAGTTTTCAAACAAGGCAAATTAATCATAGAGATAGGTAATAGAGGGTTAGTGCCATATACACACTCAAAAGGAGAATACTTAGTAGCATGACTAGGACTATGATTATATGCAAACTCAGCATGACAAAGTTTTAAATCCCAATCTTTGAGGTGCTTACTGACTAAGGCCCTAAGAAGGGTGCCCAAAGTCCTGTTAGTAACCTCTATCTGCCCATCTGTTTGTGGGTGATAAGCAGTACTAAAAAGCAACTTTGAACCTAAGGCCTTCCACAAGGTTTTCCAAAAGTAACTAAGGAATTTTCCATCCCTATCTGATACAATAGTCTTAGGAACACCATGTAGCTTTACTACTTCAGCAAAATATAAGTGAGCTATGTGTTGTGCATCATTCACTTTAGAGCAGGCTATAAAATGAGCCATCTTTGAAAACCTGTCCACAACCACCATGATGGAGTCTTTGTGCCTCCTAGTCCTAGGTAAGGCCATCATAAAGTCCATGCTTACATGTTCCCAAGGCCTTTGAGCTACTGGTAAGGGTAGATACTCCCCTTTGTGAAAGGTTACCTTAGCTTTGAGGCAAGTTTCACATCTTAAAATGTGCATTCCTACTGTACCAAGCATCTTAGGCCAGTAGAAGTGTTTGGCTAACATATCAAGGGTTTTCTGTATTCCAAAGTGTCCTCCTAAACATCCTTCATGGACCTCTCTTACTAACAACAATCTCAGAGGTGACTGTGGTATGCACAACTTGTTTCCTTTAAACAAGTAGCCCTGTTTAACAGAGAATATCCCCTGTGGTGCATATAAACTTTGCTTATATATTTGTGAAAAGTATGGACATTGCTCATATTGATCCTTAACCATCTCAAATCCCAAAATGCTAGATCCTAGGATGCTGATCAGATTATATTTCTGCTCAGAACAGAATGTAGGCAATTCTTGATTTTCCGGTCTCTGTGCGCACCTTGCCCTCCTCGTGAAACACAGCTCTGATACCAATTTGATGCAAATTCAAGGTGTGTTAGAACCTTGAAATTGCAAAGATGATGATTCCTTAATTGATTGGTTCAATGATGCACTCAGAAATGAAGAATAACCACGGGAAACTCTCTAAATGATCAGAAACAGAACCAAGAACCAACTTCTTGTTTTTCTGATGATGATGATCTGCCCGGACTCTTAGACTAAAAACAAAAGCCAAGCAAAGTCTTCCAGACTTTGATTGCAAGATCCTTAAAGATGTTTTCCTTGGAGCCTAGAGTTGTGGAAAAGGATCAATGATCAATGATCTACGAACAATGAACGATGAAGAATGAATAAGGATCAATGATAATTGATGAATGAACGATGAAGAATGAGCAAGGATCAATGATCAATGAAGAATGAACGATGAAGAATGAACAAGGATCAATGATCAATGATGAATAAGCGATGAAGAATGAATAAGGATCAATGATCAATGAAGAACGAACAATGAACAATGAAAAAGAATCAATGATCAATGAAGAATGAACGATGAAGAATGAACAAGGATCAATGATCAATGAACAATGAACGATGAAGAATAAACAATGATGCATGATCAATGAATAATGAACACGGATCAATGATCAATGATGAATGAACAACGAAGAATGAATAAGGATGAATGATCAATGAAGAATGAACGATGAAAAATGAAAAAAGGATCAATGATCAAAGAAGCATGAACGATGAAGAATTAACAAGGAACAAGGATCAATGATCAATAATGAATGAACGATGAAGAATGAACAAGGATCAATGAATAATGAACATTGAACGATGAAAAATGAACAAGGATCAATGATCAGTGAAGAATGTTCATGAAGAATGAACAAGGATCAATGATCAATGAAGAACGAACGCTGAAGAATAAACAAGGATCAATGATCAATGATGAGTGAACGATGAAGAATGAACAAGGATCAATGATCAATGAAGAACGAACGATGAAGAATGAACAAGGATCAATGATCAATGAAGAATGAACGATGAAGAATGAACAAGGATGATTGATCAATGAAGAATGAACAATGAAGATTGAACAAGGATCAATGATCAATGAAGAACGAACGATGAAGAATGAACAAGGATCAATGATCAACTAAAAATGAACGATGAAGTATGAACAAGGATCAATGATCAATGAAGAATGAACGATGAAGAATGAATAAGGATCAATGATCAATGATGAGTGAACGATGAAGAATGAACAAGGAAGATTGATCAATAAAGAATGAACAATGAAGAATGAACAAAGATGAATGATCAGTGAAGAATGAACGATGAAGAATGAACAAGGATCAATGTTCAATAAAGAATGAACGATGAAGAATGAACAAGGATCAATGATCAATGAAGAATGAACGATGAAGAATGAACAAGGATCAATGATCTTTGATGAATGAACGATGAAGAATGAACAAGGATCAATGATCTTTGATGAATGAACGATGAAGAATGAACAATGATCAATGATCAATGAAGAATGAACGATGAAGAATGAACAAGGATCAATGATCAATGATGAATGAGCGATGAAGAATGAACAAGGATCAATCATCAATGAAGAACGAACGATGAACAATGAAAAAGGATCAATGATCAATGAAGAATGAACGATGAAGAATGAACAAGGATCAATGATCAATGATGAATGAGCGATAAAGAATGAACAAGGATCAATCATCAATGAAGAAGGAACAATGAACAATGAAAAAGGATCAATGATCAATGAAGAATGAACGATGAAGAATGAACAAGGATCAATGATCAATGATGAATGAACGATGCTCAATGAACAAGGATCAATGAATAATGAACATTGAACGATGAAGAATGAACAAGGATTAATGATCAGTGTAGAATGAACGATGAAGAATGAACAAGGATCAATGATCAATGATGAATGAGCGATAAAGAATGAACAAGGATCAATCATCAATGAAGAAGGAACAATGAACAATGAAAAAGGATCAATGATCAATGAAGAATGAACAAGGATCAATGATCAATGATGAATGAACGATGCTGAATGAACAAGGATCAATGAATAATGAACATTGAACGATGAAGAATGAACAAGGATTAATGATCAGTGTAGAATGAACGATGAAGAATGAACAAGGATCAATGATCAATGAAGAACGAACGATGAAGAATGAACAAGGATCAATGATCAATGAAGAATGAACAATGAAGAATGAACAAGGATTAATGATCAATAAAGAATTAACGATGAAGAATGAATAAGGATCAATGATCAATGATGAATGAACGATGAAGAATGAACAAGGATCAATGATCAATTAAGAATGAACGATGAAGAATGAACAAGGATCAATGATCAATGAAGAATGAACGATGAAGAATGAATAAGGATCAATGATCAATGATGAGTGAACGATGAAGAATGAACAAGGAAGATTGATCAATAAAGAATGAACAATGAAGAATGAACAAAGATGAATGATAAGTGAAGAATGAACGATGAAGAATGAACAAGGATCAATGTTCAATAAAGAATGAACGATGAAGAATGAACAAGGATCAATGATCAATGAAGAACGAACGATGAAGAATGAACAAGGATCAATGATCAATGAAGAATGAACGATGAAGAATGAACAAGGATCAATGATCTTTGATGAATGAACGATGAAGAATAAACAATGATCAATGATCAATGAAGAATGAACGATGAAGAATGAACAAGGATCAATGATCAATGATGAATGAGCGATGAAGAATGAACAAGGATCAATCATCAATGAAGAACGAACGATGAACAATGAAAAAGGATCAATGATCAATGAAGAATGAACGATGAAGAATGAACAAGGATCAATGATCAATGATGAATGAGCGATAAAGAATGAACAAGGATCAATCATCAATGAAGAAGGAACAATGAACAATGAAAAAGGATCAATGATCAATGAAGAATGAACGATGAAGAATGAACAAGGATCAATGATCAATGATGAATGAACGATGCTGAATGAACAAGGATCAATGAATAATGAACATTGAACGATGAAGAATGAACAAGGATTAATGATCAGTGTAGAATGAACGATGAAGAATGAACAAGGATCAATGATCAATGAAGAACGAACGATGAAGAATGAACAAGGATCAATGATCAATGAAGAATGAACAATGAAGAATGAACAAGGATTAATGATCAATAAAGAATTAACGATGAAGAATGAATAAGGATCAATGATCAATGATGAATGAACGATGAAGAATGAACAAGGATCAATGATCAATTAAGAATGAACGATGAAGAATGAACAAGGATCAATGATCAATGAAGAACGAAGGATGAGGAATGAACAAGGATCAATGATCAATGAAGAATGAACGATGAAGAATGAACTGGGATCAATGATCAATGAACAATGAACGATGAAGAATGAACAAGGATCAATGATCAATGATGAATGAACGATGAAGAATGAACAAGGATCAATGATCAATGAAGAATGAACGATGAAGAATGAACAAGGATCAATGATCAATGATGAATAAGCGATGAAGAATGAACAAGGTTCAATCATCAATCAAGAACGAACGATGAACAATGAAAAAGGATCAATAGTCAATGAAGAATGAACGATGAAGAATAAACAAGGATAAATGATCAATGAAGAATGAACGATGAAGAATAAACACGGATGCATGATCAAAGAATAATGAACAAGGATCAATGATCAATGATGAATGAACGATGAAGAATGAACAAGGATGAATGATCAATGAAGAATGAACGATGAACAATGAAAAAGGATCAATGATCAATGATCTATGAACAATGAACGATAAAGAATGAATAAGGATCAATGATAATTGATGAATGAACGATGAAGAATGAGCAAGGATCAATGATCTATGAAGAATGAACGATGAAGAATGAACAAGGATCAATGATCAATGATGAATAAGCGATGAAGAATGAACAAGGATCAATGATCAATGAAGAACGAACAATGAACAATGAAAAAGGATCAATGATCAATGAAGAATGAACGATGAAGAATGAACAAGGATCAATGATCAATGAAGAATGAACGATGAAGAATAAACAATGATGCATGATCAATGAATAATGAACACGGATCAATGATCAATGATGAATGAACAATGAAGAATGAATAAGGATGAATGATCAATGAAGAATGAACGATGAACAATGAAAAGAGGATCAATGATAAAAGAAGCATGAACGATGAAGAATGAACAAGGATCAATGATCAATGATGAATGAGCGATGAAGAATGAACAAGGATCAATGAATAATGAACATTGAACGATGAAGAATGAACAAGGATCAATGATCAATGAAGAACGAACGATGAAGAATGAACAAGGATCAATGATCAATGAAGAATGAACGAGGAAGAATGAACAAGGATGATTGATCAACGGAGAATGAACAATGAAGATTGAACAAGGATCAATGATCAATGAAGAACGAACGATGAAGAATGAACAAGGATCAATGATCAACTAAAAATGAACGAGGAAGTATGAACAAGGATCAATGATCAATGAAGAATGAACGATGAAGAATGAATAAGGATCAATGATCAATGATGAGTGAACGATGAAGAATGAACAAGGAAGATTGATCAATAAAGAACGAACGATGAAGAATGAACAAGGATCAATGATCAATGATGAATGAACGATGAAGAATGAACAAGGATCAATGATCAATGAAGAATGAACGATGAAGAATGAATATGGATCAATGATCAATGATGAATGAACGATGAAGAATTAGCAAGGATCAACGATCAATGAAGAATGAACAATGAAGAATTAACAAGGATCAATGATCAGTAAAGAATGAACGATGATGAATGAACAAGGATCAATGATCAATGAAGAACGAACGATGAAGAATGAACAAGGATCAATGATCAATGAAGAATGAACGATGAAGAATGAACAAGGATCAATGATCAATGAAGAACGAACGATGAAGAATGAACAAGGATCACTGATCAATGAAGAATGAACGATGAAGAATGAACAAGGATCAATGATCAATGATGAACGATGAAGAATGAACAATTATCAATGATCAATGAACAATGAACAATGAACAATGAACAATGAAGAATCTTGTCTTTCCCTTCTCTTTCTCGTTTTGCACATTTGCTAGCCCACCAAGTAGAAACATATTTGCGCAATTTTAATGCTACTATCTTTACCTTCTTTTCTTCATCCGTATTCTTGTAATCAAATACTCTTTCTGTAACACCCCGTCTCGTAACAAACTGTAATTACATATGCGGAAGCACACTACGGGACAGAGCGTTACGCTGACCAAAAGAAAGGAAATAAAATATTAGAGACTAATCAACATTATAAACATATGGCTAAATGGTGGGCCTAGGAAAATATGTACTAGAAGTTTTAATTCCGAAAAAGAAGCGTGAGGCAGAACAACCTTAGGTAGGTTAGTAATGAGGACTATTCAAAAGCTTTTTCTACTAGTTTATAACACATACGACACTAAATTTAAACTTCAGAGGCAAGGCTCTAAGCTCACAAAAATGTTGCCCCAATGCCCGATTGACAAATATATAAGAATATCACTCATAATCTTCACCTGAAAATATTAACAACAGTCCACAGTCAGTGGGGAGTAACTAGCAGTTCTTCTAAGGTAATATCTAACATATAACGTAGAAGTACATTTGTTTGTGTTCATAGAATACTATATCAGTAATTCAACACATAAATGCATTCTAATCCTTATAATAGAATAATCTTCTGTAAACATGCGCTGCATAACGGAAATCAATGTAATCATATGCAAGCATAACAGAATAAGCTGTAAAATCACGCATTAATTATAGTGGAGGAACAGACGCCAGTACTACACGCAGTAATACTTCTCAAGCTTTGTCGGGCTTACAAACCCCCAGTTAGCGCACTAACTGTGTCTAAGAATGGCCAAACTCCCGTTATAAACATTCCATACCGAATGCAATAATCGGACGACAACAACCACTTGAGGATATGGTACTCCATACCGAGTACACTAACACACTCCATACCGAGTGTGTGGGGCCCTATAATAACACCATTCCATACCGAATGGTGGTGGCATTTGTCTTACCCATCAACCGCAGTCTAAGGGTTTTCCTCCCTATACATGTATCACATATATCAATAACATCATGAAGTATTGGGCAACCAATCCATGATTCATGCCATCTGGGAGAAATAATTCTCATGCATCATAAGATATCCATAACATATTATATCAGAACAAACATGAAGCATACATGTCCTTAAAAACAAAGTTAACAACCATTTTGCATAACTAGGGAAAAACACTAAACGTAACATCTTGTCGTAAAAACAGAATTGTTCAGTCCAGTGTATTACGAAGGCCATAACTCAGCGTATACAACTCCAATTTAAGTGATTCTTGATCCTCAATTCAATTACTTTGAAAGACCTACAAGTTTTATTTGAACCATTTAAGCTAATTCTGCCCCTAACTAAGTCATATATGCTAAAACATTCAGAACCTTATTTTTCAACTAATATTCTAAAAACAGAACACTTGCGACTCAACGAAGTGAGACTACGTCATGTTCTTAAGCTCATTAGGAAACCTAAATGAACTTATTTGAAGCTGATTTTTGGATATGTTTTAGGCCTATGTTTAATCTTTCCAAAACATCAAGAATTACGAAATTTGGTTTAGTATTTTAGTCTCTAAGTCTAATTTATTAACAATAGGTCAAACCGACTTTTCAGATTGCACACTTCTAAACAATCCAATTAAAAGCCACTTATAAAATTACCCAGATTATGAAATTTGGACTCAATCACCACAACATAAGTAGGAGTTTTGTGTCAAAATTTGAGATTCATTAGAGTAGTATAACAAGTCGTTTAAGCATGTTTAACTCAAGGCAAGAACATGTTACCCTAAACAGAAAACACTGAAAACAGAACGTTAATATAAAAATAATTATAAATACTTACAAAAGTACCCATATCACGAATTTAACAAATAATATCAAAAATTTCATTAAGAGTAATACCTAAAAAGAACGAAGCTAAAATAATTTCTTAAGTATCCTAAATAGTCTCAACATACTCAGAAGGTCTCAGCATGTACCCGGTTTGGTCTTTACTCAATTTCACCCATTTTTAAGGCATGAGACTCGGGTTTAAACATTTGTACCTACTGTTTATGAAAGATACTAACTTAGAATGGGTGCTAGTTACCTTAATTCGTGGGTTAAAAGCACTAAAAGATTGAAGAAATCACACGGCACACACACGTCCTGCTAGGTGTTGCTGCTGCCTTCTTGGTGGTGTTGTTTCTTTTTGATATTTGGTGATCTTTCGTGCAAGGTTTGAAAGGATTTTTGGCTTGAGTATGTAGAGGAAGGTTTTCAGAATAGTGGATAGCCTTTAGCTTTCTTAATTAAGAAGGATGAGAACTAATTTAAGGGGACAAGGAGATAAGTGCCGCCAGCTCAAAGGAATAAGCAAGGAGGTGACTTTGCTTAGGCTTGAAGTTCTCTCCTATGTTTATGCCACATACCCTATCTTAAGTGGATTGGTGTCACAAATTGACACACTTGCTAGTATCGTAGGCTAATTACAACATAAGAAGGTTATTTCGAAGGCTTAAAACATTAGACATAAAGAATTAGAAATTAAAGGGTCATAGATGTGTATATTGTTGTACATTGAGGTGCTTGCTTATCTTAGCTAACTTGTTCTAATTAAAATTAGAACGTCAATGCCTTAATTCCAAAGTTATTAACCTTATTATGTGGTACTAGTTTCTTGGGTGTTACACTTTCAACGGTTCTTACCCATTCAAGGAACTCATCTCCATCTAATCTTCCTTCAAATTTTGGAATGTCGACTCTAAGATCATCTCCACGGCTTGTTTGCCTATTAACTTTAGGACTTTCAGACTCATAATCCCCACCTTCCCTTAGGGTGCGTTTTAGCTCCAGAAACTCTTTAAGTTGGGCTTGTAGATACCTAATGGTGGCATTTTGCTCTTCAACAATTCTGCCCAAATCACTTGTTTCTCCTTCACCGCTTTGAGACATGGTGTTATGCTTCGTGAATGAACGAAATTAAGGCTAGGAGCGTAGCCTTGGCTCTGATACCAAGATGATGTAGGTTGGCTATGTATTAAACAAGAACCAAACTATAAACACACGTTTGTATTTTGAAGTTTCGAAATTCAATAAAGAAGGCTGATTAGTTTCTATTGTAATGGAATTTGTTTTGTGATTTTGTGGTTTTGAAACAAGGAAAATTAAGAAAAGATATGTTGATTGAACAACTTAAAGATGGCTAAACCAAAGGTTTAATTTCGATACAGATTTCACCACGAAATTAAAGCTATGGGCTCCTAAGAACACATTCAATCTTTAGCCAAAAGAATTAAAAGCAAAGGAACTTCAACTTACTTTCAACTACTCCAAGTTAAAACTAAATTGCAAAGAAAGAACAAGAAATGCTCAAGGGTTGTTTGTATTCAAATGTAATGGAAGTGAATGAATTACAAGAGAGAAAGTAGCCTATTTATACTAAAGGACTCAGCTACAACTTGCAAGAAAATCTGAAAATTACAACTTGCAAGCTTCCAACAGCTATATTTTTATATCTAGTGGATAAAAGCAACAACTATATTTTGTAATCTAGAGGATATTTGGAAATAAAGTGCTTGGCTTGATTTGACTTGATTTGCAAATGTCCTTCAATAATCTTCATGTATCCTTGATGATTTTCAGCCATTTTGTTGATTTTATGGCTGAATGTTTTGCTTCGATTCTTGCTTCGCACGCTTTGTAAATTTCGAACCCATTTGAGCCAAAAATAAATACTAGACTTAAATGAAAATTACAACTGAACTAACTAAACATGAGACATGATTAAGCTTGATCCTAAACCTGGCTTAATCATTTCTAAAAGACTCAAATATTTGAAATGAAATAAAAGACTCAAATTAATGAAGACTTAGTTCATGACTAGGAAATTAAAGGGCTTGACATTTGGAGTTTGAATTTGAGCGTCTTCCGTTTGATGTATCATTGTATTGATCTTTGCTAGCTGATGAGAATTAGATGTAGGTGATCCTACATCATCCTCCCCTTCTTTATAGAAGCTTGACCTCAAGCTTGGCAACATGTCCTCCTCATGAAAAGTAATCAAATCTGCAACATTGAAAGTAGAAGACACACCATAGCTACTAGGTAGCTCTAGTTTGTAAGCATTGTCATTTACTTTTCCCAAAATTTCAAACGGTCCATCAATTCTAGCACTTAACTTTGATTTCCTTTGTGTGGGAAACCTATCCTTTCTCAAGTAAATCCATACTAAGTCGCCTTCTTTAAAAATCACTTCTTTTCTCTTTTGATCCACTCTTTCCTTAACCTTCTCATTCATTTTCTCAATCCTTTCCACAACTTGTTTATGCACCTTTTGAATCTCATTGGCTCTAGACTCGGCATCATGACTAAACTTCAAAGGTGTAGGAAAAGGCGTAAGATCTATAGGGGTTAATGGATTAAGGCCATAAACTACAAAGAAAGGAGAAAACCCGGATGTCTTGCTAGGAACTCGATTATAAGCAAATTCAGCATGTGGTAGCAATTGTTCCCATTGTTTAGGATTCTTAGTAATGAGGGCACGCAACAAGGTTCCTAAGGTCCTATTGGTTACTTCGGTTTGACCATCAGTTTGGGGATGGCTAGAACTACTAAAGTTAAGCTTGGTTCCCATCTTTTTCCACAAGGTAAGCCAAAATTGACTAAGAAACTTTGAATCTCTATCACTTACCATACTTCTTGCTATCCCATGTAGTCTTACTATTTCCTTAAAGTAAAGATTAGCAATGTTAACGGCATCATGTGTAGTATGACAAGCAATGAAATGGGCCATCTTAGAAAACCTATCAACAACAACCATAATGGAATCCTTATTGTTAGAGGTTCTAGGAAGTCCGGTTATGAAGTCTAAGCTCACATCTTCCCATGGGTTTTGTGGTGTAGGAAGAGGTTGGTAAAGACCTTGAGACGTTTTGTGGGCTTTGGCTTTTAGACATTGCACACATCTCTTGATAACATGAATGACATCCTTAGCAAGCTTGGGCCAATAGAAGGTCTCACTTACTAAAGCTATGGTCTTCTCTTCTCCAAAATGTCCTCCAAGTCCTCCTTCATGATACTCCTTTATCAAAGTCTCCCTAACACTATGTCTAGGCACACACAATTGGTTTCCTCGAAAAAGATATCCTTGGAAGATGTAAAAAAGTCCTTGAGGCTTATTATGGCATTTTTCAAAAACTCCTCCAAAATCAACATCATCAATATAACATTCTTTTAACAATTCCATCCCAACAACCTTAGTATTCAAAGTAGTCAAAAGCAAGTATCTCCTAGATAAAGCATCAGCTCCGGTGTTTAGTTTACCCGCTTTGTGTTTGATGGTGAAATGAAAGGTTTGTAGGAACTCGACCCACTTAGCATGTCTAGATTGAAGTTTGTGTTGGCTTTGAATGAACTTTAAGGCCTCATGGTCAGAATGTAACACAAATTCTTTAGCAATCAAGTACTCCAATGCTCTAAACATCTAATGATAGCATAAAATTCCTTATCATAAGTTGAGTATTTCCTCTTAGCATCATTGAGCTTCTCGCTAAAGTAAGCAAGGGGTTTGTTGTTTTGAGTAAGGACACCTCCAATACCTACCCCAGATGCATCACACTCTACTTCAAAAATATCATCAAAATTAGGCAAAGCTAGAACAGGTGCGGTGGTAAGTTTGTTTTTGATGGTGTCAAAGGCTGCTTGTGCTTTGGAATTCCACTCAAAGGTCTTAAGTTTTGTAAGTTCGGTGATAGGGGCCATGATTGAACTAAAGTTTGGGACGAATCTCCTATAAAAAGAAGCTAAACCATGAAATGATCAAACTTGGTGAATGGTGGTAGGAATAGGCCAGTCTCTAATAGCTTCAACTTTCTTTTCATCCGCTTTTATCCCCTCAATTGACACAATAAACCCAAGAAACTTAACTGACTCCGAAAAGAATTGACATTTCTCCAAGTTACCATATAACTTCTCCTTAGCTAGCACACTAAACACTTGACGTAAATGATCAACATGTTCATCTTCACTTTGACTATACACTAAAATATCATCAAAATAAACCACTACAAAGTGACCTAAGAAAGGCTTCAAGGTTTGGTTCATAAGTCTCATAAAGGTAGAAGGTGCATTAGATAAACCAAAGGGCATGACTAACCATTCATAAAGTCCTTCCTTAGTCTTAAATGCGGTTTTCCACTCATCCCCCTCATGTATTCTAACTTGGTGATATCCACTCCTAAGGTCAATCTTAGAGAAAACTTTAGAACCATATAGATCATCTAACAAATCATTAAGTCTAGGTATGGGAAATCTATACTTGATAGTTATGCGAATCCGAGGCGTATTGGAACCTTGGATTTGCAAAGATTATGATTCCCTAAATGGTTGGTTCAATGATCCTCTCAGAAATGAAGGGCAACCTCGAAAAACTCACTAAATGATCACAATCAGAATCAAGAATCAGCTTCTTGATTTTCTGATGAGTGAATGAATGCACGGATATTTGAATATAAGTCCCTTATATTCAATGGCACAAACAAATCTTCCAGATTTGCTTGCAAACTCTTCAAGTTTCAAGTTGTTCCACAACTTGCAACCCTCAGAGATGAACAAAGTTGTTCCACAACTTTGTCAAACAGAAAAAAACACTTTTTCTGAAAATACTTCTTTGTATTGAATCAAAACTGAATGTATGTAATGTCTAATCTCCTCTTTACAACTGAGAGACCTCCTATATATAGAGGTTCTAACTACTTATAACGGCTAGTAAAAGTACACGTCATAAAAAATAGAACACGTGCTAAAATAGAAACACTTAAAACAGAAAACAGAAATAACAGAAGACTCTGCTTCAGAACTGGTGACCAGCCCACCTTCAGCCTGGGCTCTAGGGCTCCTGGTGGGTTCTTAGCATGATCCTAAGCCCTTGATGGCTTGGCCCATGTATAGAGATGACGTACTCATGGTTGGGTAGGTCCAGAACTCCATGGTCAAGGCTCGAGTCACGTTGCAAGGTAAGCTGCTCGCTAGTTTTGCTAATGTGCTGCTGCTGCTCTTGTTCTGTTTCTGGCAGAATGTTGCTGTTCTGTTCTCTGTTGCAGCCTTTGTTATCTCTTCTTCCTTTGCTTCCCTTCCTTCCTCATGGGTCTCTGTAGGGTTCTCCACTGTTGTGTTCATAATTGGTTCTTTATGAATGCGTAGGAAACCTGCACCATGTCAAATATGGTGCAAACTCCCCTTCTTAGAAAAGAATTGTCCTCAATTCTTAACTCCCCATGACTGGTGGTAGCCCTAACCATCAAGTATTCACTCAACTTGCAAATAATCAGCTCAGACCTTGTTCACCTTGCTGAATCTAATGCCCAATACACTTGCTGGTTCTACTGAATACGTATTACAAGTACTCAGCTGTACAGACCAAATACCCCGTTATCAACACAACCTTGTTCAACTGCACCTAACCTTGCACACTGATCTAATGCACCTGCTACTGCTGTACTATTGATTTTGTTGGCTTGCACAATGATTTATCTGTTGCTGTTGTATTCTGCCCAACAACCTTAATTACACCCCAAGTCTTCAGCTGCATTTATCTGTACTGATCTGGACATTTTTTTTTCTCCAATATCATCCTGCAGGTAATAATGAATGCTCTTGCCCTTACTTGCATAATTATCCAAACCCATATGTTAAACAAGCTCACCAAATTGATTAGCTTGCTAGTGTTGCCACAACTCCAACTAACTTGTTGCACTTTACCCTTTTTAGTAAAAATTCTACCTCGAATTTTTGTAGGATTAAGTTCAACAAATCTTTCCACATGAACATAATCAGCTAAAGGTGATTTTCCAAGCACAAAATCCACCTTGACAAACTCATGCTTCCTAGTTTGCACAACTTGTGAATCAACCTCCAATCTTTGATGATAATCAACCACTTCTAAGCATTCCTTTGTCGAATCAGCATTCTCCATACCAATTGTCTCAAAAACTTCTTCAAGATCTTCAACAATTTCAACACAAGATGTTTCAACCATTTCTTCAAAAGCTTCAACAATCTCTTCACTATTTCGCTTCATTGTATGGTTCCGGATATTCATCATAGATGGGAGCCACACTAGAATACAAGTCAACTTCCTCTTGTTTAGAAGCAATTTCATCACCTTTTGTCTCCACAATTCTCTCAAGGCTAATATCATTGTCTTCAACACAAAGTGCTTCAACATCTCCTTTAAGATCATCATTCTCAACGCAAGGGGTTTCAACATCTACTTCATGCTTTGATTCTTGAATATCATCATGAGAAGGAGCCAATGATGTTTGTTCCTCCACATGCTTGGGAATGATCTCAACTTTAATCCTAGGCGGATTAGCATAAGGATCATACTCATGAACAATCACTGATTTTGAGTCACCATGTTTCTTTTGTAATCTACGTTGGAATTTCTTCTTTTCTTCATGAAGAACCACCTTTCTATAGGCTTTATGCTCTTGAATCAAAACATGGCCTAACTGTTCCGAATAGTGCTCGTACATACCCCAATCACATTTTTGTATACAAACTAGTATCAACCCTCTAATGTTTTCCTCCTCAATCTTCAATGACTTTAGATGAGATTTATCAAGAGCATAGACTAGATTATCAGATTCAAGCACAAGTCTATCCATTCTTTCACCTATGCTCATGTGTACGTTTGATGACCCCATATTTTAAGACTCAAAAATCTCTCAAAATGAAGTGTGACAGTAAGAATAAGGAAGAAACAGAAAGAAAGACGAAGAAACAAAGTTTGGGAAATTTTTTTGTGCACAAAACAGAAAACAAACAGAATCACTCAGCACAAATTTCAGAAACTCTCTGTCAAAACTTGGCTACTGTAATCCAACCAAACCACCTTTAATTTTCATGAAACTTGGTGACAGCACACCCCAAGATGTCTACAAACACCTCAAATTGAAAACACTCAAATACGTGGCCTAGTTTGATCACAATTCAAAAATTACTCTACACATGCAATCTGAACAGTTTCTGTGACCTTTGGTCAAAAACACTTGCGCATCTTTTTTTCCCCAAGTCCAATGATTACACAACCAGACTCACCAAAAACTAGACTCAGAAATAATCAATGTGAAAAAAAATAAATAATGAAAAAGACTCAAAATGAAGGACAAAGAGATAAAATACAGAAGACACAAAAAAAATGAACCCCCCTGTACTTTTGCAAAGCAATAATGAAATGGGTCATTCAAGAAACCTATAAAACGTATGTAAAAGTGAACAAATGATGTGGTTTGATGAATATAGGATAGTTATTGATAATGTGAAGGAAAATGAAGACCAAAGAAAGGAATCTTGATAAGTTTTCGAAGACAACTTACCACGGTGTACAGAACTGATCAATTGTGCGCAGTCTGTAAAGAAAAATGCATATCTCCTTCACTACTCCACCAAATCCAATAATTCCAAAGCCAAAAGTTCCCCAACTCAATGAAGAATATTGTGCAAACACAGTTTTGAAAAATAACCTCAAACCGTCCTCCAAATCAATCACGTTTCAGACCCCAAAAACTGACAGAATCTGAAAATTTTTATACCTTCACTGTCTTTGTATTTTCCCTTCTGTGCGTACCTTGCCCTCTTCGTGAACCGTGCTCTGATACCAGTTTTATGCGAATCCAAGGCGTATTGGAACCTTGGATTTGCAAAGATTATGATTCCCTAAATGGTTGGTTCAATGATCCTCTCAGAAATGAAGGGCAACCTCGAAAAACTCACTAAATGATCACAATCAGAATCAAGAATCAGCTTCTTGATTTTCTGATGAGTGAATGAATGCACGGATATTTGAATATAAGTCCCTTATATTCAATGGCACAAACAAATCTTCCAGATTTGCTTGCAAACTCTTCAAGTTTCAAGTTGTTCCACAACTTGCAACCCTCAGAGATGAACAAAGTTGTTCCACAACTTTGTCAAACAGAAAAAAACACTTTTTCTGAAAATACTTCTTTGTATTGAATCAAAACTGAATGTATGTAATGTCTAATCTCCTCTTTACAACTGAGAGACCTCCTATATATAGAGGTTCTAACTACTTATAACGGCTAGTAAAAGTACACGTCATAAAAAATAGAACACGTGCTAAAATAGAAACACTTAAAACAGAAAACAGAAATAACAGAAGACTCTGCTTCAGAACTGGTGACCAGCCCACCTTCAGCCTGGGCTCTAGGGCTCCTGGTGGGTTCTTAGCATGATCCTAAGCCCTTGATGGCTTGGCCCATGTATAGAGATGACGTACTCATGGTTGGGTAGGTCCAGAACTCCATGGTCAAGGCTCGAGTCACGTTGCAAGGTAAGCTGCTCGCTAGTTTTGCTAATGTGCTGCTGCTGCTCTTGTTCTGTTTCTGGCAGAATGTTGCTGTTCTGTTCTCTGTTGCAGCCTTTGTTATCTCTTCTTCCTTTGCTTCCCTTCCTTCCTCATGGGTCTCTGTAGGGTTCTCCACTGTTGTGTTCATAATTGGTTCTTTATGAATGCGTAGGAAACCTGCACCATGTCAAATATGGTGCAGATAGTGATTCTATTGATGGCTCTACTATCCACACACATCCTCATTTCTCCATTCTTTTTAGGCACAAGTAAAGTAGGAACGGCACAAGGACTTATGGATTCTCTAATCAAACCTTTAGCTAACAAATCATCAACTTGTCTCCTAATTTCTTCGGTTTCCTTAGGATTAGTCCTATAGGCTGGTTTGTTAGGCAATGAGGAACCGGGAATGAAATCAATTTTATGTTGTATATCCCTTTTAGGTGGAAGTCCATTTGGTATTTCATTAGGAAAAACATATGCAAATTCATCAAGCAAAGGTTCAATCAAAGGGTGATCATGCAAAACAGGTTCGGTTTCATCATTTAGCAATAACAATTCTTTTCGTTCCACAAATTCATGTTGTTCACTTTTAAGTGTAGGGATCAAAGAATGAAAATTTGTTAAAGTTGCTTGTAATTTAGAATTATGGGCAGGTGCATATGGAGCCAACGTGATCTTTTTCTTATTTAAAACAAAAGTATGTGTATTTTTAAAGCCATCATGCATAACTTTTCTATCATATTGCCAAGGTCTTCCTAATAAAACATGACATGCATCCATAGGTATAACATCACATAAAAGACTCTCCTTATAACTATTGCCAATGGAAAATGAAAGCAAAACTTGAGAGTTTACAGGAATACCTTTGTTTTGATTCAACCATTGAATCATGTAGGGCTCGGGGTGTGGAGTGGCGGTGAGATTAAGCTTGTCCACCATAGTCTTTGAAGCGACATTAGTGCAACTTCCTCCATCAATGATAAGCGAACAGATCTTACCTTTAACTGTACATTTTGTGTGGAATATTGCTTCCCTTTGTGGGTTTGGATCTTTGGCTTTGACCCCACTAAGAGCTCTACGCATAACCATTAATTCTCCTTCATCCAGATATATCATTTCCTCATCAAGTTCAGCATTGTCACATAAATCCTCCTCGTTTTCCTCTTGATGGTCATCAAACTCAACCAAGTTCACCATTTTTCGGTTTGGGCATTCAAAAGAAATATGTCCTAGGCCTTGACACTTAAAACACCTCCTAGGTGTGAGTGAATTGGTGTTTGGTTTGGATGTATTGGGCATGCTTAGGGGCTGCTTTGAATTGTTGTTTTGCAAAGCTTTTGAATCTTGTGAATGGGCTTTAGAATAGGAATGGGGAGTGTTCTTTTGGTAGGAATTGAAATTGGTAGTTCTTGCTGAAGTGAAACATGCGGTTTCCTTCATTTTAGTTCTTTGTTGTTTATCCACTTTATGTGCAAGGTTAATTAAATCATCAAGGCAAGCATAAGGTTGTAATTCAACAATGTTTCTGATTTTTGAATCTAAACCATTTAAAAATCTTACCAAGGTTTGGTGATCATCCTCCTTAAGGTCGCATCTCATGATCATGGTTTCAAATTCTCGACCATATTCTTCTACACTCCTGCCATCTTGTTGTAGATGTTGAAGTTTGGTGAAATTCTCTTGCATGTAGTATGAAGGCAGAAACTTTTCCTTCATTTGCTTCTTCATCTTTTCCCATGATGTAATCTTGTCTTTCCCTTCTCTTTCTCGTTTTGCACATTTGCTAGCCCACCAAGTAGAAGCATATTTGCGCAATTTTAATGCTACTATCTTTACCTTCTTTTCTTCATCCGTATTCTTGTAATCAAATACTCTTTCAACGGTTCTTACCCATTCAAGGAACTCATCTCCATCTAATCTTCCTTCAAATTCTGGAATGTCGACTCTAAGATCATCTCCACGGCTTGTTTGCCTATTAACTTTAGGACTTTCAGACTCATAATCCCCACCTTCCCTTAGGGTGCGTTTTAGCTCTAGAAACTCTTTAAGTTGGGCTTGAAGGTATTTAATGGTGGCATTTTGCTCTTCAACAATTCTGCTCAAATCACTTGTTTCTCCTTCACCGCTTTGAGACATGGTGTTATGCTTCGTGAATGAACGAAATAAAGGCTAGGAGCGTAGCCTTGGCTCTGATACCAAGATGATATAGGTTGGCTATGTATTAAACAAGAACCAAACTATAAACACACGTTTGTAATTTGAACTTTCGAATTCAATAAATAAGGCTGATTAGTTTCTTTTGTAATGGAATTGTTTTGTGATTTTGTGGTTTGAAACAAGGAAAATTAAGAAAGATATGTTGATTGGACAACTTAAAAATGGCTGAACCAAAGGTTTAATTTCGATACAGAATTCACCACGAAATTAAAGCTATGGGCTCCTAAGAACACATTCAATCTTTAGCCAAAAGAATGAAAAGCAAAGGAACTTCAACTTACTTTCAACTACTCCAAGTTAAAACTAAATTGCAAAGAAAGAACAAGAAATGCTCAAAGGTTGTTTGTATTAAAGATGTAATGGAAGTGTGAATTACAAGAGAGCAAGTAGCCTATTTATACTAAAGGATTCAGCTACAACTTGCATGAAAATCTGAACATTGCAACTTGCAAGCTCCCAACAGCTATATTTTTAAATCTTGTGGATAAAAGCAACAACTATATTTCTTAATCTAGAGGATATTTGGAAATAAAGTGCTTGGCTTGATTTGACTTGATTTGCAAATGTCCTTCAATAATCTTCATGTATCCTTGATGATTTTCAGCCATTTTGTTGATTTTATGGCTGAATGTGATGTGTAAACTAAGTTGAAAAACTTCGTTCACAAATGGGATAAAACGTGGGAATGTGTGATAGGTTTTTTTAGAAGGATAATTGGAAAGAAACAAGTAAGTTTAGGGGAACACTCACCCTTAACTTGGGGATATAACAAGGAGGAACACTCACTCACTTGTTTGGGTGTAGAAGTGTTTAGGGAACACTCAACCTAGACAACGACTACTAAGATCAAGCTTTGGGAACACTCGACCAAAACTAGAACTCTTCAAAATTGAGAAACTCTCAACCTTGGATTGACAACTTAGCTAAACTCCTAGCAAAGTTAGAACTCACACACGTGAAGGTTTTGTTTTGGCAAATTTCTGAATGAATTTTCATTGATCATTTCCAAGCCTTATATAGCTTGAGTTACATTCAATAATGCCTTTACATATTCTAAAAACAAGACTGAAATAAAAGGGCCTATTAATTGGCTCATAACCGTCCAAATTAATGCCCATTACTACCCTTAATTTAACTTAAACAAATGAGCTTAAATGAAGGAGAATTAACTCCAAAAACGTCCAGCCATTAACCTTCCAAAACTGTTCAAAACCATCATTCAAAGCTGTCCTTGAATGCCTTTGTAACTGCCACGAATTAACTCCTCATTCAAGCCTCTTTATTCACGAAATTAAACCAGCAAAACCTCCTAATAATACCTCTTAAATGAGATTAAAAACCAGCTTTAAATCTCCTTAAAAACACGCCCCTTTGAATTCCAAAACCGTTTGGAATTAATTCCTTGTAACCGATCCATTTAATGTCTTTAATCTGTCTCATGAATGAAGTAGTTAGTCACGCTTAGCAAAGTGCAACCATTTGAGGACATATTCGGACCATGCATACCAAAGCTTGTAGGCGTAATCTCGAAAAAGGATTTAGACAAAATCAATTCCCTAACGTTGGATTCTTGGACTGGAATATTTGGACTATTCGAACCTTGACCACTTTGGTCATCCTCCCCTTCTTCAATGGGAATTGCCCTCAATTCTTCATCATCATAGTATGGTGCTAGATCTCCCACATTGAACGTGCTTGAAACGCCATACTTACCTCCCAAATCAACCTTGTAGGCATTGTTGTTTATCTTTTCCACCACTTCGAATGGACCTTCGGCTCGGGGCATGAGCTTGTTTTTCCTTTGATTAGGAAACCTTTCTTTCCTCATGTAAATCCACACCAAGTCACCAACATCAAAGCTTCTCACGTTTTTGACGCGCTTGTTGGCTTGCTTCTTGTAGATTTCATTTGCCTTTTCAATATTCTTTCTTACCTCCTTGTGGACTTTGATCATAAATTCAGCTTGCTCCTTGGCACCTCCATGCACGAATTTGTCTTGAGGAAGAGCAATAAGATCAATAGGAACATAAGGATTGGAACCATAAACCACCTCAAAAGGAGAATACTTTGTGGTAGTACTAGGGGTCCTATTATAAGCAAACTCAGCGTGAGCTAGCTTAACATCCCAATCTTTGGTGCTCTTACTAACCAAGGTCCTAAGCAAAGAACCTAGCACCCTATTGACCACCTCAGTTTGTCCATCAGTTTGAGGATGATGAGAGGTCGAAAATAGCAATTTAGTCCCCATTAGGCGCCACAAGGATTTCCAAAAGTGACTTAGAAATTTTGTGTCCCTATCAGAAACAATAGTCCTTGGGACTCCATGGAATCTCACAATCCCATCAAAATAAAGCTTAGCCACCTTCATTGCATCTTCAGTTTTGTGACAAGGAATGAAGTGAGCCATCTTAGAGAAACGGTCTACCACCACCATGATTGAGTCCTTACCTCTTTGAGTTCTAGGTAAAGCCACAATAAAGTCCATACTCACATCTTCCCAAGGTCTTTCTGGAATAGGCAAAGGCTTGTAGAGACCCTTTTGAAACACCATCTTGGCCCTTTGACAAGTAGAACAACGAGCCACCACATGATGGACAGTAGCTAGCATGTTAGGCCAATAGAAATGAGCTTGAAGAAGCTCCATGGTCTTTTGAACTCCAAAGTGACCGGCTAGTCCACCTCCATGAGCCTCATGGATCAATAGACTTCGATTAGGACACTTAGGAATGCATAATCTATTTCCCTTAAAAAGAAAGTCATTTTGTAAGGAAAAAAGATCATAGACTCCATTCACGCACCTCTCCAAAATAGGCTTGAAATCATCATCTTCTTTATAGAACTCCTTGATCAAATCGAACCCAAGGATCTTAGCTTCCACCACTCCATGTAGAGAATGTCTTCTAGATAAGGCATCCGCAACAACATTAGCTTTCCCACTCTTGTATTTAGAGGAAAAGTTAAATGTTTGCAAGAACTCAACCCACTTAGCATGCCTCGAATTCAGCTTCTTTTGGCCATGAATGATCAGAATGTAGGATGAATGGTTGTGGCCTCAAGTAATGTGACCAATGATCTAGAGCCCTCACCATTGCATAGAACTCCTTGTCTTAGGTGGAATAGTTCAGCTTGCCTTGACTCAACTTCTCACTAAAATAGGCAATAGGACGCCCTTCTTTAATCAAAACGGCACCAATTCCCCTCCCACTTGCATCACACTCAACTTCAAATGGCTTTGAGAAATCTGGAAGTGCTAGGATTGGAGTGTTGCACATCTTCTCTTTGACCTCCTCAAAGGCCTTTTGAGCTTGGGGAGTCCACTCAAACGAGCCCTTCTTTGTGCACTCAGTTATAGGAGCCATGAGAGTGCTGAAATTGCGAATGAACCTCCTATAAAAGGAAGCTAACCCATGGAATGAGCGCACCTCCGTGAGTGTCTTGGGACTAGGCCATGATTGAATAGCCTCAATCTTGCTTGGATCAACTTTCACACCTTCACCTGAAATAATGTAACCAAGAAAAGTGACCTCATATAGCATAAAATTACATTTCTCAAGTTTTCCATACAATTTTTGCTTTCTTAATACAGTGAAAACTTCCAATAAATGTAACAAATGTTCATCTTCACGCTTGCTATAGATGAGGATGTCATCAAGATACACCACCACGAACTTGCCTAGAAAAGGCCTCAACACTTCATTCATCAATCTCATGAAAGTGCTAGGAGCATTGGTGAGTCCAAATGGCATAACAAGCCACTCGTACAACCCATGCTTGGTCTTGAAAGCAGTCTTCCATTCATCTCCTTCCCTCATTCGAATTTGATGATAGCCACTCCTCAAATCAACTTTAGAAAAGATATTAGAGCCACTCAACTCATCAAGCATGTCATCAAGCCTTGGGATAGGAAACCTGTACTTGATAGTAATGTTATTAACAGCCCTACTATCAATACACATACGCCATGTACCATCCTTTTTAGGAACCAAAAGAGCAGGAACAGCACAAGGACTCATAGACTCACGCACATACCCCATACTCATCAACTCCTCTATTTGTCCTTGCAACTCCTTAGTCTCCAAAGGATTACATCTATAGGCGGGTTTGTTAGGCAAAGGAGCACCAGGAATAAGATCAATTTGATGTTCAATACCTCTTAAAGGTGGTAACCCATTAGGTAACTCATCAGGAAAAACATCTTCAAAGTCTTTAATCAATTGAGCCAATTTAGGGTTTTGACTCACAAATTTTTCATGGATTTCTTTAGAATACAACAGATACACCTCATTCTCACCATCAATCTCCCTCTCAAATTCTTTAAGAGTGAGCAATGTGAACCATATGTGGACCATGGTTCCAGTCCAAGACATGACCCTGACTCAAGAGAGGACTCATTAGCAAAGGAAGAGTCCTTGGTCGATCCTTCGAGCAAACTACAGAGCCATCCAAACACAGCCCCTCATCAACACAAGGCTTCTACTGAGCTTGCATCCGAAGCATCGAGTAGAATACAAAGGCATTCGAGCAAGGACTTGCAAAGACTCCAGAACATCACTGATCTTTCGCTCCAGAACAGCACTGATCCTTCACTCGAGCCCTCGAGCAAACCCCAAGCTCAGTCGAGCAAAGGACATCAGAATCAGGAAATGGCCTCTGACCAGCTGACTAGCGAACAAGCGACCTTACTGGCTTGTTTCCGATCAAACCATGGGCTTCCACTACATGAACCAGGTCAAAATGGCATCTTCATGCATGGACCTAGCCACAATGGGCCTAGGACCCTCCTAACACTAATCATAGAGAGCGGAGGAACGAGTGCAAGGTGCCCCGGTCACCAGTCAGAACATATATTCTATACTTAGCCAAATTTCCTTGTTTTTCTGTTTTAAATTGATCATGTACTTGGCATGTGTGTAGCTAGCCGTTGTAATCATAGAAAGCTATATATAGGCGCCTAGTTTCTCTGTATTGGACAATCAATTGAGTATCAATCTATTTCATTCAGTTTTTAGTATTCTTCATTCAGTTTTGCAAAGTGTTTGATTTCTTCTTCCTCCTTGCGTGAACATCTTCATCTTCATCAGTCACAACACAAACGA
This sequence comes from Amaranthus tricolor, assembly GCF_026212465.1. NCBI lineage: Eukaryota > Viridiplantae > Streptophyta > Magnoliopsida > Caryophyllales > Amaranthaceae > Amaranthus > Amaranthus tricolor. Next base: position 26,700,577 of record NC_080056.1, on the reverse strand, counting down.
AGTGTGGAACACTTCTGAAACTAGGATTGAGAATCAACCTAGTGTGTAACCTTCCCACAAGAACGAGTGAAGTTTAGAGGAGGGTCGTATACCAAGCCCAAAGGGTGAGTGAAGCCGGATAAGGGTGGTATCGAGGCTGACCTGAGAACCAAGAAGTGATTTCTTGGGCGTAGTTTGGTGGGTTCTGTTTTGTTTTTCCGCATTGTGTGATTCAATCTAAGGATTAGATTGGTAGAGTGCAAGATTGTGAATCCGGAGGACACAATCTTGGTGCACAATGACACCTCGTTAGATTGTTTAACTTTTTGTGAAAAACGTGGGGGTGGTAAGGGATGTAATTTTTTTTGTTTTCCTTGGTGAGTTATAGTGTAAGTATTATGATAACCATCATGGACAGATTTTCGATCAGTTTGCCATGGTCTACGAAGTAAAATATGACAAGCATCCATAGACACAACATCACATAATTGAGAATCATGATAAGAACCAATGGAAAAACTAACCATGCTTTGTTTTCTAACCCCCGTGCTGGAATTCGAATCTAACCAACTCAACTTATAAGGATTTGGATGATTTGTAGTTGTAAGACCAAGTTTGGTTACTAGAGTTTTAGAAACCGTATTTGCCTCACTCCCACTATCAATAATCAAATCACATACCTCGCCTTCAACCTTGCACTTGGTGATGAAAATGTGTTGTCTTAGAGGTGCTATGGGCTCCTCAACTTGGGCTTGCAACGCCCTCCTCACCACTAGGCTTTGCTTGGCCTCCTCTTCTGGAAAGCATTGGTCCTCCTCTTCATCTTCACCCACGGCCTCCCCTTCTTCATCTTCAAACTCTTCCCAATCTATAGTTTGGTTGGCAATGAGCTTCACCTCTTGCATAGTTAAGGCCCTTGAATTTGGACAATCTTTCTTGAAATGCCCTCTTCCTCCACACTTGTAACATACAATGTCACTAAGTTTGAAGTCCTTCTTGTCCTTCCTAGGTGGATCATTAGGTTTGACAAGACTAGACCCCTCCTTGGTAGGAAAGGTAGGTTTTCGAGCCACTTGAGGAATGAAAGTAGACTTCTTCTTCCTCTTAGCATCGAATTTCACCACAAGTTTACAAGCTTCCACAAAGGTTAAGTTGGTGTAACCTTCAAGCTTCTCTTGCAATTCTTGATCCAAACCAGCAATAAAACGCCCCAACTTGAGCTCTTCATTTTCTGTGACTTCACACACAATGGCGAGTCTATCAAACTCCTTTATGTAATCTTCAACTGGGTCGCCTCTTTGTTGTAAAGTACTCCACTTTACATATTGACTTTGTTTGTAATTGTGAGGAATAAAGCGATCCCTCATCCTTTTCTTCAATTTCCTCCAAGTAGAGATGGAAGCTTTCCCCCTAAGGGTACGCCCCCTTTGTTCTCCTTGCAACCAACTATCACCATAGCCTTTCAGCTTGACTTTGGCTATCTTGTATTTTTGTACTTCCTCTTGAATGTCTTTGTATTCAAAGTACCTTTCCAAGGATTTCTCCCATTCCAAGTACTTTTCTGGATCAAGCGACCCATCAAAGGCAGGGACATCTACTTTGAGACTCCTATCTTCCCTCCTAGGTGGAGGTTCCTCGTTTTGATCTCTCCTATCTTGCTCGTTCAGGAGTCTTGCCATTAAGGCAGCAAGATTCCCTTGTAGATTGGCATTAGTTTCGGCCAACCTTTCTTGACTAGCAATGCAACGATTTAGAGCTTCCAAAGCTACTTTCAAATCTTGATTCTCTCCCATGATATGTAGGTATTCGACCCCTTTGGAAGTGTATGGAAAAACTCCCCCTACCTGGCGCGCCAAATGATGTGTAAACTAAGTTGAAAAACTTCGTTCACAAATGGGATAAAACGTGGAAATGTGTGATAGGTTTTTTTAGAAGGATAATTGGAAAGAAACAAGTAAGTTTAGGGGAACACTCACTCACTTGTTTGGGTGTAGAAGTGTTTAGGGAACACTCAACCTAGACAACGACTACTAAGATCAAGCTTTGGGAACACTCGACCAAAACTAGAACTCTTCAAAATTGAGAAACTCTCAACCTTGGATTGACAACTTAGCTAAACTCCTAGCAAAGTTAGAACTCACACACGTGAAGGTTTTGTTTTGGCAAATTTCTGAATGAATTTTCATTGATCATTTCCAAGCCTTATATAGCTTGAGTTACATTCAATAATGCCTTTACATATTCTAAAAACAAGACTGAAATAAAAGGGCCTATTAATTGGCTCATAACCGTCTAAATTAATGCCCATTACTACCCTTAATTTAACTTAAACAAATGAGCTTAAATGAAGGAGAATTAACTCCAAAAACGTCCAGCCATTAACCTTCCAAAACTGTTCAAAACCATCATTCAAAGCTGTCCTTGAATGCCTTTGTAACTGCCACGAATTAACTCCTCATTCAAGCCTCTTTATTCACGAAATTAAACCAGCAAAACCTCCTAATAATACCTCTTAAATGAGATTAAAAACCAGCTTTAAATCTCCTTAAAAACACGCCCCTTTGAATTCCAAAACCGTTTGGAATTAATTCCTTGTAACCGATCCATTTAATGTCTTTAATCTGTCTCATGAATGAAGTAGTTAGTCACGCTTAGCAAAGTGCAACCATTTGAGGACATATTCGGACCATGCATACCAAAGCTTGTAGGCGTAATCTCGAAAAAGGATTTAGACAAAATCAATTCCCTAACGTTGGATTCTTGGACTGGAATATTTGGACTATTCGAACCTTGACCACTTTGGTCAGAATGTTTTGCTTCGATTCTTGCTTCGCACGCTTTGTAAATTTCGAACCCATTTGAGCCAAAAATAAATACTAGACTTAAATGAAAATTACAACTGAACTAACTAAACATGAGACATGATTAAGCTTGATCCTAAACCTGGCTTAATCATTTCTAAAAGACTCAAATATTTGAAATGAAATAAAAGACTCAATTTAATGAAGACTTAGTTCATGACTACGAAATTAAAGGGCTTGACATTTGGAGTTTGAATTTGAGCGTCTTCCGTTTGATGTATCATTGTATTGATCTTTGCTAGCTGATGAGAATTAGATGTAGGTGATCCTACATCATCCTCCCCTTCTTTATAGAAGCTTGACCTCAAGCTTGGCAACATGTCCTCCTCATGAAAAGTAATCAAATCTGCAACATTGAAAGTAGAAGACACACCATAGCTACTAGGTAGCTCTAGTTTGTAAGCATTGTCATTTACTTTTCCCAAAATTTCAAACGGTCCATCAATTCTAGCACTTAACTTTGATTTCCTTTGTGTGGGAAACCTATCCTTTCTCAAGTAAATCCATACTAAGTCGCCTTCTTTAAAAATCACTTCTTTTCTCTTTTGATCCACTCTTTCCTTAACCTTCTCATTCATTTTCTCAATCCTTTCCACAACTTGTTTATGCACCTTTTGAATCTCATTGGCTCTAGACTCGGCATCATGACTAAACTTCAAAGGTGTAGGAAAAGGCGTAAGATCTATAGGGGTTAATGGATTAAGGCCATAAACTACAAAGAAAGGAGAAAACCCGGTTGTCTTGCTAGGAACTCGATTATAAGCAAATTCAGCATGTGGTAGCAATTGTTCCCATTGTTTAGGATTCTTAGTAATGAGGGCACGCAACAAGGTTCCTAAGGTCCTATTGGTTACTTCGGTTTGACCATCAGTTTGGGGATGGCTAGAACTACTAAAGTTAAGCTTGGTTCCCATCTTTTTCCACAAGGTAAGCCAAAATTGACTAAGAAACTTTGAATCTCTATCACTTACCATACTTCTTGCTATCCCATGTAGTCTTACTATTTCCTTAAAGTAAAGATTAGCAATGTTAACGGCATCATGTGTAGTATGACAAGCAATGAAATGGGCCATCTTAGAAATCCTATCAACAACAACCATAATGGAATCCTTATTGTTAGAGGTTCTAGGAAGTCCGGTTATGAAGTCTAAGCTCACATCTTCCCATGGCTTTTGTGGTGTAGGAAGAGGTTGGTAACGACCTTGAGACGTTTTGTGGGCTTTGGCTTTTAGACATTGCACACATCTCTTGATAACATGAATGACATCCTTAGCAAGCTTGGGCCAATAGAAGGTCTCACTTACTAAAGCTATGGTCTTCTCTTCTCCAAAATGTCCTCCAAGTCCTCCTTCATGATACTCCTTTATCAAAGTCTCCCTAACACTATGTCTAGGCACACACAATTGGTTTCCTCGAAAAAGATATCCTTGGAAGATGTAAAAAAGTCCTTGAGGCTTATTATGGCATTTTTCAAAAACTCCTCCAAAATCAACATCATCAATATAACATTCTTTTAACAATTCCATCCCAGCAACCTTAGTATTCAAAGTAGTCAAAAGCAAGTATCTCCTAGATAAAGCATCAGCTCCGGTGTTTAGTTTACCCGCTTTGTGTTTGATGGTGAAATGAAAGGTTTGTAGGAACTCGACCCACTTAGCATGTCTAGATTGAAGTTTGTGTTGGCTTTGAATGAACTTTAAGGCCTCATGGTCAGAATGTAACACAAATTCTTTAGCAATCAAGTACTCCAATGCTCTAAACATCTAATGATAGCATAAAATTCCTTATCATAAGTTGAGTATTTCCTCTTAGCATCATTGAGCTTCTCGCTAAAGTAAGCAAGGGGTTTGTTGTTTTGAGTAAGGACACCTCCAATACCTACCCCAGATGCATCACACTCTACTTCAAAAATATCATCAAAATTAGGCAAAGCTAGAACAGGTGCGGTGGTAAGTTTGTTTTTGATGGTGTCAAAGGCTGCTTGTGCTTTGGAATTGAGCCAAACCAGCTTGGCTCAGAGGAAGACAATAACAAAAGCTCAAGGTGCAACAACAATCAAGGAAACAACAAAGGACACATTGAAGTTTCTGACATTTCCAACCCAAAACTTGATTTGAATCCGTCATCATCAAACAATGATGATTCTAATTCAGACCAAGACAGCCCAAGAGGAGTTAAAACAATTAAGGAAGCACAAATGCAAGTGAAGAAACCAACTAAGGCAGCAACAGAAACAGAAACAACGAATCTGAGTATATCAGATTCTGAACAGCAATGGCGACCAGGCCACCTTGTCGAGTCAGCCCAGGAGTGCTCAGAGTACGGTGGAGGACGTGGAGGGTAGATTTGGAATCTCACTACATGGACCTTGCTGTCATGGCCCAAGAACACTCCTCACAATCATGGGAAGCACTTGAGAAAGCGTGACCAAGGTCGTGCAGTCAACAGAAGGCTGTTGACAGGAGGAACCAACCTGTGCTGATTTCTGTTTTGTTTTTAATTTGCACGTGTAAGCCACGAGTCAATATGACCGTTATACTAGTTGCTTGTACGTGTTTTTTTTCCTTGCTTTTGATCATGTAAATTAGCCTTATAAATAGAGGACTCATTCATTGTAAAAGACACTTTTTGATTTGAATAAAAATTTCAGAAATCCACTAAGTGTTTTTCCTTTGCAATTGCTTAGCAATTGGGTTACCTTGGGCCAGTTTTGCCCATCTTGATGTACGTGTTCTTGAGTGTTCTTCAAGAACCTACATCCCCCTATCCATAGACACTGATATTCCCCTTGGAGTGCAAGAGGAGAAGCGTGGAGTTGAGTGCATAGGAAGCTTGGCAGTCCAATTCCAAACATTCAATTCCATGTGCCATTGTCTTGGAATATCCTTGAGTTCGTGAGTAAATCCAATTTGCGTGTTCAATTTCTTCATTAACCACGCATAATTGGATCAGGAATTCCACTCAAAGGTCTTAAGTTTTGTGAGTTCGGTGATAGGGGCCATGATTGAACTAAAGTTTGGGACGAACCTCCTATAAAAAGAAGCTAAACCATGAAATGATCAAACTTGGTGAATGGTGGTAGGAATAGGCCAGTCTCTAATAGCTTCAACTTTCTTTTCATCCGCTTTTATCCCCTCAATTGACACAATAAACCCAAGAAACTTAACTGACTCCGAAAAGAATTGACATTTCTCCAAGTTACCATATAACTTCTCCTTAGCTAGCACACTAAACACTTGACGTAAATGATCAACATGTTCATCTTCACTTTGACTATACACTAAAATATCATCAAAATAAACCACTACAAAGTGACCTAAGAAAGGCTTCAAGGTTTGGTTCATAAGTCTCATAAAGGTAGAAGGTGCATTAGATAAACCAAAGGGCATGACTAACCATTCATAAAGTCCTTCCTTAGTCTTAAATGCGGTTTTCCACTCATCCCCCTCATGTATTCTAACTTGGTGATATCCACTCCTAAGGTCAATCTTAGAGAAAACTTTAGAACCATATAGATCATCTAACAAATCATTAAGTCTAGGTATGGGAAATCTATACTTGATAGTGATTCTATTGATGGCTCTACTATCCACACACATCCTCATTTCTCCATTCTTTTTAGGCACAAGTAAAGTAGGTGAACCAAGTATGCAAGGCACACATGGCTCAAGCATGACACTAGAGGAAGATAAGTATGAAGACGAAGCCATCCAAACCTTCATACAAACAGAAGGCTGCACAGACAGTAGCACAGAGGACCAACAGAGCTGCCAGCCACCACCTGCGGACCAGCATACCTTGCAGCTCCTCCACAGAACCAACCGGAACATCCCAGGAGACACCAAGGGTAGTTTTGGAATCTCTATACATGGGCCTTGCTTTCATGGTCCAAGGAACCTCCTAACTATCATGGGAAGACTCCAAGAAACAGTACAGAAGGTGGGTTGTTCAACAGAATTGCTGTCAGAATCAAACACATGTCTTGCTGACCAGCATACCTTGCAGACGTCTTCCCGAGCAAACGTGTACCTCTTTGGGGACATCAAGAGTAGTTATGGAATCTCTACACATGGACCTTACGACCATGGTTGAAGATGCCTCTTGAAGAACACAAAAGATGCCCAAGAATTGCTGCTGAAGGTCGAGGGTTCAGCGGGTAGTACAGCAAAATAAATCAGAATTCTGTTTTCTGATTTTCATTTTTAAAACGTGCACATTTTAGCCACGTGTCTTTTTATAGCCGTTATTTTTGTTTGGCTGCATAAACATTAGTCTTAGCTATTTTTAGAAGGCCTCATATCTCTATAAATAGGAGGTCTCACCCCTTGTAAACTCAGATTTCAAATTTTTCAGAATAAAACATCAAATTGTTTTTCTTTCAAACATTGTTTGTTTGAGCCTCTGAGTGTTAGTCACACACTCGTCACTTTGAGTTGTTAGTCACACAACTTCAAAGCCTATCCTGCATTCCACAAGGTAGTCAATCCTTGGGTTGCAATAACGATTACACAACGGTGGTGAGTGAAGCCATTGACGGGTAGTCAGTCAGCCGAAAAATCAAGATTTGGTTTCTTGAAGCTGATTTTTGGTGTGTGTTTGAATGCTGTGCGTGTCTTTTCCATTCCAGTTCATATTCAAAATCTTGGGGCAAATTAAGGTGTGCCATCCACCCCTTAATTTGGTGCAGTAGGAACGGCACAAGGACTTATGGATTCTCTAATCAAACCTTTAGCTAACAAATCATCAACTTGTCTCCTAATTTCTTCGGTTTCCTTAGGATTAGTCCTATAGGCTGGTTTGTTAGGCAATGAGGAACCGGGAATGAAATCAATTTTATGTTGTATATCCCTTTTAGGTGGAAGTCCATTTGGTATTCCATTAGGAAAAACATATGCAAATTCATCAAGCAAAGGTTCAATCAAAGGGTGATCATGCAAAACAGGTTCGGTTTCATCATTTAGCAATAACAATTCTTTTCGTTCCACAAATTCATGTTGTTCACTTTTAAGTGTAGGGATCAAAGAATGAAAATTTGTTAAAGTTGCTTGTAATTTAGAATTATGGGCAGGTGCATATGGAGCCAACGTGATCTTTTTCTTATTTAAAACAAAAGTATGTGTATTTTTAAAGCCATCATGCATAACTTTTCTATCATATTGCCAAGGTCTTCCTAATAAAACATGACATGCATCCATAGGTATAACATCACATAAAAGACTCTCCTTATAACTATTGCCAATGGAAAATGAAAGCAAAACTTGAGAGTTTACAGGAATACCTTTGTTTTGATTCAACCATTGAATCATGTAGGGCTCGGGGTGTGGAGTGGCGGTGAGATTAAGCTTGTCCACCATAGTCTTTGAAGCGACATTAGTGCAACTTCCTCCATCAATGATAAGCGAACAGATCTTACCTTTAACTGTACATTTTGTGTGGAATATTGCTTCCCTTTGTGGGTTTGGATCTTTGGCTTTGACCCCACTAAGAGCTCTACGCATAACCATTAATTCTCCTTCATCCAGATATATCATTTCCTCATCAAGTTCAGCATTGTCACATAAATCCTCCTCGTTTTCCTCTTGATGGTCATCAAACTCAACCAAGTTCACCATTTTTCGGTTTGGGCATTCAAAAGAAATATGTCCTAGGCCTTGACACTTAAAACACCTCCTAGGTGTGAGTGAATTGGTGTTTGGTTTGGATGTATTGGGCATGCTTAGGGGCTGCTTTGAATTGTTGTTTTGCAAAGCTTTTGAATCTTGTGAATGGGCTTTAGAATAGGAATGGGGAGTGTTCTTTTGGTAGGAATTGAAATTGGTAGTTCTTGCTGAAGTGAAACATGCGGTTTCCTTCATTTTAGTTCTTTGTTGTTTATCCACTTTATGTGCAAGGTTAATTAAATCATCAAGGCAAGCATAAGGTTGTAATTCAACAATGTTTCTGATTTTTGAATCTAAACCATTTAAAAATCTTACCAAGGTTTGGTGATCATCCTCCTTAAGGTCGCATCTCATGATCATGGTTTCAAATTCTCGACCATATTCTTCTACACTCCTGCCATCTTGTTGTAGATGTTGAAGTTTGGTGAAATTCTCTTGCATGTAGTATGAAGGCAGAAACTTTTCCTTCATTTGCTTCTTCATCTTTTCCCATGATGTAATCTTGTCTTTCCCTTCTCTTTCTCGTTTTGCACATTTGCTAGCCCACCAAGTAGAAGCATATTTGCGCAATTTTAATGCTACTATCTTTACCTTCTTTTCTTCATCCGTATTCTTGTAATCAAATACTCTTTCAACGGTTCTTACCCATTCAAGGAACTCATCTCCATCTAATCTTCCTTCAAATTCTGGAATGTCGACTCTAAGATCATCTCCACGGCTTGTTTGCCTATTAACTTTAGGACTTTCAGACTCATAATCCCCACCTTCCCTTAGGGTGCGTTTTAGCTCTAGAAACTCTTTAAGTTGGGCTTGAAGGTATTTAATGGTGGCATTTTGCTCTTCAACAATTCTGCTCAAATCACTTGTTTCTCCTTCACCGCTTTGAGACATGGTGTTATGCTTCGTGAATGAACGAAATAAAGGCTAGGAGCGTAGCCTTGGCTCTGATACCAAGATGATATAGGTTGGCTATGTATTAAACAAGAACCAAACTATAAACACACGTTTGTAATTTGAACTTTCGAATTCAATAAATAAGGCTGATTAGTTTCTTTTGTAATGGAATTGTTTTGTGATTTTGTGGTTTGAAACAAGGAAAATTAAGAAAGATATGTTGATTGGACAACTTAAAAATGGCTGAACCAAAGGTTTAATTTCGATACAAAATTCACCACGAAATTAAAGCTATGGGCTCCTAAGAACACATTCAATCTTTAGCCAAAAGAATGAAAAGCAAAGGAACGTCAACTTACTTTCAACTACTCCAAGTTAAAACTAAATTGCAAAGAAAGAACAAGAAATGCTCAAAGGTTGTTTGTATTAAAGATGTAATGGAAGTGTGAATTACAAGAGAGCAAGTAGCCTATTTATACTAAAGGATTCAGCTACAACTTGCATGAAAATCTGAACATTGCAACTTGCAAGCTCCCAACAGCTATATTTTTAAATCTTGTGGATAAAAGCAACAACTATATTTCTTAATCTAGAGGATATTTGGAAATAAAGTGCTTGGCTTGATTTGACTTGATTTGCAAATGTCCTTCAATAATCTTCATGTATCCTTGATGATTTTCAGCCATTTTGTTGATTTTATGGCTGAATGTTTTGCTTCGATTCTTGCTTCGCACGCTTTGTAAATTTCGAACCCATTTGAGCCAAAAATAAATACTAGACTTAAATGAAAATTACAACTCAACTAACTAAACATGAGACATGATTAAGCTTGATCCTAAACCTGGCTTAATCATTTCTAAAAGACTCAAATATTTGAAATTAAATAAAAGACTCAAATTAATGAAGACTTAGTTCATGACTACGAAATTAAAGGGCTTGACATTTGGACTTTGGATTTGAGCGTCTTCCGTTTGATGTATCATTGTATTGATCTTTGCTAGCTGATGAGAATTAGATGTAGGTGATCCTACATCACATCCTTGATCAATGATGAATAAACGATCAAGAATGAACACTAATCAATTATCAATGAAGAATGAACGATGAAGAATGAACAAGGATCAATGATCAATGATGAATGAGCGATAAAGAATGAACAAGGATCAATTATCAATGAAGAACGAACGATGAACAATGAAAAAGGATCAATGATCAATGAAGAATGAACGATGAAGAATGAACAAGGATCAATGATCAATGATGAATGAACGATGAAGAATGAACAAGGATCAATGAATAATGAACATTGAAAGATGAAGAATGAACAAGGATCAATGATCAGTGAAGAATGAACGATGAAGAATGAACAAGGATCAATGATCAATGAAGAACGAACGATGAAGAATGAACAAGGATCAATGATCAATGAAGAATGAACGATGAAGAATAAACAAGGATTAATGATCAATGAAGAATTAACGATGAAGAATGAATAAGGATCAATGATCAATGATGAATGAACGATGAAGAATGAACAAGGATCAATGATCAATGAAGAATGAACGATGAAAAATGAACATGGATCAATGATCAATGATGAATGAACGATGAAGAATGAACAAGGATCAATGATCAATAAAGAATGAACGATGAAGAATGAATAAGGATCAATGATCAATGATGAATGAACGATGAAGAATGAACAAGGATCAATGATCAATGAACAATGAACGATGAAGAATGAACAAGGATCAATCATCAATGATGAATGAACGATGAAGAATGAACAAGGATCAATGATCAATTAAGAATGAACGATGAAGAATGAACAAGGATCAATGATCAATGAAGAATGAACGATGAAGAATGAATATGGATCAATGATCAATGATGAATGAACGATGAAGAATGAGCAAGGATCAACGATCAATGAAGAATGAACAATGAAGAATTAACAAGGATCAATGATCAGTAAAGAATGAACGATGAAGAATGAACAAGGATCAATGATCAATGAAGAACGAACGATGAAGAATGAACAAGGATCAATGATCAATGAAGAATGAACGATGAAGAATGAACAAGGATCCATGATCAATGAAGAACGAACGATGAAGAATGAACAAGGATCAATGATCAATGAAGAATGAACGATGAAGAATGAACAAGGGTCAATGATCAATGATGAATGAACAATGAAGAATGAACAATTATCAATGATCAATGAACAATGAACAATGAAGAATCAACAAGCATCCTTGATCAATGATGAATGAACGATCAAGAATGAACACTGATCAATGATCAATGAAGAATGAACGATGAAGAATGAACATGGATCAATCTTCAATGATGAATGAACGATGAAGAATGAACAAGGATCAATGATCAATAAAGAATGAACGATGAAGAATGAATAAGGATCAATGATCAATGATGAATGAACGATGTAGAATGAACAAGGATCAATGATCAATGAAGAATGTGAAACAAAAGTTTCAAGGGACAAAAGCCCTACAAACATCAGAAAAGAGCAAAACAGTGTCTTTGACAAAACACTTGCACCAATTGCTCTTGAAGAACAGGAGTTTCACACCAACACCTCCCAAGAGTACAAGACAGGACTAGAATCATTCATAGAAGACAAAAAAGGCAAGGAAACATCAGAAGAGGGCAATATGGACAAAAACAGACAGACAGACAGCAGGACCAATGACATTGGATTTGATCATTAATACAAGAGGTATTTCAGAAAGTGTTTTTCTGTTTTCTCTGAAGTTTGTTCACAAACTTCTTCAGAGTTACGGAGTAACTTTGAGTTTCCTTGGAGCCTAGAGTTGTGGAGCAACTCGACATCTTCAAGGATCTTTCAATCAAAGTCTGGAAGACTTTGCTTGGCTTTCGTTTTAGTCTAAGGGTCCGGGCATATCATCATCATCACAAAAGCAAGAAGTTGGTTCTTGATTCTGTTTCTGATCAACAAGGGAGTTTTACGTGGTTATTCTTCATTTCTGAGTGTATCATTGAACCAATCAATTAAGGAATCATAATCTTTGCAAATTCAAGGTTCCAATACGTCTTGAATTCGCATCAAATTGGTATCAGAGCCGTGTTCACGAAAGGGGCAAGGAGCACTCAGAGACCGAAAAATCAAGAATTGCCTACATTCTGTTCTGATCAGCATTGGGAGAAGGATTTTGGCATTTACAGAGAATTGAACGTGCAAATTTCACTCAAATTGTCTCACATAATTCAGGGAGTGATTCTTTCTTTTAATTTTCATAATTACTCTGAAGTTTATTCGAAATTTACACATTACAAATACAGAACACCCACCAGTGCACTGTATTCTGTTTCTTGTTTGATGTTTGTGCATGATATCTGAGTTTTTGATTAAAACTCTGAAAAATTGTTGTTGTTTCAAATCTAAAAAGTTTATATACAAGCCTAAGGATAATCTTTCATATTTGTTGACCTATTATCCTGTTTTACAAAAAATTGGTGCAGATATCTTTCACAGTCTTTGCTCACAACACTCTGCCTTCTGTTTTTGTTTTTATTTCACTTGTCATCTGAAGTTTTTGTGTGAATCCTTGTGTGTTTTTGATCACATCACCTCTGGAAAATTAATCATGGCTGTAGAGGATAGGTTGGAAACCCTAGAAGAGAATATGCAGACCATTATGCAAGGATTAGCCAATGCAGGATTGTTTCATCACAACCCATAGATCAGACCCTTCCAAAATCAAAGGGCCACAGAGGATAGAGCCATTAGAGTAGACATACCTGATTTTGATGGTCACTCTCATGACCCCAGTAGCTATTTAGAGTGGGAGGAAAGGATGGATCGGTACTTTGAGTTTCAGGAAACACCTGTGGATAGACAATACAGATTGGCCAAGGTAAAAATGATCAAAATTGCATCCACTTGGCTAGAAGGGCTGCAAAGGCAGAGAGAAAGGGAAGGGAAACCTAGGATCAACACATGGGTAAAGCTTAAGAAGTATTTGAGGAGGAAGTATGTACCCCCTACATACAGGCAGCAGCTTTTTGTGCAGTTCAACACCTTAACACAAGGGACTAAGACTGTGCAAGAATATGTGCAAGAATGGGAAAAGCTGGTGAATGATGATGAGGAGCTGAGGGTAGGGAAGTTTATATCTGGACTAAGAGAGGAAATTAGAAGGAAAATTATCTACACTCCTGATCTTACTTTACATTCAGCAATCAATAGGGCTATAGAGATTGAAAAGAACATGAGCAAGAAAAAAACAACAGGGAGCACCCCTTATGGCAGAACCACCAGGACCTACACACCTAAAAGTCCAAGCATTAATATGGTACCTAGGAGGGATATACCAAGTAGTAGTCAGAAAGCACCCCCAAGGGATACTATGAGAACTGAGGTACCTCCAAAGGAGATTGTCTGTTTTAAGTGTAATGGGAGGGGTCATTACAAGAGAGATTGCCCTAATGCAAGAGCCTTTACCATGAGAGAATGGGAGGAAATTAGGCAAGACACAAGGCCAAAGAAAATTCTAGTTGCTAAGAATGGACAGGAAGAAGAGATCTGATGTAAGTACGCGTGGTGGATGCAATGGAATGGATTGGACACGAAGATATATGGAGGATATTCCAAGACTGAACACAGTGCTTTGTCAAGGGTTGGACTGCCAAGCCCCTTTTCAACGCAACAATGACAAATTCCTTTGATTAATCAAGGGAATGATCAATGTTCTTGGATAGGTTGAAGTGCAATCTTGAAGACTGATCAAGAGGATGCACGTTCAATGGAGGGCAAGCTGGCCCAAGTAACCCAATTGCAAGCAATTGAAGAAAAATTCAAACACTTGAAGTTTTCTGAAATTTGGAATTTTATTCAATGATCAACGTCCATTACAATGCATGAATCACCTATTTATAAGCTATGAATGAGGAGTAGGCTAATTACATGAAGGCCTAACGGTTATTAACGGCTATATTTACACGTGGCTAATACACACGCCTAAGAACACTTAAAACAGAACAATGAAGACTATGCAGCAGCTGTTGACTACGCGACCTTGTACTCTGATTTTAATGTCTTTCCGGTGACTTTCAAGAGGGCTCTTGGACCATGGTGGCTAGACCCTTGTGCAAAGATTCCAAACCTACCCTCCACGTCAGCATACGGGTTCAGGTCGTGTCCGGATGGGCTTGCCAAGCTGGCCTGGTCAGTGGTCAGAAGCTGTTGCATATTCGAGCTTACTGACCATGTTGACTGTGTGACCTTTGCCTCACTTTTCCACATGCTTCCAATGATCACGCGTAGGACCCTTGGACCATGATGGCTAGGTCCTAGTGTGGAGATTCCAATTATGCCCTCCACGTCATCCCATGGGCTTAGGGTTCGTCTGTACAGGCCCGCCAAGGTGGCCTGGTCAGTGGGGTTGGTCATGAGCTGCTGATGGTCAGAATGCTTCTTATCTTGGGTTGCTGTTGGTTTCTTTGGGTTGTTTCTTGAGTCTTGGCCTTCCTTAATTAGTTCACCCTTTGTTGGCATGTCTTGGTTTGAACTTGAATCATCAAGACTCCATGTTGAAGGTCTTAGTACAGAACCATGTGCATTATCATCAAAATCAGAACCAACAACATTGCTTCGGTTGTTGTGTTTCTTGTTGTTGTTGATTGATTCCTTGCTAGCTTTTGGCTTATTGTTGTTTTCCTCACGTGAGCCTAGCTGATATGGCTCAAGATCTACCTTCCCAACCATGATGAAGATGAGGATGGCACCTACATAGAAAGGGAAGATGGAACCAGACAGAGGTTTGAAGGAGATAGTGAGGAAGAGGAAGAGGGGGAACTAGAACAGGTGTTACCTGAGAGGGAACAGCATAGTCTGATTATTAGGAGGAGCTTTCATTCAACCCCTAGATCACAAAAGTCAGATCAGAGGGAGAACATTTTTCAGACCAAGTGCAAGGTGCAAGGGAGGGTTTGTGATCTTATTGTTGATGGGGGAAGTGAATCCAATTGTGTGAGTAAACAGCTTGTGAATGAGTTGAAACTAGAAACCAAACCTCACCCTCACCCATACAAAATGAAGTGGTTGGACAACAAAGCTAGTGGGGCTGTCAACAAGCAGTGTTTGATCAGCTTCACCTTAGGTTCTTATGCTGATAGTATTTTGTGTGATGTGCTAGATATGGATGCTTGCCACTTGCTTTTAGGCAGGCCATGGCAATATGATAGGAAGACCAAGCACAATGGCTACACTAACACTTACACCCTTAGCCACAATGGTAAAAGAAAGGAGTTAATACCTTTGCCTCCACACCAAGCCATTCCACCTAAGCCAACTAAGATACCCACCCTTTTGATCACTAGGAGAGAATGTGATAGGGAGATCAGAGGAAGAAGAGAGATATATCTGTTGTTTACTAAAGAGGTCAGTGAGGCTGCACCAATACCACCTAGGTTAAAACAACTCATAGACCAATACTTTGATGTGTTTCCCACAGAGCTGCCAGCAGGATTACCTCCCTTTAGAGGGATTGAGCATCAGATTGATTTAATACCAGGGGCTGCTCTCCCCAACAAACCTGCCTATAGAACCAATCCCATGGAAACCAAAGAGCTACAAAGACAGGTAGAGGAATTAATGCAAAGGGGACATGTAAGAGAAAGTTTAAGTCCTTGTGCAGTACCTACTTTGCTTGTGCCAAAGAAGGATGGTACTTGGAGAATGTGTATTGATAGTAGGAGTGTTAACAACATTACTATCAAATATAGGTTCCCCATACCAAGGATTGATGATATCTTGGATGAATTATCTGGTTCTAAGTGGTTTAGTAAGAGGGTGAACCATATTCGGACCATGGTTCAAGTATAAGCCATGTGGGATATCCAATCCAGGGAAATGAAGATGGTCTTGATCAAGAAAAGGACAAACAAGAACATGCTAGTCCTTCGTTCGAGCATCCGAGCCATGTTCTCGACCAGTCGAGCAACCTTCTATGCAAACAGAGGCTCACTAATCTTGTATTCGAGCTATCGGGCAAAAAGACAATGCAGTCGAGCAGAACTGATCCTACACTCAAGCTATCGAGCAAGAAGGAATCCTACTCGAGCAAGCTGCAGCACCACTCGAGCAGAATCATTGAATACCTCGAGCAGAGCACTGACCAGCAATCTGACGGACAGGCCACCTTGGTCACGTGTTTGGCGAATGGCTATGGACATCTAGGGCTGAACCAAGACATGGATGTCATGAGTGCATACGGGTCTAGCCATCAAAGGCATGGGACCTCCCTAACAACACTCATAGAGCCCGGATGAATCGACACAAGGAAGCCCAGTCAGCAGCAACCGGCCAACACTTAGAATATATTCCTGATTTCTGTTTTTAATAAACATTGTATTGTACACGTGTATAGATCATTAGGCGCGGGGTTAGTTATGTTTGTTAGACACCCCAAACTAGCCGTTAGAATAAGTCCTATATAAAGGGACTTCCTCATTGTATCATAGACAGATTATGATTCAGTTGTTTAATGAAGTTTTTCATTCAAAGTAATTGTGTGCGATTACATCTCTGAGTGTGTTCTTTGTGAGTGAAGCAAAGAGGGTATTCAGTTGTTTCCACGAGAGTTAAGAGAGTGAATCTTAAACTTGAGTGTGAGGACGAGATCAGTGGCTGAGTGAAGGTCAATTATCTCCATCCACGACGAAGAACCATTCCAAGGAATTGTTCTTGTCACCTTCTGTTTTCAAACAAAACAGAAGTTTTCTTTTGTGTTCTTCGTGTCAAGACTGTTCTTGGCATCATTCTTGAAGGGTTTAATCGAGTTCTTGGATCCACCATCCCCGTGTTTGGTGCAATTGGTATCAGAGCTGTGTTCTGAGAAGGGACACGATCAAAAGGAGATAAGTAAAGGCCAATTAATCAGATCAACATACACGTCTGGTAAGAACAATTGGGAGGATCAGGTATTGTGCATTTTTGTTCAATTTCACGAATACAGGTACGAATTCAATCTCAAAGTCTCTTAAATTCAATTTTTCTTTGTTAATCATTCATTGTAATCAAGGATTACAGAGTATACTTGACTATTATACGAATTTGATTGAGGAATGTAAATTTCTGGAAATCTGATTATTGTTTGATTGAATGTGCATCAATTTGATTTCTGAAAAATCTGTTCTGAGTCATTATACATATCAAATTTTGTTCACTGATTCATTTAAATTCAATTCTTGAATGTTCTGAATGAATACTTGTTGAAATTTGATAACAATCGCATTTTAATTGTTCGAACATTGAGTCTTCGCTGAGAAGATTGACATATGCGATTTCTGATTCTTGAAATTGAAATTTTGATTGTTGTGAATGCGATATCTGGAAGGAACTGGGTAAAATTTGTTTGAGAATCATTGAATATTACGTTTTCTTTCAAAAATTGATCATCACAATCAGATTCAAGAAGATCGTTCTGAAAAATTAGGGTTTTGCATTTGTGCGTTTGTTTTTGTTTCTGAAAATTGTATTGTGGTATTAAGTGCATCATGAACACAGATGAGAAGTTTGCTGAAATGGCTCTCGCCATTCAACAACTCACTCATGCAGTGACTAGGATTGAGATGAATCAACAAGAGAGGGGAATGCCCATACACAATCACGAAAGGAACACTGAGGATAGAAACCTTAGGTTAGATGTTTCTGATTTTGGGGGAACAACACACAACCCTGAGGATTACTTGGAATGGGAGGCTGGGTTGGAAAGGTACTTTGAATTCAAGGACACTCCTGAAGAACAGCAATACAAGCTGGCCAAAATCAAGCTAACCAAGCTAGCTGCCACATGGCTTGATGGGATTCAGAAACAAAGAAGGAGGGAGAACAGGGATCGAATTAACACTTGGGCCAAGCTTAAGAGAACATCTCAGGAAGAAGTATGTACCCTCATCATATAGGCAACACCTCTTCGTGCAATGGAGCACTCTCAGACAAGGTCAATTATCCTCAGTGTTCTTGTCACCTTCTGTTTTCAAACAAAACAGAAGTTTTCTTTTGTGTTCTTCGTGTCAAGACTGTTCTTGACATCATTCTTGAAGGGTTTAATCGAGTTCTTGGATCCACCATCCCCGTGTTTGGTGCAGAGGGTAGACCAGTAGCTTTCTTTAGTGAGAAGCTTAATCACAGTAGACTCAATTATTCAACTTATGACAAAGAATTCTATGCTATTGTGAGGGCTTTAGAGCATTGGTCACACTACCTAAGAATTCAACCCTTTGTCCTTTACACTGACCATGAATCTTTAAAACACATTAATGGACAGCATAAACTAAGTGGAAAGCATGCTAGATGGGTGGAGTTTTTGCAGACCTTTGACTTTGCAGCTAAATACAAAACAGGAAAAACAAATGTTATAGCTGATGCTCTGAGCAGAAAGTATAATCTGCTCAGCATCTTAGGATCCAGCATTTTGGGGTTTGAGATGGTTAAGGATCAATATGAGCTATGTCCTGACTTTTCACAAATATATAAACAAAGTTTAGATGCACCACAGGGGATATTCTCTGTGAAACAGGGCTACTTGTTTAAAGGCAACAAGCTATGCATACCACAATCACCTCTGAGATTGTTGTTAGTAAGAGAGATCCATGAAGGATGTTTAGGAGGACACTTTGGAATACAGAAAACCCTTGATATGTTAGCCAAACACTTCTACTGGCCTAAGATGCTTGGAACAGTAGGAAAACACATTTTGAGATGTGAGACTTGCCTCAAAGCCAAGGTAACTTTTCACAAAGGGGAGTATCTGCCCTTACCAGTAGCTCAAAGGCCTTGGGAACATGTGAGCATGGACTTTATGATGGCTCTACCTAGGACCAGGAGGCATAAAGACTCCATCATGGTGGTTGTGGACAGGTTTTCAAAGATGGCTCATTTCATAGCCTGCTCTAAAGTGAATGATGCACAACACATAGCATACTTATATTTTGCTGAAGTAGTAAAGCTGCATGGTATCCCTAGGACTATTGTGTCAGATAGGGATGGAAAATTCCTTAGTTACTTTTGGAAAACTTTGTGGAAGGCCTTAGGAACAAAGTTGCTTTTTAGCACTGCTTATCACCCACAAACAGATGGACAAACAGAGGTTACTAACAGGACTTTGGGCACCCTTCTTAGGGCCTTAGTCAGTAAGAACCTTAAAGATTGGGATTTAAAACTTTGCCATGCTGAGTTTGCATATAATCATAGTCCTAGTCATGCTACGAAGTATTCTCCTTTTGAATGTGTATATGGCACTAACCCTCTATTACCTATTTCTATGATTAATTTGCCTTGTTTGAAAACTATGAATGCAGATGCAGCAGCACAGATCACAATCATGGAAGCTTTACACAAACAAGTCCAAGAGAACATCACAGGAACTAACAAAAAATATAAAGAGCAGGCTGACAAACATCATAAGACAAAGCAACCTATCAAAGAAGGAGACTTTGTATGGGTGTACTTAAGAAAAGAAAGATTTCCATAGCTGAGGAAGAACAAACTCATGCCAAGAGTGAGAGGCCCCTTCAAAGTGTTAAAGCAATATGGGCCAAATGCCTTCAAAGTACAACTACCAGAGGACTACAACATCTCTTCCACCTTCAATATAGGAGATCTCACCTTGCATAAACCTGTCCAAGAATTGGGGTCAATTCTTTCCTTAGAGGGAGGAGTTGAAACAAAAGTTTCAAGGGACAAAAGCCCTACAAACATCAGAAAAGAGCAAAACAGTGTCTTTGACAAAACACTTGCACCAATTGCTCTTGAAGAATAGGAGTTTCACACCAACACCTCCCAAGAGTACAAGACAGGACTAGAATCATTCATAGAAGACAAGAAAGGCAAGGAAACATCAGAAGAGGGCAATATGGACAAAAACAGACAGACAGACAGCAGGACCAATGACATTGGATTTGATCATTAATACAAGAGGTATTTCAGAAAGTGTTTTTCTGTTTTCTCTGAAGTTTGTTCACAAACTTCTTCAAAATTACGGAGTAACTTTGAGTTTCCTTGGAGCCTAGAGTTGTGGAGCAACTCGACATCTTCAAGGATCTTTCATTCAAAGTCTGGAAGACTTTGCTTGGCTTTCGTTTTAGTCTAAGGGTCCGGGCATATCATCATCATCACAAAAGCAAGAAGTTGGTTCTTGATTCTGTTTCTGATCAACAAGGGAGTTTTACGTGGTTATTCTTCATTTCTGAGTATATCATTGAACCAATCAATTAAGGAATCATAATCTTTGCAAATTCAAGGTTCCAATACGTCTTGAATTCGCATCAGAATGAACAATGAAGAACGAATAAGGATCAATGATCAGTGAAGAATGAACGATGAAGAATGAACAAGGATCAATGATCAATGAAGAACGAACGATGAAGAATGAACAAGGATCAATGATCAATGAAGAATGAACGATGAAGAATGAACAAGGATCAATGATCAATGAACAATGAACGATGAAGAATGAAGAAGGATCAATGATCAATGATGAATGAACGATGAAGAATGAACGAGGATCAATGATGAATAAGCGATGAAGAATGAACAAGGTTCAATCATCAATGAAGAACGAACGATGAACAATGAAAAAGGATCAATAATCAATGAAGAATGAACGATGAAGAATAAACAAGGATCAATGATCAATGAAGAATGAACGATGAAGAATAAACAAGGATGCATGATCAGTGAATAATGAACAAAGAACAATGATCAATGATGAATGAACGATGAAGAATGAACAACGATGAATGATCAATGAAGAATGAACGATAAACAATTAAAAAGGATCCATGATCAAAGAAAAATGAACGATGAAGAATGAACAAGGATCAATGATCAATGATGAATGAATGATGAAGAATGAACAAGGATCAATGATCAATGATCTACGAACAATAAACGATGAAGAATGAATAAGGATCAATGATAATTGATGAATGAACGATGAAGAATGAGCAAGGATCAATGATCAATGAAGAATGAACGATGAAGAATGAACAAGGATCAATGATCAATTATGAATAAGCAATGAAGAATGAACAAGGATCAATGATCAATGAAGAACAAACAATGAACAATGAAAAAGGATCAATGATCAATGAAGAATGAACGATGAAGAATGAACAAGGATCAATGATCAATGAAGAATGAACGATGAAGAATAAACAATGATGCATGATCAATGAATAATGAACACGGATCAATGATCAATGATGAATGAACAATGAAGAATGAATAAGGATGAATGATCAATGAAGAAAGAACGATGAACAATGAAAAAAGGATCAATGATCAAAGAAGCATGAACGATGAAGAATTAACAAGGATCAATGATCAATGATGAATGAACGATGAAGAATGAACAAGGATCAATGAATAATGAACATTGAACGATGAAGAATGAACAAGGATTAATGATCAATGAAGAATGAACGATGTAGAATGAACAAGGATCAATGATCAATGAACAATGAACGATGAAGAATGAACAAGGATCAATGATCAAAGATGAATGAACGATGAAAAATGAACAAGGATCAATGATCAATGAAGAATAAACGATGAAGAATGAACAAGGATCAGTGATCAATGATGAATAAGCGATGAAGAATGAACAAGGATCAATCATCCATGAAGAACGAATGATGATCAATGAAAAAGGATTAATGATCAATGAAGAATGATCGATGAAAAATGAACAAGGATCAATGATTAATGAAGAATGAACGATGAAGAATAAACAATGATGCATGATCAATGAATAATGAACAAGGATCAATGATCAATGATGAATGAACGATGAAGAATGAATAAGGATGAATGATCAATGAAGAATGAACGATGAACAATGAAAAAAGGATCAATGATCAAAGAAGCATGAACGATGAAGAATTAACAAGGATCAATGATCAATGATGAATGAACGATGAAGAATGAACAAGGATCAATGAATAATGAACATTGAACGATGAAGAATGAACATGCACCAAATACGGGGATGGTGGATCCAAGAACTCGATTAATACCTTCAAGAATGATGCCAAGAACAATCTTGACACGAAGAACACACAGAAAACTTCTGTTTTGTTTGAAAACAGAAGGTGACAAGAACAATTCCTTGGAATGGTTCTTCGTCGTGGATGGAGATAATTGACCTTCACTCAG
This sequence comes from Amaranthus tricolor, assembly GCF_026212465.1. Lineage (NCBI taxonomy): Eukaryota > Viridiplantae > Streptophyta > Magnoliopsida > Caryophyllales > Amaranthaceae > Amaranthus > Amaranthus tricolor. The sequence goes on along the minus strand of NC_080056.1, from coordinate 26,677,976 downwards.
CCACTGATCTCTTCCTCACACTCAAGTTTAAGATTCACTCTCTTAACTCTCGTGGAAACAACTGAATACCCTCTTTGCTTCACTCACAAAGAACACACTCAGAGATGTAATCGCACACAATTACTTTGAATGAAAAACTTCATTAAACAACTGAATCATAATCTGTCCATGATACAATGAGGAAGTCCCTTTATATAGGACTTATTCTAACGGCTAGTTTGGGGTGTCTAACAAACATAACTAACCCCGTGCCTAATGATCTATACACGTGTACAATACAATGTTTATTAAAAACAGAAATCAGAAATATATTCTAAGTGTTGGCCGGTTGCTGCTGACTGGGCTTCCTTGTGTCGATTCATCCGGGCTCTATGAGTGTTGTTAGGGAGGTCCCATGCCTTTGATGGCTAGACCCGTATGCACTCATGACATCCATGTCTTGGTTCAGCCCTAGATGTCCATAGCCATTCGCCAAACACGTGACCAAGGTGGCCTGTCCGTCAGATTGCTGGTCAGTGCTCTGCTCGAGGTATTCAATGATTCTGCTCGAGTGGTGCTGCAGCTTGCTCGAGTAGGATTCCTTCTTGCTCGATAGGTTGAGTGTAGGATCAGTTCTGCTCGAATGCATTGTCTTTTTGCCCGATAGCTCGAATACAAGATTAGTGAGCCTCTGTTTGCATAAAAGGTTGCTCGACTGGTCGAGAACATGGCTCGGATGCTCGAACGAAGGACTAGCATGTTCTTGTTTGTCCTTTTCTTGATCAAGACCATCTTCATTTCCCTGGATTGGATATCCCACATGGCTTATACTTGAACCATGGTCCGAATATGGTTCAATCCCTCCTTCTTGGAAAAGAATTGCCCTCAATTCTTGATCTTTATTGTTCCATGTCATCACAGCCTTTGTTGTGGTACTGCTTTGTTCCCTTCCTTTTATACCATGTATTCCCAGCTCTTTTCGTGGTTGCATCAGTCTGACATCCTCTTGTTTATTATCTACATGGTACCTGCACAAAATATGAGTATCAATAATGATGTTTCCTAAGAAATAAAAGCCATTTACATCAGAGTATGCAGATGGACTTTTTTGATGCAGATTGTTTAATTCAATATCAGTAACAATCGTAGGCTTAATCAATTCTCCTCCTACTGTTTCATCCTTTATTGTTTTTAATGTTTTAGTGTGCTGTTGGGTTGATTTATTTTCCTTCATAGTCAGATGCACAGCTTTCCTTTCACTTCCTTTGCAGTAGCCTCTCTTAGTCAGAACACAAGCTGCTTTGTTCTGTTTTGTAGGAGCAGCAAGAGTCTTATATGGGGGTAGGGGTATGAGGTCTTTTAATTTCCCTTCATGTTGTATGGTGTAGATGTTAGTAAACCCATTGTGTAGGGAGTGTTTAGCGTACTGCCAGGGTCTTCCCAACAGTATGTGACAAACGTGCATGTCCATTACATCACACAACATCTCATCAATGTAGGAGCCTATAGAGAATTTAACTAAGCACTGCTTCTTCACATGACCTTCAGCCTTATTGTCTAACCATCGTAGCTTGTATGGGTTAGGATGGGCACTGGTGTTTAATTTCAGGTCCTGCACTAGTTGATTGCTCACACAGTTAACCTCGCTTCCTCCATCAATTATAAGGTTGCATACGTGGTTCTGCACTCTGCACTTGGTCTGAAACACACTCTCCCTTTGATCAACTTGTTTTCCCCTTGGTGTAGCATGGAAGTTTCTTCGTATGGGCAAGTGATAGCTACCTTCCTCAGGGTATATTTGTTCAGTCATCTCTCCCTCTGACTCACTGCTCTCAGTATCGCCTGGCTTAGTTCTTTGAAGTGTGCCCAAGTTGGTCAGTATATATGAACCTTCTGTATCATCTGCAGGTGTAGGTGGTAGGATAACCTTCTCCTCCCCATCCTTGGCTACTAGCATAGCCCTAGGTCCTTTCTCCCTGCTGTGTATCTCAGTCCACTCAATATTGGTGAAGGCTCGTGCATTAGGACACTCATTTCTGTAGTGTCCATGGCCATGACATTTGAAACACATGACATCCTTCATAGGTACATTATCCTTGGTTCTGTTGGATGCTGCTGTGTGTGGGTTTCTGTTGTGTAACCCAATACTTGGTCCCTCCCTTGTTGCACTACCTACTGTGTTGAGTTTTGGTGGTGTAGGTGCAGAAGGTTGTGCACTAGTGGTCCTTTTCCTTGAGTATTTTTCATATGTGAGGGCACTATCACAGGCCGTGTCGAGAGTCAAGTGCTGCATCACCTCCAGCTTCTCCCTCAAATCCTCTCTCAAGCCTCCTATGAACTTGCCTACCTTCATCTCCTCTGGTTCATTAACATCACAAAGAACAGACAGCTTCTCCCACTCCTGTATGTAGTCAGCTACTGACCTATTCCCTTGTCTGAGAGTGCTCCATTGCACAAAGAGTTGTTGTCTGTATGATGAGGGTACGTACTTCTTCCTAAGGTGTTTCTTCAGCTTGGCCCAAGTATTGATTCTGTCTCGGTTCTCCCTCCTTCTTTGTTTCTGAATCCCATCAAGCCATATGGCAGCTAGCTTGGTTAGCTTGATTTTGGCCAGCTTGTATTGCTGTTCTTCAGGAGTGTCCTTGAATTCAAAGTACCTCTCCAACCCAGCCTCCCATTCCAAGTAATCCTCAGGGTTGTGTGTTGTTCCCCCAAAATCAGAAACATCTAACCTAAGGTTTCTATCCTCAGTGTTCCTTTCGTGATTGTGCATGGGCATTCCCCTCTCTTGTTGATTCATCTCAATCCTAGTCACTGCATGAGTGAGTTGTTGAATGGCAAGAGCCATTTCAGTAAACCTCTCATCTGTGTTCATGATGCACTTAATACCACAATACAATTTTCAGAAACAAAAACAAACGCACAAATGCAAAACCCTAATTTTTCAGAACGATCTTCTTGAATCTGATTGTGATGATCAATTTTTGAAAGAAAACGTAATATTCAATGATTCTCAAACAAATTTTACCCAGTTCCTTCCAGATATCGCATTCACAACAATCAAAATTTCAATTTCAAGAATCAGAAATCGCATATGTCAATCTTCTCAGCGAAGACTCAATGTTCGAACAATTAAAATGCGATTGTTATCAAATTTCAACAAGTATTCATTCAGAACATTCAAGAATTGAATTTAAATGAATCAGTGAACAAAATTTGATATGTATAATGACTCAGAACAGATTTTTCAGAAAACAAGTTGATGCACATTCAATCAAACGATAATCAGATTTCCAGAAATTTACATTCCTCAATCAAATTCGTATAATAGTCAAGTATACTCTGTAATCCTTGATTACAATGAATGATTAACAAAGAAAAATTGAATTTAAGAGACTTTGAGATTGAATTCGTACCTGTATTCGTGAAATTGAACAAAAATGCACAATACCTGATCCTCCCAATTGTTCTTACCAGACGTGTATGTTGATCTGATTAATTGGCCTTTACTTATCTCCTTTTGATCGTGTCCCTTCTCAGAACACAGCTCTGATACCAATTGCACCAAATACGGGGATGGTGGATCCAAGAACTCGATTAATGCCTTCAAGAATGATGCCAAGAACAATCTTGACACGAAGAACACACAGAAAACTTCTGTTTTGTTTGAAAACAGAAGGTGACAAGAACAATTCCTTGGAATGGTTCTTCGTCGTGGATGGAGATAATTGACCTTCACTCAGCCACTGATCTCTTCCTCACACTCAAGTTTAAGATTCACTCTCTTAACTCTCGTGGAAACAACTGAATACCCTCTTTGCTTCACTCACAAAGAACACACTCAGAGACGTAATCGCACACAATTACTTGAATGAAAAACTTCATTAACAAACTGAATCATAATCTGTCCATGATACAATGAGGAAGTCCCTTTATATAGGACTTATTCTAACGGCTAGTTTGGGGTGTCTAACAAACATAACTAACCCCGTGCCTAATGATCTATACACGTGTACAATACAATGTTTATTAAAAACAGAAATCAGAAATATATTCCAAGTGCTGGCCGGTTGCTGCTGACTGGGCTTCCTTGTGTCGATTCATCCGGGCTCTATGAGTGTTGTTAGGGAGGTCCCATGCCTTTGATGGCTAGACCCGTATGCACTCATGACATCCATGTCTTGGTTCAGCCCTAGATGTCCATAGCCATTCGCCAAACACGTGACCAAGGTGGCCTGTCCGTCAGATTGCTGGTCAGTGCTCTGCTCGAGGTATTCAATGATTCTGCTCGAGTGGTGCTGCAGCTTGCTCGAGTAGGATTCCTTCTTGCTCGATAGCTTGAGTGTAGGATCAGTTCTGCTCGAATGCATTGTCTTTTTGCCCGATAGCTCAAATACAAGATTAGTGAGCCTCTGTTTGCATAGAAGGTTGCTCGACTGGTCGAGAACATGGCTCGGATGCTCGAACGAAGGACTAGCATGTTCTTGTTTGTCCTTTTCTTGATCAAGACCATCTTCATTTCCCTGGATTGGATATCCCACATGGCTTATACTTGAACCATGGTCCGAATATGGTTCAGAACAAGGATCAATGATCAGTGAAGAATGAACGATGAAGAATGAACAAGGATCAATGATAAATGAATAACGAACGATGAAGAATAAACAAGGATCAATGATCAATAATGAGTGAACGATTAAGAATGAACAAGGATCAATGATAAATGAAGAATGAACGATGAAGAATGAATAAGGATCAATGATCAATGATGAGTGAACGATGAGGAATGAACAAGGATGATTGATCAATGAAGAATGAACAAGGATCAATGATCAATGAAGAACGAACGATGAAGAATGAACAAGGATCAATGATCAATAAAGAATGAACGATGAAGAATGAACAAGGATCAATGATCAATGAAGAATGAACAATGAAGAATGAATAAGGATCAATGATCTATGATGAGTGAACGATGAAGAATGAACAAGGAAGATTGATCAATAAAGAATGAACAATGAAGAATGAACAATGAAGAATGAACAAGGATGAATGATCAGTGAAGAATGAACGATGAAGAATAAACAAGGATCAATGACCAATGAAGAGCGAACGATGAAGAATGAACAAGGATCAATGATCAATGAAGAAGGAACGATGACGAATGAACAAGGATCAATGATCAATGAAGAACGAACGATGAAGAATGAACAAGGATCAATGATCAATGAAGAATGAACGATGAAGAATGAACAAGGATCAATGATCTTTGATGAATGAACGATGAAGAATGAATAATGATCAATGACCAATGAAGAATGAACGATGAAGAATGAACAAGGATCAATGATCAATGATGAATGAGCGATGAAGAATGAACTAGGATCAATCATCAATGAAGAACGAGCGATGAACAATGAAAAAGGATCAATGATCAATGAAGAATGAACGATGAAGAATGAACAAGGATCAATGATCAATGATGAATAAACGATGAAGAATGATCAATGATCAATGATGAATAAGCAATGAAGAATGAACAAGCATCAATGATCAATGAAGAACAAACAATGAACAATGAAAAAGGATCAATGATCAATGAAGAATGAACGATGAAGAATGAACAAGGATCAATGATCAATGAAGAATGAACGATGAAGAATGAACAAGGACCAACGATCAATGAAGAACGAAAGATGAAGAAAGAACAAGGATCAATGATCAATGAAGAATGAACGATGAAGAATGAATAAGGATCAATGATCAATGATGAATGAACGATGAAGAATGAACAATTATCAATGATCAATGAACAATGAACAATGAAGAATCAACAAGTATCCTTGATCAATGATGAATGAACGATCAAGAATGAACACTGATCAATGATCAATGAAGAATGAACGATGAAGAATGAACAAGGATCAATGATCAATGATGAATGAGCGATAAAGAATGAACAAGGATCAATCATCAATGAAGAAGGAACGATGAACAATGAAAAAGGATCAATGATCAATGAAGAATGAACGATGAAGAATTAACAAGGATCAATGATCGATGATGAATGAACGATGCTGAATGAACAAGGATCAATGAATAATGTGAACCATATGTGGACCATGGTTCAAGTCCAAGACATGACCCTGACTCAAGAGAGGACTCATTAGCAAAGGAAGAGTCCTTGGTCGATCCCTCGAGCAAACTACAGAGCCATCCAAGCACAGCTCCTCATCAACACAAGGCTTCTACTGATCTTGCATTCGAAGCATCGAGTAGAATACAGAGGCATTCGAGCAAGGACTTGCAAAGGCTCCAGAACATCACTGATCTTTCGCTCCAGAACAGCACTGATCCTTCACTCGAGCCCTCGAGCAAACCCCAAGCTCAGTCGAGCAAAGGACATCAGAATCAGGAAATGGCTTCTGACCAGCTGACTAGCGAACAAGCGACCTTACTGGCTTGTTTCCGATCAAACCATGGGCTTCCACTACATGAACCAGGTAAAAATGGCATCTTCATGCATGGACCTAGCCACAATGGGCCTAGGACCCTCCTAACACTAATCATAGAGGGCGGAGGAACGAGTGCAAGGTGCCCCAGTCACCAGTCAGAACATGTATTCTATACTTAGCCAATTTTTTTCTTGTTTTCTGTTTTAAAATAAGCATGTACTTGGCACGTGTGAAGCTAGCCGTTGTAATCATAGAAACCTATATATAGGTGCCTAGTTTCTCTGTATTGGACAATCAATTGGGTATCAATCTATTTCATTCAGTATTCTTCATTCAGTTTTTACAAGGTGTTTGATTTCTTCTTCCTCCTTGCGTGAACATCTTCATCTTCAATCGGTCACAACACAAACGAAGTGTGGAACGCTTCTGAAACCAGGATTGGGGATCAATCTGGCGTGTAACCTTTCCACAAGGACGAGTGAAGTCTAGAGAAGGGTTGTGTATCAACCCCAAAGGTGAGTGAAGCCGGAGAAGGGTGGTAACGAGGCTGACCTGAGAATCAAGAAGTGAGTTCTTGGGCGTATATTGGTGAGTTTTGTGATTAGCTTTCGCGTTGAATAATCCACTCTAAGGATTAGAGTGATTGAGTGCAAGATTGTGAGTCCGGAGGACACAATCTTGGTGCAAGTTGGTATCAGAGCACAAGTTACGAGAGGACGCAAACCACCATTGTTGAAGGATTATTGAAGGAATCGCACAGGAGTATCAAAGAAGACTGGAATTCCTGAAACACGCGCAAAACTGGTAAAATCGTTCTAAATTTTGAATGCGAGTTACATGCAATTGTAATTTCGTTTAGAGGTGATATTCAATCAATCTTCTACATAGTTTTTAGAGTCTGAATCAATTTCCAATTGAATTAGACGAAGTTTTAAAATCTGACAATCGTTTTCTGCAAAATTTTCGAAATCTTTAATCATTGTTTTTCCGTTTATAATCGGTTAAATTGATTTGTTAATTGATTATAATACAGATATAGCATTCTATTATTACAATTTACACGTTATAACATTGTTGATCAAGTATTCAATTGTTGAGATTAGTTGTTCGACATTTTCGTTTGTTCTGGGAAATTGTCTGTTGATTGTTAGGGTTACAATTTGCAGGTTTATATCTCTTATTGTTGTCTTAAACATCTATAATCTGAATTTACATTGTAGCATTGGCATTGATTTGTTGTTTTGAACATTCTTGATTGTGCATACACTGCTGCTGAATTGTTCTTCTGTTTGAATTGGATTTTTTTTGCATCTTGTTTGTGAGCTGGTATCTAGCTGTTGAGACTTAGAGCCCCTGTTTGCTTTGTGTGTTGGTTTCTAGCTGTTGAGACTTAGAAGACCCTTGTGTGTTCCTTGTTTTTCGTGGTGTGTGTGTTTGTCTGTGTGTTTGTGTGGGGTTGTTTGGGGTAGTTGAGACCTTAGAACCATGGAAGCAAGGATGCAAACCATAGAGAAGACCTTACACATGCTGGTTCAACACATCACACAAGAAGGAAGAGGGATTCCACAGAGATTACCTCCTCAACCACAGAATAACCATGAAGATAGGTTGCTCAAGGTAGACATCAAGGATTTTGATGGTCATTCACATAACCCTGAGGATTATTTGGAATGGGAATCAAGTTTGGAAAGGTACTTTGAGTATATGGAAACCCCACCTGAAAAACAGTACAGAATAGCCAAGATGAAGCTCACTAAATTTGCTGCTATATGGCTTGAAGGGGTGCAAAGGCTTAGAGCAAGGGAAAATAGGGGGAGAATTGAGACGTGGAGTAAGCTTAAAAAGCTTCTGACCAGAAAGTATGTCCCTGTGAACTTCAAACACCAATTGTATATGAAGTGGAGCACTTTGAACCAAAGGGGAAGAAGTGTGATTGATTATATACAGGAATGGGAGAAGTTAGTTGTGCTTTGTGAAATTGAGGATGCAGAGGATGTGAAATTAACTAAGTTCTTGTCTGGTTTGAGGGAAGACATTAGGGATCAGCTTATGATGATGCCTACTTTAGACCTGCAGACAGCCTTTAACATGGCCCCAATTTATGAGCAAAACTTTAACAAAAGGAGACTAGCAGGGAATAATTTCAACAAACCTCATAAGTATAACCCACCTAAGAACCAAAGGTCCAGTTCACCTAAGAATCAAAGACCTAGCTCACCCCTGAACCAGAGGAAAACAGAACAGCCTGCTGTTGGGTCAAGCAAGGCCATTGTGCCTATGAGTAAGGTAGTTTGTTTTAAATGCCATGGGCATGGACATTACAAGAATGAATGTCCTAATACTAGGGTGTTTACTGCCCAAGAATGGAGGGATATAAAGGCTAATACTAGGGAGAAAATCATGTTAGTAATCAGGAATGGTAGAGTAGAGGAGGACCACCCCCACAGTCTTGAAAATGAACCAGATGGGACTTATATACAAGATGACTCTGGGAACATGGTGAGGTATGAACATAGTACTGAGGAGGATTCAGAGGAAGAAAGGGAGAGAATCTTGCCTGAAGAAGAGCATTATAACATGATTGTTAGGAGAAGCTTGCATTCTACTTGTGAAGAGCAAATGAGTAACCAAAGGGAGAACATATTCCAGACCAAGTGTAGAATAGGGGATAAAGTATGTGACTTGATTATTGATGGAGGAAGTGAGACTAATTGTGTCAGTGTAGGGTTAGTTTCAGACCTGAAGTTAAGAACCAAGCCACATCCACACCCATATAAACTCAAATGGTTAGACAACAACTCAAGTGGTTCTGTGAATAGGCAATGCATGATTGGGTTTACTATAGGTTCTTTCAAGGATCAAGTGTTATGTGATGTGCTAGACATGAGTGCATGCCATGTGCTTTTGGGAAGGCCTTGGCAATATGACAGAAAAAGCATACACAATGGTTTCACTAACATTTACACAGTAAAACATGAAGGGAAGATCAAAGACCTTATTCCTTTACCCCCTCATAAGGCTATACCCCCTCCAACCAAGAAACCAGTTCATTTGATTAGTAGGAAGGTGTGTGTGAAAGAGATCAAGAATAAAAGTCAAGTGTACATTCTGTTCACCAAAGAAGTAGAGAAAACAGAGGAAATACCATCAAAGGTCAGACCCCTGCTTCAGCAGTTTGCTGATGTGTTTCCTAATGATTTGCCTAAGGGTTTACCTCCTATTAGAGGGATAGAGCATCAAATAGACCTTATACCAGGAGCCCCTCTACCTAACAAACCAGCCTATAGAGCCAATCCCACTGAAACCAAGGAGCTACAAAGGCAAGTTGAGGAGTTGTTGCAGAGAGGCTATGTAAGGGAGAGCCTCAGCCCCTGTGCAGTGCCCACCCTCTTGGTTCCAAAAAAGGATGGAACTTGGAGAATGTGTATTGACAGTAGGAGTGTTAACAACATTACCATCAAGTATAGGTTCCCAATACCTAGAATTGATGACATGCTTGATGAGCTAGCAGGAGCTCAATGGTTTAGCAAGGTTGATTTGAGGAGTGGTTACCATCAGATCAGAATGAAAGAAGGAGATGAATGGAAAACTGCCTTCAAAACCAAATATGGTCTGTATGAATGGTTGGTTATGCCTTTTGGTCTTACAGGAGCACCAAGTACCTTTATGAGATTGATGAATGAGGTGCTAAGACCATTCTTAGGTAAATTCATAGTTGTGTATTTAGATGATATCTTGGTTTACAGTAAACAGCTTGAGGAACACTTGGATCATTTGCAAAAGTTATTTGAAACCTTGAGGAAACAAAAACTATATGGGAAGCTTGAGAAATGTAGCTTTTTGATGCAGGAAGTAGGATTCTTAGGGTTTATCATAGGGAAGGAAGGAGTTAAAATGGATCCCTCTAAAGTTGAGGCTGTTAAAAATTGGCCTACACCCACCACAATCACTCAAGTAAGGTCTTTCCATGGGCTTGCATCCTTTTATAGGAGATTTGTGAAAAACTTTAGTGCTATAATGGCCCCTATTACTGAATGTACTAAGAAGGGAACCTTCACTTGGACCATAGAAGCACAAAAAGCCTTTGATCTCATTAAGGACATAATGTGTAGAGCCCCTGTTCTGAAGTTACCTGATTTTTCAAAACCATTTGAGGTAGAATGTGATGCTTGTGGCACTGGAATAGGAGCAGTCCTAATCCAAGAAGGTAGACCAGTTGCATTCTTTAGTGAAAAACTAAATAAATCCAGGCTTAATTACTCCACCTATGATAAAGAATTTTATGCTATGATTAGAGCTTTGGAGAATTGGTCTCATTATCTGAAAATGCAACCCTTTATACTATACACTGATCATGAGTCTTTGAAAAATATCCATGGGCAAAACAAACTTAACCCAAGACATGCTAGATGGGTTGAATTCCTACAAACCTTTAATTTTTCAGCAAAATATAAAACAGGAAAGACCAATGTGATTGCTGATGCATTAAGTAGGAAATACAACTTACTGTCTGTGCTAAATGCTAAAGTGATTGGGTTTGAGATGATTAAGGAACAATATGCTAATGATTCTGATTTTTGTGACTTGTATTCAGCATGTTTAAAAGAACCCCAAGGTGTTTTTCACTTACAGCAGGGTTTTCTGTTTAAAAACAATAGGCTATGCATACCCAAGACCTCCTTGAGACTGTTAATAGTAAAGGAAGTGCATGAAGAGAGTTTGAGTGGTCACTTTGGCATACAAAAGACCCTAGATATGTTAAGTGAACATTTCTACTGGCCCAAAATGTTAGGCACAGTAGGCAAATACATTTTGAAATGTGAAGCATGCATCAAAGCTAAAATCACCTTTCACAAAGGGGAGTATTTACCCTTACCTGTGGCTGATAAGCCTTGGGAGCATGTGAGTGTTGATTTTGTCATGGCCTTGCCTAAAACTCAAAGGCAGAAGGACTCTATCATGGTAGTGGTTGATAGATTCTCAAAGATGGCACACTTTATTGCTTGCACAAAAACTGATGATGCACAGCATATAGCTAGATTATATTTTTCTGAAATTGTAAGATTGCATGGGGTTCCCAAGTCCATTGTTTCAGATAGGGATGGAAAGTTCCTTAGCCACTTTTGGAAAACTTTATGGAAGTTGTTAGGGACCAATTTGTTGTTTAGTACAAGCCATCATCCTCAAACTGATGGTCAAACTGAGGTAACAAATAAGACCTTAGGATCCATTTTGAGGACCATTGTAGGCAAGCATCTTAGGGACTGGGACCTTAAGCTAAGCCAAGCTGAATTTGCTTACAATAGGAGCCCTAATTGGGCTACAAAGCATTCACCTTTTCAATGTGTGTATGGGGAAAACCCCTTATTGCCAATAGACCTAATGCATGTCAATATTGATGACAGGAAACAGAAGGATGCTGTGGAACAAACAGCTGAACTGATAAAATTGCACAAAGAGGTCAAGGAAAACATATGCAGAGCTAATGAGAAGTACAAGCTCAAAGCTGATGGGAAGCACAAGCAAAGGGAAGCACTGAAGGTGGAAGATTTGGTCTGGGTGCATCTAAGAAAAGAGAGATTTCCACAATTGAGGAAAAACAAGCTCATGCCTAGGGCAGCTGGACCCTTCCCTATCATAGCCAAGTATGGGGATAATGCATACCAAGTGGAGCTGCCTGAAAATTACAACATCTCCAACACATTTAATATTGGAGACTTGCTACTGTACAAGGAAGACCAAGAATTGGGGTCAATTCTTTCCAAAGAAGGAGGAGTTGAACCATATGTGGACCATGGTTCAAGTCCAAGACATGACCCTGACTCAAGAGAGGACTCATTAGCAAAGGAAGAGTCCTTGGTCGATCCCTCGAGCAAACTACAGAGCCATCCAAGCACAGCTCCTCATCAACACAAGGCTTCTACTGATCTTGCATTCGAAGCATCGAGTAGAATACAGAGGCATTCGAGCAAGGACTTGCAAAGGCTCCAGAACATCACTGATCTTTCGCTCCAGAACAACACTGATCCTTCACTCGAGCCCTCGAGCAAACCCCAAGCTCAGTCGAGCAAAGGACATCAGAATCAGGAAATGGCTTCTGACCAGCTGACTAGTGAACAAGCGACCTTACTGGCTTGTTTCCGATCAAACCATGGGCTTCCACTACATGAACCAGGTCAAAATGGCATCTTCATGCATGGACCTAGCCACAATGGGCCTAGGACCCTCCTAACACTAATCATAGAGGGCGGAGGAACGAGTGCAAGGTGCCCCAGTCACCAGTCAGAACATGTATTCTATACTTAGCCAATTTTTTTCTTGTTTTCTGTTTTAAAATAAGCATGTACTTGGCACGTGTGAAGCTAGCCGTTGTAATCATAGAAACCTATATATAGGTGCCTAGTTTCTCTGTATTGGACAATCAATTGGGTATCAATCTATTTCATTCAGTATTCTTCATTCAGTTTTTACAAGGTGTTTGATTTCTTCTTCCTCCTTGCGTGAACATCTTCATCTTCAATCGGTCACAACACAAACGAAGTGTGGAACGCTTCTGAAACCAGGATTGGGGATCAATCTGGCGTGTAACCTTTCCACAAGGACGAGTGAAGTCTAGAGAAGGGTCGTGTATCAACCCCAAAGGTGAGTGAAGCCGGAGAAGGGTGGTAACGAGGCTGACCTGAGAATCAAGAAGTGAGTTCTTGGGCGTATATTGGTGAGTTTTGTGATTAGCTTTCGCGTTGAATAATCCACTCTAAGGATTAGAGTGATTGAGTGCAAGATTGTGAGTCCGGAGGACACAATCTTGGTGCATAATGAACATTGAACAATGAAGAATGAACAAGGATCAATGATCAGTGAAGAATGAACAAGGATCAATGATCAATGAAGAACGAACGATGAAGAATGAACAAGGATCAATGATCAATGAAGAATGAACGATGAAGAATAAACAAGGATGAATGATCGATGAAGAATGAACGATGAAGAATGAATAAGGATCAATGATCAATGATGAGTGAACGATGAGGAATGAACAAGGATGATTGATCAATGAAGAATGAACAATGAAGATTGAACAAGGATCAATGATCAATGAAGAACGAACGATGAAGAATGAACAAGGATCAATGATCAATGAAGAATGAACGATGAAGAATGAACAAGGATCAACGATCAATGAAAATGAACAATGCAGAATGAATAAGGATCAATGATCAATGATGAGTGAACGATGAAGAATGAACAAGGAAGATTGATCAATAAAGAATGAACAATGAAGAATGAACAAGAATGAATGATCAGTGAAGAATGAACGATGAAGAATAAACAAGGATCAAAGAACAATGAAGAGCGAACGATGAAGAATGAACAAGGATCAATGATCAATGAAGAATGAACGATGAAGAATGAACAAGGATCAATGATCAATGAAGAACGAACGATGAAGAATGAAGAAGGATCAATGATCAATGAAGAATGAACGATGAAGTATGAACAAGGATCAATGATCTTTGATGAATGAACGATGAAGAATGAACAATGATCAATGACCAATGAAGAATGAACGATGAAGAATGAACAAGGATCAATGATCAATGATGAATGAGCGATGAAAAATTAACTAGGATCAATCATCAATGAACAACGAGCGATGAACAATGAAAAAGGATCAATGATCAATGAAGAATGAACGATGAAGAATGAACAAGGATCAATGATCAATGATGAATAAACGATGAAGAATGAACAAGGATCAATGATCAATGAGGAATGAACGATGAAGAATGAACAAGGATCAATGATCAATGATCTACGAACAATAAACGATGAAGAATGAATAAGGATCAATGATAATTGATGAATGAACGATGAAGAATGAGCAAGGATCAATGATCAATGAAGAATGAACGATGAAGAATGAACAAGGATCAATGATCAATGATGAATAAGCGATGAAGAATGAACAAGGATCAATGATCAATGAAGAACAAACAATGAACAATGAAAAAGGATCAATGATCAATGAAGAATGAACGATGAAGAAAGAACAAGGATCAATGATCAATGAAGAATAAACGATGAAGAATAAACAATGATGCATGATCAATGAATAATGAACACGGATCAATGATCAATGATGAATGAACAATGAAGAATGAATAACGATGAATGATCAATGAAGAAAGAACGATGAACAATGAAAAAAGGATCAATGATCAAAGAAGCATGAACGATGAAGAATAAACAAGGATCAATGACCAATGAAGAGCGAACGATGAAGAATGAACAAGGATCAATGATCAATGAAGAAGGAACGATGACGAATGAACAAGGATCAATGTTCAATGAAGAACGAACGATGAAGAATGAACAAGGATCAATGATCAATGAAGAATGAACGATGAAGAATGAACAAGGATCAATGATCAAAGATGAATGAACGATGAAAAATGAACAAGGATCAATGATCAATGAAAAATAAACGATGAAGAATGAACAAGGATCAGTGATCAATGATGAATAAGCGATGAAGAATGAACAAGGATCAATCATCCATGAAGAACGAACGATGATCAATGAAAAAGGATTAATGATCAATGAAGAATGATCGATGAAAAATGAACAAGGATCAATGATTAATGAAGAATGAACGATGAAGAATAAACAATGATGCATGATCAATGAATAATGAACAAGGATCAATGATCAATGATGAATGAAGGATGAAGAATGAATAAGGATGAATGATCAATGAAGAATGAACGATGAACAATGAAAAAAGGATCAATGATCAAAGAAGCATGAACGATGAAGAATTAACAAGGATCAATGATCAATGATGAATGAACGATGAAGAATGAACAAGGATCAATGAATAATGAACATTGAACGATGAAGAATGAACAAGGATCAATGATCAGTGAAGAATGAACGATGAAGAATGAACAAGGATCAATGATAAATGAATAACGAACGATGAAGAATAAACAAGGATCAATGATCAATAATGAGTGAACGATTAAGAATGAACAAGGATCAATGATAAATGAAGAATGAACGATGAAGAATGAATAAGGATCAATGATCAATGATGAGTGAACGATGAGGAATGAACAAGGATGATTGATCAATGAAGAATGAACAAGGATCAATGATCAATGAAGAACGAACGATGAAGAATGAACAAGGATCAATGATCAATGAAGAATGAACGATGAAGAATGAACAAGGATCAATGATCAATGAAGAATGAACAATGAAGAATGAATAAGGATCAATGATCTATGATGAGTGAACGATGAAGAATGAACAAGGAAGATTGATCAATAAAGAATGAACAATGAAGAAAGAACAATGAAGAATGAACAAGGATGAATGATCAGTGAAGAATGAACGATGAAGAATAAACAAGGATCAATGACCAATGAAGAGCGAACGATGAAGAATGAACAAGGATCAATGATCAATGAAGAAGGAACGATGACGAATGAACAAGGATCAATGATCAATGAAGAACGAACGATGAAGAATGAACAAGGATCAATGATCAATGAAGAATGAACGATGAAGAATGAACAAGGATCAATGATCTTTGATGAATGAACGATGAAGAATGAACAATGATCAATGACCAATGTGCACCAAATACGGGGATGGTGGATCCAAGAACTCGATTAATGCCTTCAAGAATGATGCCAAGAACAATCTTGACACGAAGAACACACAGAAAACTTCTGTTTTGTTTGAAAACAGAAGGTGACAAGAACAATTCCTTGGAATGGTTCTTCATCGTGGATGGAGATAATTGACCTTCACTCAGCCACTGATCTCTTCCTCACACTCAAGTTTAAGATTCACTCTCTTAACTCTCGTGGAAACAACTGAATACCCTCTTTGCTTCACTCACAAAGAACACACTCAGAGACGTAATCGCACACAATTACTTGAATGAAAAACTTCATTAAACAACTGAATCATAATCTGTCCATGATACAATGAGGAAGTCCCTTTATATAGGACTTATTCTAACGGCTAGTTTGGGGTGTGTAACAAACATAACTAACCCCGTGCCTAATGATCTATACACGTGTACAATACAATGTTTATTAAAAACAGAAATCAGAAATATATTCTAAGTGTTGGCCAGTTGCTGCTGACTGGGCTTCCTTGTGTCGATTCATCCGGGCTCTATGAGTGTTGTTAGGGAGGTCCCATGCCTTTGATGGCTAGACCCGTATGCACTCATGACATCCATGTCTTGGTTCAGCCCTAGATGTCCATAGCCATTCGCCAAACACGTGACCAAGGTGGCCTGTCCGTCAGATTGCTGGTCAGTGCTCTGCTCGAGGTATTCAATGATTATGCTCGAGTGGTGCTGCAGCTTGCTCGAGTAGGATTCCTTCTTGCTCGATAGGTTGAGTGTAGGATCAGTTCTGCTCGAATGCATTGTCTTTTTGCCCGATAGCTCGAATACAAGATTAGTGAGCCTCTGTTTGCATAGAAGGTTGCTCGACTGGTCGAGAACATGGCTCGGATGCTCGAACGAAGGACTAGCATGTTCTTGTTTGTCCTTTTCTTGATCAAGACCATCTTCATTTCCCTGGATTGGATATCCCACATGGCTTATACTTGAACCATGGTCCGAATATGGTTCAATCCCTCCTTCTTGGAAAAGAATTGCCCTCAATTCTTGATCTTTATTGTTCCATGTCATCACAGCCTTTGTTGTGGTACTGCTTTGTTCCCTTCCTTTTATACCATGTATTCCCAGCTCTTTTCGTGGTTGCATCAGTCTGACATCCTCTTGTTTATTATCTACATGGTACCTGCACAAAATATGAGTATCAATAATGATGTTTCCTAAGAAATAAAAGCCATTTACATCAGAGTATGCAGATGGACTTTTTTGATGCAGATTGTTTAATTCAATATCAGTAACAATCGTAGGCTTAATCAATTCTCCTCCTACTGTTTCATCCTTTATTGTTTTTAATGTTTTAGTGTGCTGTTGGGTTGATTTATTTTCCTTCATAGTCAGATGCACAGCTTTCCTTTCACTTCCTTTGCAGTAGCCTCTCTTAGTCAGAACACAAGCTGCTTTGTTCTGTTTTGTAGGAGCAGCAAGAGTCTTATATGGGGGTAGGGGTATGAGGTCTTTTAATTTCCCTTCATGTTGTATGGTGTAGATGTTAGTAAACCCATTGTGTAGGGAGTGTTTAGCGTACTGCCAGGGTCTTCCCAACAGTATGTGACAAACGTGCATGTCCATTACATCACACAACATCTCATCAATGTAGGAGCCTATAGAGAATTTAACTAAGCACTGCTTCTTCACATGACCTTCAGCCTTATTGTCTAACCATCGTAGCTTGTATGGGTTAGGATGGGCACTGGTGTTTAATTTCAGGTCCTGCACTAGTTGATTGCTCACACAGTTAACCTCGCTTCCTCCATCAATTATAAGGTTGCATACGTGGTTCTGCACTCTGCACTTGGTCTGAAACACACTCTCCCTTTGATCAATTTGTTTCCCCTTTGGTGTGGCATGGAAATTCCTCCTGATTATCAAATGGTACCTATCTTCTTCAGGGTATACCTGCTCTCTACTCTCTTCTTCTGACTCGCTGCTCTCAGTCTCCCCTGGTTCAATTTTCCTCAAAGTTCCTAAGCTGGTCAGAACGTATGAACCCTCTGGTTCATCTGCAGGTGTAGGTGGCAGTATGACCTTCTCCTCCCCATCTTTGGCTACTAACATAGCCCTAAGCCCTTTTTCTCTGCTGTTTATCTCAGTCCACTCTATGTTGGTGAAGGCTCGTGCATTAGGACACTCGTTTTTATAGTGACCATGGCCATGACATTTGAAACACATCACCTCCTTCATGGGCACACTTGGTCTGTCCTTGGTTCTGTTTGGTGCTGTGGGATTTGTTTTATTGGTTATGACAGTGCCTGCTCCCATATCTCCTATGTTGTTAGTAGTTGTGCCAGCTTTGTGAAAGGTTGGTTTGAGTTGCTGTGCGTATGTGCTCTTCTTCTTAGAGTACTTTTCATATGTCAAAGCACTACTACAAGCTGTGTCAAAGGTCAGGTGCTGCATGACCTCAAGTTTCTCCCTTAAATCTTCTCTCAAACCCCCTATGAACTTCCCTATCCTCATCTCTTCAGGTTCATTAATATCACATAGAACAGCTAGCCTCTCCCATTCTTGAATGTAATCAACTACTATTTTACTTCCCTGGCTAAGTGTACTCCATTGCACAAATAGTTGTTGTCTGTATGATGAGGGTACGTACTTCTTCCTAAGGTGTTTCTTCAGCTTGGCCCAAGTATTGATTCTGTCCCGGTTCTCCCTCCTTCTTTGCTTCTGAATTCCCTCAAACCAGATAGCAGCTAGCTTGGTTAGCTTGATTTTGGCCAGCTTGTATTGCTGTTCTTCAGGAGTGTCCTTGAATTCAAAGTACCTCTCCAACCCAGCCTCCCATTCCAAGTAATCCTCAGGGTTGTGTGTTGTTCCCCCAAAATCAGAAACATCTAACCTAAGGTTTTTATCCTCAGTGTTCCTTTCGTGATTGTGTATGGGCATTCCCCTCTCTTGTTGATTCATCTCAATCCTAGTCACTGCATGAGTGAGTTGTTGAATGGCAAGAGCCATTTCAGCAAACCTCTCATCTGTGTTCATGATGCACTTAATACCACAATACAATTTTCAGAAACAAAAACAAACGCACAAATGCAAAACCCTAATTTTTCAGAACGATCTTCTTGAATCTGATTGTGATGATCAATTTTTGAAAGAAAACGTAATATTCAATGATTCTCAAACAAATTTTACCCAGTTCCTTCCAGATATCGCATTCACAACAATCAAAATTTCAATTTCAAGAATCAGAAATCGCATATGTCAATCTTCTCAGCGAAGACTCAATGTTCGAACAATTAAAATGCGATTGTTATCAAATTTCAACAAGTATTCATTCAGAACATTCAAGAATTGAATTTAAATGAATCAGTGAACAAAATTTGATATGTATAATGACTCAGAACAGATTTTTCAGAAAACAAGTTGATGCACATTCAATCAAACGATAATCAGATTTCCAGAAATTTACATTCCTCAATCAAATTCGTATAATAGTCAAGTATACTCTGTAATCCTTGATTACAATGAATGATTAACAAAGAAAAATTGAATTTAAGAGAGTTTGAGATTGAATTCGTACCTGTATTCGTGAAATTGAACAAAAATGCACAATACCTGATCCTCCCAATTGTTCTTACCAGACGTGTATGTTGATCTGATTAATTGGCCTTTACTTATCTCCTTTTGATCGTGTCCCTTCTCAGAACACAGCTCTGATACCAATTGCACCAAATACGGGGATGGTGGATCCAAGAACTCGATTAATGCCTTCAAGAATGATGCCAAGAACAATCTTGACACGAAGAACACACAGAAAACTTCTGTTTTGTTTGAAAACAGAAGGTGACAAGAACAATTCCTTGGAATGGTTCTTCGTCGTGGATGGAGATAATTGACCTTCACTCAGCCACTGATCTCTTCCTCACACTCAAGTTTAAGATTCACTCTCTTAACTCTCGTGGAAACAACTGAATACCCTCTTTGCTTCACTCACAAAGAACACACTCAGAGATGTAATCGCACACAATTACTTTGAATGAAAAACTTCATTAAACAACTGAATCATAATCTGTCCATGACACAATGAGGAAGTCCCTTTATATAGGACTTATTCTAACGGCTAGTTTGGGGTGTCTAACAAACATAACTAACCCCGTGCCTAATGATCTATACACGTGTACAATACAATGTTTATTAAAAACAGAAATCAGAAATATATTCTAAGTGTTGGCCGGTTGCTGCTGACTGGGCTTCCTTGTGTCGATTCATCCGGGCTCTATGAGTGTTGTTAGGGAGGTCCCATGCCTTTGATGGCTAGACCCGTATGCACTCATGACATCCATGTCTTGGTTCAGCCCTAGATGTCCATAGCCATTCGCCAAACACGTGACCAAGGTGGCCTGTCCGTCAGATTGCTGGTCAGTGCTCTGCTCGAGGTATTCAATGATTCTGCTCGAGTGGTGCTGCAGCTTGCTCGAGTAGGATTCCTTCTTGCTCGATAGGTTGAGTGTAGGATCAGTTCTGCTCGAATGCATTGTCTTTTTGCCCGATAGCTCGAATACAAGATTAGTGAGCCTCTGTTTGCATAGAAGGTTGCTCGACTGGTCGAGAACATGGCTCGGATGCTCGAACGAAGGACTAGCATGTTCTTGTTTGTCCTTTTCTTGATCAAGACCATCTTCATTTCCCTGGATTGGATATCCCACATGGCTTATACTTGAACCATGGTCCGAATATGGTTCACAATGAAGAATGAACGATGAAGAATGAACAAGGATCAATGATCAATGATGAATGAGCGATGAAGAATGAACTAGGATCAATGATCAATGAAGAACGAGCGATGAACAATGAAAAAGGATCAATGATCAATGAAGAATGAACGATGAAGAATGAACAAGGATCAATGATCAATGATGAATAAACGATGAAGAATGAACAAGGATCAATGATCAATGATCAATGAGGAATGAACAAGGATCAATGATCAATAAAGAATGAACGATGAAGAATGAACAAGGATCAATGATCAATGAAGAACGAACGATGAAGAATGAACAAGGATCAATGATCAATGAAGAATAAACGATGAAGAATGAACAACGACCAATGATCAATGAAGAACGAAAGATGAAGAAAGAACAAGGATCAATGATCAATGAAGAATGAACGATGAAGAATGAATAAGGATCAATGATCAATGATGAATGAACGATGAAGAATGAACAATTATCAATGATCAATGAACAATGAACAATGAAGAATCAACAAGCATCCTTGATCAATGATGAATGAACGATCAAGAATGAACACTGATCAATGATCAATGAAGAATGAACGATGAAGAATGAACAAGGATCAATGATCAATGATGAATGAGCGATAAAGAATGAACAAGGATCAATCATCAATGAAGAAGGAACGATGAACAATGAAAAAGGATCAATGATCAATGAAGAATGAACGATGAAGAATGAACAAGGATCAATGATCGATGATGAATGAACGATGCTGAATGAACAAGGATCAATGAATAATGAACATTGAACGATGAAGAATGAACAAGGATCAATGATCAGTGAAGAATGAACGATGAAGAATGAACAAGGATCAATGATCAATGAAGAACGAACGATGAAGAATGAACAAGGATCAATGATCAATGAAGAATGAACGATGAAGAATAAACAAGGATGAATGATCGATGAAGAATGAACGATGAAGAATGAATAAGGATCAATGATCAATGATGAGTGAACGATGAGGAATGAACAAGGATGATTGATCAATGAAGAATTAACAATGAAGATTGAACAAGGATCAATGATCAATGAAGAACGAACGATGAAGAATGAACAAGGATCAATGATCAATGAAGAATGAACGATGAAGAATGAACAAGGATCAACGATCAATGAAAATGAACAATGAAGAATGAATAAGGATCAATGATCAATGATGAGTGAACGATGAAGAATGAACAAGGAAGATTGATCAATAAAGAATGAACAATGAAGAATGAACAAGGATGAATGATCAGTGAAGAATGAACTATGAAGAATAAACAAGGATCAAAGACCAATGAAGAGCGAACGATGAAGAATGAACAAGGATCAATGATCAATGAAGAATGAACGATGAAGAATGAACAAGGATCAATGATAAATGAAGAATGAACGATAAAGAATGAACAAGGATCAATGATCTTTGATGAATGAACGATGAAGAATGAACAATGATCAATGACCAATGAAGAATGAACGATGAAGAATGAACAAGGATCAATGATCAATGATGAATGAGCGATGAAAAATTAACTAGGATCAATCATCAATGAACAACGAGCGATGAACAATGAAAAAGGATCAATGATCAATGAAGAATGAACGATGAAGAATGAACAAGGATCAATGATCAATGATGAATAAACGATGAGGAATGAACAAGGATCAATGATCAATGAGGAATGAACAAGGATCAATGATCAATAAAGAATGTACGATGAAGAATGAACGAGGATCAATGATCAATGAAGAACGAACGATGAAGAATGAACAAGGATCAATGATCAATGAAGAATGAACGATGAAGAATGAATAAGGATCAATGATCAATGATGAATGAACGATGAAGAATGAACAATTATCAATGATCAATGAACAATGAACAATGAAGAATCAACAAGCATCCTTGATCAATGATGAATGAACGATCAAGAATGAACACTGATCAATGATCAATGAAGAATGAACGATGAAGAATGAACAAGGATCAATGATCAATGATGAATGAGCGATAAAGAATGAACAAGGATCAATCATCAATGAAGAAGGAACGATGAACAATGAAAAAGGATCAATGATCAATGAAGAATGAACGATGAAGAATGAACAAGGATCAATGATCGATGATGAATGAACGATGCTGAATGAACAAGGATCAATGAATAATGAACATTGAACGATGAAGAATGAACAAGGATCAATGATCAGTGAAGAATGAACGATGAAGAATGAACAAGGATCAATGATCAATGAAGAACGAACGTTGAAGAATGAACAAGGATCAATGATCAATGAAGAATGAACGATGAAGAATAAACAAGGATGAATGATCAATGAAGAATGAACGATGAACAATGAAAAAGGATCAATGATCAAAGAAGAATGAACGACGAAGAATGAACAAGGATCAATGATCAATGAAGAATGAACGATGAAGAATAAACAAGAATGCATGATCAATGAATAATGAACAAGGATCAATGATCAATGATGAATGAACGATGAAGAATGAACAAGGATGAATGATCAATGAAGAATGAACGATGAACAATGAAAAAGGATCAATGATCAATGATCTATGAACAATGAACGATGAAGAATGAATAAGGATCAATGATAATTGATGAATGAACGATGAAGAATAAGCAAGGATCAATGATCTATGAAGAATAAACGATGAAGATTGAACAAGGATCAATGATCAATTATGAATAAGCGATGAAGAATGAACAAGGATCAATGATCAATGAAGAACGAACAATGAACAATGAAAAAGGATCAATGATCAATGAAGAATGAACGATGAAGAATGAACAAGGATCAATGATTAATGAAGAATGAACGATGAAGAATAAACAATGATGCATGATCAATGAATAATGAACACGGATCAATGATCAATGATGAATGAACAATGAAGAATGAATAAGGATGAATGATCAATGAAGAATGAACGATGAACAATGAAAAAAGGATCAATGATAAAAGAAGCATGAACGATGAAGAATGAACAAGGATCAATGATCAATGATGAATGAGTGATGAAGATTGAACAAGGATCAATGAATAATGAACATTGAACGATGAAGAATGGACAAGGATCAATGATCAGTTAAGAATGAACGAAGAAGAATGAACAAGGATCAATGATAAAAGAATAAGGAACGATGAAGAATAAACAAGGATCAATGATCAATGATGAGTGAAAGATTAAGAATGAACAAGGATCAATGATAAATGAAGAATGAACGATGAAGAATGAATAAGGATCAATGATCAATGATGAGTGAACGATGAGGAATGAAAAAGGATGATTGATCAATGAAGAATGAACAATGAAGATTGAACAAGGATCAATGATCAATGAAGAATGAACGATGAAGAATGAACAAGGATCAATGATCAATGAAGAATGAACGATGAAGAATGAACAAGGATCAATGATCAATGAAGAATGAACGATGAAGAATGAACAAGGATCAATGATCAATGAAGAATGAACAATGAAGAATGAATAAGGATCAATGATCTATGATGAGTGAACGATGAAGAATGAACAAGGAAGATTGATCAATAAAGAATGAACAATGAAGAATGAACAAGGAAGAATGAACAAGGATGAATGATCAGTGAAGAATGAACGATGAAGAATAAACAAGGATCAATGACCAATGAAGAGCGAACGATGAAGAATGAACAAGGATCAATGATCAATGAAGAAGGAACGATGACGAATGAACAAGGATCAATGTTCAATGAAGAACGAACGATGAAGAATGAACAAGGATCAATGATCAATGAAGAATGAACGATGAAGAATGAACAAGGATCAATGATCTTTGATGAATGAACGATGAAGAATGAACAATGATCAATGACCAATGAAGAATGAACGATGAAGAATGAACAAGGATCAATGATCAATGATGAATGAGCGATGAAGAATGAACTAGGATCAATCATCAATGAAGAACGAGCGATGAACAATGAAAAAGGATCAATGATCAATGAAGAATGAACGATGAAGAATGAACAAGGATCAATGATCAATGATGAATAAACGATGAAGAATGAACAAGGATCAATGATCAATGATCAATGAGGAATGAACAATGGTCAACACCCTAGCCCCTTTACTTATGAATTAGCCCTCTCTCACAAAGTTGTGTGTTGTGTTGATTCTATGAATGTATATGCCCTTTATATAGAGGCTATACAACATCCTAGAATCGTACAATAACTCTACATCAATGCATGACAATGAAATCAGAAATAAAGCCCCATTAAGTCATACAAAATGCACAAAAAATGATCGTTGGTCATCCTGGGCATGCTGCTTGAACGAGCCACCCATGTGCTCTAACGAGCAGCAACATTAGAAGGTCATTGTTTGCACAGAAGGCTGCTCGAACGAGCAGCAGGTCGATCCACCCACTAACAGTTGTTTTCGTGTAGCTTTATTCGAGCAACCACCTTCCCATGCCTCGCCTCGTTCAAGGCATGATTCCACACCATAGTGAAGCCTCATTTGCCCCACGTTAATCACTTCATGAATCGTTCCAACCCTTAAAACATCACAACTTTATCATACTTCTCCAAAGTACAAGACAAAGCATGTTCGATTATATGTTCAAAGTTAACACCATTGTTAAGATTTTTGGCACTGGCACTAACAAAAACCCTTTTAAAGAGTATGAACCTGGACCTTCTCCATAATCCACAACCTCATTCGTGTCATCAACTTTTACAATAGCGACCCACTCACCTACAGAAGCCAGGAACACCATTCTTATCATCGTTCAACCATGCAACTTCCTCGCTCATCCACAAAAGTCAAATAGATGTCTTCCTAGACATGACTTAATTTCTCGTCATAACGTCTTTTAGAATAAGTATTATCTTCCATTTTTTAGGCCTATACAACATTATTTTACTTTTTTTTGCATGTACCCACTTTGCTTACCTTAAACCCTATCCCCCATAAAAGCAATAACAGAAAAATTTCTAATGGTTACTTATATTTGAATATTTTAAGAAAATTACTTAAAACATTTAAATTCCTATAAAGATGAATTCAAATCTGCATTTTTTTTATAGAGATATGATTGAATAAGTGCAAGCGAAAGAAGTAAAAAAAAGATGCAAAAACCCATAAAAATTGGTAATTTCCTCATATACCCAATAGTTTAGGGCAGAGGTAAAAAAAAATAACAGAGGGGCTCCTCAGGAATTAAGCCTAACCACAGAAAAAACACATTATTAATATATATATATATATATATATATATATATATATATATATATATATATATATATATATATATATATATATATATATATATATATATATATATATATATATATATATATATATATATATATATATATATATATATATATATATATATATATATATATATATATATATATATATATATATATATATATATATATATATATATATATATATATATATATATATATATATATATATATATATATATATATATATATATTATAAATAGGTTGGGCCAGGCTGAGTTAGATTGGGTTAACTTTGAAAAGCTTTCTCAAATTTAAAATTGTTAAAACTTAGAAAGATAAGGAGGAAATAGAATGAGTAAAAGTTAGAAGATGGAAAATGTTTTTACTCATTGGTGTAGTTTTTACATTGATGAACTTCCATATTTATAGGCAAGTTCATCTACAATTACATTGAATACATTCACATTAGGGTAAATTCATTAATTACCTTTCACACTATATTTCAACACTCCCCCTTGAATGCATTCTAATTATGTAAAAAGAGTAAAATATTATTACAATATTTCTATTTAATACTGCCTCATTAAAAACCTTGTCAGGAAAAACCCAATGGGATAAAAACCTGAACGAAGGGAAAAAGAGTGCAGTGAGTATGATTCTCCCCCTGAGTTCAACAAATATCTCGTAGATGACACATTCCAAGTTTGTATACAAGTTGCTCGAACCTCTTTGATGGAAGGGACTTTGTAAACAAATCTGCATGATTTTCACTTGATTGAATTTGTTTGACTTTTACTATTTTATGTTTCTGGAAGTCATGTGCGAAGAAAAGTTTTATTGCTATGTGTTTGGTTCTATCCCCTTTTATGAAGCCTTCACTAACTTGTTCAATACAACCGGTATTATCTTTAAAAATTATAGTTGGAGAATTTATTATCGGGTTTATCCCACATTCTTCTTGAATATGACTAATTACTGACCTTAACGAAACGCATTCTCTACTTGTTTCATAAAGGGCGATCAATTCTGCATGGTTTGATGATGTAGCTGTAAGTGTCTGTTTTGTTGATCTCCAAGATATTGCGGTACCTCCATATGTGAATACATATCCATTTTGTGATTTAGCCTTATGGGGATTTGATAAGTATCCAGCGTCTGCATATCCAACAAGAGTAGCATCTTGCTTTGATCGATAAAATAATCCAAGATCTTTAGTTCCTCGAATGTAGCGCAACAAATGTTTATCCCACTCCAATGTCTCTTTGTTGGTGAATTGCTATACCTAGCTAATAAATTAACAGCGAAAGCAATATCAGGTCTTGTATTATTAGCTAGATACATCAGAGCTCCAATTGCGCTTAAATATGGCACTTCAGGGCCAAGAATCTCCTCGTCTTTTTCACAAGGTTGAAATGGATCATCTTTTGGTTTTAATGATCGCACTATCATTGGAGAGCTCATGGATGAGCTTTGTCCATATGAAATCATTTTAGAACCTTTTCTGTATAGTTGGATTAGTGCACAAAGATTCCACCCATTAAGTGCTCTATTTGTAATCCAAGGCAAAATTTTGTTTTCCCAAGATCTTTCATTTCAAATTCTTTGATCAGGTATTTTGCAATTTGTTCAAGCTCTTTGGGAGTTCCAATGATATTTAAATCATCAACATAAACTGCAATTATAGAAAATCCTGATTGAGTCCGTTTAATAAATACACAAGGACTGATTTGATCCATTTTAAATCCTTCTTTCAGGAGATATTCACTAAGACGGTTGTACCACATTCTTCCAGATTGTTTTAGTCCATAAAGTGACCTTTTCAGCTTTATGGAAAACATTTCTCATGATTTGTGATTTTCTGGCAATTTAAGTCCTTCAGGCATATAAATGTCTGTATCAAGTGAACCATATAAATATGTGGTCACAACATCCATAAGTCGCATTTGCAACCTGTTTGAGACAGTTAGACTTATCAAGAATCTTAGTGTAGTTGCATCTACTATTGGAGAATACGTTTCCTCATAATCAATCCCTTGTCTTTGGGAAAAACCTTGTGCTACAAGTCGTGCCTTATATCTAACCACTTCATCTTTCTCATTCCTTTTTCTTACAAACACCCATTTATAGCCGACCGATTTTATACCATTTGGTGTTTGGGTAATTTGTCCAAAAACTTGTCGTTTCTCAAGTGACTTTAACTCTGCTTGAATAGCATCTTTCCATTTTGGCCAATCATTCCTACGCCGACATTCTTGTATCGTTCTTGGTTCTATATCATTTCCATCAAGTGTTATTTCAGTGGCAATTGAATGAGCAAGTGCGTCATTAACAATAACATTCTTTCGATTTATTTGCCTTTTAGTTGAAATGTAATTAATCGAAATTTCATTGTTATCTTTTATATTATTATTTTCTTCTTCTCTGAGATTTTCATCCTCATCTCCAAAACTTGTTTCTTTACAATTCATTGAAGAAGTAATATTGATAACATTTGCCATTTCATTCAACCTTTTGGATTTTCTTTGTTTCAAATCCTTTGAACCAAGTGGTCTTCCACGCTTCCGGCGTGCAATAGATTCATTTTCAGTGACTTTGTTATCAATGGGAATTTCAATTCGTGTCGGAACATTTGCCGCAGGAATATATGATTTTGTCACTTGCTTTGTTTGTGCAAATGCATCAGGTAATCTGTTTGCAATATATTGATTATGGAAAATTTTTCTAACTTCTTGTTCAGAAGCATTTGTTTTTGGATCATATATTTTCAAATGCATTGCATTCCATATGAGATTTATTTCCTTCTTATTTGGGTCCACTTTCTCTCCCCTTAAGGATGGGAATATTGTCTCATTAACATGACAATCTGCAAATCTAGCATTAAATAAAAATCACCAGTCATTGGTTCTAAATATTTGATAATTGATGGGCATTCAAATCCAACATAAATTCCCATCCTTCTTTGTGGACCCATTTTTGTACGTTGGGGTGGTGCAATAGGGACATATACTGCACATCCAAATATTTTTCAAGTGTGATATATTTGGTTCTTGAACCATGCACTAATTGCTGTGGTGAATATTTATGATAAGCACTTGGTCTCAATCTTATCAATGATGATGCATGTATTATTGCATGGCCCCACGTAGATGATGGCAATTTCGACCTCATTAATAATGGTCTTGCTACTAATTGGAGTCTTTTAATCAATGATTCAGCCAGACCATTTTTAGTATGAACATGAGCTACTGGATGTTCTACGTCAATTCCACTTGACGTACAATAATCATTAAAAGTTTGAGATGTAAATTCTCCGGCATTGTCAAGCCTTATTCGCTTAATTGTATAATCTGGAAATTGATTTCTCAATCGAATGATTCGAGCAAGTAATTTCGCAAATGCCATATTTCTAGTTTGTAGGAGACTTACATGTGACCATCGTGTTGAGGCATCAATCAATACCATAAAATATCTAAATGGCCCAGAAGCAGGATTAATTGGCCCACATATATCTCCATGAATTCTTTCTAGAAATTTAGGAGTTTCAGTTGCAATTTTATTTAAAGATGGTCTAATTATCAATTTGCCTTGTGAGCATGCAGAACATGATAATTCATTTGGTTGGGGAATTCTCATTTTCTTCATTGGATGCCCAATTGAATTTTCAATAATTTTTCGCATCATTCCCACACCAGGATGACCCAATCGGTCATGCCATAAATTCATCATTTCTTTATCATCTAACTTCTGG
Source organism: Amaranthus tricolor (assembly GCF_026212465.1). NCBI lineage: Eukaryota > Viridiplantae > Streptophyta > Magnoliopsida > Caryophyllales > Amaranthaceae > Amaranthus > Amaranthus tricolor. The sequence goes on along the minus strand of NC_080056.1, from coordinate 26,648,102 downwards.
TTAGACACCATGTTTATCTCAACCGGTTTTATATTAATGCGATATAATCCTGATGAGTATGCTGGTAATTTTTCATGAATGTTTTTCTTGCCGCATTTTTCAGATGTGATGCATAAATATTCAGTATGATTTTCGGTCATTGTTTCTAAATGATAACCATTTTGGCGTACATCTTTGAAACTTATGAGATTTCGTTGAGATTTACTTAAATATAAAGCATCATTAATTACTAGTTTTGTCCCATTAGGAAATATTTATTTGAGTTTTTCCATATCCTTCTATTAGTGTAGTAGTTCCAGAGATTGTGGTGACATCTTTTTCACCATCTTCAACTCAGAAAAGTATTCGTTGTGCTTTAGGATAGTGTGAGTTGTTCCACTATCTAGGAGGCATTGATATTTGAATCCATTTTCAAACTGATCCATATCTTCATATTAAATAAATAGATAGTTAAAATAAAATTTCATTAACATTAGATGATATCAATACATAAAAAGGAGATTGCATATAAAAAGGAAATACAACTAAATAAGCATCACAACATTATTAAGAAAAATTCAAATATCTTCGTCATATTCTTTATCATTTTCATCGCCATCTAAATAGAAGTCTGAAAGGTCAAGATTAGACATTGACGTGCTTGCTTTATTATAAGGATCAAAATTAGGCATTGAGGTGCTTGCTTCATTAAAGTTTGCTTCCACACCTTTTCCCTTTTTCTTTTAGGAAGCTAGATAAAGCTCCACCAAATGTTTGGCAGTACGACATGTACGTGCCCAATGCCCTGTCATGCCACATTTGTAACAAATACTTTCTTTTCCTTCTTGATGGCTATTTTTATTGTGATATCCAGCTTGTTTTTGCCTTCGAGAATTATTATTGTAATGACCATTTTGACAATTTTGGAGAAAGTGGTCTCTACCGAATCCTTGGAACTTTCTACCATATCCATTAAAATTTTCATGACCATTAAAAGTAGATAATGTGCGTTCAATTATTTCCGCATCAGTCACCGGGTGCTCACAGTATTTCAACATTGATGCAATTCTGTATAATGTTGAATTGTACTCACTGAGAGTCTTCAAATCAGAAAATCTTAAATTCTTCCACTCATGGCTAGCTTGTGGAAGAAGCACCCTTTCGTGGTGATCAAATCTTTCGACAAGAGAGTCCCACAATGTTTTGGGATCTTTTATGAATAAATATTCAAATTTAAGGCTATCATGAATATGATGCCTCAAGAGGACTAAGGCTTTGGGCTTTTCTTGTAGCTACCTTTATTTTGGTAACTTGAGTTCCATCTATTGGATCCTTTTCTTTTACTTCTAATACAGTATGTTCAAGTCCTTGAGCTTCTAAGTTCATGATGGCATCTTCTTTCCATTCTAAGAATTTTTGTCCAATTAAGTCTAATATATTGAATAATTTTTTGGTAATCTCTGCCATACTTGCTACATAATATATAATTGTTTTGTAAGTATATGACAATGCAATAATTCTTATATTTTCATAATAATAAACCATAAGAAAAATTATGATGTTTTAATTTCATGATCTTCTCCCACTTGGTTTATTATTATGAATTTGTTGTAGATAATAATTTTAGGAATAAATCAAGAACAAGAGAAGTAATAATGATAATAATAATAATAATAATAATAATAATAATAATAATAATAATAATAATAAGGAGAAGAACGAAAAAAAATTAAAGACAATAAATGTTAAAGAGGGTAAAAAAATAGCATATACATAATATATTAGTATAATTTATCATACAAAATGCACTAACAAACAAAAGAAAATATGACAAAGAAAATCATGTGCATTTTGTTTCTTCTTCTTCAAAATAAATTACTTCTTCATAATTATTATAATTCCTAATGTTACAAGAAGGACCACCAAACCCATATAAGGAGATATATAATTTGAATTTGGCAAAATTTTCTTCAAATCTAAAAGTATGGGAAGAGGAAGAAGATGGGTTGTTTTTGTGATGGTGGTACATTGTCGGTGGAAGGAAGAAGGAGAAGGAGAATTTTTGATGTAAAGAGTAAAGTTGAAAGGATAAGGGGTATGTGGTAAAAAAAATTGGGGTATTCGATTTTATAGAGGGTTATCCCAAATTGTACAATATACCGTATTATTTATGTATACTTAAAAAAAAATACGTAAAGTAAAAGGTAAATAAAAAAATGCACATGGATATAAATGTAAATACTGCAAATAAAAATGCACATATAAATATACGAGAATAAAAAATAATGCTAACCGTCCATTTAGGCGGTAAAAGAAAAACAATTAGCCAGCCATATAGGCGGTTTAAAGAGTAACAAAAGAAATAAATAATACTAACCGTCCATTTAGGCGGTAAAAAAAAAATTAACCAACCATATAGGCGGTATAAAATAAAATAATAACAAAAGCAATAAAGTGTCCTTATCATCCGTAAAGGTGACGTATTGTCCAATAAATTATTTTATAGGTTATTTATCTTGCAACGTTTAGTACTTGTTTCTCTCTCATCATCTTTAGTTCTTTTATCACTTGGTGAGGGTTTATTTTCAGTTGATGTTGTTGAAGCATTATTAATTGGTTGTGATGATGAATTATTTGTTGGTCGTACTGGTGGAATATTAGTCGGTGGGACTAGTGGATTATTAGTTGGTCGTATATGTGAATTACGAGTTGGTGGTACTGGTGGACCATTAGTATTATTGGGATTATTATGTCGGAGCTGATTTAAATCAGTCCTTGCTAGGTTTGTAGTGAAGGATATGGAATTATACTCAATTATAAAATATAAAAATGTGTTAGAAACACCTTGGATGACGATGTTGATACCATTTGATTGTTGGTCCATTTGTGGGTACCGATGAAAAAAAAATGCTTAATTAGGTTTTAAAAAAAATATTACCTTCTTCATTATTAAGGGTAGAGCTCATAGTGATAACATGTTAAAACTTAGAGAGATAAAGAGGAAATAGAATGAGTAAAAGTTAGAAGATGAAAAATATTTTTACTCATTGGTGTAGTTTTTACATTGATGAACTTTCATATTTATAAGCAAGTTTATTTACAATTACATTAAATGCATTTATTTATTAATTATCTTTCACACTATATTTCAATAAAAATTTGAATTTTGAAAAGCTTTCTCAAATTTAAAATTTGAATTTTGGAATTTAAAAATGGAGTAAAACACTTTTGTTTTTTGGGTTTTCAAATTTAACGGCAGTTCCCTTACAATTTTTTCAGTATTTCACTTTCATTGTGCAACCCGCAAAGCAACCCTTTCAGTTTTCATTCTCTCTTTCCCTTAATTACTGACTTCAACTTCTTCATCTCCGGTCTCCTTCTTCATCTCTGGTCTCCTTCTTCATCTCCGATCTCCGGTCTCCTTCTTCATCTCCGGTCTCCTTCAGTCGGTATGATTTCTTCATTCTTGTTTTTCATTTTCATTTTTTGCGTTTTTCTTGTGGGTTTGATTCCTCGATTTTTTTTGTGCTTTTTTTTTCGTTTACTTTTTTTATTCTTCTTAGTTCTTCTTCTGTGTTTTCTATTCTTTTTGTTTTGTGGTTATTTTCTTTCGGTTTGAATTTGATTACTTTTTATTTTGATTTTTAATTTGTTATTCTTGTTTTCGTTCTTGATTTCAGTCTTGATTTCTTGTTCTTGTTTTTGTTATTGATTTCAGTTATTGATTTTAATGGAGATGTCGTTTTATTCGATTTTTGATTTGATGAAAATTTCTTGTTTTAAACATTAGTAATATACTACTTTTACAATTAAATTCCAAAATTTTGCTTATAAAATTCTGAAGACACTAGAGAAGAGAAGACAGGTGAAAAGTTGAGAAAGCCAATTCGTAATCGTGGCACTTGCTCATTCCTAACCCTAATTAACGTTTTCTTGTTTTGCATTTCCGATCGATTCTGATTGTTTCCTCATCTTTCTCTACAAAATTTAACCCTAAACGATTCTGCAGGAATCAACTCTCACCATGGTGCAAACAAGATCATCATTTAAGAAGAATACAACTGATACTAAGTAAGTTTCCTTCTATTTAATACGTAGAATTCATCTTAGTTTGTCTCTGAACCGAGAATAGTTTGGTTTAGTTTTAGTTATTTTTATTTTTTATTCTTACCTTTTGTGATTAAGTGTTGAGGTGAATCGGGATGTTACTGAGGCATCAAACAGGAACACCATGATTCAGAAGAAAAGGAAGACGATTGCTGAGGTTAGTTTTGTTTTTCTTTTTTCTTTTTTTTTTTTTAATTTTTTGTTAAATCTTATGTTATATGTATGTTATGATATGATTGAGTATCAATCTAGTGGCATTGAAATATAATTCTCTTGTCACTTAATTAAGATTGTGTTTCGGATTGAATTTCAGCATTTGAATTATCTATTGGAGTTAGTTTAATTGTCATTAAAAGGAACACCATGTTCTTTTTTTTTTAATTGTTTTGATTTGAAAATGTATGTTTCAGTTTATTAATTAGTTGTAACTTGGAAAATTTTAAATTGTTAGCTTCACAAAAAAGATAGTGGTGATAGAAAATTTCCCACATCTTTTGCGCAGTTTCATTTTTCATTACTACTATTTTCAGAATTCCATCTTGAAGCCAATTGAAGCAAGCAAGAAAACAACTAAGAAAGTAGTAAATGCTCGGTTAGTTTTTTCCATTTTTTTTTCAAGAAAAAAAATCGATTCGATGAAATTTAGTCTATGTGTAATGTACGAGTGAATATTTAATTTAATGATTTAGGGATGCTGGGACATCCAAAGATTCAAAATCGAAGTCTGTTGTGGATCCATGTAAAGACAAAGTGATTTTGAGAAAAACAACAAAGACGAGTATTGCTCTAGATGTGTACTTGTAAGTTGTAACATTCTTGTTTTTCATTTCTTTGTTTGTTTTATTTCTCGATCTGTGTACGTTCGTTTTGATCTTATTTATTTATTTATTTACTTATGTTTAATAACAGGTGCGAGTATCAGAAGGAGTACATTAAGAATCATCCTGGTGAAACAAAGGTAATTTGTCTTTATTTTTTTATTATTATACCAAGTTTTTTTGCAGCAATTGTTTTTTCCTCCTTTCTGATAAATTTTGATTTTTGTTTGATTGTTGTTGGATGTCATTAAAGCTACCTGAAGAGGAAAATTTTAAGGCACAAAAAAAGTTTCGTGAACTGGTGAAGACGGTATGCTATTATGTTGTAAAACCCCACACGTACAGATAACAAATATGTTGCTTCTTTTCTTTTCTTCAAGTTGATGGATCATAAATATTCAGATTCGAAATTCCTACTACTTGGTAATTAATTAATAAATTAATTAATTAATATAATTAATATTATTTTATTATTATTATTATTGTGTTTCAGACAAAATATTACATTGTTAAGAAGTATCTTAAGAAGTTCAAGGATGAAGAAGCCGCAAGGATTGCCAGAAATCCGCGATGTGTTCGCTATTTTCTTGGGTTTAAGTTGTGAACTGTCATCTCTTATGCTGCTGTTACAATGGGCTTGTAGTTTGGGTTTGTAATGACTTTCTGCGTGCACAAGATTATAATGATGCAACAATCTCTTTTAAAATAGCCCAGCCCTGATGGCTTTTGAACTTTGAATACTGTATGGTGCAATATGGTGCAATAGCGATCAGGTAGGTAGCTAGGTTTATAGGTTTATAGCTTTAGACGTGGACGGTTAGGGTTCACTGCCCATGAGATATGCAATATGCAATATTTAAACGTGATCACGACGGCTCATTGCCTTTATCATTTACTCCTCTTGCTTAACCCAACTATATGTGGCCTCCAAATACCTTTTTACTTTCTAACAATCATAATGGCTTTGATGGCTTTTTGATTGGGCTTCTCATGGAAAAAAAATTCATAAATAATTTTTCATTTAGTAGAAAAGCTGATTTCAAGTAAAACAGTAACAATGTTAGCTTTTTAATGAATATTATTTGTTGACTTATTTTTTTTTCTGATAAATAGCGAAACTAATACCTATTTTACCAATTACATAACCTTATAATTGGCTTATTTAGATAGGTGAAGAGCCAATATTTACCGTCTTTTTGTCACATATTCATATTGCTACATGATGCTTTGAGTCGAATGTGCGTAAGCTCTAAAAAAAACATTTTGGCTTGAAAGAAGTTAGCTCGAGCAAGCTTGGAAGTTTCTCGAATGAACTAAAGGATAAGAACAAAGCAGTGAGTTGAGAGATCGAGGGCCATTTGCTCGAACAAGTAAGCATATGCTCAATCAAGCATATGCACGGAGGAGGCTTGATACTTCTGAAATATTTTTGTATGCTCGAACGAGAAAATGAATTGCTAAATACAGCATGTGACTGGTGTATTGATTAAAATAATTTTCAGAATTCTGCTTTAGGTTTGACATTAACTTGTTGGCTTTTTTATATTTCTTGTGTATGTTATGATGTGTATATGCCTTAGGTTTGGTTGAATGATGCGTCATTACTGGTTGGTGAATCCCCTACATAGTTACCTTTAAGTTTCTCAGGTAATGTTATTGACATCTCTATCTCAAAATAATGTCAACCGAAAAATGTGTTCCAAACTTGATACCGGATCATATCTGATTCGAATATCCGTTATTCCGGATACTTAAAAATGCGACCCGATTTCGTCTCGGATTAAACCGAGTATCTGGAATTTGGATACCTGGTTTAATCCGGGTCGGAAACCGAATATTCGGTTTTGTTTATTTCCTTAAACATGTGTTTTTTTTTCTCTTTTTTCTTTTAGAATATCTAATATAGAAGGTAAAAGGTTGGCTAAATAGAAGGTTTCGACTTTGAGAAACCAAATTGGGGAGTGAGAAAGGATGCAGGCTGAAAAACAAAAAGGTTGAACCTAATATTATGGTTTCCAAAATATTTTAAAAAAACGAATACCGGGTATTCGAATTTTCATAAATTGCGATCCGTATTGTCCCGAATACCCGATTTATAAACTGAGTACCAGGTCCGGATTATCCGAATTTTGTTAACTGGATAAATTATCCGGTTTTGGAAATTAGATACCAGATAATTTGGTTCGCGTTTTCTAAATCCGATATTTTTGAAACTTGAAACTTGCCTGACCCATGAAAACCAAAAATAATTAGGTTAAATCCGACCGAAAATTGAACCCAACTGCTTTGAATATCTAATTTTATCAAAATTTTTAGTTTCTAGTCATTAATATTTTGTGGGGATCTACTATATTTCTTATTTAACGGAGGTTTACGTGGGCCGAAAATAAAGCCCAAAAGCTTCTGCATGAAGCTGTGGGAAAGGAAGCTGATTTTGCGGGCTAAAAGCCTCGCGGGCCGCGCTTGATCAGGCCCAATCAGCGGCTGGATGGTTTCCAAAAACTAGAAAAATTGAAAAAAAAGAGTTTTGAACAAACTTTTTCCGAAAATAAGCTTTTTTCAAACTTAATTCCCAAAATAAGCGTCTGTACATACGAAGGTAGGCTTGGTGTATAGTCGCACTTAGTAACAGCGAATTAAAAAGAAATGGTCAAAATTCCAGTCAAGCCTCAAGTCGCTGGTACTAACAGCGACTTGAGGCTTGACTGGAATTTTGACCATTTCTTTTCTCTTTTGTATGATTTAAACTAGCCGTTGTAAAATTGAAAAATAGCCGTTATGAAGTTAAAAATAGCCGTTGTTATTATGTTCTATAAATAACTCCATCATTTCCCTACTTCGTTGTATCCAAACTGCATCATTCTTGTTTTACTTCATTGTATCCAAACTCTATCATTCTTGTTCTAGTTGATCGATTTTGAAGGTAACATATGTGTACTTATAAATGTTAATATTATTTATAAATGTTAATATTATTTTGAATGTTTACTTATGTTAATATATCATGTGTTCCCTAGATGTCACAGAAGCATTCTATTGAAGAGCTTTGTGATTGTGGTTATGAAGTTGAGATTAATACAGATTGTAGCGACGTCGATCTAAGCCGTGATTTTGTTGCTTATCCTTTCTACTTGGATGAAGGATTCGGGTGCACGTACTTTAGGTGGGTTGATCCGAAGGGTACGAAATCGCTTGAAAAGGAAAAACAAAAGGTTAAAGATGAGGTGTTTAATCTCAAGAGTCAAATAGATTATATAGAACAAAAGAAAGAAGACATTGAAAGGATTATGAGAAAGTTGAAGAAGCCATCTTAGTTAGCGGCGGTGGTTTAACTTAACGATTGAACTATGTAATTTGATATGGAATCGTTGAACATGAATGAAATCGTGTTGAATTTTCGAGAGCATTTCCCCTTTTTGAATATGATTGTCTGTTTGATTTTGATTAAATAAAAACGTAATTCTTTGCGGAATGATTCATCGCTGCTAGCTCTGAGCAATACATCTACATATATATTACAAATTATACACAAAAGTCGAAATGTTACAAATATTCAATATGTACAAATGTTCAATACATACAAAACGTCATTAATGTTCAATATATACAAAAAGTATACTAATGCTAATCGTTCTCCTGTACCCTGTCTAACTGTGACGGTTTTCGACGATAGTAAGTGGCCATCGCATGACGCTCGGGTAGGGGAGGTTATTGATAGTGGGATGATCCAGCACCCTGTGAGGACCCGGCACCATTAATAGGGCACCTTAAGTCTACCTCCTTAAGATGAACGTCTCATGATGAGGAGACGACCCCTGCTCGTACATACTGGTGTCGGGCACAGCGACTTCTGGAATGAAGTGCTGAAACTGTGTTCCGAGGAGTATGCCTTGGGCAATCTCCCGTACAGGCTCCTCCTGGGTGGAGCTTATGACAGATGCAATGCCCTGTGCCTGCATTAAGACTGAAGTGTTAATGAAATGTATAACATGTAAGTTCTATGCATAATAATCAACGTTGAAGAATACTTACAAACTGTGTCATCGTCGGTGCTGCGGGAGCGTACTGGGCTGCCGCGATGATACCTCGTGGTGTCATCCATCGACGAGTGATGGAGAGGAACCACGACATGTAATCCGCCGAAGTAGGTGCGCCTACTGCCTCGATCGGCGCACCTTGGGCCAGTAGCCCTAGCCTGTGCTCCCAACGAGCTACATGGTGCCAGTTGACCTCTAACTAGTTCTTGGGCTCCCGACCCTTGCGTGAGCTGTGATGGAGATCTGCCGGTGTGTCACAAGGCGGTGGGATGCCCTGTACCATCCCAAATTGGCGCAGTACGCGCTCAGGGAGATGTACTTCGACTATGTCAAAGCATATCAAAGGTACAGAGGCTCTCCATGCCCCTGACAACATGCCTGAGTGCTGAGGCAATGCAGCGTATGCCTCAGCGGGGTAAGGGTCCCATAGAAACTACACGTGAAAATGTAATTAATAAATGATAGGTACGCATATATGATAGTTATAAATATAGTAAGTGCAGTCTTTACCTGGTCAACTCGAAATAGATCGAATTGATCGCGGTAGAACCCCACGCCAGATCCAGTGTGGGTCCTTGTGCGTCTGTCAAAGGACCACCGCGATCCATACGGCACATGTGGGGGTGGAAGAGCTGGTGGCGCAAATGCACCACGCCCCAATGAGAATGTGCTCCCACGCCCAAAGTTATGAATTACAAATATAAGTAAGTAAACGAAACATAAGAACATATTAAGAAACAAAGCGTTAACATGTGAAGTTAGTGTTACCTGGAGGATAATCAGTGGCCCCGTGATCTCCTTCACGTTCTTGTGTGAAGCGTCGCAAAGTCTTCTGTACAGATAGGCTAGGGCTGCAGAACCCTAGCTGTAACCGGAGATGACCTCCTATAGCGCATCAAGCAACGTCAAGTACAAAAGTTGTACCCTGTTGCCAGTCTTATCAGAGAACAAGACAGCGCCAATCAGATATGAGAGATACGCTCTAGCGTATCTCTCAACGGTAGCCTCATCAGCACCTTCAGGAAGGTGCGAGAAGTTCTGCGCGAGCCATGTTACGCGCAACGCACTCCCTTTGGCTACCTCTGTGGGAGGTCGGACTCCTAATACCCGATGCACCATATCTTACCAACTTTCGGGTTGGGGTCCAACGGTGCAGACGACATGTCCCTCAACGGGAAGCCGTGTGAGCATAATTACGTCAAGTAAAGTGATAGTAGCCTCACCTAGAGGTAGGTGGAAGGTATGGGTGTCTTGGCGCCACCGCTCGACTAAAGCCGTGACTAGCGCCCGATCGACCCTCCTATAAGCGATGAGGTGAAAGTCGTACAACCTCGCTCATTGAAGGTAGGGGATGATCTGTGCGTCAATCTCCCACGGTGGAGAGTGGGGATGTCTGGTGTATATGGACTCTATGTCGGACACCTGAACGCAAAGAACATATTACTACTCGCATAAAGTATTAAGGCATATACATTCAAAATACTAAGTTGACTAACCTGGACATCCCATAGTACACTGCTCCTATGATCTGCCTGCATTGTCAGCACACTAGGGTTGCGAGGGCCTGGAGCTGCTGGATCCATCTCTACTGCAAATTGTATTAAAGTATTAAAGTATTAAGGCGTATACATTCAAAATACTAAGTTCACTGTTATGATTATACGTAAAAAGAGTTAAGAAATACTCAAATTGTTTATTTATGTTATTTATTTGTTTCCGTAGTCTTTATGTTTAAATACTCAAATACAGATACTGTTTAACTTGACGTGCAAGTTCTGGTGTTGTGACCTTCACTACCACACCGTCGACAAGCGTTGCGTCTCCTTGATCCTTCGTCCATCTCGTTGGTGATCCTGCTTGACTTAGGTCTTCCTAGACCACGAATGTGATCTGGATCGTGTATCACCTCAACACCGGTATATTGAGGTCATGTCCTCTTATCAATCAATGACATGAATATAGATTCGTATGTATTAACATAGCTCTGGGTAGTGTAGCAAGAGTCCACAAAAGGATCATACGATAAGTGTCTTTTAATACAAACGGCAAGAACATGAGAACAGGGTAAGTGATATATGGAGGGTTTGTTACAAGTGCATTTCATTTCTCGTGTATTAACACTTTGTATTTTACCACCCTTGGCGGATCCTCTATTACCATGTCCAGTCTTAACTTGAAAAAGGCCTCGTCTGTAGTCAAATGCGACGATCTCATGATAGTTTGCCTTCTCAGTATTATGGGAGATAATTCTCGTGGCGTGTGAAGTGTACTTACTTCCGCCAATTAGCCATGCATTTGCATTCTCGCGTCTTTTAACAAAGTAATCATTCACACGGTAAAAGGTGAACTCCACAAGAGTAGTTATAGGCAGGAAACAAACACCCTTCATCACGTTATTGAATACTTCGGCTAAGTTGGTATTAGTCACACCATACCTATACCTCCATCATGACATAGACCATTTACACATATCACCAACTTGATCAATCCAAAAAAGAGCTTCTCGATTAGCAACACCAATAGCCTTCAATCCCTCGATGACCTTATGTGGTTGTCTTTGCTCTGCAGTCCTTCCAAACATCTTCTTCAACTTCACATTACCCATTTGACGATTGAAGTTACTTAACAAATGTCGCAAGCAAAACCTATGATGGGCATTTGGAGGTTGCCATTCCGGCTCCTCCATGGTTGCTAGAATGCCCGCATGTCTATCAGAAATAACACATAAACCTGGACTATGCATCACATGCTTACGAACACACGCCATAAACCAAGACCACGCGGCTATGCATTCTTTCTTTAACAAAGCAAAGGCAAGCGGGAAGATTCCCTTGTTCCCATCTTGAGCAATCGCGGTCAATAGTGTATGGTGATACTTACCATACAAGTGTGTTCCGTCAATGGCAATAAGGGGTTTGCAATACTTGAACCCCTCAATACTAGATTTAAAAGCTCAGAACACACGTTGGAAAGTTCTAATACAAGGACGGACGTACACACCAACATCATTATCTTCTTTAAAGAACCACTCAACTACAGTCCCGGGGTTAGAAACTTGCATTGCTTTCAAGAAGCGTGGAAGGAGAGGAAAAGAATCTTCCCATGTCCCATAGATGGAAACAAGGGCTTGCTGTTTAGCACACCATGCCCGCTTATAGGTCACTTCGACACCAAATTGGTCTTTGACCATTTGTCGCACCACGGAGTCCTTAATTGATGGGTCTTCAGCAACACAGTTTCTAATAAGATTGTTAATCACGGAAGAAGTCAAATGAATGTGTCCAGCTGACACATTTTCAGTACTTAATACACAAGCCCCATGCTTCCCATTATATGTAACAATCTCCCATGAAGGTGAATAGGAGCTCTTCCTAGCCGTAAGCCTCCAAGCACACCCTCTCTTAAGGTGAGCACGGTTTGATTTGAAGTCTCAGTTCGGTACTCAACGTTCCTATGAATATGATACAACCTAACAGCGTCCAACAAGGCATATAAGATGTTTAAATTCAGTTCGGTACTCCCACATTGCATCTATAGCCTCCTCATCCTCAACCGGAAGAGCTAACAATTCTCCACTCATATTGTACTTAAAACTTACATTAATAGTACTTCTTGTAGTATCAATGCCAATCTTAGAGCATATAAGATGTTTAAATTCATTCAAATCAATGTTTGAGTTGCATGCAAACAGTTTACGTCTTCCCCCAACATACTTAACATTGCTACCATTTGATCGAATTGAACCATTCCAAAAACATACAACAGTCACACGAAATGAAGCCATTTCTACAACAATACGTACGAAATCATCATCACCATCAAGTTCATAAATATATACATATATAACAACATTGATTAAATTTAGGGTTTACATTCAAACATTCTCTAAAATAAACTCAAATTTAGGGTTTGCATTCAAACAATCTTTACATTAAACTCAAACATTTTCTACATTAAATTCATGAACAAACAACCTCATTATGAAGATCATTGCAAATAACAAGTACATTTGACATATTCATAGAGTTTAAGTGTAAATAACCACTATGACGTCATACATTTTAAAATCAACAACAAGTAAAAATTTATACTAAAAACGTACCTTAATAAGCTGTAGATCAATAAGAAGCAGTAAATTGCAAGTTTATGAACCTACATTTATGTCAAAATTCATTAGCATTTTGTGAACCCTAATTTTCGAAAAAAGAAAAAAACACAAAAATTTTTTACCTTGAGTAAACGTAGGAAGATGATAGAACTAATTAATAGTAGAAACTTGGAATTTGATGAGATTAATTGAAGGATTGAAGTTGATTTTAATGGTGGAAAGAAGAGGGAGATTTTCTTAGGTTATATTGCGAACGAAGAACGAACTGAAATGAGGAAGAAGGAAAACCGGAAAAATATAACAGCTATGAAGTCGCTGTTACTAACAACGACCTTAGCTTTGACCAATCAAAGCCTTAAGTCGTTGTTAGTAACAGCGACTTTACCTCTGCCCCATTTTTTGGCTTTTCTCTTAATTCGCTGTTAGTAAGTGCGACAATACACCAAGCCTAGCTTCGGATGTACGGACGCTTATTTTGAGAATTAAGTTTGAACAAAGCTTATTTTGGGAAAAACGTTGTAAAAAACTTATTTTTTTCAAAAATTACCAAAAACTATTGGCCTATTTTCAAGGCTTTATTCTTGGCTTAAATCTTGAGCTATTTCATTTTGAACGGATATTTAGTGATTCACCGAAACTTGGCCGAGACCGTCTCAAATTTAGACCAAGAGTGGGCCGGCCTAATTCGCGCGTGTACACGTTTTCCCTTGTTTTCTCCATTTTCTGAGCATTTATCAATTTTGACCTTAAAGCTTTAAATTTCAACGTAAAGTAATACTTAAACATATCTAATAAAGTAAAATTTTCAATTTGAACCTATGAGTGATCAATTTTGACGTTAAACTGATCAATTTCTACCTAAATATGGTTCCGTTTCACAATTTTTGAACGAAGTTATATAAAATGGTATTATTCTATCATTCTATGAATAAATTTCAAACAACAATTAATGGTCAATAAAAACTATACTAAAATAGCCAAAAGCAAACATTTTACAAATAATTTGCACCTTCCATAGAATGAAAGAGATGCAAGTTAAGATGAATGGTGTAAGGAGTTTGTCTTTATTCACACATCTTTGTGAGATATGTTGTGGGTTTAATTTGAGACTCATATGAACGAGATACTTGAGCTTTGTCAATGCAAGCGTCTCTAATTTATGTTAGCTTTTCTTGTTATAGGACACTACTTGAGCACCCAGTGATCCAGTGGACCAACTTACTCAGTAAGTGCTATTATCATGTTTGATGATACCTCTGAATTTTTTGTTTGTTGGTGCTGCTTACCTTTTGTTTATCTCTAATATGTTGATATACTATTATTTGATAGTTTTAACACTATTATTAATAGTGTTATTGACCATTCATTTGTTGTTTAATATTCATCCATATAATGATAAAATAATACCATTTTATTAACTTTGTTCTCAAATTGTAAAACAGAACCATATTTAGGTAGAGATTGTTCAGTTTAACGTCAAAATTGATCACAAATAGGTTAAAATTGAATTTTTATGTTAATTGATCTGTTTAAAGTTTACATAAAGTTGAAATTGATATCCTTTAAGGTCAAGATTGATACCTTTAAGATTAAAGTTGAAAAATGCCCAAAAAATAGAAAAAACGAGAGAAAGCATGTGAGGTTGATACACGCGGGAATTGAGCCGGCCCACTCTTAGTCTCAATTTGAGACGGTCTCAGCCAAGACCAGCTGTTAGTGATTTGAGGGATTTTAATTATTTAAATTCAACATTTATTTTATTAATTAAAACAAAAAACTAATTTCCCTGCTAAATCGGGTAAATCATGAATTTAGGTTAGTTATTTGTTACTACTTTCTGACGCTGCTAATTATATATGTAAAGCATAATTTCAGAATTGCAATTATACAATTAACTAAAAAGTATATATCGTTTGGAAGAAAAAAATATCTTTTAGAAGAAAATATATATATATATATATATATATATATATATATATATATATATTAAACATCATCATCATAATCATCATACCCAGTGTATCCCGCTCATAAAAAACTATAATCAAGGTCTGGGGAGGAAAGAATGACGACAACTTATACCCATAAAGGAGAGTGCGATCAAAGAGTCTCCCATCTTTATAGTCCAAAATCATAACTACAATTGTTAATTTATAGTCCAAAAACTACATGTGCAGTTAAAACCCAAAATGAATGCTATAAGTTTGTTAATTACAAAAGAGATTCATATATATTGCATAGTGCACATCGAATTTCACCACAAAAGAGATTCATAGATATTGGATAGTGGCCATCAAATTTCACAGTAGATGTCCGCTTCGAGATCAAGAATCAAAAACTGCACATCATCATATCATGCATACCTGCATTAAATTAAATAAATCCTTTTAGACACTGAATTGACTAACCTTAGATTCAAAACTTTGTTCATATCATATACTCTAATTTTATAGTGCTAATTTTCATATACTCTAATTTTTTAGTGTTCGACAAATTAGTTCACAATGATGGTTAGTTTTTTCACCATGTTTGATATGGTGCAGGTTTTCAACACATTTTTGACCAACTCTTAAGGTTTCGAAATTCAGCTGATATACATACAAGGCTAGCAAGTACAACTGCAACCTGTTCAATTGCGTGAAGATTTGAACCAAACAAGTGTGTGCATCCTGTATCAACAGAATAAAAAATATTTTGTACAGCATCACAAATCAACATTTAAGAACAAGTACTGTGCAGATGAGTGTGTACAACAGTAGCATTGTGCAACGAATTATGTGCACGATTATGATGACAGCAAGGAATTATGTGCACAATTAGAATCTGATCAGTTTAGTTATTGCACCAAATTTGGGTGCAGATTCATCAAGCAAACCATGCAAGCAGAATCATCAAGTCAGTCCATACAAGCAGAGTCATCAAGCCACACCATACAAGCCAATTCAGGAAGACTTGCATCACAACCCATGAAGGATTGTTCTGAGGACAGCAAGGAACCACAACCCCCAAAGGCAAACTTACAAGGCATCCCAGATGACACTACAACTAAGATGATAGAAGAACTTATAAACCAAGATATGCACGGACTCAGGGAAAGAAAGATGATCACATTGTTACTAAATTAATCTGCAATAAGTAACTATAAGTCTACCACATCTGCACACCAAGCCATCAACACAGAATCAAGCAATCCAGTCTCTGGCCAAAACTGCTGAGCAGCAGACCTTGCAGATCATAGCCAGAGCTAGCCTGAGATCCTTGAGAGCCACGAAGGGTAGAAATGAAATTTTTACACTTGAATACTTCCACCAAGATCCAAGGACTCTTCTAAAAAACAACAGAAGATTCCAAGAAGTGGCACCGAAGGTTGTGTGGTCAGCGGTTTTGTCTGTCAATAGCTATCAGCCTTACACTGAGTTGTTTTGTTCTTTTAAAGTGTGCACATGTTTGGCACGTGTTCATTTTAGCCGTTAGAAGTTAGTTAGCTGACTCTTTGATCATCTTAGAGTTATTTCCTCATGTCATAGGTCTATAAATAAGAGGTCCTACATTTGTAAAAGACAGTTTTCAGTTGTGAATAAAATTTCTCTTCATTTTCAGTTGTGCATCAACAAAGGAAGTGAGCAATTCTTGGGCGTGTGTGAGTGAAGCCACATTCGAGGATTGTAGGATTCTTCAATCTAGGGAGTGAACCTAGGAGGAAGAAGCCAGGAAAGAGGATTGCCTTGACAAGTGAAGTCAGACATCCTTGATCCAAAACCCACAATCAGTCATTGAGATTGTTTGTGATCAAGAAAGCATACATTGGGGTATTTTCAGAGCAAGATCAATACAAGGACGTACCAAGGGGTTGTAACACAAGACACCACTGATTTCCTTGATTAAAATCAGTGCAGTTATGACCAGCAGGTTTACATCAGTTGAGCAGAACTGTTGTGATCAGACTAGCAGCAGGTTTACATCAGTGCTACACCAAGTGGTTATCATTTTGTGTGTGTGGGTTGTTGTCATTTGATGTGCATGGGTCTAGTTAGTTGTAGTTACACGGATATAAAGTTGCACCATATTCAAATACGATACGGTTACCTGCTTGGCATTCATGGCATAGTTACTTGGAGTAGTTGCAATATGCTCTGTCTAAAAGCCTCCATTGCCTCTTGTTGTGTTTTGTATTCTTCAATTTTTCCCTCCAAGTCTTTTATTTTTTGTTCTTGCAGTTGAATTTTCTCTTGTTGTTGCTCCACAATCTTACGTTGTTCTATTGCGGCCTTTCCCTAAACATATGCACGTACTCCCGTCCCTTTCCCACGAATGTATCCCGACCTTTGTCCCAAAACTTGCATCAGAATTTCTTTATGAGTCATTGAATCACCAACGGAAGCAACAACATTTTTCAACTTCTCCTATTAGAAAAGTAATTTATAGAAGCAACAACATTTTTCAACTTCTATTACAAAAGTAATTCACAAAACTCAAAATAAGTTGTAAAATGATTTTGTACGCACATGAATTTCTTTTGACCGTGTGTCACCATGAAGCTATTCAAGTTTTCCATCATCATTCTTTCGAGTGTGCTGGATAAGCCAAGCTTTATCCGCACTTAGCTTCACACCTCGATTCTTTTTTGTCTGTAAAAACAAGATCGTTATTGATGTTCTTGCGGAATACTAAAAGTGAGTATTTATAAAGTATTTACGTCAAACTAACCACCAATACATCCTCTGATTCTGGGAATGATAGTTGTCCAGTTGTATGCTTAACTCTCTTGTCGGAATTTCGATTCTTAGAGTTCCTTGCACTTATTAACTACAAGATGATAATGCAATTAATACCTTATTTCTTCTTGTTACACTCACATAAAAATATTTAAATCTATTGTGAATACCTTAAATTCATCGGAGCCATAATATTTGATGAGATATTCCCATTGAGATTGAGGCAAGTCAGGAGGAGGATTCTTTTTTCGCTCATCATCGGTATTTCCACACTTCTTGCTTTTGTAGTAGTAGTGCAATCTACACTTGTATAATCTGTATAAACGTTGCATTGTCTCCAAAATGAACATGTGCATTCGTAAGTAATCACTAGATTCAGAAACTTCGAACTTATCCTATAAAAAATGTAAGTAGCGTAAGGTTAAACTAAAAGCATAAAACTAGAATGCTTCATCATTAATATTCAATCGCAAAAAAACCAAAACCACCTGTATTTCCTTCAACATACTATCACCGGCTACCGCAAATGCTTTTATAACAAATTGCCAATTCTCATTTCGTTCATCTTCAATGTAAAACACTTGCTCCACTTGTGATTCAAGCACATATACCTCATCTGACTTCAAACATCTATTCTTATTCACACTAATCAATCCATGTTCATCTACCTTATACCCTCTACCATAGTTTTCTATATCAAACCAATTGCATTTGAACACAAAAACATGATTTCCTCCAGGATAGTGCACTTGAAATATGTCTCTCAAAACACCATAGTACTCCTTAGATGAAGAGTCATCACCGCACACCATGATACCGGAAGTTTGTGTGTCCCTATTTTCACATCTATCATTGGTGTGGAATCGAAAACCATTCACTATGTATGCAGTGTAGCGCCTTACAACTCTAGAAGGACCGCATACCAAGTTATACAAGTTTTCATCACAAGATTTAAGTTCATGAATCTTTCGTACCTATTTGAACACATTGCATGTTAAAATCCTTTATTTTATAAAAAGGTGTAGATAATTACTAAAGTAAATAATCAACAACTTTCTTACACGACTTTGTATCCATTTGGAAAATTGTTCTTTGTGCCTCTGTTCTATATTTCGTGGACATTCTTTTTCCAATTCTTTTTTGTGCTTTCTATAGGAAAGACATAATAGTAAAAAATAATGAAGTTTAGAACAAAAGACGGTTATATGATTCAAAATTGTAATCTATGAGAAATAAAAAACAAATTACTTACTGTACAAACTTAACAAGTGGATCATAATTTTGAAGTATATAAAAATGGATTTGGTCACACTCCTGAAAATGAAGATGAATTGGTGTACTCCCCCCAATTGGATGTCCAAGTGGTCTAAATATCTCTAGGTTAGATTTCAAAGTACCCTCTTCAATATCCTCATCATCATTTCTCGCTTTACGGTTGAATTTAGTGTCAATGTCACTCATGTATCTAGAGCAGAATGTTAAGCACTCATCTGTTAGATAACCTTCAGCAATGCAACCTTCAGGATGTGCTCGATTTCGAATATATGATTTTAATGTTCGAAGATACCTAGTTGAACATGATTTGTTATGTTTAAAATTGTAGAAAATAACTCAAAAGAACATAGTTCAAAAATAAATTAGATACCTCTCAACAGGATACATTCCATCGATATCGAACTGGTCCAACAATTTTTGCCTCAGCAGCCAAATGTATAACCAAATGTACCATAACATCAAAAAATGCTGGTGGATAAATCATCTCCAACTTGCATAAGGTGAAAGGAATTTTCTTCTCTAGTGCTTCTATTTGACCAATACTGATGTTTTTAGAGCAAAGGTCTCGGAAAAAAAAGCTTAATTCAACCAAAGGATCATAAACGTCTTTTGGTAAAAACCCACTAAGTGCTAGAGGAAGCAATTGCTCTATGAAAACGTGATGGTCATGGCTCTTCAAACATGATATCTTTTTCCCATTATCTTTAACACATCGAGAAATATTTGATAGATATCCATCTGGAGATTTTATTTTTGCAAACATACGACATATGGCTGCCTTCGCAAATGAACTCAAAGAATATACGACCACAGGAACACGTACCTTATCACCAACCACTTGAGGATGCAACTTCTCCCTAATTTTCATTTTCACTAAATCCAAGCGGGCCTTCAAAGTATCTTTATTTTTACCTAGTATGCTCATTAAAGTACCCAGGATATTATCTGACACATTTTTATCAATATGCATAACATTCAAGTTATGACGAATTTTCAATTTACTCCAATAAGGCAAGGTGAAGAAAATGCTCTTTTTTTCCACCCAAACAAACTATTAGAAGCATCTCTTTTTCTCTTCTTCCCATCAATCTTCCCATATTTTTCTTGTGAAAATCGACTATGATGTAGCAATACATCATCCCTGCTTAAAGGCATGGGTGCAACCCCTTTTCAATTTTTCCATCAAAACATCTTGCATTTTTTCTCCACTTATGATTGGTTGGAAGCCAACGTCGATGACCTAAGTAACCTCCCTTATGCATCGATGATGTTCGTTTAGTTTCTTTATGACAACATGGACAAGCATAATGACCTTTGGTAGACCATCCTGACAAATCTGCATACGCAGGAAAGTCACTAACAGTCCACAATAGAGTTGCACGCAAGATGAAATTTGTTTTAGAGCAAGCATCATAGGTTTCAATGCCAACATCCCAAAGTTCCTTTAATTCCTCAACAAGTGGTTGGAGATACACATCTATATTCATTCCAGGACTTGTAGGCCAGGTATTAGTAAAGATAGCATAAATGAATAGGGTTTCATACATAACCAAGGAGGTAAATTATAAGGAATAAGAACCACTGGCCAAATACTATGTTTTGAATTATTGAAAGGTTGAAATCCATCACTAGCTAAACCAAGTCTGATATTTCGCACCTCTTTAGCGAAGTCACTATACTCCTCATCAAATGATTTCCATGCAAACGAGTCTACGGGATGCCTCATTATATCATCCACCAAACATGTTTCATCATCCCTTAAAAACGTTTCATCGTCCTCCATTGAAAGAGCATATCCTTAATAATTTTATCATAGTTATTCACTCTTAGTGCTTCATTGGCATCCCTTTCTTTGTGCCATCGCATGTCTTTAGCTGTCTTTCTAGACATGTACAATCTTTAAAGTCTAGGCTTTAATGGAAAATATCTTTAACACCTTTCTAGAAACCTTCACCGCTCTTGACGAACCTTCTTTTTCTTCTTTCCACCTTGGTAAACCACAAGTAGGACACTCGTTTAACTTTTCATGCTCTTTCCAATAAAGGATACAATCATTTTCACAAGCATCAATCTTACTATAATCAAGGCCTAAGTCATTAATGAGTTTCTTAGCCTCATAATAGGAAGTTGGAAGGTTGGCTCCATAGCCTTGGCGTTCTAACTGGAGTAAACTGTCAAAAGAGCTATCACACCAATTATGTAGAACCTTTAAATGCATTAATTTAACAATATATGACAGCTTGGACATTGTTGTGCCATGTATTGTCAATGGAACTTGGTACTCCTCTAACACTTGGAAAAACTTTTTTGCATTTTCATTAGGTTCCTCCGACTCTTTAACATTATTTAAAACCTCTTCATTACTCCCAAAATTCATACCACCTACTCCGCACGCATCTTGCAACATTGTGAAAACATTATCAGTGTCATCAAACTTGTTGGAATTTTCCTTGTCACTTGAGTCATTTATTTTTTCCCCATGAAGATCCCATAAAGTGTACTTCTCATATATTCCTTTCTTGAGCAAGTCTAATCTTACATCACATTTTGTTTTGAAAAATATGTTGCGACAACTATTACAAGGACACCTATAGTAGCTCTCTCTTTGTCGTCTTCACTTACATTAGAAAGGGCAAATATTAAAAACTCGTCGACACCATTTACGTAAAAGGAGGATGAACGATCTTTTACTTTGACCCATTCCTTATTCAAATTCATTTCCTAAATTCAAAATGTAACAATTGATAAACATGACACCAAAGAATATTTATAAATTGTATTGTATAATTATAAAAGACATTGAATAACTTACGACAACAAGAACAAGAACTAACCGAATATTGTAAAGTGAATAAATCAGAATAAAAGTTTGAAATTTACTAACTTTAAAGAACTAACTTATTACAACAAGAACACGAACAAACAAAGTGTTAGTTACCTAATTACCCAACATACCAAAAAAAAGAAATTTGAAGAACTAAGTTACTACAACAAGAATAAGAACAAGTATCTACCAACAATTGAAGAACCTACTGCAGTTGAAGGTTTTTGAGGATTAAATAAAATTCATTGTATTTGCTAATGTCTTTTTAATCCTTGTTGGTTATTTAATTAGTACTTATGATGTATTGAATTAAAAACATACAGCAATTGAAGAACTATAATTAAGAGAAACAAACTAAGAACAATTACTGAATTTTTTCAATGACATGCATAATTTAAGAATCAAGATCAACGAGTAATAATTACAACTACAATTACAATTGAAACAAAACTGATTAGAATTAGGCTAACAAAACCCAAACTTTCACTAAAACATCAATCCCAACACTTAGAGGTTAAAATTAATTTGCTTAATTATGAATTTCAATCCCAACACTAGACTTAGGTTAATATCAATCACTGATTAAAATTACGTTAAAATTTACCTTTAAAAGAGGCTGCAACAACAGAGAAGAGGAGCAGAACTGAAGGCGGACGAAAGCGGAGGTGAACTGAGAACAAACTAACTGCAATTGTTCAACTGCAATTGAAAAGGCGAAGAACAATAATTAAGAGAAACAAACTGATAACAATTACTGAATATTTTTTCAATGACATGGATAATTTAAGAATCAAAATCAATGAGTACGCAAGGTTGTTAGGATCGTGATTCTACTTTGGATTGGAAGCGGCTCACAGAACTGGATCGTAGGATCGGCTCGTAGAATCGACCGATCCTACAAATTTTGCATAAATAAGACATTGTGCTATACATAGCAAACTACAAAAGCAAAAAACCAGCTACACATAGCAATTGTCAGCAAAAAAGGATCCAAAGCTATACATAGCAAACTACAAAAGCTACACAAAACCATTGAACTGGTATAAGACACAAAGCAAAAAAACCAAACCCCCAGCTATAACACAAAAGCAGCAGCCAGAGGAACAGTCAGCAATCAGAAGGTAAGATCTAGGCAGCAGCATCCACGCAACAACAACGCAACAGCATAGCACAGACAGCAAGCAAAACAGCAGCAGTAGTGCACAAATAAGTCAGCAGAAATGGCACCAACAAAGCATTTTCAATCAGTAAAACCCAACCCTATGATCAATCACAATTTCAATCCCAGCACTAATATCAATCATTGAAATATCAATGATTGGTTACAATTAGGTTAAAATTTAGGTTAAAATATCAATCCCAACACTAACATCACTCACTAAAATATCAATCCAGCAGTATGTAAGAGATGCCTGTATAAACTGATTCAGTGGGTTCGTATAAACTGATTCATCAAATGGACAAGAAACAAAATAATCCAGCAACAAAATATAAACTGATTCATCAAAAAATGTAGCACCAAGCAACAAAATAATTCATTTCAATTGACATTTGCGAAGAATCAGTGGGTTCGTATAAACATCCAATTTCTTTTGGGAATCGATGTGGGGTGCAGGAGAAGTTGATGCCGAAGAAGACTTTCGATTTGAGATTGGGTTCATTATTGGTATGTGGTTGTTCTATAGCCATTGATGAAGGATTGGGTGATAAACGTAGTTTTGGAGATATATGAGAGTAATGAGACTTCCACAATTGATCCAAAGAACGAAAATATCAATCCAGCACTATTATCAATCACTAACACCAAAACTTTCAATAAAATTAGGTTGAAATTTACCTTAAAAGAGGAGGAGAGCCGGTAAACTGAAGGAAGGTAGAGGCGAAGAATGACGGTGGAGAGGAGCAGAGCTGGCAAACTTTGAGCAATAACAATGGTGGCAGGAGTTCGGTGGACTGCGTGGTGGATGACGGTGGAGATGAGCAGAGCCGGCAACGTTCAAGAAGATCCGGCAAGCCGGCGATGTTCAAGAAGAGCCGGGAAGCCGACGATGTTCAAGAAGAGACAGCGGAGGAAGAGCAACGACCAAGAGAATGGCGGGTTTAGTGTCGGGTGAAATGAAATTAGGTTTATTGTGTTGTCACATTTTATTATAAATATACCTCTATTTTTGGCACTTGTTGTTGCAATACATAAAATAATTTTTAGCAATGACTTGTGTTGTTGCGATATCTAATTAAACTTTATAGCAACGAGTGGTGTCGTTGCAAAAGATAAATATTAATTATTTCAAAGCCCGCGCTTATTTTTGATGGAGGGAAATTAAATTTCAGATATGGCAACAATAAATTAGTAACGAAATTTATTTTTTGCAACGACTAGTATATTTTACAACGAATTTTTTTAAGTTGTTGTCAAAACTTATTGCTAAAAACTAATTTTCTTGTAGTGCTCCCTCCAGTCTTCTCATTTAGTACTACCCTCACTTCCTTTTAATTTCATTCAAACATTTTAGTTTTCTTAAAATTTTTATAAACACAATTCATTCTCTTCTTTCATTTGATATCGAAGATTTATATTTTCTTAAGCCTTTTCTTTGTATTTGTTAACAATACCATGGTTTTATCGATTTTCGTCGATGAACAATGTCGTCGAATTTTTGTAAACATTGATCCATATTACGAAAGAATTGATAAAGAGTTTTTCTTGAAAGATACAGACAAGATCAGGATGTTTGAAAGTCTCCAAGATTTTGTTCAAAGTGTAAATAATAATATAATTTTTGAAATTTCTAATGACGTCCCTAAAATTATATTTAAACAAAATATTCATAACCTCAATCAGCTCTACTTAGAAAACGGTTACACTAATGCTGATAAGGAAAAAGAGTCCTTCTTACTAAAGGATAATAAGAACAAAATTAACGAAAATGTCCTAGATTACACTTATAACGATAGTGAAGTTCTATTTGAATAAAATGTTCAAAATCTCAACCTACTCTCTATAAAGAACGATAATGTTGATGATAATAAGAAAAAAGAGTCGTCATCCTTGTTTGAAAATGATTTGTATTTGAGATATAGAAACGAGGCATTTGAAATGACAAGGTTTGTGTTTACCCACTCTATACTTGTAGATTTCATTTTCGACAAATTTTGAATAGTCTTATGTTTTCATTTGATTTGACAATGTTTTGAACTTGTTTTAACAGCATATCAAAACGTTTATCTAAAGATTTTAAAAATGCCTCTCTAAAACGTGATTACATCTTGGCAAAACAACTTTGTTAAGAAAGTAAATGGGCATGGCAAACTGTGGATAAACTACATGAAGTGGCCGCGGAAAACATTTTTAGAATAATAAACCAACAAAATGGATTAATGAAGATTGACTTGCATGGTCTTCATCCATCTGAAGCAATTGAGGCAACAAGAAAACGTCTCAGTATGATTGAAACCAACCAAAAAATAATAATTGCTTCATCCACTAGTTCCAATAAAAAACCAATTTGTTTGAAAGTTATTATAGGTATCTATTTATTTTCACATTTGATTTAAATTTGAATGCTATTCACTCTCGATATGTCAACTAAATTAATGAATAATCTATACTCTATTATAATAAAGTACTTTTGCATTTGTGAGACTAATTTTTAAAAATTTTAACTGTTAAGCGTAGGAAAACACAGTCGTCATGGAGTGGCTAAGATTCCAACGACAGTGAAGGCCTTCCTTACTGATAAAGGGTAAGGCCTTTTGGTCCATTGTATTACGCTTGTTTTTGCCTTCATTTCAAATTCAAATAGCTACTAAAGTGTAAACTTGATATTGTAGGTATGAGTTCTTTGAAAGCATGCCCGGCGTGATTATGGTTCGTCCTAAGTTTTGAGCTGATTGATATTAATTTTTTTGTTCAAATATTTGGGTTAGGTGATTCAGAGTAATGGGGAGATTGACGGAGACGTTTCTAATCGTATATAGGCGGGATGGCTTAAGTGGAGAGCAACGACCGGGGTGCTTTGTGATAAAAATTCCGTAGTAGACTTAAGGGAAAGTTTTAGCGCGTTGCTATTAGGCCGACTTTGTTGTACGGAACAGAATGTTGGCCTGTAAAGAAGGTTTTCGAACAGAGATGCGTATGCTGAGGTGGATGAGTGGTAAAACTATGATGGACAGGATAAGAAACCAGGAGTTCAGGGAGAAGTTAGGAGTCACACCTTTCTCAGCAAAGATGCGGGATAACAGGTTGAGATGGTTTGGGCATGTGCAGAGAAAGACTCATGACGCCCTAGTAAGAAGGATCGAATGCATCATAGTGGAGGGTAAGAGAAGACGAGAAAGACCTAGGAGGACGTGGGAGGAGCAGATTAAAGATGACCTGTGCGAACTCCACCTCTCTAAGGACTTGACCAGGAATAGGGCCAGTTGGCGGCGCCTTATCCACGTCTTAGATTACTAGACATGTCCCTCCTGACCACCGTTTGTTGGTGTTCTTTGCCTCTACTAATCGCTCTTTACCACCTCTCTTTCCATTATCGTTTGTTTAGTTATTTGTACGTATTCTATTTTTTGTGTATATGTTGATTACTATGACTGGCTAACGTGGGTGTAAGTTGCAGGCTTTCAGATAGTTGTTGGATCCTCTCTCTTTGAAGACCCATTAGAGCCGGGGGACTCTCTGACCGCACTCTCCTAATGGGTATGAGTTGCCGTTTATCTTCCCTCCCCAGACCCTGACCATAGTCTGTCTATGAACGGGATACACTAGGTATGATGATGATGACGTATAATAAGTTCACTTTAGTGTAATTTATGCCAAATTAATCTTGCTTATTTTGTATATATTGTAGTATAATTTCACATATATTTTTTAAAATATATGTGAAATTATACTACAATATATACAAGTAACATGATAAATGCCTACTTTAAAATCACTTATTATTGGTAATCACTTTATTAAATTTTGGTTCTTAGTATAATTACAGACTTGTAAAGGTTGCAGTATAATTTCACACATATTTTGTATAAACCTAATTTGGTTATCCAAGAAGTTTAAAATCAATTATACTACAATATATACTAAATGGTAATCACTTTATTAAATTTTGGTTCTTAGTATAATTACAGACTTGTAAAGGTTGCAGTATAATTTCACACATATTTTGTGTAACCTAATTAGGTTCTTCAACCATGATTTAGGAATAACAGCTAATAATAAAAGGGTGTGGGGGCTCAACTTGTTGCTTGACTCCTCACCAACTTCTTGTAAAGTCTCTTTCGATGAAATGAAATACGGTTTATAATAATAATAAAAAATAATAATAATAATAATAATAATAACAACAACAACAACAACAACAATAACAATAACAATAATAATACAAAACGATTCGAAACTTAGCAGACCTACCAAACTTCGGCATGCAATCTAATGAAGTTGGGAGCACAGAATGAGGAGGGACCTCAAAAAAACAAACCTAAGGTTATACAAAATCTAATACAAGCCTATACATTAAAGTTTTAAATTCAAAGGCTCAACTAACGAGCCGCTAAGAAGCTAGGGTAGTAGCACCCAATACTTAATATCATCAAACGTTGCATATATATCGTCATAATGGAGTAGCACAACATCAGAAACTCATTAAATATAGTACCATAGCAGTAGACATTAGCTGTGGCATCCATAAGCAAGCCACCATGCACATAGCTTAGCAGCAATAGGACAACAGAACAATAGAAATCAAGGGGTCTCTGATCCTCGAATCTGATCTCATACTTATAAGCAACAACTCCCTAAAATGATATCTCTCTTCTCCCTGGATTGTCAAAAATCTCTATTACCCATTGCATCAACAGGCCCGAACCTGAGGGTAGGCCTAAAGGGTTACCGCCCAGTGCCCCGTTTTACATATCAGAAAATAAGGTTAGAAAGGGCCTAAGCTAGTATTTTAAAATACCAAAAATTAACCTTAGGGCCCAAAATATACAAGAACCGAGGCCCAAAAGTAAAAATTAAACATGGAAAACTGCCATATTCTTCTATGGATTGAAAAAATAAGACTTTTTAATAACTTTATTCAAAAAAAAGCTTCGTTCAAACTTTTTTCCCAAAATAAACGTCTTTGGCTCCAAAGCTAGGCTTTGTGTATACTCGTTGTTACTACCAACGAATTAAAAGAAATGGTCAAAAATTTAGTCAAGGGTAAAGTCGCTGTTACTAACAGCGAATTAAAAGAAATGGTCAAAAATTTAGTCAAGGGTAAAGTCGTTGTTACTAACAGCGACTTAAAACCAAACACATGTCTTGTTAGCTGCTCTGATCCCCTCCGTCTAGCTATTTTTTCATTCCCATGTCTTTTTCTCCAAGATGCTGGAGATTATATCTGATGTTGTAGGATTAGTTGGTGTTTTTTTTCCAACTAACTGAAAGCCAGATCTTATGCTTCTGCCTTTTGTTTCTTTTTCCCCTTATTTTGATGGGTTTCATTTCAAACTTGTTGGATTCCTTGTTCTTCTAGCTGTGATGATTCTTTTGCTCTATGGATCTTAGAAACCTCTTATTCTTAGCTGTCACTTGTTAGCAAGGGATAATGTATTTTCTGTTTCCTTTCCATGGTATTTATAATGATTATTTTTTTGGCATCTTCAGATTTTATTTTATTATTCTTGTTGGAGCCATCAGCAGTGTACTTTTCAGGATAAATTGTTCTTGAACTATTTTGTTGTAAAGCAAAGTGGCAACCTCTTTCGTTTTAAGTCGCTGTTAGTAACAACGACTTTACCCTTGACTAAATTTTTGACAATTTCTTTTAATTCGCTGTTAGTAACAGCTATTTTACCCTTGACTAAATTTTTGACCATTTCTTTTAATTCGTTGTTAATAACAGCGAATATACACTAAGCCTAGCTTTGGAGCCAAATTACGCTAACAATAAATCGATGTTTGTAGGAATTAACAATGCAATAATAAACGACTCAAAAATTTAACGAGGTTCACCCAACTTGGGCTACATCCTCCGGTGTGTAGTATCTCTTATATTATCAAAGAAGGAGTTCAAAGAGCTCTCAAGTATAGAGAATTACAATTAGAGAAGAGATATTAGACTAGTGTTTGACTTGAGTTATTTGCGGATGTGTTTGGATGAGCAAATGAGCTCGCTATTTATAGGAGAGATCACACTAAGCAACATTAAGTACATTAAAGCAATGAATAAATGACAATAAAACAACCCCATGCATTTGAAGAGTCAAAATCAGCATCCTAAGCGCATCAGAGAGGTCGCTCGACCTGAATAGGGGTTCGCTCGGTCGAGCGGGAGATTAGTAGCTTCTGGATACACTCTGTCTTGCTGCTAGACCCAACAGAACAGTCCACTCGGTCGAGCGGGGGTCGAGAGACCATCAGGTCCCTCCTGGACAGTTTTTGCTCGACTTGCATAGTAGAGCATCTTTACATTAAACCTTTCTTCATTAAGTCCCATAACTCCCACACTTCATTACCTCATTAATTCATGCTTTAACCATCACATTCAATCACATACATTAAGTTACCAACTTAAAACCCATTCACTACTCTTCATAAGATTCCATCACACTAATGGACATGATTTATTTTTGGTGCACTCAAGTCACACCATTTAATCACAACAATCTCCACCTTGACTTGAGTTCACCAAGTTAATGGAATTCTCTAATTCACTCCATAACATAATATAACCACTTACACCATTACATACTCAAAATAAAAATAAAAAACAAAACAAAAATGTGCATAAATGTAACAACCCGGTTTAGGTGACCCGGAAATTTATATGAAAATACAAATTCCGGTTCACCCTTCGGACTCTAGAGAAAACTCTCCTCTAGGATCGTCAACGTTCCGTTGATAAAGAAATATAAATAAAGCAGAAAACAGTGCCAAAGCGACAGAAACAAGTCAACGGAAGTTCTTATGTACAACTCGAGAGCCTAATGGCCTCTAGATAAACTAAAGAAAATAGACGAAAACGAAAAAGAAACCAACACAATCTCTTGTTACATAATTCGGAGTTATTTCTACTCATGATCTTATTATAAAAGAAAACATAATCTCGATGATTACGGGTTCTAAGTCGAGTCCTCACTCCAGTCCCCACCTGCAATTAACCTGCTAGTCGTCGTATGACAACAAGTAGCAAGTTTCAAAGCACAATTCCAATACACGTCAGAGACTTCATACAAATGTCAAACAGGTTGAATACAAGCAACGTGTTCATCCTAGCATGCATAGGCTCTAATACATTCATTACTAGATAATCCCAACTTGTAACGTAGCCCGTCCTGTTCGGGTCGTTCAAGTAAAAATCCAATCCTTTTGGAGGAATACACTTGGGAGAGCTAATCCCAAGGCAACCACCGACCTAAGACGTTGCCCGTCCTGTGCGGGTCGTCAGAGGTAAAGTATGCATACCTCCATGGAGACCGTAATGATCCAAAACTGCCATGGGAACAAAATTGTATAATCCAAACCAAAAGTTAACCCCTTTGGGTAACAAACACATAAATCCTCAATTCCAAGTTAACTTCTTTCAAATTATTTGAGATGTCTAATCCTTATGTGATTTACAATGCTCGGTTAGAAATAAAACAACACTACTTGCACAACCAACATAAACAGTATGGTCTAAGCGTGTACCTTTAAGCACTGCAACCAAACGATATGTTTAAGCACGACAGAAATTTCACCCTCTTATTAATCGAGGTCCTAAATAACATACACACAAACGATCACGTATTAGAACGTGTTTACACATTTAATCCACTCCATACTACTAAGATATTACTAAAACTTGATAATTTTAAATGTTTTCATCCAATTTCCAATAGTTCCAAACTTTAAATTTTAACCAGAAACTTAAATGGCCATTTCGGACAGTTTAGAAAATTCAAATGAAAAATCCGACTTCGCCACTGTGTCTGAAACGCGTCAATTACCTTGGGTACCAAATTTCATAATTTCTAACATCAAATTACTATTTTTTTAATCATTTTAAGCGTTTAACGAGTTTTTAACACATCGGGTACATAAAACAACAACGGAACACGACTAACATTTTCGGATCGGCGCCAATACCGAGGTAGCAGCTGCTGTCCAAAACTCCTATTATATTATTATTACTATTATTATTTTTTTTTTATTTATACATTATTCAAATTATTAACTATTTTAAATCTCATGACCAAAATAAATCTAACAAGACCAATTTCACAACTACTAAGATAAAACAAACAAGACAAATTTCTCTATCACACAACCATTTGATATTTCCACACATATATTAATACACAAAACCCCATCAACAAAACATAAAAGCCATCAAATAAAAAGAAACATGCCTATCCACAAGATCCTTCAAGAAACTTAAAATTTCATAAATTATGATAATTAAATTAAATACTTAATTCTCTTAACAAATTAAAATTTTGTATAGAATCACAAAACCAAATCTCCCTTTTAAATCAAGACAATATATATAAAAACACAATCCTTCAAGCAAATCAAATTTTGCTAAAGGATTTATAAATTCTTTGATGACTACATTATTTGATCCATACCATTTAAATTTCTTCTAACAAATTGAAATTTAGTTAGAGAAATGTAGATCATAAAAGAAATTTATTTGAATATCAATATAAACTAAATTCTTAATTCTTATAACAAATTTAAACTTTGTTAAAGAATATAGATCAAGAAGTTTTTTTTTTTTTTTTGAAAGAAACATAACTTAATCCTTTTAACAAATTAAAGTTTATTAAAGGATTATTAGAGAAAATTATATATATATATATATATATATATATATATATATATATATATATATATATATATATATATATATATATATATATATATATATATATATATATATATATATATATATATAAAATACTCAATCCTCCTAGAAGTCATAGGATATCATCATACATAAAATATAATTTATCTTAGAAATCTTATATATAAAATCTATAATTAACAATTCAACTAAACTTACCCCTTTGATCTAAAGATTGGATGGAACAAAAAAAATTTTTTCTTCTTCTTTGAGATGCCGAAACAAGAGAGCAAAAGAGGAAGATTTTTTTTCTGAATTTTTTGTTCACTTTGAAAGTTAGAAATGTGAAGGATTATGGGATTAAAAGGCCATTAAGAAGGTAATTCACTTAATGTACCATAATGCTCAATTATGAGAGGAGTTACAAGACTCCTCCCATGACAACACCAACCGGCCACCCCTTCACCTCCCACAACATAATTTTTTTTTAAATTAATTAATTAATTAAGTAATTGTCTATATTTTTTTTTTGTTAAAACAGAAAAGAAACGCTACGCGATAACAACGTACACGATAAAACGCGTTACCGTTAAAATTTAACTTAGTTTCTTATAATTATCTATGTAAATAATTTAATTTAATAATATCTATTTATTTAGTTTATTTTTTTAAAATCCGATAAAACACGGGGTGTTACAATAAACATAACACATGCACCAAAATGCCCTCAAAGTGCTCCCAAAAGAGTATGAATTCATTTACCAATCAAATCCATATATCCCATGGACTCATTGGGGTATATTGGAATTATTCTCGATCCTTCGTTGTTTAAAGAAGTAACATCATCATTTTCATGCTTGGTTGAAGTAGTGGACTCACATGCCGAACTAATTAAGGTTGAACCCACAAGCATATACAAGCCATCATTAATGGATCCTTTCAAGAACAAATTAGGACCCTTGCCGACCTTCAAAACTCCACCTTCACCAATGTGTCTATAACCTTCTTTATCCAAAATACTAAGGGAAATTAATTTTCTACTCATACCTCTAACATGAAGAACTCCGGTCAATGTTGTTTCAACACCGTCAAACATGATAAATTTAACATCTACAATACCAACTATCGGACAACTAGCCTCATTGCCCATAGTGACTTTCCTTCCATCAACCTTTTGATAAGTTGAGAAGAAATTAGAGTTAAAAGTCATGTGTGTCGAACATCTCGAATCCAAAATCCAAGAATCACCACCCTTGTATTCACTTGTAACAACGAGAGCACCAACATCATATTCCTCACCTTCAACATAACTTGCTTCGGCGGCAATAAATTTTGTGGACTTGCTTTCATCGGATTGTTTGGCTTTTAATTTTCAACAATCTTTCTTGAGGTGGCCTTTCTTCTTACAAAAGTTGCAAGTCATGCTTCTTTTGTTCCTACTCGAATCCTTCACAAACAGAGCATCATTGGAATCTTTGGACTCCTTTTGAGCAAATTGAGAATCAATAAGGTCCTTTTGAGTTAAGGCCTTTCTAACATACTCACTACTCAACGTGTCTCTTCCATACAACAATGTTTCCCTAAAGTGCTTAAATGAAGGTGGTAGTGAAACCAACAATAAGATAGCCAAATCCTTATCATCCACTTTTACATCAATATTTTGCAAATCCATAATTATTGAGTAAAATTCATCAAGGTGCGGTTTCATCGGCTTTCCTTCTTACAATCAGAGATTATAAAAACGACTCTTTAACAAAAGTCGATTGGTAACACTCTTTTCCATGTAGAGTGATTCCAATTTTTCCCAAATGCCTTTAGAAGTTTCCTCCTTTACAACTTCTCTCAAAACTTCATTAGAGAGACAAAGTTGTATGGCGGAAAGAGCCTTCGCATCCATTTCTTCCCATCTCGCCTCACTTGTGCCTTCGCGCATCTTCTCCTTACCATCAAGTGCTTTATGCACTCCATTTTGTATCAATATTGCTTTCATTTTGACTTGCCATAAGCCAAAATTCACGCTCCTATCAAACTTTTCAATATCGAGTTTATTGTAGCCATGTTGCACCAATACGACCTCTAAATGACGATAATAACGACTTGGCTCTAATACCAATTGAAAATGATGCTATATTAGAGATCAAACGTCATGTTTGAACCTCTAATATCACCAAGATCGAAAGTGCGAAGTCTTATGTGAAACAAATTATGCTAACAATAAATCGATGTTTGTAGGAATTAACAATACAATAATAAACGACACAAAAATTTAACGAGGTTCACCCAACTTGGTCTACATCCTCCGGTGTGTAGTATCTCTTATATTATCAAAGAAGGAGTTCAAAAAACTCTCAAGTATAGAGAATTACAATTAGAGAAGAGATATTAGGCTAGTGTTTGGCTTGGGTTATTTGTGGATGTGTTTGGATGAGCAAATGAGCTCTTTATTTATAGGAGAGATCACACTTAGCAACATTAAGTACATTAAAGCAATGAATAAATGACAATGAAATAGCCCCATGCATTTGAAGAGCCAAAATCAGCATCCTAGGCGCATCAGAGAGGTCGCTCGACCAGAACAGGGGTTCGCTCGGTCGAGCGGGAGATATTTACCAAAACCCAAGAAATTCATTCAATTATGAATCATGAAAAGGCTAAAAATAGTTTGGATTGTCCAATCCCCAAACCTAACGTTGTGCACAGTAAATTAGCTTCAACATTAGGAGTTGAGGTTGAAGTTCGATTTCTTTCCAAAACCCTAAATCAAATATCTAAACACTTATATCAAGAAATTCAAATAAAACACCTAAATCAGTTGTAGAATTAAATATAAAACCCTAAATTTATAAATGACCCCCAAATAAGCCAAAAACCCTAAATTGATTAACAAATATGGTTTGGGGTATTGTATAATTATCAATCATGAATCAACAAACAATGTTTTAACAATTAACATTCAAAAAAATCTGTTTAAATAAATCAATAACAATTGCACAAATTAAAATTTTATTTAATAATAAGAAATAAAAATATATATATATACATGAAGGCGGCATATTGACGGTGGCCGGTGAGTCGGTGGCCGAAACCTAGAGTGGCGGCAGGCCGCAGATCGCAAACAAGTAGTACTTTTGCTGTTTGAAAACCACTTGAGAGTGTTTGAAGGTCAAGTATAGAAGATGAATTTGTCTTGCTTCCTAACTGTTGTAATACGTGTTTTGCGTGAAAGGATGGAGAATCTTGA
This sequence comes from Amaranthus tricolor, assembly GCF_026212465.1. Lineage (NCBI taxonomy): Eukaryota > Viridiplantae > Streptophyta > Magnoliopsida > Caryophyllales > Amaranthaceae > Amaranthus > Amaranthus tricolor. Next base: position 26,613,186 of record NC_080056.1, on the reverse strand, counting down.
GGATAATTGGCTCAAAACATGTAATTTGAATAATTATATTTAGTTAGACAAATACCCACTCTTATAAGTGTGGTTAATTAGACTTATATCCATACTTATAAGCGTGATTATATTTTAGTGTATACTTGTATTTTAGTCTTTAGATTTGCTTTTCCCCACGCTTATAAGTAAAGATATTTTCCCACACTTAGTAAGCGTGGCTAAATTAAATATTATGTCCACACTTAATTAAGTGTGGATAGATAAGTGTGGGTGGATACAAAATTATTTGTAGTGAGTTGTGCAAATCTCGTCATTTCTTATTTGAAATAGTAGGTACTTCATTGTTTAATGATTTTTCTACTTTTTACTGATTTTGTTACTCTGTTTTGAATTAGGGTTTCGAATCAAGTAAATAAAGTTCCTCAATCTTATTTTCTTGGTATAAGTATTCTTATTTCTGGATTTTTTTTTACTTTTGTTACTATATTTTGCATATTTTCAGAAAATGGGGTCTTTTGAATTCCTATTTCGCATATTTCCGTGTATTTTTGGATTATTGTGTTTCTTCTCGTTGTTAATTTCATTGCTTTATTGTGTGAGTGATGACTTGTAAGTACTTTTAAATCGGTACACCCTATGAGATTACAAGTAAAAGTGCCCTTCAGGGGCGGAGCAAATAATTTCGAGGTCTTGTTTGTTTTTCATAAATTTTTAAAATTGGCGCCCTTATAATTAAACAGATATCTTCTCAAAGTAAAATAAAAATTCAGCACAATTTTAATTTTTTAGTACTAGAGTTAAATAAAAACTCAACATAATTTCTAATTTTATAAATACTGATTTTATAAAAATTCTTAAATTAAGTTGTTGAAAATTAAACTTTCAAATCTAGTGTTAAAATGCAAGAGAAAAAATAATACTAACAGATTGATAACTGATAATAAATAGAGTAAAAATTTAAAGGGTTGAAAAATTAAGAAATAAATTGTTGATTATTTTTTTAATTTAATGATAATTGATGTTTGATGAATGTCGTCGTCATCATCATCATACCCAGTGTATTCCGCCCACAGAAAAATATAGTCAGGGTCTAGGGACGGACGGAAGGAGGCAACTCATACCTATAAAGGAGAGTGCGGCCAAAGAGTCCCTCGACTCGAGAAAGAATAAGAGAAGTTTTTGCCACGAACGGGATCGAGTGGGGCTGAAGCTAACTCTACGAGCCTGCACCTTATCACACAAGCCTGCACCTTAAACATAAAATGAAGATAAATAAAATGTACATAAATGAAGTAACATAAAGTAAAAAAAAAACAATATTAATAATACTCCCTCATATTCATTTTACTTGTCTCATTTACTTTTTCACACTTATCGAGGTTATATTTTAATACTTAATATCTTTAATTATGCATAATTAAAAATTATGAAAAATTAATATTAATAATCCTTGTATTGAGACGAATGAAAGAAGATTCCACTTGAATATATTTTAGCATATAAATAAAGAATAAAGTACAAACTAAAAGTGGTTAAATAGTGACAAAAAGTATATGGGACAAGTGAATAAGAGGGAAAAATAAAAATAAAAATTAAAAATAACAATAATAATAATAATAATAATAATAATAATAATAATAATAATAATAATAATAATAATAATAATAATAATAATAATAATAATAATAATAATAATGATGATAGAAACGAGTAAAAGTTAGAGAACAAAAACACCAACAGGTATGCAAAGAGGAAATCAGTAGTCTAAAATATGAATAAGGTGCCTCCAACCACCCCTATTGATGCTTGATGAATGTGTAAAACTTAAATGATGTAAGAGAAAATGTTTAGAAGTTAAAGAGTTATTTTGGAAAGAGATAAAAAAAGGAGAGAAAAAAATGTAATTAAAAGGAATTGAACTTATGATCATTGATTTGTTAAGTAAGACTCCTACCAACAATTCACCTCAATTTTATGTTGTTCCATAATTATAATTTTTTAATTTGAGGCTCTTCAAGTTTTGGGTCCCTGTGCGGTTGGGGACCCTGCACGGGCCTAAAACTACCCATGTATGGATGCACTTCTCAACTATTGTATTGAACATTGTGTAGACTACTCGACGTTTGAAAGATTACCATTGCATTGGTTTATGCTTTTGATTGTATATATAAAAGTGGCTTAGCTTTCACCACTATTCATCACTATTCACTCCCTCACTATTCATTACTATTCACAAATGAATAGTGCTTTACTCCCTCACTATTCATTACTATTCATGCTTAGTTGGCGGCTTAGTTGGCTTAGTTGGCATCCTTCATGAACAAGTGAACAACCGGTTTTGCATTATTATTGAGCTTGGGTGAGTAAGTCTCCTATCTCTTCATTAATGTTGTGTGTACTTTGTGCGTGCTCCATGTTTTATGGGCGGCTCTTCATCATGCTTTCTTTCATATCATGGCTTTGATGGATGATGATTATTTAATGCACCATACTCTCTTTCATATGATGGCTTTGATGGATGATGCTTATTTAATGCACCATATGCAAAATTCTTTTTTGCATTGTGATTCACCAATGTCTATATTGCTGTGTTTATTTTCAATGTCCATATTGCTGTGTTTATTTTCAATGTTTCCTTTGTTCTTTCCATATTTTTTTAGTGTGTTCTTGATAGGTTTTGTTTTTTCGTTCATCTGCAGAATTCATAAGCAACAAAATGCATAGCAGAATCAGCCTGATCAGAGTACCCTACATAGCACAGATCATCAGGTCAGTGTGCTAAATGGCCTGCATAGATATTCATTTGGAACTGCAGATATCATTTGTTGGACTAATTTTTGCATTTGCTTTGTATTCTATTTCTGAAGTTCATAGGAAATCATACTCACTGTGTGGTTTGGTCTTACTCTTCTATTTTGAAGTGTTCATGAAGCATGAGTTTCATGAGTCTTTGCAGACTTGACGTAGAATCTCTGCAGGTTCTATTTTCAACAATGACCTGCTGTTCTGCCTCTGAAACAGATGCATGCACACTTGCTTTCTGATCTTAGAACAACATCTGTTTGAGGCTGTTGTCATCAAAGTTAGTGGTTTTTGTAATGTTTCTTAACTGCTTCTGAAGCTTTCTGATCTTTTTCAGGGTTCAGTTATTTCAGTGAATGCCATTGAACCAAACAGTTGTTGCTACCTGCTGGTTGCACTATTGCACTCTCATCACAGAATTGTTGTATTGTAAGTTTAAGAATTTTAGTTCTATTTTTTGCAGAATATAGTGCGGAAATAAAAACTTAAACTTAAAATGAAAAAGACAAAGGAGACAATGATTTTACGTGGAAACCTTCTTGGCCTAAAAGAAGGAAAAATCACAACCCCTCGGGATTTCAAAATTCTCTTACTATGTTTTAGGCAATCAATTACAATTACATAAAACAATAAACAATACTAGGCCTACTTCTCTTTCTTTTCTTCTCCTTCTCTTTCTCCTTCTCTTTCTCTTTCTCACGCTTTACTCTAAGCTTTCTCTTCTCCCCTAGACTTTTCTAAGTCTAGTTACAACAAGACACTCAAAAACCCTTTACAAGGCCATATTCTAAAAAGGATAAAAACTGAGAAGTTGCATAAGAAAAATATTACAAGTTAATTGACAAATTGTAAAATATTTTTCTTATTTTTTATCTCTCGTATGGACTCCCTTGGACACGCCCAAAACCGTTTGACAAAGTCACTCCTTTTATATAGGAGCAACCGTAGCAAATGACAAACCTAACTCCCCACTCTCTCCTTAATCCTAAAATTTAGGAGAGTGGATCACATGCTTGGAAGCCAAGCAAAATACTCGGTTATTTTTTACTAAAAATAGGCAATTAGGTTTATTTTAATTAAAGCCCAAATTAAACTCCTATTATTGTGGAGAGAAATAAGGAGACTTATTCTCAACACTTGAATTATTCTACGGTTATTTTTAGGTGGTTATTTTACCAATTAACTCATCAAATAATTATGCAACCTACTTAATTTCTAACCATTACATCAGCTAAAAATAGAAAATAAAATCTACGTTATTTTTCAGCTGACGTCTTCTCCAGACTTCAGTTTTGGGAACACTGCACTATCTTCATCAGCAATTTTCATCAAATCATCAAACTTGGGAACAGTAGACCTCTTGTCTACATCTAACATCCTAAGCAATCTTCTTTATCTGACTTTCTTATAATTTTGACACGTACAACTTCCATGGACCAAGTTTTAGGCTCCATCAACGATTTATAACAAAATCGGATATGGTCCTACAAACAATCTCTAAAACACATTTATTTATATAAAGTGAAGTAATCGTCAAAATCTAAGAGGGCCAACATCATCTTACTTGGATTTAAATTTTCAGACAAAGACTTTTGATTTTGGGTTGATGTTTTTGAAATTTTAGGTATGAAATTTTATCAAATGCTGATTAAATAACTTCAAATTTGCACATCAATTTGAAACCATGAATATCCAAATCTTTCTAGGTATTTCTAATCCCTTTTTATTTTGTTTTTGTAGAAATTTACTGCCTAATTCAAGTTTCTTGTTTTCTCTGAATTTGAGCAATATAAAGCGTAATGATAAGATGTTGTCTATGGATGACCAACGCCCCAAGGTTTTTCCGCTACATGTGAACATATCAAGGCCACCCCCTGAACTTTCTCAATATCACCCTTCAACAAGACTTTGCATCCAAAGAAAACCAGTGATGGGAGTTCAACTTGGAAATTGTTTAGAATCCTATCACTAGGACTTACACACCTGAAAAGAGCCTTACAATTAAGGGTTCATACCTTTGTTTAAAAGCACAAGGTTTTAATAGCCCTGGAAGACTAAGTATTCAGTGTCCAGGGATGAGAACAAATTGGACACCCATTTCGGATTCGAAACTCCATCTCTTAGCAACATTAAGAAAGAGTAGTAATGAGTGTTTGGATGTTGATTCTTAACAATGTAATTACATCTAAATGCAAGTGTTTGAGTAAAGATAGTAATTCAAGTGTTTGATTCTACTATTTATATTTCAGACTCAATTTTCCCAATCAACAGAAGATCTTTTGAAGTATTGACTACTAAAATTTAGCAAATTAATCCTTATCCTAAATTGCATGTATTCTATGAAATTAATTTGGTTCGTGGTATTGAGTTTATGCTGTAGAAGTTGATCATTGCTACATTAGTGGCTTGGTTTGATTAGGTAGTCCTTTTTCAATTATCCTTTTGCTTTTATTGATTATACTTTATTAACATAGAGCTTCATGGGTGATAATTTTTTCATCAAAAAGATCGAGACCCCTCCGTGTTAGTTTGTTTGTAACACTCTGACCAAAACCGTGAGACCTTTTTTGGTGCAAACAAACTGAAATTATGCTCGTCTTTTCGGGTATTAGAGACTTTTAAGTAGCCTACATTTATTTAGAAAGTAGAATTGATTATGCTTTGAATGTTGTTTTAACCCTTTCTTTCTGTAATAGAGGGTTAGACCGAACATGTTAATGTTGATTGGTAGTATTCAAAATGTTTTGGTGTGTGTTAATGAATCCTTAACAGGGTTTTAATGGTGTTGAAGACTGAACGAGAAGAAAGATCATTTCTGTTGATAGCTTGATATGTTGGCAATAACTCATTAGCCATGTGTTTTTGGTTCAAAATGAATCAACTTCTTGTTGGGGACCATGTTCCAAATCTGAAAATGTACTTATGTATATACAAAAAATATTCACTCTATCTTTAAATGCCATTAATTAGATGCAGATGTCCTTTGTGTTTTCCTTTATGCAACTTTCTGCTGGTCTTTAAGGCCGTGTCCTTCAATTTCTTGCATGAATTTGCTCTTGTCTTTGTACTCTTAACGTTAAAATTTATCTGGTAGGGTTTGGTTTTAGGATTACGGATCTGTTGGTGTGTCTAAAATTTTGCGCATGTTAACTGCTGGAGCACCCGAGAGAGCACTCCTTGCACCTTGATTAGAGACTCGGAAAACATAGCAACGCCTGGATCAACTACCAGACCATCATGCTCCAATGTAGAGAACCGAAGAGCTAGGAATACACAAAGAACAATACCGACAAACCCAAATATGGAGGAGTTCTTTGCTGGCTTTGAAAATAGCCAGCAGATTAATTTCCTTGAGAAGTAATTATCTTTCGTTATTTGCATTTTTCCGAGTGTCTTCATACAACAGATGAGGGACTCTTTGACCGCATTCTCTTTTATGGTTATGAGGTGCCATCTTTCTCCCCTCCTCAGACCCTAATCATAGTTTTTGCTATGAGCGGGATACGCTCGGTATGATGATGATGATGTCTTCATACGCAGCTATTGGCATAATAATATACTTAATTTTGTTAAATTCGTTGTGACATTGCAGGTACAACTATGATATCAAGAATGATATGCCTCTCCCGGGACGCTTCAAATGGAGATTCAGCAGAAAGCAAATGCACAGTTCTTACAAGAAAAGTATGGAAAAAAAACCTGAAAGAAATTATGTGTAATCTGTGATATGTAACATAAGTGCAGCTGACTAAATGTAGTCCTAACCCCCCTTCTTTTAGCATAGTTTAGCATATTGATTTTTAGCTTTTGAGAATCCAAGAGAAGATAAAAGTTAATTAAGTAGGGTTAGAATTCAGTTTATGATGGTTTTGCTTTATAGTTACACCATTGTGATCTGTAATGGATATCATTAATATTGTTCTGAAACCAACTTTATTAGTACTTTATGACTCACTAATCTCTCATTTTTACATTTTCTTTAAATAATGCTTGGATGCTTTAATTAAGGTCTCATGTTTTGCTTTGGTGATTGAATTTATTGGCTTTATCATCTTTGGTTCAATGAAATTTAGCTGAATGTTAAGTTGATTCAATAAGATATGCCTTTTTATGTATGAATATTGATTGCTCAGATAAGATTGATTGCTTGCAGAAAAGCTTGCAATATAATCATGTTATATGATCCATAGCTTTTGATGAGTTGAAGTCACTTTCCCCCATTTAGTTGATTGTCACTTTCCTCCATTTAGTTGATTGGTGTAAGGTTCTAATAATTTTTTTTTGATGTTACTGGGATTGTAAACAAATTTTGTATGCTATTTCTGTAATTATTCTTAAATTGGAGGCATTATGGGAGAGACTATACAATTCACAGGATTCGGCTGAAAGAACTCGTGCTGAGAATACTTTGAGATGTTTTTCGATGAATACCAAGTAAATTCCGCAATGCCAGTACATTTTACATAATGCATTGACACCATATGTATTGATGCTTGCAAGTTCAAGCTTGTTGAAGCAAGTTACTGAGCATTCACTGTCATTGCAGCTTCGTCTTGATATTAGTAAGTGAAGCTGATCCTTGTTGTTCTACCCCTGGTAGGCTAGAGTTATTAGTCAGAAGCCCACTTGAAAAGGAAGGCAGCTTAAAGGGAGAAGGAAAATTAATTGGGTTATCGTACTTTGAATTGACTTCATTGATTTTCAGCTACTTTTCCTCTTATTGATCTGTTATTCAGTGTGCTAAATTTCTCAAGTTAGAAATAGTATAATTTGTATCAGCTACCTTGAACTCTCGTGTGTTTTCCTTTGTATATCAAGTTTATGAGATAATATAAAAGTTCTGATCTTGTTTTCCTTTGTTTATCAAGTTTGAATTATCAGCAGCTACTAATGTTTTTGTAAAGGTCTTCTGCACAAATCAAAATCCAAAATGTGTTGTATGTCCAATGAGTAAAGAATGTAGACACTTCGGGAACAATGATATTGAAGACTCTGGTTTTAAAGCAGAAAAGACGATTGTAAAACCTAAACATCAACTCTCGAAATCAAGATCCAAACAATGCCATAAAGATAAAGTAAAGGAGCTCGAACAAGGCCAAAAACCCAAGAAAAGGTGGCCAAGGACTCAACATTCAATCGCACCCTTTTCTAGAAACAGTGAGTAAAGTTGACTGAATTAGGGACCTTGCTATTTTGCTTCTGTTAGTCCTAATGGGTTTTATACTAAATTTTTTTAGGTTTAGTTAGGAGTTATGACTTGTACGATGGTTCGGGCCTCTTATGGAGCTCTAAACCAATCCACTATTTCTAGAAACATCCTAGATGATCCATCACCGTATCTTCTTCTTCTTACAAGGGAACCAAATAAAGATAGTTCAGATCAGTTGGCGCATACTATGCAGTCTTCAATTCGTAGTTCCAAAACAGTTCCAGGGGCAATTTTGGTAAGAAACATTAATTATTTCTTGTTCAGAATTCTTTCATGTGAAAACTCTGCATCTAAACTGTAAAGTAATCCATCAGATCCCATGTGAAACAGCATACTATGCAGTCTTCTCATTGATCTGTTATTCAGCTACCTTGAACTTTTATTTAATTATATTATCTTATAATTCTATTTCACATCTTTTATGTTATCTTGATATGTTATTAAGTTTAGTTCGTAATAGTTGACTTTTTCAGTTAAGATGATTTATCTTATAGAAAACAGTCATGTTAAGATTATTGTTCGTTATACTTTTAACCTTCTTAAATATAGCTCTCCCCTTTTTTTGGAAGTTTAGAGGGTCAAAGATGCAAATGATATTTGCGATCTAGGGTCGATTGAGAAAAACTTTTATATTATCACAAGGATAAGAATTGCTTATTTCGGACCTAACCCCATCTACAAATGATCAATGTCAATTCATAAAGTACTGGAATGTATTGCAATGAAAACAATAAGATTTTAAATAACTAAATTTTCAATATGTGTGCTGCAAAACTTATCTGTATGGATGCCTCTGTGCGGTTTTACATAGTTGTGTTAGGGGATGCAAATTTGGTGTGCATTGTACTTATATATAGGTCGATACAGGGTTGTTTTGGGGCTATGAAGGTGATGTTTTGGCCTGCGTTAAAGGTTGTTCTGGTGTTGAATCAGGAGCTGCGTAGAGCTGTCTAGCAACTTATTAAAGATTTTAAATTTGCACAATTGCTCTTGTGATTGATGACATTTGCATGATTGCCTAACATTTGATTGCATTTGGCATATTGTTCATCTCTCTCGACCAAAGTTCGCCATGATCATGTACAACATAAAAAAAAAGTGGCATAGGGGAGAGATTTCACTTCTACAATCGAATTAAAGTTTCATAATGAGTTTTAGAATACGCAGCTGGGTGCCAAGCACTAACATGATTCATCTATTATATATTAGATACAATACAAAATCTAATCCTTTGTTTCATGGATATTGATATTGCATATTTATTAGTGCAACATTCATTTTTAGAATGTCATTTTAACCGAAAGTAAGGGAGTGGCGAGGAAGAGCTGGAAGACAGTAACTCAGAAAGGCGGGTAGAAGAGGGCAGTGGAGGTAAATATAGGGACAGAACAGACCAAGAGCAAAAAAGTACAACTAACGGACATGAGTTAGAGTGGCATTACCGTAAAGTTAGGGAGAGGCTTGAGGAAGAAGATAGTAAAAGCAGAAGGTATGACAAAGAAGAAGATTCACCCAAGAGGCATGAGAAAGGAAGGAAAAAATTGATCAAGAAAGAAGGAAGGCGAGAACAGAGCTAGAGGACTATGACCGGAGAAAGATTAAGAAGGAGGAAAAATAAATGCATGAAAGAAGAGGACGGAATAAAAAGGATGAGGATAAGTTAAGAAAGAGAAAGATGGAAAGGAGATCAGATGGTGATGAGCAAAGGAAAAGGCTAGAAGATAGGGAAGAGGAGGATTATAGAAGTAAAAGGCGTGAAAGAAGGGAAGAGAGTGAACAAGGAGTAAGGAAGAGAGAAAGTAGGGAAGATGATGGTAAGCAAAGAAGGAACTGGGAAAAGAAAGATGAAGACAAGTATTTTAGCCGAAAGCAAAGGAGAGGTGAGGAAGAGCTGGAAAGCAGTAAGTTTGAAAGGCGGGAAGAAGAGGGCAGTGGAGGTAAATATAGGGACAGAACAGAGCAAGAGCAAAAAAGTACAACTGACAGAAAGGAGCCAGAGAGGCATGAACATAAAGTTAAGGAGAGGCTTGAGGAAGAAGATAGTAAAAGGAGAAGGCATGACAAAAAAGAAAATTCACCCAGGAGGCATGAGAAAGGAAGGAAAATATTGATCAAGAAAGGAGGAAGGCGGGAACGGAGCTAGAGGACTATGATCGGAGAAAAATGGAGAAAAAGGAAAAAGAAATGCATGAAAGAAGAGGACGGGAAAGAAAGGATGAGGATGAGTTATAAGAAAGAGAAAGATGGAAAGGAGATCAGATCGTGATGAGCAAAGCAAAATGCTAGAAGATAGCGAGGAAGAGGATTATAGAAGTAAAAGGCGTGAAAGAAGGGAGGAAAGTGAACAATAATAATGAATGAAATATAAGACTTACACAAACATAGTTCTGTATTTTGATTGAAATTCTACTCGATTTTAAAGAGTTATGAACATTGCATTTTGCACTGAGTGAGAGACATCAGTGCAGGAACATCGATCAGTTTCAGTACATAATTATCAATTTAGTAGTAGCAAAAACCGAAACTTTTCTGAATTTGCAAAATCAACATATAATTTATTCTTCTGCTGCTGATTGTGATCACTTCCCGAGTAATTACTACACGGACCACCAAAGGTTTTCACAGGAGCAGAAAATTGACTTTGATTACCATAATGTAACGATTTTGCAGCTGCTTGCACGGTGCTTCTAGATTGCAAGTTAGACTCATAAGGTTCAGCTAAGTCAGCAGAGAATCCTTCTGTAGAACAAGGATATGATCGATAATCCAAATCATAATTCCTTGAATTGGGTTGCTGATTTGTTGATCATAAGGAAGGCCTGCACATCGTTCAGGTGCGAAAAAACCAGGAACCGGTGGCAAAAGCGACTTGCGATTGTAGTTGAAAGATTGACAGGCAAAACATTTTGAGGCTGCAAGTCTTCTGGGTAAGCTTGCTTACTTGAAATGCTTCAATAAACAGTATCAGTTGAAATGAAAAATGAAAAACCTGAATTCTTCCCTGCAGGCGATATGGGGCTGATTTCATGCCTGGAAAATTACGAACAGGTATTAGCTAATACCTTTATGAGTTTGCTGGCTGTCGAGAGAAGTCTAATTTTATCTCAAGCCAACTAAATATTTCATCCTGTGTGATCTAAATATCAAGATAGGTATTCATGGTTTGAGTTTAAGAGTAGTTTATGAAATTACCATGTTCCAAGGCTCCCGAACACTCATAAATGAACAAGACTCTTACGAAACACCAATTTTAAGTCTAAACAAAAATGGAACCCACTGGTATAAAACTGTATACATTTTGAACACCAATCGAAATACAAATATCCGAATTCATAAAATAACTTAGTTAATACATTATCATAACTAAAACTAATCATAAAAAGGATGAAGAAAATGCAAAGTTTGAGTTAAATTGTTAATCTTAATGCGGACTTGTAGTTGTAGGAGAGTACAGACCAGAGAAAGCCTTGATTGATCAATTGAAAAGCAATTATACACCAAATAGGGTTGAATGAGAAGTTCATACTTCATTCGAAACGATGTTGAATTGTCTGAGAAGCGCCTCTTGCATATGATTAATCATCAAATAGATCTATTAAAAACATAAAGAAAAAGAAGTTATCAAACCATAGTCAAAAAAACATGAAAAGTCAGCTATACAATATTTATTGTATCATGTAGTTCACATTACATAACAAATGGGAATTTTTTCGCATGTTGGTTCTTGGTTATATATTGTATCATGTAGTTCTGTTGAATCATATCTTCGGCATCATCAAAGCAATTGAATGCAACAACATTCCATTAAACCAATACCATTAAGTCAAAGCAAATAAGTGCAGGTGAATTTTTCTTCTTACCTCAGCCATGCCAATCCATAATACAGGTACCTCTTTAGCCTGTGCTGCAGCCACATCCTTTATCTGGTTCTCCAATTTTTGCTGCACAGCTGGAGAGAGATCACTTTAGTTTCTGACGTTTCTATCCTTTTGGGAGGAGAAATAGATCAAGTGATTAAAGATGGCTTTTTTAAGGTGAAATGAGTTGAAGCTTGCAAGTACTTTGGATGAAATACAATAATAAGCACATGTCATAACCTCCAAAATGATAAATAACTACAACTCAACATATTATTAACTCCAAAGCATCAGAAGGGGGAAAAGTATACAAACTTTGCTTCTCAGATACAAGAATATTGCTGCTTTTCCAATATCCCAACTATCATAACTAAGGAAATTGCTTTATATACCATGTGGAGGATTTCACCATTGTTTAATTGGTTTTCTTGGAGTCTCTGATGTGTTTATAATTAATTTTTTATCAATAAGTTTTTGATTTTTATGATTTACTGATACTGGATTTTGTTTCTCCTAGCTTGGTATTTAAATTTTCTGCTGTTGGTGAAAACATTGGTGTAGCAGAAAATAATTGATGCAGCAACTGTTAGGTGCATGATGGAGATTTGGATGCAATGGGCAATGTCGGTTGCACCACAAGATGAAGGAGAGGCAGCGTTGGACTGCTGAGGAAGACTCGATTCTAAGTGCATATGTTAAGCAATTCGGTCCAAGAGAATGGCATCTTGTTTCGCGGCGAATAAACACACACCTTGATAGAGATGCTAAGTCTTGTTTAGAGAGGTGGAAGAATTACCTTAAACTTGGCATTAAGAAAGGCTCACTTACTGCAGAAGAGCAGCGTCTTTTAATCCGTCTGCAAGCTAAGCACGGCAATAAATGGAAGAAGATCGCTGCTGAGGTGCCTGGTCGTACTGCTAAAAGGCTAGGCAAGTGGTGGGAGGTGTACAAGGAGAAACAACAAAGGGCTAACAAAGAGACTGCTAAGTGCTTAGAGCCTATCGACGAGGGAAAATACGATCATATTTTGGAAACTTCTGCTGAGAAGTTGGTGAAAGAACGAGTGCCTATGCCAGCCTCTAATGGAGACTTCTTACAGGGCGGTGATCATCCTCTTCCGTTGGTGACTGCTCCGGCTGCTGTTCCTTCGACTACAATGATGCTCCCTCCTTGGCTTTCGAATTCTAATGCTGGAAGGCCGCCTGGTTCCCCACCAATTTCAAAATTCTGCAGTGCTCTCTGTGCAACCAACAGAAACACAAATCAGGCAGCAACTGTAGCTACACAACACCCCACACAAGAACACCATTCAGCAAATCAAACAGCAGCAAAGTCCAGCAGCACCAGCAAACTTTTTTTCAGAGAGTAAAAGATACGGGTTTATAGACTACAGACTACAAACGGTGAGCAAGCTTTTAAAATTCTTCCCCGCCAAAGCAACAAATGATACAACGAAAGCAATATAATTAGGCAATTAACTATCACATTTTTTTCAGAGAGTAAAAGATACGGGTTTATAGACTACAGACGCTGACTTGCTACCTACCATAAAACTCGGGTTTAGTATATCTCATTTACCTGCTCGAAATGCCTCCTTAGTTCTACCATAATACTCCGGTTTGGTTCCATGGAATGTGATGAAACTCCAAATTCTTAATTCATCAATGCATATAACACCACGATCAGCAAGAGCCATTGCACCAGCTTCAAGCCTTCGTTCTCCTGATCACAGCAAATCCCTTGACTGAGAAATCGAATCAAAAAAAGGTTCCAATAGTGAGAAAATTGCAAGAGAGCTCACCTGCTTCCTCGTCAGAATGTTAAATTTTTATAATCAAGGATAAATAAAAAAAAACAACAATAAGATTGAGTACACTTGACCCCAAAAAGATGATATCGACTTTATGACTTTATGGTATTGGGATAATGAAATATTGTCGTAATTGATTATCTTCACAATTTTGGTGACTTCCCCTCATGTTCGGCTGCATTTGGTCTGAATAGTAGCAAGACCAAGTGGTGGTGGGTTCACTTGTGTGGGGAGATGAGTGAGCTTGATGGTGGTGGTAAGGTAGAGTGAAGGTGGAAGGTGGTTAAGAGAGCTATTGAGCCAGGGCGGTGATCAGAGTGTAAAAACAAGGTAGCACCGCATCGCATCGACCGCATTGTAAAACTTATATATATAGGGTCAAGTTCCAGTGAGAACCAAGCTTATATGAGAACCGTGAGAACCAATCTCCTTGATAAAAATGTGTTACTTTTTTACTGAAAATGTGTTACTTTTAGACAAAAAAAATGTTACTTTTGTTTTTAAAAAAAAGCTGGTACTTTTTTTTGTAACCCTAATTATTTCCAAGAAATGGGAATTGTCCATGAAACTACGGCGGGTTATTCACCATAATCAAATGGTGTTGCCGAAAGGAAAATTCGGACATTACAAGAAATAGTTAACTCCATGTTATCCTACTCAAGATTGAGTGAAGGATTTTGGGGTAAAGCGATGTTGACTGCGTGTCACATCCTTAACCGGGTTCCCACTAGAGGGAATAAGGTTATTCCTTATGAACTTTGGTACAAGAGAAAACCAAACTTGAACTATCTTCGAGTTTGGGGATGTAGGGCAATTATAAGAGTGTCCGGTAATAAAAGGAAGAAACTCGGAGAAAGAGGTTTCGATTGCGTCTTTGTTGGCTATGCACATCTTAGTCATGCTTATAGGTTCTATGTAATAGAATCTAATGACTACATATCAATTAATTCGATAATTGAGTCTAGAGATGCTATTTTTGATGAAACTCGATTTTCATCAATTGGTAGGCCTAAAGACCTACAAGTTAGTACCAATGTTCAAGAAATTGATGAAGATCAACTTGAATCTCAAAATGGTTCATCAAAGGATGAACATGTAGAGATTTCTCTTAGGAGAAGTAAGAGGGGAAGGATTGCCAAATCTGTTGGTCCAGATTTTGAAGTCTACTTAGTAGAGGGTACAAGAGATTCTCTATGTACATCCACACCCTATTGTTTAAATGTGGAGGACAATCCATCAACTTACAAAGAAGCAATGTCTTCTCGTGATAAGCCTTTTTGGGAAGAAGCTATTAATGATGAAATGGATTCCATCATGGGGAATAACACTTGGATCTTAACTGACCTACCTTCAAGTTGTACTCCACTTGGATGTAAATGGATATTTACAGTTAAACTTAGACCTGATGGGTCCGTGGTTCGATTTAAAGCAAGATTAGTGGTGCAAGGCTTTAGACAAAAGAAGGGTACTGATTATTTCGATACTTATGCACCGGTTGCTAGAACTACTACTATTCGGCTCTTGATTGCCTTAGCTTCTATCCACAATTTGTTGATTCATCAAATGGATGTCAAAACAGCATTCCTTTATGGTGATTTGGAGGAGGAAGTATATATCCAACAACCCGAAGGGTTTGTTGTTAAAGGACAAGAGAAAAAGGTGTGTAAATTGATTAAGTCTCTCTATGGACTTAAACAAGCACCAAAGCAGTGGCATCAAAAGTTTGATGACACCGTGTTATCTTTTGGTTTTGTTGTCATGAGGCCGATAAATGTGTTTATAGCAAGTTCGATGATAAAGGAAATGGGGTTATCATTTGTCTTTATGTCGATGACATGCTCATATTTGGTACAAGTATAAAGCAGGTGGAAATGACAAAGGAAGTTTTGTCATCATCCTTTTCTATGAAGGATTTGGGAGAGGCTGACGTTATCTTAGGCATTAAGATAATAAGACATAATGGAGGTCTTATGTTGAACCAATCTCATTATATTGAGAAGATTCTCAAACTATTTAATATGTTTGATAAATCTACAGTTTCCACTCCCATGGATCCATGCGAGAAACTATTACCTTATAAAGGAGAAGCTATTTCTCAATTGGAATACTCAAAGATCATTGGATCCTTGATGTATGCAATGACCTGTACAAGGCCAGATATAGCTTTGCAGTGGGTCAGTTAAGTAGGTTTACTCAAAAACCTGGTCCTACCCATTGGAGAGCTGTGAGAAGAGTACTTAGATACTTGATTAGAACCAAAGATTATGGTTTGTTTTATCGTGGAGATCCTCCTGTTTTGGAAGGATATTCTGACACAACTTGGGCATCCAATAAAGAGGATAATTATTCTACAAGTGGATGGGTATTAATGTTTGGGGGAGGTGCCATCTCATGGGCTTCTAAGAAACAAACATGTGTTGCTGATTGTACGATGTGTTCTGAGTTTATTGCTTTAGCATCTGCTAGCAAGGAAGCAGAATGGTTAAGAAATCTCATGTATGAGATCCCTTTGTTGATTAAGCCAATTTCACCGGTGGCTATTCATAGTGATAGTGATTCGGCTTTGAACAGAGCGTATAGTCAAACATACAATGGTAAGTCAAGGCATATTGCTATAAGACATAGTCTTGTGCATGGTCTTATCAAAGAAAGGTCATTTCTGTTGACTATGTTAATACTAAACTCAATTTGGCAGATTAATTTACTAAGCCATTGAGTAGGAATTCCATTGAGTTTTCGGCTCAAGGAATTGGTTTAATATGCCCATCTTCAACACCATGAGCGAAACCCAATTCAACGTTAGAAGAAACATCTAGTCTTGAATTCAATGTGGATTGATCGCTCATTAGATGTTGGGAAGCAATTTTGAGACCCTTTACTAGCTTTGTTTGTGATGTTAAAAACGAGGTAGTAGAGTAGTCCCTCGAGGTCTCCAATTTCTAGAGTTTAGAAGATCTCTAGATTGAGTGCTTTATTCATGAAAGCATGGTAACCAGGAGAAGCTACCTATATAAGTTCGGGGTTTGGCCGCCTCAACGAAATCAAGGGGCATACTTATGATCTCATTGAACTTATGAATAAATATGGACACATGACATTTAACGTGTCACAGATGTGAGTTTAATGAATTATTTCATGTGTACTACTCCTTCAATTGGTTGGATATATTTGCTTAATTCAATCCGGAAGGACATTAAGGGATATGATCAATTGTAAGATGCGTGGTACTAGGCGTCAATTCAATCCGAAGGACATTGGCATTGATGCATGAAATGGGTTGGAGATTATGGATCGCGAAAGAAGAAAAGGATTATACACTCTAAATGGGGGAGGATTGTTGTCATTTAGAGTGTATAATGGTCATTGGAAATTAAATTAAATAAATTAAATAAATTAATTTGATAATATCCCAAGGTTGCAAAGTTTATGTTTTGAGCAAAAGTAGTGGTCACGGATCGTGAAACAACTCGCGGCTCGCGAGGAAGGAAGGAAAAGTTACTGATTTGGTGGAACAACAGGTTGCGGCTCGCGAGTTGCCCACTGTTTTCTGATTTTTCCTTTGCAAAGTTAGTTTCTCGTTTTGTTGGTTATAATATAACTTCCAACGGTTAATTATGGTTATATTAACCATATGTATTGGGATGGTTTGGTTCAAAGACGACGTTAGTTCGTGAACCAATCTCGTGTTTCGTGAAATAACATGTTGCTTCGTGAAGTGGTGTGAGCTATTCTATAAATATAGAATGCTTGTGTGGTTTTTCTCCACATGCAATTTCTGATTTCTTTTCTTCTCAAGCACTTTACATTGAGAACTAGCAATCATCGTTTGTAATTTTCCGTATCTTCATCCTTCTAAGTTTTCCTTACATTGTTCTAAATTCCGTGTGCTAGGAATTTAGTGTAATTCTCTATATCTCAGAACATATTTCCGATTTATTCCCAAGCACCATAGTAGGGTGAAAATGATGTTTTAAGAAAGAACATTTCGCCTAGAATTAATATCAAGTTCAAACAAAATCTTCTTGTTATTTTGTTCGGATTTGAAAATCGATTTTTCAAAGATCTCGACGGCATACATAAGCATGGTTCTTAAATGTAATTTGTTTTTTCTCTTACAAAGTTATAACTTTATTATATTGTGTATTTTATAAATAAAGTAACATATTTTACAACATAACATACATGCAAACTCATGACATGTGGACTCCCTATATAAAAGTGGCTAAGACATCAACTATTCATCACTATTCACTCCCTCGCTATTCATTATTATTCACAAATCAATAGTGTTTTGCTAATTTTATTTTTTTTTTGAAATATAGTGCTTTGCTTTTGCTGAATAGTGTTCCATTTGGCCATTAGCTAATTTTATTCACTCCCTCACTTCTCTCTTCATTTAATTCTGGCTGCTCCATATTTTAGGCAGCTCATCAAGTATCCTCTTTCCCATTTTACTCCTCATTTCTCTACTTTTCCTCGAATGGCGAAATGGCAATTTGCTTTTTTGCTGGTATAATTTCTCTTTTCCAATCTTTTCCCTTTTCATTTTAATCTTCCTGATTTCAAGTTTTTGGATTTCTGAGGGATGCATTTAGTTTTTTTGGGAATTAGGATTTTCCCATTTTGTTTAGGTTTATCTTCAACTGATCAGGTAGAACTGAATTTAGTTTTGTTTCTTGTGCTGATATGGAATTTTTATGTTGTTTCTAAATTAGTGTCGGTTTTGTTTGTTGATTATGAGTTTAATTGATTTGTTGTGGCATTAATTTTTTTCTGATTTTCTTCTTGAAGGTGATAGGATGCTGAGAGTTGGAGGATTTTTGGCTCATGGGTTTTTTGATTTATGGTTCAGCTATGATCTAGAAACCAGGTTTGATTAACCAGTTAAATTTGTCCTACCAACTTCATTGATGAAGCTAAATAAATTTTAATGGTTTTTTTTTAAGTTTTTATTTTCATCAAATTTTCATTTTAGTTTTGATTTTTCAATTGACTGATTCTCATTTTAGTTTTACATTTGATTTCTACCTGTATGTGTCACCCTCAATTTCCCCATTTATTCGCTCTGATTTCCTTTATTTTGTCATTTGATTAGTTTTTTTTTTCAACTTTGATTTATTTGTCTATTGCATATTTGATGATATGCAAAGATTGGAATTTGATACTTTTTGTATAAGATTAAGTTTATGGATTTGAATATTAATTGTTCTTACATGTAGTTCTATTTTGTATCTGTGCAGAAGATTTTAGTTTCTGGATTTGAATGCAAGGTTTGCTTTTCCTCATGAAGATATACATTCTTTTACGCTAATTGTTCTTTTTTGTTTTATTTCTCTATATTTTAATATACTAACTCATTGATTGTATATCCAAGACAGAAGAGGATTGAAAGAGGTAACGGGAAGCAAAATCCCTTCGATCCCTTCAACTGATGAATTATCAGTAGAATCGAGGATGCAAAATCGCAGAAAAACCCTAAAAACACCTCTCATCCATTGACGTTTCTTAAAATTATCAGTAGACGATTATCGACTGATGAATTCACCTTTTCCCCTCAGTCTACTTGTGCGACAGCGGAAGCAAAGCTCGAATATAATAACGGAAAGCAATAAAGATTCAAACAAACAATAAAGAAAATCACACCGAGAAATTTAACGTGGTTCACTATCAATCTACATCCATCAGCACTGAGAATAAAGTTTCACTATAAACTGGGAGATTACAAGATGAATACGAGACACCACAACAATAGCTTTTCAAGCTTTTCTCTCTTAGTTTCTCACTTTGTGTTTTGCATCACATCACATAATTCTAATTACATGGGCCTTTATATAGTATACCTTATAACAAAAAGAAATTAGGGTTAAGAAAATACAAAAGAAACCGTCAAAAACTAAGAGTAACCGGCCAAAAACGCGCCAAAACCAACTTCCTGCGAAAATTTCGCAATGCCCCGCGCCCCGCGTAGAACTCCGCGGCCCGTGCCCAACAATCTGCCCAAGGCAGAACCTTTTCCGCGCCCCGCGTAAAACTCCGCAGCCCGCGCACAACCTTCTGCCTGGCGACCTGCTTTATCCATTTCCCAAATCTTCATCCCATATAATGACTTGTTCGAGTCACTATATTTTAACACTACTCATTAAAAGGTATTAATTCTTTGTTTTTGGTTCTGAAATTTCTTTTTATGGGGGAATTTACTTATTCTTGGTATTCTTTTTCAGTGTGGCTTGATTGGATTAACTGCAGTAATAGTTACAATGAACTTGGAAGCTTCTCAGTATCTTGAAGTTAGTTTTCGCTTAATTTTGTTCAGTGAAAACTCTTGATGAAAATAAAAAGATTTTTTAATTTACTTATTCTTGGTATTTCTTTACTCTGTATTGTTTTTTTTGTGATTTTTAAGTTTGCTTTTTTGGGTTATTTATTGAAATTTGAATTTGTGAACTTGTTGGTAATTGAGAAATGGTATCTTCTAATCCGTACATTTTCTTTATCAGTTCTTCAATCTCTAAGATCATTTGAACTTCCCAAGTTAATTTTGCAGATTCAGGTTGTTTTAACCCTCGATCTTCAATTTTGTTGGGGCTTCGTTTTCATTGGTTATTATAATAAGTTTTTAGTATATGTTGTAAATATATGTTCTTTCTACGAATTTTTCTGTGTTTTGTGAATTTATCAAGAAAAAGAATAGAGAGGGTTGATTTTTTTGTTTTTTGGGAAGTTAGTTATTCTCCTTTTTGAAAATTTTTAGGCGTTATTATAATTAATGCCTTTGGTTTGATTGGATGTTAGCTGATAGATGTCGGATTATTAGGACGATCCTGATAGAAATGGTTCGTCTCCACAACCTCAAGGTCCTGACCATGGTATTAATAAATTCTGTTTCGTTCGTTTTGATTTTTTTAATTGTTTTTTTTTAAAGGAATTGGAATATTTATATACAAAGGAGTGTTTCTAAGCTCATTAAATACTTGATTGCTGGACTCTTTTATTGCATTATAAAACTTCTATTGTTACTTGCAAAGCTTTGTTTTAAGATTGATTAATGGGAAGGTTTTAATTTTTCTGGGTTTTTAGATTTGAGTAGAGGACAACATTTTGAGCTTGAAATTGACTAAGCTTCTATTTTTCATATTTACCTTATATATCATATCGTTTATTTGGTTCATAATATATCATATCGTTTGCATAAATAATTAATTAAAAGATAAACGCTCATGTGAAATACTTCATATTTACGATAAAACAATATTTTCATTGATACAGGCTGCTAAGAGTTCTATTGAATCTTTCTTTTTTTACTATTCGACTTTGATTGTAGTTTGATGAGGATGAGATTTACCAGAGCAAGAGAAAGACGTGACTGAAAACAGTATATACTGTGCGAGCGCGACAGCAACCTACCACATAATTCATGGCATCTTATTTCTTACTCTTTTATTTGCTTAAATTGGCTGATAATCTTGTCATAACGTACTTATTGTATTGAATATGTTTGAAGTTCTTTCCCACGCCATACTTGGTTCCCTTCAATAGTTTGGTAAAATGATTTGTCTATATAGTTTGATTTAACATGGAATAGCCAAGTCTGATCCCGTGATCATCATTGAGTTTTTGAGTCTTTGGAACTTAGTTAAGTCTTTTAGAAATTGTTTATACTTTGTTTATATAGTTTAATTTTACTTCAATGATTTTGTGTTCACTTGATACCAATGTTGTAATTTTTTATGCTTTTGGTTGAATTTTACTTCAATGATTTGGTGTTCACTTGATATATAATATATGTGTGTGTATGTATGTATGTCTATAAAAATCTTGAGAAAAACAGAAAAGCTGCAATTTGGGTTGTGTTTTCGGACCCTGAGACTTCTCCGGGCTGGCAAAGCAGCACTGTTTTGTTATCAAAACAGCCCTGTACAGAAATGGAATATTGAGTTAAGCTTTGATTAGTTTTCATTTTATTTGAAGTTAAAAGTTTTGGTTGGAATGATTCAAATCATGGTAACCTCTCTTAAGGAAAAAATCTAAAGGAGAATAAAAGTTACAGGCCGAAGACTTTTTGATGAAAACCTACAATATACGATTTGGATTTGTATTCTACAATTTGTATTTCAGACTCAATTTTGCCGATCAACAGAAGATCTTTTGAAGTAATGACCATGGTTATCAGAATCTCGATTCTGATCTACGTTTCTACTACGATTTAAAAATAGGGGACCGATCCGGATCGTAGGTAGAATCTTAATGCGGTAGAATCGTGCTATCCTATTAGCTCAAGAATTTAGGTGGTTGGGTCATAACACGATCCTACGATCCAATGATCCGATCCTACTTCGCTAGTTTGAATCGTAAAACATCATATAATAAATATTTCACTTACGTATAAATGTATATTTAAAATAGTTATATTAATACCTTTATGAAATTCAAATTTTTCTTGATTTGCAGTTTAAAAATAATCATTAAAAGTATTTTTTATCAAAATTTTATTGATGAAGTCAAATAAGTTTCTATTTACACCTTAAAACTTAAAAAGAGAACAAATATAATTGGTAATTTGTAATCTAAAGCACATTAATGCATATTTGTAGGATCACATGATCCTACGATCCGATTCTATCGATTTCAATCTTATCCCTTCAACGATCCTAGGTAGAATCCTGATCTTAATAGCTATGGTAATGACTACTAAAATTTATCAAATTAATCCTTATCCTGAATTGCATGTATTCTAGGAATTAATTTGGTTCATGGTATTGAGTTTATGCTGTAGAAGTTAATCATTGCTACTTTAGTGGCTTGGTTTGATTAGGTAGTCCTTTTTCAATTATCCTTTTGCTTTTATTGATTATAGATTATTAACATAACTTCATGGGTGATAATTATTTCATCAAAAAGATCGAGACAATGCTCAAGAAGGAAGAATATTTGTCATTTCTGGAAGGTTGACCTCGTTAAACTCTTGCTTGGAAGTTGATAAATGAACAACATTGTTGGCATGACGGACCCTTAGGTGACATCTTCAAGTGAGTTGTTGATTCTCCAATAGACAATGTTTTGTGAACTCCTTGTTTAATATTCATCTGCACTAATTATTTGATTATTATGGACTAATTATTCGACTTTCTTCTTCTTATGAGCTTTTTTTTCGATTTTATTTGCACTCCCTTTGGTATTTGATATTTTCACTCTTTATTTTTGTAAACTACTCAAAACTTTATCCTCTAAATATAAAACGTTTGCAAAGCCTAAATATTGTTCATATTGTTTGTAATTTGTGGATTCAGTAAAAGGAAAGCTGTTTTTGAAATGATGTTAATGATTGATGTTTTTCTAATGTTGATAATAATGTTGGTGATTTGCAGATTCAGTGAAAGGAATGCTGTTTTTGAATTCGGATGATTTCTTCAAGCTACATTTAATATTGTGACAATCCTTCTGTAAACTAATGAAGCTAGAATATCCGTTTCACCTCTAAATGGAGCAAATTCGAATTGACCTTGCATTGTCTTTTCGAATTGACCTCAATCTTTACACGAACATACACTTACACGAACATTCACCCTTGTTCTAGACAACTTCAATTTGAAATCCTTTCCAGAATTTACTTCGGTTTGTTATAATACATGTTGGACCAAAGTCCAACGTTGGGCTTATATGTAAATATTTATATTTCGTTATAATTAATTAAAACTGTCTTTATGCCCTATTTAAAGTGATCTAATTAAACTTAAAGGGTTTGGGCTTAAATGTATCAATAGGTTGTTGGCCTTAAATATGTAGAGATTCGTTTTATGACTGGGTTCCATGATGGGCTGAATACTAATCACAAGTTATTATATATAGAGAGCAGTTATGGGAAAATTTGAAATACATAGGCTAAAAAATTAAAAAAATTAATGATATAATCTAAGAATTATAAATATTCCAAATATAAGCGTGAAAATCCCAAACCTGAGGTTTAGAGCTGTTCGCAGTTACTAACTGCGAACAGCCAAATAGGACAAAATAGCTGTTCGCAGTTAGTAACTGCGAACAACTATTTTGTCCTATTTTGGCTGTTCGCAGTTAGTAACTGCGAACAGCTTGTTCATATTTTTTTTTGCTAATTTTTGAGTTGTTATTTGTTGTATTTGCATTAGAGACATTAAAATAAGTAATTACAAGTCAATGTATGTTTCAGGCGGGATGATTCATCGCCACAACTCCGATTATTCGTAAGTGAAAGTTTGGTGGCTATGATAAAGTAATTAAACATATATATACAACAAAATATATACAAATGTTTGAAATATACAACTAAATAAACATATATATATATATATATATATATATATATATATATATATATATATATATATATATATATATATATATATATATATATATATATATATATATATATATATATATATATATATATATATATATATATATATATATATATATATATATACATATATATATATATATATATATATATATATATATATATATATATATATATATATATACACATATATATATATGTATATATATATATATATATACATATATATATATATATATATATATATATATGTATATATACATATATATATATATATATATGTATATATATATATATGTATATATACATATATATATATATATATGTATATATATATATATATGTATATATATATATATGTTTATATATATATATACATATATATATATATACATATATATATATATATATATATATATATATATATATATATATATATATATATATACATATACATATATATATATATATACATATATATATATATATACATATACATATATATATATATATATATATATACATATATATATATATATATGTATATATATATATATGTATATATATATATATGTATATATATATATATATATGTATATATATATATGTATATATATATATATATATGTATATATATATATGTATATATATATATATATATATATATATATATATATATATATATATATATATATATATATATATATATATATATATATATATATATATATATATATATATATATATATATATATATATATATATATATTGTCTATCAAAATACACAAAAGTTAAACGTTAGCGCTCACGACCCTCCCTCATCTACCGTATCCAACTGAGTTGGTCTCCTACGCCTCCTACGTTAGTAAGAGGCGTTCGGGTGTAGCTCCGGCATTGGAGGGGACTGGTACTGTGATGGCCCAGCCTGCGAGGTCCCCGCAACGTCAACGGGGTATGAATGGTCCATCTCCTCCAAATGATAGTCATAAGCAGGAGATGAGACGTGCGTATGGGCGGTAGTCGGTGAGGACTCTGCAACGACTTCCGGTATGAAGTGCTGGAACTGCGTGCTGACGAGCATGCCATGCGCAATCTCCCTCATCGCCTCCTCGTGGCTGTACTGCATGACTGTTGCCGCACCTTGTGCCTGCAATTAATATTTAGTTAATTAAACATTATATTATGTAATCGACAACTTAATCACTTAAATGCAAATGAAGACTTACAAATTGGGTCATCGTAGGCGCAACAGGTGCGTAATGTGCTGCTGCGATGATGGCACGTGGTGTCATCCATCGGCGCGTGATGGAGAGGAACCAAAGCATGTAGTCCGGTGTAGTAGGTGCGCCATTGGCTTCGATCGGCGCACCTTGGGCCAGCAGCTCTAGTCTACGATCCCAACTAGCGATGTGGCGCCAGTTGATCTCCATCCAGTTCGCCGTACCCTAATTCTTGCGCGAAATCAGGTGCAGCTGGCGTTCAGTGTCGCAAGGCGGTGGAATGCCCTATACCAACCCATATTGGCGCAAAACGCGCTCTGGTAGATGTACTTCGACAATGTCGAAGCATATGAGTGGCACAGAAGCCCTCCATGCACCTGATTAAATCTCCGAGTGCTCGGGAATAGCTGTGTAGGCCTCCGCAAGGTACGGGTCCCACAATTACCTATAGCACGATTGAAGTTGCTAAGCAAATGGCGTAAGCAAAGCCTATGATAAGCATTAGGTGGTTGCCACTCCGGCTCTTCCATGGTTGCTAAAATACCCGCGTGTCTATCAGAAATAACGCATAAACCCATCCTCTGTGTGACATGCTTACGAATACAAGCCATGAACCACGACCATGCACTTATATTCTCCTTCTCTACCAAGGCAAAGGCTAATGGAAAGATTCCCTTATCACCATCTTGGGCAATGGCAGTCAATAAGGTATGGCGATATTTACCATACAAGTGTGTGTCGTCAATGGCGATAAGAGGTTTACAATGATTGAATCCTTCAATGCAAGGTTTAAAGGCCCAAAAGACACGTTGGAAGGTCCTAATATTAGGTCTCATACACCCGTGTCATTGTCCTCCTTAAAATACTACTCAAGTGCTAACCCCGGGTTGGATAGTTGCAAAGCTTCTAAAAAGCGTGGAAGGACTGAGTAAGAACCTTCCCATGTCCCGTATATGGACAACAAGGCTTGTTGCTTTGCACACCACGCTCGCTTATAATTCACATCCACACCAAAACGATCTTTAATCATCTGCCATACGACAGATACCTTAATGGATGGGTCTTTAGCAACACAATTTATAATGACATTGTTAATTACAGAAGATGTCAGGTGAATGTGTCCAGCCGAAACATTGTCACTACCCAAAACACAAGAACCATGCTTACCCTTATACGTAACAATACGCCATGAAGATAAATAAGAATCAAACGTAGCCCTAAGTCTCCATGAACAACCCCGCTTACACTTCAAGGTAAGGACAGTTTGGTTCGAGGTCTCCGTTCTATACTCCACATTTCTGCGAATATGATACACTCTGATAGCTTCCAACAACGCTTCCTTGCTATCAAACATCATACCCTTCTCAAACTCTCTGTTTTCGATGTATGTGGTATCACAAGCCCAAGTCCTCCATGAGTTGTCCTCCTCATACTCGTCTAAAGGTGGACATAGGGCGTAAGGTGTAGGCGGAATGATTGTAGGAATGTTGTCTAGGGTCATGTCATTTTCTAGCGCATCCTCATCGACATTCACATCGTCCTCAGAAGGATCGTCAATGAGCTCATTACTCTCATTTCCATCATCCCAAGGTCCCATCTCAACAGTTTCTCCTAAGTTAAACATTGAATCAATTGGAACTTGATTCGTAGGGGGTTGAGAAAAAGTACAAGATGCGGAAGGAATGAAAGGATTAGGAGTTTCCTAAGTTAATATAGGCATAGGGGTAGGAATAGGATTAGAAGCAACTACATTCTCTAAGGGTACTTCTTTTACGTATAACTCCAAAGAGGCAATTTGGGTGGACTTTGTATGCTCCCACATAGCATTTATAGCTTCATCATCCTCAACAGGAAAGACAATCAATTATCCACTCATGTCATATTTAAAGCTTATATTTACAGTACTTCTAGTGGGGTCCAATCCAATCTTAGAACATATAAAACGTTTAAAGTGGTTCAAATCCATGTTCGAATTGCATGCAAACAACTTACGTCTTCCCCCAACATAATGAACTTTGCCACTACTTTCTCGAATACAACCATTCCAAAAACATACTATAGTCACGCGAAATGATGTCATTTTCTACATTAATACAAACAAAAGCAACATCATCAACAACTTCATGCCCATACAAGCAAATTATAGTCATTTAATTATAATCCTTTTTGGTCTAAAAACTAACAAAGTCCAAAACATAACTAACTTCATACTTATATAATACAAATAAAATCCAAATAATAAATCAATTCATAAGTTCATAAATAAAATTGCTAATACAAACATCAACATTCCTAATAACACATAATGTACATCAAATTTAACTAATTCAATATGCACATCAACAACAATACTTCAAAAAACAACATAAAGCTATGAAAACAATTACACATTACCTTGAATATTTATGGATGATTAAGAAGAGTGTTGATTCAAACAACTAGTAACCTATATTTGCCAAAACAACCAAAATTCATCAAAACCCTAAAAATACATAAATATACTAAAAAAACGCATAAAAATTTACCTTTGATCGATCTAGAATATCCCAAACGAATTTTGAAGTGCTAAATTGAAAGAAAAACAGAACAATTGATGGATTCAAGCTAGTGTATTTGTGGAGAGTGTGGAGTAGTAGTGTGTTAGGGTTTTGAAGAACATGAAAATGAGAAAGGAAGGAAGTTGCTGCGTTGTGCAGCTTACTGTTCGCAGTTAGTAACTGCGAACAGCCATAAAGGACAAAATAGTTGTTCGCAGTTACTAACTGCGAACAGCTCCAAACCTCAGGTTTGGGATTTTCACGCTTATTTTTGGAATAATTTTAAAACTTAGATTATTTGAGTAATTTTTTTTTTATTTTTTGGCCTATTCATTTCAAATTTTCCAGTTATGGTCCTTATAATATACATATTTTCTTTTCTCCTGCCATCCCATAATCAGAGAGAATTAAGAGTGATAACATTAAGGGTCGTCACTCTAGTGAATACGTGTTAATCTAGAAGATCTAATCGCTTCTGTTTCCAAGATTATCTCTTGCGACATGGAATCAGATATTCTTCAGTTTTATCCTTTTATTTTGTTCTTCTAATTCAACATAATCGATCCTGTTTGTTAGTAAAGGTATTCACCTTTTTTGTCCCATCAAGTGGTATCCGAGCTACTCAAATCAGTAACTGGTGCGGGAGAGTCAACACTTAACGCATGGTCGAGATCCATAACTCCTAAAACAATCGAAAGATTTTCTTTCCATTCTTTAAAATTTGAGCCATTCAATATAGGAATTGAATTGATGTTCGAAGTAATATTAGCAGGATTAGACATAGCTGATTAAGAACAAGAAAAAATAAACATAATAAGTTCACATACTTTAATTCTTAAATCAATAATAATAATAATAATAATAATAATAATAAGTTTAATTTACGTCAATTTTCCATTAATATTCCATCTTTGGATGAAAATACTAACTTCTTATTGACATCATGTTTCAGTAATTAAACACTGATAATAAATAACACGTTCACTATAAAATCTTCCTTTGGGACGATTAAATAATCATATGTAATCCTTATAATTATCACATGTTTATCACAACCCGAAAAATTCACACAAGTATAATATTAGGGACCTTCTTTTGAGCCGATCGATAATAATATAGTTTATATGAATCATCATTTTATACTGTTAATAATTTAATTTTAACAAAAGAGGTCACTTTGGCGACTTATTGTTTCAATCAAATTACCTCCAGTATATATAAAACCATACTATAATTAAACTTAAATTATTCCGAATATCCTATTTTACAATAACATTAAAATTATTGTAATACGAGAGCAATTAATAATTCATAATTCCAAGAAAAAAAAGACGTGTTTCTCAAAACTTATAAGAAATTGATTTCCTAAAATATCTCCATTAAAAGAGGGGATAATTAAACCATAAACCAAAAAATTAGGAACTTAATAATTTTAGTTAAATTGTTGCAATAACCGAACAATTAATCAATTTCAACACTTAAAAAAAACTGAATTTCCTAAAAAATAGGAAACATTTAAAGAAAACCGAAAAAAAAATAACTTCCAGAAAAAAAACTGATTCCAAATTTCATTAACAACCAAATTCCATTAACAAATATAATTAATGAAATAAAAGGAAATAATTGATTTCTTAATAAATATTAGCAAAATAATTATGAAACCAAATTTTCTGATTCCAATGATAGAAAACGGATTATCAAAAAAAAACTATTTAATTACTCCATACCCACTTAATCGAAAAAACAAAGCATAAATATGGCGGCGGAAGACTTTGAGATCATGAAAATGAACGACTGGATCATGGATCATATGGGTGTTGTTTCTGCTACAGAGGATGTTCAGTTTTAGTGGGAGTTTGTAAATTCAATTTATTGAACATGTGTTGACATTTTGGTTATAAAGTTTTCTGCTGAAATAAAGTTATGATAAAGTTAGTTTTGTACCATGGTTATGTTTTTTAATAGTTTGATCTCACTATTAAAGTGGACCAGTTGGATATGGACATGTTAAGATCATTGTTTCAATGCTACACATCCACTTCATGATCTGTGTCATTCTTTTGTGTTGGTGTTATGATCATTGAGGTCTAGTTACAAAAAATATAACTAAGGCAGCTTTGGTCTATGCTAATATGATTGATGGACGAGATTGGTTTCTGATACATTACAGTTTTTGACAGTATGGTTCAACTCAAATTTGGTTTTATAATGATATAAGTTTATACAATTTTTACATATAGCCCAAGTGGGAGATTGTTGGACCAAAGTCCAACGTTGGGTTTATATGTAAATATTTATATGTCGTTATAATTAATTAAAATTGTCTTTATGCCTTACTTAAAGTGATCTAATTAAAGTTAAAGGGTTTGGGCTTAAATGTATCAATTGGTTGTGGGCCTTAAATATGTAGAGACTCGTTTTATGACTGGGTTCTATGATGGGCCGAATACTAGTCACAAAATATTATATATATAGAGCAGTTATGGTCCCTAGAATATACATATTTCCTTTTCTCCTGCCATCCAATTATCAGAGAGAATTACGAGTGATAACATTAAGGGTCGTCACTCTAGCGAATACATGTTAATCTAATCGCTTCTGTTTCCAAGATTATCTCTTGCGACATGGAATCAGGTATTCTTCAGTTTTGTCCTTTTATTTTGTTCTTCTAATTCAACATAATCGATCATGTTTGTTAGTAAAGGTATTCACCTTTTTTGTCCCATCAATACATGGGTCAAACGTAAATGTAGAACATCTACTGTTCTACGTTTTATAGCCTGTCGGATTCACTTTGGTGTAGCTTTTGTCCTCATTGCTTGCTGTTGCATTCACTGAACAATTTGATTTAATGTGTCAATTGCATTTTTTAATCTTATTTTACTGCGGCTACTGCTTAATGTTGTTGTTGCTGCCGTTGTTGAATTTGGTGCTGAACGGTTTGCTGCTGGCAGTTTTCCCACAATGAACAGAAAGGCCTGCTTTTGTATTTACTCCACCACAAACACAACCTCAGTCACTTATCCTGTAATTTGCGCAATTCAGAGCAATGGCTAGAATCAACATATGGTGCGCAGAGGCTGACTATTGTAAAAATCTATGAAAGAATCAAAGATTACAAGATAAAAGGATTGAGAACAAAGTGTAATTCATTTCTTGAATCAATATTCTGTACATAGGAGGTCTTTACATATATATACAGATATGTTTAGGTTGTTATAAAATAACTAACTTGAGTTAGTTATAACTAACTGGTAACTAAAGTTAATTAACATATAACAGCCTATTTACAAATGTCACTATGACAAATACAACTGATATAAGGGCCTCTGATCAGCCCATATCTAGCTACTGTTGTGAAGTGCATGTATCAGCTTCCTCCTCCTTCTTGTACCTTGTATACTGCACATACTTCCTCCTCCTTCTTGCACCTTGCATACTGCATATATTTTCTGCACATACAATTGCTTCACTTGGCTGCACACAGAGGACTTCACACAGAGGACTTCTCATTTGCATAGCCGCTGCACACAGCACACAGAACACTTGCAGCCTGTTCATATGGGATCATTCTTATTCTTAACATCCCCCTCAAACTAGAATAGGTTTTAACCATGCCTAGTTTGTCCAACAATATTTTGTATTGTGCTGAAGGTAAGATTTTGGTTAACACATCTGCAAGCTGAAATTTGAAATTTGGTTGAAGGCAACAAAGATAATTTTGTTATTGTCATCTCTTTTTTTATTTATTTTGCTTGATCATGAGCTTCTCTTTTCTCTAATTAGAAGAAATACCGCCGCAAAAATAACCTATAGCAACAAAACTATTTTACCAATTAAAACTTACAAAAATTAATGGTCAATCAATGCAAAAGCAATCAAAAGCTTACAAAGTGTAACAGCAACTAGCCATACCAGGTAATGGTCATGGTTGAGGGAATTCCCGATCCTCCGTCAGCTTACACAAACTCCAACTTGACGCCTGAAATAACCAATATAACTATATAAATAAACGAATACTAGATTAAATTAATCAAAATAAAAGTTAATAATAAATATATAAATAAATACTAAATTAGACCTTGTTCCAAGTTATAACAGGATCAACATATTCTCTACCCAACAAACAATACATATACAACACAGTTTCTTGCGGATGCTCTTCAAAATCCAAGGCATTTTCATTAGCTTCGTAGAGACGGTACTTCACCCGATACCCTTGATTCACCATACCCTCTACACTGGGTTTATATATGTCAATCATGCTATTTGGAACCATTCTCCAGGTGTATGTTATAACAGATTTATCTCTAAATAGCTGAGAATAGTCAGTTGCAGCATACTTCGTTGGGTGAAAAACCCAATGAGATAAGAAGAATATCGGGGACTCAGACAAATTGTTGGAGCAATAATATTTCTTGATATCTCCAATTGTGAATCTCGTGAAATTAAAAGGTCGAAATTTGTTGGTTCTTGACAATTGATTAGTTACATAGCGACGAAGTATGTCAAGCAACTCAACGTCACCTCTCACACAATCCCCAAAAGGATACTTCGTAAACTTTGTACCGGGAATTCGACTGATTTCATTTCCCCTACTTTCCCGTAACTCACTTCGGTAATTCCCATTCCGAGCCATAACTGATGAATAAAAATACAAAAATGTAAATGGATCATACATATCAATAAACCAACTAGAAGTCTAAATAATAGTTTACAAACTCCACACTTAATACACTATATACTCCAATTTAAATTTATACTTGAAAAATCAGCCAATAATCAACATTCTTGACATAAATAAGCTACCAAATCAGAAAATGCAATAATCTGTTTAATACTATGGTTAGGTCAGTGAAGGATTCAATATATATACCAAGAAAATGCAAGAAAATCTATATATATTCCCAATAATTACCAATTTTTAGCAATTAATATACATTTTCAGCAATAATTAATATCAATTTTTATCAATAATTATCAAATTACAGTTGCATTTGGATATTTAGATTTCATTTCAAATTGTTAAATTCGATTCTAGAATTTCAATTCGAATTGTTATGTTAAAGAAATTTGAGAATTTAAATTCCAAAAAACTGTTTGGGAAAACATAGAATTTCAAACTCCAACAACTGTTTGGAAAACATAGAATTTCAAATCTTAAATTTCCATCTAAAAGTATGTCAATTAGTTATATCTAACTAGTAAGAGTACACAAACACTAACATAACACTACTAATCATCGATACACAATAAAATCCAATCTAACTTTTATTTATGGTGAGTTTGAGTGTTGATGAACTGTTATTTATGGGCATCAAAGAGGTTGAGGAGGAACAAAGTGGAAGACAAGCAAGCAAGGTGGTAAGTTGTTATTAAGTAGCATGACACTTAGCTGATAAAAATTAGGCACCGTCCTGCATACTTGCACACACATCAGTAATCCACCATCAACATATGCTAATTGAGATTAATTCATACTAATCTTAATATACTCAATTGTTGACTTTTCTGGAGCACATGGACACATTCAATCAATTGTTGACTTTTCTGGAGCACAAACTAACAAGTATATATTCAATGGTAGAGTACAATGCATCGAAAGACAAATGAACCAATACCAAAAAGGAGACCAACCATCAGGAAATTTTGCCATCGTTTTCAACTCTATAGAGTGATAGACCCTCAATATTCATTTCACAATAATTTTCCAAAGCTGTTGTTAGTATGCCTCGAACTCGGGATCAAGGACGTCGCGGCTCACGAAGAAATGCACGGCCCGCGAGTGGAGAA
This sequence comes from Amaranthus tricolor, assembly GCF_026212465.1. Classification (NCBI taxonomy): domain Eukaryota; kingdom Viridiplantae; phylum Streptophyta; class Magnoliopsida; order Caryophyllales; family Amaranthaceae; genus Amaranthus; species Amaranthus tricolor. The sequence continues at coordinate 26,579,646 of NC_080056.1, read as the reverse complement.
TAGAAAGCTACTGTTTTGGGATACAAAACAGTCGCGGCTCGCGACTCCATGCACGGCCCGCGAGCTCCTTTACGTTTTTTGCGGATCTTGTTTTTCGTGGGTTTTTTGACGGTTACCTTTATTTGTGGTCGGTTATTTGTGGATACTTTGATACCCAAGTATCGTTCACAAAGGGTTTACTATATAAACACCCTCTTATTAGTTATAAGAGATATGATTCACAAATTGGGAGAGAGATCACAAGAGAGCCAATAATTTGTGAGCGTGATTGTAATTCATCTTGTAATTCTTTGCGATTATAGTGAAATTATTTGATCTCGGTGCCGGTGGACGTAGCTATCACATTGATAGTGAACCACGTTAAATCTCTCGTGTCATTTTCTTATTGTCTGCATTGAATTTCTTATTGTTTCATTATTGTTAATCGACCTTGCTTCCGCTGTCGCACAACAATTGGTATCAGAGCTCAGGTTTAAGTCCTTGGAGAGTTTTTTGAGTGAAACAATGGCTGGAGATTCTACAATAAGAATCGAAAAATTTACCGGGAAAAATAGCTTCGGGCTATGGCAAATAAAGATGAAGGCTCTGTTGAAACAGCAGCAAATCTGGCGTCCGTTGGCTCTAAAGAGTACTACTGCGGGGTCGGAAGACGGACTAACTGACGGGCAATTAGCAGTAATGGAGGAAAAGGCTCATTCTACCATTTTGCTAAGTCTGGATGATCATATCATCACGGAGGTCGTTGATCAGGCTACAGCAGCGGAATTATGGATGAAATTAGAGTCATTGTATATGACTAAGTCGCTGACCAACAAGTTATTGCTGAAGCAGCGGTTGTTCAGCCTCCGGATGCAGTCAGGTACTCCCTTACGGGAACATCTTGAAAAACTTAACTCTATTTTACTAGATTTGCGTAACTTAGATGTTAAAATAGATGATGAGGATGCTGCGTTGATTTTACTTGTATCTCTACCGTCTAGCTATGAGAATTTTGTTGAGTCTTTTGTTGTTGGTAAAGACTCACTGACCTTAGAAGAAGTGAAGGCAGCACTTCATACTAGGGAACTTCGTCAGAAAGCTATAGGTGATAACGGGGAGAGTGGTAGTGGGTTGTTTGTTAAGTCCGGAAAATCTAAAAAGAAGAAAGGGGTTAACAAGGGCAACAATACTAGGTCGGGTGTTGGAAACGGCAAAGAGGGATCTGGTAAGACTGCGGGGAAGACCTGTTATTACTGTAAGGAACCGGGTCACTTTAGGGCAAATTGTCCAGTGAGGAAGGGCAAGTCCCAAGCTGCTGTAGTTGAGGAAAAACCGAAGGAGAACTATAATTCGGAGGAAGACTTGGCATTAGTAAGTTCTGCTAAGTCTGGGGTTCTTTCTGATGATTGGGTTCTAGATTCGGGGTGTTCGTTCCATATGAGTCCGCGTCGAGACTGGTTTGACACGTATGAGTCTTGCAATGGGGGCAATGTTATTGTAGGTAACAATGCACCTTGTAAGGTTACGGGTATTGGGTCTATGAGATTGAGGACTAGTGATGGGCGAAAGTTGACATTAACTAGGGTGCGGCATGTCGCTGCTTTGGGGAAGAATCTGATTTCATTAGGTACTTTGGATGATTTGGGGTACAATGGAGTGTTTTTGGATGGGGAGTTGTCCATTTATCGAGGTTCGGAGTTGGTACTTAAGGGTATCAAGAGGAACACCCTCTACGTCTTTGAGGGTGTCACACTGTCTAGTTCTGCGGTTTGCGCATCGGTGTCTCACCAGGATATGACCAAGATTTGGCACATGAGGCTTGGTCATATGGGGGAGAAGGGAATGCAGCTATTGGCTAAGAGGGGTCTACTATCCGGGATCAAGGTTGCCAACCTTGAATTTTGTGAGCATTGTGTGTTTGGGAAGAAACACAGGTCAAAGTTCAGCAAGGGTGCTCACATTACTGATGATGTGCTTGATTATATCCATTCAGATTGCTAGGGTCCATCTAGAGTTGAAGGTATGGGAGGTTTCCGCTATTTTGTATCTTTTATAGATGACAAGTCCCGATACACATGGCTTAGGTTGCTTAAGTCAAAGGATGAGGCCTTCAAAACTTTTAAGCAATGGAAAGCTTTAGTGGAGAATCGACAGGGTAGGAAGATCAAGAAGCTACGAACAGACAATGGGCTAGAGTTTTGCAAAGAGGAGTTTAATCAGTTATGTGCAGATGAGGGTATTGGTCGGCATCATACCGTCAGGATGACACCACAGCAGAACGGTGTTGCAGAGCGGGTTAATCAGACACTGCTTGAGAGAGTTCGATGCATGCTCTCTAATGCAGGGCTTGGGAGAAGGTATTAGAGTGAAGCTGTGATGACAGCTTGTTATATCGTCAATAGGGGTCCTCATTCGGGAATTGACTTCAAAATCCCGTTTGAGATCTGGAGTGGTAAGTTGCCTAGTTTCCCTAAATTGAAGATTTTTGGCTGTGTTGCTTATTATCATGTTAGTGAGGGTAAGCTGAATCCACGAGCCAAGGCGGGGTGTTTTGTTGGGTACGGTGATGGTGTGAAGGGGTTTAGGATCTATTCACCTTCGGAAGGTCGGGTCATTCTTAGTAGGGATGTCACTTTTGATGAGAGCACCATGTATTCCAAGAAGAGCTCGGAGTCGTCTAATTTGGGGAAGGAAGGGAAAAACTTGCTACAGACAGATGGGATGCTCGAGATACATCAGTCATCCATTACTGATTTACCTCGAGTGCAGTTTATTGATGATGATGCTGAGATTCCAGTGCCGAGTACTCCTAAACCTGAGGTTGCTCCATCTTCTCCTAACTCTGGGGAGGAGGTGGAGCAATCTAATCAGGGGTCATCTAGTCAATCTGACACTATTCTTGAGAAACCTAGACGAGTTATCAAGAAGCCTGTTAGGTTGATTGAAGAGATGGAAGGAAGGAATTGCTTTGTTGAGAATTTGACAGGTTATGCATTGAGTGTAGCTGATGATGTAGAGTCATATGAACCTGCCGCGTATAAACAAGCAATTAGTTGTAGTGAGTCGGCGCAATGGCTTGTCGCAATGGGTGAAGAGATGCAGTCTCTTTACAAGAACAGAGTGTGGGAACTTGTGAAGATACCAGAGGGGAGAAAGCTTGTAGGGTGCAAATGGATTTTTAAGAAGAAAGAAGGGTCATCTGAATCTGAGAAAGTTCGTTTTAAGGCTAGGCTAGTTGCAAAGGGGTTCAGTCAGGTAGAAGGGGTTGACTTTGTGGAGATATTTTCACCAGTGGTTCGACATACTTCTATTCGTGTGCTATTGTCAATTGTAGCACATTATGATCTTGAGCTGGAGCAGCTGGACGTTAAGACGGCCTTCCTTCATGGTGATTTGGAGGAGGAGATTTTGATGAAGCAGCCCGAGGGATTCGAGATTCCAGGGAAAGAGCACTATGCATGCAGATTGCTAAAGTCACTGTATGGACTTAAGCAATCCCCTCGGCAGTGGTACAAGAGGTTTGATTCTTTTATGGTTTCGCATGGTTTTGATAGGAACTCGTATGATTGCTGTGTGTATCATAGTAAGTTAGATAACGGTTCCATGATTTATCTGTTGTTATACGTTGATGACATGCTTGTTGCCACAAAGAATAAATCTGATGTTGCTAGACTTAAGGAGTTGCTTAGCTTGGAATTTGACATGAAAGATTTGGGTCCAGCTAAGAAGATTTTGGGTATGGAGATCTACAGGGATCGGGCTAGGGGTAAGCTTTTCTTGACTCAGAAAAGTTACATTGAAAAGATTTTGTCTCGTTTTGGGATGGAGAAATCGAAGCCTATAAGTACACCAACATCTGTGAGCTGTAAACTGTCTTTGTCTATGTCACCTCAAAATGAGGAGGAGCTAGCGTATATGTCTAGGGTCCCTTATGCCAACGCGGTTGGCTGTTTGATGTATGCTATGGTCTGTACTAGGCCGGATATTGCGCATGCTGTTAGTGTTATGAGTAGGTTTATGGCTCGACCTGGGAGAGAGCACTGGCAGGGGGTGAAAAGGATTTTTCGTTACTTGAGAGGGACAGCTAATATTGGTCTTGTGTATGGGAATGGTAAAGAGTGTTTGGTAACTGGGTATAGTGATTCTGATTATGCAGCTGATGTGGATACCAGGAGGTCGGTGACCGGGTATGTGTTTACTTTGGGTGGTTTTGTGGTTAGTTGGAAGTCTACATTGCAGTCTTCGGTTACGTTGTCTACGACTGAAGCTGAGTACATGGCTTTAACTTCTGCAGCTAAGGAGTCGATATGGCTCAAAGGCCTTGTAGGTGAACTAGGTATCGCACAGGATTTTGCTACGGTGTATTGTGATAGTCTAAGTGCCATTTGCTTAGCTAAAGACCAAGTATACCATGATCGGACCAAGCACATTGATGTCAGGTATCATTTCTTGCGTACTGATAAGAGAGTAAAGGTAAAGAAGATCGGGACCGCTGATAACCCAGCTAATTTCTTTACTAAGTCTGTTCCATTTAGTAAGTTCAAACATTGCTTAGACTTGCTTAAATATTGATTACTATTTGATGTAATAGGCCCTTAGGGGCGGTATTGGGGAGCTCCTGTTGTAGGCGTGTTGGCCTTAAGGTGGAGCTTGCCCGGGGCTTGTGATGCAGGTGGAGCATTATAAGTTGTTATACTTGACGACGAGTATGTGATGGGTCTTGGTTGAAGACTTGTCCGGATGAGTCTTGTTTGAAGACTTATCGGATGTACGACTTATGCATGAGCTTTGCATCGGGTTTTGGCTTGAGATATGTTCACTATGTGTTGATGAGATCGTTTGCTGAATACGAGTTCTCGTCAACGTGGAGATTGTTGTTAGTATGCCTCGAACTCGGGATCAAGGACGTCGCGGCTCACGAAGAAATGCACGGCCCGCGAGTGGAGAATAGAAAGCTACTGTTTTGGGATACAAAACAGTCGCGGCTCGCGACTCCATGCACGGCCCGCGAGCTCCTTTACGTTTTTTGCGGATCTTGTTTTTCGTGGGTTTTTTGACGGTTACCTTTATTTGTGGTCGGATATTTTTGGATACTTTGATACCCAAGTATCGTTCACAAAGGGTTTACTATATAAACACCCTCTTATTAGTTATAGGAGAAGAGAGCCAATAATTTGTGAGCGTGATTGTAATTCATCTTGTAATTCTTTGCAATTATAGTGAAATTATTTGATCTCGGTGCCGGTGGACGTAGCTATCACATTGATAGTGAACCACGTTAAATCTCTCGTGTCATTTTCTTATTGTCTACATTGAATTTATTATTGTTTCATTATTGTTAATCGACCTTGCTTCCGCTATCGCACAACAAAAGCAAAAGATGAAAATTGTTAGGGTTTCGTGCAACTAAAAGGACTCGGATTGATTCCTTTGACAGAAATTAAATCAGAAACTAGATTATAGATAAACCCTAGATTATGAAATTGATATTCGATTAGTTAAAAAAGTTCTACCTCAGAAGTTGATTCAATGGAGGCGAAAGCTCAAAAGCTTCTTCAATGGAGAAGAAAAAGTTCAAAGGCCGGTTCAATGGAGGAGTGAAAGCTCACACGCGTCGCTGCTTCAATTGAGAATCGATAGTACAATTCGACGGAGGAGAGAGAGTTCGCTAATCTATTTCAATGGAGGAGGGAGTTCGCTAATCTATGTCAATGGAGGAGAGAGCTCTAATCTGCTTCAATGGAGGAGAGAGAAAAACGAGAAAGTCGGGAATGATAGAGGAGGGAAGGGAGAATTGGGGTTTTTTAAAAAAATTTTAAGGGAAATTTTGCAGTGTAGAATGAACAGTGTGGGGTATTGAAGGAAAATATCATTTTTAAAAGAAAATTCATCATCATCATACAGAGTGTATCCCGCCCATAGAAAACTAATAGGGTCTGGGGAGAGAATGAAGGCGACAATTCATATCCATAAAGAGAGCGCGGACAAAAAGTCTCTCAACTCGAGAAAAATCAAGAAAAGTTCCTACAACGAATAAGACATTTTTAAAAAGAAAATTAATATCATTAAACCCAAAAAAAGGAAAATATAAAAAAATATCAACGTTAGCCGGAATTGGATGTTCTTTGACGGATTTTGCTGGAATTTGTAATATTATAACATTGTTGCTACCATATGGAAAAAACTTTAAAAAGTGCTACCACTCACGTTTCGCCAAACCACAATGCTACCATATAGAAATTCCTTTTTTTTATTGAACACTAGCGTGGAAATCCGTGCAATGCACGATTTTTTTAGTATCAACATATATAAACGTATGATATAAAAAAATAAAGACGGATACATAATGCAGTAGAAATACCAATTTGGACAGTTATACGTATAAATTAAATCTGTAATTTTGGAAATTGTCAACAATATATTATGCATTATATTATACTAGTTCATATGCTCGTACAATGCACGAATATGTAATTGTGTGCATATACATATAAATAAAGACAATTTCTTTATAAACTAATGTTAACAAATTGATTGTGATAAATTTTAAAAGTGAAGATATTAAAAATTCACAATTGTTTAAATGATACCGATTTATATGAATAAAAAATTAATTTTGATTTTCTTAAAAAATATTTACAGTAAAAAGGAAATTAAATTAGGTAAATATATTCATTACAATAAAATTATTTAATTATCTTATCTTATATAAATACATGCTATAGCAGTTTATATCTTTATGTTATGTAATAAGCTCCATTTAAATTAAACATAGTTCATTAGATATTTGATTTTTTTTTTATATTTTAACTAGTATACAAACTCGTGCAATGCACGAAGTTTGCTAGTATGAAAATACCTATAAATATAAATTTTAAAGAGATGCAATCGTATATTATAGTTATCAAATTATAATATTAATAAAAATTATGTAATATTTGAGATAAGTTTTTATAACAACATAATTATTTCTTGATTGAATAAATAATTATTGATTATATATTCTGCCCAAAAGCAGCTATTTTTATGGTATAAACGATTTTGTGAAAAAAAGAATTTTGTCGAAATTGACACGCTTGCAAACTTACTATCCATATAATCTAACAATTCACTCATTCTGAATAAAATTAAATTCATGACAAAGCTCTTTATATATCATTTGTCATTTTCCAACAAAATTAATAATATGTATAATGTTGAAATTATTTAAATTAGATGAAATAGTTTATATTATAAAAGATACGCATTGCTAGCTACCTATATAAAATAGTTTAGATTTTACAACCAAAATATCATACAACTTATTAAAAGAGTTGTCAAATTCCACATGGCACTCTTTTAAGAAGGTTGTCCAAATGTCAAAATATTAGCGATTTGAAGATGTCCAATTGTTAGTAATTAGTATTATAGGTATGACCTTAATGATGCAGGAAAAAAGTTTATTGCATACCCAAAAATAATTTATTATTCGAAAATAATAGAATAAAAATATTCTTATTTAGTTAAGTTTTCAATATGTGTGATACGTTTGCACTTAATCTTTGCATTTTCAGAAAATTTTTATTGTATAACACTACAATTAAGAAGGTTATTTACATACTCATATATGAATAGTATTTTGTATACCTTTTATACAGGATAAAAGTGTATTGCAAAAATAATAGCTTCAAATATTCTTATATAGCTAAGTTTTCAATAGTGTGATATTATTGCACTTAAATTTTGGATTTTCAGAAAGATTTTATTATACAACTCTATAAATTAAGAACGTTATTTATATCTCCAAATATAAATAGTATTATGTACACCTATTCTGCACAAAAAAGTTATTTACATACCAAAAAATTAATTATACAGATTTTGTAACTAATTTATTACTCCTTTTTCTAGAGTTAGATTATCAAATTACCTATTTCATCTATATAATTAATAGCACCTCTTTTCCATCTACACTTGCACTTTATGTATTCTTTCTTATAAGATTTGATCTTTGTTCTCTAATGTGGTCATATACAATCAAGTTTCTAAACTATCACTTATTAAAAGCTATTATGGCTATTAACTTTTTAAATTAAATTACACAAGAGAGAGGTACTTGGAAGGTCTAAGCCAAAATTATGCACATATGGAAATTCATAGAAATGGTGAAATTAACTTCATAAATCTCTATTCTAACCAATGAAACGGTTGTAGATTTTTAATCATTTGTTTTAGTAACGTATTTATCAAACAGAAATAATTGTAAACTAATGTGATTTTTAACTTAAACATATTTAATGTTTTTTTTTTGTATTTAAATATCTTTATTAAGTTATATATATAAAATTGAATCAATGTTCACATACAATGATCCAATAGCAAATTGTTATAATAATATTATATCGATTATATAGTTATATCTTTATTTAAATATCAGATGCTTATATTTGTTAATATTGAAAAATTCGTGCATTGCATGAGTTTTTATACTAGTTACTTATACTAGTTCCTTATTTTGTCGAATTAAATTTTACTATTTTATTTTAATCAATTTATCAATATAGAAATCGAATGAATTTCACTTTACCTTATTTACTCTAAATATATTAATTTGATTATTTCACGTGGTAAACCTTTGTGAGGATGACATGTTGAATTTTCCAATCCTTTTAGTTAATTTTATGATTCTCTAATTTACTCAATTTAACTATAATTAAATGTTAGTCAAAGATACTTCAATGGTAGAGATATTGGTCAAGATCAAATGCCATGTCATTTTTCTTTAGCCAATAAATGAGTTCCATTTGGTAAACTCTCTTTCATTGTGACATTTGAAAATTTTCAAGCTTTTTAGTATAATGTATGATTAGAATTTGAAATAATAAGTTTAGAATTTTAATTTTAATACATCAAAATATATTTACAGAAAGTCTCCTGTGAGATGGGTGTATGCATGCGACGGGTCAGCCCAGCCTACTTCACACTACATCCTAATTCAACACACGTTATTTCCTTCCTTCCACTTCAATTAAAAGCCATTTTCTTCCTTCCCAGAGCAAAACAGATAATCTGTTTCTTCATCCCAAAAACTCTTCTTCTTCTTCCACATCAAATGTAATCCCTAAAAAGCTAACTATTACATTTATTCAATTGAATCAAAAACTCACAAACAACATGAATTTTGAAGATATGATGAAAGAATTTGATGTGATATCAAATCAAATACAAATCCAAACATCAACATTATTTGATCAAGGTATTTACTCTGATTTGCATTTCAATATTTATGTGTTTTAACTGGAATTAACAACCAATTGGTCAAGTTAACAATTGATTATGATTATGTTTTGGATGAAAGTTTTATTATTGACAATATAATGCAAGAGTTTGATGAAGAAAAAAATGTACTACATGAGGATAATTTACTTATGGATGAAGGTATTATAAACTTGCATTGAGGTTTCTATTGACTTCTAATCTATGAATTACTATGAATTTACAAGCGTATAATCTATGAATTTCTTAATTGTTGATCGCTAATATCTTTTCTATTGACTGATATTGATATTATCAAATGATTCATCTATGAATTTCTTAAATAGTTAAAATGAAGGTTTTCTAATTGACAAAGTGATGCAAGAGATTGATAATCAACCAATTGTGTGATGAGGATAATTTAGAAGTTTATGGAGGTATTGTGAACTTTTCTTTCAATTATAATAAATGTCGTTAAATATGCTAATTATATACTTCATTGATTTAACTGAAAATTCAACACCAGTACTTAAAGTACCATTTCCATTATTTAAACTGCCTATTTCTTTACTTAAATTGCCTATTCCTAAGCATCAGATTCCAACTCCAAGCCTTAAATCAACAATTGCATGAGTTAAAGGACCGTATTCATGACTTACATTCTTGATTCCAAGAGCATGAGTTCAAACGCACTTTCAGAATATTAAGAATCCAACACCGATACTAAAGTACCATGAGGTTGTTAAAATCGGGATTTTACTTTTAATCGGAAGCAGCTCTTAAAACCGAATCGTAAAATTGATCAATTCTAACAATTCTGCAGATTGAAGTAATTTTTGAAGTTTGTATTTAATTTCATGACATTTTATTTGTAAAAGAAACACGTAATTTCAACTATTATCAATATGTTTTACAATAATACAAAAGTCAAGGTAGTTACTTTATCATGACTTTACGTCTTCACCATTACATGATAAGCAATATAGATTACACCATCTACTAATAAAGTCAAGTATAAGTTTTAGAACAATACTGATTTAAACAAAAAAAAACCACACCAAACAAATACTCATGAGCAAAAATAATCATAAATCAATAACAAAATACTCATCAATTACATAATACTCCTCAAAATAATAGAAATAATTCCATAAATCAATACTACTACAAAATCTATTAAGAATGAATCAATTAAAATGAATTAATTAAAGTATTCAATTTAAAATGAGTAACCAAAATAATAGAACAGGCTGTTGCTGCTAAAAATCGAGTAACCAAAGTAATTAAATGATTTACACGATGAAACGAGTAATTAAAAAGCAATTAAGCGAACTGGCTACTGCTAAAACAAGGAACAACATGATGGACGAAGGTCTTTGAAGATCTGCTACTGTTGGCTGCTGAAAATCGACGAAAGTCTGAATTTAGGGAAAATGGGGAGCAACTTTAGGATTTTTTTAGTAGTTATCTGCCATGTGGGTTTTTTTAAGCATTTAGTTGGAATCGTTAAAATCGCTAAACTCGCACGATTCCATCGATTTCACCCAATTCTACCAATTCCGTGGGCGATTTTGTTGAGTTCCGATTTCGCTTGCGATTCAAGATGTTTGGCATAGCTAGAATCGTAAATCGGACGATTTTACAATTCAGATCACGATTGTATAACATTGCTACTATCTCCATTACTTACAATGCCTAATTTAAGATTTACATAGCCTATTCCAAAGTTTAACTTTAAGTACATATATAAATGATTAAATATCTAACTCCAAGCCTTAAACTAGCATTTACATGACTTAAACAGTTAATTTTATGACTTACATCGCCTATTCCAAATCATAACAATAAAAGCATATATATAACAGTAAGAATCCAACTCCATGACTTAAACTAACATTTCCATTACTTAGGCTGTCAATTTTATGACTTACATTGCAACACATGACTAAATTTTGTCTATTAAGTAACATGCCTATTGTATTTTTTTGTTGTAGAAGCCGAAATGAAACCCATAAACAAATAAGATATTATCATCACTGACACTGAAAATGTTGATCTCATGGGAACACTTAAAGGAGTGAAGTGTAGTTCAAACTTGATTTGTTTAGCATGAAACTTGGCACACAACACCAATTAGTATATATTATGGTTTTGAATTGGTTTTAATTGAAAAAATATGCATATGCTTGAAATTACGTGCCAAGTTGCGTTTTTAAGGCTTTTTAAGCTTTTATGGCATTAACTCGCTTTAAGTAGTTCAAACTTGATTTGTTTGCCATGAAACTTGGCACACAAAACTAACTAGTATATATTGTTGTTTTGAAATGGTTAGAATTGAAAAAAATAGGCATATGCTTGAAATTACGTGCCAAGTTGCGTTTTTTAGCCTTTTTAAGCTTTTATGGAACTAACATAACATCAAAGTTTTTACAAGTACAAACCACGCTAATTAATCCGTTATGGTTGATATATTTTATTATTTGACATGATACTTCAGAGTCAGATACTTTGTACAGTTCAGTTGCTGCTTCTTATGAAGAAATTTGATACACTGTACACGCAATTGCCATTCTAAACGCCTCTTCAAAATCTCTGAATAGAGAGGTATTGTACACCTCAGCTGCATGTTTTAACAAACGAACAAGTTTAAAGGTTGATGTTGGTTTTGTTCTAGAACAGTAAAACTCATCATCTATTTCTTTTTTTCTCCATCTTGCAATAGCCCTCTTGAAAATTTGGTAAGGGTGAGGCTAGTGCATTTTTTTACTTCGAAACCAATTGCATTGTTAGTGGATTTACTTCTCTGTGAAGATAAAATCCCCGTAGAGAACAAGTCTTTGTCCAATGCAGTACACCATTTGTCTCGTATCTTGTATAGCCTGTTAAACCACTTGAAGAAGCTACTATCACTTTAGAGATCATACTTCGACACCATATTGTCCCAACATGTTTGGAATTCTTCAGGATTTTGGCATCCGTACAAGCACTTGTTGAAATCATCTTTACACATCGAATTTGATTTTAATGATCCAAAACGAGATATTCTATTTTTCATCAAATGCCATAAAGAAACTATGTCTTGCTCCTGGGAACTCCTTTCAAAAATTAAAAAAAAATCATTCTATAAGTAATTTATCATTTAAGTAAGCATTTTAATGGTAAAAATTGGTTTCTTGATTTCATGAAGTAGGCTGCCTAATGCATATAATACGCAATGTACTTTAGCAAATGTCAAGTGAGGTATATGGGTTTTTATGCATTAAAATAAGGATTATAAAAGTAGGTTGGCTAAGGGTTGGAGGAGGTGTTGTAATTCTTTAAATAAGGTTTTTATGCATTAAAATAAGGATTATAAAAGTTCAAAACAATTACCCATAGCCTTGAAGGAGACATTATAATACCCTGGAATATGGCCTTTAATTTTAGGATTAGGTCGTGTAATTGTTAAAAATCAAATTGTTGAGGAAACTTAAATATATGAACATTACCTTCT